>NC_044327.1:123193751-124393751 GCF_007399415.2 Gopherus evgoodei
AATATATGAAGAGATTGATATGTTATTGTGGGTCAGTAGATATCACTTGATTATTTTGGGTACCTTAAAATACTTGCTATTGATTAAACTTCCATGACAGTAACAAGTAATCCTGAGTGATGTAGTAAGAATACAGGGCACATTGTCTGTATTCCTCATTGTGGCCAGTTTTTTTAAAGTACAATTTTGCTTTTTTAAGTGATTCCATCTATGCTAATTTTTTAGACAAATTATAGTGATGTGGTTGTTTTTATTTAGCTCTTTATATTGCAGCCTTATGCAAAAGTCTGAATGCTTTGCATTCACTGATATTGCTAAGCAGTGATAGCCATATATTTCAGTTACAAAATGTATATTTTAGTCCTCAAAGATGTATAAAACATTGCATATTTTGAATCTGTTAAGAGTCCTAAAGATACTAAGGAATGATCGGCAACACTTTGATGGTTAAAAGTGTTGGGACTGGAAGTGGAACAAATTGCTGCTAGAGAACTGAAAAATATCCAAGGGCCTATTTATGAAAATGCTTACTATTAGGTGTTTTGCTGTCTTACCATAAGCAGTCCCATTATCTTCAGTGGGACTAGGTATGATAAGAAGTGTTTGCAGGATTGGACCTGAATGGTCCTGCACAAAGTCAAGGTATTCATAACATATTTACAATGTCATTCTGTTGGATTCAGTGTTATCAAACTGCTTCCTAGAAACTTCTAAGTATTCAAATGACATTATATAATTATAAATTAAAACTTAAAACTACACATTTCAAAATATGGAAGAAATAGTTTAGAAATATTTTGGCACACGTTCAAATTATATTCAGCAGTTCATCAGAATAAAAATAGCTTTAGAAGTAGCTCAATATCTTCTGTGTTGGAGAAACACAGTTGGGATAGTGCACGTGCACACTCAATTTAGAATGCAAATTAACCCGGGCTATTTCCAAGGCTGAAGCAGACTGGGACTGAAACAGCCTGTAGTGTACAGCCAACAAACAGTCAGTGAAAATTCTTTTTTCTTTTTAATCAAGAAGTGTTTGGGAAAGAGTTCTACATTATTCAAATTCCCATGGCTATTTCAAAAGCTACCTGTGACTGACTTACATAATTGGTCCAGTTCTTTGGGAAAGCTGTGATAATTTACCACTCTGACCTTCCCTTAGCATATGGAGCTGAAGACTAGAAAGGCCGAAATTCCTAGGTCACAAATTTTTGAGGCACTACAAGTACGGCATACTGTTTACAGAAAAGCTCAGTTCCACAAGTAGTGTGCTCAAATTGCCTCAAATTTTGGCTCAGGAAGAAATTTTGGGAATCGTGAAGTGGATGCTCAAAATTATAAAGACCATTTCTGATTCTCAAATCTTTTTTAATTGTAAGAATGACATGGCAGTGATTTCAGAAAGATCTAAATTATAATGAATGGCCCAAAATCTGCTTTCCTTTTCATTAATGTAAATCCAGAGTAACTCAATTGAAGTAAATGAAATTACTGTAGATTTGCACCAGAGTAATGGAGAGTGCAAGGCGGTCCAATGTTTTTTAAGCACAGCAAATTACAGGCCCAATCGTGCAGCCTTTACTTGCATAAGTAGGCCCCAGTGGCTTCAGAATTGGGCTCCAAATTTAAACAATGTTAACATTTTCACACAAGCTGGTGGCAAAAACCAGAGAAGCCAAAACTCCAGTATGGGGAGAGAAAAGAGCAAAATTGTAGATTTAGGCCTTGATCCTGCAAATTGTTCAGTGGGGGCTCTACATAAGCAAATGGATCTGCACTCACAGAACAGATTGGGGCCTTCAGTTTGAAATAACTGGCTTCTGTCTCTTCAGGTTTTTCCCAAAGAACCCTCAGCAGTATTGCCAAGTGTCTTGATTTTATCAATATTTGATGTTTTGTAAACTCAGCTCCTGGAATCCTGTGGCTGCATGAAGAATCTTAGCTGCCATTAAAAAAGTAACTTTCTAGCCCTTGTGCTAGCAGAAGAAAATTTGAATATGTATCCTAAGGCTCAAAAATCAAAAGGCAAATTAAAAAAAAATCCCAGATTTATGATTTCTTTAGTTTCAAATTGGAAGATTTTTTTTTTAATCTCATGATTTTTGAGGACCTGATAATGGTTTTTGTATGTTTTGGATTTGGTAATACTGGAGCTCATTCTTCATGCACTCTCTAGTCATATAGATTTTAAAAAAATCAATTTCTTGTTTTTAAACATTAAACGAAATAGACTGTAGTCTATAAAATAGACTTTATCTGCACAGAAGTACAACTGATTCCTTTTTAGGGATATTCTTTTCTTTTTTCTTTTTTTTTTAAAGGTAAATTAACCTTTAAATGTCGAGCTTTTGAGAGAGATATTTATATACATCCTGATTCCAGAAGGCACTTAAGCATGTGCTTGTGTGTTTTCCTGAATCCTGGTTTACATACTTATTAATCCCAAAATGTGACATGGCTCCTTTAGAAGGTGTTTGAGTGTTTTAAGTAAATGCATGCTTAGGTAGGATTTCTTCAAGTATTGTATATATGTTAAAGCCACCGTTATTTACTTGTTAACACAGAATGGTTCCTTTTGGAGGTCTCATAGTCTTCCAGTTAAAAATCTATCTATATTTTTAAATGCGTATTTTTCTAGTAAACTCTTGTGGCTCCACCACTGCAGCTGGTTGTTTATGTACATAGGGTTCTATCCAGCATAAAATATCAATGGCCTCTTAGTGATATATATCCAGGCAGGCTATGGATGCTGACTTCATGGCAGGCTGAACTATCCAAGGGAGAGAGTCAGCCTGCTGTTGAAGTCTTTAAAACAAGACAATAGACAGCTCCAGACGGGTGAGATGCAGAGGCAGGGACTAGCCTACAGTAGTTACTACAGCCCTAAGGCAGCTATGGATAGGGGAGCATGAATCCAGCTGACCAGGCTACAAATAAATTGCATGGAAGTGCTGAAGTAGGGGAAATTTTGTGAGAAAAGGAAGACTGGTTTTGGGGGGAAAGCATAGTACTGAGTCAGAAAATACAGGCTGTATTCCTGGGCTTGACACAGGCTTGCTGTGTGACTGTGGCTAAATCAATTAGGCCATATCTATATTTAAAATGCTACAGCTGTAGCACTTCAGTGTAGACACCTACTGTGATGGGAGAGGCTCCCCCTTTGCTATAGGTAATCCACCTGCCTGAGAGGCGGATTACACCAGGGGTCAGATCATTTTATCTGCTGGCTTGTCTACACTTTAAACACTACAGTGGCACAGGATTCTTCTGTCACCATAGGTAATTCACCTCCCAGAGAGGCGGTCGCTAGGCTGATGGAAGAATTCTTCCCTTGACCCAACGCTGTCTACGTGGGGACTTCGGTTGGTTTAACTACATCGCTCTGGGGGATGAATTTTTCACACCCCCTGAGAGAGTTAGCTATGCCAATGTAACTTTTCAGTGTAGACTAGCCCTTAGTCTTTCTGTACTAACTTTCCTCATCAGCATAGCAGGGGCAGTTAGTTAGTCATTATTTACAGAGCATTTGAACAGCCTCTGATGGATTGCTGTATAGAAGTGAAAAACACTTAAGGTGACACACGCATGGAGAAAAAATCATGGGTTTGTGTCCCTTTTGTTTCTTTATTGTGTGGGAAGATGCTCTGAAATGTGGGCTTTTTATTTTTCTTTTAATTTTTTAATTTCTTGGTTTCTTTAAATTAGAAATTCAGGCCTTTGCTACTCTGGCGACTGGAGTGCTAGTGAAATGTTGACATCACAAGAGCCAAGGCCTTGTCTGCACACCAACTTGCACCTGTTTACCTATGTGTTTTATAAACTGATGTAGTTAAATTGGCGCTAACCCCTCTGTGACAGAGTGCAGGGAGTGAACAGAGGAGCCTGCACGCTGATCTTTTGGACACCAATTAGTTCCCTGGAGATAGCTGACTGAGGTAATTAGATAATCAGGCTGGCTGAGGTAAAGGGCCCACCAGGCCAAAAAGATAGAGACACAGGAAGGAAGGAATGGGGCTAGCTGAGCCCAGTCCCAGGTCCTGAGGAGATGGCCCTAAAGGAGAGGGTCTAAAGCACAGAAGATATTGTAAATAGCCCTGTTGCATGGGCCTGTAATGGTATTGGTGGAGCACGGTGGATACATTACCAGTAGAGTCTGAGCCAGTTTCTGTTGTGCAAAGAGGCAGCAGCAGAGCCTGCCCCGCTACACCCTCTATAGACACTCTTTATTTCCAATTAACAGTGGACTATTTCAGTTTAACTTAGGCCTGGTCTACACTTACAATTTATAGCGTTGGGGTTCATTGGGCCTGAAAAACGCACTCTTTTGAGCAATTTAGCTATGCTGACCATGCCCTCTGTGTAGACACAGCTAGGTCGATGGAAGAATGTTTCCATTGCTCAGAGAGATGGAGTTCCTACAGTGATGGGAAAACCCCATCCCTCGCAGTAGTCTGCATCTACACTACAGGGTTATACCAGCAAAACTACGGTGCTGTAGCTATGCTGCTATATTTCCAATAGTGTAGACATGGCCTTAATCTGCTTTCTTACAGGATTAAGTGAAACCGAAACTGGCCACTCTTAAATCTAAAATAAGTGTCTACCCAAGGCTTTGCACCAGTTTAACTACTTTGGTTTTAAAACACACCTTTAGTTTGATGGGCATAAGCTTGTGTGTAGGAAAGGCCCTGCAGAGTGATAGCTTTGCTATAAAGAGGGGAAGGGATTTTTCCTTATACTGATTAAAATTGCTGGGGTTTTGATTGCTTTTTTTAGACATCTATTTAGCTTTTAATTAATATTTAAGAGAAAGGAAGCCCATTAAATATTGAACACCTCCTCCCTTTCAATTAAGGAGTGAGAGTACACAATGGATGCTGAGCCCGCTAGGGAAGTACCTCAGGAAAAACAGGGGGCACCAGACTTAACATTCCTAGATATTTTTTTTTTAAGGTAAAAAACAAGTAGGGAAAAGTATCAGAGGGGTAGCTGTGTTAGTCTGAATCTGTAAAAGCAGTAAAGAGTCCTGTGGCACCTTATAGACTAAGGGTACGTCTACACTACGGGATTTTTCCGATTTTACATAAACCGGTTTTGTAAAACAGACTGTATAAAGTCAAGTGCACATGGCCACACTAAGCACATTAATTCGGCGGTGTGCGTGCATGGTCCGAGGCTAGCGTCGATTTCCGGAGCATTGCACTGTGGGTAGCTATTCTGTAGCTAGCCCATAGTTCCCACAGC
The DNA here is from genome assembly GCF_007399415.2 of Gopherus evgoodei. Lineage (NCBI taxonomy): Eukaryota > Metazoa > Chordata > Testudines > Testudinidae > Gopherus > Gopherus evgoodei. The sequence continues at coordinate 123,198,996 of NC_044327.1, forward strand.
CTCCCCTGCCCCTTGGAATTCTGGGTTGAGATCCCAGTGCCTGATGGGGCAAAAATCATTGTCACGGGTGGTTCTGGGTAAATGTCGTCACTCATTCCTTCCTCTGGGAAAACAACGGCAGACAATCATTTCGCACTCTTTTTCCCTGGATTGCCCTGGCAGATGCCATAGCACGGCAACCATGGAGCCCGTTCAGCTTTTTTTTTACTGTCACCGTATGTGTACTGGATGCCGCTAACAGAGGCGTTACTGCAGCGCTACACAGCAGCATTTGTTTGCTTTTGCATGATAGCAGAGACGGTTATCAGTCGTTCTGTACCGTCTGCCGCCATTGTAAATTGGCAGTAAGATGACGGTTATCTGTCGTTCTGTACTGTCTGCTGCTATCATGGGTGCCCCTAGCTGAGGTCGGCCGGGGGCGCAAAGGCAAAACTGGGAATGACTCCCCGAGTCAATCCCTCCTTTATGGTTTCTAAAAATAGAATCAGTCCTGCCTAGAATATGGGGCAAGTGTACTAGGGAATCAGTATATCAGAGAGCACAGCCGCTCCGTGTCAGATCCCGCAGAAATGATGAGCTACATGCCATTCACGGGGGGTGCCCCTGCAATAACCCCACCCGTTGCTTCCCTCCTCCCCCAACCTTCCTGGGCTACCATGGCAGTTTTCCCCCTCCATTTGAGTGATGAAGTTATAAAGAATGCAGGAATAAGAAACAGTGACTTGTTAGTGAGATAAAATGAAGGGGAGGCAGCTCCCAGTGCTATGACAGTCCAGGCAGGACATTAAGCGGTGCGGGGGAGAGGAGCCCAGCATCCCACTGCTGTGATAGTCCAGGCAGTACAGAATCTTTTCTTTACACGTGAAAGGGAGGGGGCTGATGGAGCTCAGCCCCGAGTTGCTATGATGAGGACGGTTACCAGCCGTTCTGTACCATCTACTGGGAATGACCAGGAATCATTCCTATTTTTACCCAGGCACCCCCAGCCAACTCACCTGAGGCCAGCCAGGAGCACTCACGGGCTGATGGTGACGATGGATAGCAGTCATATTGTACTGTCTGCCACCGGGGAGGGGAGAGGAGCGGATACTGCTCTTCACTGCTGCAGCATCGTGTCTACCACCAGCATTCAGTAGACATAGGGTGACATTGAAAAAAGTCAAGAAACGATTTCTTTCCCTTTTCTTTCACGTGGTGGGGGAGGGAGAAAATTGATGAGCTATACCCTGAATCACGCTGGACAATGTGTTTGAACCTACAGGCACTGGGAGCTCAGCCAAGAATGCAAATAGTTTTCGGAGACTGCTGTGGACTGTGGGATAGCTGGAGTCCTCAGTACTCCCTCCATGAGCGTCCATTTGATTCTTTGGCTTTCTGTTACGCTTCTCATGCGGCACTGTGTAGCCTGGAGATTTTTTTCAAACGCTTTGGCATTTCGTCTTCTGTAACGGAGCTCTGATAGAACAGATTTGTCTCCCCATACAGCGATCAGATCCAGTATCTCCTGTACGGTCCATGCTGGAGCTCTTTTTGGATTTGGGACTGCATCGCCATCCGTGCTGATCAGAGCTCCACGCTGGGCAAACAGGAAATGCAATTCAAAAGTTCACGGGGCTTTTCCTGTTTACCTGGCTACTGCATCCGAGTTCAGATTGCTTTCCAGAGCGGTCACAGTGGTGCACTGTGGAATACCACCCGGAGGCCAATACCGTTGATTTGCGGCCACACTAACCCTAATCCGATATGGTAATACCGATTTTAGCGCTACTCTTCTCGTCGGGGAGGAGTACAGAAACCGATTTAAAGAGCCCTTTATATCGATATAAAGGGCCTCGTAGTGTGGACAGGTGCGCAGTTAAATTGGTTTAATGCTGCTAAAATTGGTTTAAACACGTAGTGTAGACCAGGCCTAAGAGACGTATTGGAGCATGAGCTTTCGTGGGTGAATACATCTGACAAAGTGGGTATTCACCCACGAAAGCTCATGCTCCAAGTAGGGAAACAAACACCTTTTTTAAAAGGTTCAGGCCCTCTTTGTACATCAAAAACAAACACACACGCACGTCATATGCTCTATTATTAAAGAAAACTCCTTCTCAAGTCACCTTTAAATCTCTCGCTTCTCCCATCCCACCCTCAGCGTCCCACAAGGGTAAGGGTTGGGGAGTTACAAAAATGCCTTTCTCTGCCTGATAGGAAGCCTCTCTACTCTCAAGATCTCTGTTTGTTGAAGCTGAAGGAGGTACCCATCATGCCATGTGCCCTTTCCTCCATTCTGATATTCAGCTTTCAGTCAGAGAGCCAATGACCTTAGACTATTCTTTTAAAGTTTAACCAAGCAAGTGGGGAAGAACTTTCCCTGTCACTATTCCGTTTCTGTGTTAGGATGTCCAAGTATTGAACTTTCCCAAGAATCTGACAGCCATTTGTGACTTCCTTTAAAATGAGGGGATTGCAGGATACTTAAGGGCGCAGCTTTTGTGGTTGTAGAGAATGAAAAGCTTGAAGGACTGTGTTTACCAGCTGCAGCTGTAGTGCAGATATCATACTATGGTAATATTTTCCTCAGAATAACAGTTTAAAAAAGATCACCTGAACTCTTTGAGGAAAGACAGACCCAATAAGATGGACTGATTTAAGAAAAGAAATTGTGGCTGTAACTTATAAAGCAACAATATACATGCTTAATATAATTTGTATCCTGTCCTATCTCAACTCTGCTATATTCCTTAATTTTTTAACTTATCTTTCACATGCTCATTTAATACTTCTGTAACAAAATAACTGCTACTGTCAACAATTCTGTTCGCTTTTAACAAAATGTTAGTAACTAAAAAAAGTTATTAATTCTGAGTTATACAAGCACCCAGTTTCTTTCCCAAAAGAAGTATAAACTGATCATCCAATTTGTATTTTCTCTTATTTTAATATGTTTTAAAAGCCTATTTTTAAATGTTTTTATTTATTTATTTTGGTTAAACGTTTTTTCTGGACAGAGAGATCTTGTATATTTTACATCACCCCAGAATGAATTTTTACAATACTGTTATATAAACTCATCTTATAATGAAAATGCTAGCCCCACAGAAACTATATCTATATAAATACATAGGCATAAATGAGCTTTTATAATAATGTAGAAGATAGAACAGATGTTAAAAAGGTACATGCTGAATATGTTTCATATATTATGATTTTCACACATACTGGTTGTAAGTGTGCATTGATTTCTGGAAGTAAACAATAAATGTTTCACAGTAAATCTTCTGAATACATGTGAGAGGGGACCTTCCAGTTTTATTTTAAAACTAGCTCATAATGAAAACACATTCCCAATTACACAACATTCAAGATTTTTCTAAATAGTTGGCAACTTGCATGTTGTGTAGTGATTTATTTAGTGCTGTACTGCTCATATTTTTAAGAATAGCCCTTTTTGAAGATTCTTTTTGGCAAATTCTTAAGCACATGAATAACTTTCTTCACCTAACTTCAGTGGGACTACTTATGTGCACAAGTGTCTGCAGAATTGGTCTGTTGGCTAAAACAGTATGTTTTGAAGAATTAGGCAACAAATTAATATCTTTCAAAATGCTGGGGTCCTGTTCTGCTTCAGTCGTAAACAATAGCAGATCTGCCACTAATTTCAATGGGAGCATGGTTTGGTCCTTATATTTTAAAAATAATTTATTTTCCACATTTTCTGTCTCAGATCTCTAAGAGTTAATGAAAATTCAAGAGTGGAAAAAGTCAGGTTTTTCCAGAAGATAATTAAATAGTACCTTATGCCAAAATGTTTACATTTTAGTTTGATAACTCTCTATATGAAGTAACCACATTTTTAAAAAATTTAAAAAATTCAAGAGAACATATATACACCTAGAAATACACTCAGAGTATGTAATCCAGAAAACTTACACCTTCTCTATTACCAAAAGTTGCGTCAAAATGACTTTGACTTCCATGGAGTTTCTCCAGAATTGCATTGGCATAACTGAGAGCAGAATTTGGCCTGTAAATTCCCTATAAATGTAGTCAATCCAGTAGTTCCATATGAACAAAACTGCCATTAGAAAAATAGTTTATCAATACTGATCTCAGTTATATCCAAGTAAATCTAGTGGCTTATTTTTATAGGTGTACCTGAGATCCGAATCTAGTCCAATATGTGAGATTTGCATTATTTTTTCATTCCTAGGGTTTTAAAAGTTTTACCTTGAATTAAAATAACCAAATAAAATTTAGCAAATTTTTAACATGCATACAAAAAAGGAGAAACTGATTAAATTTGATAGAATGGAGTGCAAAACAGACTATGGGAAAACAAGCAAGAATATAGGAATAATACCTGTGTTTATATTATGTGGTTCAGGCCCCTTGAAACAGGCATAACCTTCCCATCTCAGCCTTTAAGAGTTTTGCTGCGTTGAGACCTTTAGCGTTGGGAGCACATCAAAGCACCAAGTCTACTTGCAAAGGGCAAAACAAAAGAATGATGGACGTGTGATCAAGGGACTGGACTTGGAAATGCCTGGTTCTGCAATACGCTTGCTGTGTGTTCTTGGGCAAATCACTTAAACTCTCTTTGACTCAGTTCCCCATCTGTATAATGAGGCTAATATGTCTTTTCTCCCACCCTTTATCTGTTTAGATTTCAAGTCCTTCAAGGCAGCGACTGTCGTTGTTCCTAGCACAATGTTGACTCCAGTCTCAGTTGCACGAGAGTAGCACCTGTACAAACAATAAAGAACAGGAATATTTATTAAAAAGTCGTCATTTCAAATGATTACTGCATAGTAGTATCTGTGATACCACAGTTATCTGCTATTCTAGATCTGGGGAAAATGTGCTGACATTTTAATGGCAACCAGTATATAAACCAGGGGTTCTCAAACGGGGGGTCAGGACCCCTCAGGGGGTCACGAGGTTATTAGACAGGGGAGTTGTGAGCTGTCAGCCTCCACCCCAAACCCCGCCTTACATCTAGCATTTATAATGGTGTTAAATATATTAAAAAGTGTTTTTAATTTATAAGGGGGGGTCGCACTCAGAGGCTTGCTATTTGAAAGGGGTCACCAGTACAAAAGTTTGAGAATTACTGATATAAACTATATTAATCATATCTCCACTGCAATCATGCAGGCCAGGCTAAACTCCCAAATTCCTATCCCACCATGTGTGGGGCTCAGTGTTTCGTTTGTTTTTTTTTTTTTAAATAATGTGAGATGGACTCTCTGGGGTCATTCTTTTTTGGTTATTCTAATGTCCTGGGCAGGAATCTGGAGGGGAGGTTCCTCCCAGTATGTTGCAGATGTGGTTCTTCATGTCTTCTGTAGTATAGGCTCTCCAGATCAGGGCTCTCTGTGTGTTTTGAGAGAGACAGAATTGTGGCATCCCCCCCTGCACTGGCTTGTGCGCTGTTTCTGGTGAACATAACTGCACAGGGAGCCAGAATTTGAGGCTGTCTTTATCTCTGTTTTTCAATTTGTTGAAATGCAGTTCTGCTAAATCTGAATGTATTGCCTAGAGTCAGCCAAATGTGGTAAGGTGCTTTGCAAACATCCCCCTGAAGTTCTGCCAATTACCTGCTCTGCAAATCCCATTCAGTTCTAGATCTCTGTTAAGCAGACATTGCCAATTATACCACATCTTTTACAATGTGGGCAAATATCCATTAGGTTCTAAGTGTGGAACATCAAAATGATTTCATTTACAGTATGATGTAAACCAGATTTCACTCCGGGGGACTGAAGGAGGCAGACATTAATGTCTCTATATCACCTAGCCTCCTGTCTAGTTGTGTAACTAGCTTTCTGCTTAAAATTTAAGGCCTTTGTCTATTTGTCTTTGCACAGAATTTTAAAAACATGTATAAAAGGAGCCTCATCGATTTTAAATGTTTAAAGTTCTGCTAGTCTGCATAAGTGTAATATTTAACAAAGTCTAGGTTCCCCGGAATTATTTTAACTATCTGGCTTTTTCACAGATTTCAAGCAGGTAAACATCAGGAGTCCTGCTCCATATAGTAAATATAGCATGTTTTATTTACTTAGAACCCAGTCTTGAAATTGGATTCCTTAGGGCAGGCTCACTGCAGGACTGAGGCCTTAGATGCTACAATACTAAGCCCAGGTCAGAATTTTCAAAAATAGAAGCCTAAAATTAAGCTTTTAAATCCATACTCCGGGGATGTTGGGGGGCTCCATGTTCAGATATGGCTCTGCGGGAGCTTTGGGATGTATTGGGGGGTCAGGACTAGGGGATGGGGATGTTGGGGGGCTCCATGTTCAGACATGGCTCTGCAGGAGCTTTGGGGACTGGAGCTGGGAAAAGTGGGGGACTGTCTGAAGTTGGCTGCTTGGGATGTGGGTGAGGCCCCGAGGAGCATTGAGGATTTCAATAACTCGGTCCTGGGATAGGGGTTGTTATAAAATTGGATGGGTGGGGTTCTGTGGCCTGCCTTGTGCAGGAGGTCAGACTAGATGATCAGATTGGTCCCTTCTGACCTATGAGTCTATGAGTCTATGAGTGGGATTTTCAAAAGCAGCTAAATGACCTAGGAGCAAAAGTCACATGGAGCTGAAGTTGACTTTAATGGGACATTTACTCCTAGGTCACTTGTTCATTGATGTCAACTTCATCTCAGTGGGGCTTTCTCCTAGGTGACTTAGGTGCTTTTAAAAGATCCCACTCTTCTTGAGAAAATGTTGGCCATTATGTACAAACCTAAAACAGTGTATCAAACACTTTTAAATCCATGGAGAATAATATAAATTAAAGTCAGAAATTACCTGAGTCCTCTAGCGCATTGGTTTTCAAGCCATGGGGCATGCCCCTCTAGGTGGCTAGTTGCAATGAGCATATCAGGGGGAGCGAGGTAGGTGCAGGGCTGATGCTGTCCAGATGTTCAGGGCAGGGCAGCATGGGGAGATCACGTAGGGAAGCCCCAGCCATCAGGGGGAGTGCAATTCTGCACCAACCTATTGCTCTCCCCATGCTGCCTGCTGGGGAATCTCTGTGCACTGTCCCTGCTGCTGCATTGGCCTGGCCTGGCTGGCCGCACCCTTTGTATTTTAAACCATCTGGAACCTCTTGGAGTGAGAGGCTCTGGGGCAGCGGGGAAGGAGGGTGAGGAGCCCTGATCTGCTCTGCTCTCAGGAGCTCCTCCAGGGATGGAGCCAGCTGGTTCCTGATGCCACCAAAGGCGTGAGCTGGATGGGTGGAACTTGGGCTTGGGAACATCTGCTCTACCATATCCTCTAACACAAGCTGTGCAAGACTTGTTTCACTGAATCCTTATGACTGATTTTCTCTCTCTTCACAAATGAAAGTTATTCTGCTTTCCCTGTTATTTAGTATTGATTTAGCATCATAAATCTCTCACCCTACAGAGCTGCTGGAGATGCAGTCTCTGCAGTGAAGTGTATGATATATTTAAGGTAGCCAAGAAAGCTATGGGGTAAAATTTAGAAAAGCATGTAAGTTCCTTTTTCAAATGCATCTTGGACACTTAGGAGCCTAAATCACATTGATTTTCAGTTAGGATCCTATGGTCCAGATTTATAAAGGTATTTAGGCACCTGAAAATGTAGATAGGCACCTAGTGGGATTTTCAGAAGTACCTAGCTGTCTAACTCCCATGTCCATAGTCCTTCAAGCCCTCTGCTCTTGGAACTGTCATTAAAGTCAAAGCGAGTTCTTCACACGGCAGTTTTGCAGAATCTGGCCTGCCCAGTGCTTGCAGAGAGCTAAATACCAATACTACAAAAGTGAATGGAAAACTTGCTCCTAAGCCAATGACAGTGATGGAAATAGAAATGTTTCTTAAACAGATGAAATTGTTCTGTGTAATTTAGATTGTGCTGACCCCCAGAATGTACTAGGCCTCTTTGAAACACAAAAGAGGACACAGTTCCTCTTCTGAAGAGCATATAATCTAAAACCCAGTAATTAGCATTGCCAGTGGGAATGCATGCTCCTCCCTCCATCCCGCACAAACCTCAAATCTTGTGCTAATTTAATACTCTGCCAGTTAATTCCAGAAAGGTTATTCAATCTGTTGTATTCACACATTCATTTTAAAGTATTTATTACATTAAAGCATTCTAAATACCAAATTAATCCATTTTAAAAACAAAATCTTTTAATTAAAAAACAAAAGAAGGATTCCTATTCATACAAGTTTATTGACAAAGGCCAATTATCCAGTATGCTTCAAATGTACCACGTTTGCTCAGATTTATCAAGTCCATGCTATAAATTAGGGCCTAATATCAGAGACCTCATGCAAGCAAAGAGGCTGCTTCAAAGGGAGTTTTTTCTGTAGAATTGGCCTGTTTCTAGCCACAAGGAGCAGGAAAGGGTTCTGCTGATGGGGCACCTTTGTGACGGGCAAAATAAACCCAAATAATGTCCTGCCCCTCTATTGGGTCACTTTTTTGTGGGCATCATAGATTCAGTAAGTCTTCAGGAGAGATGTGAATGAAGAGCAGGCAGTAGCTTGGGAGTTCTGTGCATAGGGAGTGGGGTGGAAGAAGGTAGGGGGATGTTTGCGGGAGAAGTGAATGAGAGAGGCATTGAGGTTGGTGTCTGTGACAGTGCAGAGATGACACAGTAAGAGACAAGTTTCAAGATGTAGGGTGAGACAGAATTATGCAGGGCCTTGACAGTGAGGACAAGAAGTTTCAATTTGATGTAGAGAATAGGGAGCCAGTTGAGCCGTGCATAGTTGGGGAGTGGGTTGACATGGGCATATCTGGGGAGGAAATTAATGTTAGTGACCACATCTTGGATGAGTAGGAGATGGGTGATGTGGATATCAGGGAGGCCAGAGAAGAGGACGGTGACATAGTCAAAGAATGGATGCAATTTCTTTAGCTATTGGGGGAGAGAGGACCGTTTAGGACTTTGATGTGTCTTGGAGGAAGGACAGCAAGATTTGGACTTTGCTTTCTCTCTTATTGATGTAAATCAGTAACTATTCACCCCCCCCTCCCCATTTATCATGTTTCCTGTCCTTAAACTAGCAGCAGCATGGTCTGAACCCCACCCTGCCACTGAGTTGGGGAAGGAATGCTATCCCCTCACTCGCTTAGCTCATCTGTGCACCTGCTTTGACCTTCACAGAGCACGTATGCTAAGTAGTTACCATCTGAAATTGGGAGTTAGTGTACACTAAACAGCCTGATGATAAATTCTGTTTATAAAAAGTACTTCTAAGCAATGAAATTTTGTGCAGAGCATTTCTGAAGCCTTGGACATCTATGGTAACGCTTAAGATCATAGAAGATATGACATCAGAAGTCTGCAAAGGCAGAATCCCTTTAATATCAATGATGGTTTGTCCTAGACTGCAGGAGTGAGCTCTGAATGCTGAAACCTTCTGTCCAGACTGTCAAAGAAGATGTAAGAACAATTCCCAATAAGAAGCAACTTATATAAATCAATAACTTTTTTTTCCTTTCTTTATTAAGGTGAGCACATACAAGAAACCAATTCACCTCATTCACTGAAGAAGGATGTAGAAAACATGGGGAAAGGTAACAACCCCCCTCCCCAGCTTTGATATTATTAAAATGCTCTTGGTTTTAATAGAATATAAGGATAAGAGGGAAGTATTTTTGTTCAGCATCATATTTTAAGCTTGACAAGTAGCATATGAATAATATATGGACCTTTGCGTGGATATAATTGAGATTAATGCATACATATCAATCAATACATGACACTGTAATACAATACTTTAAAATAATATATTACATTGATTTATATTCATGGATTTCTGCACAAAATCTATCCTAGATCTATACAATGTTTTTTTTAAACTACTGAAATATTTTCTTATAATAATGAATTGCCACACATAGCAGTTTGCTCAAGAGTTATTTATACAAATTAGTAAAACAGCTTTTCTTTTCTCTTTGTTAGAAGAACTTCAGAAGGTTTTGTTTGAACAAATAGATTTACGGAGGAGATTAGAACAGGAATTTCAAGTGTTGAAAGGAAACGCTTCTTTCCCAGTATTCAGTAAGACACATTTCTATGTTTTCACTGTTTGGAGAATGTCATCATTATTTATTACCAATTTATAAAAGTATAGGAGTGATGTTCATAGATGTGTTTGTCTCTAAACACCTGAGCTGGCCCCACTGAAGTCAATGGGAATTCTGCCATAGATTTCAGTGGCAGTAGGTCAGGCCTTTCAGGCATAAACTTGAAGCAAGATGTATATTTTTGAATAAGTAGAAACAAGAATTTTGTCTCACTGGCTTTGGTAACTTTCCTCTCCCTGTTGAAAACATTAGGGGTCCACCAAGACCTGCACCACTATTATATTCTGACCATAAAGCCAGCATAAGTAGCAGCACACCATTGGAGGGCAAACCTACAGCATTAGGGCCTATGCCATACCTGTTGTCCCTGCAGCTGGCCAAAAGGGAATGGTTGGGGCTTCACTAACCCTGTGATGCCCATCTGTTGCATCAACCCCATGAGCCTTGGTAGCCAGTGGCCTTCAGGCTTTTCTAAGTGATGGAGGGGGACTGGCCCAGCCTAAATTTGGGGCACGCAAAGGTTACTTCTGCATTTTCCATCCTGAGGTGGACTGCGTGTTCTTTGGCCATTGTTGAGGATTTGGCCCATTAAGAGGTGATGGAATATGCCATACAAACAAAGGATTATGAGGAACATCATAAAACCAATGTGGAATTGTCTCCCCTATGGTGAAAGACCAATTGCTTGAGTTTTTTCAAAAGAGACTGACTGAAGGAGTGGAAAATAAGCTGCAAGGGAAAATCCGGCACTGACCAGGGTCAGACTAGACGACATAATAGGCTTTTTCGGTTTCTGATTTGTATGATTCTATAGTGCTGGGCCAGCCAAGGTGCCTCTGCAGCTCTCTGCTTCTTGTTATGCCACGCAGCACAGCACTCAATACTGCAGTTCAGCTCTTCCCACGTGCAGCCCACTGTACATAAGGAGATGTCACCATCATGCAGCCGTTCAAGCACCCAATCCTCTGCTGCCATTTGCTCCACTGAAGAGCGGAGGAGCGAGGCTCAGCATAAAAGGTGCCCGAAAGGAAAAAAACTAAACCGTTGGTGCCCTTTTCTGCTTCTTCCTGGTATCTAAAGAAGGCCTGAAAGTTTGGTTGCATTTTTGTTTTTAAAGTCTGTTTGCTTTTAACTTTAATATCAGGTCTTGTCTATGCCCCTTTTGCTGCAGGGTTCTGTGGATTGACAGAGAAGTTTGTGATGTCCTACTCTCAATAAGCTGAGAAGCTGAAACTTTATCAGTTGGGAGGGGAAGGGATTTTAGTCAGATGCTTGTTTTTTATCACTTATCTGACTAAAGGCACTGACGATTACTTGAGCTAAAAGCTCTAAACAATGCCTTTTCTTCAGCTGCAAACCATTCCAGTTCTTTGGTCCTGCAAATAGTCCTTCCACAAAATCAGTGAAGACAAGACTCGATATGCTGGATGTTCCCAAGGTTTAAAAAACAAACAGAAGAACAGGCCTTTGCACATCCCAGAGAAGGGAAAGGGGAGTACAAACAGTATTTTCCCCACCTTTAAGTAGATAGAGTAGAATTTTACCCCGCCGCCCCCCAAAGGCATGACATCAGGGAGAATACAGAAAAGCTAAGAAATGCAAGGGAGGTCTCTGAATGTCTCCCATCTTTAGCCTGGATATCAAAAAGATTAGTACATCTTCATAAATTAATACAAAGCAGATCCTGAAGATATGTGAAATATGCCATAAAATAAGGATGACCGAATAGGCAGTACAAAATCAGTCATTATGCTTGGAGCTAGAGGATTTTAAAGTAATTCATGTACAGCTCTACCCTGATATAATGCTGTCCTCGGGAACCAAAAAATCTTACCGCGTTATAGGTGAAACCGCGTTATATCAAACTTGCTTTGATCCATCGGAGCATGCAGCCCTGCCCCCCTGGAGCACTGCTTTACCGTGTTATATCCGAATTCTTGTTGTGTCGGGTCGCGTTACATCAGGGTAGAGGTGTACTTCAATTCATGTACTTGAAAGCATTTACATTCATGGGATTGTAAAAATGGCATCTTGGAATCATGCCATTCAGGTCTCGCATTTATCCTTTTGTTCTGCAGTAAAATTAATACTCCATCATTGCCATGTAAATAAACCCTGCAATTAAACCACATGAAATACAATTCATATGAAAGAAAATAATGCGTACTGCTGACCAAGGAAGTGGCATCCATGCACACCAGCATGAAAAATAGGTGGTTTCAATACACCGCAAAGCAGTGGTCAATTTTACTCTAGTTTAAAATAGAAAACAAGTACTTGTGCTATAAACACTAGATGCAAGTGACTGTAAAACCTGTTTAGAGATTTAGATTTACCGAACAAACAACTCCCTCCCCCCAACATATATAGTAAAATGAGAGAACAGGCCTTTCTAAAGAAAACGTGTATAACATACTAGCTGTGACCCTCTTGACAGTTTGTTTCACAGCAGCTCTGCTGCTGCCTGAAAAAGGAGTTTCTTTTTAAGCTCAAGTGCTAGAATTTTTTGGTTTTTGGTTCTGTAGGTCCCAGGTTTGTTCCACATTGACAGCTTGTGCTGGGGCCATTACAGAAGGACCAGATAGATAAATCTCATAGTAGATGGCAGTTGAACTGAAAATGGTAAGGAATTAAAAATACAGAAAATGAGCACTAGAAGGAAAATGGACCTCTTCTTTCTGAGAGACTGATGACTCGAGGGCAGCAGAGTTTGAAGAAAGGGCATGGAGATGGGAAGCAACAGGTCCTGATTTCCAATCCTCTCACTATGTGATCTTGAGCAAATCAGACAAAGGATTGAATGGGCTACGGAGGTGAAGCTACTGTCCCATCCCTAGAGCTGGCTGGGATGAAGGCATACTGGGAGGCGGGGGGGGGGGATTCTGGGAAATCTTGCACCTCCCCTTGCAGTGCTGGGGCTGCTGTTGCTTCTTCTATACCTCGTCTATGGATAAGAGGCCTTTGGTCTAACACGTCTAACAGTTCACACCTTCACAATCAAATGTATTTAAAAAAAAAAGAGGGAAGCATTCATCTCTGCCATAGGGCAGTGAGCCAACACATGTACTTGGAAGACAGCACTGTAATAGCCTGGCAAACCAGCTAAAGTTATCTCCCGCAGCTTGGATTGTAAACCCGTCCACGTGGGGCCCATGGCTTGCATGTCTGTACAGCACTGAGCAAATTGTGGGCACCGTATGAATTAATAGTATTGGCACTGCCATCCAGAGCAGTGCCACAAGGTCATCTTTAAATATTCATCTCTGTTCCCCTCGGTATTGTGGAATGTTATCATTGCCACTATAAATCCATTTCCCTAGCGAGCTATAGCAAAATTCTAAGCCATTCACACTTAAAAAATGATATCCTCTGTAATAAAACAGTGCACATTACAGGGGGGATGTAATTTCTCAATGGCCTGGGTATGCCAGCTTTTCTCAATGCAAAACAGGTGTGTCCACCGAAAGGCAGAAGTTTGCTCCCTCTTTGTATAAAAAAATCGGTCACATTTTTGTATTATTCAGGTTTCTTTAATGGACAAGAGAGAAGTTCTTCCAAAAGCTGCAAATGTCTCATTTCCATCAGTTGCTCTTTCTTGTTGAGGCAGCTTAGAGATGAGCGGCCAAAGAATTTTGTAGACACTCATTTAGGAACTGAGAAATTGGAGACGAATCAAAACTATGTGGTCCTCATGTTAATCCTCTTAGGCAATGAAGAATTGTTTCCTATAGCATGTTTTCCAGGGCTTTGGTCTGGTCCAGTTTAGTTCTCAGTAACTCAAATAATGGAGCTCCACCTACTTCCCTGGGAGAGACTGTTTCACGCTATAACAGACTTCACTGGTCAGAATTTTTTCCCTAATATTCAGACCAAATTTTCCTTTGTTTAATTTCAAGTTTCATCACATCACTCCTTATAGATTCATGGATTCCAAGGCCAGAAGGGACCATTGTGATCATCTAGTCTGACCTGTATAACTCAGGCCATAGAACTCAAAATAATTCCCAACAGATCTTTAGAAAAACACCTAGTCTTGACTGAAAAAGTGCCAGTGATGGAAAATGCACCACAACCTTTGGTAAATTGTTCCAGTGATTAATTATTCTTATAACTAAAAATGTGGCCTTATTTCCCGTCTGAATTTGTCTAGCTTAAACTTCCAGCCATTGGATCATGTTATAACTTTCTCTGCTTTGCAATACCCTAAACAGTTCCTTTCCTTCCTTGCTGTTTGTACTCAGACACTTGTAGGCTGTAATCTTTCTTTGTATCTTACAATCTTATATGGCCCCATCACCATGGTATCTGAGCATCTCACAATCTCTGTGTATTTATGCTCACAATGCTACTGTGAGGAAAGAAGTGTTGTTATCCCCATTTTACAGATAGTGAGCTGAGGCACAGAGAGGCCAAATGCCTTGCTTCAGGGAGTCCAGGGCAGAGGAGGGAATTGAATCAGATTTCCTAAGTCTCAGGCTAGTGTCCCGATGACCAAGGGGTATGTCTAGTTCTTTTACTCATTACTTATTAAGTAAATCCCTCCTCATATAGTTGCTCTTCTCCAAATTCCCTCTGATTTGTTGGCATCTCTGTTGTTGAAGTGCTGCATGCAATAATCTATGTGCAGTATCATCAGTGCAGGGGAGGACTATCATCTCCAGGGCAATGCCTCTGCTTCTCAGCTTAAAATGGCATTAGGTTTGGTTTGGTTTGGTTTGGTTTTTCACCACACTGTATAGAAAGTTCCTATCCAGTTGTCCAGTGTCAGCCCCAGGTCACCTTCAATGTTGTTGCTTTCTAAGTATTTCTCAAATAAAGATCTCTATTTTAGATTGTATTTGTCCAAGTTAGAATCTCATTTTTCCCCCTTATAAATTAGTGGAACACATAGTCCAACAAAAAAAAAATCTTTTATCCTAGTGAGCTCTTCCTCCAAGACCTTTAGTGTGAAATGGTTATCAAGAAAGAAACCAAAGGCTGTTGCTTTATCTTAGAATCAAATAGAGGAAAGCCAGCTTGCACTGTAACCCAGCTGTCTAGGACATGGTGTTCTGTCTCCTCAAAGATCTCTCCCTTCCAGTTACTGTATTTTATAGAGTTTCTTGTGTTTCCTGAGTCTTCTGCTTGGGCTTTCAGTCTCCAGCCCTGCTTTATAAAGATTCAAGGCTTATCTATACAGTGATTTAGAGCATGACAATCTGGAGTGTGAATCTGTAGCGCTAACCTGTCATGCACTAAGTGGACCCATCTGCCATGCACTAAATGTTCTGTAGTGGTCTTAGTAAGTCAGAGTGTGCTACGGCAATAATGCACAATAGATTCACACCCCAGCTTGCCGCACGCTAAGTCGCCACAGAGACAAGCCCTGAGTCAAATCCTATAGCCTGCTACCCAAATTCTGTTCTCACTTATTGAATATCTCCATTGGAATCAATGGATTTATACCAGAGTAACAGAGAGCAGAATTTGAGGCTACGTCTACACTACAGCATAAAATCGAAATTACTAAAACCGGTTTTATAAAACCGATATTATAAATCGATTTTATGCGTCCACACTAGGGCACATTAATTCGGTGGTGTGCGTCCATGGTCCTAGGCTACCATCAATTTCTGGAGCGGTGCACTCTGGGTAGCTACATTAAAGGAATGAGACCAATAACTTCGATTTCCGTCCACACTAACCCTAAATCGATATAGTAATATCGATTTTAGGGTTACTCCTCTCGTTGGGGAGGAGTACAGAAATTGATTTTAAGAGCCCTTAAAATCGATTTAAAGTGCCTTGTAGTGTGGACGGGTACAGAGTTAAATAGATTTAACGCTGTTTAAATCGATTTAACTGTGTAGTGTGGACCAGGCCTGACTCTTTAGGAGATTTTGCTCTTCCCACCCAAGTCTATGGCCTAAGCAATGCCTGCAATTGAAAGAATGACATGGAATGTCCAGTTTCTTCTGTCCAGTTAGCACTGACTTGAGCATCCAAATGCTAGACACCTACACTGAGCACCTAAACTTAGCTGCCAGTATTTGAAAACTCAGTCTTTGGTGAAACTAAATTTGAACCATCCAGAACATTTCTGGAGTCCTCTCCATGTTCTATCCCAGATAGGAAGCTTCTGTCAAGACTTCCCATCACTGGAGGCAGATAATTTTTGGGCAAAGGACTGTGCTGCATTTAGTGGTAGTTTGACTTTATTTCTACAAATTCTGTGGTACAGGTTGATGGTTTTAATTCATGCACCTCCACTTTTTTTTTTCCACACAGATAATTTTCAAGATCAGATGAAACGGGAGCTGGCATACAGAGAAGAAATGGTGCAGCAGTTACAAATTGTAAGTTGTCCTTCTCTACAGGAAATGTTAGGAACTATTCCTGTACTCTCTTATTTACATTGATAAATATATTCCTCAAATTTTGTTTAAGCAATACAAGTGTACTATTACTGAGCCCATATTAACTTCTACATGGCCAGGCTTGCGTGTGCAGTTTTTCTGCTGTTTTGAAGTCCAATTACCAGGAGATTTACTTAGAAATACAGTCAGCTGGTGTGTCTGCAAGGTTCAGCTAAATAGGAACTTCATTCCATGGGTTGACTCAACAGGCAGATGTACATCTTCAGTGAAACTGAGGACTTAACCTACACCAGTCTAATGAACAGTAAGCAATTAAATGTCTGCATATTGTGCTAGCAATGCTCCTCCTATCATAGATGCACACGGGGTAAAATTCACCCCGTTGCAAAAGGTTGGCACCAGGCCCAAGCTTTAAGTTGTGAATAAAGAGAGGTAAATAGTGGTGTCCCCCAGGGGTCTGTACTGGGACCAGTCCTAGTCAACATATTCATATGATCTCGAAAAGGGGGTAAACAGTGAGGTGACAAAATTTGCAGATGATACAAAATAACTCAAGATAACTAAGTCCCAGGCAGACGGAGAAGAGCTACAAAAGGGTGTCTCAAAACTGGGTGACTGGGCAACAAAATGGCAGATGAAATTTAATGATGATAAATGCAAAGTAATGCACATTGGACAACGTAATACCAACTATACATATAAAATGATGGGGTCTAAATTAGCTGTTGCCACTCAAGAAAGATCTTGTAGTCATTGTGGATAGTTCTCTGAAAACATCCACTCAATATACAGCGGCAGTCAAAAAAGTGAACAGAATGTTGAGAATCATTGGGAAGGGGATAGATAATAAGACAGAAAGTATCATATTGCTTCTTTATAAATCCATGGTACACCCACATCTTGAACACAGCATGCAGATGTGGTCCCTCCATCTCAAAAAAGATATATTGGAATTGGAAAGGGCTTAGAAAAGGGCAACAAAAGTGATTAGTGGTATGAAACAACTTCCATATGAGGAGAGATTAATAAGACTGGGACTTTTCAGCTTGGAAAAGAGACGACTAAGAGGGGGGATATGATAGAGGTCTATAAACTCATGACTGGTATAGAGAAAGTAAATAAGGAAGTGCTATTTACTCCTTCTCATAACACAAGAACTAGGGGTCACCAAATGTAATTAATAGACAGCAGGTTTAAAACAAACAGAAGGAAGTATTTCTTCACACAACACACAATCAACCTGTGAAACTCTTTGCCAGAGGATGTTGTGAAGGTCAAGACTATAACAGGGTTCAAAAAAGCACTAGGTAAATTCATGGAGGATGGGTCCATGAATGGCTATTAGCCAGGATGGGCAGGGATGGTGTCCCTAGCCTCTGTTTGTCAGAAGCTGGAAATGAGCAACAGGGAATGGATCACTTGAAGATTACCCGTTCATTCCCTCTGAGGCACCTGGCATTGGCCACTGTCAGAAGACAGGATACTGGGCTAGATGGATCTTTGGTCTAACCCAGTATGGCCATTCTTATGTTCGCATAGACTTGTGGTGGCTGTTTCATAGGGATGAATTTCACCCGTTTACAAAAAGTGATTAACAGCATTAAGGTTCAGATTTTCTAAGCCCAGCAAAATTTGTGCAAATGTAGCTGTTAAACTTTTTTTTTTTAAACATGAGTAAGTAATGTATGTTGCTCATGAATGTGGATGTCTTCACATGTATCCTTAGGTCTTTGTACGTGATTGGTCTGTTTTGAACATTTGGTCCCAAAGGTTTAACCTAGACTGACACAAACAAAGAAATTAGAAGTTGAGATTGCTCCAAGTCAAAGAACTATGGGTAATCTTTTACAGAGAAAGAAGTATCTAGTAAATGGAAGAGTTTCAGTTAATGTTCATCTTGTAAGTGCCAAACCTCCTTCATACACAGTCGTCAGCCTGGTGTTATTCAACACGTCTATGAGACAGGCTTCCCAAATATCCCCGCTTATCTAAATCAGTTCTGCAATTGAAGATCTATATTTTCCTTGAGTCTGTCACAGACCCTGGGGTCATCCAACCTTTGGTTAATGTCATGACCTAGAAGATGTTGTTGGAACACTATAGGGAAGCTGAAGGCCAAAATGATCAAACACATGCACCCATGGTGAGACACCCATGGGAGTGGTCTGGTTTTTCAGAGATGCTGAGTTCCCCCACTCCAGCTAACTTCACAGAGATTTCAGTGGAAGCTGGGGGTACTCAGTATCTCCAAAAGTAAGGCCACTTATTTTGGAGCCCAAACTCCGTCCGAGGAAAACCTGACCATGGTTAAGAAATTTTCATGTTTTGGGATTACTGCTGTTAGTCTCCATCCCTTTCTATCCCCCACAAATTTTGGAGAGTTCTATTGCTAATACGCTGGTCTTTGCCATGAGACTGGTCTTTGCCATGAGATTTACATTGAAGTCAGGCAGGAACATTTGTCAGATCTGTATATAGTTTAGTAGCAATAGCTGGAGATCAATGTCCCAATCTGGTAAATGCTTAAACAAGTACTTTTAACTTGAGTAGTTCCATTCAGTTCAATGGGAACGCTCTTGGGAGTAAAATTTAAGCAAATGTGTAAGCGTTTGCAGAATTGGGGCCTGTACCAGTGTCGGAGTCACCAATGTAGGGGCGGGCTCCTGCTGGTCATCTTGGGAATTAGCTCAACTCCAGCTCCGGAGCGCCCTCTGCTGGCCGGTGTCCCTCCCAGACCCCAGTGCCCCTTTACTTCGGAGTTCTGCCCGAGCAGTACCCTCACTCTTGGGGTCTCCCCTCTCAGGGGAACCTCCACCCCTCTACTCCCACCTTGCCTCACTGACTACTGCCAGTCATCATCTAGTCCCCTCCCACTGGGGCAAACTGCAGTCTGTAAAGGCCACTCATCACTGGCAAGGGGGTCAGACCAGCTGCCTCTGCCTAACCCCGGGCTGCACATCTGCAACCCCAATACCTGCTCTGGCCTTTAGCAAGGCCCACAGTCTGGGGATTTGCCAGACTGGAGCACCCCAGCTCCTCTTGTCTTTCCCCAGTCCTGCTCTGCTCCCTTTACCCTGAGCTCCTAGGCAGTCAGATCCTTCTCTCTCCACAGCTAGAGAGAGACTCACTAACTTCTGGTCCTGTAGCCCTTTTATAGGGCCCAGCCTGGCCTGATTGGCTGCCTCTCTGCCTTTTCCGATTGTGTCTCTCCAAGGGCTGGCTTTTAACCCTTGCTGAGCCGGAGCAGGGTGACTGCCCTGCTACAGGGTCCAATTGGCTCGCTCCCCTCCCAACCCCCAGAATCCTCGTTTTGTCTGCACTTGCAGCAGACTACTATGGTCATTGATACGCAGCTACATAGTATAACCTCCAAACCTGGTGGTGGGTCAAACACTTTTTTTTTTTTCTGAAATCTCTTTAGTAAAATCAGAAACTGGGATAACAATTTAAAGCTGCATTTTGCCTCCCTGTATAGTAGTCACTTAGATGGGTTCACAACAGCTTTGCCTCGACAGCATAGTTGCACCTCTGTAATGCTCATAGGTTATGAGGAATCAGAGTTCTGAAGTTATATCGCAAACTAGATCGCCCAGATTTTCTTCTCCATCCAATCAACTAGGAAAATTTCCTTAATTTACAGCAAATGCAAAAATCACAAGGTTCAGTGTTTTATTGTTTTCATGATCAGGAATAGAAATGTGATCATGGCAATTTATACCATCTTCGTTTCCCAATGCCTGCCAGAAATATACTAATAGTTGTTTAATAAATGGCTACATAGCACTGCATGGATGTATTTACAGTGACAAGCTCTAACCTCTATTTTTAAGTCCTGTGTCAAAAATCTAGGGATCTCTTCTCCATTCACTGGGACTGCCTAAGTTCTGTTATTGTTTAATTTTGTCAGAATATTGGGGGAAGAATAATAACTTTTTAGGCCAATTTCTGATCACATCTGTGCAGCCCCATTAATATCAGCAAGGCTGCATCAGTACAATTAAGGCCAGAATATGGCCCTTTGTATTTAAAGAATTAGCATAAAATAATGCAGTGAATAGCTGATGATTTCTTTAAATTCAGTGCAAAAATCTTCATTAATATTTCGATTGAGAATTTAAACACATAGTCAGTACATTTGAAGTTAAGCTTCCTACAGGAACTATAAGTATATTCTGTTTTGTTACATATGGTTTTAATCTTTATAGGCCAAATATATCCATGGTATAACTCCATTAACTTCAGGGGATTTACATCATAGATTAATTTGGTTTAAAATATATGTGCGTTATGGGTACTTTGGGAATCATAATTTGAATTTCTTGATTTTTTTGGTTGTGCGTCCAGTGATAGCATTGCATTAATTTAGTTGTCTGCGCTGAATTTCCTTTTATACTGAAACAAGAAGAATATAGAGAAGAACTATTTGTTGCCTATTCAAACAAACACATGGGCCAAATTCTGATTATATTTTCACTGGAGTTTAACTGGAGTATTTTTACTGACTTCATAGGAGTTAGTCCAAATTTACACTTTGTAACTGACTGCAGAATTTGACCAACTGCCATTTAATGTAAGAGTCACGTAAACACACTGAACAAGTTTTATATGAATATTCTCATGTGTGTAGGGTCATGGAATGTGAATATATTATCTGTGCATGTTTATTCAATGGGCAGAACTCTGGAAGAGCATAGATATGACGTTAGCTCCTCACCTCATGATATTAAAAACAATTCATACCATGCTTGCACTGTATGATTTTCAAATACTTATAACTTTGCTCATTCTAAACCAATGGCTCTCAACCTTTCCAGACTCCTGGAAGGAGTCTGATTTGTCTTGCATACCCCCAAGTTTCACCTCACTTAAAAACGACTTGCTTACATAATGAAACATAAAAATACAAAAGTGTCTCAGCACACTATTACTGAAAAGTTGCTTGGTTTCTAATCTGTACCGTGTAATTATAAATCAATTGCAATATAAATATTGTACTTACATTTCAGTGTATATTATATAGAGCAGTATAAACAAGTCATTGTCTCTATAAAATTTTCATTTGTACTGACTTTCATAGTGCTTTTTCTGTAGCCTGTTGTAAAAATAGGCAAATATCTAGATGAGTTGATTTACCCCATGGAAGACCTCTGCATCCCCCAGGGGTATATGTACCCCTGATTGAGAACCACTGTTCTAAACCAAAGTTGTTCAGGTCTGATCATTGCTGACTAAGCCAGTGTTCATTTGGAATTTTAAAAATAAGTTGAATTTGAGTTATTCAAGCGCAAAAATAGCATTTTGGGGACAAAAAAAATCACCATTGGGCTGAGACTAAGCATGAGAGAGTTTAGCCTGAAGCATCATTTTCAGATGCCAATTACTCCCAAGACTTTCTAATGTAAATGACAATTGTGTCTTGATTGTTAATGTAGAAACAGCATTTGAAGCTAGTGCCTCCTGTGCAGCTAATACTTACGTTGAATGCACATTCTTTTGTCACTGTTCTTGAATTACATTGTGAAATTGCAATGCAGAATGCCTGATAGGTAATAAATTGCTAAACCAACAACATTGGATGAACTGGAGTGACAGGTATCTTGAAGCCATATATTAGTCTTGAAGTGCCCTCTGCTGTTTCCATGTGATTACTGCACTTTATGGCAGCTAGAACGCTTCATAGTTTTAAAGTTCTCCATTAAAAATTTCAATTAAAATGATCAATCAATACATTTAATGTTAATGTTTTTTCCACTGTGTACTTGTAAAGATTATTTTATGACTTCCTGACAGGCAGGAGCAAAATTACTAATTTCTGGAAAAATCATGGGCCAAATTCAGCGCTCAGCTACACCCTCTACAAATGGTACTGACTTTGGTGGGCGTAACTGACTGCAGAATTTGGCCCAGTGTGGGGTTGTTTTTTTTACAGCAGTTTGACCTCAATGTGAGCTACAGTAACTGTTGATGAGAAAAGAGTCGATCAACAACAGGTTCATTCACTACGTGCACTGCAGCTAGTGGGAAATGTTCCAATCTGTTCGCTCCTTCTGCTGAGGAGACGGGGCCACCCGGGGAAGGGGGGGGGGCAAGTGAGGCAATATGCCCCAGGCCCTGGGCCCCGCAGGGGCCCCCACGAGAATATAGTATTCTACAGTAGTGCAACTTTTTTTTATGGAAGGGGCCCCCGAAATTGCTTTGCCCCAGGCCCCCTGAATCCTCTGGGCAGCCATGTGAGAAGAAACTAATCATCGCCTCTAATGAGAAACTGGATTTTAAAACATTGGAGTCCTCTGCCTCACCAAAAATTGACAAAGTATAGTAGTTATGTTCGGAGGTAGATTGCGTGCTTGAAATAAAATACAACGGCTTCAGCCAGAATGGTCACCACACTGGACCTAATGGCTCATGAGAATGAAAATCTGCTCCTAGAAGGGTGGGGTAAATTCAGATCTAGTGTAAATGGGTGCAGCCCCAGTTGAGATGTGGCTTATGGTAGGTCTGATTTTGGTCCAACTTGACCAAACTGATTATCTGCAGACTTCAAAAATCAAATCAGCTACTGTCTGAGCACCTGCTTGAGACTCCAGGTCTAACAAATCTGCTAGTATAGTCTTCTGAGCACTTGCCTATTTATCTGTGCACCAGATGGAAAAAACCTAGGCAGCAATAAACAATGGGCAACACCCTGTGTTCCAGAGATGGAGAGAGCACAGTGGTTTTCATCAAATGCTTCCATTTTGGTTTTGATTTGACTCTGTTTTTCACAATGGTTTCTGATCGACATCTAGTATGCTCCTGTATATCCTTGGATATTTTGTCTGTCAAATACATCTTGCAGGTGAGGTGAGCACCTTTCATACTGTCTCCCCATGTGTGGAACAGATCAGAGGTGACATTTTAGTCTGTTTAGGGCAACAGAAGAGGTTACTGTTTTGTTATACTATGATTATAATTCAGCTCTCCAGAAGGTAACTAATAGACCCTTCTATACGCTACAGTGTAATGCAGCAGTGCTTTTAGAAACGCTAGGAATGTAAACCATTCAAACAGTGACCTCCCTTTCTATTTGGTTTTTATTTTAAAGGGATTCTGGCAAATCCACCTCTCTTTGTTTGCTCAACTTTGGGCTGGTCACAAAGTTCAGATCCATAATTTGATCTAGCTGGAATTTCCTCAGAGTTTGGAAGTGCTGCATTTTGGAGCTATCTCCATTTCTGTCCTCTTTGAAGAACCAAGTAATCCAGCAACTATTTGACTGCAGAATTGATGTCTACCTCTCAGTCCCGCCATTAATGCAGGTTTTTAAATGATCACGAGCCACCAAAAAATAAAATTCTGCCGAACAATTTGATTTTTGAGGGCAGGAGACCACACTCCTCATTGGGTCCTTAATGTGCTGTAATTTAAAAAAACAACCCACCAATGGAGTTGCAGTAAAATTAAAGAACTCACAATTTATGTTGTATGAAGGATAATACCCTTTTTATGACCACAACGTTCAGTGTATGTGTGAGAGTGTATCTAGTTGTATGTGAATGAGTCAGATTAGGACTGCCTGTCTGCCATTCAGAATTCTCTGGCTGTGAGTAGCAATCAGGGGCGGCTCTAGGCATTTTGCTGCCCCAAGCACGGCAGGCTGCCTTCGGCGGCTTGCCTGCAGAAGGTCCCTGGTCCCACGAATTTGGTGGCAGCCTGCGGGAGGTCCGCCGAAGCCGCGGGACCAGCGAACCCTCCGCCGGCATGCCACCGAAGGCATCCTGCCTGCCGCCCTCACGGAGTCCGGAAGAGCGCCCCCAACGGCTTGCCACCCCAAGCACGCGCTTGGCGTGCTGGTGCCTGGAGCTGCCCTGGTAGCAATGTAACTCAGTGTATCAATGGCATTACCAGTTTTTCTTTGCCTAAAGTTTTTAAAATATATTGACCTTGGCAAGAATATCAGAGGCAGAAATCAGTCTTACTGAGTGGCTCTGAATTCCTTGAGCCCGGCCTTGTACTCAGCTGGTACTTATGTCCACTGAAATCCAGCTAGCTGTGTAAAAAGTGGCTTTGTGGGGTCCCATTATTGTTTCTTGCTGATATCCAAGTCAGATTTTCTCATTTTACAAATGAAAAGACGTTTCCTTTCCCTCCCCAGACATACCTGCCAGTTCTGCAAGCTTGGTTCTCTCCATCTCACGCATTATCACCAGTAATGGAGATATTGCGTGCCAAATTCTGTGTTTGGTGACACTATGCAGCCCTGTTGTTTTCAAATTCTGCATTCATTTGACCTCTTTACAGAGAGACAAGTATAAACGAGAACAGAAATTAGTCCCACCGTTGCTTGATTAACAACTCTGGTGAATGATCTGGATAGAATCCAACTCTCTTCCCCTACAGTTGGTTTTGGCTCTGCTGGGGCATAAAGCAGTAAAACTTCCTTTTGTTACTGACATGAGCATATATGACTCTGAATACATACAGCAAGCTGCTCTGTTGGGTAATCAGGTGCCATTTTATCTAGTCCTTTGGTTGCCAATGGCTACTTTTTAAAATACCAAACCTGTACCAGTGTCCCTGAATGTGCTATGTTAATAAGATGGAGCAATGCTCCTTTCCCAAGGTTTGGTAAATCCAGACTGGAAAAGGATGTCATTGTGGAGTCAGCAACAAAGAGTCCTGCGGCATCTTATAGACTAACAGATGTACTGGAGCATACGCTTTCATGGGTGAATACGAAGTGAGTGTTCATCCACAAAAGCTCATGCTCCAATACATCTGTTAGTCTATAAGGTGCCACAGGACTCTTTGTTGCTTTTTATAGATCCAGACTAACATGGCTACCCCTCTGATTGTCGAGTCAGTGGTTGCAAAAAGTAAAAATAAAGAGGAATAAACTGAATGGCTTTCCTTTTAGGTAACTTTATAATAGGGTCATCGGCGCTTATTAATTTGACTGAAAAATGGTTGTCCTATGTATCCAAAGCCAGCTTTCCAAAGGGACCTGAAACTAGCCACTGCTTGTGCATATGCACAAAAAAGCATGCAATTTTTGTGCTCTGTTACTTATCCATATAAGAGAATATACACGCACCATAGCTGATTGTCACTTTTTTGCACTTTGTGCAATCAATTTACACTACTACCAGTCACAGTGAAAGAGCTTGATACTCACTTTCAATAGTTGTTAAATGATTGCACAAGGTGGAAGACACTAGAGAATCACACCCTTCCAGTGCAAACCCGTAGGCATTGACTTTATGCTCCAGTTGGCACATGCTAAATGGAGGTTTCTGAATGAATGCTTTTTTGGCTTGGATACCTGGTTTATGCAAAAATATCACATGTATAAATACACGCTGTTTTGAAAGTCTGGCTCTTAGAAGCAACATTTGATGTGTGTGTTTAAACTACACATCTGTTTCTTTCCCTTTATGGATAGTCTTTGTGGTAGGCTGGTTGCGTTGGCTAAACTAGATTCTGACTAATTTTGTTTGTTTACCCACCTGGAGCAGTTTGTCTAAGCAGATTATTCAGATACAGTGTTAAAACAAGGGCACTGGACAAATGGAGATTCCAACTTTCAACCGTACAGGTAACGATTTCAAGTCAGTACAGTGAACCACGTGTATTTCACATAGGATTACGACACAATGATGGAGCCACCTTCAGAAGATGGTGCACAGCAACTCCTTTACTATTGCTGATACCAGCACACATTCTTGTAACGTAGGATATAAGGAACACACTGGATCTTCATGTCTATATGAGGATCATTCCTGCTCTTCTGGTTATCTCTATCGTGATCACAACTGCAAAAGCATATAAAGGGGGGACCCTGTTGTCAGAGAAGAGCATTAAACTCTGCTAGTTCCACTGCTTGAAATGGAATCTTCCAGAGAGGAACGCAGAAGATGATTTGGTATTGCCCTATAGCTGAACTACTTCTGGAACAAAATGGGAATTTCCCTCCTGGCCTACAGCTACATATTTTTAAAGGTAAAACGGACAGACCTACACATGTGGAGAAGAAGCCTGTCATGCCAAATACATCAGAGAAATTATTTAAGAACAGTTAACTTGTGACAATATGAACCTGTTATACTTGCATGGTCTGTAAAACCTTGGCAGATCTCCTGCATTCATGCTAGCCATCCAAGTGGATGTTGTTTGCTGACAGTTGTGTGTGTGGCTAAGATTTCTACACCTTCTGGTGAGAACACCACAGTGAAACTATTTGTAAAACACTAATTGTATTAGTGTTTGGGCATCTCACATTCAGTTTAACAGCACTGACTGTGAGTCACCCAAATGAGTAACCCAGTAAAATACATGTATATAATCCCTGTCCTGAAAGATAGCTAATTTCTTAGCCTGTGTAAACAGGGGAAGCCTTTCACTATATGTTGGAGATCACTAAGTTCAAATAGTGCAGGGCCATTAGAAGGAGCAGATTCCACCGGGGGGAGAGAGCTCTCTGCTGTGATCCAGGCTCTGGCAGCAGGCCTCTTCTGCTCTGAAGGGAAAGGAAGGCAGGACTAGCCATTTAAACAGCTGAGCTTTGAAAATCATGAACTTTTTAGGCCACCTCTTTCTGTTTTTCTTTCTCCCCTTCTGTCCGTGTGCACTCTCCTCTCGTGCTGCTTGTACCTGAGTGGGAGGGGAATACTTCTTGAGGGACTAGAGCTAAGAAGGTTCATGCATTTGTTCTCTCTAACATCTCGTTGTGGCTCTTGGGTGCCTTCCTGTAGCATCAGGCCACTTTCATTCGGACTGGCCTCCCTTCATTGGCGTTTCCAGGGTTAACTCTTGAGCTGTAGAAACTGTTTGATTTAGTCTTTTCATGGGAATTACCAGGACTCTCATTTACTCCCAAATATGGTTACCAAGCACATTCGATGATGGATAACACTGAGGTATGGTAACTTACACAAGTACACTGATACCCTGAGTATAATACAGATACTCTTGGATGCTGTGGGGTTCAGTGTAATGAAAACCAGAACAGGACTTTAAAATAGTACAATTTGGGACAACTGAGAGGGGTTGATTTTCAAAAGTAATTTCTTAGGTTAAGCCTACAAAATGTATGTATGTGAGTGCAAATCCCTGTCTTCCTGTGTCGAATATGCAGTTGCATATGCAAAGTGGCTCATTGACCTCTTTCATACAGTGCACAGTTAGTCAGCCCTTTTTGCTCATGCAACTTCAGGCTTTAGGCCTGACTGATCTATCTCGCTTACACTTGTTTATTTGAAGTTACTCCTGATTTACGCTGGTGTAACTGAAAGCAAAAGCAGGTCACTTGTGCAATTACCTGTTTGTATCCTCACGCGGTACATTTTGCAGTCAAGATGAAGGCACTTCCGAACATTTAAGTCAGTGTCAAAACATGGTAAATCTCTCGTAGTTTGGATTCCCAAACATGAAGAAATGTTGGGCGTGGCAGAGTTTTGCTTTATTCTATCATATTGCATAAATCATTCCCAGCTGCAATATTTTCTCATGTATGTATCTTTTTTTTCTATGTTCTTCTTTCATTTTTCATTACTGATTCCACTGTAGGTGGTATAAATCAAGGAGAAACTTATAAAGTCCCACGGGCTATGCTGATATAAATGAGTAGGGAATGAGACCTTTACTTTTGTTTGTTCTAATTGTACAGAGGTAAATACTTCTGCCCACTTTATTACACAGCCGCTGATTTTTGCTGCTAGGTTGGTTGGTTCATTTTTCTAGATTACTGCTATACATTTTTTTTTTTAAAACCCTCTCAGAACTTATATACTACATTGGTTTGTAAGACCTGGTGCGTTGTTTTTATTTTATCTCTGCCTCACATTTGTACCGGCTGCTTAAAGATCTCCTTGCTTTATTTCAAACCATCTTGTCCTAAAATATTGCAGCGAGGCAAAATAAATTAACGTCCAAGGATTCCGTTGTATTGAAGGATCTGGCTTTGGTACTTTATTATCAAATTCTTGGCTTACCGCAATGGCTTTCTCTCCGTGTCGTTGCAGATTCCCTATGCAGCAAGCTTGATCAGGAAGGAAAAGCTCAGCACACACCTCAGCAAAAGCTAAAAGGTGAACTTGCTAAAAAGGAATGTATTTTGGCAACTAACTCTTCATATTTCTAATTACTGCCATTGCAAGTATTAAGAGATTCACTGTGTGAGACAGAAGCATTGCTACCAGTACTAGCCCGAAAGCTTTATTTTGGCTTAGTCAGTACTCTGGCCTGATGGTATCTATAGAGGAGTTCACCCATCATGCATGTGGTATGTGTCTAGGATTTGGGTTTTCCCAGGGACAGCATGTTATAAATGCCAGGAAGGAGAAGGAAATGGATATAATTCTAGGGTGCGTGATCTTTAAAGACTTCCCAAACTTAGGTTTTTTTTAATAATTCATATTTTCAGTGATGTTTTGCACCTGATAATTTAATTCCACCATCTCATCCTGATGTTGATGGCAGTGTTGACTAAGTTGATGATTTTCCAAAGCCATTGCTGGGTTCTTCAGTGCTGTCTCTAATTGGCATTCTTGTACATTCTATAGGCAGAATAGAGAGGGATTTGGACTCAAAGGACCAGATCCTCATAGGGACTTGAGTGCTTAAAGCCCAGATTTAGGCACTGCTGCGATCCCCAAAAGCCCCACTCCGCTACCACCTAACCATGTGGGTGCCTAAACTCACTCGGTTCCTACATTTTTGCTGTAAAAGGTCCTCTAGGTGCCTACATTTCTGCCTCTGGGCATGCACACTGCTGCTTCAGGCCAGCTCTGAGACATCTATCTCATGCCTTAGCCCCGGTGTGGTTCTCAAGCCAGGGGAAGACAGGTGTTGCTCTATCTCACCTGCAGGGCCTGAGCTGGTAGGTGTTCTCTGAGCATGTCTAATTCCACACAAAATGCATGGGGGCTCCATTAGAACCTCTAGTCCAGTACTCACCCAGGATGTGGGAGATCCTGGGTCAATTCCCCCACCTGGCTGCTGACGGGACAGGATTTGGCCAGGAGTTTCCCAACTCTCAGGTGAGTGCCATAACCACTGGACTCTAGGATATTCTGGTGTGGGTCTTCCTTAGTCTCTCTTGTAGAAGCTGTTCTCTAAATTAAATAGTTAAATATTAATTGGACCACAGACAGAATGAAAATCGCTCTGTAGCCTAGTGGGAGGGGAGAAACCACTGGTCACATTCCTTGTCCTCAGGCAGATGGGGGGATTGAGCCAGGCCCCCCTCCCAGGTGAATATACTAGCCACTGGGCTAAGGGCTATGGGATTGGCGGCCTTCTCCTCCTCCTCCCATGGCCATTTGGTGGGAAAAGGCCTACGTGCCGAAGTCACCTGACTGCAGGAGAGGCGTTCCCGGCTGTGGATGGCAAGCAAAGAGAGGTGCCTCCCTGCAGCCCAGACTTAGGCACCAGGCTCCATGAGAGGGGCGGGGCTTAGGAGACATCCCTCTCCCCAGCCATTCCCATTGGCTAACTGAGGCAGCACCCCACCTAGCATGCTGGCTTTTGAGAATCCCATTATTTGGACCTCTCTCTTCCCCTGTGTTGTATAAAGAACTCGGGCACCTAACTCAGGCTTTGGGGATTCCAGTGATTTTTCTAGGCACCTAAGTCCCTTTGCAGACCCGGGCCAAAGGCACTGCAGGAAGAATAACATTCCCAAAGTCCTGGGAGGATGAGGCAGCTTTGGAGATTCCATTTCCAGGTGGTAGAAGCCCCTGGCATTTTTGTTTCTGTTTGTCTGGCAAAGCAAAGATGGCTGGGAGCGGGAGAGAGACAAAGCATATAGACTTGGTGGTGAGTTATCATGTCACACACTCTGTATTGTGGCATCGCTGAATAAATCCCTCAAAAGGAATAGAGAGATTAGAAAAGAGAGAGCTGCTATTTACACAGAGAGATCACGGTAATCCTCAATGGGAAGGAATTATGGAGAAAGTCTGGGGCATTTGAACACGGTTTTGATAACATAGATTATTAAAGCTTGCCTGCATTTTGTTGGGGGGGGGAAAACTGATTTAAAAATAAAAAACTTAAGACATAAACAGAGAGTAGCTAGACTGATAACTAACGCTCCCTGCCCTCAAACAATCACATAGTTAGTTACACAGGTCAACATGACATTCAGATCATTCTATTCTACTCTGTATAGGTTCTTCTACCACTCTCATTACCATACTATCTGACTGCCTTCCAATAGATTCTGTATTAAATACCAATTTAAAATACAATTAAAACATATTAATAAATTTAATACTAAAAAAAAATCCCTAAGGGAGAGAGGGACCTCCACTGGAGTAATTCAGTAAGGTGTTGATCTAAAAGCCCTCTAATACTCTTGTGCTAGAGGTCAGGTTTTCACACCCAGTTATGCACCGCACAGAAGCTGTTGGTACCAGCGAGATGACAGTGGCATCACAACTAGCAATGCCTCCCATTTATGTGCAGAAAGAGCGAAGGATTGATGCATTTCTCATGCTGTTTTTGTTTTCAGTGACATCCCTGCAAACAACAGGGATTTCTCTAAGTAGACCCTAGTGCTTTTGAAAGATTAGTGGTTACTTAAATGCTAAGCTAAATCAGTCAAGCGGAGAATCACAACCATATTGTTAGAAGTAATTTCTGATTCTCAATGTGCCAAGCCAAAAGGAGTTGCCTCAAGAGGAAATATGCACACACAAAAAATACACTGAGGGAGGTAAAGAAACTTTGCATTGCTGAGCAGCCACAGGCTACTCAATTAATGCCTGATGTGTCTGATGAAAGTCACCCTTGAAGTATCATCTTTCCTTCCACTGCCAGCAGGTGTATTGTGAACGTCCAGGGGAAGAAGCTTCTTGTAACAATGTTCAGCCTCCTTCCGATAAACCATATCATGGTTTTTAGAAAATGATCTGTGCCTCTCAGCAAACCTTTGTGTGCTTGGCACTGCTGCTGCCTTCAGCTGCCCTGAAGTGGGATAATGTTTGTACTCTGTATTGTGGTGTATTGACCACGCTTTGTTAACGCTTTGCATTTCACCTTTAATGAGAGGCTCTCACAGTTCTTTAGATACAATAACTAGCTAATTCTCACAAAAGTGCCTGTGAGGTGGGTAAGTTGTTATTTCTATCCCCTTTAATGGATGGCATTAATTGGGCACAAGAAAGGCAGTAGTTTGCCCAAGGTCACATAGGGAGCCAAGAATAGAACCCAGGAGTCCTGACTCCATTCCCCTCTTTTAACCACTAGGTGACACCCTTGATGAAGACGTGCTCTTTTACCTGTTCAATTTGAATTTACTGTTATAAAATAAAGGGAGACATCCATTTTGTAAAATTGAGTAAAGAAATAAAAAAGTGCTACCACTAATAAACTCTCATGTTCACGCTCTCTCTTTCTCTCCCTCTCTTTTAATAACAGAAGCACAGGATCCTCTGCAGCTGTTGTCTTGTAAGATACAACCCACCACTCAGAAATCTGATTTGTATAAAGACTGAGAAATGGAAGGGCTTAGGAATTTAAAATGCAAACAAAAAATTCAGGTTCCTGTGAGCCCAAGGACAAGTGACCTCAAAGCATCATGGACAACCATGTAAAATAGAATGTAGCAGCCATTTATTAGTAAAAACAAAAAAATCAAAAAATGCCTGTCCTGGATCTCTTGGTGGTACCAAAGTTTAAGTCTCTGTGTTTTTAGAAGGACAATTGAACTTGACAAGAGTCTGAGAAAATGCTTTTGAAGCACATGGGGAAGCTGTGAAAGGAACTGCTAAACCTTTCAACGCCACAAACACTGGAAGCATCTGCAAGTTCATCTTTTGCTGTTGAATAGTGATTGTTTTATGAAAAGAAATGTGTGTCTTATCAGATGGGCCAGAATCACCTTTGACTGAATGGAAGGAAAAGCATTAGCCATACACAGTGCTTTTGAAAAGCAGACTGAAAATTCTAACACCCCCTTCCTCCCGGCCCCTCTCCTCCTCCTCTGGTACTTTGCCTGCTGTATGAATTAAGATTGTACTCTTCTGGAAATATTTTACAATTTAATATTGAGTGTAATTAAGAATATAATCACTTATCGAAAAAAAGGTATTTAACTCTGTTGTAGTTTCTTTATCATTCATGTGGATAAAAAGTCTATAATAAAAAAAAGAAAACTGATATAATAGTTGTGCTTCCCTGTCGTTTCATGGCACATTGATTTGCGAATGAAAAGAACAGGAATTCTGTACATGGGGACTTTTCTTCAAGGAAATATTTTAGCTTGTAATCATTTAAATGCATTTACTCTTAAATTGGAAATCCATTTAAATGTT
Source organism: Gopherus evgoodei (assembly GCF_007399415.2). Lineage (NCBI taxonomy): Eukaryota > Metazoa > Chordata > Testudines > Testudinidae > Gopherus > Gopherus evgoodei. The sequence goes on from NC_044327.1 coordinate 123,231,699, forward strand.
TATTAGAAAGTAAAGTTTGGCAGCAGATGAATGAAGTTACTGGAGATGTAGGCTTTTTGAATGTGCTCTGCAGTTTTAGCTGACCTTTGCTCCCATTAGAGTCAATGGGAGTTTTACCATTGGCATCACTGGAGTAGACTTAGGCCAGTTCTGAGGGCTTTTGAAATCACACCCATAGTCTGCTAACGTGTTTCCGAATTATATGCAATATGATTTCTTTAACGTTGAGTAAAATTCATCCCCCACTTCAGGTGACCCACTGTAGATCCTAGACACCACGTGATCCTTCAGTGTAGAGGTTCCGGGGCATGAACTTTATATGCTCCCTCAGCACCATTGTGAGTTTTACCTTTGGTCCAGACCTTACCCAAACAAAGCTGTGTTGGTAAGTGATAAAGAGGCTCAGGGCCAAACCAAAGTGGCATTAAATGTAGTGGAAAGAAGGCACACTGATGGAGGTGCAAACTGCAGAGGCTGCAGGTCTCATCACATGCCGGGACCTGTAGTTTCTGCAAGATGTGTCTCTTCTAATAAAATTGAAGGTATCCATTAGTTATGTGGTAGAATTCCCTTCAACCTTCAGGTTGTGCTTTTGACCACCCTTGTTTTAGAGTTGTAACAATAGCGAAGGTTATCCAGTTAGAAGAGGAACCCTCGCAGTTTCTAAATGGGGAGCTAATTTTCAGAGCGGCTGAGTGCTCACAGCTCCTATTGACTCCCAACAAGCAGATACTAAAGTTGTATTCTTTTTAAAAGAAAAAGCATTTGTCCTGTAATCCAAGAAAACAGGTATGCCCTCTGCTTTGCAAGCTCATGTTTACTCCAAATGCACTGTACGTCAAGAACTGACTTGCCAACGGCATGCAAATTAGAGTTAGGTTCTGTGCATCCTCTTTGCTGGATCATAGAATCTGGGCATGCCTGGTTGAGTGAGAATCGTGGTATAAATATAACTAAATGACATCTGCAATCTGAAGTAGAACACTAAAGTCTTATTACTGGGAATACTATCTAAAACAAGCCTATAAGATTTGTCATACCACAACAGATCAACAGATTCTTCAAAGGAATGCAAAAAACCTTATAAAACACCTGGCCAGTTGCAGATGAGGGAATACTTTTTCCTGAGTCCAACTCCTGATCGTTTTAGACATTAAAATCATATTTCTTTGATTTGCTACTTGCCAAGAGTCATACTCAACTGGAATTTACTGCTTAGAATGGCATGGCACCAGCCAAAGGGGTCTGGATAAACTTGGTCAAAGATTTTGATGTAATACCTTGGCATTGTTATTACAGTTACTTACCATGTGTTGTGGCTTTAGGATTCTTCATAGGCACTGTGACAGGGTCCTATTGGGTTTGGGGGAGGTGGGAGGGTGCAAGCTCACCCGCAGTTAAAGGACCTTTCCCCAGCCTGTGGGGAGGTTCCATTGAGCCCAGGAACTCAAATGATTACAAGGGGACAACAGAAAATATAACAAGGGCTGGTGTTAAAGGTTAAAACAAAGGGAGCCTGAAGGGGACACTGAGCAGAAAGCCCCGAACCACGCCCACTGCTCTTCGAAAGTGTCAAGGGAGCCAGCGGCCACCGCCCAGAGGAACAGTGCCTGGATGCATGAACAGAGGGAGGATTGGAAACAGGCCCCACAGTCGCAGAGAACCCCCTCAGCCAACATCCTCTCCCTGGCATTATAGATGACCATTTTGGCTGTCACTAGGAGGAGACTGACGAGGAAGTCCTGTGACTTTGTGGCACCACAGGTAGGGTGTGTGTATATAAGGAGGTGAGGGGAGAAGTGCTGCCAAAAATGCAGCAGGTCAAGGAGGAACTGGAAAAGGGGCTGCAACCTGGCGCACTCTAGGTAGATGTGCGCCAGGGTGTCTCTCGCACCACAAAAGGGGCAGGCATCAGGGTCAGGGGTGAACTGCACCAAGTACACGCCCATGCTCACAGCTCCGTGAAGGAGCCGCCAACCAATATCCCTGGCAAGCCATGGAACCAAGGTGGAATATAGGCTGGCCCACTGGGGTTCCTCACCCTCAATAGGTGGCAATAGGTCCTGCCACTTAGCTTCTGGGCAGGACACAAGGGTGAGGAAATGGAGAGTGTGGAGCACCAGTGTGTACAGATGTGCCCTTGGCACAGTTTGAAAGTGAACCTGCTGCAGGTCATGCAGCTGGCTCGGGGTGTGTGGGTGGGGTGGCCAGGGGGGCTCACAGGGCCTATGAAAAAGTTCAGAGGACTTGAGATGGGGGAAGCACCCTCCTGCAGGACCCGCTCAAGGTAAACCCAAGCAGCAGACTACCAGAGTGTCTGGAGTGGTTCATGACTGTGCCAACCTCAGGACAGTGTCAAAAGTATGTTCTATAATTAGATTTCATCAATCCAGAAACAAATATGAACTCCTGGATCTCTGCAATGGTCCTAACATGGAGTTACAGACAGTCCCCTTGGGCATTCCAGTCTATCTTGCTACCCAGACAAAGTGGATTTAATGATAAATGGTCACTTACACCAAAAATGACAAAATATTCAGGTTGCTTCCAGTCCCAAGATACCAGTCACTTACCCCAGATCAATTTGTACCTTAGATCTCACACCAAAGGCAATGCTGATAGCCAGTCCTATAGTAAACTAACTAAGGATTTATTAACTAGAAAGAAGAAATGAGAGAGTTATTTAGAGATGAAAGCAGGCAACGTATATTCACAGATTAGTTCAGTCTAGAGTTCCAGAAGGTGACAGAGATGCAGCAATCGGTCAGCACTACATGTCTTGTCAGAGCTAAACCAGGGTGATCCTGGGAATCTCTGTTTTTTGCTCCAGCCCTTGGAAGAATCCAAACAGCAAAGAAATGAAAAATCTTCATGGTAACTGTCTTCATTTCCTTCTCTCAAACTGTTTCATTCAAACTGAGGAGACAAGGCCTTCTGCTCATACTTCTCCATGGGTGGATGGGCCAATCAACAAAGCTTTTGTCCTACAATGGCCCACTTAATTTTGATAGTCCTCCTGGCTGGGGGCAGGGGAGGGGGGGTCACTCTCCTTGTCTGAGTTCACAAGTTCAGAGCAGGCTTTTTTACCATTATAAAACAAACATATTTTACCTTGTAGCATGGAATACAAGCATTACAGGTAAGAGTAATGAATTAAGCAACTTACAAGCATTTTATAGTGTCAAAACACTAAACATATCCTTACAAGTCTAACACCTCTCTTGAACAATATTAACATAGAGGTGAGCTGATCTGGTTTCTAGCTATTAATTTGTCAGAGCTTAGCTGACCCCCTACAGACTTGTCAAGAGCTGGCACCTGGTTTACAAGTATCACAGAGGTACCACTGGGACCCCCTGAAGTTATCTAGTTAGAAGAATAGAAGAAATTCTTCAACTGCCTATAAACCCGTGGTAAGAGCCTGGGTAACAAATGAGAAGAATTGGAATTGCACATTTATGAGCGTAAATTTGATCTAGTTGGTATTACTGAAATCTGGTGGGACTATTTGCATGATTGAAATGTTAAATTAATGGTTATAACCTATTTAGGAAGGATCAAGTGGGCAAAAGAGGAGGGGAGTGGCAATCTATGTCAATGATGCTATTACTTGTTTCCAAGTCACTGACAACTTGGTGGCAAATGATCCTGAATGGTTATGGATGAATGTTCTAACAGATAAAACACAAGGTGTCTGCTATAGAACATCAAATCAGGATTACCAGATGAACAGCTCCTTAAACACCTATCTATAATGTGTAGGGGAAACAATGCTGCCTTATTATGGGGGACATCAGTTTGAGTGACATATGCTGGAGGTCGTATGCTGCCTTATTAAAATAGCCTCCGAATGTCTAAAAATTATAGATGACAATGTCCTAAGTAAAAAACTGTTGCATCTATCATTGGGGAACTCTGTATTAGACTGCATCCTGACAGATAAAGAAGAATTGATCACAGAACTAAAAACTGGTGGTTGCATAGGTACATGTGATTGTGACTGGATTACATTTGTTAGCTGCAGACAGAATGAAGTCCAAACCAGTAGTATAGATACTTGGTGATTTTAAAAGGCCCAATTTCAGAAAGCTGAAAACAATTCTGAACAAAATCAGTTGGGTGAAAGAATTTAAAGAGAAAAATCTGAATGCTTATTCGGAATTGTTTGGTAATATTTTACTAGATGCCTGGAACATCACAGACTCACAATCAAGAAAGAAGGCTGCACTGGTGAAAGTGGGAAAGTGAAAGCTGCTGTAAAACTAAAATAACCCCACATATAATAAGTGGAAGAAAGGGAAAGCTGATAGTAATGAACATAAATCAGAAGTGAGGAATTGTACAAAATTGATAAGGGAAGCAAAAGGACACAAGGAAAAACTTATTGCCCTTGATTCTGTTGGCCCAAGGAGGAGTTTTTTAAGTATATTAGGAACAAAAGGAATCCTAACAATGGTACTGGTCCATTACTAGATGGAAATGGTAAAATTATCATTAATAATGCAGAAACAGCAAATGTGTTGAATAAATATTTCTGTTCTGTATTTGGGAAAAAGCCAGATGATGTAGTCATATCATATGATGATGATTAAATACTTTCAATTGCAACAGTAATTAAGAGGCACACTCTAGCTGTTAATGTTGATTTTAAATGTCTTGGAACGCTCATGAAGTTTCAGAGGGCTGGAAGGAAACCAATGTCATGCTACTATTTAAAAAGTATAAACAGGACAACCCAGGTAATTATAGGCCTGTTCGCTTGATATAGATTATGGCAAAATAATGGAATGGCTGATACAGGACTCAATTAATAAACAATTAAAGGAAGGTAATATGCCAATCAACATGGGTTTATGGAAACTACAGCTTGCCAAACTAACTTGATATCCTTTTTTTGAGGAGACAAGAAGTTTGGCTGACAAAGGTAATAGTATAAAAGTAATATACTTGGAACTTCTGTAAGATATTTGACTTGATAATGCATGACATTTTGACTAAGAGACTAGAACAATTCAAAATTAACATGGAACATTACATTGAATAAAAACCTGGTTAAACGGTTTTGCTCAAAATGTATTTGTTAATAAGGAACCATCATTCAGCAGGTGTGTTTCTAGTGGGGTCCCACCAGGATCCATTCTTGGCCATATACAATGTAATATTTTTATCAATGACTTGGAAGAAAACATAAAACCATCACTGATCAAGCTTGCAGATGACACAAAGATTGTGGGACTGATAAATAATGAAGATGGCAGGTCCCTGATAGAGTGATCTGTGCAAGCAAACACTATGTGTTTTAATATAGCTAATGCAAAGTTATACAACTAGAAGCAAAAAATGTATGCCATACTCCCAGGATGGGGGACATTAACCTGGGAGGCAGTGGTTCTGAAAAGGGCTTGGGGGTTGTAACAGATGTTGTAAGCCCATGCAGTATATTTGGAGACCATTGTGTTACATTTATAAATGGTTTATGTATGATTGTGTTCTATTCTGTGGGGAAGGGTTCTCACAGCTCCTACAGAAACTAAAAATAGTAGGTGGTGATTACCCATGGGATTGTAAACAACTGCAGAGAAGCACCACCCCATGGGGTGTTTGCATACACCAGTTCAAGTTGGTTTTTCAGAGACCAAGAGATAAAGAATTTGGGAGGGTAAATAGATTCTCTGGGCCCTCATTCTGAGTGAGCAAATGGACAGGCCATTCTGTCCAAGGGGAAGCTCCAGTCCTGTTGAAGGGTTGGAATGACTTTAGCCTACTAGGCCCCATAAGACTGATGAGCAATTTCTGATACATTTATTAGTAAGTGTGTAGGACCAGTTATTGTTTTTATGTTTTCTCTATAATGCTTTTGCCCTAAGAATAAATGTACTCTGCTGAGACAGCGCTGCATGGTGACTTGTAACTCGGACAGAAAGCAAAGCACAGGTGTTGCCCTTTAGGTAGGCTGGATTGCCAGGGATTTCACAGTGTAAGGCAAGGACCTGTGCAGCCATAACACCCCGGATCAGAAAGAAGGGAGACCTGGGTCTCTGCCCAAGAGAAGTGATGACTGGGATCCTAAAACCTTAATGGGTGCTCCTGAGGGACAATGGAGGAGGAATACAGGTGCAGTTACTCTATAAACTGTGACAGGAGTCCTGGTAGATAATCTGTTGAACATGAGCTTCCAGTGCAATGCTGTGGCTAAAAGGGCTAATGCCATCCTTAGGTGTATAAATAGCAAGGCGCATACACTCTAGCAAGTCAAAGGTAAAAATATAATTAGGCAGGCCAAAAAAGAATTTGAAGAGTAACTAACAAAAGACAAAAACTAATTGCAAATGTTTTTTAGGCCATCGGAAGCAGGAAGCCTGCCAAACAATCAGTGGGGCCACTAGACAATCAAAGTGTGCTAAACGAAGACAAGGTCATTCTGGAGAAGCTAAATGAATTCTTTCCATCGGTCTTCACTTAAGAGGGTCTGAAGGAGATTCCCAAACCTGAGCTACTCTTTTTAGGTGGCAAATCTGAGGAACTGTCCAAACTTGAGGTGTCAGTGGAGGTGCTTTTGGAATAAATTGATACATTAAACAGTAATAAGTCCCCAGGACCAAATGGTACTCAGTAAAGAGCTCCGAAGAAACTCAGATATAATATTGCTTAACTACTAACTGTGGTATGTAACCTATCACTTAAATTACTCTCTGATTGGAGGATAGTTAATGTAAGGCTGTTTACAAAAAAAAATCTCCAGGGGCAGTCCTGGAAAATACAGGCCAGTAACATAACCTCAGTGCCAGGCAAACTGGTTGAAATGATCATGAAGAACAGAATGATCAGACACAAAGATGAACATAATATGTAGAGGAAGAGTCAACATGGCTTTCATAAGGGGAAATCGTGCCCCATCAATCCATTAGAATTCTCTGAGGGAGTCAACAAACATGTGGACAAGGGTGGGCCAGCTGGTATAGTGTACTTGGACTTTATGAAAGCCTTTGACAAGGTCCCTCACCAAAGGCTCTTAAGTAAAGTAAGCTGTCATGGGATAAGAGGGAAAATCCTCTCATGGATCAGTAACTGGTTAAAAGACAGGAAACAAAAGGGTAGGAATAAATGGCCAGTTTTCACAGTAATGAGGTAAATAGCAGGGTCCCTCAAGGATCTGTAGGGGGGACCTGTGCTGTTCAACATGTTTGTAAATGATCTGGAAAAGGGGGTTTACAGGTGCAGATTCTTGCAGTGAATCACTGTGCATGTTCTTTCTGTCACGGAAACTATATTTGTTTTCGCTTGCTTCTTCCTTTCCTTCATTTGAAATAAATCAGCTGGACTGAGAAATACATGTTTTGCTATTTGTATGTATGTGAAAGCATGACAATTGGGATGTCCTAAGCCAGAGGATACTGGGTGCATTTTGACAAGGTATCTTACAGTTCTTTGATTGCTAGAGCTTTTCATCCCCCCCTTAAAGACTTTTTCAGATTTTGTTGTCCTTGTTCGGAAATGCTTATGTGGAATCCAGTGAGTCATGCACAGACACTTTCAAAGTAACTATGTACTTGCTCACATGCAGCTGTGAATAATACTTTCATTATAAAAAGCACATTGTTATCTTATCTCAGTACCAACAGGGTTTAATCAGCAAAGGATTTATAAGAAGCCTGTGGGAGTTTTGCATGAACAAGGACTGGGTAAGGACTGCAGGATATGACCCAGTTAATGGTCCTTTCTTCACAGGCAGGAAGTTAAAAGGCTGCTGGGATTTTTGTACAAGTCAGTGATCAAAATCCACTGGAGCTTATCACTTTTCAAGAAATTACCACTGGGTCTTTCCAATTTTCCAGTTTCCTCATAATCGTCAATTTCTCAATTCAAAATAAGAACAGGTGTCCCAAGAGTCTGGATAGCAAGATGCTGGGAAAACCCAGAGAAGAGTGGGAGCTGCTGTTGAGATTGCACTACCTCCATTTTACTAACCATTAACAATTAGTCTCTGCAATTTTACATTTACCACTGATTAACTCATTTACTGTTCTTGTGTCTTTTACTTTGTCTTTCATGAAGGGCTTTACCTCAGATTATCCTAAACTTCATTCTTCTTGTTCCACATTCTTTCTGTAACACTTTAAGGCCAGTTATAGCAAAATTATGGCTGTGTTACAATTGCAACTTCCTAGACAACAAACCTGTTTCCTGTATTGTAACTCTGCAAGCTGTATTGAGTAGGGAGTGGTGTGTAGCTAGCTACTCCATACCTGGAGCAACGCAGAGAATTAACTAAAACCCAGAAGGTAACAATTCCCGCACCTCCAACCCAATTTCACCTGATTCTTAGAGCCCAGAGATGCCAAGGGTTGGCTGTGCTTAAGAGTGATATATACAGACCCACAGAGTGAGACTTTCCAGATGCAGTGGTAGGTCATTGATTAGGACACAGACTCTTATCTTTGGTCCTTGGTGACCTCTAATAGTCCAGGTTTTTAATCCAACCAGCACTTAATAGTTTGTTTTAAAATGTACCCTGCTTAATATTGCATATAAAACACTTAACTGTCCTAACTCATACTAAAGTCTAGGGCACATGAGAATTCTATATGCTATTCAAACCAGTGGATCACTGATTGGAACAAAAACCTGGATGGTTGGACATCCCTGAGGCCCAGAGTTAATAACCTCTGGTTTAGGTACACAGTCAGTGGACAGAACAATTTATTTTTCAATATTTTTCTTGTTTTTATATAAACCTAACAAAAAAGAAAACTGTTTTATCATTACAACACTAGGTTTATTTTGCATATCACCTTGTCATAGTGATCATCCCTTTGAAAAACATTTTACAGTACAAATATTATTTGGTTTGTATATTTTGTTCATGTTACATTTACAGCAAAATAAAATAGTCAGATTTTTTAAAAAAGGAGTGCAAAATAAATTAATTAAAAATTAAATAAAATAAAACACAATCAAACAATGTATTAAATGAAGGTAAAATAAATAAAAATACTAAATTGAATGTAACTAATTTGAAGCTAACAAACCATATATAAAGGACTCAGATTCCACATTTCTTTTAATATCTAGTTTGTTTTCACATTTTATTCATGTGCTTTGTTATACTGCCAAGTGGCCCCCTTTGCTGTTTTTATAACTTATTTTGGTGGCTCATACTTGAAACATGGCTCAGGATTTGCCATCTTCCCTTGGATAATAGAGGACAGTGTCCTGTCTAACCCAAGGTTTGTCTGAATGGTGTCTTATTCTTTCAAATAAGACTGAAACTCTCTCTTCTCTTGCTTTTGAGTGGGGTAAAACTAAGACAAGCCTGACAACCCTGGACAGTAATGGGAACTTTGGGAAGACCACTAGAGCTTTTGCTTTCAGGCCCCCTGGCCCCCTGCCTGGGCTTACTCCTTGCTAAGAGATGCCCACACAGTGTCCATCCTGTACTGCACAGTAGTTTTATCTGTGTCTGTTTGTAGTGCTTCCTCATCCCATACACACTAAGGGACAGCTGATTTCTGTCAACTGGTAATCAACAACTTCTCTTGCAGATTCTCTATTTCAGGTGGAGAGAGATTGAACATGTGCTGGTATCTGCCAACAAAGTACTCAATCTGTTCAAAAGTGCAGTTTTCCTTAATATCAAAGATCACAAATCCTGCCCCCTTTAACATTTCATCATTCAAAGGCAGCAGACTTGCAGACTTGGCTACACTGGTATAGAATGCTCTGGCTGCACAAAAAACCTTCCATTTTGCAAGAGGACTAATATCCTCTTGCTCTTCCAACTTCTATACAAACTGTTTCCTGACCAAACCTACAAATACTGTTTGCTGTCTCTTTCAGTGCCTGAGGTAAAAATATTTTAAATCTTTAAATCTTTACTCAAAAGGAGTGAGGTAAGCTTTGGAAGAGAGTGAGCTCTCATGCTAATGAGACCATATACTCAGTGTATTTTTATAATGTCCTCAAATTATATGGTAATATGGGTGCCAATGTATTGAAGATTTAAAATCTCAAAGGAAAACTGTCATTAGCAATAATTAATTTTTAACTAATGTCTGATAGTATGCCACTTTTGAACTGTTCGGAATGTTAAATTGAATGAAAAAGCAACCGCACCAAGGGTGTCACACCCTCTTTGATCACACGGCATAAACAGCATGGCCACTAATTGCAGTTATAGGATAATTAAGTGGCATTTTCCTGCTGAGCTTCATTGATGAAGTATTATCTAAAAAATGAATTTTGGTCAGTCACTATTCCTCTAAAATCCCCAGCCTGGGCTATGGGCCCCAATTCTTCAAAACATTTAGAGCCTAATTCAGGAAGAGTACTTACATGTGTGCTTAAATTTAAGCATGTGCTTATGTATCATTGACTTAACAATGTAATGAAAGCTGTATCCTGGATTTAATCGGTATCATGGCTCTGATTCAACAGTTCATCCCTGTTCAGCAAAGCACTTAAGTATATGTTTATATTTAAGTATAATACAAAAGTTTAAAAAATTCTAAACGAAAAGTCTTCAAAATTAAAAAATCTGCATGTTTTGTTCCAAAACATTACACTTTCAGGATTTTTTCTTCTTTTCTTTTCAAATTGAAATCCCTGAAAAACTTACTTGATTTCCCAAAGCATTTCAATTTTGACAGAACTGCATATTCCAACTGAATATGCGGTTCTGTCAGAGGGTATGTCTACACTGACAGAGTTACATCGCCCGGCACTTACAGCACCGCTCAGAGACTGCTGAAGGGAAAGCACTGTCGTGTTTTCACACTGTCAGCTGCCCACACAATAGCGTGTTCACACTTGTGGCACTTGCAGTGGTATTCGGAGTGGCGCACTCCAGACAGCTATCCCACAGAGCATCTCTTCCTCTTCTGCCGCTAAGAATTGTGGGAAGACAGAGGGGATCACGAGGCATCCTGGGTCCTGTCCCAATGCCTCGTGATGCATTTCTTCACATCCCAGCAATCCCTGTGCTTCTATCTGCATTTGGCGCCATCTTTCAATGGTTTATTTACTGTGCGCTCTGCCTCTTCGGGCTGCAGGAATGGATCCCACACTGTTGGCCAATATGCTGCTCACTCTCACTAAACATGTCACAAGTGGCAGTGGACTTATTCCTTACACTACAAAGGCAAGAGGAGTTTGATATTGACCTTGCCACTCATAGTAGCTACGACAAGAGATTGGTTGTGGAATTCACAGAGGCGCTGACCACAGTGGAACGCCGCTTTTGGGCTCAGGAAACAAGCACTGACTGGTGGCCCCAGGCCCTGTGAGAGTTTTCTGGGGTCCCAGGAGTGAGTGAAGGACCCCATTCCAGGGGCCTCAAAAAACTCTTGTGGGGGCCCCTGCGGGGCCCAAGGCCTGGGGCAAATTGCACCACTTGGCCCTCCGTGCCCGCTCCGGGCGGCCCTGCAAGAATGAGAGCTACCCTGCTATTGGAGAAGCGCATGGCGATTGCACTGTGGAAGCTGGCTACTCCAGACTGCTACCAATTGGTCACTAACCAGTTCAGAGTAGGAAAGTTGACCGTTGGACTTGTGTTGATGGAAGTGTGCAGGGCCATTAATCATATCCTGCTCCGAAAGACCGTGACTCTGGGCAACGTGAGTAAAAATGTGGATGGCTTTGCACAAATGGCCTTCCTTAACTGCAGAGGGGCGACAGAAAGCATACATATTCCAATTCTGGCACCAGACCACTTAGCCACCAAGTACATTAATCAGAAGAGGTATTTCTCAGTGGTTCTCCAGGCACTTTTGGATCACCGTGGGTGTTTCATGGACATTAACGCAGGCTGGTCCAGAAAGGTGCATGACATACACATCTCTTGGAACACTGGCCTGTTCATGAAGCTGCAAATAGGGACTTTCTTCCCAGATCAGATCACCATAGAGGAAGTCGAAATGCCCATTGTGATCCTGGGAGACCCGGCCTACCCCTTAATGCTATTGCTTATGAAGCCATACACGGAGCACCTCAATGAACCATAAGCCCCCCAGAATGGTGAGCAACCGCAAGGGCTGGGGCAATCAGTGTTCCAGGACCGTATTGGGCACATGGCTCTTGGGGAGAGCCAGCACTGTAGTGGGGGGTAGGGGGGGCTTATAATCATTCCTGTCCCCATATTTTCCACAGGCTATGTTCGTTATGGAAGGTATCTCAGTGCTGAGGGTAAGCAGAGAATGAAGGGAGGGTTTTCTCTGAGACTGCGGCGTCCACCCTGGCCCTTATGCGGCTCGCCTGTGTGCAACGGTGATCCTCCCCACCAGCCCCCTGTGATGGCAGAGTGTATAGGAAAGTTACCCTTAATGGGGCAAAAAACAAAGCAGCTCTGCCAAAGAACCTGCGGCAGCGGATTGCCCCATATCTCCATGAGAGTTTTGTGGAAATCTCTGAGGCAGATTCCCATGAAGTGAAGGAGTCAATCAACACACTGTTCCACCGCTCAGACTAGGCATGTGGTGGTACATTCATCATACAGACACAAGCATGCTTTCTGCAACCCTCTTGCCCCCAACAACTCACTTCAGTGATTCCCAAAATCAAAGCCACTTACCAGGGGCCTCCTCTCCCGTTTGTGCTTCGTCATGCTCCACCAGCTGTGATTGGCTAGCCTCCTCCGGGCTAGAGAAGAGCTCCTGACTTCATGCGTCTCTGATCTCCGAGTCATCGTCTGCCTCTGGGTCCCCCTCCCCTGCCATATCCTCGTCCCAGATTTCCTCCTCCTGGCTCAGTTCACTCTCAACTGGCACACGAGCCACCAAAATATCCACAGTGGCCTTCGCAGTGGAGGTGGGGTCGCCATCGAGTATTGTGTCCAGCTCTTTGTAGATCCAGCAACTCGTGGATCCAGCACCAGAGCAGTGGTTTGCCTCCTGCGCTTTGTGGTAGACGTTCTGCAGCTCCTTCACTTTGACCCTGCTCTGCAGTGCAGTCCCGGTCATGGCCCCTTTTTGTCATGCATCATGATATCTCTCCATAGGTATCATAATTCCTATGGCTGGAGCACAGCTGGGACTGAACAGCCTCCTCTTCCCAAATGCTGATGAGGTCCAGCAGCTCGGCATTGCTCCAAGCGGGGAATAGCCTGGTGCGTGGAGCAGGCATGCTCATGTGGAAAGATGCGCTGAGACCACTGCACGCATCACCGAGCAAACAGGAAGGCGACTTTCAGAATTCCCAAAGAATTTAAATGGTGGGGCTCACGGTTGGTCACCTGAGGGCAAGGTGTCTACACTAGCACTGTGGTGCTGTAGCCCCGGCACAGAAAGCTGTACACCTCTCAGCAGGGTGGTTTTTTTTTACAGTGCTGCAATTGGGCAATTTCTTTGCACTAAGTGGCTTGGCAGTGTGTACACCTCGAGATTTACACCACAGAAAGCTGCTTTACTGCACAGAATCTTGCCAGTGTAGACAAGGCCAGAGTTTTGCTGAGAAGCTGCAGTGAACAGGTCCTTAAGAGTGCTTCCATCATTTAAACAGCAACATGGGATTTGCCCAGAGGCAACATGGGAGGGGGAGCAATGCAGGGTCATGTGCTCCCCCAGATTGGTTGCTTGGCTTGTACTGAGCGTGTTCACATGGACTGGGCGTGCTCAGTAACACTGCTGAAGCAGAGTGCCCTCACTCTGCCCCCCTCACGGCAGACACTGCTCGTCTCTGGGTTTGCCCCAACAAATCTTTCTTGAATTTAAATGATAGGAACTGCTTTAGCTAATGCCAGAATACTTGCTGTAAACCAAAGCTTAGTATTTGCTAAGATTTCTTTCTTCTGACTGCTCAGCCACAGAACTGAAGTTAAATCCTGTTAGTTAACACATGGAAAAATGTATCTTTTTTCCTAATGTGCACATGGCCTTGGAGTCCAATCCTGCATTCATGACAGCCCCAAAAATCCCCTCAAAGTCAGCTAGCTTTGGGTGTGCATGAAATGCAGTATCAGGCTTCTAGGTAGAGTCTAGTTATTATCACATCCCTTCATATAAAGGAATCTGAAAGAAATTGCCCAACAAGAGAATTGTGAGTAAAGAAAGTATGTGATCCACCTCCATATTTTATTGCTCTTCTATAAAAGTCGAAGAGTAATATACCCTATCATAAACACTGATTAGCAGAAGCCAACAAAATGAGTAATCAATCCAGGTAAACCTCACAGAATATTCTCATCCCCTCAGTCTGACAAAGTGAAGCCAACCAAAGAGTCGTCTACAACAACAAGGTAATTCAGAAATTTACATAATTTCCTCGCGTTCTTTTCTAGTTACTAATTTCCACGGTAAACTGATTTTCCTTTGAAACAAAGGGCACCCAGCCTGATCCTGAGAGGTGCCTCTCCAATTAATGTCAGTGTTCTAGTATGAAAAGAAAAGGCGGTTCAGTGTGTGACTAGCGGACATGGTTCATATTGTTAGTTCAGTCGGAGGGGCAGGGGATCATCAGCTCTCAGGATCAGGCCTTTAGTTCTGCTCTTCTTACATATGTATTTCCCAAAGGAAATTTCTCATGTGAGTAAGGCAAGTGAGATTTGGTCCAACGTTTTTTCCTTTAGGTGCGCACACACACACACAAACACACATCCTCCCAGTGAAGACAATGGTAATAAGTCGTGTGTCTGAAGGAAGAATTAGAAGACCAATCTGGTTAACTGTGCAAATGTGCTTTATGCTTTTCCTGTTCAATCTTTTCTTTTTTTAAAGGAAGTGGCGCTTTTTCACTATCTTTCCCAGCTTTTGCAGAATCTGGCTCATGCCATCCACTGTATTACAGTATGAACAGGGTTCTTCATTCCAGGTTTCAAACCTGGTACTGCATTTCATATAAATCTGAGAGAGGGTTGTTGTTGCGGGGGAGGTTTCTCCTTTGGGGTTTTACTTTCCTCAGTCACTTGTTTCTTCATATGCAACCTGAATGGATTTTTCACAATAAATCTGTTATAACTTAAGTTTATTGTTGCAGAGAGAATATTATTTAAAGTGCTACTTACGTAATACTAGGTACAAGCTCTTCTGATACCCAAGGACATACTGCAGTCACATGATTAACATATTTATTAAATGTTGGACACATATTCTATAAATCTACATCTCATTTATATTCTGAATAATGAGCTGCATAAATACTGGATGGAAACCAGTATATTAATAACACAAGGAAAAAGATACGTGTAAGACAAAAGCCCTGGGATCAGTAAATGGCGGGAAATGGGGCTTTATAGCCAGAGGATTTAATGGAGGATCATACCTGAGTCCGACTTGGGAATTATTTTCTATAACTCTTATCTGGTGTTTTGTCAAATGTATTTTCCCAGTAACAAAATGTTATTTTTAACCATACTTTGAGAAAGGGAGGGATGGTCCTGTGGTTAAGGTATGGACCTGGGAGCAGGAAGATCGGGAATTAGTTCTAGGCTCTACCACAGACTCCCAGTAAGACTTTGGGTAAATCATTAATAGCTCTGTGCCTCAGTTTTCCAATCTGGAAAATTGGGGTAATAATGGTTCCCTACCTCACAGGGATACTGTGACAGTAACTTCAATAATGCATTTAAGCTTCTCATATCTTGGTGAGGGTCATTATGGCTGTCATAAACAGATAGTTACGGGTTAATACCTCTTTTACCTGTAAAGGGTTAAGAAGTTCACTTAGCCTAGCTGACACCTGACCAGAGGAACCAATGAGGGAACAAGATGTTTCAAAGGGAAGGAGGGAAGTTTTCCTTTGTTTAGAGTTTCAGTTTCAGCTGAAGTGAAAAAGATCAAGGAACCAGTCTCTTCTCAGAGTAGTAAGTTTCAGAAAGGGATCAATAGGTTTATGTTTATGTTTATTTTCTTTGTAACTTTGTAAGGGATAATTCCCTTAATTTCCATTAAGGGAATTATCAAATTTGGGTATTCTTGTGTGTATTAAAGTTTTTGCCCAGGGGAACATCCTTTGTGTTTTGAATCTGTTGTCTGTGAGAGTAGCTGGTATGCTAATCTCTCCCAGAGGGCTTTTCTTTTACCTTTCTTTTCTTTAAATAAAAGCCTTTTTCTTAATACCTGATTGATTTTTTCCTTGTTTTTAGATCCAAGGGGGTTGGATCTGGATCCACCAGGAGTTGGTGGGAGAAAGGAGGGGGGATGGTTAATTTCCCCTTGTTTTAAGATCCAAGGGGGTTGGATCTGTGTTCACCAGGGAATTGGTGAAGTCTCTCAAGACTACCCAGGGAAAAAAGTAGTGCTTGGGGGTGGTGGCAGTGATACCAGATCTAAGCTGGTAATTAAGCTTAGAAGTCTCCATGCAGGTCCCCACATCTGTACCCTAAAGTTCAGAGTGGGGATGGAACCTTGACAATGGCAAACAGATTCATTGGAAGAAATAGTATTTTGTTATTCCGCTGCAAGCAAGAAATTGCACTTTGTATATCACATTATCTCCAATATCTAATCATTCCCACTTAGAGTCTCTCCCATGATGGCTGAGGACTTGCCTACATTGCAGAGCTTTGCTGACACTCAAAAAGCGCTATAATAAAAATCGGTATTGCATGTTCACATTCATGCCCTCTGTCAGCAGAGCGCATCCACACTTGGTGCACTAGCATCAACCATGTGTGGGTACCTATCCCACAGTCCAGCTCGACACCTTCTGCCGCTAGGTCTTTTGGGAAGGTGGAGCAGATTGTGACGATGCATTGCTTTCTGTCCCAGCATTCCATGGGCTTCAGGCTTTCTTTCACAGCATTTTGCTTGTTTGCTGTGCGTCCCAGCATCTTTGTGAGAAAGGATGGATCCCGCACTGCTCTCCTATGCTCTGATAACTGTCATTAAGACATCGCGGATGTTAATTGTTAAGTTCCCAACTGAAGAAGACTCCCAGTTGCCTGACATGCTGTGTGATATGGATAGGAGCAATTAGATTGCTTTTGGCATTCACAGAACAGCTGCAGAGGATGGACCATCTCGGGAAAGAAGCACTGAATGGTGGGATCGTATAATCATGCAGGTGTACGATGATGAGCAGTGGCTACAGAACTTTCAGATGTGGAAAGTGTGGAAAGTCTGGAACTGTGTGTGGAGCTTGTCCCAGCATTGTGGCACAAGGACACCAGAATGAGAGCTGCCCTATCAGCAGAGAAACATGTGGCAATCACTGTGTGGAAGCTGGTGACTCCAGACTGCTAACAGTCAGTCATGAATTGATTTGGATTCAGGAAGTCAACCATTGGTGCTGCGTTAATGCAAGTGTGCAGGGCAGTTCATCGCATCCTGCTACGAAGGACTGTGACTCTGGAAAATTGTGTGAAATAGTGGATGGCTTTGCAGAAATGGGTTTCCCTAACTGTGGAGGCGCAATAGATGGCACACATTCCAATTTTGGCACCAGACCCCCTTGCAACGGAGTACATCAATAGGAAGGAGTACTTCTCCATGGTGTTGCAGGCGCTTGTGGATCACCATGGGCGTTTCACTGATATCAACGCAGGGTGATCCAGGAAGGTGCATCATGCAAGCATCTTCAGGAACACTGGCCTGTATAGAAAGTACAAGCAGGGACCTTCTTTCCAGAAGATTACAATGGAGGATATTGAAATGCCAATAGTGATCTTGGGAGACCCAGCGTATCCCTTATAGCTGTGACTCATGAAACCTTACATAGGAAACCTGGGTAGCAGTAAGGAGTGGTTCAACAGGCTGAGTAGATGCCGGATGACAGTGGAATATGCCTTTGGCAGATTAAAGGCACGCTGGTGATGCCTTTATGGCAGGTTAGACCTCAATGAGGATAATATTCCCACAGTTAAAGCTGTGTGTTGTACGTTGCATAATCTTTGTGAAGCTAAGGGTGAAAGGTCTGCTCAGGAGTGGAGTATTGAGGCAGACCACTTGGCTGCTTATTTTGAGAAGCCAGATACAAGAGCTATCAGATGGGCACAGATGGGGACAATTCAAATCAGGGAGGCTTTGAGGCAACACTTTGAAAATGAGAACCAGTAATGTATAGCTCTGTGATTGGGGCCTTACATTCCAGTAAGCAGATGATTAAACTGCCTGTATATGTATTGGTAGTGCCTGCAATCTCAATTTGTAGGAAACAAATAAAGATGAGTTACCATTAAAAAACTTTGTTTTTATTGCACAAGAAACAATTCAAACACACACAAAGATACTTGGTGGGAAAGAGGTACCAGGCAAGGGCAGACTTTCAGAGCTGTGTGTAGGTACAGGTATCATTGTGAAAGTTGTCCAAGGGGGTGGAGTGAAGATGAAACCGAGAAGTCCCGGCAAGTGGAAAGGACTGTGCAGGTGAAGTTGGGAGGGGCATAGAAAAGAGTTCTGAATGTGCTGCAGGGGAGGGCGGGCACGCGTCTGCTCAGTCTACAGCATTATTAAGGACTTCAGCATCTGCATTTGCTCCTCCATTACTTTAATCATCCACTCAGTAGTGTCCTTAACAAACTCCTGATTTTCTTTTCTGTCCTGCCTTTCGGATTCCCTCCACTCCTTGCGTTCCCTTTTCTCTGGATTGAAGAAGTGCAGTACCTCCCAGAACATGTCTTCTTTGCTCCGTCCTGGGCACTTTCTTATCTGGTGGAGACACTTGGCCGGTGTTCCTGAAGGCCACATCTGATGAAGCACAAGGAACAATGTGCAGAAGCATGATTGTTAAATTCACGCATAGCATTGAAATATTTCAGTAAAATACACCTTTTGTAACATAACAATCACTTTCTTATTGACCCTTGGCAAGCACACATCTCTGCAAACACCCACAGCATGGTGAGTGTTGACTGGAGGAAGGGGCGCTCGACATAGGGACAAGCGCACTCTGCAAGGGTTGCGGTGCAGCCGACTAGGGAAAAAATTATAAAATTCTCCCACACTTTTCCATAGGTGGGGGTCATTGTAGCAGACATCTCACTGCTGAGGGTAAGCAGGGAAGCGAGGGTACATCTGCTACATGCTTGTGGCTTCCACCCTGGTCCCTATGCTGCTCGCCTGTGTGCCGCTTTGGTACCTGCATAAGTGATTGCCAAATGGCATGGGAAAGTTTCATATAATGGAGGAAGCAACAAAGCAGCTCTGCCCAGGAACCTTTGACAGAGGATTGCTGAGTACCTCCAGGAAACTTTCCTAGAGATCTCTCTGGAGGATTCCTGTGAGATCTCAGTGTGCATCAATACCATGTTCTGCTGTACTGATTAGCTACACAGGGAAATGTCCAGCTCATAGAAACATGGCCAGCCTTCCATATTTCTATGCCCTGAACCCACCTCCATACTACACAGACCACAGCCACTTATCAGACTTCTCCTCTCCTGCTTCTTGCTGTCTGGAGAGCAACTGCTGAGACTGGCTAAACACCTCCAGAGTGGTGAACAGTTCCTGGTTGCCTGCTCAACCAGCCAACCCCGCCAGGAGCTCCACATCATCATCTAACTCTACTTCTTCATCAATGACTTTGTCCTCTGGGTTGGGTCCTCTTTCCACTGCCTCCAGGCCCACCAAAGTATTCATGGGGCTCTTGGTGGTGGAGGTGGGATCATCACTGAAGATAACATCCAGCTCCTTACAGAACTGGCAGGTCTTAGGTGCAGCACCGGAGCAATGGTTTGCCTCCCTCGCCTTATGGTATGCCTGCCTCAGCTCCTTTATCTTTGCTCTGCACTGCAGCATGTCCCGATCACAGCCCTTTTCGCACAAGCCTCAAGAGAAATCTGCCCGTAGATATAAAAACTCCTAGGGTTCAAGTGCAGCTGGGACGGCACAGCCTCCTCTCCCCATATACTGAGCAGATCCAGCAGCTCTGCAGTGCTCTAAGCTCTAAGGAAGATGCAATGAGACCTCTCCATGCCGAGCCAACAGGAAATGGAATTTCAAAAATTCCTGCGGCTTCTAAGGGGAAGGGGTAGATGGTTGTTTAATCTGGCTGCAGGGCAGTTGAGTTCAAACTGCTGACCAGAGCAGTCAGGATGGACATTATGGGACATCTCTTAGAGGCCAATTAATCAAGTGCAGTGTCTACACTGGCACTTTATCGACAAAAATTTTGCACTAAAAGCTTTATGTTTCTTGTCAGGGTGGTTTTATTTTGTCGCCAAAACAGGGCTTTTGCCACCAAAGGTCCCATTGCAGTGTGTATACATCCATTGTTTTGTCAGTAAAAGCTACCTTTTGTCGACAAAACTTTGTAGTGTAGACAAGGCCTGAGATTGTTAAAGGAGCCTAAAGGAGTTAGGCATCAACCATTGGGGAGCTGATAAAAGAGATGGCCCAATGTTAGGGTGATAGCCTCGGCCTCAAGAGAACAGGGTTCAATTCCCTTCTCTACCACAGACTTCCTGTGTGACTGTGGGCAAGTCACATAGCCTCTCTGTGCCTCAGTTCCCCATCTGTAAAATGGGGATAGCAATGGGTGTTATGGGATAAATACGTTAAGGCTGGTGGTGTGCTCAGCTTCTGTATAATTACCTAGGGCAGATGGACTGAATTTCAACAATAGTGCATGGTCTGACTCTCCTGTTCGATTTTGTTTTGCAGCATGGCCAGTGATGGTAACAAGACACTTCATGGCATGATGGTTCTCAAGCATGCAGGTGCCTTACTTCTCTAAGCTTTTCTCATAAGAACTTCTAATTATTATTATGTGTTAGTATTGCTCAAAGGCCCCAGTCACTATTTGTATAATTGGACCACTTAGTGCAGCAGAAATAGGTCACTAACAGGACTGCAGGCTGGAAATTTGCTGCTTTATTTAACTGCATCACAAAAGAATGTGTGGGGGTGGGGGTGGGGAGGACACTTCCACTGACTAAAATGGGAAGTAAAGAAAGGGTGAACCAGGGCTCCATCACATAATACGTTGGGAAACCCAGTTAACCTTCCCATGACCACTTTCCTACAAGTATCAGGGCCCCATTGAGTTAGATGTTGAACAAACATGTATCCAGGCATGGTCTTTGGCTGCTCCTGGGGAACGAGCCCCTAGGGTCTCGGCATGTCACCATCTACTCACTACAATTTCCTCCTAGCTCCTGCTGTTGTACAAGGAGAGGCCGCTTGGTCCAGTGACTTTTTACTTCTCTCTATGACTAATCATCCTCTAAACAGAAGCACGTTTGGTTCTCTATGGCACCTTTCATACTCACAAAGAAATGAGTTAACAATGAAGGGAGCTGATATTTAGATTAATAAACCAAGGCTGAAATTACCCAATAATGCACATGTGAAGAGGCTGCATGGTCTGATGGTTAGAATATAATCTGGGGAGCTAGGTTACTCCTAGCTTTGCAACTGACTTTCTGGCTGACCCTGGGAAGGTCACTTCACTGCTCTGTGACAACTGTAAAAAACAGGCATTGAACTACTTATTTCAATAGTGAAGTGTTAATTCATTAAGCTGTAAACACTTTGAGATCTTGAATGAAAGGTGGCACAAATCGGCAAAGTATGCTTTTAAATGTCCACCTTAGCCTCTGAAATTATCAGCCCATCAATCCATGGGCTGCAATGTTGTTAAAATCCCAGCTCCACAATAAACTGGAGAATTTTCCATTTAAAATAATAATTATTAATAATAAATTAATAATAAACATTATCATCCTGGGACCATGACACAAAGGTCTGCACATTTTAAGGCTTTTGTTTGGCTGCAAAACTCATCCATGCTTTTTATATTTTGCTAGGTCCTTCCAATGCAATTTATGAGATCATCATGGTGTCTATCAGTGGAAGTATGTTACTGTTGGCTGTGATTGTTATTGCAGTGAAAGTTCTCAGAAAGTAAGTATTATCACTTTATCCAGTCAGTGTTACTAAGGATGTTTAAGGAAGCCAGTTAAAGTCCTGCAGATATAAAATGCAATGCTCCACTATGCACTGGGCAAAGGCAGGATTTGGGGAGCCCATGCTCGGAGTTTGCCAACCCCGTGGAGCATAACTTCATAGAGCCTCCTGTGCCCCCATGCAAGAGTGTTGAAAAAAAGCTGGTTGAAAAACTTTGTGTGAGAAAATTTTTAATTAAAATAATTGTTTTTGTTTTTGTTTTCTCTTTTTGTTGAATTTTTTTCTCAGAAATGTATTGGGTTTTTATTGTTGAATAACAGAAAACCCAGAAAACAATTTTGTTGAATATAGCTGAAAATTTTTGGTGTTTTCAGGGTTTTTTCTATTTTCCACAGAAATGTTCATTTAAATATATATTTTTAAAAGCTGTTTTCTTTCTAGAAAAAAACCCAAAACAAAACAAAACCAAAAAAATCAACCTTTTCAAACCAAAAACTTTGACCATCTTTAGGTTGGACAGGAGAGGGATGGAGCCAGTGAGTCTGTTATTATACTATGAGGTAGAAAAATATAAGAGAAACAGCATTGTTGATGGTCATATCCAGAATGATATGGAAACCAGAGATGTCACAAGATTTCTTCCTTTCCTAAAATATGCAGTTCACTGTTGCATGTTCTTATTCACTGAAGTTAGAAATACTAAGCATTAGATTGTGGAAGTGTCCAAGCCCACCAAACTCAGACTTATCTAGCAGCTAATGTTTATTTTGTTCTATTTTTATTATTCCAGGCAAGGTAAATGTTGCTGTTCTTCCAACGATCCTAGTACAACTGAGGTGGTTCTGGCAAATGTTACAATGAAGTACAACAGTGGTGACAAGATTTCAACAGTGGATTTTACTGGTCCTGCGTGTATAAATTACTTCTCAGAACAGGAAGCTCTACCCAAGGAGCTTTCCCAGCTCTGAAAATAAATTGTCCAGTTGAGTGCTACCTTACTCTTCATTCATATCCTCTAGTACACCCCCTGACACCTCACCAAAGCAGTGATGACACCATGGTTTCCCCCAACAGTGAAGTTTTCATTTGGAGAGAAAAATGCATGGAAAGCTCTGGGGTATACATGAGCAAAGTGAAGTCTGTTCCTTGCTTAACACAGGCCATCTTCATTTCCTTTATCGTAAGGGCAAAATGTTGAGACATTGGAATGCGAACCTGCAACATTCCAGGATTGAAAAATGCAGATTGTTTTCAGTGATGAAGAACAGATTCCAACTTTCTTTGTGATATATATATGTATGTATATATGTATGTACAGTATCTCTGTCAATAGCTGTATAAATAGAAGTATAAAAATATTATTGAAGGAAACCCAGGGATGGATCATTCCCTCCCCAAATGGAAAATGCAAGCTCTCCTTTCCTGAACTTTCGCCCACTCTCTAGAGGTGTCTACTAGGGTTCAATTTGTCGAAGTGCTGCAGAACTTTGGGATTTGGGGGCCTGGCTCCACTTTGTAGTATCAGTTCCTGTAGGATTTCTGTGCAGAACTCTGGCTTGGTGTTAATACAGTATTCGCTTTAGCTAGTTAGCCACCAGAGCTGCACTTGAATTGCCACAGAGGGACCCAGCCAATTGCAGCAGGTCTTCTTCAGGACACTAGTACTGCTGGAGACAGGAGGAGGATAGGAACTATGCAGATGTCTCCTGCACCTTAGACCCTGGAGATCACTTCCTTCTGGTCCCAGTCTGAAGGCCTTAGCTCTGGTTGGCAAATTCTGTCGAGATCTATTCCCTTCCCCCTTCAGCAGGACATTTCACAGAAAAATATGCAAAGGGAACTTTTCGAAATTTTCCTGACCCTTCACAAAGGTTCTCCTTCCTTCTGACTCCCATGCATTATTCCCACACTTTTGAGCCACATTCTAAATCTCCTATGTATAATTTCTCATTGACCATAGCTGGGCCAATTTGTTGTTGTGCTTTCAGATATCAGTACCTCCATGCATTGCTTTAGTGCAGTCAGGTATTGCCAGACCATCTATTTTTTTAATTTGTCTGTATTTATTATTCTAATGTGATATGCTCTATTAATCTTTAAACTGATCCCTGTGACCTCCAGTGTACAAATGAACTATGCTCCCAGTTAATAAAGCTTTGTCTGAGATGGTATGACACCAGCTTGTTAAGGATGAAATATCTATGAGGTCTTCTCTATTCCGGTGGTAGTTACAAGGAGCTAGATTAATTCTTGAGCTGACACAGAGACTTTAGTGGTCAAGTGGAACCCTTGGCCCAGGCTAGAGTAGTCCTATCTTGTGTTCCTGCCTAACTGGCTTCTCTGTGTGTCACTGCAGGGGTGAAGGATGCCCCAGGCACATCCTTTCCCACTCTGGCCTGTCGGCAACACATACCCTTGGCCTGGGAAGGTGGGCTCTGGAGGAGATGGCACAGAGAACCTCTGCAGAAGTATTTGCACAAAGGGTCTTATCATGCCCAGGACCCCGAAGGCCTGTGCATACTCACGGAGAAAAGTATTAATTACGCATTGACAGCATCTCGCCCTTTGTGTGGCTGTAACCATCAGCGTCAGTGACTACAGCAGGCTCCTTCATCTATGATCATTTCCGTGGCTCAAATTCAATGTGTGGAACTAGTGACACCAGGGTACATGTTTATTTGCCCCCTATACTGTTCCTCACACCTTTTTGTCAACTGCTGCAAATGGACCATTTTGATTACCATTTCAAAAAGTTTTTTTCTCTCCTGCTGGTAATAGCTCACCTTAACTGATCACTCTCGTTAGAGTGTGTATGGTAACACCTATTGTTTCATGTTCTCTGTGTGTATATATATGTATCTTCCTACTGTATTTTCCACTGTATGCATCTGATGAAGTGGGCTGTAGCCCACGAAAGCTTATGCTCAAATATATTTGTTAGTCTCTGAGGTGCCACAAGTACTCCTGTTCTTTTTTCAGGGTACATTGCTTTGTCCAAACTGGAGGCCTCATCCCCAGCATAATCATCTCATGGAAGAACGAACAAAACGTTTTCAAATTGTACATTTCCACACATCCCAGCCCCTGTGGAGATCAAGATGGATAGTAACAAAACCTAGGGTTTAGTTTACCTTTCCATGCCCTCATCTGCATGGTGTGAAGCCTCTATTTGGGGGTGTTGTTGTGGGCAGCCATTAGCTGGGGAAGCCCTCACAACATGGCTCCAGTGGAACCATTCTACCAGGAGGGCACTGGAGATGCAGAACTTCAGCAAGTTAGTATAAGGCTTGATGTCTATGAACTTTGAATAGAGAAACTTTGCACAGATAAACAGCTACTGAAAAACCCCAAGTATTTGGGGAGCTGAAAACAGAGTTTAAGGGGAAATTCTGACCACAGGTACATGAGTCAAGCACAGACATGTCCTGGCAACAAGCTGACGTACATAACAGGTCCATGAGATACATCTAAGGCTACCCTGCTTGCTTGCCTATATATCTTTTCTTATAAGTTTCTTATTTTCTTATGGGTTTCATTATTTGTTCTATTATAATAGATTTATATTAGAGTATATTTTGGCTGTAACACAAGGAACCTGCAGGCCACATCCTGTATGTTGAGCTAAGGCAGAGTTAGCATACATATGTTTGAGACCTTTCACCTAGATAGATGGTGATGAGCAAAAGGATAATGTGGTGGTGATGGGGGACTTCAAGATTTGGTGGTGATGGGGGACTTCAACTATCCAGATATATGTTGGGAAAATAACACCGAGGGGCACAGACTATCCAATAAGTTCCTGGACTGCATTGCAGACAACTTTTTATTTCAGAAAATTGATAAAGCTACTAGGGGGGAAGCTGTTCTAGACTTGATTTTAACCAACAGGGAGGAACTTGTTGAGAATTTAAAAGTAGAAGGAAGCTTGGGTGAAAGTGATCATGAAATCATAGAATTTGCAATTCTAAGGAAGGGTAGAAAGGAGTACAGCAGAATAGAGACAATGGATTTCAGGAAGGCGGATTTTGGTAAGCTCAGAGAGCTGATCGGCAAGGTCCCATGGGAATTAAAACTGAGGGGAAAAACAACTGAGGAAAGTTGGCAGTTTTTCAAAGGGACGCTATTAAGGGCCCAGAAGCAAGTTATTCCGATGGTTAGGAAAGATAGAAAATGTGGCAAAAGACCACGTTGGCTTACCCTTGAGATCTTGCGTGACCTACAAAATAAAAAGGCGGCATATAAAAAATGGAAACTAGGTCAGATCACGAAGGATGAATATAGGCAAATAACACAGGAATGCAGAGGCAAGATTAGAAAAGCAAAGGCACAAAATGAACTCAAACTAGCTATGGGAATAAAGGGAAACAAGAAGACTTTTTATCAATACATTAGAAGCAAGAGGAAGACTAAGGACAGGGTAGGCCCACTGCTCAATGAGGAGGGGGTAACAGTAACGGGAGACTCGGAAATGGCAGAGATGCTTAATGACTACTTTGTTTCGGTCTTCACTGAGAAGTCTGAAGGAATGTCTAGTATAGTGAATGCTTACGGGAAGAGGGTAGGTTTAGAAGAGAAAATAAGGAAAGAGCAAGTAAAAAAGCACTTAGAAAAGTTAGATGCCTGCAAGTCACCAGGGCCTGATGAAATGCATCCTAGAATACTCAAGGAGTTAATAGAGGAGGTATCTGAGCCTCTAGCTATTATCTTTGGGAAATCATGGGAGACGGGGGAGATTCCAGAAGACTGGAAGGGGGCAAATATAGTGCCCATCTATAAAAAGGGAAATAAAAACAACCCAGGAAACTACAGACCAGTTAGTTTAACTTCTGTGCCAGGGAAGATAATGGAGCAGGTAATCAAAGAAATCATCTGCAAACACTTGGAAGGTGGTAAGGTGATAGGGAATAGCCAGCATGGATTTGTAAAGAACAAATCGTGTCAAACTAATCTGATAACGTTCTTTGATAGGATAACGAGCCTTGTGGATAAGGGAGAAGCGGTGGATGTGATATACCTAGACTTTAGTAAGGCATTTGATACAGTTTCGCATGATATTCTTATAAATAAGCTAGGAAAGTACAATTTAGATGGGGCTACTATAAGGTGGGTGCATAACTGGCTGGATAACCGTACTCAGAGAGTAGTTGTTAATGGCTCCCAATCCTGCTGGAAAGGTATAACAAGTGGGGTTCCGCAGGGGTCTGTTTTGGGACCGGTTCTGTTCAATATCTTCATCAATGATTTAGATGTTGGCATAGAAAGTACGCTTATTAAGTTTGCGGACGATACCAAACTGGGAGGGATTGCAACTGCTCTGGAGGACAGGGTCAAAATTCAAAATGATCTGGACAAATTGGAGAAATGGTCTGAGGTAAACAGGATGAAGTTCAATAAAGATAAATGCAAAGTGCTCCACTTAGGAAAGAACAATCAGTTTCACACATACAGAATGGGAAGAGACTGTCTAGGAAGGAGTATGGCAGAAAGAGATCTAGGGGTCATAGTGGACCACAAGCTTAATATGAGTGAACAGTGTGATACTGTTGCAAAAAAAGCAAACATGATTCTGGGATGCATTAACAGGTGTGTTGTAAACAAGACACGAGAAGTCATTCTTCCGCTTTACTCTGCGCTGGTTAGGCCTCAACTGGAGTATTGTGTCCAGTTCTGGGCACCGCATTTCAAGAAAGATGTGGAGAAATTGGAGAGGGTCCAGAGAAGAGCAACAAGAATGATTAAAGGTCTTGAGAACATGACCTATGAAGGAAGGCTGAAGGAATTGGGTTTATTCAGTTTGGAAAAGAGAAGACTGAGAGGGGACCTGATATCAGTTTTCAGGTATCTAAAAGGGTGTCATCAGGAGGAGGGAGAAAACTTGTTCACCTTAGCCTCCAATGATAGAACAAGAAGCAATGGGCTTAAACTGCAGCAAGGGAGATTTAGGTTGGACATTAGGAAAAAGTTCCTAACTGTCAGGGTAGTTAAACACTGGAATAGATTGCCTAGGGAAGTTGTGGAATCTCCATCGCTGGAGATATTTAAGAGTAGGTTAGATAAATGTCTATCAGGGATGGTTTAGACAGTATTTGGTCCTGCCATGAGGGCAGGGGACTGGACTCGATGACCTCTCGAGGTCCCTTCCAGTCCTAGAGTCTATGAGTCTATGAGTCTATGTCTCTGTATGGCCGTGACCTTTAACATAGAGGATGTGTTAAAGCAGGCTGGCACAGGGGCTTCCTAAGTTCATTCCCTTTTAAACTTAACAGGTATACCACAACCTGGAACTTGGAAAGAACCAAAATAACCAGTTAGGACAGAAATAACAAATGTGATACCAAATCGCAATAGGGCCATGGTAACGAATTGACTTGTATGATAATAAGTTGAGATCATTGATATACTAACCTACAGGAAAAAGACACTCCAACGTTAGTAAGGTGAGGAAATATAAATAAGGAAATGGGGGGAAATTCCCTACTGAATATGCATCAAACATAGCGGCAACAACATAACATATTATAAAAGTGGCATCCCAGCCAAGGGGCGGTAGGAGAGAGAGATGTAGTCCTTGGGAGGTGCCAGAATGATGGCCACTGGTGATGATGGGGACTAGATGACTTCCTGAGGTCTCTTCCAACCCTAATCTTCTATGATTCTATGAACCTAACTCTCCCAGGCTGCAGATTGTGCAGATTATTTCTAGTCCCACCTTCACAGACAGGGAGAACA
Source organism: Gopherus evgoodei (assembly GCF_007399415.2). Taxonomy (NCBI): domain Eukaryota; kingdom Metazoa; phylum Chordata; order Testudines; family Testudinidae; genus Gopherus; species Gopherus evgoodei. The sequence continues at coordinate 123,260,201 of NC_044327.1, forward strand.
ACTGATCACCACCATCTTCTTTATAACATCCATTAACATTCTTGCAGACTTTTATCAGGTCTTTTTTAGGTATTATATCACAAATTCTAAACCTTCCCATATCTCTGAGACAGTATTTTTACAAATATTTGCCTTCAAACTTGGTCACTATTTGTTTTATATATATATATATATATATAAAATGTTCAGAGAAGGTGACTGTCATAAAAGTATTTGAGAAAGAAAAACTCAAAAAGCTGACAGCACAAATAGATTAAGAGGCCGATTCCACTTCCAATAAAGTCAAAGAAAAGACTTCTTTTGCATTCAATCGACTTTGAATCAGGCCCTAGGAAAGGATTAGATAGCACAGGTGTGAGAAGATACATCTGAAGGAGTAATTAATACGTAAAATAAACCTAAACCAATTTCCCAATACTAATTTCCCCCTACTGTTACTCACACCTTCTTGTCAACTGTCTGAAACGGGCCACTCTCATTACCACATCAAAAGTTATTTTTCCTCCCTTGGTATTCTGATGTCAATTGATTTGTCTCCTTAGACTAACCTCACACTTGGTAAGGCAAATTACATCTTTTCCTGTATTTATACCTGCTCCGGTATTTTCCATTCCATGCATCTGATGAATTGGGTTCTAGCCCATGAAAGCTTATGCCCAAATAAATTTGTTAGTCTCTAAGGTGCCACAAAGACTCCTCATCGATTTTGCTGATACAGGCTAAACGGCTACCACTCTGAAACCTGATAAAATGGATGCTATCAAAGGACCCAATCCTGAAAGGTGCTGAATGCCTCCTGAAAGGTGCTAACACCATCAACACCCACTGCATTGTATTCTGTAAACTTCTGACACTACAGAATAATAAATGAAGCTAAAATCATGGAGAAGTATCAGGACTTCAAAATACTTCTCCAGCCGGAGTGGTAAGCCTTTGGCATTTGTAAAGTGGTCTCAAACTCTCCTTTATTATGATTGACTACACTCTTCAGATGGTACCACAGAAATGTACTGTGATGAAAGGTAACATTCACATTGAGTCAAAAATATGTTTTCCTCTTTAATGCAAGCAACCCTGGTTTTCTTTTCAACCACAGTAATGTGATGATTCAAAGATAAGACTTGTGTGGTTGTTAAGTTGCCATAATGGATATTAGAAAGATGAAAATCATGTCAAATTTATGCGAGATTTACAGATGCTGCTCTGTGGAAATACATCTTATTTATAGGGTAAAAATATCAATCCATAACTTGTATTCTTATTTTTTAAAACCTATTTTTGTAGTACCATACTTCACTGAGGTTAGTATTTATTTATAAGTTGGGTTTCACAGGGATATAACACAGGAAATGGTTTTTGTTGATAAAGGTTATTAGAAAATACTTTTGACCCTTGATATTTATCTGTATGTCATTATAGAATCGTTACCAGGATGTTATAAGTTATAGCTGAATACAGAAGGCGCTCCCATTCTAGACCACTATATTCCAGTACTTGTAATTATATGAAAAATAGTAATGACCCTTTGGGCTGAATTTTTTTCTGCCTAAAGTTGATTTTTTTTTTTTTAGTGGAAAGTTTGGCAAAATTAAAATTGGCTATATTTTATTTATAGAAGCATGAGAAATAGCTGTTTTTCATGCTTAAAAATATTCAAAAACTTTTGTTTTGCCTTGGATAATTAAAATTGTTTTGTTTTAAAATTTTAAACTTGCAGTTCTCAGTGAGGATTGTTGGTGAACCAAGTTCAAAAAATCTAGCTGACAAACAACTAAGTTATATTTAAGGCCTCAGTCCTGCAAATTTGCTTATGTTTACTCAATTGAATAATCATATTGACTTCAATGAGATTGTTAATGTGTACAATTAAACACATCCAAAAGTGTTTGCAGGAGCACGGCTGAAATTTGGAAAGATTTTAGCCTGTGAGACAGGAAAAACCCATGCTTAAAATTAAGCATGGATTTAAATCCCATTCAGGACCAGCTCTACTGTTTTTGCTGCCCCAAGAAGCAGCGCACCGAATTGCCACTGCGGACTGCCAGGGCAGTCCATGTGCCACTGGGCGGCTCACGCGTTTCCACAGTGGCGGCAATTCAGCGGCAGCTTCTATCTTCAGCCGGAAGACAGAAGCTGCGCCGTGGGGACAGCTGAACATAGAAGCTGCTGCCGAATTGCCGCCGCCACGGAAACATGCGTGCCATCCTAATGTCCCACGTACTGCCCCCACCGTCCGCAGTGGCAATTTGGTGCGCTGTTTGGGGGCAAAAACACACAGACTGCCACCTCTTACAGATTGCCGCCCCAAGCACCTCTTGGGATGCTGGTGCCTGGAGCCGGCCCTGTGTCATTGACTTCAATAGGAGTAAAGAACACGCTTAATTGTTTTTCTGAATTAGAATTACTTCTGATCCAGGGCTTTAACTGGCAAACATTTGTATTACTAATTTCTTTCTGCAACCTGCACCTCAGCCTCCCATTCTCCTATTCCAAATGTGACAAATTTTCCATTGTTAATAAAAAGAATTTACAGAAAGAAAAAGTTAATAGCATATGATATTCTACACTTTTAGACAAATGGTGATCTCTTTTGTTTTCAGTTCCATCTGGTAATCTATTAATATTAAATTAATATCATGATTATTTAAATCCACAAAACTATACCTTGGACTAAAGTGCTGTACCAAAGATTGAGGTGTTTTCAGGAAATAAAGCTGAGGGAACTGAGAAATAGTCTCTGTGGCTGGCATACAGCCTGAAAATTCTGTAAGTATCTATTGAACATACCTGTACTGACTCCGTCCCTGTAGTAACTGATCACTTCACAACCATTAACGAATGTATCCTCACAATGTATCTGTAAGACAGGGATGCAAGTGACTTGCCCACGATCACATAGAGAATCTATGATAGGGAAAAGAATAGAATCCATGTTGCCTGAGTTCCAGTCAAATATGTTAAGCACAAAATCACTACGTCTATCAAAATAAAATGACTACAGCAACTATCAAAATGCAGTGATTATGCAAATCATTGTGCTCTGATTGGGTAATAAAAGCTATCAACCATTTAGACTTAAGGGATTTGCATACTGTATGATTACTGAGAAATAAAAGTACTGTGATTATGCAAACAGAACTCAGCCAATAAGACTGAAGGATGCAAGAGAGAAAAATTTGTACATTTACACACCAATAACTATACAGTATCCCTGAGCACCAGTTATTATTATTTTTGCTATTTGTATTACAGTCGTGCCCAGAGGCCCCAGTTAGTATAATATAAAATATAATTGTTTTATTTTGGAGTCTGTTAGAAATCTTGACTCCTGCGGACATTATATTTTGGATAGACAATGATTAGGATCTGAGGTGATTTTTTAATTTCCTACTAGTGAAAACATTTAAATAACAAAAATTAAAATTAAATAAACCCACAGATATTATGCATCAAATTAAATATAAATAGCATGATTACCATATTTAGCATTTATACAGTATTTAATATTTTCATAGGACTTCACTAAAATTTATTGATTAATGCATGAATACTAATTAAGACATACTTTCTCTAACCAATTTAAGTGCACTCTAAGGCCCATTCTTACATTCCGTGCACACCCAGAATTGCCACTGGCTACAACAGGATGTAAAAGGAATGCAGAATTTTTCCCCTACTACCTTTATCCAGTTCTCTAGAACACCTGATGCCTCATCAGGATGGTGCTGTGTGTGCAGCTTGCCCATAAGAACAGCCATACTGGGTCAGACCAAAGGTCAATCTAGTCCAGTATCCAGTCAATATATGGTGATCAGGTGTCTGGTTTTCGACCAGAACGCTTGGTCGAAAAGGGATCCTGGTGGCTCTGGTCAGCACTGCTGACTGGGCCGTTGACTGTCTGGTTGGCGGCACCGCGCAGAGAGAATGGCAGGCTCCCTGTTAGCCATCAAGCCGCACGGCTCCTGGGAAGCAGATGGCACGTCCCCCCTCTAGCTCCTACACATAGGGGCAATCTAAGGGTGCCGCACCCTGCCGCCGCCCCAAGCACTGACCCCGCAGCTCCCATTGGCTGGGAACTGCGGCCAATGGGAGTTGCAGAGGCAGTGCCTGTGGACAGGGCAGCATGCAGGGACACCTGGCAGTGCCTCCGCGTAGGAGCTGGAGGGGGGACATGCCGCTGCTTCCGGGAGCTGGTTGAGGTAAATGCCACCCGGAGTTTGCACCCATGACCTCCTCCCTGGCCCCAACCCCCTGCCCTGATCCCCCTTGTGCCCTCAAAACACCTCGATCCCAGGCTGGAGCACCCTCCTGCACCCCAACCCCCTAATTTCCAGCCACTCCCCAGAGCCTGCACTCCCAGTCGGAGTCCTCACACACACCTCCACCTCAACTCTCTGCTTCAGCCCTGATCCCCCTCCTACACTCTGAACCCCTTAGCCCCAGCCTAGAGCCTCCTTCTGCACCCCAAATCCCTCATCCCTGGCCACCTCCAGACCATGCATCCCCAGTTGGGGCCCTCACCCCCTCCTGCAATCTAACCCTCTGAGCCAGCCCAGTGAAAATGAGCAAGTGAGTGAGAGTGGGGAGAGTGAGTGACAGAGGGAGAGCGGGATGGACTGTGCAGGGGACAGGGCCTCGGAGGTGGGGTGGAGCATGGGTAGGGGCCTCGGAGGACGGGCAGGCTAGGGGGGCAGGGCAAGGGTATTTGGTTTTGTGCCAGTAGAAAGCTGGCAACCCTAGGCCAATGCCAGGTGCTTCAGAGGGAATGAGCAGAACAGATAATCCAGTCCCGGAGTGCAGGAGGGAGGGCGGTGTGCGGCCCCAGCCTCCCCAGCTCCAGAGTGCAGAAAGGCGGGTGGCGCATGTCCCCAGGCTCAGAACACTGTGAGGCTGCTGCTGGCCTCAGAGCCGGGAAAACTACTGGAGTTGCAGCAACACGCAGGGAGCATCACGGCAGGGAGGTGGGGTCAAGCCTGGCTATTTGGGAAGGCAACGCCTACCCCTGCCTATGCAACCCGCCCTCCATGCACACAACTGTGGCCCATGTGACATCCTCAGGGCCAGACAGGTAGTATATATATTGTGTGAATGTGGCCCACATAATACATTCAGAGCTGCATATGCGGCCCACAATGGTAATTAGCCTGAGACCCACTGCTTCAGAGCATGGTTTTGCATCTCTGTCCATCCTGGCTACTAGTCATTGATGGACCTATCCGCCATGAAATTACCTAGTCTTTTTTTCTAACCCTGTTACAGTCTTGGCCTTCACATCATCTGGCAAGAAGTTCCACAAGTTGACTGTGCATTGTATGAGGAAATACATCCTTTTGTTTGTTTTAAACCAGCTACCTACTAATTTCATTTGGTGACCTCTGGATCTTGTGTTATGAGGAGTAAATAACACTTCCTTATTTACTTTCTCCACACCAGTCATGATTATATAGACCTCTACCATATCCCCCCTTAGTCCTCTCTTTTCCCAGCTGAAAAGTCCCAGTCTTATTAATCTCTCCTCATATGGAACTTGTTCCATACCCCTAATCATTTTTGTTGCCCTTTACTGTTCCTTTTCCAATTCCAATATATCTTTTCTGAGATGCAGAGACCAGATCTGCACACAGTATTCAAGATTTGGCTGTACCACGGATTTATATAGAAGCAATATATTATTTTCCATCTTATTATCTATTCCTTTCCTAATGATTCCCAACATTCTGTTATCACATTCCACACCATCACTGGAGATTTTTAAGAGCAGGTTAGACAAACACCTGTCAGAGATGGTCAAGATCAGGGATCGGCAACCTTTCAGAAGTGGCAAAGAATCCTGTGGCACCTTATAGACTAACAGACGTTTTGGAGCATGAGCTTTCGTGGGTGAATACCCACTTCTTCATGCATCTGAAGAAGTGGGTATTCACCCACGAAAGCTCATGCTCCAAAACGTCTGTTAGTCTATAAGGTGCCACAGGATTCTTTGCTGCTTTTACTGATCCAGATTAACACGGCTACCTCTCTGATACTTTCAGAAGTGGTGTGCCGAGTCTTCATTTATTCACTCTAATTTAAGGTTTCGTGTACCAGTAATACATTTTAATGTTTTTAAGTCGCTATAAGTCTATATTATATAACTAAACTATTGTCGTATGTGACGTAAACAAGGTTTTTTAAATGTTTAAGAAGCTTTATTTAAAATTAAATTAAAATGCAGATCTTACCCGTTGAGTGCAGCGGTTCTTAACCTTGGGTGCACACACCCCTTGGGGGTGTGAGATGCCCTTTCTGGGGGTGTGAGACATGCGAGATACTTTTAGAAGGAAAATCATGGAAAACACAAATAAGCACACTTTGCTTCATCAAACCTATGTCGTTATCAACATTACACAAGCAAGTGTGAAAAATCGGGACATGGGGTAGGGTAATAGGCACCTATATAAGGCAAAGCCCTTCATATCGGGCCTGTCCCTAAAAAACCAGGACATCTGGTCACCCTCTGACTGACAGACAGATGTGGCAAATCGCTGCCTCCCTGCCAGGAGGGCGCCTTTGAGCCAGGAGCCTGTCCCCTCAGCAACGTGGGCGTCTTCTGCCCCCCGAGGGCGCGCTCAACCCTGCCCAGACAGCCGGCTACTCCATCCCCTCAGCCCCGGGCGGCTCCCGGCCCCGCTCCGCCCCGCGCGCGGCGCGCTCCCCGCCCAGCCCTGCCACGTCCCGGCCCCGCCCCGGCGGCGGGCTGAGCGCGCGCGGAGGCCGCGGCGGGTGGCGGCGGCAGCCATGGCCTTCACCCTGTACTCGCTGCTGCAGGCCGCGCTGCTCTTCGTCAACGCCATCGCCGTGCTGCACGAGGAGCGCTTCCTCCGCAACGGTGAGCGGCCCCGCAGCCCGGCTCGCGGAGAACCGCCCCCTCCGGGCGTGCGGTCCGAGCCGCCCCACGCTGCCCCCACTTGCTTGCCCCTGGGGGACCCTGCTGCACGGGAGGCCGGGGATCGTTTCCTCCCCCAGCGCGCTAGGGCATCTCCGGTCTCTTCCCATCAGCGCCGCGCCGAGGCCGCCGGGGGAAGCGACCGGCCGGGCCTGCCCTGGCGGTTCCCCTTCCCCGGGTGCTACCGCCGGTGTTCGCCCGCCCTGCCCGCTAGCCAGGCGGGCCGGGAAGGGGTTGGCATGCGGGGGGGGGCGCCGCCCCGCGCCGGGGCTCAGCTGAGGGCCTGTCCCTGCCGGGAAGTGCTGTTGTGTTAACGTGCAGGGAGCTGTAGCGCTGCCAGGCTCCAGGTATTAGAGAGAGGAGGTGGGTGAGGCGATATCTTTTATTGGACCGATATTACTGCGTTGGGTATTTAAGGCTGCAGTTATGTCAGGCAGGATGCCATGACGTCTGCAACCTGACTTGCAGAGACCACCGTGATATTGGGGCACTGCCACCGCCCGCTGCGGGGGACCCTGCTCAAGCAACCCAGTCACCAGGGGTGGTGGCTGGGGGACCCTGCAACTGACCTGCTGCTGCCAGTTGGGCCCCCCCAAGCTACCTAGCTACCATGGGTGGCGAGGACACCCTGGAGCTCCCAGCCCCCATGGGTGGTGGGGACCCTGGAATTCTCCAGCCCGCTGTGGTGGTGGTTGGACCTGGAGTTCTTCAGACACCACTGGTGGCAGGGGATCCCTCCTCAGCACCCAATTACCCCAGCTCCCCAGTAGCAGGAGGACCCAGAGCTCTCCAGCCGCCACAGGTGGCTGAGGGACGCTGGAGATCCCCAGCTGGGGCAGTGGGGCCCCTGCAGGTCCCAGTCCTGCAGGTGGTGGAGGATGTCCCCCCCACCCAAGCTCCCACTTGCCAGTAGTGGCGGCAGAAGGACCCGGAGCTCCTCAGTTGCGATAGGGGGATCCCGGCAGCTGCTCGACAGGCGGGGGGGGGGATTCCTCCTCCAGCTGCTCAGCCACTGGGCAGTGGTGGGGGCCGCAGCTCACGGCCACTGGGGCAGGATGCTGGATCCTCCTCCCTCCTCATTTTGTCAGGGATGCTTTTAGTAAAAGTCAGGGACAGGTCATGGCTTCCATGAATTTTTATTTATTGCTTGTGACCTGTCCCTGACTTTTACTAAAAATATCCATGACAAAATTGTAGCTTTATGTATAATGCATTATAGTGTATGTTAACTAGTGCTGTGTCAGACTGGATCTAGCTCTCGGCACGTGTCTAGATTAAGAAAATAGGTCATGTTTAAAAAGCATGTTAGCTACCATGCTCTGAATCATTAGTTTAGACAGGGTTTAACACTTTTAAAAATGTTAACTGGTCATGGTCAACCTTAGGGAAGGAATAATAGGTTTTTAAACAGGATCTGTTGGCCTACTCTAGATGGGGGCCATGATGTAAACACGGCCTGTTGTGTTTAAATTTGTTAGATGGTATGCTTATGACCAGCTAATGCAATTGTAAACACAGCAGACCTTGTCTACGCTGAATGCTTTAAATTACATATAAACAAGAGTTTTAAAAAAATAAGCCCTAACTGTAAATCATGTTAAGGAAACCTGTTGTACAAATGGAAACCAAGACTAGTCTTGTTAAGGGATATTATGCCCTCATGCTCCCCAATACTCAGTCTCCCTTGTTGAATAAAATATTCCTGATAAATATTTTTGACATCCTGCATTGTGAAAGCTTCAAGTTATTCAAAATTAAGGCATGCAAACAATAAAAACATGATACCTTTTATAGATATCAAAAGGAATTGATATAAAAGGTCTGGGAGGCGGCATGAATCTAAGCAACTTCAGATATATTACTACTTTGCATTTGGTCATGTGATTGCCTCTCATCATGCTCTTGTCCGAGTGCTGAAGAGTGGAATGTGTACAGGAGTCTTTTAGCTATGTATGATTATGAATTGGTTTCTTCTATTAAATGGCCAGTAATATTGAAGTATCCAGCAAACTAGGTAGTTTTGTTTGACTCCAGGAATGATCTGAAATTAAATGGTATTATATTTCTCTTAGATAAATTCTGAGATTCCTGAGGTGCTGGAATGTTGTGTGCAATAAACTTAGTTTATCAGATCTTCCAGTTTCTCACCCAGTCCAAAGGCCAGAGTCTCCATTCCTGCTATAGGCTGAATTCCTATTGAAATCTGTGGGAGTTCTCTGTACAGGGGATTTGTAGGATTGATATAATCCCTTGTAATTATCTGGCAGTGGGCAGCATTACAGGTTCTGTAAATAATATGAAATGTAGCCTTTGTACTTTCAAACTGTTCATGTATCCAAGCATGTTTCTTTTCATGTATTTGGTATAATAAAAGTATGTAACCATTAGGAAGAACCCATTGTTAGTAGTTCCCAACCTTGGTGTGTGGGAGATGCACCCGGCCCTCAGTATGCTTGATAGTGTAGTTTTTGTCCATTCTCTCTCCCTTCTTCCCATCTGGTTTCTCTGTTTTGTCTTGTCTCTCTTCTTTTATATTTATTTTTTGCATTTTAAGTTTATTTTTATTTTTGTTCCCAGTATCTTGCTCCAAGATCTCTCCTCCATTTCTCTGCCTCTTTCTCTTCTTTGCCTCTATGTAAAACCCAAGTCTCTAAATCGCAACTTAGATTTGTACTGTACTAGACAAAAGAGCATCCATCCCAAGCTCTGAACACCCTTGACAAACATTTACCATACATCTCATAAAATAAATAAGACTCCAGGAATTTGTTGGGTATAGCATTTTCCTGTGACGGGCCAAACTGGGATTATTGGTAGGAATGCTGGTGGCTTCCCTTCTCTGCTCTTCCGCAGTGGATTCATGCGTGGGACACAATCGGTTGGGGCCACTTTGTGCTCTGCTGGGATCACAGAACAAGCATTCTGCATAGGTCCTTGCCCAAGAGAAGAAGCCAGGCATAGCAATTCCAGACTGGATCAAACCAGTCGTCTGTCTACTCCAGTATCCTGACAGTGATAGTGAACAGACCAGATTGGTGACCCTTCTTATAAAGGAAGCCTCTTATGGATAATTATGTAATAACCAGTCCCTAAAGGGAAAGTTTCTTCCAAATCCCCATCAGTGTTTGGTTTAGATCCTGAAGCATAAGGAGATTCCTTAGTAAGAAAAAAGTCCTGTCCTTTCTAATTTAACTGTGGATCTTCTCATCTATATAGCTGTTCAATCCTTAGCAAGAGTTATTAATTTATTTTTAAGATCTTGACCTCAAGGATTTCTCGTGGAATGGGTTCCAATGGTTGTGATGTGTATTTTTAAATTCTTTCTTAAGTTTTAAATTTGTTGCCTGTTAATTTTATTCATTCACCCCTTGTTTTTGTATTGCATGAAATGGTAAATCTGTAACAACCAGTTTACTTTCTTTTTGCAGCTGATTGTTTTGTGTACTTCAGAAGTACCTCCTTTTATTTGTCTCCTCTCCAAACTAAAGAGACCTATTCTTTTCAAACTTTGTTCATATGGAAGTATTTCATACCTCAGTTATTTATGTCAAATGTCTCTAAACCCTCTCTGTTTCTGCTGTATCTTTTTTCTTTGTGAGTGACTGACTCTAAGTCAGGGTATACCATTTATTTATATAATAGTATTATTATAGTTTCAGTATTTTTTTCTATGGCATTCTTTATATGTTCTAACACCTTGTTTGTTTTTTAAATACTACTACATGTTGAGCAGGGTTTTTTATTACGCGATCCCCAATGATACACAGAACTTTTTCCTTAGTGGCTACTTCATTTAGAATCCAGCTATAAGAGCTGTTCAAATTATTCCTTCCAATGGGCACTGCCTTGCATTTGTCAACACTTAATTTAATCTGTCATTGTGCTATGCATTTGTCTAACTCTGAGTCCTCATGGACATTTGTAGTCCTGACTAATTTAGCCTTGTCCTCTGAAAATTTGTCTGTCTTGCTCTTCACCCTTTTCTCCAGTTCATTAATAAATGTATTATAAAACATTAGTCCTACTGTGGAACCTTGGGGTACAATTATTCCTCCTCTTTGTTTTCTATCTCCTAGCGTTGATGGGACTTCATTGCTAACCCCAAGATTACTCAGTTTCCTCAATAGCCTCTTGTGAGCGTTGTCAAAGGGTTTTTTTTGAAGTCCAAATACATTGTCAATCAGTTCTCCTTTATCCACTTCTTACACCTCTGTGAATTGAAGTAGGTTAAATAGGCACTTTTCCTCTACTATTATGTTCATTTAGCTGTTTTATAATTCTCTTTCCAGTAGATTTACCTAGTCCTGAAGTAAAGCTTACTGGTCTGAAATCTGATTTCATCATGTTAGGACTTTACAAGTGGCTGAAAGTAATCTTTTTTTTTCAAGATAGATCACATTCTAATATTACTAATAACATAAGTGTATGATTTTTCAATACAGTTTAACTATCTTTGTGTTATACAGTTGGCTGGGGAACAGACCAAGGGATTGGTGGATTCGGAGAAGAACCAGGAATTAAAGCACAGCTAATGAACCTTATTCGATCTGTGCGAACAGTCATGAGGGGTAAGATGAAAAGAAGAGTTTAGTTAAGTACTTACTATGTATTTTTAATTAACCAGGCCCAGGCACCTGAATTAGGACCCTTGTGTCCTTAATACAGGCTTCATTTGACCCATTCCAGCTTTACCATCAGACCTCACCCCTTGGCTATCAGTTTTACTCATTATTTTCAATCCGGTCTCTCCAATCCTCTCCCTAAGCTACTCGATGAAAAATGCATGGCTCATCCTTCTGATTGACTCTTAAGGGGGAAGCTGCAGGTCACACGATTAATGGCCATGTATGGCACCCAAGGCTTGATACAGCGGAAAATACCCACTGTCTTCCAAGCCACACAGACTTGTAATGTTGACTCTGCAGCAGGCCATCCTATCCATACGAGTGTTCAGCCTATCATAAAAACAATTCTCTCCCCCTCCCCCCCCTCCTTTCCTGTGCCCCAGAACACAAAAAACCCAATAGCTCTGTGATGGAAAGCTGTGCAACTGTCTCAGGGAAAGGAGAGCTTATGTAATTTTTTTCCTTCCATACTTCATAAACTGTGACCGACCACCCTTCATTGTGATAGCTGGAATTATTGTATCTCTATCCCCTGTATAAAATTGCCTTTAAAAAGGGGTGTGGTAGGAGCAGGCCCAGTTTACTCACCAACTGCAAGAGCTGACTCCACCATGATGAGCTAGACTCTTCATTTCCTCCTCCTCCTCCCCTCTCTCCAATTCTCTTCTCACCTTCCTCAGATCTGGTTTGGAAATGGGACTTTGGGATTCAGGGAATCAACAGGCAACAAAAAGGGCTGTGTGACTGACTTCAGCTCTTTCAATGACTTTTCAGTCATTGGGAAAAGAAGCTGCCTGGCTGTTAGTGTCATGAGTTTTGTCTAACAACATATATGGCAACAGGATGACATCAGCTAGTTCCTAGAAAGAAGGCATTTGTAGAATTCTGGGCTAGTAAGGGGATACTTACTCCTCCAAATAGAAAGTAGCCTATATCACTAGACCACAAAAGACCTGGAAATTTTTTGTAGGCCAGCATCCACCAAGATTGTGTTCTGCATGGTCACACAGGAATCTTGATATTCCAGAATAGTAGCAGTGAGAATTAGCAATTCTTCACTGACCTGACTCTCAATTCTTACTTAAAACATCATAATTCAGTTGGTACACATACGAAATGTGAATGGTGAGTGAAATCACAGTAATTTCTAGCAGTCTTAAATGTAAGTGGGGCCTTGATGGCTCAGGAGAATGTTCATGAAAATACAGGACTCCTTCGCTTGTAGTTTACTGATACATGTCCAGTCCATGTTGATAGTAGCTAGAGGCTATCATCTGATGGCTGTTAGGCAACATACCTTAAATACAGCATGTATTTCTGTTTCGTATTTTGTTCTTTGTATCTTGGGTTGTTGACCCTGGAACATTTCACAGACTCTCAATTTGCATAACCAAATTAAATTTAAAAAAAGCAATAATGGGTATTTTCCAGGCTCAATGATCATATGCCATTCTGTGTCTGTCCAATGTAAAAAGAGAATGTCCTTCATTTTCTGTTTTTGTTTTTTCCCCACAGTGCCATTAATAGCAGTGAACTCGATTACAATTGTGTTGCTCTTGCTATTTGGTTGAAGACCATCTGTTAAAAATGAGTTTTTGAACATCAGAAGTGGAGAGGCTGACCACCACCACCACTCTGAGTTTATTGGATCCAACGTGGCTTAGCTGTCAGACCTGACATTCAATTTAAAATAATAAAAACACAATTTCTATTTATCTTATTTCTTAATGTTCACTTGCAGTTTCATTACACAAGATAACGTGATCAATGCAACAGTTCTGTAAATACATTGGACTGCAAAAAGCTTTACTGCTGATGGTTAATAGCACCAATTGTTACAGTGTGTTGTAATATATTGTAATGATTAGAAAAGTGCACCCTTTTAACAAATGTCTTGTCACTCAGGGATGAATTTCCTTCCAGTACACTTTGGTTTATTTTTATTTAGAAAATAAGTTGTCGAGTTTTCAGTTTCATAGTTATTAACACAGTATTATTATATAGACACCAGTTTGGCTATTAAGATGTGTTACAATTTTGGGAACAGATATTTTTTACTTTTTGGTGGATGATGGTGGGTGAAATCCTTGCTCTGTTGAAGACAGGAAGAGTTTGTCATGGCCAGGATTTCACCCATGGTATATATTTTCTCAAACCAATGACATTTAAGCTAATGGCAAACAAAGTGTTTTGAAAATATGTGCAATAGCTATGCAAAATCAGAACTGTATGCGCCTAAGGCGAGGAAACCGTGTAACTGAGTGTTAAAATTTAGATTAGCAAGTGAAGTACTCACTAGTATTTGTCATTGTTTTGTCAAGGATCTCTTAAAGGATTTGCTAAATATATGTGTAGTAAGTAGTATGTCTGCAGTGGTGATCTGTAGCACTGTTTGTATTCTAAACTGTTTTGGATAATATTGGAGGAAAATACTGCAACCCTTTTTCAAATGCCGTTTAAAAAAAAACCCACACAACAGCAACAAACTTCAGAGTCAGTGATGTTACCTCTGGGGGGTGGGGGGGGTTGTGGTTTTTTTTTTTTTTTTTTTTTTGAGTACTCTGTTATTCAAAGTGAAACACTGCAGTCCTTACTCAGGCAAAATTCCTAATTCAGTATAGATCTTGTCTGGACTCAAGACTGCAGGATCAGGCTTGGTGTTATGTAGTAAGTTTGAATTCAAGAAGACTGATTCTTGTGTACCTTTTTAGAGAAGCCAAACTTCTGTTTAGCTTTTCCCATTTGCTAGAGTGTGACCCAAATTCTTTTAGCTTATTTTTAAAGTGGGGAAGAAAAGAGGACTGGAGAAACCTGGTAGTTATATGGTTTTTAGAACAGTTTACTTTTAGTTTATCACCTCTTCCTCTGTCATTGACTCCAGGTAGAATAATTTTTTTATACAGGGATAAATTTGCAAAACAGCATGTGAATGAGTTTGGTGATCTTCCGTTGCAGGATCTTACAGAAGTCGAGTTTATTTAGAACGATAGATTTTTTTTCAGTGAACATTTGTAAATAAATTTGAATTTCTAAACTAAGCACTCTCTTTCATAACTCACTCTCCATAAAGTGGAAGGATCTCAAACCAACCTGTAGCCTGTTTTGGGTACTGAAAATATTTATTTTTTAATTTACTGTCGTCCATCCTGAAAGTTCATAAAGTACTTGCTTCTACCACCACTGAAATACAAAAAGAACGAGGAGTACTTGTGGCACCTTAGAGAAAATAAATTTGTTAGTCTCTAAGGTGCCACAAGTACTCCTTGTTCTTTTTGCTGATACAGACTGACACGGCTACCACTCAACATTGAAATACAGTTTCCTCTCTGTGAGGGCAGTAGCCAATCCAATGCCAGCCAGGTGCATGACAGTAGGGGAATGGAATTTTTGGCCAGAGTGGGATCAGTTCCTGCTGGAGTATCTTGGAAATTCCAGAGTAGGGAGAATAAATTTTTTTAAAGAGATCAGCTGAGACCTTAATAAACAATTACACATGTATAAGGAGGTTTTTTGATTATTACAGTAATTTTATACATATCTTCCTTCACTAATGTAAAATGGATGACACTGGTGGGTGACAACAATGCAAGACTCCCTACACAGCACTATCACTCTGTCAGTTGAGGCTACCATAACAGGGAGCTCATGCAGAGTTGTCATTTCAAATGTATATTTGGATCTTAATGTAGAGGTAAGTCATACTTTGGCCCTCAATGGGTTCCAAGTGTCACCTGCATATCAGTACATATATGTCCTTTATTGACTCAGATTGTTACAGAACCCTAATTTTAATTAAAAAAAAATTTTCAAGCCTCAGCAGTATTTAAAGTGTGGGGAAAGGAACTGCTGCTCCCCCCACCTCCCAAAAACGTTCTTAATACCTCTCACTCAAGGCATAGTTTCCAGTCTGAGAGTAAACATTAACCTCAAAGTAGGTGATTAGATATCCTACAATGAAAAAAACATGAAAGTAAGTGTAGCTACTTAAGAATGAAGTTAACTTCCTGTTATGTACCTGATCTTGTGCCAACTGAAGTCAATCAAAAGACTCCAGTTGATTTCAGTGGAGCTTAATGAGGTTCTTTGAGCTTGGATTTTTTTAAAAAAATACAACATTTCCTCCTCCCTCTTCAGTTTCCTCATAAGAAATTGATCTTCCCAAAATGTCACATGCAATATCTTATCCCACAATAGAGCTTTTCTGAAAAGTTATGGAGTTTTGAAAACTGTTTACAAAGAGCAATGTTTAAGCTATCAACGTACACATTTATAAAACACAGACTTGCTGCTGAGTACAGCTGGATGTTACAGCAACTGTTGGGTTGAGCCAGAAATGGGGGTTCATCTGGGGACTATGAGATAAGGAAATTATTCAAGACAGAAGGCTATAGATGAAGGGATGGTGGGTTGGGAGGGATATGGACTTGGGTGCACGAGGCCCAGTCTGTGAACTGAGGGGCCTTGGGGGAGGAAGGAGAAAAGGAGGTGGTGGTGCAGACAGACAAGGTGGTATTGGAGGAAGCTGTAGTGTACTAAGTATATCAAAGGGGGTGGCAGGGTACTGGGAGGCATAAGGAGTTATGGAAATAAGACATGGAAGGGGGGTTCAAAAGAGGGGGTTGTTTGGCACGGGTGTGTAGGGAGCCAGGGTGAGAAATGACGGAGGTGTACACCAGGTATAACTATACTATGCACACCCACAAGGCTGCGGTGGTTTGGCCATGTCATCAGGCTACCCAGTGGCAGAAGCACAAGGTATGGTTTAGATTGGATTCCACCTGCAGGGAAGAGAAAGCATGGAGGACAAAGAATGACAAACTGCAGGATGATTGAAAAGGATGCTTCCATCATGGAAACAATTTACGACAGAATCAAACAAGACAGCAATGGGCAAACAGGTTGCCTCATGTGCCACTAGGCACAGGAGAGTCTAAGTCCAGTACATATACAGATTTGAGCAACTCTGCAGGAGGCCCACTTTGATAGGCCTCATAATATCTGTTGATGCAAAGATCCCCTCTTGCAGATTTTACAGGCCAACCTAATTTAAACTTCTGATGCTTATTCAAAAACCAAACCAAACCAAACACCAGGGGAATTGCTAAACTAAATACTTTGTTGAAGAGAATGGTGAAACTGTGTTTTAGAGTTCAGCTAGCCCTGAAAAATAACCATATGTAATATGGAACAGATTGTTATAATGGGGACAGTGCTTAATTGTTCTACATGTCCACTGCTGGTAGGACAAGAAGTAATCAGCTTAGTTTGCAGCAAGGAAGAATTAAGTTAGATATTAGGAAAATTAACTATACAGGTAGTTAAGTACTGAAACAGATTAGATAGGGAAATTGTGGAAGCCTTGTTACTGAAGGTTTTTAAGAACAGGTTAGACAAATGTGTATCAGGCATGGTCTAGGTATACTTACCCTGCCTCAGTGTGCGTGACCAGGCTCGATGACCTCTTGAGGTCCCTTCCAGCCCTACATTTCTGTGATGAAAGTGCTCATGAAAATGGAGACTGCTAGTTCCTGGGCAGACCCATTGAACATGTGAAAGCACAACAGTCAACAGAGAGAAAGGCATGATGGAACCTGCTGCTCATATGATCTTCACTATCATATGAGAATGCTCCTGGGCTGGCACAGTAGCCCTGCAAGGTAGGGCTGTTGTCTCCTCTGGCCACAATGCTATATGAGAGTGCTCTAAATGGCTACAGCATTATCAACTGTGACCTGTCATATTTGCAGATTGCACCCCCACCCCCACGAGATTGCCCTTAGCAGTACAGCCTGGCATGCTGTCCCGTCTGTGGATTGCACCGCCTCTGGTGATGCAGACCATGCAGGGACCCCTACTCTCCGTAGGCTGCACCCCACCTGAGACTGGCATTGGCTGTGCAGCACGCCATCCTCAGACCCATGATTTCTGTATTCCGGGACGTAAAGCTGTCTCTCCAAGTGCCTGTCTGTAATACCAAATTCCGTGGGGGGAGACTGCATTTTTAATACAGGAATATCAGTCATGGAGCCTCAAAACTACATGCTGCGAAAATCTCTCACATAGCTTTGGTCTTTGGGGAAAAAAACAGGCGTTTGGAGTGGGCAGCCGCTCAGAGCCCACGAGGACCCCACAGCGCAAGGACAGGTAGGTCCGGGGCACAGTACGGTTCACTCTCCCCTCCCTCTCCGGGGCAGGTGCTCGGCTAGAGTCAGGTGAGTTGGGTAGTTGTGTGGCAAGGGAGCTAAGATGGGGATACCCTGAGAAACCTGTCCTCCCCCACTCCCGAGAATGGACTGGTCCAAATCTCGCTGTCTCTACGGAGAAGGCGGGACCAACTGCATGGTAAAGGGTGAGGAGGAGAAAGCCCCAATCGTACCTTACACTGTCTGTGTGTCACCCCCCGCTCCCCCGCGGGAGAATGGACCCTCTGCGGTGAGAGGACGGTACCATTTCCATGGCCGGGAGGGGCGTCCTCAGCCCTCACGCTGCCACTTCTCATTTGGTGCCTATGGGAGAGGCTGAGTCTCCATTGCCCTCTTGCCTTTCCCTCGTATCCGGGGTGTCAGGCTGGGGAGCCGGGCCCTGAGGGGGTGGGGTTTGTCAGTGCCCACCCCGGGGGCGGGGCACTACCACAGGGCCCTGCCCAGGCCTCCTAGGGGTGGCCTGGTCTCCTCCCATGTGGGGAGTTTAGCTGAGGGCCTTGATTTCCCACAGTGCATTGGTAAGCCCTGTGGGGGTCCCTTGGTAACACACCCCATGCGAGCCGCCTCTTGGCAGACCCATAGCCTATCTAGCCTGTGACAGGTCCCGTGGTGGACAGTTATGGACTAACCTGCCCATAGCATCACTTCCTTCCTGACCCCAGGTGGAGAGTGGGTGGCTTGTGCCCTGGAGCATGAGGATTCACCACTCACTCCCTCTTCCTGGGATTTATTTCCTGTAAGGTAACCATTGTCTGCACAAATTGACCTGTGCGATCAGTGGTGACCCCCTGCAATGTAAGGAGAGAAAGGACATATGGTTGGTAAAATAAATGCAGCTTACAGCTTATTGCACCATGGGGTGTTTTAATTGCAGTACAAGATCATTAGTAGCATAATACACACTGGTCTTAGAGGGTATTGTCTTTTGCAGAATCATTGCTGAAATATATGGGATAACGTAGCTCATGTATTGACTGGATGCAATAGGCATCAGGCATCAAGTAAGGGGCATCTTTTAAAATAAGGGGGGCATAGTCAAACTAATATTATATTGTTTTAATCACCTGCTTTATTTATGGCACTATACCATATATATGAATTACAGTGTACAATCCCTTGTATGATTATTACAAAATGGAGGCAGGAGAGGCCTGCTTCCAGTATATTGATACACAGTGTGGGATGTTAAGTAGCAAATAACAGAGAGTGGTCAGCACAAAATGATAATTATGAATCATCCTAGAACTGTAGCTGACACTGTACAATATATTGAGTGCTTAAAGATGATAGAGTCATTGCAGAGAAACTAAATGGATTCTTTGCTTCAGTCTTCATGGCTGAGGGTGTTAGGGAGATTCCCAAACCTGAGCTGGCTTTTGTAGGTGACAAATCTGAGGAACTGTCACAGATTGAAGTGTCACTAGAGGAGGTTTTGGAATTAATTGATAAACTCAACATTAACAAGTCACCGGGACCAGATGGCATTCACCCAAGAGTTCTCAAAGAACTCAAATGTGAAGTTGCGGAACTATTAACTAAGGTTTGTAACCTATCCTTTAAATCGGCTTCGGTACCCAATGACTGGAAGTTAGCTAATGTAACGCCAATATTTAAAAAGGGCTCTAGAGGTGATCCCGGAAATTACAGACCGGTAAGTCTAACATCGGTACTGGGCAAATTAGTCGAAACAATAGTTAAGATTAAAATTGTCAGACACAGAGAAAAACAAAAACTGTTGAGCAATAGTCAGCATGGTTTTTGTAAAGGGAAATCGTGTCTTACTAATCTATTAGAGTTCTTTGAAGGGGTCAACAAACATGTGGACAAGGGGGATCCAGTGGACATAGTGTACTTAGATTTCCAGAAAGCCTTTGACAAGGTCCCTCACCAAAGGCTCTTATGTAAATTAAGCTGTCATGGGAAGGTCCTTTCATGGATTGAGAACTGGTTAAAAGACAGGGAACAAAGGGTAGGAATTAATGGTAAATTCTCAGAATGGAGAGGGGTAACTAGTGATGTTCCCCAAGGGTCAGTCCTAGGACCAATTCTATTCAATTTATTCATAAATGATCTGGAGAAAGGGGTAAACAGTGAGGTGCAAAGTTTGCAGATGATACTAAACTACTCAAGATAGTTAAGACCAAAGCAAATTGTGAAGAACTTCAAAAAGATCTCAC
Source organism: Gopherus evgoodei (assembly GCF_007399415.2). NCBI lineage: Eukaryota > Metazoa > Chordata > Testudines > Testudinidae > Gopherus > Gopherus evgoodei. The sequence continues at coordinate 123,280,131 of NC_044327.1, forward strand.
AAAACTAAGTGACTGGAAAACAAAATGGCAAATGAAATTTAATGTGGATAAATGTAAAGTAATGCACATTGGAAAAAATAACCCCAACTATACATACAATACGTTGGGGGCTAATTTAGCTACGAGTCAGGAAAAAGATCTTGGCGTCATCGTGGATAGTTCTCTGAAGATGTCCACGCAGTGTGCAGAGGCGGTCAAAAAAGCAAACAGGATGTTAGGAATCATTAAAGGGGATAGAGAATAAGACTGAGAATATATTATTGCCCTTATATAAATCCATGGTACGCCCACATCTCCAATACTGTGTACAGATGTGGTCTCCTCACCTCAAAAAAGATATTCTAGCACTAGAAAAGGTTCAGAAAAGGGCAACTAAAATGATTAGGGGTTTGGAGAGGGTCCCATATGAGGAAAGATTAAAGAGGCTAGGCCTCTTCAGCTTGGAAAAGAGGAGACTAAGGGGGGATATGAAAGAGGTATATAAAATCATGAGTGATGTTGAGAAAGTGGATAAGGAAAAGTTATTTACTTATTCCCATAATACAAGAACTAGGGGTCACCAAATGAAATTAATAGGTAGCAGGTTTAAAACAAATAAAAGGAAGTTCTTCTTCACACAGCGCACAGTCAACTTGTGGAACTCCTTACCTGAAGAGATTGTGAAGGCTGGGACTATAACAATGTTTAAAAGGGAACTGGATAAATTCATGGTGGCTAAGTCCATAAATGGCTATTAGCCAGGAAGGGTAAAGAATGGTGTCCCTAGCCTCTGTTAATCAGAGGATGGAGATGGATGGCAGGAGAGAGATCAGTTGATCATTGCTTGTTAGCTTCACTCTCTCTGGGGCACCTGGTATTGGCCACTGTCGGTAGACAGATACTGGGCTAGATGGACCTTTGGTCTGACCTGGTACGGCCGTTCTTATGTTCTTATGTTCCTCATTGACAGTATGCTGCAGTGAATGGTTGCTGTATTAAAACTGAAGCTGGCGAGATAGGAATTTATCATAGAAATTTTTATTGAAGAATGAAATCCCTGAGCATTGACCCAATGTAATGCCGAGTGGCCTACTCAACTATGAGGCAATGGCAGAACTGTGTTTAGTTTTACTTATTTAATATGTGTTTTATTTCTTTGATGCTTATATGATTAGGCTTTTCTGTGTGTTTGACATATGAAGCTGAACAGTGAGTGCTCTGTTATATCTAATGTAAGGTGGAAAGGGTGGTTTTGTTCAAGAGCACTAAAATACCCATCAAATCTTGTGACAGGCATAGAGATTTACATACTCATGTATTACATATTTTACTATCCTAAATGGGAGAATAGGGGAGAAACCGTGTTTCATCCTCTAGTCTCTGAAATAGCAGATTGTCTTTAGAGAGACAGAACATGAATACAGTTCACTGGGCGGATGCTGAAAAAGGAGAGGGAAGGATATGTCTTTCTCTACCGTTCTCCAGTCTATTACATTAAGCCATTTGCTGTATAAGTAAGTGAGCATTGATGCCTGGATTTCAAAGTACCATAGGATTGACTGGATTTTGAATTTTATTCTTAAATCACTCCACTTTTAGGCTACATTGAAAGGAGTTCTGTATATAACCAAGTTTGTTAATTATGGGGAAAGCTTGCTCTCTGAGCATAGCCTGAGTGAATGGGCTGCATACAGAGGAGTCAGTAGGGATCAGAGGTGAGGGGATAAGGTATTCCCTCCCACCCATCTGGCCTTGAAGCTGCAGCATAGTCACTGTCTCAGCTGCTGCAGCTGTTCATATGAACACTACATGCTTACTGTGCAGGCATGAGGTTTGGCTGGTGAATTCATGTAAGCAGGACTGGTGGATCTGCTTTTCTGTCCCCCCATATCCCTTAAAACCTCCTGTGCTAGGGTTCAGGGTCCTCATGGAAAACAGCTCTGTGGCATTTAGGTAGTGTGAAGCCATGCTGGTTCCATTGTATTCAGGGCATTTGGGCCAGAAGATTTGACCCTTGGAGAAGGTCTTGAATTACCCTCAGATGCTCTCTTTATAACAAAATTGCCAAAGTTCCCTAACCAGCTCTGCCAATATAGTCATTTATCATCAGTTTTTTTATCATAGAAGTTCGGCCTTCATAGTATCAGACTTATTTTTAAGATATGCATAATCTTCCATGATACCATTTACCAGTATGTATTAAAGAAAATGTAGGCAGATCTGTGGAATTTTCCTAGTACATTAGACTTCAGGTTCATGACTGATTTGATCTCAGTTAAAGAGAAATGTTCCTTCATATGAATTGATAAAAATCTTCTGATAAAAGATTTAAAATCTGCTAAGGCAGGTTCCGGTCACGCTGTTCAATACTGTGCCAAATTTTTAATGTATGGTGATCAAAACAGATCAACAGAAAATACTGCTTAAAATCTAGAGATAGCAGACTGTGCCATTAGGCAATTTGGGACAACTGGCTGAGCAAATTGTTCAAAGAGCAGGAGACACAGTTCAAAGGGGTATCTGAACTAGGGATATATTAATGACTAGTACTAGTTTCTGCAGATGATTCTTCTGCTGCCACGTGACTTGCCGACAAGCCTTAAAAAGAGAATTCTTGTTCCTCCACCCTTCTATGTACCCCTGGAATGCTGCTTTCTATTTTAGGCCGAGTGTTCTGCACTTGTTTGTATCACACAGAAGTGTTCTGATGTAAGATTGTTTGACTGTTGCCTCACAAAATGAGGGTCCTGACCCTACTGGGTGCTGAGTACCCTCAGCTCTCATTGACTTCCAGATTGGCACGCTGCAAACCTGTTTTTTGCCAGCTGTTTTGGGACCCAATCCTGTCAGTCTTCACTTGCTTTGTGGCTTGGCATGCTAGATAGGGTTCGGGACTAGGAATTAGGCAATCTGGATTCTATTGTTGGCTCAGTCACCGATTCACTGTTTGACCTTAGGCAAATCCCTTAGCCTGTTTGTGCCTGTGTTTACCCATCTGCAAAATGGGAATAATACTCCTTTTTGTAAAACATTTTGAGCTCTATAGAATTGAAAGTGTTACATAATTGCTGAGTACTGTGTATTTTCATGTGAGTAATGCACTAAAGTCAGTGAGACTACTTAAATGAGCAAAGATTTGCAAGATGAGGCCTCCATCCAGCAATATCATACCTAAAAATCTTCTTCCCTATGGTCTTAGTTGCTTAGAAAATTTTTAGGCACTCAAATAAAAGCCCTTAAAAACAAATAGCACCTGATTTCCATATATAGCGTCTTTGAGAAAATACCACCCTATCAATTATGTATTTTTTTTAACACTGCTGTTTATCTCCCTATCTAAAGGGGCCCATTTAATACTATGAGTAATGTTCTGAGGAATACCAGGCTTGGCACAAATGAGACGCTTAACAGAGTTCCTCATTTTTATCGTCCATTGTCTCCTTACCAGTTTTTTGTTTCATTTATTTTTCCCCTCCTGGGGAATGAAGGATGGCAGCTCGGCGCGTGCTGAAAGCAGTCTTGGTGGATCTCAGTGGCACACTTCACATTGAGGACTCAGCTGTGCCGGGCTCACAGGAAGCTCTTAAAAGGCAAGTTATCCCTCCCATGTTTCTCTGAAAGACAAAAATGCATGTAAGTGCTGTTTTTATACAGATACCTCATTAGCTGAATGGCTTTCCTGGAGCTTGTGCCTCATATTCCTGATGTACATAAGCAAATATATGCATGTGGCCCTATTCCATTCTCAGTTACATTGGACTGACTCCGTAGTAACTTCTCTGAAGCCACTGGAGTTACAGTGATATAAATTTAGAATAACTGGGGAAGATTTTGGCTCATAGGGTATTCTTTGGGGAGCCTACATTTAATTTGGCCTTTCTGCTTAGTTTTTGCTTCATTTTATTATCGCTCTTTTTTTAAAAATTTGTTCAGCGAAGCAAAAAGCCCAACTTTCGAGCACATTAATTTACCATGCTATGGAAATGTTCGATAATCTAGCCCCTCTTTTCTAAGAATGTCAGAATGTTAATTAATCCTTCTAGCACTCCTGGTAGGTAGAGTCATTATCTCCAAACACTCAGATGAGTGAGAGATAAATAACTGTCTGTAAAATTGCACTGTTCTTATAGCCATGTTGATCCTAGGATATTAGAGACAAGATGGGTGAAGTAATATCTTTTATTGAACCAACTTCTGCTGGTGAAAGAGACAAGCTTGTGAGCAACACAGAGCTCTTCAGGTCTTTTATTCAGGTGTATGTTCTCTATTCCTACATTAATGACCTGGAGGTAGGAATAGAACCCAGGGGTCTTGTTGCCATCTGCTAACTGCTAGAGAATGCTTCCTCCTGGAAAACAGATCCTAGAAAATATGGGGGGAAACCACCAACGTTAAGAAAAGGATTGAATTGATTAAGAGATGACATCTCGAATGATGCAGAAGTAGTGACCTGAGTAGGGTGAAGATTTAAGGCCCTGATTCTGGAAGGACTTACACACATGCTTAACTTTATGCATAGCTTTGTGAATAGTCCTATTGTTTTCAGTGAGATTACTTGTAAAGTGTAAGGTTAAGCATGGGTCTTTGCAGGATCAAGGCCTATATATGTACCTGTGGTTTTTGAATTAGACACTTGTAGTGCTAAACCACTAGCTGGAGGGAAAACTCACATAGGGAAAACTCACATAGGGATCAGGAAATGGCTGAGTTTCTTTTCACTAACACTAGTGGAGACAATTGCCTCCTAAACCTATAGAATGAAAGGGAATGAGACCCACTAATCCCCCAGAAATCCTGTGGCAACATGGGTCCTGGTTGGCCACTGCTCCATGCTGCACCTGTGCTCAGGGAAAACCTGTGGAAGATGATGTCAAGTTTCCATGGGGAAATCCCTATAGATTGGAAGGGGAGTGGTGCCATAGAGATCAACTAGGCTCCTCCCAGGTTCTGTGTACACCTCTAGATCTTCAGTCCCTGAGAGGGAGAGTAGTGAAGGGGCTCGTGTGGGATAAGGAGATGGGGAACTATTTTACCACACAGCCTCTGCTTCTCTCCTACTTTCTGTACCATCTCTGCCTGGTTTCTACTGGGATTTGCTCAGCCAGGTACTGTACTGGCCTGGGTCAGTATGAGAAGGGGGAAGGTGGGAGGGGAAGAAGGTGTATTGCTCCTATAAATCATATTCTAGTGCATGCCCTGCCTGTACCTGGGATAGCAGCCCTGGAAAGAAGGCCAGTCATTTTCACTGCAAAGAACAGCCAGGTTTTTTTACTTGGAGACTTAAAGAAATATCCCCAGGTATTGCTATTCCCAAAAGAAGCTGTAGCAATTGGCACACAGCCCATTCTGTGAACAAGTGAGTAGTGAGTGACAAAGCAGCACACAAACCTCAAATTGGTTGTGAGTCCTGTGCTTAGATTTCACCAACCAAGTATCAAGTGTGAACTCCTGAAGCACTATAACAGCCTAACCATGGAGTCACAGACAGTCCCCATGGCCATTCTGAGCTACCTTGCTACCTAGGCAAGCCTGCCTTTGTGCTAGATGGTCCCTTACACTAAAAATATTTAGGTCACTTCCAGTCACAAAGAAACAGTTGTACCTCAGATCTCAAACCAAAGGCAACGCGTGTAGCCAATTCTATAATAAACTAACTAAAGAAGTATTAACTAAGAAAAATAAATGAGTTATTTACTACTCCTGGGGGAATGCCGTGCCAAACAATTAAAAATTCTGCACACAAGTTTTTAAAATTCTGCATATTTTATTTGTCAAAGTAACACAATATAATCACACCAGTTTCAATTATTTTGATAATTTATTTCAAAATACCTGTCAGCAAGTATGTCTGCAACAATGCAGACCAAAAAAAAAGATTCAGGAAATGATTTTTTGAGAAATAGATTCCTTACTAGGCATATTCATGCAGAACTTTGAGTAATAATTCATTTAAGCTACAATACAAAAATGTATTTCCCACATCCCTAAGCCTTTGCACTGCTTTTGAGGGGAGTCAGGCATAACAGAGGATCTGAGGAGGAGGGAAGTAATTGCTTGAAGAAGACTGGGTGTGAACCTGGAGGGTTGTTGAGTATGGGTGGGAGAAGTATGGAGCAGGTTTTTTTGGAGGGAGGGGAGGGAGTTGGGGAGGCCCCCTCTCATGCAGACCCTGGCTCACTCCTAGCCTCTCATATTCAGTCAGGCACATCTGCCCCTGTTCCCAGGTGTCCCTGCACCCCCATTCAGTACCTCCTCTCCCCCTGTCCCCATGTGTCCCTGGACTCCTACTCAGCCATCCTCTTCCTCTGACCCCGTGTGTCCCTGCCCCCTCACTGAGCCATCCCATCCCCATACCCATGTGGCCCTGCACCCCTATTCAGCCACCCTCTCCCTCTGTCCCCATATGTCTCTGTCCCCATGTGTCCCTGCCCCCTCACTCAGCCACCCCTGCTCCCCCATCCCTGTGTCTCTGCACCTCTCCCCCATCCTCATGTGTCCCTGCACCCTCTCACAGCCACCCCTCATCCCCGTGTGTTCCTGCACCCCTGCTCCCATTCAGTTTCTGTCCTAATCTTCCCCCCAACTAGCTCTTCTGAACCCCCGTCTGTGACCCCCCAGCAGCCCCATATGCCCCACGGTGTCCGTTGTGTGTGTGTCCCCCCCACCATCCCATGCCTCCTCATCTGGCCCCACTTGTCTGCCAGCATCACAGATGCAGTACTCTAACCATGTGACATGTTCTGCTTTAGTGGCTGCTCCACATAGAGAATGCTGTTGCTACTGGCACATTACTCCTTTAGCTCCAGTGGAAGAGGTTCTCTTCCTATTGAGGACCCTGACTGCTTTTGTTGGGCAATGGGCCTTAAGACTGATTATTGACCCAACTGATTGAAAAACAAAAAATAAACAAGCTAAATGGTCAGAAGTTCATCAGCTGTTTACAGTTCTTTTTGGCATCTGTAATCTAAGGTGCAGCAAGGGAAGGGGATTGTCTTTTCAGAGGTTGCTTATATACTGAGTGTCCCTTTAAAATAGAAAGAAAATGAGTGAAAGGCACGTTAAAAATGTATGTGGTATGTTACAAAATTCTCTAGTCAACTCAGCTTTGCTTTCCGTGGATTAGATTACGTAGTGCTCCAGTTGCCATTAGATTTGTGACCAACACAACCAAAGAGAGCAAGAGAGACCTTCTGGAGAGGCTGAAGACACTGGAATTTGACATTGCAGAAGATGAGATCTTCACATCTTTGACTGCGGCTAGAAACCTCCTGGAGCAAAAGCAGGTCCGGCCCCTGCTGCTGGTGGACAACAATGCTTTGCAAGATTTCAGAGGTAAGGTGGTGATCAGCTGAACCTGGGAGCAGCCTTGGTGAGCCTTATTGAAATAATATTAGTTGATGGAACTTTTACAATTGTCTGTCCCATGTAAATAGGTGAGATCCCATCCCTGTCATTTAAGATGTGAAGCTGAGATTCTCAGTCATTAAAAGGCCCCTAGGACTTATCAGAGGAGTAATTCATTCCATTGTTATTTTGACCACCTGTCTATTTGGGTAATTGCATGCCGCCTACTTAAACTCATCTATAGATTATTGTATCCCATTGATTTACTTCCTGTCCTGTAGTGTTCTTGAGCCCTTAAAACAGCTGTTGTATCCCCTCCAGAGTGCCCATTCCTTCTCAATTCAGTTACATAACCATCTTTGCCCAGTGCTGTAAATTGACTGAATGGTACTTTCATGTGTCATTTGTGTCTGTTCACCTTGAGATGTTATCAGCCTCCCCTACCAGAGGCAGACTAGCATGATATTTTGTTTGAGCTGTCAAGGACTGGGGACAGAGTAGGGCTTTGAGGGGTGGTAGTGGGAAAGGTGGTATAAGTCCTACATAGCGTGAAGAATTGCTGTGCAATGTTCCCTTGCACAAATTCAGGACCAAGATTGGACCTTTGGCCCCAGTTGCTTCCCGCTGTCTTCTGCCGAAAGGACAGATGTGACCATACAGGGCCTGTAAGTAGTGTAGAGATTAAAATGAAAATAAGGATCACAGGCACTGATTTACAGCTTCCCCCGGGAGTGCTCCACTCCTTCCCCCAAGGCTCCACCCTCCTTCTGCCTCTTCCAGCCCCTGCTTCCCCCAAGCATGTCCCACCCTTGCTCCACCTCTTCCCACTTCCGCTACTCCCCCTCCCTCCTACCGCCTCCCGCCTGCCACCGAAGAGCTGATTGGCAGCGGATGGGAGACACTGAGGGGAGAGGGAGAAGAGCTGATGGGGGGGGGGGGCCTGCTGAACAGCTGATTGGCAGGTGGCTTGTGGATGCTGAGCACCCACTATTATTTTTCAACGTATCAGTTTTGCGATTATCAAATGTAAAAACCTAAGGCATTTTACTGTCATTTATCATGAATTAATAAACATATATTGTGTTACCAGTAAGTCTTTATATTGAGGTCAAGTCAATACTGAGATAAATTGAAAAAAGACGGTTACTCACCTTTGTAACTGTTGTTCTTCGAGATGTGTTGCTCATATCCATTCCAGTTAGGTGTACGCGCCGCGCGTGCACATTCGTCGGAAAACTTTTACCCTAGCAACTCAGTGGGCCGGCAGGTCGCCCCCTAGAGTGGCGCCACCATGGCGCTCCATATATACTCCTGCCGGCCCACCCGCTCCTCAGTTCCTTCTTGCCGGCTACTCCGACAGTGGGGAAGGAGGGCGGGTGCGGAATGGATATGAGCAACACATCTCGAAGAACAACAGTTACAAAGGTGAGTAACCGTCTTTTCTTCTTCGAGTGATTGCTCATATCCATTCCAGTTAGGTGAATCCCAAGCCTTACAAAGGCGGTGGGGTCGGAGTGAAATGTGGCAGAATAAAACTGCCGAGCCAGAGGCTACAGCCTCTCTTGACTGCTGAACCAGGGCATACTGCGAAGCAAAGGTAAGGACCGAGGACCAATGGAGCTTCGCGACAGGTCTCGTGGGTAGAAACACAAGCCAGCAAGGCGGCAGATGAAGCCTGAGCCCTGGTAGAATGCACGGTGATGTGGCTTGGGGAAATATGAGCCAAATCAGAACAAGTGGGGATGTCCGCCATCACCCAAGATGAGATCCTCTGAGAGGAAAACAAGCAAGCCCTCCCTTTGGCCCGCTACCGGGGCAGAGCTGGGGCACCCTAGGAAATGATTCTGTCAGCACAACATAATGCGAGCACTCCACAGATGTCCAAGGAGTGCAATGGTTATGCCCATTGCGTTGAGCTGTGGGTAACATGAAAGGCCAAAACACCTTAGGGAGGAAAGCCGGGTGCGGTCACAACTGCACCTTGTCTTTGTGGAACCTTCGTAAGAGCTCTGATCTCAGAGACCCGTCTGGCCAAGACTAGGTTGAGGTCCCAGGGCGGGGCTGGGCGGCGCACCCGAGGGTGCAAGCGCTCCAAGCCCTTGAGGGACCTCGAACCCATAGAGCGTGGGACACTGAACGTCCATCTTAGCCTGCTGGAAGGTAGGGACGGCTGCTGAGAGTATCCTCAGCGATGATACCGCCAGATCCTGCCGCTGAAGGCCAGAGGCAGGCCAAATAGAGGGGATCGAGACCTCAGCAGGAGCAAGATCGAGCGTACTGCAGCTGTAAAGGAAACGCTTCCACCTGGCTCGGTACGTTGACCAGGTGGAAGGCTGCCTGTCACCCCAACTCAGGTACGCAGGAGCCACCGTGAGGCGAAGAGGCTGCAGGTCCGAGTGACGAAGCCTGTCATTGCCCTGAGTGATGAGGTCTGGGCTGACAGGCCGAGCAACGTGGTATGTCAGTGCTGCCTGGACCACTCTGGAGTGATCATGATGACGCACGCTCCGCCCCTGCGGAATTTGAGCAGGACGTAACGAACCAGTGGGAACAGCGGGAAGGCATAATGCAGTTGGCCGTTCCACGGTATCAGGAATGCGTCCAAGATCGATTCCGAGGAGAGACCTTGGAAGGAGCAGAACACCTGGCATTTCCTGCACTCGCGGTGAGCGAACAGGTCTGTGTGAGGAACCATTTCCACTTCCGGAAAGCGGGACGCCTCACATGGGGCAGAGTGATGACTCGTAAGACAGGAAAGACCTGCTGAGTCAAAGAGATAAGACGTTCCGAACGCCTGGGAGAAAGGACGTCGCCAGCTCCATCGAGCGGGCCATGCAAAAGACCCGGAAATGGATGGCCTCCTGACAAAAAAGGGGGGAGGACTATGTCCCCCCTGAATGCTTATGAAGCACCTGGCCATTGTGTTGGCTGTAAACACCGAGATACAACGGCCTCGCAGCTGCCGCTGGAACCCCTGGCATGCCAGGCGGACTACTCTGATTTTTGGGGCATTAATGAGGAATGCCAGCTCCCTAGAAGACCGAAGGCCTTAAGCTCGGAGGTGACCATGAGCACTCGAGCAGAGAGATGATGCGTCCGCCGTCAGGGGCAGTGAGGGCTGGGGCGGATGAAACCGCATCCTGTCCACACCAAGGAGGGGGTTAGCCACCACTCTAGGGAGCCTAAGGCGTTCGAGGGAACGGTGACTACCATGACCATTGGCTCCCTGTCCAAGCGGTACGCCAAGGTGGGCCGGACTTGGAGAGGACGGAGGCGGAGCTTGGCGTGTTTGGTTACAAACTTGCGGGCAACCATGGACCCAGGAGACTGAGACAAGAACGAGCTGAGGTCGTTGGGAAAGCCTTCAGACCTCAGATGATTGATGCCATCGCCTAAAACCGCAGTTGCGATAATCAGGCTCCGGCTAGGTAGGAGACCAAGATAGCCCCTAGGAAGCCCAACCTCTGCGTGAGAACCAGAGTGGATTGCTCTATAGTAATCATCAGGCCTCGATCTGTGAATAAGACCGTGACGATGCCCACGGCTGAGTGGGTTGTGTGTCAGAGTCTCCTCGGATAAGCGAATCGTCCCAATACGGAAAAACGCATATCCGACATAGCTACGGTAGGCGGCGACTATGGCCGTAAACCGGGAGTATTCACCGCTGGCTATAAAGCGGAGGCATCTCCCGTGCGGAGGGAAGATGGCATTGCGAAAGTACGCGTCCTTCCTATCCAGGGCGGCATAGTAGCCCCCAGGAGGCGAGGATGGAATAATGGTTCCCAGGGATACCATGCAGAACTTCAACCTTATCCCAAACCGGTTGAGTCCATGCAGGACCAGGGAGGTCTGAGACCTGTGTTCGAGTGGGGAACTAGGGCATAACGGGAGTAAAACCCCTAGCCCCTTTCGTCCGCTGAAGGGGGACAGGGCTGGAGCAATTTAAAGGTGGTACCTATGCTCCATCGTGCGCAGGACCCAGCGATCTAAAAGTAACTGGGGCCATGCCAGGAGAAAGCGGGATCAGGATCCCGTCCTGCGACTGGTACACCGCCCTCCGGCGAACCTTGGAAGGTCCGTCTTTGGTCCCAGTGGTAATTGCGAGGGACCTCGACTTTGGCCTTTTAGGGGGCCTGACGTTTGTCTGCGACCACCTTGGCCTTGCCGTTTTCCAGAGTTCTGCCTCTGGCTAGGCACAGAGTATGGCGGCTGGGGCCATAAAGGCCTGCGTTTGGTCGCAAGCGTATACACGCTGAGACGCATTAGGACCCTATTGTCCAGCAGGCTTCGCAGTCTGGGGCTGTCTCTGCCGCGAAGATGCCTTTACCAACAAAGGGTAAATTCTTTCCCCCGTCCTCCAAGACGGCAGCGAACTCTAGGTGGGAGGTTCGAGGGAGAAACTCCTCCACCCAGGTGCTATAATTATCGCAGCTAAGCAAGGCTTGTTGCTTTGCTACCCAGAGGCGCAGGGCCCCTGCAGAGTACACCTTGCATTCGCCAAGGCTCTTTCTGCTTCGGGGCTGGCGCCCGCTGGCCATGATATCAGGATCGTGGTCCTGAGCATAAAATCTGCGCATATGGGATGACACGGATGCGTGTCCGGATGGCCATGGAGGTACTAAAAGAAGGCACGGGCCGAGTCTCTGACTCACTCGGACCTTGCCCAACTCGGCACCGGGGACCGGCATCGGGAGGCGTATCGGTACCTGGAACGAGATCCAGACCCGCAACCAGAACGGTGTCGGGAGGTCGACCGAGATCTCGAGGCTCGGAGAAGAGCTACAGGAGTCAAGGTACCTGCCCCGGTGCCAGATGTCGGAACGGTGCCGATAGCGGGTCGGCGAACGGGATACCGACCGGTGCAGCGAGTGTGACCAGTACCGAGGAAAACAGTACCGGGACTGCCAGTGGTGTCCGGCGTGCCGACAGGACTTGGAGTGTCTGCGGGACCGTGATCATGGACGGTGCCGCTCTGCTGTACTGACAGGGGACAGTCCCTTGAAGAGACTGTATTACCCGTACCGGCGGTGCCCGGGTCAGGCAGCACTGACTCTGTCATGGCACTGAGAGCCCTCGCCGTTGGTAACATCTCCGGCGTGCAGGGAACAGCAGGCTCAACCACAGTGCGTACTGGGGAGCTGTCAGGCACCGGATTCGACGGCCCTCGTGGGGCCGGGATCCACGGTACCGAGGTCATCAGAGCTTCGGTAGGTGCCGGTGCCGGGCGAACCGAGTTAGATAAGCTGTCTGGCTGCGGTGCCGTCAGCACTGAAGCAGCGGGAGTAATACGCTCAACCACGGCGCGTGCCGGGGAGCCGTCGGGCACCGGATTCGATAGCCCTTGTGGGACTGGAATCGACGGTGCCGATAGAAGCAGCCGGAACAGGAGCTCAACCACGGCGCGTGCCTGGGAGCCGTCAGGCACCGGATTCTACGGCCCTTGCGGGACCGGAATCGACGGTGCCGACGTCATCGGTGCTGCAGCAGGTGTCGGTGCCGGGCGATCCGACTTAGACTAGCTCTCTGACCGCGGTGCCGTTGGCACGGAAGCAGCCGGAGTATTAGCTCGACCACGGCGCGTGCCGGGGAGCCGTCAGGCACCGGATACTACGGCCCTTGCGGGACCGGGATCGACGGTGCCGACGTCATCGGTGCCGCAGCAGGTGTCGGTGCCGGGCGATCCGACGTAGACGAGCTCTCTGGCTGCGGTGCCGTTGGCACGGAAGCAGCAGGAGCAATACGCTCAACCACGGCGCGTGCCGGGGAGCCGTCAGGCACCGGATTCTACGGCCCGTGTGGGACCGGGATCGACGGTGCCGACGCCATCGGTGCCGCAGCAGGTGTCGGTGCCGGGCGATCCGACGTAGACGAGCCCTCTGGCTGCGGTGCCGCTGGCACGGAAGCAGCAGGAGCAATACGCTCAACCACGGCGCGTGCCGGGGAGCCGTCAGGCACCGGATTCTACGGCCCGTGTGGGACCGGGATCGACGGTGCCGACGCCATCGGTGCCGCAGCAGGTGTCGGCGCCGGGCGATCCGACGTAGACGAGCCCTCTGGCTGCGGTGCCGCTGGCACGGAAGCAGCAGGAGCAATACGCTCAACCACGGCGCGTGCCGGGGAGCCGTCAGGCACCGGATTCTACGGCCCTTGTGGGACCGGGATCGACGGTGACGACGTCATCGATGCCGTAGCAGGTGTCAGCGCCGGGCGATCCGACTAGACGAGCTCTCTGGCTGCGGTGCCGCTGGCACGGAAGCAGCAGGAGCAATACGCTCAACCACGGCGCGTGCCGGGGAGCCGTCAGGCACCAGATTCTACGGCCCTTATGGGACCGGGATCGACGGTGACGACGTCATCGGTGTCGTAGCAGGTGTCAGCGCCGGGCGATCCGAGTAGACGAGCTCTCTGGCTGCGGTGCCGCTGGCACGGAAGCAGCAGGAGCAATACGCTCAACCACGGCGCGTGCCGGGGAGCCGTCAGGCACCGGATTCTACGGCCCTCGTGGGACCGGGATCGACGGTGCCGACGTCGTCGGTGCCGGGCGAGCCATCTTAGACGAGCTGTCTAGCTGTGGTGCAGCTGGCACAGAAGCAGCAGGAGCAGTAAGCTCTACCACGGCGCGAGCCGGGGAGCTGCCAGGCAGCGGATTCCCTGGTCCTGGGGGACTGGAATCGACGGAGCCGAAGTCATCGGTGCCTCTGCAGGCCGGATAACGCAACTGAGGCGAGCTCTCTGGCTGCGATGCAGGTGGCACGGAAGTAGCGGGAGCAGGGGGCTCAACCACGGCGCGTGCCGGGGAGCCGCCAGGCACCAGCAGGAATCGTAGACTCTCTCGACCTCGGAAGAAGGGAGCGGTGCCGAGTCGACATCGGTGCCGGCGACGGTCGGTGCCGAAAGGCCTTAGTGGTACCGGCGGGGTCCGGTGCCGAGGAGGCGCTTCTGCCCGCCGCTTGAACATCGCTCCGCGCCCAAGGTGGAGGGGCAAGTGAAAGTCCCGCACCTTTTTGTTCTCGGCTTAAAAGCCTTGCAAATGGGGCACTTATCTGTCAAGTGTGATTCCCTGAGGCACTTCAAACAGGAGTCATGTAGATCTCTCTTCGGCCGCGGCTTCTGGCAAGCCGGGCCCCTTTTTAAAACCCGGTGAGCCATGCATGGCTCCGGCACTGGGCTCATGGAAGGGGCTACTTCCTGAACCCCGCTAACTAAACTAACCATACAAATATATATATAAAAGTGTTATAACTGCATAATTATATACGAGAAAACGAGTAGCTAGGGAAGTGGAGGTCAGCTAAGCCGCGCTCCACCGTTCCAACGACCGACACGGGCGGTAAGAAGGAACTGAGGAGCGGGTGGGCCGGCAGGAGTATATATGGAGCGCCATGGTGGCGCCACTCTAGGGGGCGACCTGCCGGCCCACTGAGTTGCTAGGGTAAAAGTTTTCCGACGAATGTGCACGCGCGGCGCGTACACCTAACTGGAATGGATATGAGCAATCACTCGAAGAAGAATATCCAGATTCTAAATTAACCTGATTTGCAGACAATCAGAATCTTAATATCCCTTAATTTTAATTCAAAGGATGACAGATTTGTGCATCATTTGGTATTGTTCCCTCTCCCACCCCCCCTCCAAACACACATGCCAAAAATATTAGTCCTAACAGGTTTATGATTTCAGTAGGTTCTTATCCTTTCATGCCAGAAGCTGGGAATTTTCTATTTAAATTTAATCCAACATTCTATTCAGTATTCTTCAGAAAAGTCTCAATGGGCTATGGGCAGTGAAACTATAATCTATTCTTTCTGTTTTTTAAATCAGATCTCTGTAGCTGAGAATAGCTTCTGTATCCATGCTCTCAACAACCCTTATCTAGGCCAGGATCTGCAGTTTGTTTCTAAATCAGTTTAGCTAAACCAGTGCCACTTCTGTGCATTGATTAGACTCAACGTGGACTGCATTGGGTATTTTGGGGTCTCTCATACATATTCTCAGTAGCAT
This sequence comes from Gopherus evgoodei, assembly GCF_007399415.2. Lineage (NCBI taxonomy): Eukaryota > Metazoa > Chordata > Testudines > Testudinidae > Gopherus > Gopherus evgoodei. The sequence goes on from NC_044327.1 coordinate 123,295,455, forward strand.
TCCTGAAACAGTTAAATAAAATGGAGAATGTTTTAAATTTCTGTTAGTAACTACAGTTGGATTGTTCTTCCAATTTTCCGCATATAAGATTGGTCACAGATGGATGAGTGTAATCCATTCTTTAGTTAATGGACCCAGATGATTTCAGAGAGTGTCTTAATCTACATGGTGTCTCTGAGTGCTACATTTTGTATTTGGCTCTCTGGATAAGCTGAAAGATGTGCAGTATGAGACACAGGACAGTAATCTGTTTGACTTCAGACCTGTTGAGGCACAGAAGTGCTAGTTATTCCAGCAAGGATAGCAGTGCAGAAACGGCAGCATGTGCATGATGCTGCTGCCTGCCTCACCCTTGTGCTTCTGTCTCTACACTGGCTTCAACTCTGCTTCCACTGCTGGTTCTATGACTTGATTCTGTTCTGCAAAGGCATTAGTGGGCCACATCCTAGCTACGTTAGAGATAACATCACTATCGGAGAACTGACACAAAAGTTGTGCTCCTCTAGAACAATGCAGAACAAAGCATGTGAGAACTGGCGGTAAGATATTCTCAAGGGCACCTGGCTGGGTAACGAACTTGCAGAAGAGACTAATCCAAAGTGTGATGGCCGTCAGGTCCTGCTGCAAGGCCTTCCTCTCTGGATAGAGATTTTCCATCATAACCAGAATGACATTTACAACCATGGCTGCCAAAAAGAAATCTCGCCCCAAGCAGAACTTTCCATAACCAGAGGAGAGCAAAACACTCGCTGAAATTTACTACATCCCTGTCTAATTAACGTGCAAAACACCTGGAAACTAACCATGTAAATTAAGCATTCAGAGATTTCTGTTTCAGATGATGGTGATAGAAGTGAAGACTTTGTATACTCTGTCCCTACACTAGCTAAATCTTTCCATATGTGTGGTTGGGTGGATCTGTCATCACAATTACTGATCTGGAGTTACATGCCTTGAGGAGAACAGCGGATTCCTGACACATCAACCCCTTTATCTGTGTCAGAGCTGAAAGACGCAAATTAATCCTTTTTATGTGCATGTACTTATGGATCTGAGGACAGAACTAAAAGTGTCTTTTGTCAGGAAATACTGACGTCTTTTGTCCAATGGCTAACTGTACTCACAGTCTACTTTTAAAATGAAAGGGTTTCAGTGTGTTAAACCAGAGAAGATAACACTTCTTCTGAAAACCAAAAATTAATACTTGCCTCCGTGTTCAACAGGAAAGTGCTAACCCCAAGTGTTATCAACTAATGAATCCAATCTCATTTGCCTCTGGGATCTTGAGACCCTGTCCTATCAGTTGCTATTGATCTGACTGCCCACTTTCCTCCTCACAGTGGTCCTTGTGGATTGTAATCAGCAAGAATCATGGAAGTTAGAGCTGCCCCATGGTTCAGAGGGTTATAATTTCCTGTTCAGATTTCCTAGTTTGTGCATTTGTGCAGGAAGAGAGAAGCCATTCATTGTTTTACTCCTTTTCTTCTACAGGGCACTGGGAACAGTGCAATCCTTTTACCTTTTATTCGTAGTGTTCACCATTAAAATGTCTGCATGTGTCCAGGTTCCGCAAAGGATTGCTTCCTGAGATGCTGTAGTTTTCCCTTATACTTAGAATGGGAGCTGTCAGTGGTAACTGGTCAATGTTGACTATGGAATGGCTTCTGCCATATTTAGATTAAGTGTGGGCCAGATGACCCGTCCCCCCTCAGCTTCTAGAAGTCCTGGCACAGTGGAACTACTGCTCTGCTGCTGGGTGAAGGGATAAGCTGAGAAGTAGCTGCATGCGAGGACTGCATACTCCCTACACGTATGCTGCGGTAAATCTCTCTGGAGCAGCTTGGAGGGAAGGAGGTTGGAGTTGCACTGGAGACAGTCAGCATATGGATCCAGAAGTTTCTGATTCCCCTATTTAGGGATCCTCTGTGGATCTTGTCTGCTAATAGAGCCCTGGGCTGTAGAAGTGGCATGTGTGAGCAGCCTCTCCACAAACTATGTGGGTTGTAGGCAATGGGGGGATTCCATTTCCCCCTGCCAATGCTTCTTAGCTGCCCTGCACGAAGCCCTTCTATTCTAACTTTGTATCGGAGATCCAGGGAGGCATTTAGCCACATGGAAGGCTGAACGTATATTGTTATGTATAAACTAATTCGCTCACTGGTCATAAGACAAAAATTGTTGTTTACAAATGTTTTTTAGAGTAAGTAAATCTGAGGGGTTGTGTTTTGGTTTTAATTTTCCAGGGATACCTACAAATGATCCCAATGCCGTGGTGGTAGGACTAGCTCCTGAGCACTTTAACTATCAGATGATGAATAAAGCATTTCGGTAAGTCGTGAGAAGATAAGAGCTACCTTACTGGCTCAGACCATAGTCCATCTTGCCCAGTATCCTGTCTCCAACAGTGGCCTATACCAGAGCATCAGGAGGAGCGTACAGAACAGGGCAGTTATGGAACGATCCACCCCGTCTTCCACTCTCGTCTTCAGATAACCAGAGGTTTAAAGTATTATGTATTATTTGTACTGTAGTAGCACACAAGACCCCATTCAGGATCTGATTGGTGCTTGGCTCTGTACAAACATATAAGAGACACCATCCCTGGCCTGAAGAGGTTACAGTCTAACTTACAACTAGACGCAACCAGTGTGAGAAGTAATAGGCGGGGGGGAATGAGAGGTAGCAGCAGCAAGAACACTTGGTTACTTAAGTGAGTCTCAAAGTGTCTTTTTCCGATGTCATAGGTGTAGTGCTGAAGGACAGCCATCAGGCTTGCTGGATCTGGAGGCTTAACTACACATTTACCTTAAGGTGGTTTAACATGGAATTAAATGGGTTTCACAACCTGTAATTAAACTGCAGAACTATTGCTGCAGGATGTTGTAGTGGACAAAATGTGAGCAAGATTCCAAAAGGGATTGGACATTTTGTTACAAGAACATCGAGAATTAATACGTTTTGGAATCTTGAGATTCAGGATTTAAAACAACCTCTAATTGTTAGGGATTAGGAGACCTAATGTGGGGGGCACATTTGCTCTTCCACCCCCCAGCACTCTTGCATCTGCCTAATGTGGGATTTCTTGCATCTTCCTCTGAAACATCTGCTGCTAGCCACAGTTGAAGACAGAATACTGGAAAAGCTGGGTCCTTGTGTCTGAGCCAGTCTGGTGGTTCTTGTGCTCCGAGAAACAGTATTTAGTCTATTTTGTCTCTGTATTACTGAAATGATAACATGGTTAAAACAAGTGACTGCATTTGTGCCTGTTTTTCAGTGGCTTGTGCAGTGCCATTTTACCTACCCTTTGCAATGTGTTCAGCCACACACTGCTCTTCTAGTAATTTTGAGGCTTAGGATCCATTTAACTTGGACTTATTCTTGGTATTATTAGAAAACTGCTTTAGCTGTAGGAGACTGAAGATGAGTCTCTTGCTCTCCCTACCCCTCAGTCAGTGTGGGCTCCTGTCCTGCCCTGCTGTGAGGAACACAGAGAAGCATTGAAGAGTAAAATGCATCGTAAATCCTGTGCTCCGAGACGACCTGAATGCTGCCCACCTCTCTGGGAGCCCATTAAAGCCTCTGCCTCATTGTTCAACTCTCTACTCTGCTATGAAACATGTGGCTTGTAGATGGATACCTTCCAGTCTGTGCCCCACCACACAATTGTTTCTTACTTTGGAATCAAAAAGAAACATGGTCTCAGTTACTTTTTAATTCCTTTTTACAACCACTAAATTCACACAGACCGTAGTGATCGGTCTTAGCTGCAGCTTGGAGATGGCATCTTCAGCAGGAAGTGGGCAGGATCTTATCTGCATGCCAAGCCTCCATGTAATAGAAAGTGTATTGACCTGACACGTACCTTCTAGCTGCCTCATTAGTGCACTTTACCAGTGGCGTTGGTGTTAGAGCTTTGCGGCGCACTCATAGGTAGACTCTAATTTCACAACTGCACAAAGTTAGCCCGTCAGATATTCCCACTCTTGCTTCACTTTTTTATTGATATTTCTGTCATGAATCTATTGGAAGCTGAATGACAGCAGTTAGCTGCCTCAGGCTGGAGACCTGGCACTTAAAGTGAGTGATTGATGACATTACTACTCCGGGTGACTAATGGACCCAGGCTCCATTGTGGCACTGTGTGAAAGAAGCTGGGCAAAATAATCCCAAGTGGAAGGGAGTGGAATTACTGCATAGCTGAATTGGGCCCATTGCTATTAACTATAGGCTTTGGTATTTGGCCTGGTCATTATTGTCATTGAGTAGCAAATCCAGCTCCCACCCCTCTAGCTGTGAAGGTCTCCCTCGCAGCGGGACGGGGCTGGCCCTGCTGCAGAAGAGGGAACTGTATTGAGGGTGTGGCATGGGGGTGTGCACCCTTGGTGTAGAGCATAGTCCAGTTTGGGCAGCCGTGTTCGGGAGACAGGTAGGTTGCGACTAGATGATCCACCATGGAATGAGCCCTCTGTTCCTTCAGCCACCTCACCCCATGACAGAGGCTCTTCTACCTGGAGGAAGACTATTTCTTATGCAGATCCCTCCTGCAGATAGCTGGCACATATCCTGCTATCCAGGCTGGGCACCAGGTCCTGGGATGTGCCCTGAATGACTGGCTAAATACTGAGGAAAGCCTGGAGCAAACTCCATTCAGCTGTTGTGGGTTTTGTTTGTTTCTAAAGAAAGTGTGTAAATAATGGTTTCATTCTCTCTCTTCTGGCTTTGTACTGGCACCCATCAGCATGGTTTCTGAGTGCCTTCTTTTAATGAGAGAGTTTGGGATTCACAGTGCTTATAACAACATCCTGAGGACTACATAACCCAGGAGGTGGGATGCAAGGTAAGTGGGGCTAGATCTTGCATTCCCTGTACACCAAGAGTTCCATCTGAAGAGATTGAACTTGTAAATTTGTTTTTAATACATGTGGTTTTGAAGTACCATCTAGAAGAATCCTATAGGACAGTGGTTCTCAAATGTATTTGAGCACGCTCCACTTCTTTGTGTCTGTAGTAGTTTGTCCTCCTCTCCCACCATACAAGTACATATACCAGTAAAAAAAAAATCAACATGCAACTCTCACTGAATATTAGAAACAGTAAGGCATTGATTCAAACAGCCATTTAAATATATAGTAATGTACATTTTAAGTGAGATACTGCTTACTTGTATCACACTGTTACTAGTCTAATGGGATGCACCTGTTTTTTGGAGCAGAGCAATTCCATTGTTTGAGTAGCCTTTGTCTGGTGTTGCACAAATGAGCCAATGATCCATTGTAAAAAGAATAAAAGCAAAACTGTGATTGTGGTTGCTGCTTACCATGAAATGTGCACACTGCGTTATAGCAAACGGATTAAGGTGCAGACAGCAAATGACTTTGTATAATGCTATGCAGCCTTAACAGAAGTCTGTCAAAATGCGCAGTGCCATCTAGAGTGAAATGCACAGTGCTATCTGATGACCTGATGGCTGTAGGAACCAGCTTTGCTAGTTGTTTGTTACTGTGGGTAAAATGTGTGCAGTAAGATTTTTTTTTTTCCCTAAAGTTGCTCACATCCCTCCCAGCATACATTCAGGGGTGCACCCCCTAGTTTGAGAACTTCTGCTATAGGGTGAGATTCTTCCACCTAACTATTGAATGTAGGTATCTTTGTGCTTCTGCAATATTAAATTCTTCCGTACCCCAATTGTGTGCCCACACTGTGTGCAGATCTGGCTGTAGCAGAGGTTTGCAGAGCCAGGTCTGAAAGACATGGTCAGGTGAATACATCTGAAAAGCTAATTGCACATATTGTTAAAGGTGTCTCATTCTCCACATGCTCCCTAATAATGACTATGTCTACCCATGTGCCAGTGGCTAGAATTCCAAAATAAATGGGTAGATATGGATTTACGCAGTTTAAACATGGGTTAAAACTGTAGCTCTTCAGTTGAGTTTCTGCCCCAAACAAGCTTCATGTCAGATTTCAGGGATGCATCTCGGAGGAAGTAACAGACAGTTTCTACCCATGATGAGCGGACCAGTGATGGGGGCATTGTTCTTGTTGAATCTGTTTTGGATTACTTGTACTAATGAAACGGAGTGAAATGTTGTCGGTTTTATAATACTGCAGCTGCCTGTGGCGCTTTGCAAATGCGTATGAAGAGAGAGACTTGCTCAAAGAAGTATACTGCCTAACCTAGACCAGGATGGACTGATTTGAATCAAAGTGATTTAAATCACCAATTTTAATCATGATTTAAATCAGCAAACAGAAAACCCTGATTTAAATAATTGATTTGAATTGTGTTTTTCATTTGTATTTTTTAGTTATTTTCCTAAAGAAAGGTTTGTTTTTCCCTGATAGGTAACCATTACAATTTTTACACTGAATTTGAGGCTTTTTTGTGCTAGCCAGTGACCCAAACTCCTGAACTAGTAGAACTGACTTTAAAACTTGGCAGCAAATGTACTGCTTCTATTATATTTTGTATTTTATTTAAATGATTTTAATTGATTATAATAAGTTTAGGACTTAACAAATCAACAATTTTAAATTTTATTTTAAATCTTTATTTTAAATAAGCCTGTATTTCATTTAAAATCACATTTAAATAAAAAAATTCAATTTTAAATTTAAAAAATCATTTCTATTTATTCACCCTGATTAAGACAGATCCAGTTCTTTGGGTAGAGGTACAGCAGAGTGCCAGACAGAAATTAGCATTGAAAGAATGTGAAGGGATAATAGGAGGTTGCTCTCCAGATTGGATTTTTCTGGAAGGCTTCTGTGCAAGATAAGTGGGACTAAAAGGAGAAAAAGTCCTCCTTTCTCAGTGCAAGGAAACTGTTAGAGGGCCCCTATTGATTCCTGAGCTGTAGTACTTTGTGGTTAGGAAAGAGTTTTGTGGCACCTTAAAGACTAACAGACGTATTGGAGCATGAGCTTTCGTGGGTGAATACCCGCTTCGTGGGATATTCACCCACGAAATCTCATGCTCCAATATGTCCGTTAGTCTATAAGGTGCCACAAGACTCTTTGCTGCTTTTACAGATCCAGACTAACACGGCTACCCCTCTGATACTTCGTGGTTGTGTTTTCCACTGTACTGGTTATATTTCTACCCCTTGTGATAAAGACTTAGAATTGGCTGCAGTATGTGAAGAATTTGCTGTTTTGGCAGGAAGAATGAAAAACTCATTTTATTCTTGCTTGCAGAAACCCCAGGTAGAATTTTAAATTTTATACTGACCTCTACAGCATGCGTTGCTGGAGAATCGGAATAATAATAATGGGGCTAAGGAAATGTGGGAACAGCCTAAATTGGGGGGGAGGAGGGAAGAAATAGCTCCTACTCTCTCAAAACATTTCTAGATCCACTTTCTGAAGCCCCCAGCAGTTGTGGACAGCTGAGAACTTCAGTGGAAGGATTTCCACTCATTAGTCTCTCATTATTCTAATTGGAGGTGTTAAGTATGTGTTGATCAGACATTTTGACTAATCCTCCATTCTGAATTTTTCTCTCCCTGTAACAAGGAGATTGTATACAACTTTGTTCCTAAAATGTAACTTCTGATGGCACCGCTGCTGCTGCCGCTGCTAAGAATCAAACAGCTATTTGAGTATTCAGTAGTGTATGTATGTGTGTGATGTGTAGGCCTGTGGACATGCTGATCTTTCCTTGTAACTAGTGCATGTTTTTGTTTTAACATACTTTTGTTTTCTTAATTCTGTTTTGGATGTTTTCTGCCTGGAGTTCATCCTAGCCCCCATCAAAACTTGGGCATGCTGGAATTGGAATGTGGGAGTTGGAAGATGGCGCCGGCAGTACCAAGATTTGCTCTGCTGAGTAATCTGTATTGCAGAATTCCTATGCAGAGTAATTTTGGAAGCACTGAAATATTAATCCACCCAGCGAAGGCCTTGGAAGATTAGCAGGAAATTAAATGTGTGCATCCATCAAAATCACCAGCACTATCTACAGTTAATATCTAATAAAATATTTACAAGGATAAATCAAATGAGTTCTTACTTCAGCCATAGACAAGGGAAAGTGACTTTGAGGTTCTGTTAGATAAGGGAATTAATTCCATCACTGAGTAAACAGAAATATATACTCATCCTTTGAAAAAAACTTCTCTGGCTCTTGCAGTCTTTTTAAGACAGTGGCTTCATTAGATTTTTTTTTATTAGCTGGTTCTGCTGACTGGAAGGAGGAAGGAAGTAACTTTATTTATGTAACTCGCTCAGTAAAACACTAGTTTAATTCTAAACCCTGCTACAGTTTGGGGCTTGATCCTGTTTCCATTAAAGCTAATGGGAGTTTTTGGCATTTACATCACTGGAAGCAGGATCAGGCCCATAGTAGCACATATCTGTGAATCCAAGGCAAAACATGTTTTTTTTGTCTCTTCCCGTGGTTCTCTAGGTTGATCCTGGATGGTGCCCCTCTTATAGCTATACACAAAGCTAGATATTATAAGAGGAAAGATGGCTTAGCTCTGGGCCCTGGACCTTTCGTAACTGGACTGGAATATGCTACAGACACCAAAGCAACAGTGGTGGGGAAACCAGAGACAACCTTCTTTCTAGAAGCCTTATCGGGGACTGGCTGCAAGCCAGAGGAGACGGTTATGATTGGCGATGTAAGTGTAATAGCTGAGTGTGTGTATTATCATCTACCTACCTCGGTGGCCCCCATGTCCATGGAATGTGAGCACTTTGAAGAGTATATTCTTCCAGCACGCTTGTGAGATAGGGAAATGTTAGAATCATAGAAATGTAGGGCCTGAAAGGACCTCAAAAAGTCATCAAGTTCATCCCCCTGTGCTGAGGCAGGACCAACTAAACCTAGACCAGTGTTTGTCCAACATGTTCTTAAAAATTTCCAGTGATGGGGATTCCACAAACTCCCTTAAGTCTAGTCCAGAGCTTAACTACCCTTAAAAGTTTTCCTAATATCTAACCTAAATCTCCCTTTCTGCCCATTATTTCTTGTCCTATCTTCAGTGGACATGGAGAACAACTGATCACTATCCTCTTTATAACAAGTCTTCAGATATGTTAAGAGAAATTATCAGATCCCTCCATTGTCAACCCCATTTTAGAGATGGGGAAACTGAGACACAGAAACACTTAAGGCCTAGTCCAAAACCCATTTAGTCAATCCCATAACCTCACTGATCTTGCCCAGACTCACACAAATCTGTAGCCAGGAATAGAAATCGCCCCTCCTGAGTTCCAGTTCAGTGCCTTAACTATAGGACCATTCTTCCTCTCTACAGCTATGCCACAGATTGCCAGCTCCAAATAAGCATTTCCATGATCCTGCACCTATCTCGGATAATTAATTAAAAAAAAAAATTAAAATATTTACCCAAAACAAGGAAAATAGTAGCTCTTTAAAGGGACACTGCCAACTTACTCATTTATTGTGAGGGAACAAGTTTTCTCAGCTCTGTTACTAAGATCAAGTAATTACAACAACAAATTTTTAAACTCCAAAAGCTTGTTCTTACAAATTATACACTTGGGCCAGATTGGAGTGGAGTCTCTTTAAAGATCATAACTCTTGAATGTTTGGCTCCTGAACACACTACAGGAGGTGAGGTTGAAATATTCCACATTTAAAGAAGTAATTACCTTAAGTGTGTGTTAGAACTATAGTAACCAAACGTTGCATATTGTCAGGAGAAAACCTGGCCTGTTCCTGAAAATAACTGCCCATGGGAACTCTACCTCCAGCCCGGGATGCCACTGAGTTCAGCAGGTCTCATTGCAGGAATAAGGGTCTGTGAATAATGGATCCTTCTGCAGGATCGGACCTTTACGTTGTAATAGATGTTAATTCAGAGTACTTGATTAATGTTTCAGAATGGCTTTCATCTTGCATTATATTATAGGCAAGGCTGATAGCACCACCTGTTAAGGTTGTCGAACACTTTCCATTAAAAGACCCTGTTTTCAATTGCTTAGAACTTTGCTAACATTGGGCTGGAATTTTCCATGATGGGTGTTGTCTCAGGCTGATTTTTTGGGGGAAATTTCAGCTAAAACGGTTCAGCTATTTCTGAGAATGACAAGGGTAAAATACACTGCTTTCCCCCAAGTTAAAAATTCTGGTGACATTTTCTTTGAACTGTGCTAGCACCACATCCTTTGGAGCAGGAACTTGAAATTTGGCTGAGGGGTGGCCTCTGAGTCGAATATGTGCCTTTTGCTGGATCTGTAAAAATCTGCCCAAATTTGGGGGACGGTTATAATTAAGATTTTGTCGCATTGAGGGATGCTCAAGCCTTTCACAGCCTAGCACTGACCAGATTTTTCATGTGCATCCCCCCAGTGTGACTGAAGCCAGGGCTTCAGAGGAAAAGCCTGACTTTCCCTGTAATGGCTGCTCCCAGCTACTCTGGGCCTGGGTGGGCTAAGGCACCAGAACTGAGAGTAGTGAGCCTGTTTCTCCTTTGCTTTCAATGATTTGCTGCCGGCGCCAAGGCTGCATGGAGGAGGAAGCCATATGATGTGAATATAGAGGGGACTAATGCCAGACCACAAGGCAGGGAAAGAAATGGGTTGGGACAAGGAGTTAGACACAGGTGTCGGGAGAAACTAGAACTGACTGAGTAAAGAAACTAGGAATGGAACTGGGACAAGAAGCCTGAATGCAGAGTGGGAGAAAGAAGCAGGCATGGGGAAGTGGCACGACTGAGCCAAGGACAAACTGGAATGAACAGAGCAGAAGGGGTCAAGGCTGGGAGAAACTGGCAGAAGAATCTGTGCTCACTAGAGCACACTCCCTTCCAGAGCCTGAACGGAACCCAAGATTTCCATATCAACCTTCTTCTGTCAGCAAATATCTGTGACACCCACTGGCAAAGTATGTCTCATCCCCCGTCCAGTGCTGGTCCACACAGAGGATGACAACCAGTTCTCTGTTAGCTCGAGTAGCAGAGGTTTGCACGGTGAATCGAAAGGTTCCAATGATGACCCATGTGGGGGTCAATATGATGCTACATGATGGAATTCTGGTTTTTTCAGTTTCTTTTTAAAAAAGAAACCTAAGTACATTAAAAGAACAGTGTTAACATTGCAAAGTCAAGCACTCAGGCAGCCTGAATTCTGGTATTTCCTAAGTTCTGAGTGCACTTGAAGATGCAGATGGCACACAAGCCAACTTCTAAAAGTGCCTAACTCCCACTGATCTTGGTTTTTTCTGCAAACCCCAATAGGCAATGCTCTGCATCTTTAGGCACATAAGTACTTTTAAAAACTAGTCCTTAATGTTTAGAGTATTTAAACCATATTAGTTTTAGCTTAAATCTTGCAGTTCTGTCTCAAGCAGATCTCCCACATAGGTAACTTCAGTGAGAATTTTGCTCAAGTGCTAATTTCAAGATATGGCCTATTATTGTTTTGATCAGACTGGGTTGTCACGTGGTGGTGAACACCACAGAATGCCCATAAACAATTGTTTCTGTAACTCTAGATTAACCTTTCTCTTCTTCTCTCTGCCAGGATTGCAGGGATGATGTTGGCGGAGCCCAGAATGCTGGCATGCTAGGTATTTTAGTAAAGACTGGTACGTACTGCATGGATTTTGACATCTTGTGATACATTTTTTCACTGCAATAGAGCTGTATTAGAACAACTCCTCCAGCACATATCTGAGTCTGGGTTTTGGTCAAACTGCCCCTGGGGTGGGGAATCTCAGCCTACCTCTGTGAAGATTATTGGTGATGCATTAGGTCAAGAAGAATGCCAAGTGAGTACCCCTTTTACAGTGCCTTGTTGTTTGTGAAATACAAGTGATAGGGGCATCAGACAAAATCTCTCCCTGCTCCAGGGAAGACTTCAGGCTGGAAGGGCAGCTAAAGCAGCTTTTAAAAAGCACCTTTTTGTTCTTTTATTTCAGGTAAATATCGAGCAGCAGATGAAGACAAAATTAATCCCGCTCCTTACCTAATCTGTGAGAGTTTCCCACAAGCAGTAGACCATATCCTACAGCATCTGCTATGAGAGAAGTGTTTAGTTGGGAGAAACTTGACTCTGTTTTGACATTGTTGCCTCCCTTCCACCTCACAAACTAAAACTCAGAGCACAGTATGCATCACACCTGCAATCAGGCAATGAACATGTCTCACTGCAGAGCACTGAAAGGAAATGATACTGATGTGCAACCAGTGGCAAATCCTTGGTAAACTCTTACTTCCCTGAAGATGGAACACAGAGAGTGAAAAAGTAGGGCTCCCAGTGTTCGTCAGGTCAGATGGCAGGTGGAGGGAAACCAACCAGCAGACGAAACAATTTGCTTTCTCGTATCGTGTAGGGAAAGGAGGGAAATTCACATAGAGTCTCTTCGACTGTTTAGGAAGTAACTGTTTAAAAAGCCCACTTGAAATGTGCCAAGTTAGTTAAACTATAAAACCTATGAGAAATGTGCCAAGATAATAAACATCAACAAAGCATAATAGCCATTTTTAGCCTAAACGATGATAGCTTGGTTGGTTCTTATATGTTTGTTTTAGTTAACATGTGTTTCCTCTCTCTGCTGTTATCTGACTAATTTAAATGTAGAGATGGCACACATTAAGAGTATCTTACAATTTACAATATCACCATTACTGATACCAATCACTGCTGATTTCTCATCCTCTATTCAAATAGGTAGCAATTGTTTTTTCAAGTTTTATGTAAAATTCAAACAACCAGTATTTTACAGATGTTTTAATTAGATGCTGTTATAAACAGGAATGGTGCAGAAACAAAAATCTGGTCCTTAACGGCTTTATAGGACATGAATTTTTGAAGTTAGACTTCAGCAGGGTCCTATTAACTATACAATTGCAAGATTTCAATTTTTTTTTTCCTTTCTAATGCTATGAGAAAAATCCTTCAAAATCCATGGGACCGATTCAAGCTTTTAAACACTTGGTTAATACAGCTGTAAAATGAAATCTCATTCTGCAGCATGTATTGTTCTTCCTGCATGTGTTAAATCCACCAAAATGAACTAACTTTGTAATGATGGTAAATGGCTTTCGTGGTCCGTCTGCAAGCTGTACTAATCAAAGTCCTTTCCAGTTGTTTTACAGTGCTCCTGAGTGTTACGTTATTAGACTGTAATTGTACATCATTGTAGTACTCACCTTATTGAAAATATAGTTTTGTGTTAATAAACCACACTGTTTCTTGTTAAGAAAAAATGTAATGAATACGTAGCAGGCGCTATCTAAAGGAAAGCAAGTTTATCTATAATCTCTCTAGGTGGTTACATTTCACATGGAGCAAATTTCTGCAAATGACGGAAAGGGAAGCATGAATGTATGTGTGAACTGTGCTAGCTGAGTATTGGGCATGCAAGAAATAACGGAAGCTCTTTGGCTCTGAGGCTGTCTGTTTGCTCTGTGTTTGGCAAGGCCCAGCACAATGGGATCCTGGCTCATGAGTGGGCTCCTAGGTGCTACTGCTATACAAAAAAGCAACAATAAGTGAATGTCCCATGCTTAAAAAAAAAAACAACAGTGCACAATCTTCCTCCATCCCTCCCCAGCAGGACTTGAAATTACTTTTGCAAACGTGGTTGACTTTAGTGACTCCAACCTAACCTCCCACATCCTCTTCCCAACATCCTGTGAAAGTCAAAGGCTATGTAAGATAATGGAGCCCTTCCTTGGACCTCCTAAAGGATCTGTCTCCCTTACTCAACTAACTAATACACACAGTGCTGAGTAAATTCATTCAGCCAACCAATCCCTGTATAGCATCTGTGACAAATATAAGCTGTGATAGACCCAGGCCAGTTGGGAAGAGCCGAGTAGTAGAAGGGAGATATACTAGCCACTGGAGAAGCAGTTTTCTGTTCCCCGAGTGACCAGAGCAGGGGCTGCTCCAGGCTAATGAGAACACCTGACTCCAATTAACCTGCTAAGAGTCAGGTGAGGCAGTTAAGCACCTGACTCTAATTAAGGCCCCTCTGATGCTGTAAAAGGGCTCACTCCAGTCAGGCCAGAGAGAGCCAGAGGAGAGGAAGTGTGTGTGAGGAACTGGAAGCAAGAGGTGTGCAAGAAGCTGAGAGTAAGTAGGCATATTGCTGGAGGACTGAGAGGTACAAGTGTTAGCAGACATCAGGAGGAAGGTCTGGTGGTGAGAACAAAGAAACTGTTGGGAGGAAGCCAGGGGGAACTAGCTCAGGGAATTGTAGCTGTCGCACAACTGTACCAGGAGGCACTCTACACAGCTGCAGTCCACAGGGCCCTGGGCTGGAACCCAGAGTAGACAGCGGGGCTGGGTTCCCCCCAAACCTCCCAACTCCTGATCAAACAGGAGGAATTGACCTGAACTGTGGCCTACCAGAGGGGAAGGTCTCTGGGCTGTTTCCCAACCCACAGGGTGAATCTGCGAGGTGAGCAAATCCGCCAATAAGCGCAGGACCCACCAAGGTAGAGGAGGAACTTTGTCACAAAGCCAACAGAAGGCTCAAGGATGTTATGTGCCATGTAAGTGTGACACACATGCAGAGCTGGATGAGGAGGAGAGACAAGAGTGAGCAGAAGGAAAGAAAATGCTGTGCTTAGGAGATTTTCTAAGTGTTTTGAAAATGTAACTGAGGCAGGAGTAAGGAGGGGTTGTTCATCTGAGAGGGAAGTAGGTGTGGGTATGTTGCAGCAGATCATGGGACATTTATACATATGGGCAATTACACCTGAGACTGAACAAGGGGACATCTGAAAAAGATTAAAAGGGAAGGGGCTTCTACTGCTAGTAAAGCAGTGAGAGTTAGAGGAGGGATCTAAAAGGACTGAGACCTTTAAGAGGTAGTTCATTAGAAATATAGGGTTCCTAAAAGGGAATGCAGTCATTTAAAGGGTACAGGACAGTGATTTAGCTCCAAGTTACTTTCCCATTTTCAGAACGGGAGGAAAGGTCTCTGTATTCAAATCTTGGATTTCATAGACTCATAGACTCATAGGTCAGAAGGGACCAATATGATCATCTAGTCTGACCTCCTGCACAAGGCAGGCCACAGAACCCCACCCATCCAATTTTATAACAACCCCTATCCCAGGACCGAGTTATTGAAATCCTCAAAATTGGTTTGAAGACCTCAAGCTGCAGAGAAACCACCAGCAAGTGACCCATGCCCCACGCTGCAGGGGAAGGCGAAAAACCTCCAGGGCCCCTGCCAATCCGCCCTGGAGGAAAATTCCTTCCCGACCCCAAATATGGCGATCAGCTAAACCCTGAGCATGTGGGCAAGACTCACCAGCCAGCACCCTATTCCAGCACAAAGTCTTGATTAGCTACCACATTTGGCCGTGAAACACTAGTTAGCTACTCAAAACAGCATTTCAAGCCTGTGCTCATGAGCCATACTGCGGTTCCACATCTCCAAACTCCTCCTATCCTTTGCCTTCCCCCCTGAAGCCCTTGACCAGCTCACACTCACTGCTGTAACTTGCATGTCTGTGCCCTTCCTGATGCTTGCTTAGTCCCGCCTCCAATCCATCGAGGACTCTGCAGCAAAAAATCATCTGTCATCCAGTGCTGTTGCCTCCTGGATCAAATTCAGGCCCCTTGTTTTGACTTTCAAGGCCCTTTTTGGTCCCTTATCTCCTTTTCCTCTTCATTGGCCTCTTTGCTTAGCCCAGGTCCCTCCCTCCTTGACTGTACTCTGTGTCCTTTCTCCCCCCTACTGCCATGCCTTCATTCATGCAATCCCCTATGACCAGAGCCCTGTTTGCCAAACCTCCACTGTGGTCATTAAATCTGTGCAAAACTTGTTTCTATGGTCCTGCGCAGATTGTTTTTAAAAATGCAGTCAATAGCTCCACCTCTGAAGACGTGCTGTACCGTCTCTGGCAATCACTTAATCCTTTCATCTTCATCCTCATCCTCCTCTTCCTGTGGCGACATCCCCTTCTGTTGTGATTTAACTTGGACTGGGGGTAGTTACTCCATTAGGCTGTGGGCCCCCATCCCCAAATGTGTACATAAAAAGGCAGCATTATTTTGTGGCCATGTTAGCCACAAGATCTCCTAGGGTGTCAGAGGCAAGAGTAGTGTGAACAGGGGTGGGTACCTTGTGGCTAAGAGCTGATTGGGTTATGTATGTGGGGTGGGCTGGCTGTATGCAGGCCATGTTCCCTAGTTCTCATGGAGAACCTGTGGAAGGGGAATTCCATGGGATGTGAGGAACCCTATCTAATTGTGGCTTTTTGAGAATCATAGGACTGGAAGGGACCTTGAGAGGTCATCTAATCCAGTCCCCTGCACTCATGGCAGGACTATGTATTATCTAGACCATCCCTGACAGGTGTTTGTCTAATCTGATCTTAAAAATCTCCAATGATGGAGATTCCACACCCTTCCTTTTATTCCAGTGCTCAGCCACCCTGACAGGAAGCTTTTCCTAATGTACAACCTAAACCTCCCTTGCTGCAATTTAAGCCCATTACTTCTTGTCCTATCCTCAGAGGTTATGAAGAACAAATCTCCCTCCTCCTTGTAGCAACCTTTTATCTACTTGAAAACTGTTATCATATCCCCTCCGTCTTCTCTTCTCCAGACTAAACATACCCAATTTTTTCAGTCTTCCCTCATAGATCATGTTTTCTAGACCTCTTCTCTGGACTTTCTCCAATTTGTCCACATCTTTCCTGAAATGAGGCATCCAAAACTGGACACCATACTCTAGCCAAGGCCTAATCAGCGCAGAGTAGAGCAGAAGAATTACTTCTCGTGTCTTTCTTACAACACTCCTGCTAATACATCCCAGAATGCTGTTTGCTTTTTTTGCAACAGTGGTACACTGTTGACTCATATTTAGTTTGTTGTCCATTCTGACCCCTCAGATACCTCTCCACAGTACTCCTTCCTAGGCAGTCATTTCCTATTTCGTATGTGTGCAACTGATTGTTCCTTTTGAAATGGAGTACTTTGCATTTGTCCTTATTGAATTTCATCCTATTTATTTCAGATCATTTCTCCAGTTTGTCCAGATCATTTTGAATTTTAATGCTATCCTCCGAAGCACTTGCAACCCCTCCCAGCTTCATATCATCCGCAAACTTTATCAGTGTACTCTGTATACCAGGGATCGGCAACCTGTGGTTCCAGAGCCGCATACGGCTTTTTGGCTGCCCCTTTCAGGGAAGCTGTTTTTTTGATGGGGTGCGAGGTGCAGGCTCTGTCTGGGAGGGGCTTACCACAGGTGGCTCCCGGCTGGTGGCTCAGCAGGGCTCAGGCAGGCTGTCTGCCTGCCCTGGCCCCACACTGCTCCTGGAAGCAGCTGGCTGCTGGCACAGCTCTGCGCACCCCTTGGGAGAGAGGGGCAGCGGGTCTCTGTGTGCTGCCCATGTCCACAGGCACCGCCCCCGCAACTCCCATTGCCCAAGAACCAGCCAATGGAAGCTGTGAGGATGGTGCTGGGGGAGAGGGCAGCGCACGACACAGATACGTGCCAGCAGCCAGCCACTTCCAGGAGCAGCATGGGGCCAGGGCAGGCAGGCAGCCTGAGGTGAGCCCTGCTGCACCACTGGCCTGGGTGCCGCCTGTAGTAAACACCTTGCAGCCAGAGCCTGTACCTTGCACCACCTCCCATACCCCAACCCCTTGCCCCAGCTCAGGACCCTCTCCTCCACCCAAACTCCCTCCCAGATCCCACACCCCCTCCTGCACTCCAATCCCCTGCTCCAGCCCAGAGCCCCCTCCTCTTTATATTCAAATGGCCCATTACCAAGGCAACTGTTGTCTACCAATAAAACTCTTGGAATTTCTTGTGATAAGGAAGTGTCTGTGCTCTGTCTTTACTAGTATGTTCAGATGTCCAACAGTTTGAAAAAGTCTAAAGTCAGAAATAAAATTGAAGGTATTTATCTGATCTATCAAAAAAAAATGACAACCCAAGAGAGAAAGATATAAGACTAACATCAAGAATTTCAAAATGATTGGACTGAGTGTTACGCTTCTATAGAGAGTTCAGCCAGACGCCCGTTGTGCCTCATTTCCAACAATAAGAAATCAAAGCTAGAAAGACATTTTGAAAAGAAACATTGGACATTTGCTGAAACCTATCCAGCTGATGATATGAGGAAAAAAGAAGTAGAGGATCTCCGATGTAAAGCAGAGCAAACAAGATGTATGTTTGCTAAATGAAGGCACCAAGCAGAACCACTACTGCTAGTTTTGTGGCAGCTCAAGAAATCATCAAACGAGGGAAGCCATTCACAGATGGAGAATATGCGAAAGAATGTTTCCTTAAAACATCTGAGCACCTCTTCAATGATTTTAAAAACAAAGATGAAATAGTTTAGAAAATTAGAGAAATGCCATTATCTGCAAAGACTGTAAAGGACAGAACTATTAAGATGTCCACAGATATAACCAGCCAGATTAGTGACAGTAGATCAACACCAGGCTTTTCTGTTGCCTGCAATGAGACATGTGATGTGGATAACATCGCTCAGGTTGCCTTACTCTGCAGATATGTTAATGATCAAGGTCCTCAAGAAGAGTTGATCGTATTATTACCACTCACAGGACAAACTCAAGGCGAAGATATTGCATCTGCTGTCACTAATGTCTGAAACAAAAAGATATTGACATCAACAGAATAATTCCTCTTGCTGCAGATGGAGCACCGAGCATGAAGATGGCACACAAAGGTTTCCTTTCTTTACTTTAAAAAAGTATGGCGCATGATGTAATTTCATTTCACTGCATAATCCACCAGGAGGTGCTGTGTGCATAAACTTTTCCAGAGGAAATCTCAAAAGTAGTGGAAATGGTCCTGCAGATTGTTAAAATAATGGCAAGGACTCTCAATCATCGTCAGTTTTGCGATTCTCATGTATTACAAGATAAGATGGCTTTCCAGAAGTGCAGTCCTGCTGAGGTTTGCGTCATGTCTTGAGGAAATTAGAGTGTTCCTCCGAGAAAGGGGCCTTAAAGATGCAGCGCTAACAGATTCTCACTGGCTGCAGAAATTCAGTTTCATGGTGGATTTAACTTCTCATTTAAACATTGAATTGGAAGCTACAGGGAAAAGGAAATACTTCAATTTCACTTTTGGAAGAAGTTCTTTCATTTGAATGAAAGCTATCTTTGTAAGGGACATTGAGATGGGCATGTTAGTGTATTTCCCAACCGTGAAGCAATACAACCAACCAACTGTGATATTGAGGTTCGGTTCCTTGCAGAAACAGTCATCAAAATGCAAGCTGCATTTGCTGACCGATTTCACGAGTTCAGAAGGGAAAAGTCCACTTTGTCATTTCTGTTGAAACCACTTGAAGCTGACACTTCTGCATTGAATTTTCCAGCATTTGCAGGAATCGATTGAGTGCAATTTGAACTTGAATTAGCGGACTCACAAGACAAGGATTTATGGAATTCAAAATTGAAAGATCTTGTCACTGAACTTGAAAATCTGGAAAGGCAGAAATCCACCCTGGGGCTACAACATAAGTGGTCTGAAATGAATGACCTTAAATGGGAAGACCAGATTATATTTGACGTTTGGAATTGTCTACCAGATATGTACAGTCAGCTGAAGAAATAAGCATTTGGGCTTCTCTCAATCTTCGGTTCAACTTACTTCTGTGAACAAGTGTTCTCCAACATGAATTTCATCAAAAACAAACTGAGGAGCCAACTGCAAGATGTTAGTCTTGAGTCCTGTTTGAAAATGAAAATCACGGCATATTCACCAAACACTGAACAAATCTCTAAAGATATCCAACAGCAGAAGCTGCATTAAAAGTATTGATGAGTAGTAATAACTTTAATATGTTCAATTATTATTAGTTGATAAACTCTAACTCTACAAGTAGCTTTGCGTGTGATGCCACTCTTGAAATATTTTGGTCAAAGACAAAAACAAAAAAAATGGCTCCTCTTCTTTGAAAGGTTGCTGACTCCTGCTCTATACCATTATCTAAATAATTGATGAAGATATTGAACAGACCAACAGAGGTGATCCCCTGCAGGACCCCACTCGTTATCAGGGCCGCCGAGAACGGGTTCGGGCCCCAGTGGAAAAAATTTTTTTGGCCCTCCCAGCAAGGGTGGACTGGCTAAACAGGGCCGACAAGAGTGGGGAGAAACCGGACCCCGAGCCCCATTCTGGACTGCCAGGCCCCATTCTGGACTGCCAGGCCCCAGTAATTTGTACTGGTTTCCTCCCACCTCTCATCGGCCCTGCTCGTTATGCCCTTCCACCATGACTGTGAGCCACTGATAATTACTCTCTGGGAATGGTCTTCCAACCAATTTTGCACCCACCTTAAAGTAGCTCTATAACGAAAGAATTTTGTCTCAGTTGCCTAGGATGCCTTATTAAGCTTTAAACTGAAAATCTAATAAATAAGTAGCAAAAGACCATAACATTCTTCATCCTCCAGTGTCGCTAGCTTCACAAATATTCCTCACCCCATACATCACCTCAGCTGTCATCTGCTTACAATTCCACTTCAGCATGTGCATCTTCCATCTTGGTAAACACCTAAAAAATCCTGGCATCTAAACATACCAGTTAGCATTGCTGTTTATGAACAGCAAAAAAGACCAAAAAGGAAGGATGAAAGACTATTAAGAACAGAATAAATGCTTTGTTTCACTGGAGCTCAGCTAATAAATAATATGTAATTTAAATTAGGCGCTGATTCCTCAACAAGTAATATACTTATGAGCACTACAGCACCCTATTAAAAGCAAATGACATTGGTGCTAGTTGGGTAAAAAATAACCCAAAACCAAATTGAATGGGATGGATAAAACACATCAGGACATTGATACATGAACAAATTATATCCCGGACCAAAACTGCACCAAGTTGACCATGACTATCAGGCAATAATAAAATGTTGAGTTTAATCCCAGATGGGTTTAAAAAAAAAAGTCTCTTATGCTTCATTGGCAATCGCACAGGTCCTTGCTAGTAAATGCTAGACTGGTTGTGATGCATTAGTTTGAGTACTGTGAACACCCTAATCTTCTTGCTATTCCTGACATAAGCTTTCTACTCTTGCTCCTCTTCCCCTAAGAAGTGAAAATCATTTGCAATGAATAAAGATTGTGCAAGACTGATCAATTTATAAGGCTTTATGCATAAAATTAGTGCTAGAATCTTCATTGCATATTCACTGTAGACATTACTTTTCCATGAAGAATAACAATTTCTAATTGTCATTGAACATGGTAAATTAAAAATGCACCTTTCAGGTTTGGAAGTACAGATTCTCTTCAGTTTTCTGGGAGAAAAAAAAAAGAAAGTAATTCCTTTTCCATCATAGTTCACTCCCTCTATCTGTAGCTGAACCCCAATCGCAGATGCCATTTTGGATAGTGGGTGTCTTTGATTTCAAAGTCTAAAGCCATTTCAAACAGATTCAAAATCTCTCTGCCAGGCTATGTACTTCTGACTTAAATTCTTGGCTGATGGCTTGGTGTGAGCAATCACATCCAGGAAATCTGCTGTTGTGACCGTATCCAGCCGGAGTTCGGGTAAATTACTGCTACCTGGAGAGAGAAAATTGACCAAATGCTGAAAGTGAATGAGATGCTGATCAGTGCTAAGAGATGCTCTTTTTAAGCCAGTGCATAATGCAACGTACTTAACGGTTAATACACTAAGCAGAAAATTGGATATAGCAGGAGAGAACATGGTTCTTATTGTGTTCAGTGCACAGAAATTGACAGCTTCAACAGATGACCTGAGTTATGTAAATGTTGGCTTAATTAGGTTTTTACAAACATACAGTTTAAAACTTTTCTAAGCAAATAAGAGAACTCCACCTACTGGTATGTGAATATATAATACCTAGTGTTACAATGACAGATCAGCATTTGTCACATAGGGTTCTCTAAGAGAGCTATAGTACCTGGCTGATGATTTTCAAGAGCATTGAAGATTTTCCTCACTGGCCGCATAGCTGCTTCCTTGCAGACCAGTTTAACGTCAGAGCCAGAGTACCCTTCTGTCTCCTAATAAAGATCACAATTCACAGCATTACGAATCATTGCACGTGATGTGTATACACTCTCATGTTACTTCATTCTTGCTTTGAATGCAGAGTTGCTTTATGCAGGTGTTAGCAAATCAGGCACTTGGCTTTTTAAGGAAAGTTTTCTGCAGGTAAAATAAAATCTTCAACACCCTTTCAGTCTTACCTTTCTTGACTGTAAACTCATTCTGGACCTGATCCCCAAAGCCCTCTGAAGTCAATGAGAGCCTTCACTGGCTTTAATGGGCTCTATGTTTCTGTCCAGTGCCTAGTAAAATGGGCCTCTAGGCCCTACTGAGATACAAACACCACCAATGGGACAGATTTTCAACATCAGGGCTGCTCTGCAAAAAATAACTTGTTTTGCATCCCATCTTTTGCAAGTCTGAATGTGAATACTCTTATTTTGGGTTAAGAGCATCCTGCTTCCATTTAGCTAGGCCACTCTTAATCCAAACTAAAGTGTGTCCACACACAAAAATAACAAGTGTGAAATAAAAGCAGTTTTGGTGCAAATTTGTGTGTAGACAAGTCCTTTGGCATGTGCAACCGCACACCTCCATCAATGCATGTCTACTTCACACACACACATACATAGCAAAAATACAAATCTCATATTTGTGCGCACCCTAGGCACTCAAATGGCAAAGCATGTGCCCAAATAACCACTTGCCTTTAATTTAAAAAATCCTAGCCCTGTGTAATCATCTTTAAATGAAAACCCAACCATCCTGAGTGCATAGCATGGTCTAGCTTGTACCAAGCTGTACATAATGAGGTTCTCGTTCCAGCCAGTGATTGAGCTGATAATCATGCGACAGTTGGATAAGAATGGGGCTTGCTGTAACACAGATAGCACTGTTCTGCCCAGCAAGGACAGGGCCAAAGGCTCACGAGAATCGACAGCTGGTTCTACCAACTCAAACCTTATGTTTGGAGTTCTAGTGCACTGTAGTTGTTAAATAGTAAGAATTATGTTTCAGTTTCATAGACAAAGTGTTTTTGAAATAGAAACTGAAATATTCTGTATGTATCTATGAACAGAACTAAGCCATGGTCAGCTGAGCAAGTATTAGCTACTCTCAGCAGAGGTTATAGGTGACAACAGCCTGAATTCAGGCTCTGTAAGGAAAATATCTGAGC
This sequence comes from Gopherus evgoodei, assembly GCF_007399415.2. Classification (NCBI taxonomy): domain Eukaryota; kingdom Metazoa; phylum Chordata; order Testudines; family Testudinidae; genus Gopherus; species Gopherus evgoodei. The sequence goes on from NC_044327.1 coordinate 123,318,578, forward strand.
TCTTGGAAATTGATGCCGTGGTGAGCCTTTTCACTTTATTGATGCTCTTTCATACTGCACTAGTGTCCATGACAAATTCTTCCTACTCAGCAGAGGGCTGTACCATGCTCATCTCCACTATAAACCGAAAGACCCCACTGTGGTGTTAGGAAGGGCTGGAGGTATACAGTTGTAATTTTTTTCTATCTTTACGTCTGAAGCAGTGAAAAGGTGACTATACCGGCATCAAAATACATCTTTGACTTCCAAGTTGAGTCATGCGAACCTGGTGCTTTCACCTACTGAGACAAGTTCAATACCTTCAGCTCTCATTGATGTCCCCTCGTAGGAAGAGTCCCTAAGCCTCCCATCTTACCCACGTTCAATCATTCACCTTCATAATGTGAGCTTTATTCTCATTCCCCCGGCTATCATGTTTACAGATGCTACTTGTAGCATGTATAGTTCACACCTGTTTCAATGAGAGCAGAATCAGGCTCACTACATTCCCACAATTCCCTCGCTGAAAAACTTCAGGAGTCTGAGTTGCCAGTGATGAATTGCACCTGCTTTGCTGTCTTCTCACCTGACCCAGCAAACTGTACTCCAGCTCAGTTCTCAGCTCCACTCCTCCACTGTTGCTCACTGGGGGCAGCCAGTGCTGAATCATAGCCTGTCGTGCCTCTTTATTTGGGAGGTCAACCAAAATCCTCTTCTCCAGCCGCCGCAACATGGCATAATCTAATTCCCTAAAGAGAAAGAAAACGGGGATAAATCTTCTCAGCAAGATTGTGTTTGTACGGATGCTGGACTTCTGAAAACTAAGCTGCTTGTTGCAGGAAGCCACCTTACATTTTCAAAGCTACGGGTGATCCTTTCAACCCGGTTATAAAATAGTAATTAATCATCATCACACATTGTTGCCAATTAAGTCTATCTGTATGGTTATTGATTCATGATCTAGGGACTTGGAATATGGAGTCAAGAGTTGTAGGTTCTTATCCTGGCTCTGATACTGGTTCACTGTCTGGCCTTGAGCAGGTCACTTCACCTCTCTGTGCCTTGGTTTAACCCTTTTTGTAAAATGGGGACACAACAACTCATCTCTGAGGCGCGTTGTGAGGATTAACTAATTGCTTAGTGATCTTCAGATGAAACGTACAATAAATGCAAAACCTAGATTATAATCACTTTGGGGCACATGCCATTTTTGTTTAAATGTGTTTTCACCTAGCACAAAATGGTCCTGATGCATGACCAGGGCTCCTAGGTGCTATGGGAATACAAACAAATAGTAATAATATTCCCACAGGACCGAGCATCCTTATTAAAAGCTGCAAAGAATGGGCAAATCATTGAAAGAGAAAGTGCCAAGGTGCTGAAAACACTAATAGTCTCAGATTATTAAAGATGAGTTGCAAAGAAAAAGACAAAAATTGATGTGTGTCCCATATTTGTATTATTGCTTCTTTGTCATGCATATAAAAGGCATGAAAGAGTTTTTTACCCCTAAACTATTTTATTTTCTTGCTGCTGCTTTTTTCCTACAAAATATCAGTATTGTCAAGTCTTGTCTTCCCTAGTTATTCTGGAGGATTCCTTGGAAGTCTCATGTATCCTCTTTTCTCCTAACTGTTTTTCAAGCATTTAAGCTTAACACGTATTAACAAAAACAACCTGCCTAAATAAAAATCAATTCACATCTCAGTTAATCAGGTGTCACTTGCATATAATAAACCTACAAGTTCTCCCATCTTCTACTGAGTATTCCATTCCTGTAGAACACAAGTGTTCATTTTAAAACATTTTCTAGTCCTTAGGGTAAATGGAAACCTTTTAAGTGTGAAATTGACTTAGAGGTACCTTGTTCAGTGCAAACAGCCAGACAAGCTGAGAGTGTTAGAAAAGTACTGTGAATAACTACACATTCCTGACTCTGAACCCTAATTATTGCAACCTATATCACCACACCGGTAACTATTTCATGCTTATCATTTTAGCAGAGACAGCAAGCTATTCCAGGATGTTCGTGGAATTTCAGATAGTAGGCAGGGATTAAACAAAGTACCCTGAGTTTGCTCTTTCCTTTCTGACCCCTACGGTGAAATCCTTGCCCCATGGAAGTCAATAGGAATCTTGCCATTGACTTCAATGGAACCAGGGTCCCTTCACCACATGTAAGATCAACACATTCATGCTAATAGCAGAATTTGGTCCTTGGTTAGCAGTGTAAATGGGTAGCTGTGGAATTTTGCACTGATGGTTACAGCACTATGTATGGAAAATACCCAGTGAAGTTACTGTGAGCTGGAAATGCTTATCTACAACACACTTTTGACCTAACAGTGAATCCTACTTCCATCACTATTGGAGATTGTTCATGTAATTTGTTTAATAATAAATAGCATTTCCCACTGATACATATAATTTTTAAGGGCTGTCAAGCAATTAAATTAATCACGATTAATTGTGCTGTTAAAAATAGAATACCATTTATTTAAATATTTTTGGATATTTTCTACATTTTCAAATATATTGATTTCAATTACAACACAGAATACAAAGCGTACAGTGCTAGTTTCATAATTTTTTATTATAAATATATCCATTGTAAAAAATTTTAAATTAGTATTTTAGTTCACCTCATAAGTACTGTAGTGCAATCTCTATATCATGAAAGTTGAACTTGTATGTGTAGAATTATGTACAAAAAAGCATTAAAAAATTAAACAATGTAAAACTTTAGAGCCTACCAGTTCACTCTTTCCTACTTCCTGTTTAGCCAATGGCTCAAACAAGTTTGTTTACATTTGCAGAGATAATTGCAAGATATTTACATGCCAGATGTAGTAAAAATTCGTATATCCCTTCATGCTTTGACCACTGTTCCAGAGGACATGCATCCATGCTGATAATGGGTTCTGCTCGATAACCATCCAAAGCAGAGTGGACCAACACATATAAATTTTCATCATCTGAGTCAGATGTTGCAAGCAGACAGTTGATTTTCTTTTTTTGGTGGTTTGGGTTCTGATATCATGCTCGTCCCACTCAGATTTTGGAAGCCAGTTCAGCTTTGAGTGTTGCAGCTATCTTTAGAAATCTCATATTGGTACCTTTTTTGCATTCGTCAAATCTGCAGTGAAAGTGTTCTTAAAATGAACAACTTGTGCTGGGTCATCATCCGAGACTGCTATAACATGAATATATGGCAGAATGCAGGTAAAACAGAGCAGAAGATATACAATTCTCCCCCAACAAGTTCAGTGCCAAATTTAATTAAACACTCTATTGTTTTAAACGAGTATCATCAGCATGGAAGCATATCTTCTGGAATGGTGGCGGAAGCATGAAGAGGCATACAAATGTTTAGCATATCTGGCATGTAAATTCCTTGCAATGCCGGCTACAAAAGTGCCATGTGAACACCTGTTCTCACTTTCAGGTGACATTGTAAATAAGAAGTGGGCAGCATTATGTCTCATAAATGTAAACAAACTTGTTTCTCTTAGTGATTGGTGGAACAAGAAGTAAGACTGAGTGGACTTATAGGCTCTAAAGTTTAACATTATTACATAACTGCACTCAAAAACAAAACAAACAAAATCTACATTTGTAAGTTACACTTTCACGACAGAGATTGCACTACAGTACTTGTATGAAGTGAACTGAAAAATACTATTTCTTTTGTTTATAATTTTTACAATGCAAATATTTGCAATAAAAATAATAATATAAAGTGAGCACTGTACACTTCGTATTCTGTGTTGTAATTGAAATCAATATATTTGAAAATGTAGAAAGATATCCAAACATATTTAATAAATTTCAATTGGTATTCTATTGTTTAACAGTGAGATTAAACTACGATTAATCACGATTAATTTTTTTAATTAATTTTTTTGAGTTAATTGCATGAGTTAACTGCCATTAATTAACCCTCCTAAAATTTTTTAAACAAGTACCTAAATTAAGTTCCTAGGTACACATTTCAGTGCTTTAACAAGTGAATGCTCAAAAATACTTAGCACCCAGCAGCTCCCACTGAAGTCACTGGGAGCAGCAGTAATCAGCACCTTAGAAAGAACCTATCAGGTTCACGATGTGATTGCAGGCAAAGACTGAGTAAGCACAGATTTAAAACAAATATCCAGCCAATTCAAATCTTAAAGAAGAACTGGGAAATTCATTCAAATACACTCTACTTGAGCCCTGATAAATAAATAAGAGAATTTTAAAATCAATGCATATTTTTATTGATACTTGTCACCAGTTTGAGTTATGTTTATTGTATATGACTGCAACAGCGAGCCAACAGATAACTAGGCCTTACCTGGTGCCTAGGCCTTGCATATTTCTTTTGTGCGGGGTGAATTTCACCCACTGCAAGGACTTTTTTGGAACAGACTCCAAAGCAAAAAGAGAAATCTTGTGTTCCCCCCACCTCCCATACCAATACATCGCCTCACAAAGGATGTACTTGGCTAGGAATTCAAAACAGATTTCTATGCAAACTCACATTTAATTCTCTCTTACTCTGACATGGCTTAGTTACTAATATAAGGGGTTTAGGTCACCCACCTCAAGCTGAGTTTATCTGAGAAATGATTACGAAACAAAGAAAGGAGCCACATGTCATGCTGGGATGCTTCCTCAGCCAGATGCTTTCTCATGTTGTGACTTTGTTTTGGAAAGCCAACTGTCCACATTTCGCCTGAGGAAGCAGAGCTGTGGACGCTAGAAATCCTGTTGGTGCAGATCCTCAGCTGGTGTATGTTATGATAGCTCTACTGAATACAATTTACACCAGGTGCCGACCTGCCCCTTCACCTGCAATGACAGTCCTTTAGCCTGGCTACATCTAGGTTCTCAAGTACATGCCTAGTGTCCAAGCCCACATTTAGGGTAAGTCTTCACTGCAGAATTAACTCGGGTTCTTATTTGGGTGTTGCTCCTAACCCCTCTCCACACAGGAAAACCTCTCAAACTGTTTGAGGTGGTGCTTTTACCCATGCTAGCTGGCCCAGCAGGCTAAAGCCTGATTACCACTTTCACTTTGGGCTGGTAACATCTTGTGGTGCGGCAGATATCCCTCTCCCAGTCAACCAGAGGTTAAAGAGCACCTGCGGTCACAATCAGCCCCAACCCTTGCTGCACCTGTGCAGCTTGTCTGGCCTGGGGGAGGGCCCTTAGAAGGGAGGAACTCAGGCCAGTGGGGGAGGCAGTCTGAAAGAAGCCGAGCTAGAGCTCCCAGCCCAGGACAGTGGGTTAGGTGCTGGAAAACAGCTTAAGAGCACTGCCAGCCTGAGCCCTCTGAGATCAGACACGCTGGCATACGCCTCCATGTTTGAAATCCACATAGGGACCATCCCTCAAGAAGAACTCTCTTCCTTCATTTTGGACTGTCTTATATCCCCTGGATGGGGTGGAATTGCTATGACAGCCAGCCAGAGGGCTGGCCCCAGAGCCAGACAGGGGCCTGCTGTTGCCTAGGGAATGATGTCTGAGATCAGTGAGATGCCTGCATTCATCCCAAGGGGGTGATGTTCAGACATAACCTTTGATGTGCCCACTTTGCAGTGAGGATGCAGGCCAAACCACCGGCCTGCTGATAGTCCTATAATTTCTCCTGTGAGTCCCAAAGAAAAGACAAGTTCTGAATTATCCCACAATTCACTGGGAAAGAATCATAAAGCACCTCAGCTTACTGCTGCACAAAGAACTATGGGATACGTTCCCAGACATCCTAGCAACATACATTGAGGACAGGGGTTGCAGCACCAAGCAGGGCACAGTAACTCAGGTATGGCTGGTCTCACTTGGGCTAGGCTAACCTGATGGTCAGACCAGGTTGCTGATCACCAGTTACTTCTGCAGTGAAGCCACACCCACAGAGTCTCAAAATATGTCCCACAGTCTGTGCAGAACAGTTGGCTGACAGCAGAACATCTAGCCACAGCATTTCCAACTAGACTTAGTGATAGTCCCATACTTGACAACAAGATTTAAGGATAACAAAGAGAAAACCCTAAAGTGACTTTGCAGGGGCTGAATGGATGTCTTGTAACTTATCCAAACTCTTAGAATCAAACTATAAAACACCAGGCAAACACCCACATGGCCTCAGAACTCTATGTGTTCCCTCCTTTACAGATGTGAAAAATACCACCTACCCTTCTCTTGTCAAGGTAGATATTCAACTGCTGGGTTTCACTCGAGCTGACCTGCTTTTTATATGCAGCAGGTGACTGAGAAGGGAACAAGCTAGTGCCATCCACTCCAAAATTTTTCTCTGGTTTGGAATGTTTCTTAGTAAGAAGGAATCCAGGTGCTGGAAACCCACGTGCTGACGTTTTCAGTGGGTACCAGGTAAAGTCAGTTACATTCAATGACTAAGCCTTCCCCTTTTGTATTTACTGCTACTGCCATGTTTTCTCCCCAACCCCTCCATGCCCACAATTCAAATGAAGTGTCCTCAGCATTTTAAATACAATACGTATAGATATCCTAAATCATTGCTCTTGCAGTCAAGGGGCAGCCAAATTCTCTGCAAACCCTTGGGGATCTACTAAGTTTGGAAGCTGTGTTTGTATTTCCCTTGTAATAATTCTGAGCAACAAATTGTAACTCAAAGGTGAGAAAGCTTATGAAGTGTCACAATAACCGATGATAAATCTTGATGGGAAAAGACGCAGAAGAGAGACACTTCAAACGAAAAGGCCTACTGATATAAGGATTATGTTAAAATCATGCCTGGTAAACAAGAGACTTATGGGACCAGAAATCAATGGACCAATGGTGTTAGAAATTAGGCCTAATTGATGGACTAAATAATGAGAGGATGGGCTATTCTGCCCATCACTCCCCTTTTCAGGTCCTCAGAAAGAGACTTTGAGGGGAAAGGCTGGCTGTGATGCTGGCTGACTGAAAGATGGAAAAGGAGCAAGCTTCACCATCACTGCTGCTACCACCATCTCCTAGGACCGCAGGCCTTCATCATCCTAATCTGAGAGATGTCCAGACCGGGCCAGAGAGAGGGCATCATATGACACTGAAACTGCTGCATCCTCTGGCTAAATCCCAACTACCACAGGGGATGTGAGAGTTTGTCACATCCCTCCCTCTCCATGTGTGTTCTCTTCCTTCCCCACCTTATAGCTCCTTCTTACCACTTGCCTTGTTCTTTATCTCTAATAAGAGTCTGGCTTAGCAGGCAAAACTGCATATTTTGCAACACTGCTGTAAGCCTGTGACCAGAAAGGGGATGCTAAATGCAATGCCCTAAACAAATTGATGCAGCTACAAGTTTGCCACGTCTCAGAGTAGCTGATCAGACTGTGCACTGTGCCTGTGTTTCTCAGCAGTGAGTCTGCAAATGAGAATCAACACCAGATACAGAAGCTGCATTTTCTTTCTTCACAGTTCTTTTCGTTCTTCTGCTAGGATTTAATAACTGCTCTAGCCAATCTGAACCAAACTGTTCTCTCTTCCCCAAACAGCACAGTTATGACTATCTAAAAGACTGGAAAACACCCTGGTTTCCTTCTACAAATTCTCTTCAGCTAAAAGGCACAAGAGATGTTTTTAAAATGAAAGCCTGACAATCATTTACATTTTAAGTACTTCAACTGTTTTTCCTTTTCTGTATCTCTAATCTTATGTATTGCATCTTTAACAAAAGGTTTTAGAGGATTTTTAATGGTTTGGTTGCAAGCTGAGTTCTCTGTATACCAACCCTCCCCTGAATCTTGTTTTACAACTGCTTAAAGTTGGACAGTTAGAGTTGTGTTAACACCTTTGACTCTTTGGGCCCTTTATTCCATCTAAATACACACAATGCTTCTTACTAAGGAGAGCACTAGCTGGGGACTACTTGAGGGGAACACAGAACCCTCTGCCCATGGTTCCTCCTCCTACCCCCCCAGGAGGATATGGTGCTTGGTTAATAATAGTAATGTTGCAAAAGCAGTGCTCTGTGGAGTACTAGCTCCTACTGCGCTTGCTGGTAGTATCCCCACTGGTTTGGGAAGGGAATGCAATGAAGAGTAAGGGTTCTCCATCCTTCCCAAACACAGCTCCAGGGCTGTGAAGTCCTGACCATGCACAGCTGGCTTGAGGTGATTCCGGGAGAGACAGCCCCAGCTTTGTTGGTGCTGCACACCCATATCTGCTCCCGCGGGGCCTTTTCTGCCTGGTTTTACTTTTATTTGCTTCCATCCATGGGTTACCTAGGGAGGTGGTAGAATCTCTTTCCTTTGAGGTTGTTAAGGTCAGGCTTGACAAAGCCCTGGCTGGGATGATTTAGTTGGGGATTGGTCCTGCTTTGAGTAGGGGGTTGGACTAGATGACCTCCTGAGGTCCCTTCCAACCCTGATAGTCTATGATCTCTCTCTCACAGCAGAAAGGAGCTTAGGGTCCTGCAATCTACTGAAGGCAAGGATCTTATTAGCAGAGGGCAATTCTGGGCCTGACTTAGATTCTGTGGTTTAACTGTCCTTGACCCCATCTTTGTCAGCACATTTATAGAAGAGAAAATACTTCTCAATGTACCATAGTACTTTGGCTTCTTCCCTCAGAACTGTTTGTTAATCAATGCTAAGTCCCCGCACCTACACTTTGACCATTGTCTGGGTGGGAAGGGAAGGGCAAATGATCCTATTCTATGCTAGTAAATTAAACTAATCAATGAGTTAGGAAAGACTTCAAAGGTATTGGGGGGGAAAACAGCATAGTTAAAGATCACTTTATCTTTTAGTTAACAAAGCCTTTATTTTATTTAATTATGTTTAATCATTTCAACAAGTAACTTGTCAATAAACCACATTGCTTTGTGATGAGTAACAGGAAGCCGGGCTGGGCAGCAAGGAGGGGATTGCTGAATTGAATGAAAAGATCAATAAGCTGCAATGTAGATAAGAGTGCATAAAGCGCTTTGTTTTGACTTCTTTTCCATTCAACTAAAAGCATCTTGGTATTAATTTTTCATTGGATCAACAACCATCCAAGATAAACAAATCTTTTAAAATCTAGTTCAGTACAAGGCTGAAAAAATGAGGCATAAATATATATATATATTTAAAATGACACTTAGGGCTGTATCCTATTTTTTTTGAGACATACAGTATAACTTGGCATTAGCCAGGTATCTCCTGCATTACAAATCCCAAGAGCAAATTAGGACAAGTGCTCAGGATACTGTCCCAAAGAGAAGAGCTGCTGCTGAATTAAACAACATTCCTCAGCAGAGACGACCGTGGTCTAGTAGGCTCAGCATGGGGCTGTGACTCAGGAAAGCTAGCTTCTACTCCTAACTCTGCAAATGACTCTGTACAACCTTGGAAAAGTAACAATCTTTCTGTTCTTCTGTCACCTCCAGCTGTAAAATGGGGGATAAGGGTAATCCCCTCTTGCTAAACCATTTTACTCACCTTTGTGATCAACAGCTGACCAAACAGCACGACAGAAGTACAAATCATTGTCATCAGCCTTCTTCACCACCAACAAATATATGTAGGGTCGAATACGTGAAATAAATACAACTCACTAAATGCGCTGCTGGATAATACATTCTTTAATCACATAACTAAGGGAAATCAACGGGCATACAAGAGCTAACGAGTAATACTTGACACTTATATAATGCTTTAACTCTTCAAAGCCTTCTTCACACCTCAACTAGTTTACCAAGAGCACTTGTGTATGTGTGAGGCATCACCTGCTTAACATGTGATGTGGCTAGTATTATCCCCAAATATATAGATTTGTTGGGAGGGCAGGGAAGGAAAGGAGCACAGAGATGTGCTGAGTGACTTCCCAAAGTTACAGAAGGTGTCAGTATGATCATTGGGATTAGTACTCGGCCATTCCTGGTTCCACAAACCTTCCCCCTCAGTGTATAAACATAAATATGAATCCAGTGAAAATGAGTAAGAACAATGCTCCAATTCCTTCCCAAATATACCACTTCCTGTTTGCCCTGTTGTACTACTGTGTTCACATTCTTTCTGCTCCATCTCCCTTCTACACTCCACTACCTCCTAGGGCCAAAAGTCCAATTCACATGCAAAACTATTCATATATAAATTCAGCTCTGATATTAGTAAGCCTAACTCAACTGAAGTCAGTGGACTTACACTAGGACTGAACATAGCCCAACAAGTATTTAAGAAAAATAAGAAAAGACCAGAATACACAGTGCTGGTGTAAGCAGGTACACTGATTTCAATTGGGTTTTACCCACTTACAGCAGGTTTCTAAATTAAATTTATTTATTCATATTTACAGAAATCTCCATCTAGTGCTCTAGGCCCAGTTCTTCCCTCATTTGTACCCACACAAGCCAATAAGATTACAACCAGGTTGCTTGGGTGTAATGGAGGGCAAAATCTGACCACTTTAAAAATTAAACTTTATTTTTTTAATTCATTTTTTTAAATTAAAAAGGTGTTTTAAAAAATCTGAAATGAAATTCTAAAACTTCAAAGGCAAGACTTTCAAAACTGGGGGGACAGATTCTGAGAAAACATCAGCTCCCAAAATAAGTTGCCATGTTCTCACAAGATTTCAGTCCTCTGATTGTTGAGTGCTTTTGCAGACCTGGCTGCAAAGGGTCTCGCTGGCAACTGTTGGGTGCTGAATTTTTTAAAAATCTGATCCTGAGTGCCTAAAGCTAGATGGTTAAATCCTGACCCCAGTGAAAGTCGGTGAGAACTTTGCCACTGACTTCAATGGAATTAGATTTCACACAGACTTTTAAAACCCTTATTTATGTCACAGTCCTCCAAACATCTATGCATGAGTAACTTGACACACAAGTAGTCCTATTAAAAATGTCTTGGTATTTTATTTAATTTTTTAGAACACTGTGTAATTTCTTGAAATTTCAGCAGATTGTGCTTGAAATTAGGACCATTTCAGATGAAAATGCCTGTAGTCTTTTATATATATATAAAATACACACACACACACACACACACACACACACCCACACACACAGAGAGAGAGAAAAATTCAAGTATTTCAAAATTCCAAGTTTCTAAATCAACTTTGAATGTAAATTAATATTGGATTCAAAATGTGCAATTTTGAATTTTAAATGTTTTTAATTTGTGCAAACTTTGTAGCATTTCTGAATTGTAAAGTGGTCCAAAATTAAATGCTGAAATAGTCAAAATTGTATTGTCACTGTAGCACAGCTATTCCCATAGCAAGATTATAAATCACATACAAAGATCAGACACATATAATCTGTTTATCTAGAAAACACACTGAGGGAGGTCAGCCTCATGGTTGCCTCAACAGGTCCAGATCCTCAGGCATCCTGCTATCTCTTGACTCCATCTTATAGCTGTTATGGGTTTGGCCACAGAGATCACCTTGGGACTGTCACCTAATGTGCTGAAATTACCTCTGAGCCCATTTTCCTTGCCAGCTTGGGACTCCAGAACCCTGCCTTGTTGAGCCAGACACACTAGCCTGCTACAACACAGACCCAGGGTCTGGGCCATGCTCCTGAAGCTGCAGACTTATCTAAAAACAGCTCAGCAGGTTACCTGTCTCCAGCACCCAGACCGCAATGGGATCCAAACCCTAAATAAATCTGTTTTACTCTGTATAAAGCTTATACAGGGTAAATTCATAATTGTTTGCCCTCTATAACACTGATCATAGAATATCAGGGTAGGAAGGGACCTCAGGAGATCATTTAGTCCAACCCCCTGATCAAAGCAGGATCAATCCCCAGACAGATTTTTGCCCCAGATCCCTAAATGGATCCCTCAAGGATTGAACTCACAACCCTGGGTTTAGCAAGCCAATGCTCAAACCATTGAGCTATCCTTCCCCCAATAGAGAGATATGCACAGCTGTTTGCTCCCCCAGCTATTAATCACTTACTCTGGGCTTATTAATAAACAAATGTGATTTTATTAAGTATAAAAAGTAGGATTTAAATGGTTTCAAGTAATAACTGCCAGAACAAAGTAACAAAGCAAAATAAAACAAAAACACACAAGTCTAAGCCTAATACATTAAGAACCTGATTACACGTAATATCTCACCCTCAAAGGTGTTCCAAAAAGCTTCTTTCACAGACAAGACTCCTTCCTAGTCTGGGCCTAATCCTTTCTCCGGTACAGTCTTTGTTAGATCCAGAAGACATCTTGGGTGGTAAGCAGCGGTTTTCTCATAACTGGCCGTCCCCTTTTGTCCTGTCCCACCCCCTTTTATAGCTTTGGCACAAAGTGGGAATCTTTTGTCTGTGCTTGTCCCCACCCCTGCCTCATCAATGGAACAGTACAAGGATTAAGATGGATTCCAATATCATGTGACATGGTTACATATCACTGTAAGACCCCTAGTCTCCATTTTTCCTGGGTTGGCCCACATGTACACAGGAAGGCTTGCAGGTAAATAAACCATTTACAGCCATTTGTCCTAGTCAATGTGAGCCATCAAGATTCTAAACCACCATTAATGGCCCACATTTTGCATAATTACAATAGGACCTCAGAGTTATACTTCATATTTCTAGCTTCAGATACAAGAATGATACATGCGTACAAATAGGAGGAATATATTCAGTAGTTTAACCTTTGTTATGATACTTTACAAGAGGCCTTTTGCATAAAGCATATTCCAGTTACATCATATTCACACTCAGAAGCATATTTCCATAAAACATATGGAGTGCAACGTCACAATGGTTTCTGACAGTCCCAACTTCTCCCTTTGCACTAGTGTGCATGGGCATGAAGACTTGATTTTTCTAAAGAGACTGAACATCCTTTAATATTGTACTGCTGCATGAAGCTTAGCTACCTCAAGGACTACTTCAGCAATTGAGCATGAAAAGGAACTATGAGTTGTTCAAATCCTCTCTTTTTAAAGGGTACTGATGCTGTAATAAATTACCATTTTTATAGTACATTACTAATGAACCACATCAGGAGAAGTGGGTTATTAATATATTAACTGTTCACCTCAAAAGATAATTATTTGCAATAGCTACTTATCTTGAAGTATTTTGTTAAACAATTGGATATTAGTGGTTTTAGAATGGAATTAATCCTATTCTGATCTATTTTTCTTGTACGTATTGTAATACAAAACAGGCCAGATTCTGCACTGATTTAAATCTACAGGATTGCCCAAATAGTAAGTCAGCACAGAATGTGCTACAGTAAGTCTTGCAATTAAATGCATAAAAGGCAGATGATGGCTTTGATTTTTATTTTCATTGTGCATGTAACCAAAGAATCACCAACCAGTATATATAAGGATGAAAGGAGAATGCAAAGACCTTTATGTTAATTGATTTGTTCATTTTTTATTGTTGATTTAATGCTCACAAAAGGTGCTGTTATGAGATTGAAGTTGTCTATTTATCCCACAGCAGGTAAAACATGCAGGATAAAATCTTTAAGAGCACCTAAGTGCTCTTAAATTCCTAAGTCCCATTGAGTTTCAATCAGATTTAAGCTTCTAAGTGCCTACATCACTTTTGAAAACTGGGGCACATAAGTAATTTAGGTGCATCTGAAAACTCTACCTGCCTCAATCCTGACTTGGAGAAACCACTTATAGGTTAAGAGGGGAGTTCATTCTCTGTATCCACTCTGTCCTTGGCCTTTCTGGTGAAAGTGCCTACAAAGAGATCAGTTTTCAGAGTAGCAGCCGTGTTAGTCTGTATCCGCAAAAAGAACAGGAGTACTTGTGGCACCTTAGAGACTAACAAATTTATTTCAGCATGAGCTTTCGAAAGCTCATGCTGAAATAAATTTGTTAGTCTCTAAGGTGCCACAAGTACTCCTGTTCTTTTTACAAAGAGATCAATTAGTTCCAACTCTGGTGGGGAATAAAGTATTAGCGAAGACCCATTTTATATCCTTTTGGAAAGTTATGATCGAGATGCTGTAACACACCGATCTGTACATGTATATTAAATTATGCATTGTAATTAAGGTTTTTTTCTCATACATTTGAATGAAAACTGTTGTGGATACATTGACTGCAGTTGTTCAGACAAACTGTCTGCTGCAATATAAATGACAACTCACCAGTCATAGACCAAGGATCTCCAGTCACAGAATGAGGCTCTTCCAACAAATGCCCCTAGGGTGTCCTTGTGAAAATCAGCCAGAGAACCACCAATCAAAATAAAAAACCCAGCAACAAAACATGTGGTTCTTGTGGGTGTTGAGCCCTTACTCATCTTGAATCACTTTCAGATGGCATCATTATGTGGTTGTCGCAATGCATAGCTAAGTAAGTGCTACAGAAATGGATGTTCTTGTCAGTCAGATTCTGTGCGCTGCCACTATTACGTAAAACTGAAGAGTCATTTATTAATACTGATACTTTTCTGTGAACATCTGTTGAGTAGAAAACAGGGCTAAGGAGTCCTCAACTTTTTCATGCTGTGCACCATAGTTTAATACAGATTGTCTTGACCTTCCCTTTTATTCATAACCCCATGGACCACCTTCTCCTTCAGTCCATGATCACATATCAACTACAGCACTTGCTCAAATTGGAAAGTAATGCTAGGGAAATATTCAATATATTTGCCATCTTTTAAATTCATTTTAGAAGTAAGAAATAAAGAAGGAACCAACACCATGTGATCTATCAGCTCTCTGCAAACCTCCAGCAAGTGCTTCACAGACCAGAATTTGAAAACCATTGTTCTAATGCCTGGCTACAACAGCTTTCTCCCTGCATCCTCTTCTATCATTAGACTTGGCAAATAAAGCAATACAGATATGCTGCATTTGATAAACTAACTTCTGTAGGTAAACTATATTGGTATTCACAAGTAAGAAAAATATTGTACTGAACTGGTTTATACGTGTGCTGAGTGGAATAAGAGCAGTTCAACTATACATCATCTTTCTCTTTGGCTGAGGCCAGATCGGTCCTCTTCTGCTTACATGACCTGAAGCAACTCAATTCAGGCTAAATGCATTGCGGGCACAGGAGTGGGGAAAATACTACCTCTGCTTCCACTTTCCTCACGTGTTCACTGAGAATTTACAAAAGAGACCTTATATAGGTGCACCACAGGAATTGGGAAGGGATCATGATGGCTGGGTGCAGGAAGATGTATGGAGTTAGGGATCAGCCACTTTCTGTGGCACTGTTCCTCAGCTTGTCCTGAATGTATCCCATTAGGAATTGATGCTCCTTCCTAGATCATAGATGCTATGGTGATGGGCACAATGTAAGAAGACAGATAGACACACTCCTGCATTGGTTGCTACTTCACAACTGCAGAGGACTTAACAAAGGGCATCATATTTCCCCTGGTGAGGTCATGCTGCTAGGGGAAAGCAGCATTCTCCGTAGCTATTTCCCACTTTCATGCATCTCTTCCCTGCAGAACCCTACTCTATGCCCCACATGGGCTTTCCCAGCTACATAGATGGTTTCTAAAAAAATTCATCTTACTGAGTTTCCTACCCTCTACCCTCATCCCACAGGTTTTTCTGAAAGAAAGGATCTTCTAGCTTCATAGCATTTAATTTATTCTCTCCCTCTGCTATTCTTTCTGAACTCTAGATATTTGAGGATACATTTTGTATGAAAGACACTAAATTATGCTATATTGTATTTTCTATTAACAGACCACTTATTCTTCTAGATCTAAATGAAATTAAAGAAACTGATGGGTTTTATCCCCCAACTTTTAAAAGTCACATATTAACACCAATAAAATCCAACCTATTTATAGAGTATCTTTCTAAGCACTGGATGTTTTAAGCACCTTACAATTCTATGCTGAAGCCCTTCCTTTTTAGCTTAAACATAGTAAATAACTTGGATATAAAGTCAAATACTCCATTTTAAATATTAGCAGCTGGTCACATCAGCATATGTCGACTTGATTATGGATTATTCTCATGTGGCACAAATAGCAAGAATTGTAGAATTTAAAAGTGAAAGCTCCAAATTAATCTTTAAATGCTTTAACCAAATATCAAGGCTTTTTCTACAAGAGTCTAAATAAAATCTTTATCTGTGCTTAGAGGCTCATGCAAATGTATTCAAAATGTACTCTCTGGATCTCTTACCATGGCAGATTGGAAGCTGCTAAAACAAATACAAGATCATCAGATCGGGCCAAGCCATCCATCTGCACCAATAATTCTGTTTTCATCCGCAGACTTCCTTCGTGTTCACCACTACCAAGATTCAGAGAAATGTTGTTTGCTTAGTGCTTTAATGCAATCACCTTTATTTAGACTGTCATTCAGAGCAGCTGACCCCTAGTCACAGTTTTGTCCCAATTCAAAGCATGATTAAGTACCCTTAGCTAACATCCAAGCATTAAGTCAAGCTTCCTGATGATTACTTAAATGTGCTCACTTCAGTGCATTAGCTTGGAGTAAATCCACTATTAATGGAGTAAAAGAAAAATATATATTTTGTTTTATCTTTGCATAAAGATTAGTACAAAAAACTGAGTAAACACCAGAGCTGGTATTTAGAGGCAAATGTTGCTAAGCCTTGGGTTAGCATTATGTAGGAGAATTTATAGAGAAGTAAAGGTTGCAGTTAACATACTAACACTGTCGACGTATTCAGTGCAACTAGAGTAAAGAGGAAGAGTTTGTGAGAGAATTTAAACTGGCACAGAAAGACATATTTACTACGAATTTAGTAATTTCATGTCTTTTTTGTTTGCTCTTGAGAAAACAGACCATGAAGAGCTGAAACAGTAAAAGCCAAACACATTCTTCTTTCCTTGAGATGGAGGGTTAGGAATCCCACCTAAGAAAAGATGAGGTTTAAGGGCTTGCTCCTGCAATGTGCTGAGAACTCTGGCCTCAATACAGTAAAACATTTTAGCAGGTGCATAAGTGCTTTGCTGGACTGAGGCCTGGGATCTAAAGTGCTCAGCACCTAGCAAGTTCAAGCCCTAAGAAAGCCTAGAGCATATGCTCTGCAGTTCAGATATCGGGTCCTTTTTCTGTAAAGTGTCATCTTGACATATGGTGCTATATCAATTTTTAATAAAATAACTTCATTCTTGGATATGTACCCCGCTTCGATCCATCACACACTGGAGTCAGGGAGAGTTATAAAAGAAAGTATGAGGGCAAAAGCTGGCCTATAATTTATAGCCATTAATTGGCAATGATTAGAAGTTGCATCTTTATAATGCAGTGTACTGTATACATTCTTTATGAGGACATATAAACACCTGGACATGGTATACAAAGCATCTAGAAACCTTTGTAAAGGGCACCCTATGCACATACTGTAATAAAAACAACATCTATAAATTGTTTTTGCTCTCAATCCCATCAGTTTTTTAATTTTTCTTAAACTTTAACTGTGTATTGTCATGGATGGCAGTATTAATGTTGCTTCATTCTCGCTGCTACAAACCTTGTCCATAGTAATTCCTTTACACAGTGATGCAACTGCCTCCTCTCTGGCCTTACTGTCTCTCACCCTGTCACTCCCAATCAGTCCATCCAAAAGGTTGCAGTCAAAGGTCATATTCTCATTTTCCTCTGTGAATCCTTTCACTGTTTCTCCATCCTCCAGTCCAAGACATATTTTAAAGGACATTCATAACTGTATTCTTGTACCCTTCTCCTACTCATATTCTTCCTGTGCCAACATATTCCAGTTAATCCCACTCTGCTCATCATGCGTTCTTCTGTACCACCCCTTATGCTGATATCTATGGATCTATAGTAGATGATTGTTGGAATTATTCAGGCATGAGCCTTACAGTTTGAAAATGGGCTTAAAGAAAAGTTATTTTAAAAAAATTAAGTCAATAACAAAATTATTACAGTTAAAATACAATTAAAAATAGTTATTCTGTCAATGGGATCTAAATTATAGGTCTTCCTATGGGCCCAACCATGCATCTATTGAAGTTCATGGAGTAGGTGCAGGCCTTATTGAACTAATGGTAACAGGCTCAGTGCACTGGTAAGTGTTGGTTGGCACCCAATCAAAGCACTTACTGAAAATAAATTAGTTTTTTAAAAAGTATTATTTTGACACTACCACAAGCTAAGTCATCAATTACCCAGGATGATTGCCTCTCTGACTCATTACCGACTCCAGCTCATCCAAGAAAATTGTGGAGGGAGCATGATATCGGGCAAGTTCAAATAACACCTGTTCAAAGAAAAGAATCCACAAAACAGAATTAACAACTGTGGCAAGCAAAAAAATGATGACGGTCATTGATGCAAAAGCTAGATAATGATACATATTAGTGCACACATCACAAAAACCTTTTGGGGGTAGGGGTGGGGTGGGAAAATTGAATAAATGTTCTGACTTGGTAGAGGGTCCCAGAGTCTTTCCTTAATTCTGAAAGGCTTATAAAAGGAGATAAAGAAACACACACATAATCCTGTCTTTACATTTAAGTCTTTCCCTCTAAATCCTAGCCAAGTACACAGAGAATAATGGGATAGAGAAAAGAATTGTGGGGAAATCCTAAATTGTTACCAGAAATTAAATATTTTTCTTCTTTTATTGCTGCTCCATTTGTCCCCCGCTCAAATCCTTATTCAAAAAAAAGAAATCAAAAAAATTCCAGTGAAGAAAAAACAAACAATATTCTCTTAATCAGAATAAAGTAATTATTTTATTTTTTCCTGATGAGAACATTATTCTAAATCAACAGAATGCTGTTACTTTCTTTCACTGGAATTTTTGTGATTTTTTTTAAAATAAGAATTTGAGAAAAAACAAATGGAGCAACAATAAAAGAAGAAATACATGTGCCTGTCCCTAATGCTGAATTTCTTGTCGGAATCCTAAATTGCTGTAATTAAGCTGCCTCCACATTTCCTGTTTTTGTTACCCCATAACTGTGTTAGGCCTAATTTAGGCTTGCAATTGTAGGGACTTTCATTTGCCAGTAAAGTGCCACAAGCAACTGTAGTGATGGCTGTGATACTTTCCAGAGGTACCCAGGGTTGTAAGGCACCTTGCTACCACATGTCCTTAGCATGAGGAAGTTTTGTCTGTGCCTGTTATGGATCAACATGACTCCACCATCCTCTGGCAAAATGAGCACTACCTTCCAGGCCTCCCTCTCAAAGAGCAGATTAGCGATAGGCACACACAAACTACCCAGAGTCCTCCGAGCATCCTTCTGGAGTCCCCAGTCCCTGATCTACTGAACAGTCACTAAACTTTCAGGTTCTTTATTCCCAAAGAAACAGCACACCAGCTTCTTAGATTCCTCGAAGGATCACCACTCCACTTAACATACAGCACTTAGATATATTTATAGTGAAAACAGGAATAAGCTTATCATCAAAGAACAGAGATTCAAGTGACAGAGTGAGAATATCGGAAACAAATGGTTACATATAAAACATAAGAACAGTCATATTGCGTCAGACCAATAGTCCATCTAGCCAGTATCCTGTCTTCCGGCAGTGGCCAATGCCAGGTGCCCCAGAGGCAATGAACAGAACAAGTCATCTCTGTCGCCAATTCCCAGCTTCCCAGCAAATAAAGACTGACAAAATCATAACATTCTTTCTAGAGCCTAAACTAACCCACAAGACATTCCCCAGTCTCCTACAGAATAGCTTACCCTAGTCCTTTTCCTAGCATTTTCAGACAGGAAGGCTGAGATCCCCCTTTCATAAGATCAAGATTGCTGGCAGATTGTCTTCACAGTCTGAATCATGCCAAGGCACCTCTCTGCACTCTCAGACAGACAAGACCAAACCTGAAAACAGGTTGTTCCCCACCCCTGTGGTTTACTTATTCCTGTTAATTTCCTTCTGAAGCCCCCACAAGCTCTTCATTAGCATTCTCAATACATTAATATACTTCTATTTTAAGACACACAATAAGCAATGGTCCACCGGGGAGATAAGTGTTTCTCACCTACTGTCAGGAGAAATTTATCTCAAAGCATACTACCTTAGAGCAGTGGCTCTCAACTTTTCCAGACTACTGTACTCCTTTAAAGAGTCTGATTGGTCTTGTGTATTCCCAAGTTTCACCTTACTTAAAAACTTACAAAATCAGATATAAAAATACAAAAAAGTCACAGCACACTATTACTGAGAATTGCGTCCTTTCTCGTTTTTACCATATAATTGTAAAATAAATCAAATTAGAATATAAATATTGTACTTACATTTCAGTATGTAGTATATAGAGCAATACAAACAAATCACTGTCTATGAAATTTTAGTTTGTACTGACTTTGCTAGTGCTTTTTATTAGGGCTGTCGATTAATTGCAGTTAACTCATGTGATTAACTCAAAAAAATTAATTGCGATTAATCACAGTTTTAATCACACTGTTAAACAATAGAATACCAATTGAAATTTATTAAATATTTTGGATGCTTTTCTGCATTTTCAATATTTGATTTCAATTTACGAAGTGTACAGTGCTCACTTTATACTATTATTTTTATTACAAATATTTGTGCGGTAAAAATGATAAACAAAAGGAATAGTATTTTTCAATTTACCTCAGAGAAGTAACTGTAGTGCAATCTCTATCATGAAAGTGCAACTTACAAATGTAGATTTTTTTGTTACATAACTGCACTCAAAACCAAAACCATGTTAAAAACTTTAGGGCCTACAAGTCCACTCAGTCCTACTTCTTCTTCAGCCAATCACTAAGAAGAACAAGTTTGTTTACATTTACAGGAGATAATGCTGCCTGCTTCTTATTTACTGTTATGGGTTGGACCTCTTGGGAAGTCACCTGATGTGCTGAGATACTACTGAGTCTATCTGTTCTGCTAGCATGGACCCCCTTTAACCTGTCTTGCTGAGCCAGGCTCTTAAAATCTCCTTTTAAGACACACACAGGCAGGGCCACACTGAGCTGCAAATCAGCTCTGGGAAGACACAGTTTAAGGGACTTGCTCCAGCACTCAGACATCCACCTCCCTTGGAGTGCAGACCCAAAGATATATTATGAAATTTGCTTCTTCCCTCAATGTGGAGGAGTGTGTACATAACTTCTCGCTCCCCCAGTTAGAAATCACTTAAACTGGGTTATATTGTAACCCAGAAACAAATTTATTAACTATAACAGGTGTATTTTAATTAATTAAGGGGGTAGCAGACAGAACAAGGCAGATTACTAAGAAAATAAAACAGAGCACACAAACTAAGCTTAATACACTAAAGAAACTGGTTACATGCAAGCTCTTAGCCTAAATGTGGTTCTAATAATCTTCTTCACTGGCCAGATGCCCTTCCAGCCTCGGCCCAGTTCTTTCCCCCAGTGCAGTCTTAGCTGTTTCCAGCAGTCATCTTGGGTGAGGTAGCAGGGGAAACTGATGACCTGAATTACCTCACTCCCCACCCTCACAGAGGATTTGCATAAGGCAGGAGCCTTTGTTTCCTAGTTTTACCACCCCTAACTTCTTGTGGAAAAGTACAGAATTCAAGGTGGGTTCCAGTCTCAGGTGACATGGTTACATGCCTCTGTAGCGCCCTTGTAGCCATTCTTCACAGGCTAACCCATATGTTCACAGGTAGACTAAGCTCTTTTACAGTCCATTATCCTTGTTGATGGGCCATCTGCCCTGTCTGGCTTTTCCATTGTTGTACCTGAAGTGTTAGCAGGGAGCGTCACCCAAAGTAGCATAGTTGAAATACAGATACATAGTCAATATTCCTAATTGTACATTGCATTATACATGCATACAAATAGGATAATCACATTTAGTAAACCATAACCTTTCCAGTGATATCTCATCTGAGCCATTTGCATGAAGTATATCTCATGTATGTCATATTAATATCATAAGCATATTTTCATAAAGAATATGGAATGACACGGCACAACAATGCCACCTGAAAATGAGAACAGGTGTTTGCATGGCACTGTTGTAGCTGGGATTGCATGGTATTTATACGCCAGATATGCTAAACATTCATATGTGCCTTCATGCTTTGGCCACCATTCCAGAAGACATGCTTCCATGTTGGTGATGCTTGTTAAAAAAATAATGCATTAATTAAATTTGTGACTGAATTCCTTGGGGGAGAACTGTACGTCTCCTGCTCTGTTTTAACTGCATTCTGCCATATATTTCATGTTATGGCCAGGGCCGGCTCCAGGTTTTCAAGTGGTGGAAAAAAAAACCCAAAAACAATCGGCGGCAGCTCAATCGCGCCGCTCCATTCTTCAGCGGCAGTTCGGTGGTGGGTCCTTCACTCTCTCTCTTCCTTTTTGGTGGCAGCTCAAAGAGGAAGAGAGGGACTGAGGGAACCACTGCCGAATTCCCGCTGAAGACTTGGACGTGCCGCCCCAACAGCGGACAGAGTGCTGCCCCGTTGTAATGGCCACCCGAAGCACCTGCTTCCTTAGCTGGTGCCTGGAGCCGGCCCTGGTTATGGCAGTCTCAGATGACAACTCAGCACATGTTGTTCATTTTAAGAATACTTTCAAAGTAGATTTGACAAAATGCAAAGAAGGTACCAATGTGAGATTTCTGAAGATAGCTACAGCACTTGATCCAAGGTTTAAGAATCTGAAGTGCCTTCCAAAATCTGAGGGACAAGGTGTGGAGCACATTTTCAGAAGTCTTAAAAGACCAACACTCTGATGCGAAAACTACAGAACCTGAACCACCAAAAAAGAAAATCAACCTTTTGCTGGTGGCATCTGACTCAAAGATGATGAAAATGAACATGCGTCTGTCCACACTGCTTTGGATTGTTGCCCAGAAAAACCCATCATCAGCATGGAAGCATGTATTCTGGAATGGTGAGTGAAGCATGAAGGGACATATGACTCTTTACCGCATCTGGCACGTAAATATCTTGCGCTGCTGGCTACAACAGTGCTATGAGAACGCCTGTTCTCCCTTTCAGGTGACATTGTAAACAAGAAGCGGGCAGCGTTATCTCCTGCAAATGTAAACAAATTTGTTTGTCTGAGTGATTGACTGAACTAGAAGTAGGATTGAGTGGACTTGTAGACTCTAAAGTTTTGCATTGTTTTATTTTTTAATGCAGTTTTTTTTTGTATGTAATTCTACATTTGTAAGTTTAACTTTCATGATAAAGAGACTCCACTACAATACTTGTATTAGGTGAATTGAAAATATTATTTCTTTTTTACAGTACAAATATTTGTAATAAAAAATAAATATAAAGTGAGCACTGTAAACTTTGTACTGTGTTGTAATTGAAATCAATATATTTGAAAATGTAGAAAACATCCAAAAATGGTTTTCTATTACTGTTTAATCACGCAATTAATTGTGATTAATTTTTTTAATCACGTGATTAATCACACTTAATTTTTTTAATTGCTAGACAGCCCTACTTATGTAGCATATTGTAAAAGTGGCAAATATCTAGAGGAGTTGATGTTCCCCCTGGAAGACGTTTGAGCACTCCCAGGGGTACACAAAGCCATGGTTGAAAAGCACTGCCTTAGGGTGACCTGCCTTTAACTATAAAGCCTAGAGAACATATTTTCAGCATATACACATAACTCCTCACATATTTTCTATACATACAACTCATAATGGTTATGATGATCAGTGTGAGGCAGGCTTTCAGTACATACCTTACATGACCCCTTTTGGCGAACCCAGGGGATCTCTTTATCCTGATGTATCTCTGTGCCCTATGCCAGCTGGCATCAAGAGATCTTTGGGTCACAGTGGCAGAATCTGGAACAGATCACAACAGCTGCCATTCCCAGAGGGAGCTCCTCAGCTGATCGCAATCAGAAAGGAATTGAAACCTGAACACTGTAGGGGGTGGGGCACATTGAGGACTTCCTGCCAGTAGATCTCAAAATTTAGTATGCCTGCCTGGGATCCAATGTGTCAAAAATCTTTGAGCGCTGGGGAGATCTGGTTCATCTTATGTTACAGAGCTGAAATACACCCACAAATCTAGTCAATTCAACAACTTCATAAAAGTAGTATTATTCCCATTTGACAGAAGGGGAAATTGGAACAGAGAATGAAATCATTTGCCCAAGATTTCAGAGAGTATCAATATCAGAGGAACCACTCAGCATTTCCTGACTCACAGTTCAGTGCTCAATCCATTAATATACACCTATTCTCCAGCTAATTACATGACACCTGTTAGAATACAATGAATATGAAGATAACAATTCTTACCCGGACAAGTTTTTCTGAATCACCCCTCCATTTGCTGACAATAGTGGATGCTGAAATGTTGAAGAAAGTTGTATTGCATTCAGTAGCAACAGCCTTAGCAAGCAGAGTCTTTCCAGTACCTACAAGCAACAGCGATGAGGAAATTCACTCTGACTAAATAAAATGTAAACATAAGAATAACTCCCTTCATCATCTTACTAGTCAGAAAATGAACACAGACAGCAAGAGTGGAAATGCAATTAGAAATATTTGGAGAAAAACAGGTAATGCAGGACTTCAAGTCACAGCACTATTGACAAATACATGTAACAGTTTCTGAGGTACTATATATTGAAATGAACAGAGCACCTCCATGGGCTGTCTTGTGCCAAATAAATGCAATCACATACAAGACCAGAACCAATGTCATTTCACTGGGGCAGGCAGCAGCTTATCTAACACACTAATAGTTCTACAGACTCCCCAGATGCTCTTAGGTTATGTCTACACTAAAAACACTACAGTGTAGACACTTGCTACAGCAAGGGAGGAGTTCTCCTGTCCCTGTAATTAATTAATCTCCCTGAGAGGCGATACCTAGGTCTATGGAAAAAAATCTTCCTAGTACTATCTATACCAGAGGTTAGGTCAGCATAAATGTTTCTCTCAGGGCTGTGTATTTTGCATGCTGATGAAAGTTTTCAGTGTAGACCAGCAATCAGTGTCTAGGTAACTTTCCAGTGGTGCCTGTGAGGGTGACAGAGATAGTGTGGAGAGCAGCCTAGACAGTGAGAGCATTTGGAGAGACTGCAGAAGTGTTGTGGTGCAGGACAGCCTCCATCCCTGCTAGCAGGAGACCAACACCATTTTCAGAACTAACTCCTAAATGAGGAAAAGGGGGAGCTGGGACATTTTTCCAGGAAGGCATAGTCCAAGCCAGATTTATCGCTCTTCGAAGGTCAGTCCCAGCCAAATTAGGACTATTGGCAACTATGGCAAATGGAGCAACAATATGAAATTGACATGCTCTGATTATACCTGGAGTCAAGAGTGTTGGTTGGAGGGAGAATTTAGGTGCAGAAATATTCTAGAGTTGTGGGAACTCTGGATGTGCCAAGAGGTAGATTGAAGGGCTAAACTCCATGTCACCAAGTAAATTTGTTATATTCGTATATTGGATCAAATCAGCATGAAGCTCTTAAAAGGCATTTATAATTCATCTGTTTGGATAGAAACAAAAGTAGCAATATCTGTAGATACACCTATATTTATAGTATAAAACTATTTCTACCTGGAGGTCCATATAGTAATAATCCTTTCCAAGGAGAGAGAATCCCAGTAAACAGCTGTGGGTACTGTGGAAACAAAAGAGCAATTCAAGAATTAAAAATATAAAATCTGAGTCAAAATTTTATTTTTTGCAACAATCCTGTACATGCGGGAAATCTAGCAAACTAGAGGAGAGGAAAACTAAAAGAATTACATAATAGATTTCACCATACAAAATGCTACATTTAACTAGATGAAATCTATTTTAAATGTATTTTTCATGTTTTTATTTTGTATAAATGGGTATAGGTTGCTATTCTCTTCAGTAATTCATTTTCCTATAGCATGATGTGTCTGGCAGCTTTTCTTTAGGCAAAATTTCCACAGAATAAGTACTAATGGACTGGGCTTTTTCTATCCAGCAGCAGCGTATTTGTATATGAAAAGTTACACGGGGTGTCAACTTAAATTCCATTTGCTGACTAGGAATTGAAATTCAGAAAAGGACAGATACAGTCAGAGCTATGGGACAGCACTTTACAAGAAAAATGTTAACTAGCTGGTGATATTTTGACCATGATAATGTACAGAAATGGTGTCCGGTACTAAAGCTATTTAGAGCCTTACCCTTATAGGATACACAACTGCTTCCTTGACTAACTGCTTGGCTGCATCAAGTCCAATAATGTCATCCCACTTTATGTTTGGATTATGAAGATAAATGTCCTGCAATGCACATTTGATCGTTTGTAGAAAAAGTAATGTTTTCCTGTACAAATATAATAAACCCGGAAGTAGCAAAACCACCCACTTATACCAAGGTGTGAAGTACTAGTGATATTAAGTCATACAAACTGTTTAATGTACAGTATAGGCTCATAACTGTTAGCTCACAAAAGGGAAGCACTGGACACACACAATAGAAATTCCCAGAAAAAAATACTTTATGGCTGGCTCTCATTGAAGTCAATGGAGATTTGCCATTGGCTTTAAGGGAAGCACAGTAATGGCCACAGTGGATGAGACCAATGATCCATCTCTTCAACACTGCCTAGTATCTGATAATTCAGAGGATGGTACAAGAAACTCCTTAATGGATAATTATGGAATAATCTACCCAGGGAGAACATTCTATATAATAATTAGTCTATGCCCTGAAGAGTTCATTCAGATAATTTCAGTCAATTCATCAAATTATCTAATCCATTTATATCCTTCTAAGAGCTTGGCAGATCCTTCTAATATTTTGTGGCAGTGCATTCCACAGATGAATTTTTGCGTAAAAAGAAAAATCACATCCTTAATATAATTTGTTGGGGACTTAATTGGGACCACATTGCTGAATCAGGGTCTTAATCCATGTCACTGACTTCTTCAGCCATCTTGGTAATATGTTAAAGGTTTTCCTTACAGCTGACTAATGTACAGTTTCTATAGAAAGGACATAGGGAAACACAATGCTGGTCTTGTCAGTAGAGCTCCAACAGCTTGGAGTGGTCAGTATATCCCCCAGCCCCATGAAGAAGAGTGTTCTAAATTATTTCTGTGTGTTCTAGGCCAGGAAAAAATCTGTTCTAGCATCATTACATGCAAGAAAGGGAAAACACATTGGGTCTAATTTATCATTGATGTAATTTTAATGGAGATACACCAGGAAAAAAAAACTGGCCTGGTACCATCAAGAATGACTGAAATGAAGATCCAATCTTACTCTGCTTATAACCGTTGCAAGTTCTCTCATCTCACCACTCATGCCAATAAAAGCACTCAGAGGTTTTAACAATCGTTCCTAAAAAGACAGAAGTAAGTGGATGTCAACAATTTATTTCAGTAAATTTTTAATACAAATGATGAAGCAGTTTCAAAACAGTACCACGCTGAGGCAAAAATGTTAAAGGAACAAATAATAACAATGACACTGAAATAAGTCATATTTGAAGTGCCCCCATAGCTCTTCACTATAAGGGAAGCCATTATAGGAGATCTCCCTAAGTCCTAATGTGTGAAGTTATGACTCAGGGCTGGATTCTGCCACCCTTACTCACAGCAAGTAGCTCCCTTACTCCACAAACAGTTCTATTTATCTCAGCATAAGGACGGTAGAACCTGACTTGCAGGGATTAATGGCCCATGAGGAATATAAACGACTGTTATCACACTTTCTCATGTGCTGTTTTAAAGAATGAAGTTCCTTTCAAGTGTAACAGGCAGCCCCAGACTGGGTGAGAAGGGGTGATTTTGCTGGCAGCTTTGGCTTGTGGCAGGCTGCGGTGGCCTTGACCGAAAACCTCTACCCTAAAGATTTTAGTGTCCTGGGGAAGGGCTAAAATGGAGAGATGTCAGTACCTTGCCATAAATTTGGAGACAGAAGAAACTGATGGCTGGAACTTGAACACAGAGGGAAATAGTCTGTCCCTGCTGAAGTCAGGGGTAAGGATTTCACCCAGATCTGTTTTGTGGCGCTCTGAAAATTGTGCTACATTTGTGAATTATAAGACGTGATTTGTATTTGCCACAAACACCCCTGTTCAGGAAGTACAAAAATGTCAACAAATTAGACTAGTAGTAGTGTCCATTCATTGCTTTTTCAGGAAGGACATAAGCCACTCCAGAAATTCAAACCCATCTTTACTACTTGGAAGTTGGGACCATGTCAATTATGGTATTTTATTTTACTTTTGTTCCCTTTTGCATAGTTCAGTGCGTAGTTACTTCTAAAGTTAATTTTGTTAGATGGAAATAATAATCCCTTACTGAAGGATCTGGATCACAGTTAAGGCTGTTTGAGGCTACTTCATTTGATGCTCCTTTGATAGCATCTTGGATCATCCCACGGAAGTCAATTATTTGGCACTGAAAGAAAAAAGAATGATGTAATAAGCTTTATCCTATCTAAATAAAGTATCTAATTTTACAGTTAAAACTTCATGAATTACACTTCTACCTCGATATAAATTTCTCCTCAGGAGCCAAAAAATCTTACTGCATTATAGGTGAAACCGCATTGTATCGAACTTGCTTTGATCCACTGGAGTGCGCAGCCCCACCCCCCTGGGAGTGCTGCTTTACTGTGTTATATCTGAATTC
This sequence comes from Gopherus evgoodei, assembly GCF_007399415.2. NCBI lineage: Eukaryota > Metazoa > Chordata > Testudines > Testudinidae > Gopherus > Gopherus evgoodei. The sequence continues at coordinate 123,347,011 of NC_044327.1, forward strand.
GTGTTATATCGGGTCACGTTATATCGGGGTAGAGGTGTACATAGTACAAAGCAAGCTTAACAGAATCACAGCTCTCCAACTACAAAAGGTAACAGGCCAAATTCTGCCCAAGAATCCCCATTGACAATTGCCCAAGAAGTCAGTGGTAGCAGTGGGGAAAGAACCCAGGCATCCTAACTCTCTGTGCTGTGCTTTAACTACAAAGCCATCTGTCCACCACTTTCAAGCAGCAGAAAAAAATTATACATTCAGCTTCCATTTTTACTATTAGGAGTTGGACTTTTCTATTCTATTTCTACATTCTATACAGAGTGCATAAACTATGCCAAATAATGGGCTAAGGATAAAAGCTACAGTCCACCAGCAAATACATGGGATACCTCAGACAGCCACACAGAAGTAGTATTTTAAGTAAATGTACAGAAGAGTCATATCAAACCTTCGTGTACAACTTCTTTGTTTTTCTTCATACACGTAGATGTGTTTTGTGCATAGAAAGTTTCTACTGACCCTTCTTGGGTGAGTGCTTTCTCCTCCACCACCTCTGTTGATTGCTGACACATTTAAACCAAAATCAGCTTGCTCCCGAGTAACTGTATTGTCATTCTCCTAAAGAAAAATCAGTTTTAGAAAAACATAATTTCTTTCCAAGCAGATGAGTGTTAGACTTCATCATAGTTCTTCACACATGCCCAGATGGTATGATTTTTCAGCTGAACTTTTACATTTCCATTTAATTGTGCTAATAATGCCTGATGTTAGTATGTAACATTATGTGCGCCTTTAAGTCTCAATCTGGCTAGCTGTTGAAAGCAATGCAGAGCCACAGCTCTAGCACTCAGCATTCACTCATTTCCTCTGCAAAGAGTTTTCTGTAGTATGGAGAAATCAGCATAATGCTCAGCAATGAAAAGAAACCTCTAGGAGCACCATGAATTGAGCACTAGGGTACAGAAGAGACAACAGATGTGACTGGAAGAGGAGGTAGAGAATGAGCCATGTATCTGTTTAAATGCAAATGATGGGCCATTTTAGAAGTTTAAGTTACTCCAACATCTATTCATAACTAATGGCTACTGCTGTGTACTAAGTTGCTGCACTTACAAAAAAGTGACAGCAGGGTCAGGCATGAGATCCAGCCCCTAACACAGAAACGTATCCAAGGATTTTAAGAAAACAATCTCCGCCACCCAGGGCCATCCTTAGGATTTATGGGGCCCTACGCAGTATTATTAAACTGGTGCCCCTATGCCGAATGGCAGCCCAAGCTCACAGCCTGGTGGGGGAGGGGGAGGAGGGACTTGACAAAAGGATAATGAGATGCCCAGCCTGCCTCATGGTGGCGGAGAGTCACAGTTCCCCGCAGAGACTTCCATGCACTCTCCCTCATGCAGAATGGACATGAAGAAAGTACCTAATTAAAAGCACTAAAATTTGGGAATAAAAAATGTCAGTCACAGGTTTTTTGATATGCCCTGAAGTTTGTCAGAGATTTATTTGCAAAAGCTTCATAGTAAGGGTGAGTCAGCTGTCCTGCTGAATAGAACATTACATATAATGGAATACATGATGCAGCTCTTCTCTGTTTTACATTTTCTTCATCAGTATTTCTAAGTTGAATTTATATTTTAAATGTACTCAAATCTTAAGCCAGCATTCCAGATTACTACATATTTAACTCACTGAAACAATGACATTCTTTTAAATTAATCAGAGAGGTTTAGTGTGTTCATAACAATGTTCATTGATTTTAGAAAAAGGGAACAGTAATTTACTTTGTGTGATCTCCATAACAAGAGACATGGTTATGAAATTTCACCAACTTTAAAAAAATATGTTTCCAAAGATTTTAGGTATAACAAGGATTTTGTCTTACTAAGATACTGATTTTGCTGGAAGGTTCTTTTAAAACTAGTTTGTCGGATAGTCAGAAGTAAAGAAAGGGAACTCTTTGTCCAGCTATCTGGAAGGGAAGGACTGTTGTCCCTTTAAGGGCTCTCTTCACTGGGGAGTGGTGGTGAAGGGATGGACAGAAAGGACAGGAAGACTTGGAAGCACTTTTTTTTTTAACTATAGTAATTAAAATGTGTATTTTAGATAAGGGAGGTCTTCTGAAGGATTTATTTAAAAAACTATGTGTGAAGATCCACACATTTAAGGCTAAAGATGATTGTGCATCTGAAACTCTATGCAAGCATTTTTTAGAAATGTGATTTTATAATCTTCACCAGCTCACTAATGAAATATTTTAAAGCAAATTTTAAACTAAGGTCCTGTAGACTGACATGTTCTGTGTAAATATTACATTAATGCACAACTGTTTTTGTCAGTAAAGTCAGAAACTGACAGTATAAAAATTTATTTGGGCATAAGCTTTCGTGGACATCTGATGAGATGCGTTCTAGTCCACAAAAGCTTATGCCCAAATAATTTGTTAGTCTTTGAGATGACACAAGGACTCGTCCTTGTTTTTGCTGATACAGACTAACAGGACTACCACTCTGAAACCTGTCAGTATATACCTTGGGCTTGCCTGTTAAATGGCTTTATTACCCCTTGAATGTCTCTTTAACAGTTTCAATGTTGTGCTAATAGGTCTGGCAGGCTGGAGGTTTTTTCACTTTTAACTACTAGATTCCCTCCCAAGTAAGACTCACCAGGCTAGAGCAGCCATCTGTGGGAGCCTGCAGGAAGGGTCAGAACAGGGATAGGAAAACAAGCGGTGGACACTAAGACCCAGTGGTGCCCCAAATTTTCAGGTGCCCTACGCAGCTGCCTATGTTGCCTATGCCTAAGGACGGCCCTGCCGCCACCTACTCAATGCCTCAAGAATCATGTTAAGCACAGAGTTCTGCCTGGCCACCAGTCTGGTGTTCCTGCTCCTCTTGACTTACTTCACCTTAACACATAGTTAATAGCAAAGCATCATGTTCAGCAGCCCTGCCAGACTCGACCCCAAAGAGCAACAGACCACAGTGACAAATTACATTTATAAACTCAAACTCAAATGTGTTAGACTGGGCTGTGTGAATGTGTTTATAACTGAGACTGGACGCCTGTAATCTTCCTTATTTCTAGCACTATGGGACCAATCCTTAAGCCTACTAAAATTAATGGAAAGATACCGGGTGACTTCATTTGCTGATGGATTAGGTCCCATGTGAGATGTTCTTTTCCTCTATTTCCTCTCTGCGCCTTTTCCCCCCACTACCATCTTACCCAGATAGCATCTCCCACTTTACTCCTGTGCTGTTACACTTACATAAGCAATAAAACTCTTTACTCACAAACCTCCAAAAGTTTTCTCAGCCTCTTAGTGACTATATCATAAGAACATAAGAACAGCCATACTGGGTCAGACCAAAGGTCCCTCTAGTCCAGTATCCTGTCTTCCGAAAGTGGCCAATGCCAGGTGCCCCAGAAGGAATGAACAGAACAGGTAATCATCAAGTGATTCATCTCCTGTCATCCATTCCCAACTTCTGGCAAACAGAGGCTAGGGACACCATCCCTGCCCATCCTGGCTAACAGCCATTGATGGACCTATCCTCCATGAATGTATCTAGTTCTTTTTTGAAAACAGTTATAGTCCTGGCCTTCACAACATCCTCAGGCAAGGAGTTCCACAGGCTGACTGTGCTTTGTGTGAAAAAATACTTCCTTTTGTTTGTTTTAAACCTGCTGCCTATTCATTTCATTTGGTGGCCCCTAGTTCTTATGTTATGAGAAGGAGTAAATAAGGGCTTGTCTACACTTACCGGGGGATCGCCATGTGGCTATCGATGCATCAGTGGTCAATTTAGCAGGGCTAGTGAGGACCCGCTAAATTGACTGCAGATCACTCGCCTGTCAACTCCTGCATTCCACTCAAATGAGAAGTGCAAGGGGAGTCAACAGGAGAGTGTCTCCTGTGGACATAGCATAGTGTGGATCCCACGGTAAGTAGATCTAAGTATGTTGACTTCAGCTACGTTATTCACATAGCCGAAGTTGCATAATTTAGATCAATCTCCCCCCCGTAGTGTAGACAAGGCCTAACTTTTCCTTATTTATTTTCTCCACACTAGTCATAGATCTCTATCATATCCCCGCTTAGTAGTCTCTTTTCCAAGATTAAAAGTCCCAGTCTTTTTAACCTCTCCTGATATGGCAGCTGTTCCATACCCCTAATCATTTTGTTGCCTTTTTCTGAATCTTTCCCAAGTCCAATATATCTTTTTTGAGAGGAGGCAACCACATCTGCACGCAATATTCAAAATGTGGGCGTACCATGGATTTATACAGAGGCAAAATGATATTTTCTGTCTTATTATCTATCTCCTTAATGACTCCCAACATTCTGCTTACTTTGACTGCCACTGCACATTGAGTGGATGTTTTCAGAGAACTATCCACAGTGATTCCAAGATCTCTTTCCTGAGTGCTAACAGCTAATTTAGACCCCATCATGGTCCAGACTAAAACAAAATCAATCCCAATTGCAATGCAACATAGTCAACACATTTGAACCTGTTTGGGGCTGTCCTTGCTAGATGGTTTAGGCTCTGTTGTCCTCCCAGATGAGGTTTTTGATAATGGCCGCTGCATAGTTTGATGCTGGTTGATCCTAGGAAGATTATGAGAAGAGCTACTTGCAGTCCTAGGATACAAAAAGCCTTTCAGGATGTAATTTTTAACTTCTCATTTTGTTTCCAGCATACCTCACAAGATAGAAGGATTAATGGTGGGATTTTCCAAAAAATACAGTGTTGTTCTAACTTTGGTCCCACTGAAGTCAACGAACTGAGGTCAATGCTGAATGCTTTTTAAAATCCCACCCTAACCCTTTATATGTGATAATGGGGGCGATATTTCAGATACTTTAGCAATCTATGAATCAGGTTGAAAAACAGTCTGACCTAAAATTTTGTTAGCTTTTTAAAAGAGACTGAAATTCCACCATTTAGTTTCCAGCGTGCTCACTGGTATGTTAGTTTAGCACCTCCAGGGTATCACAGCATTAGTGGAAGAGTACCATGTTTTACTCTTAGGGGAAAATCTTCTGCCCAGTGCCCAGCCCAAAAGACTTTTCCCTTACCTTCTTGGTTTTCCTCCATTTCTTGGGTGCTGTTTATTTTCTGCTGTGGCAAAATAAATATTGAAATTAGAAATAAATAAGAGTGGGATGCCATGGTCAAGGAAGAAAGAAAATTTCATTTTTTCTTTTAAAAACATTTTTGAGTGAACCCTGTGCTTGTGAAAGTTGCGAGGTTATGAAGCTGAGAAACTAAAGTCACTTTATAAAGCAAGTACAACACCGGCAGACACGGAGTAAACCTGTCAAAGTGCCTCAATCCTGACATGACTAGTGGAGAAAATAGTTCAGGCTTATTAAGACTTTACTTCCATTCAGTCTTTGGTCTCCTTCCCGAGACTACAAACAAGATGCCAAATCAACATTGGTACTGTGATACAGCCCCTTCTTCACTAGGAATTGGATTGAGCCCACTAAACTCATTTCATATACAGCATTGTCACTTTTAACCATTGCCAAATTAGGGCAGATTTAGGGTTGCAACCAATAACACTTAAGAGTCCATCCTCAGGACAAAGTGCTTTTTCACACCATTTTAATCACTCTGCCTTAAAGCTGCCAAGCTGCAACACCGTCACAACAAAAATGTCACAACCTGATGATGCTCTATCAACCCTCAAGTTATTTTCCAAGAGTGCCTGATATAAGATTTATATATACACACACACACACCTCGTAATGTGAGGTCACTCAAAAGCCTGGATTAGAACCAGTGACCTAGAGATTAAAGGTTCTGTACCTCATTAGCAAACTCCCAGCTGTTCTGAGTCTCTTCTCCCCCTAGTATCTATAGATAGAATAATACGAGGGATAGATTCTGATACTCTTCAAGGCACTGATTCAGTGAGACTGTGTGGGAACTTAGGCATTACTGAATCTGAGTAAGGGAATCACAATCTGGCTGTAAATATGATCTAACAAATGCTCTGCAATGGGACCCATTATCCTTGATTTGCAATTAAGTCCATCATTTATACATTGTAGGACTGACTTTTTTTAAACTGACACCGAACACTAGACCCCGTTAGTAAATCTTGCTCACATGCACACACTACTTGCTTCCAGCCACCACTGATCTTTTACATCATTGTGAATGTCAATATGACTGGTGGGTTTTAAAAGCATTTAATCCATGCAGGCACTATTATTTTTATATGCTTCAGTAGTGTCCCATTTACCTGGGATCTTCAAACTTCCTAATAAGCTTTTGAAGCAACTGAAACTGCTTGGAGATATTCTCTGCCCACTCATCCCCTTCTCTAACAATCAACACTCCATAACTTTGCCTCTGCTTGTATTTACCTGTATATCTCAAAGTTGTTTATCCATCTTTTTTAAACATCATCATACCCATTCATACAGATAACAAAACTGAAGTACATAGAAGTGAGAGGCAGAAAAGGAAACAGATCCCAGGTCTCCTGAATCCCAGTCCCATGTTCTTACCACAAGACTTTTAGCTCTATAAAGCTCTATAATCATTTGAGAGCTTGGGGACAGAGGAAATAACATTAAATAAGGGTAAGTCTGAGAAGTGTTGGGTATTTTTAAAATTATGAGAAACAGAAGTTCAAAAGCTTTGTTTTTGGAACACAGCCACGTACCAGTGTCTTGGGCCTTTTTGGTAATTTTAGGGTATTTTTGGAATTTTACATAGTAGTAGCTTTCATATTCCATCAAAATAGTCTCAAGATCAATGTTGTCACAGACTTCAAAGCGGCGTAAAGCTAATTGGGTTTCTTGTTCCAAAGCATTTGCAGCATCAGCATATCTGGTCATTTCAAAAGAGCAAAGAACATAAAACTGAATGCCATTATTTTATAAAATTCGAGAGAAATAGTATACAAGGAAATGTGTTATAGTTCAAACTGTGGCAACCCTACATGACTAATAACCAGTAACAATTATAAGCACTTTTCATTCACAGGCCTCAAAGTGCTTCCCATAAGTTCAACATAAGATCACATCGCAAATTAGTAACAGAGCTATGACTAGTACCCAGTTCTGTTAACATCCAGAATTGAATCCTATCCACCTCATTATTATTATTAGCTTATATCAATTAATTTAAAAACAAATAAGAATAACCAGTGTGGTACATTTGGCCCTTTATCGTCAAACCATTCTGCAAATATTAACCAATTAATCCTCATAATGCCTCTGAGACTTCTCCTCTCTCTGTTTCCACATCAGTAAAATGCAAGCCAGATTCTGATATCAGTTACATCAGTGTAAACCAAGAGTAACACTATTTGAATATATTCCTAGCTATAAAGATTCACACTGTTGTAACTGAGATCAGAATCAGGCCTGCAGAGATGAAGGGGTAAATACTCAAAACGGCTGTGTCCCGCGCTGGCAAACTTGTACCTTCCCTTTTGCACCCATAAAATCAAATCCGGGTGCAAATCATACAATCTATATGTCTTCTTACCTCACTTCAATGCAAATCACAGCGTTAAAAGCTGAAGAACCAAGATTCACACCTTCAATTCAAATACAAATGTAAAAATACAGGGGGAAATTTTTTGCAACTGCAAATTACACCAGAAAAAGGAAGGGCAGAGCTTTTGAAAATTTTACACAATTGCTTGTTCAAAGTCACACAATAAATTGGTGGAAGTCATGATAATCATAGAATCCTGATTCCCCAGTCCCAAATTTATTTCATTATATCATTACGCTTTCATATTAAATACATTTATACCCTTTTAAAACCCATATATGTACCTACTCTGTGTTAGTATAACTTCCATTAAAAGTAATGGAAATTGTGCATGTGTGCAACAAGTCTCATGCTATAAAGAATCTGACAGCTCAATGCTGACATACTTGATGTAAGCCCACCCCCAGCCTCCTCTGTTGTCCTGGTCTTCTCCAGAAAAACCAGAAGACCTAACTTGATATTCCTGGTATTAGTAGTAAACACCTGGAGGAAGCTTTTTTAAAAACCTTTCAGATCTTTGTTACATATCATAAAGGGCACAATCCCGATTTAAAAAAAAAAGCCTTTAGAGATGATTGTAAAAAAATTCTAAGTAACACCAGATACAAGCTTTTTATTTTTATTCCATAAATTGAAATAAATAAAATGAATTTAAAAATAAAATATCCATGTTATATGCTAGTATTAGAGACACTGCAGAGCAATATAATTAGCAGGGCAGGCCTTCCATTGCATCCACTAGAGGGCAGAAGTGCACGTTACCATGAAGGACCAGAAACACACATATATAAACAACTGTAGTGTATTTTTGTTTAGATAACATACCCTTCCTCTGTTAAATAATGCAAAATTAGAATGAGAAGATTTTTTCGACGCGCTTCTGTCCGCATCTCATCCTGTGAAGGAAGATAGAAATCTAGATCAAACGTAATAATCAGATTCTATTTATAGCTACAAACAGCATCAAAATGTAGTCTGTCCAAATAAATCCAATTAAATAAAGACAACAGTATGTAAGAATTATAAAACAGCTTGCAGTCAAAAAAGAGAAGTAAAATGGTTTTCCACTGCAATTTTTTGAACACTATCAGGCATCTTGGATAGATAAAAGCTTTTTCATAGAAACAATCGTTTGAATTAGAAATTCCTTTTACTGTTTGTACTTTTGTGAAATTTTGGAGTTCAGCTAGGCCAGTAAGGTGTTTGGTTACCATCTGGAGTGTCTTGTGGTTGTGCAGCTTTCATCCAGAGCTCTGACCCTAACAGATAATCAGCAGCCCACAAGCCTCACCCTGGCTTTATCCAACCTGGTTACTCCTTGAAGGCTGACTTTGGGTATGATTCCAGCCACGAATTTGTCCCAAACTCATTCGACAGCAAGGATCAGTCCCTCTGACTGGACCCTCACAGAAGAAGTGTTAGGTTCACTACCTTTATAGAGACAGTCAATCACTCCAACCTGTTAGCTTTCTAGAAGCACACACTTCTCTGAACTTGTATAGCACTGATGATTTATAATAAAAGCAAACCAAGTTTATTAGCAAAACAACATGGATTAAGTGATTCCAAATATGCTTCCACTCCCGCTATAACGTGACCTGATATAATACATATATACCGTGTATAGCGCGGTAGCAGCGGGGCTTGGGCGGCGCTTTAAAGGGTCCAGGGCTCCGGCTGCTGTGGGGAGCCCCAGGCCCTTTAAATCCTGCTGGAGCCCTGCCACCTGCTACCCTAGGGCTGCAGCAGCGGGGCTCGCCGGTGATTTAAAGGACTTGGGCTCCCTGCAGCGGCTGGAGCTCTTTAAATCACTGCTGGAGACCTGCCGCCACTACTCTGACATAACGGGGTTTCAGCTATAACGCGATAGGGATTTTTGGCTCCCCACAACCATGTTATAGGGGGGTAGACGTGTAAAAGGGATAAAGATTACAGAAGCCTGGTTTGTACACCAAATCAGAAAAGTGCACCTTTGACTAACCCATCACTGCATTTTTAGAGTACATCATTTCACCAGAGTGAATCCAGATAGATCCACAGACTTTACTGTGGAACTCCCAGCATCTGATGGCCAAACATTTGTGGACGTCCTGATCCTCATCCCCAGCAACCAGCTACGCTCTGCTTAGACTACCGCTCACCACCTACTGCACTATGTGGTATGGCTCCATGGGTTTACCGACCACATAATTTCTGACCAAGGCTCACAGTCCACCTCTTGCTTCTGGCATGAAATATTTAGGCTAGGGATGGGCAAACTCCAGCCTGTGGGCTGTGTCTGACCCGTCAGACCTTTTAATCTGGCCCTCAAGCTGCTGCCAGGGAGCAGGGTCAGGGGTTTGCCCCGCTCCGTCCGCCCGCCCGGCACTCCAGCCAGGGTGCGAGAGTGGGGCTGGAGGCTTGTGCCGTTCCACCTGCCCAGTGCTCCCCAGCCCCCAACTCACAATGTCTGGATGAGCACCATCTTCCCACATGCAGAGTCACATTGCGCAGGAGCAACCAGCACTGCTTATCCAGACTTCACCGTGCTGTTTCTGGGATCGGAACCCTGCCCCTATGCACCCATTCCCCGAAGTGCCGGCCTCTGCCCAGAAATGGTCAATGATCAAGGCCAGCAGCATCGCAGGATACTGCCCCTAATCGAGCCCAATCAGGAACCACAATCTCCTTCATCGACCAATCTCTGAGGCACCACTCCTCTGAGAGACTTGCCTTATTCCTCATCAGCCAATTACCACAGCCTGGACCTTCCCAGTCTCCTATAGCCCCACCCTTGAGACTTCTGAAACCGCCCAGGGGCCGCACCCATCCCAGCTAGGGTGCCTCTGCTTGTGGTGGTGCCTAGTATGGCCACCTTGGTGTCACTGCCGACAGGGCCCCTAGGAGTCCCCGGTACCAACACTGTAGAGCCCCCCCCCCCCCCCCGCCCCGCCATGCCACATCCCATGACTCCCCCTCCCTCCAGCTCCGTAATTTCCATACAATTTCCACACCCAGATGTGGCCTTCAGGCCAAAAAGTTTGCCCATCCCTGATTTAGGCTACTGGACAGCCACACATCCATCCGCACTGCATACCACCCCCAAACACATGGACAAACTGAACAATACTAGAGCAGTATTTGAGATGCTTTGTAAATTAAGATCAAGACGACTGGTCCATGATCCTGCCAATATTCAAATTTTTCTTACACCATCACCAACCATGCCTCCACAGGTCAGATCTCTTTCTTTGCTAATTACGAATTCCACATCCCTTTCTACCTGCTGCTACTGACTGGGACCAATAGATTCATCTCATTGAGGAAGAGCTCAAAAACCACTTAGATTAAGAAGTGAAGGCCTGTAAGAGACATGTAACCATTAGCAGCAAGATGCTCCAGTATTTACGGTGTGCCAGGTGTGGCTTGCCGCCAAACACCTCCAGACCAGGTGACCCTTCAGCAAATTGGACCACCAGTTCCTTGGACCCTTCCCAGTATGCCAGCAGATTAACCTGGTGTCATATTCCAGGATGCAATCCAGACCACTGAGGGGTTGTGTCACCTCCTGCTCCTCAACCTTGGATTCCTCACAATGCTTTGCTGTTGTAGCTCTAAACCTGGACCTCTCACAACCAGCGTACCAGCATTCCCTGAGCGTCCGTGTACAGCTAGCCTAGCAACTCTGACCCCACCAGGCTGTCAGCAACACACCAGCCACACTCTGGCTTCCAGCAACCTTAGTTACTACCTTAGTTACCCAACATACTCTGAATCCCAGATTTCCCCCCAAACCTGTCATCTCCACTGCTCAGCCCTCCCATGTGCATTCAGATATTGGACGTCCATGGCCCCTGTAAGGGGTCAATATGCAACAGTTCGCTACCTTAATTGGAGTTACCAAACAGTTCAGTTTAATCACAACACTGGATTACTTTTGATTAAAAAATAAAAGTTTATTTAATTACAAACTGATTTTAAATGAGTACAAGAGACATAAATATAAAATATTTTCTAGATGCTAAAAGTTAAACTAGACTTGGTTCAAGGTAAAATCCTTACCACATGTTCCCAGAAACTTTGCTAACCAAATTCTCTGATCATGTCCCCTCCCAAAGTCAAAAGGCTGGTTCCTTTGTCTTCTTAGATGAAAGAGAGAAAGAAAGAAAGATGGATAGAGATAACCTGGGGTGCTTCTGACCTCACTTTTATAGTCCAGTCACCTTTTGACGTGCATTCTCCTAAGGATTATCCCTAGATAAAGTTCCTTCCCACTGTGAGGATGTAGACATGGAGTCTCATGGTGAAAAAAGTTTCTTGAGGTTACTTGCTAAAGTGCAGATCAAACTGTTCCTGCCCCCTCCTTGTTGCCAAAGAATCACTACTTGACAGGTGATGGCCAATCAGCTATGACACTTGGCTAGAGGCGTTACCTTGTCCTTTGTCTTGGAGGAACCAGTTGACCTCCTCTTGCTGTCCTGAGGATCCTGATTACTACTTATATGTAAACTGAGGTAAACACACATTTCTGTGTTTAAGATAGACCTATTTAACAACTTCTGTCTTGTCAGGGCTACATGGGTTTAAACGTGTGCTAACAACATCATACAAGGGCATTCAGAAGTTTACATATAATGTTGCCACATACATTTCACCATTATATTATTGACTAGTGAGGTATTAATTTTCAAATGATACCTCACAAGGCATATTTTGTACAAAGATTATTACAATAGTGGGTAGGGCAAAAATACAGGAGTACATTCGGTCACAGCCGGTCACCTTCAAACTCTAGCTTTCCCGGTCTCTCAAAATACACCCAGTTTTCCATGTTTCCCTTCTGAAACCCTACACTGAGCACACTTTCCCTAACTGAACCACACCACTGCCTCCATCAGATGAAATCCAGGTCACAAGGAATACGAAGTACATGTCATCCTTGATTCTTGACAGTACAAACGGCCACGTGTCTATCTCGTGGATTGGGAAGTCTACGGCTCCAAAGAGCACACATGGGAGTCTGTCTCCCATGTCCACGCCCCTGACCTGGTGAAAGAATTCCAGAAGGCTCACCCAGACAAGCCTGAACCAGCACCTGCCCGAAATGGGGGATGATGTAAGAACCTGCAGGGCTGGACCCTGTGACACAGGGGTTCTGGGCTGCTGACACCTCTGCATCACCACTGAAGGTTTAGGGTGGGCTCCCATGGGAGGACCTGTGAGATTAGGCTCAGCAGGAAGTACTGCCCAGCATGACCAAGGGTGGCTCCTCACAGTCCACCAATGGTCAGTACCAGTACTTAAACCAGAAAGCCACAAACAACACAGACTGCCTGTCTGTCTCTGCTCCAGACACTGCCTGCCATAGACCCTAGATTCCAGCTTCTGACTCTGGTTTGGTTGGTCCTCAGCTTTGCTCTTTGATTGCTCTCTGTAACTGACTTCGTGCCTGACCCTGCCCACTTCCTGATACCTGGCTTTCAGATTGCCATATGACCTGTCTCGGACTCTGTCCTTCCAGTAACCTGAATCGCAGCTCCTGCTCTGGTCATTGGGTCCAACCACCCTCATTCCAGTTGTAATACAGTCTTCTTTCCAGCTTTTACTGGCCAGCCTAGCCAGGACCCATCATGGAGATCAACTCACTTGGTTTCTTTGTCTTCTAAAATGAAAGATAAAGCTGGGATTCATATCACCAAAGGGCTGTCTTTGTCTTACAAAACAGGAAGGCCTTCTGGGGATTCAATCTCCTGCATCTCTCTGGGATGCAGGAGTCATGTTAATTCTGTCTCTTGAATTGAGGATCAGGATAACCACAGCTGCTTTAGGTCAAAGGTTTTGTTTATGGCTAACATGTAAACAGAGGTAAACTCACATTCCTTTGTCTAGGATGGACCTGTTTATGACCTTTACCTAGGCTAGGCTCTGTGGTCTTAAACATGTTCTAGTAACATTATACATAGGAAATTCATAACTTCACCTATAATGTTAACACATGCATTTTACAATTATATTAATAAAGTGTATTAGCTTTTATATGATACCTCACAAGGCACATTTTGTATAATTATTGCAGCAGTGAGAGTACAAAGTGCCTTGGGTCACAACTTCGTATTAGAAAGACTAGCATTCACTGTCATGCAAGAAATTGCTACTTAAGAAAATTAACCATTTTGAACCACTGCAAGACTAGACAACTCCTAAAGCAGAGTGACCAACATAAGGTTTCCCCATAACTCGGGCAAGGAGTCAGTTCCACAGTTACAAATGTTCCTCAGCACAGATACATATGTAAGCAGAGTCAGGATGAGCTCTACCCTGACATCTGGTGGTGAATTATGGCGAGTGTGAAAAAGAACTTAGGGGGCTGATCTGGTTTGCATAGGCACACTCATCCCGCCTAGCATAGCCCACGGCAACCTAAAATGGTCACTTTGACAGCTGAGGGATCCTCAATTTCTCTGTTATTGGGGCAGGAGGAATAAAGTGTTGTTACCCTGATTATGTGAATGAGAGACTATGAACCTGTTTTATGACGACAATCTCACCATCAACTAAATAGCACTCACTAGACAAGGGACATGGGTTCCAACTCAGTGAATTGAGAGAGGTTGGGGATTGGTATGTTTACTTGATGGTATGGGCTCCTTTTGAGGGCCTGGCATGCCAATTGCACCTCTTCCTCTCTCCACTGTTGAAAAGCAGAGCTAATTTTGATTCCATTAGGAATCTAGCTAGAGACTGCTGAGCTGAATTCACTTTGGGCTAATGGTGTACCAGCACTGGGGTTCCCCTACTACAAGCTGAAATTGCTAAAACTACTGAGCTGAGATCACTGAGTGCTTTGTTAACTAGTGGTGGAGCCTGAAGATATATTGCTAAGCAGCTGGCAGAGCAGTTTGCAGGATGGGTGGCGCAGCAAGTGCAGCAGCATGGAGCTGAGCAGTTTGCAGGGATGGCTGGAGGAGTGGAGCAGCTGGTGGAGCAGAGCCATTCGTGGTGAAGGCTGCAGCAGACCTCCACGGAGAGGCAGGGCAGTTGGCCTTGCCCATGTAAGGTGCCCATGTGGGCCCCCCCCTTCCACCCAGGGTGGGGGGGGGATAAAACTCTGCAGATGAACTTTTGAACTCTGGGGTGGCATTGACCAGGGACAGAGACTTTTGGTTGTTGGACTTTGGGGTGATTTGGACTTAAGACCCTGAGGGGAAAAGGACATTGCCAAACTTACTTGGAGATGGGTCTTTTGCTCTTGGTTTGTGTTATGAAGCCTGTTTGTGGTGTTTCCCCAACGTAATGCCACATTGTTTCCCTCCTTTATTAAAAGGATTTTGCTACTCGGACTCCGTGCTTGTGAGAGGAGAAGTATTGCCTCCTAGAGGCGCCTGAGGAGTGGCATGTAATTGTCCTAGGTCACTGGGTGGGGGCTCGAGCCAGTTTTGCATTGCATTATTGAAACAGAACCCCTGGATACTGAACCTAGCCCTTGTTGCTGCCAGCTCAGAGGGGCAGAAGGATTACACATATGAAAGGTCTGAGTAGTATTAATACTTCACAATAAATATTTAAATGGTCCTGATTATCCTGAAGTGCACTACAAAATATTTACATACATAATCACTCAATTGCAGCTACTTCTGTGTGGAGGAGTACTACACAGCATATAGCATAATGCACACTAGCGAGAGGGGAAAGTTTGGCAAAGACATTCACATTTTTTTTTCTGATGCAAAGTGTCACAAGGTCTTTAGTGCCCAAGCAGACCAAATATGCCCTCAGTTTTTAAGATCAACTGTAGGGAATGTATCTTAGAAAGAAGAGGTTGGCCAGCCTGGCTGGGATTTGAACCTGGGGCTAGAGGAAGATCAGATAGCTGCTGGAGTCTGGGTTTAGAAATAAGTTAGTAGCACCAGTTTCCACTAAAGTTTGGAAGGCATCTAAATGTGAACAGTATAACTTTGGCTCTCATTTGGATAAAAAATAAAAATGATATTTATTTAACATCAATATATAATATTTGGAACAAATGATCCTATTTAGTATTTTTTGAATGCAGTGAAATCAGTCCTAAAAAATCACCAAAGGGCTTACTTGTCTAGTAGGGTTTGATCTTTAAGAACGTAATTTCAATGATGGAGACCTGATGCTGTTTGTAAACAATTGCATGTGTCTGATCAGCACGTGCAAATGCCACTTATGCACATACAAATCTGGTATGAATAGTTAAACAAATGAATAGCTAGACTCCTAATTGGACATTGTGTGAATAGAAATGGTATTTACTAGGGCTGTTGACATCAGTTAACTCACGAGTTTAATTTAAAAAAATTAATCGTGATTAATCGCACTGTTAAACAATAGAATACAAATTGAAATTTATTAAATATTTTTGGATATTTTTCTACATTTTCAAATATCTATTTCAATTACTACACTATACAAAGTGTACAGTGCTCACTTTACATTATTTATTACAAATATGTGCACTGTAAAAATGATACAGAAAAGAAATACTATTTTCCAGTTCATCTCATACAAGTACTGGAGTGCAATCTCTTTATCATGAAAGTGCACTTTACAAATGTAGGGGTTTTTTTGTTACATAACTGCACTCAAAAACAAAACAATGCAAAACTTTAGAGCCTACAAGTCTACTCAGTCCTACTTCTTGTTCAGCCAATCGCTCAGCCAAACAAGTTTGTTTACATTTGCAAGAGATAATGCTGCCCCCTTTTTGTTTACAATGTCACCTGAAAGTAAGAATAGACATTCGCATGGCACTGTTGTAGCCAGTGTCGCAAGATATTTACATGCCAGATGCAGTAAAGATTCATATGCCTCTTCATGCTTTGACTATCATTCCAGAGGACAAGCTTCCATGCTGATGATGCTTATTAAAAAAAAGTGTTAATTAAACTTGTGATTGAACTCCTTGAGAGAGAATTGTATGATTCCTGTCTGTGTTTTACCCGCATTCTGCCATATATTTCATGTTATAACCATCTCTGATGATGACCCAGCACAGATTGATTGTTTTAAGAACACTTTCACTGCAAATTTGACAAAATGCAGCAGAGGGCGCCCTGCAGCTGGAGTTGAGCAAATTCCCAAGATGACCAGCAGGAGCCCCCGCACTGGTGACTCTTCAACACTGCTGCAGGCCCAATTCTGTAAATGCTGTTACACATTTGCTTAAATTTTACTCCCAAGAGTGTTCCCATTGAACTAAATGGAACTACTCAAGTCTTAAAGTTAAAAGCATTTGTTTAAGCATTTGCCAGATTGGGACATTGATCTCCAGCTATAGCTAAACTATATACAGGTCTGACAAATATTCCTGCCGCCGGCGGCTCCAGGAACCAGTGCAGCAAGCGCGAGCCTGGGGCGGCAAGCCGTGGGGGGCGCCCTGCTGGTCCCTGCGAGGGCAGCAGTCAGGCATCCTTCGGTGGCTTGCCTGTGGGAGGTCCGCCGGTCTTGCAGATTCGGTGGCAATTCGGCGGCAGGTACACCAAAGCCACAGGACCAGCAGGCCTCCCGCACGCATGCCACCAAAGCCACAGGACCAGAGACCTCCTGCAGGCGCGCTGCAGAAGGAAGCCTGCCTGCCGTGCTTAGGGCGGCAAAAAAAGCTAGAGCCGCAACAGTTCCTGCCTGACTTCAATGGAAGTCTCGTGGTATTTCCAGCATAGATAAGGAGGTGTTAGTACAGTTATATAAGGCACTGGTGAGACCTCACCTGGAATACTGTGTGCAGTTCTGGTCTCCCATGTTTAAAAAGGATGAATTCAAACTGGAACAGGTTCAGAGACGGGCTACTAGGATGATCCGAGGAATGGAAAACTTGTCATATGAAAGGAGACTCAAAGAGCTTGGCTTGTTTAGTCTAGCCAAAAGAAGGTTGAGGGGGGATATGATTGCTCTTTATAAATATATCAGAGGGATTAATATTAGGGAGGGAGAGGAATTATTTACGCTTAGTACCAATGTAGACACAAGAACAAATGGGTATAAACTGGACACCAAGAAGTTTAGACTTGAAATTAGACGAAGGTTTCTAACCATTAGAGGAGTGAAGTTCTGGAACAGCCTTCCAAGGGGAGTAGTGGGGGCAAAAGACATATCTGGCTTTAAGACTAAGCTTGATAAGTTTATGGAAGGAATAGTATGATGGGATAGCTTAATTTTGGCAATCGATCTTTGATCATCAGCAGATAAGTATGCCCAGTGGTCTGTGCTGGAATGTTGGATGGGATGGGATCTGAGTTACTGCAGAGAATTCTTTCCTGAGTGCTGGCTGGTGAGTCTTGCCCACATGCTCAGGGTTTAGCTGATCGCCATATTTGGGGTCGGGAAGGAATTTTCCTCCAGGGCAGATTGGCAGAGGCCCTGGAGGTTTTTCGCCTTCCTCTGCAGCGTGGGGCATGGGTCACTTGCTGGTGGATTTTCTGCAGCTTGAGGTCTTCAAACCACAATTTGAAGACTTCAGTAACTCGGACATAGGTTAGGGGTTTGTTACAGAAGTGGATGGGTGGGGTTCTGTGGCCTGCTTTGTGCAGGGGGTCTGACTAGATGATCACATTAGTCCCTTCCGACCCTAAAGCCTATGAGTCTATGAGTAAAGACCAGTGTATTAGCAAAATAACCCTCCAAAATTTGTGGGGGAAAGAAGGGGATGGAGACTAACAGCTGTAATCCCAAAACATGAAAATTTCTTAACCATGGTCAGGTTTTCTTCGGCCAGAGTTTGGGCTCCAAAATAAGTGGCCTTACTTTTGGAGATACTGAGTACCCCCAGCTTCCACTGAAATCTCTGTGAAGTTAGCTGGAGTGGGGGAGCTCAGCATCTCTGAAAAACCAGACCACTCCCACAGGTGTCTTACCACGGGTGCCTTCAGCTTCCCTTTAGTGTTCCAACAACAACTTCTAGCTCATGACATTAACCAAAGGTTGGATGACCCCAGGGTCTGTGACAGACTCAAGGAAAATATAGATCCTCAGCTGCAGAATTGACAGCAACATCTCCTTATGTACAGTGGACTGCACGTGGGAAGAGCTGAACTGTAGTACTGAGTGCTGTGCTATGTGGCATAACAAGAAGCAGAGAGCTGCAGAGGCACTAATGTGAAATTTCTAAAGATAGCTACAGCACTCGACTCAAGATTTAAGAATCTGAAATGCATTCCAAAATCTAAGAAGGACAAGCTGTGGTGCATGCTTTCAGAAGTCTTAAAAGAGCAAAACTCCAATGCAGAAACTACAGAACCTGAACCACCAAAAAATAAAATCAACCTTCTGCTGGTGGCATCTGACTCAGATGATGAAAATGAACATGCGTCAGTCCGCACTGCTTTGGATTGTTATGGAGCAGAACTCATCATCAGCATGGATGCATGTCCTCTGGAATGGTGGTTGAAGCATGAAGGGACATATGACTCTTTAGCACATCCGGCACCTAAATATCTTGTGACGCCGGCTACAAAAGTGCTATGAGAACGCCTGTTCTCCCTTTCAGGTGACATTGTAAACAAAAAGCAGGCAGCATTATCTCCTGCACATGTAAACAAACTTGTTTTTCTGAGCGATTGGCTGAAGAAGAAGTAGGACTGAGTGGATTTGTAGGCTCTAAAGTTTTAGACTGTTTTATTTTTGAATGTAGGGTTTTTTTGTACTCAATTCTATACTTGTAAGTTCAACTTTCATGCTAAGGAGATGGCCCTAAAGTACTTGTATTTGGTGAACTGAAAAATATTATTTCTTTTGTTTTTTACAGTGCAAATATTTGTAATAAAAAATGAATAAAAAGTGAGCACTCTACACTTTGTATTCTGTTGTAATTGAAATCAATATCTTTGAAAATGTAGAAAACTTCCAAAAATATTTAAATAAATGGCATTCTATTAACAGCTCGATTAATCACAATTAATTTTTTTAATTGCTTGACAACCCTAGTATTTCCACATGAAATCAGGTACAAAATTTGAACCAATTGTATACAAAACCTGAGGATATGTGAAAGTATTCATTTAAAATGGGGCTGTATATTAGAGATGACTCTCAGTGCAGGTTTCACTGTATAACATTTACTATAAATAAAACACCAGTGCTGCGATGCCTTAGGGAGCAATCCTCCCCCTTGTTCCTTAAAAGGCAAAAGGACAGGATAAAACCAGGACTTCTAGCACACTGCCACATTGTTCCCCCAAGAGGTGGGCCCTGTGGCAGAATGGATCCGGAATAGGAAGTGTCCAGCCAAAGTGGTAGAGAATAGAACTGCAGGAGATAAACCCACAAATCCTTGACCTATCCACAATAGAACCCGCCCCTGCGTCCTTTAGTGCCACAGCACTAAATTTCTGCTGCATCTGTTCATCTGGAGCTCACAGACAAGCCACAGAGTTACCACTGTTCATAACTGCTTTAACATTTTAAGTCCCAATAGACATAAAAAAGGAATATGTATGTAAAAGGATAGTTCCCCTTTGTCTCCATTGTCTCCTAGAAGTGTGCTCTACCACAGCAATCACAGAAAGAAGAAAGGTACCAAAACGTGGTTTGGGTGGTCAAACATAGTGCATAGTCAGCCTTCCTCTCCTTGGTTAGATTAGAATTATTCTGCTCCCCTCTGCGCTCTGCAGTATGGAGGGTACCATATGCCTGTAGCAGGAAGAGAGCCTGAGACATAAGCCCTTTTATCTGGGCTAAAGTAGTGGTCAAAGCTTTGCTAATATAAAGCAAAGTCAGCAAGGCTGCAGGCTCTGCCTGCGTACATGCTCACAGAGCCTGGCAGGAACAGGGCTGGTATTGCAAAAAACACACACATTCCTAAGAAAGGATAGGTACAGCACACTCAAACACATTCCAGAAGGATGGTACCAGAACACCCCAATACCAAGTATGGTACAAACACCCCGCAAAAAAATAAAAGGAACATTCTCTTAAAGATGAGGTCAGGATAACTGTATAATGGATAGAGATGTTTTGATCGAACCAACATGTATAAGGTAATGAGTGGTAACAATCCACATCAGGGAGCAGTAACTAATCACGTCAGAGGAGCAATACATATCTTGTTTGTACTGGTATATAAAACTGAGTTTCACAGTGTGTGTCTTTGGCCAACAGAAGGGGCAATGGAAAGTCCTGCCATTCATTGAGCTGCATCCATTGTCATGGGCATACATGTGCTAGTGTAACTGTAGACATTGATCGGGGAGCTAAGACCATGCTTCGCCAACAATAAACTTGGCTGGGTGCCTTTGTACCTTAACGGATATTGTGGTCATTGGGCAGTTCCCTCGAGGTCTGCCATGCCAGCTACGTGCACAGAGCAGGGATGCCACGCAGAGAAAGAACACACACGCAGCCAAACATCTAACAAGAATGCCATTTACCTTCTGACTTATATATTTGAGATAATATCGTCAGTTACTTCATTTTAAAGCTGGTGACTATCCCTTTGTTTGTTCCAGAAGGCTTTTATTAATCTGTAGAAAAACTGGGAGGCAAGGCAGGGGGTCATCACAGCTATTATACTCTTTTCCCTTGGAAGTTTGATTTAAGTGCAGAGCCATCTAGTGGAAGAGAGGGAAATTTTTTTTACATGAAATTTTCCCAGGATTTGAAAGTGTACTTGTTTCTCATTTTACTTAAGTGATGGTGTCTATGCTTAATTTCAGATTTCTAAAGTGAGAAAGATGAGGTAGTTCAAGAAAGAGGTATTAAATTTGCAACCCAAGCGCTAACATGCCCTACTTCTGTTGCCTTGGGAAAGTTACAACTCCCTCTGCCTTAGTTTCCCTGTCCTTAATACAAGTACAATAATACTTGCCTATCTCCAAGTGGCATTGTGAAGATTAATATTTTATAAAGCACTTTGAGAATGAAAAGTGCAGATTATTATTATTAAGCTCTAGTCTGGGGTAATTTGCTAGTACAACCACAAGTGCATTGGCAGGGATGCTGAAAGAGAAGATGGATTAACTTTGTGCCATGTTCTCAGCAAATTAAAACAAACCTTGGCACAGGTGGGATGAGGGATTCTCTCACAGACAGTGTTTTGAAAATACTCTTAAAATTGGAACCCTTTTACAATTCATCCTAGAAGACTTGTCTCTCTGCAATTACAGCTTGAGGGGTAGGAAAGCAGTTGGACTTATTACTACTGGAGATGATTGTAGTGCCCCTTTATATCCATTAGCCAATTGATAGAGCACTTACCCAGGCTGTAGGAGACTCAGATTCAAATCCCCACTCTATCTGACCCCAGGGCTCCCACCTCCCAGGAGAGTGCCTTAACCAAGGAGCTGTAGGCTATTCTGGGGGGATTTGTCCCAGTCTCTCCTGTGGAAGTGGTTCCACTTTATATAAACATATAAATATTCACTGAGCCAGAGACAGCATGAATGACTCTACAACCTAGTGGTTAGCACATTCACACTAGAGACCTAAGATCCCTTCCCATTCCAGTGGCAGCGCCACCTCCTCCACTGTGTCTTGTGCGGGGCCCAATCTGGTAGGCATGCTCTAAGGCTGTTTACATCAGCGCTCCCACTGTTGATTTTGCCAAAAATTCCCCCATGAAGAAGCCTCCTAAAAAATGAAAGGTTAGTTTAGACTCCATGGCCCATTCATTGTTTGTCCTCTGGTGAAACTGACACGAAGAGTGCCACTTGTGCTGATTAATATTGTGGTGTAGAAACCTGTCCACTGAGAACTCAACTAAGGGCTACACAAACAATTAATTTTGCAAGCTGGATTGTGAATCTACCCAGCAAGAGCCTGCTGTGGAGCAACCACTCATGTGGACCCTCCTGAGGCACATTAATGTTCTCTAACCTAGTCCCATTTCAATAATGAATAGATCAAGGCACATGAATGAACTATTAATGCATGTCAGCAGGGTCCTCAGAGGCAGTCCACAACAGGCAATTGAGGGGTGGATTCACCCCCCAGCTTCCCACAAAACTAAATGTCTTTGTAGACAAGCCCTAAGACTACCGAATCATCTCACATAGGGCACCAATGAGCCAATCAGATCATAGCAACTTTCATTCACAATCAACCAACATTGGATCAGAACCAAAAATACAGAGATGCAAGCCTCTGATCCCAATCCTGTGATGTGCTGATGAACCACGCTGAAGTCAAGAGGAGTTGAAGCCAATGAAAAACGTACAGGATGGATTTTCTATTGCATAACAAATCTAGTGAACCACTCAGTCAGCCCACCCGGTCTTTTCCGTACAAGAAGACAGCCTGAAAGCAAACTCTGACAAACTACTATCACACCAGGGACTTCAGTTCTGGATAGCAAGGAAGTGGTAAATCTTATACATGTGTGAAAGAAAAGGAGCACTTACAAGCAAAAAGTTATTTAAAATTCAGTTTAGCTTTATAGTGATTTAGCCTTGCTGTTTAATTAGTATGCTATTTAGAATGGCATGTTGTTTATAGTCATTGGTATTTCAATAGATGTTTAAGTGTTTAAAGTTTAATAAGCGCCTATTCTTAGAACAACAAAAATGTGCATAATTACATTTTCAATTACTACAGAGAATTTTTTGGGTCCAAGCAATTAATAAAAGCTTAAGGCATTTAAACATGATCTTGTTTTAAAAGCTAAATAGTTGAGCACTACACTAATTAGCTCCAACACTTAGGTTTTTTTTTCTAAATTAACAGAATAAAAATGTCATGTATTCATTCCTTTGTAGCTGATAAAGACACGAGTTTGTAAACCAGTTTAATTTTAAAACTGAACTGTTCCCATATTTAATTCCAAATCGTTTTTTTAAAAAAGGTACAGGTTATGGTCAAATTAGTTTCTTGCGTAGCTCCACTGATTTCAGGGACTTCAGTGTAACTCCACATACACTGGAGATTAATTTAACTAGAATTCTTCATTATTATTTGATCCTAATTTTCTACATTATAATGTATATTACATATAAAAATTAAAAGTACTAGTTGCAAAGTACTTCACTCAAAAGACAGAAAGTGCCAGATATACATTTGCCCTTGCCACTTTAATTGTGGGCCTGTGTGCATGAATCCTATGCACTGAATAAGGCAACGGTCTGGCAGAAAAAAATACTAAGTGATCTAGTAATTAAAGATTGTATCATAATACATGTACACGAAGAACCTGAATTAAAGTCACACGGACAACCATAAACCTGACATTTCCTAACTTTCTAATCCTTGACTTTCTAAATAAGACAATCTAAATAACTTTATTGTACCAGCCTAAAAAAACCCAGGAAATTACACACAAATAAAGGAAAAGGGTAAAAACAAATTACATTATGTAACAACCCTCCGTCATATATCAGCAGGGTGCAATCCAGAAACTTTAGGATTGTAGCACAACCTCAACCACTTGAGCTACAGGCCTTGCTAAGGCAGCGGTCCCTAAGCGTGCCTCCCTAGGGGAGTATGGAGGAACATTTAGGGGGCATAATGGGGCCTGGACCAGCCCCTATGCGGGGCAGGGAAGGAGCACCACTCAGCATTGCTCTGCCCCTAGCTCTGCTCCAGCCCCGCCCCCAGCCACAGCTCTGGCCCCGGCCTCAGCCCCCAGCTCTACTCCTGGCCCTGGCACCCACCTGTGGCTTCAGCCCCCACTCCTGGTCCTGTGCTCTAGGCCCCACAACTTTGGACCTAGCTCTTAACCACAGCTCGTGGGGGGCGGGGGTGCAGACGAGTTAAAGCGGGGGTGTGGCCATAAAAGTTTGGGGTTCACTGAGCTAAGGCCAGGGTACGTCTACGCTGAAGCTGGTGGTATAATTTCCAGGTCAGGCAGAGGTACATATTCTAGTTTTGATCAAACTAGAGCATAAAAATGGCAGCCTTGCTGTGAACAAGCTGCTTGATTATTTAAAGAGGACTAGACTGTACCTGGCTGGCTATCCCATGTCACTGCCTATTCTACTGCAGCTACATTGCTACTGTTAGCACTCTACTTTGATCAAAGTTAGCTCATGTACATCTACCGGAGATGGAAATTACATCTCCAGCTGCAGGATACCTTTCATTAGCTAGTAGCAGGACAAAGCTGTTATCCCAGAGGGAGGACAGGCCACTAAGGACACCCTTGCCTGGCTCCTTTTCTGTTCTCTCCCTTCAGCAGTGAGGGAATCCTACCCCAATCAGTGCCTCAAGGGCGGAGGGAGGGGCTTGACCCAGTTCTCTCCTCTCCCCCACCTTCAGGAATTATGAGAGCTTCTGCCCCATCTGGTGCCCCCAGAGGTGTCCAGTTCTGGGTGCCACATTTCAGGAAATGTGGATAAATTGGAGAAAGTACAGGGAAGAGCAACAAAAATGATTAAAGGTCTAGAAGACATGTCCTATGGGGCAAGATTGAAAAAAATGGGTTTGTTTAGTGTGGAGAAGAGAAGACTGAGAGGGGATATGATAACAATTTTCAAGTATATAAACAGTTGTTACAAGGAGGAGGGAGAAAAATGGTTCTTCTTAACCTCTGAGGATAGGACAAGAAGCAATAGGCAGTTTACGTTGGACATTAGGAAAAACTTCCTATCAGAGTGGTGAAGCACTGGAATAAATTGCCTAGGGAGGCTGTGGAAGCTCCATCATTGGGGATTTTTAAGAGGTTGGACAAACACCGGCCAGGGATGGATAATACCTAGTCCTGCCACGAGTGCAGGGGACTGGACTAGATGGCCTCCCGAGGGCCCTTCCAGTTCTATGATTCGAAAGCTAGAGATAGGTGCCCCTGGAATTTTCAAGAACTCCCATGGTCCCTCCCCCTTTTGTGTCCGGGGGGGGTAGGATGGTGGGTCCCCCCCTCCGTTTGTCTGCGGGGAGCGAGGGGAAGTGATCAAAGGGCGAAGTGGCGGGTCTCTGCTTTAGCAGGAGGGTGGATTCCCACAGGTGCAGGGAGAGAAGGGATTTCCTCACGCATGGGCGGTAAGGCCAGACACCGCCCACGCCTCAGGACTGAGCAGACTCCCCTTTACGGAGGGCGCTGAGTCTCTGCTCCGCCTCGCCAGCAACAAGCAACCCGCGGCCAGGAGCCCACGCCGCCCCGCGCCTGCGCATTGGCTGAGACCTCCCTCTCTGTTGAGGCCTCCTCCTGCCGGCACGACGGTCTCTCCTGCCCATGCGCGGTAATGGCGCCTCCAACCGCCCGGTCTCCATAGTAACGGAGAAGCGCAGCGGTCTCTCTGCAGCACTCACCGCCTCCTTGGCCCGGTGGGTGGTCTTCAGCGTCTGGTAGGAAAGCTCCATGGGTGCGGGCTATGCGAGGAAAGGCCCACCTCGCTCACGGCACGGGCGGGAGAGTATAACCCGCTCGGGGACGCGGGACAGCCACCCCACAGCGCCTCATCCGCACAGCGCACAGGGGGAGGGTCTGTCTGAAGATCTGACCAATCAGCGGGCGCTGTCCGCAGCCCTAACCTGTCAGAGCACCGGGAGGTGGGGAGCGGGGTGAGAATTGTCCAATCAAAAAATGGGTTTGCTTGACAATCTGGCCAATCGTCATATAGGGAGGCAGGGCCCGCCTGTAAAACTGACCAATCACCACATACGGCAGTGGCGAGGCTCGTTTTGTAGCTACTGAGGAAGTGAGTAGGTGGTTGCGCTGTGAACTTGAGGCGCGGAAGTTCCCCGCTGCTCTGCCTGGCTGGCTACCCCGTGCTCCGATTCGCCCCCTTTGCCACGTTTTAACCCCCGTCAAAAGCAGTCCGCAGAACCCCCCGGGGCAGGGTGAAGGGCAGTGGCTTCAGCAGATGTACTGAGCATGCTCAGTGCACGTAAGTAGCGCATTGCTCCGCAGGGCAATATCCGGCCTACGCTACAGCGGCTGTTGCTGCTGGCGCGGGGCAGGACCCGGCGACCCGCCCTCTCGGAGGCTTGGAAAGCACCCAGTGGGCACTGCCAGGAAAAAGTAACCTGCTAGTTCCCTTTCTCGCCGGGCGCCTTCCTATGGCCTGGGGCACCGGTCTGAGTGTGTGTGTCCACCCCCCGCCTTCAGCTCCGTGCCCGGCTCTACCCTGCCATTAGCTCCGTGCCCAGCTGTGCAATGCCATTAACTCCAAGCCCAGCCCTACAATGCCATTAGTTCCATGTCCGGCCCCACATCATGGCACGTGCTGATCAGTGTAGGACCCCTGTCAACATGTTCCCACCCTGCCTTTAGCTCCCCTTGTGGCAGGGCATGTTCTGATGGCTCTGGAACACATCTCCGAAGGTGCTCACCCCACGTTTTCATCCTCTGTCCATAGCAGGGTATATTCAGAAGGATATGGGACACCTCTCAGAACATGCCCACCCTTACAAACCACCACTTGCACCTGATAAACTAGCTGTTGTTTGCCATCTGAGGAGGTGTGGAGCCAGAGAGATTAGTGGGTGAAGGAGGTTTTTCTGATGGGAGGTAATATGGGGGATGTGGCTGAGGCAGGTAGGAGTAGGGCCGAGGATAATTTGAGGGACATAAATGGGGGGAAGCGTGGGAGTGTGCCTCGATCGATGATACCTAGGGGGCACGGCAGCTGAATCGGTTTAGGACAGTGCAAACACAGATGACATGTAGTTATCCAAAGATAATTGATCCCGGTGGGTGTGGATGCACTGAACCAATTGAATATAAAACAAGTTCAATAAAACTGGTGGCTTAATTAAAAATGTTTCAGGTCACTAGCATAGACAAGGCCCTAATGGTAAAGCCAATCCTAAATCTCTAGTTTGCATCAGATAAGATTGCTGCTTGGTAGTTGAAAATCAAAACCGCTATTTATAGAAAGACCTGGAGTTCTACTCACTGAATGAAGATTCTGAAACAATGGCAGGTATTTCTAACAACTTTTAAAAAAGGAATCTTCAAAATACATTGTAGCTATAACTTTACTGAAAGCTGTAGGTAAAATTGCAAAATGGTTTCAATTATGCCATTCCCATTAAATTCTGAAAAGTTTTCCTTTAGGGATGAAACTGCTCATATTTGGCCTCAGGCTGAAGGCTGATTTTGTTTGTTCAGTAAGAAGTAAAAACTATATTCTCTTCCCATTTAAAAGAACATGAATCATGTTTTCTTTATTATTAGCCAGAGCTACAGCAAAACCTGCTATAGTATGAAAAATTGCATGTATAAAATAGTACCTATTGAATATTGCCTTTGCAAGTTGTAGAAGACAATGTTTGAAAAAGAATAAGATACCATCTAGGTAGGGCGACCAGAAGTCCCTATTTTTGTCTTTTTCTTATATAGGCTCTGATTACTCCCCACCCCCATCCCGATTTTTCACACTTGCTGTCTGTTCACACTACTAAGAAGAAATGGGCATTTAAGACTGGCTTGTTGATTTTTAACAATGCCTGAGCAGGCCTGTTTGCTTCATTGTAATATCACTTTTGTATATTTTTCTCTCCATCCAGCTGGACAGAGGTAGGGCTGATAATAGGATTAAACTATACAAGATTGAGAATAGACTGCTAAGTGGTTTCAAACCCCCTCTCCCCGCCTCAAAAAACAAACCTTGACAACTGGTATAGGAGAAATTTCAGGAGTGAAAGTATTGTGGCTTTAGCAATTTTTTTGGTGTGTAACCATACCTCTACAAATTCTGATTTTTTTTAAGGCCCTGATCCTTTGAGCACATGTATAGTCCCATTTACTCTAATGGAACTGTAGGGTTATTTAAAGGAAAGCACACGTGTAAATATTTACAGGATTGTGGCATCTATTTCTTTCTCCTTCCATCATGAGAATAGGAGTCCCAGTGAAAATTAATATATTGCAGTCCCCTTAATTCAGCCTAGCAGAAAATATCTCCAATCAAGCAGACATGGGAACTCAACAGGTTCTCTCATTTCATACTAATGGGATGTGAGCCTGGAAGCATAATTGGAATCCCATGAGTACTAACGTTGTACATAGGAATTTCACTTTAAGAATGATGAAAATAAAAAACCCAAGCACAGCAGTTAAAAGGTAACAAACTTACTCTGCTGCAACATTAAGGTTGTAAAGTTGAACTCAATACAGAGGTTAACATTAATGTGGTCCACATTGCACACCAAGTATGTTTTATTGTCTGAGTCTAGTAAATAGATATGCATTAAACTACACACTTAGCAGGAATGAAAATACACTGCAATATAATTAAATTAATATTCCTGGAAGAACGTTAACTTCTGTATTTCCTTATTTTGAATAGTCCTGCCATAACCATTACTTTGCATTAAAATATTTTTTGCATTTAATATAGCTTGCTCAATATATGTTTTAGATATGGCATTAAAACTAAGGATATCCCTCCTAACTCACCAGGTAAAAGGATGTTTGTAAAGAAGCCAAAGCTAATGAGTGGTGTTTTGTAATTGGCGTATTAATCATGTCATCTCTACACATGCAGGTTAAAATGCCATCTTGTAAATTTTGTTCTTTTAATGGTCAAAAATGGACTGCCACTAGAGCTATTTCCTATCCATTTGGTCCCCAGCAGGTGTATTTACTTGATGCAGAGACCATGCATCTTGGGGTGCCTCACTGGGAAAAAGTGCGACTCCCTCTTCAGGGTGGCCACCAGCATGACCACATCACCTATCTTAGTCTGAGCAGCAGTCTGGCGGTCCTGCTTAGAATGCAAAGCAGTAATGATCTATCACAGTCTGTGCAGCTCATTTCATATGCACAGTCCACGTGCCCCAGTGAAGCAGTGAGCCTCTACATGCTGCCTTTATAATCCCTCTATCTGCCACGCCATGGTCTTGTTCTGGTTCACCAAGACCTCAATGCATTCCCAGGGATTTTACTCCTGTGAGTCCTGGCCAACACCATCCGGATTAGGTATGGGATCCGCTAGCCTATCAGATCCTCTTTAGGGGCGACATGGGACAAGCACAAATGGGTGGCTGTGGAACTGCTCTAGTGCCAGTATTGAGAGATGCCATTAGACAGATTTAGTCCTGTGGTGTCAGAGCCTTGCTCTGATGACAGGTATCTGCATCGCTGCTTGTGGATAGTGATAGCTGGTTGGGTGGCAGGAGCAGGTCATCTGGTGTGGTGTTTGGCATACTTCTAAGGGAGCTCAGTGGTCAGGGGATGGGGATGGTGTGATGTCTGCAAGAGAGTAAACATACTTTGCTAAGTCTGTGCTTGATTTTAGTGGTGCAAGATCAGCCCCAACACCTAGTGGTTCAGGATCCATGGACTCATGCAGTAATGACATATGGCATTTACATACAGTTAGGACTATCCTTAGGCTGCTTTCCCGGGATGGGAGAAGGGGGCATGCCCTGGGGTACTGGACAGTATATTGCAATAGTGGGCAGTGGGACATATAACGGGTGCATCCATGGCCTGGAAACTGGGTTGATGTGACTGTTCACCATTAAAGTGCATTGCACTCTCCTACTCACTATGGGCTGCTGTCAATACTTGCACATGCCCAGTGGGTCACAATGCTAGCTCCCCCTCCCCATGGAAGACATCACAGGCCTAGTGGAGCTAGCCACTTGTGTAGGTATTTTGGCAGCTGGTTGCTCTGGCCCTTGCGAGGTAGGCACCTATGCACTTTTGAAAATCCCACCCAGAGTCTACCTGCATCTTTCGGTGCTTAAATACCTTTTGAAAATCTGGTCCTAACTCTCTGATGGAGGGAAGAGCCATGAATAAATCATTCACAAAAAACTCTGTGGACTCATACACGTACACAGCAAGTGAGGCTATTTCCTATGCTGTAAAGTGTTTATGAAAGTTCAAACCCCTATCTTGCAACTGGTTCTGCATGAGCAAGTCCCACAGGCTCAGGGTTGCAGTGGGCAATTTAGTGGTTTACTAGGAAGTGGGCAATCAGGTAATCCAGGCCCTAAATCTAGGGTGTGTAGAGAGGAAAAACATACCAAACAATGTAATAGAAATATTTTAATTAAATTAATAATGTAATAACAATTGTATTTCTTGTCATTAAACAGTCTCTTGTTTTGTTTGTAACCAGTACTTTGGAGTACTGTGCTAGTGTATTGAGAACAGGAAAGTAAAACAGGGCACGCTTCTTTGTCAAAGCCAATCAACTGACAAAAAGTAAGCAGTGAATAGTAAATTTAGATTGTTTCATTTTAAGCTGTTACTATTAGTACTATAACCAAGAAAGCATTACTTTAACCTGATAACATGCCTTTAGAACTATATGGATTTTTATTGGCTGGTACAACAGATAGAGAGTAGAGTTATACTGCTGCCTGCCATTTCTAAGCTTTGTTGTGCCAATTATCAGGGCTACAGGTTATTCCAGGAATAAGGCATAATGGGTGTCTTTCCAACAAAAATTAAATTTTCTTCAGCTATAGATAACAGAAGAATAAAGCTTACAATAGGCAGAGCACAAACTGAAACCACAGACAGTAGGCCTGATTCTCCACCAGGCTTTACCTTGGGTAGTTGTTAACACCTGTGTAAAGAGGGTGTTAAATGATACTAAATTAGAATTCTCTCACTTTCGTTGGTGCTAATATGTTCTACTCTCTTTGCACAAGTGTAACAAGATAATGAATCTGACTCAACTTGCAGCTTAAAGGTTAAACATCTGTATGGTTAAACATAGTGAACCCCATCCTGTACTTGTTTCAACTGCAAAACACAGCCTGTCCCTCCTGTTAGTTTGTAGTCATTATCCATATACCTGTGATCAGTAAGGCTAGAGAACACAGAAGTTTGTTAGGGTGTAAGGCTAATAAGCCTAATTTGTTAGATTGCTGTGAGCAGCTGTGGAGTTTCTAACTGCTTAGCCCAGGGCTTAAACCCTGGTTTGCAGGCACCACCTAGGCTTTACTCATGCTATCAATATTTTGTTAGGTAACAAAGCCATGGGAGAGTCAGTATTCACCAGCGTGCATGGCAAATGGCCTTGAAAAGATTATTATTATTAAGCTAATGATGTATTTCTCTATTAACAAGCCTATCCCTATGAGGGGAGAGAGCACCCCAGTTCTAGAGGCTTAACTCCCCAGTTTGAGCAATGTTTGTATAGAAAACCCTGCAGTTCTGGCTTCCTTCTAGTAAGAGGTACTGAGGGGCTGCTTTTCTGATGGCTACTTCACAGCAAGGCACAGTGTCTGCTCCACAGATAGCTGTCTCCTCATCTTGCTCTGTGCCTTTAATTACAAAACAAGAGAGGACAGAAGGAGGAAGTGTGGGAGATGCTCCTGAGGCAGGGGCCTCCAAGAGGCTGAGAAGAAGGAGGAGGTGGAAGAAGCTGCCAAGAAAAGTCACCGTTGAGGTAAGCATGTTTAAAGCTTAGATGAGGGGTTGGATGGGGAGCTGAAGTCCTAGTAGGCTGCTGGGGGTGGCAAAGGCTCAGGGTGGCTGAATATCTGGGAGTGATGGCTAGGGAATGCCTTTGTCTGTGGGGATACTGAAAGGCTGGGACTTGTTCGTATGCACAAGGGATAGGTTGAAATTCTTTGGGGATGCTGAAGGGCTGATGCACCAGGAAGGGGGAGAACCCCCAGAAATAGAAAATTGAAAGACAGCCCTGGGGTAGGAAGAGAATGGGGCAAGACCTTGAGTGCAAGGAAGAATGTGACTGGGTGGGTTCCCTGAGAAGGTGGGGAGCAGGAAATGAGAAGGGGGGGAAGGGAAAAGGGGAGACTGGGAGGAGGACCCTGGAGGGGGAAGAACACTTGTGAAAAGAAGAGAGTGGGATCTGGGGAGGGAAAGAACATTGCAGGAGGTGGTAAGTGGGGAGGTCTGTGAAGAGAGGGAATAGAAAGGGCTGGGGAGGAAGATTGGAGAACAGAGGGGAGAGGGAGGAAGGGTTGAAAGGAAGAGTTAACAAGCGGGATATGAAGCCAAAAGAAAAATGGGAGACAGCAGACTGGAAAGAAAGGTAGACTAACTTTATTTCTTATTGTCTTATAACATGTTAGATGTCAAAACATTCCAAAAACAGTCTGCTTGCTTATATAGCTCACCTGACATTGGGAAATGTGATTCTAAAGGTTGCTGGGTCGATAGATGTGGCTGTGAATTGGAAGAGGATAGAGAAGCTTGGCTTTCCTCTGTGTGAGGGAGAAAATATCCTGCTTTGGTGTCTTTTATATCTCTGATTCTGTCTTGAATATGTTTGTTTCCATATGCAGCTGAAGGGAAAAATATGAGGTGCAATGCAGGGGATGGCAGGGTCTAACATAAGAATGGCCATGCTCGGTGAGGTCAGTTGTCCATCTATCCTAATATGCTGCACTCTGACAGTAACCAGTGCCTGATGCTTCAGAGAGACTGAACAGAACAGGGCAATTATCAAGTGATCCTTCCCCTCTCATCCAGTCCCAGCTTCTGGCAGTCTGAGGTTTAGGGACCCCCAGAGCATGGGATTGCATCCCTGACTATTTTGGCTAATAGTCACTGATGGATCTAACCTCCACGAATAAGGTCTGGTTTGGTTGGTTGGGCTGCATGATGTGTGTGTAACGGTCTAACTGAACCTAACTTTTTGCACTAGCAACTTATTCTAGTACAGAATTTCATATGCTACATGGGTCTATTCAGTTCACTATCTTGAATTTTTGAGTCAGATTATGGTAGGTTGTGCAGAAGGGATGGGACAAGGGCACCAGGAGCCTTCCTTCCCCTAGGCTAGCCACAATGGGCTCGTCTTTGCTTAAATAAATAAATTACTAAATCGGGTTGTGTTATGACAATCTTGAAGAGTTGTGGCAACTAACATTGTTAAACATCAGAGTTTACAGTCAGTAGACAGGGCAAGTTGTCCCTAATCATGGTTAAACCTTGATGGAACCATGAGGTCTATCTGCAACCAGCTGATATGATGCTAAACACAAAGGTCCCTGTTTGAACTGATTGCAGATTTGTGTTTAATACTGAATTAATGTGACTCCTCAAGATTATAACATGAAGCAATCTTCTAGAGTTGTGGATACCAGTGTGACTAGAGAGTATAAATGGAGTATATGGCATAGCACTACCAGGCTCCCCAAAAGATCAAGGACGGTGCAATGTTTGCAGTCTTCAATGGTCAGCAGAGCTGATTGGACTTGAGTAGGGATTTGCATGTTGTCCTCTGTCCCAGGGCTGTGGAACTCTCGCTTCAGCATGCACTTCCCCAGAAGAGTTAGCCAGAATTCTTCCTGACCGCACTTGTTGCAGCATGGCCTGCTGCACAGGCTCTAGCTAACTCATATAGTCTAAAGCCGTTTGTTTTGAAATGTTTTTTAAAAACTATTTGTATATTTGTTACAAGCTTAAAATTAAAGTGCAACTTCTTGCTCACTGCAGGAAACTTTGGAATTTCAAAACCTTCTGGGTCAGGAAGCCTATATCTTTCCCTTTTTAATGCCTCTCTGTGTCTTCTCAGTCTCGCTACTTGAGCTGGTCTGGTTGCTTGCCTGTTTGTTGGCTCCATTCTTGCCTTTTAATAAATCAGTTTGATTTAACAGCAACATTGCCAACAAAACTGAATATTGTGACTAGGCAATTACTGTAACTAGATAATTATCTCTGGCTGCTTTTGAAAATATGTATTTGAGTTGCACCTCAATGTGTGTGTTGCTGTAAATGTCTCAGCATTTCCTTTGCAGCAGGAGATCCATTATTCTGTTTCAAAGTTTACTGCCAGTGACATTTTTTTCTACATTTTATTAATAAAAAAAAATGTATCTCTATCACTTCTGTTGTGATGAGACTTATCTGATAGTAAATGGATAAAACTGAGAGCAATGAAATTTATGGGATAATAATTCCAATATATATAGATATTGCACTTTAACATGTTTGGACTTATGGTAGCTATGCTACCTTCCCTCACATAAATAAAATATCACTTCATATAAACAAAAATTCAATAGTTGGAGCACACACTTCTGTCCAAAAGAATAATAAATACTCCTGTTAAGGCGCTGGACAGGGATTCAGGAGATCTGGATTCTAATATTGGCTCTGCCACAGACTTCCTCTTTGATGTTGGGCAAGTTACTTAATTTCTTTGCTTCTATTGCCCTTCTGTAAAATAGGCTAGTATGTCAATAGATACTACAGTGCTGGAGAGGTCATAGGTAAGACTAGAAATAAAGCCTTAGATAAAATATGGATAAATGCATTCTGCACCCATATGTTGTAAGACTTGTTAGAAATTAAGAGTTTCTTTGGTAAATGTTTGACAGTTGTGGTGGCTGAAATCCTCTATCCACAGAACAGGTACAGTGTTAGTGCAAGCTTCCTTATATGTGCTACCACTTCCTTTGATATGCCTCAGTCCAGATCTGGAAGGATGGTTTGTGGGGCGAGGCGGTAGTTTTGTTTTTTTCTGATTCCACAGACAATAGTGCCAAATAACTCCTAGTCTTCTGGCTTTTGGGATCTGAGTGCTTATTGACTAAGAACTGAATTCACCAAATGGACAACCAACACTTTTCAGTCATTATTTATCTGGACTAGATTTGAACTAGAGCTAGTTCAAGACTAGCTACTTAAGATTTTTGTTGTGCTTATCTTTCCATCTTGTCAAACAAGATTTATAAGTCTTGTGCATTCTGTGATTTTTCTACTTCAGTTGTAAGCTTTCTGGGGCAGAGACATCTTTTAAAATATGTTCTATGAACAAATGGCCCTGATCCATGACTGGGGCCCCTAGGTACTGCTGCAGTACAAATACATAATGATTTTGAGGAAGACTCCATTGTGAATTAGTTAAAAAGCATTTTTAAAGTATTTCCCTATTACCGCATATAGGGGTAGGTTACTCTTTTGAAAACAACTATCTTGTATATTTCTAAAACGTCTTTTATTGTGGTATGAGATACAATATACAACACTTTTAAAGGTTTATGGGGCTTTACAAACATATATGGTGATGTTCCCTGACTAGTCCAAGACAAGAGAATGGACAGTAGTTCAGAAGAGGAAGGGTTTGAAGATGAGGGATTGGTAGAAGTGGTGGATTTTATAGGAAGATATTCCAGGCATAGGGGGCAATTTATGGTGTGATGTGGTAGAATTTAGATTGTAAATGGTTTAGGGCAGGGACTGTCTCTTGTTATATGTCCACATAGCACCTAGAATACTTTGGGTGCCATATACAATCAAGAATAGTTATTTGGAGGTTGTGTTGTGGTGATATTCTGGGAGAGTGGGACAGTAAGTGATCCTGTGCAGATGGTGGTGTGAGGGGAAGCCAAGTGTTGAACTAGACTGCAACACTGTAGTGGGGTCATGGGGGGCCAGGCCATGATGCTGTATAAAGGCCACATAATATGGAGGGACAGTGCCTAGTGGAGAAGATGTGATGCTGTGTGGAAGCCTCATTGCAGGGGGTTGCCAAGAGGAGGAGGAGATGAGAAGGTGATGCTGTAAGCAGGTCTCATGGGGGTGGGGGGAGGACAACAGTGACAGTTGTTTGGGACAGTCATAGTGATGTCTATGGGGTGGCCTTGTTGCAGGGGGGACAGTGCCAGGTGAGGAGGCTATGTAGTGGGGGATGTAGCAATTTTGAAGGGAGGGTGTGTGTAGTAAAGAGGATGATGGCAGGTGGGCAGGGGATGTAGTAGGGGCGAGACATGGTGATGTAGAGGGCAGGGTATGTGGCAATGGGGGATGATGCCAGGTGGGCTGTAGGGAGGATATGTTGTAGGGAGGACAGTGCTGGGGGCGGGGGGAATGTAGTGGGGAACACAGGCTGTGGGGAATATGACCCTGTCAGGTCAGGTAGAGATGAGGGACATTGTGATCCTGTGGGGAGGGTATGTGGCAGGGGGAGGAGGGGAACTGTGATGCCATGGGTAGGAGATGCTGTCAGGTACTGGGTGAAATGGGTGATACAGTGATGCTGTGGGGGGGGATGCTGTCAGGGAGCATGAGGGGGCAGGGGGATGCTATTGGGTGTGGGGAGGACATGGGGTGCTGTGGGGTATAGGGGTGCTGTCAGGTGGGGTGTGAGGGGGCAGGTGGATGCTGTGGGGAAGGGGGATGCTCTTGGGTGGGAATGCTGTGGGGCGCGGGTGCTGCCGGGTGCAGGGTATGGGGGTGCTGTGTGGAAGGGGATGCTGTCAGGGAGCATGAGGGGGCAGGGGAATGCTATTGGGTGTGGGGAGGACATGGGGTGCTGTGGGGTATAGGGGTGCTGTCAGGTGGGGTGTGAGGGGGAAGGGGGATGCTCTTGGGTGGGAATGCTGTGGGGCGGGGGTGCTGTGGGGGAGGGGATGATTCTCAGGTGGAGTGTGGGGGGCAGTTGGATGCTGTGGCGTATGGGGGTGCTGTCGGGTGGAGTGTGAGAGGGCAGGCGGATGCCGTGTCCCCACAGCCTGGGCACGGAACCACCCCTTCTCCCCGCACCTGAGGAGCCCGTGACCGAGCGCCCCCCTCCCCTTCTCGTGCCGCCCCCGTGCGCAGCGGGGCCGGATGGGCTGCGGAGCCCGCCCCGTCACGTGGGGGGCGCACACAGGGTGCAGGATGGTGGCGGCTGCGGCGGCGCCCGGCGGCGGCAGCGGGTAGAAAATGGCGGATTTCGAGGCGCTGAGGGTGAGGAAAAAAATCCATCCCCAGCGACCCCCACATCCCAGCTATTGCCAGCCAGTGCGGCCGACCCCCCCTCGCCCACAGCTCGGGCGGGACCCCTCAGCCGGGGCCTGACCCCCCCTTCTCACCCGCTCCCTCGGGCCTTTTGGGGGTCCCCACCTCATCTCCCGGTCCCCACCAGGGTTTTGCCCCTCCCCGTCCTTCCAGCCCCGCAGGGTTTTCACCCACTAGCCCGGATTTCCCCCCCTCCCCACGCCCCGGTCTCCTTTCCAATCTGCCGCCTCAGGGTGTGCGCGCCCCCGCCCCCGCCCCTGCTCCCACGCTGCTGAGGGCCCAGGTTGCCTTCATGATTCTCAAACGGAGATGGGGGTGGGGCGGGGGCAAAATGGAGGTGCCTTACTCCTGCTCCCCAGATCTGGAGCTTTCTGTGATTGCATGCCCGGGCGCTGATCTCGCTAATTATTATTTACCAGAGTTGGGGCCTGGGGAGAAACCCCCCCCCAATTCAGTGTGAATGTGGCTTTTTTTTTTTTTTAATCTTTGAGTAGGATAAACTAATAGTAGTATTAAAATAGCCAGTTTTTTGGGGAGGGGGCCAGGGGGAGAGAAAGTTGCCAGTAATTCTTACCAGAAAACAATCAAAATGATTTTTAAAAGGGAGGACACTTAAGGTGTCTTTTAAATGTCTCTTGAAGTTAGAGATGAATGCAGGCCTCAAATTAAGGTGCTTTGTGCACACACACAGTCATTCATTAGCACATCTTAGCGACCTTGTAGTCCTCACCTGTATGTTCTTTGACTTAAAGAAAAATGCTTTCTAGTGTCTTACTTTTTTTTAGAGGTGGAGGAGTGGAGAACTTGCAAATCCTGGTTTCCATTTTCATGTTGAGATTGTTTTCCGACATCTTGAAATCATCCTTATACATCCAGTTTACACTAGTATAGAAAATTTCTGCCTACTAAGTGATATGACTTGCAATTGAGATATGAAAGGAGACAATTCTGCAGTCATGTGTGGCACCTTTTTTCTCTTTTTTACAGAAATGTGTATCATTTTGTATTAATTGTGGGAGAGGGGGACTCAAACTGATTTTTAAAATCAAATTTGAGAGACATTAAATTTGCTGTGAAAATACATTAATTGAATACAAATTTGGGAACGATATGCACAAATGCAAGGGCTATGGAAATCGGTATTTTTTTATGGCAGAACTATTCCATCTACTCTTTCACTTGATGTCTTTTTACACAGTTACATTGAACTCCTGTGATCACTTCAAACATAAAGCACATTTCTTCCTTTGAAATATCTGTTAAAAGTCTAATACAAAGAGCTGACTACTTCTGCTTTTTTAAAAATATAAACATCTTTTAAATTTCCTTAACATCTGCAAACATCATTTTTGGTACACCACTACCTCGATATAATACCACCTGATAGAACGTGGTAAAGCAGTGCTGTGGGGTGGGGGCAGGGCTGCACACTCTGGTGGATCAAAGCAAGTTCAATTTAACATGGTTTCACCTATAACGCGGTAAGATTTTTTGGCTCCCAAGGACAGCGTTGTATCGAGGTAGAGGTGTATATGACATTTTCCTTCATATTCTTATTTCTAGTAAATGGAGCCCAAGTCTGCAAGAATGCCGTGTTTGCAGTGGGAGTTTTATCTGTAGGAGGTTTGCAAAACAGCTCTTAAACTTTGTCTGTGGTTGGGATTTCTGCTGTCACCAATTAACGTGAACCCCAGGGCTAGCACCAGTGGGAGCCCTGGTGTAGAGAAGGCTCTAGTAGCCAGGCCACTTTTCACCAGGCTTAACTAACATATGGGAAACACTGGCAGTTGCCAGAGCTTTGCCTATGTTAGTTAGGGTTTCCGCCAGTGCTAATGCTGACTAATTTGTTGGAACCATAGCTCTGGTGGGGGAATTTTTTCACAAAAAAATCCTAATCCAGGTAGGATCTGAGGGAAGAGCAGAGTTTGGTCTTCCTGAATATAAGCTTTCTTTCTGAAATGATTTAGTAAGACTTTATTTTTGTTTTGTTTTGGCTTTTTGGGGTTTGCTTGTTTGGTGTTTAACCCCCCTTCCCATGTCATACTATCGATTGTCTTGTCTCTCTACAAACTTTATACCAGGAAACTTCAGTCTTCTGTTTTAGTCCATCTACAGTTTGCAGTAGAAAGGAGGATATAGCAAAATGGGTGCTGTCTCAAGGGAGGTATAAGATAAAAAGTTCCCATAAAGTTCATTCCATCTAGCCCCTAATTACGTTGAGTGAATTGGAAATATACATCTGAAATGTCAGGTGTGAAGGTGGACATCCTGAATTTCTTCACTAGACGATGTAGGTTTTGACACAGCTTAAATTATTGTCTGTAAGGGACTCTTCCTTGTCCATACTTCTATAGATGGAAACTTCTGTAAATTCCCCCCCTCTACAATTTGATTGTTGGCAGTGCTGCTTTATCTTCCCTGCTATTTTCTATCTCCTCATAACACCAAATAACAGGAAGTAAGTTATATGTAGTCTTTAAGCATCTTACTACTGTGCAGGCGCATAGCTAAAGTAGCTTGAACTGTAAGCCCTTTGAGGCACGGATGTGATTTGTATGGTGTGCTAATATATCATATACATCTATGTAGATTGTCCCTTGCTATGGCTGACAGAGGGCTGTATGATCCAAGAAAGCTTTATATTATTATTAATATTAATAAGTGAATTAAATGAACCAGTAGAGCAGTGGTTTTCAAACTGGGATATGCATACTCCTTAGGGGTATGTAAAATTTCGTCGAGGCATGTGAGAGAGATCCTGTATTGGCAGCCAATGCATCATGTTATCCCTTACAGACCTTCTCCCCCCCCCCCACCATTTTCATAGGTATATTATGACCCTTCCTCCAATGGGGGTACACAGTAGACTGCATTATTTGGAAAGGGGTATACAGCTTAAAAAGTTTGAAAACCACTACAGTAGAGAATATGGGCAGGATCACATTCATTGTAAATTACAGGAGCCTCCAACTTCTGTGATGAGGGTAGGATTTGATGAGAAAAACTATGCTTTCCCTTATCCTCGTACCCAGTTTATATTCCTGCCTCAGTTACTGGTTTAGATAATGGGGATTTTTTTTTCTAGCAATGTGTCTTATCATAGTGCCTCACAGTCCTCAGTGTAGATATTTTCAGAACACTTCCTCTGAGGGAAATGTTATCCCCATTTTACAGATAGGACAGTGAGGCACAGAGAGACTCAGGCACAGATTTTTTAAAAGTATTTCAGCATTGCAAGACCCAAGTACCATTGACTTCGGTGAAACTTAGGCTCCTAAGTTACATAGGCCTTGCATTGCTGAGCGAGTAATGTCCATATTTTTAGAGGCATTTAGGTCTTAATGACTTTCCCAAGGTCACACACGAAGTTTGTAGTGGGGTAGGGATCTGGGTCTCTTGAGTTCCAGGCTAGTGCATAACACCTGGATTACCCTTTCTTTGTAAAAGTTGTCGGGTAATGCTAGATAGTGACTGTTGGTCCAAAGTGATAGCTCTGATGTTTCCATTTCTATTTATCTTACCTGTAAACTGGGGTGTCAGTCTCTGGACTGGAGAAGCCAGTTCACAATCTTGATATCTGTTTAGCACTGGGAAGGTGGTGGTTTAGGATCTCTTTTTGTGATCCTATGTGGCTGCTGGAGAGAGTGCAGTGCGTGTCTAACCATTAAGGCCTTTACTCCCATTGATAAATCACAGTTTAAAAGACTGAGCATGATGCTCACCTGTTTGGATTAGTGGATCTGAATTACAGAAATTCAATTTACAGGTATGAAGTTTCTTTTTGACAGCCCTCCGGCATGCCCCACAGTCAAGGAGGAGAATGGCTTCTTCTCAAATGGCTAGAACCTCCAGAAATTTCTTCCCTAAATTAGTGTTTTGTGGATTAATCTACAGTATTGTCCGTTTCAGAGTGGTAGCCGTGTTATTCTGTATCAGCAAAAACAACCGAGGAGTCCTTGTGGCACCTTAGACTAACAGATTTATTTGGGCATAAGCTTTCGTGGGCTAGAACCCACTTCATCAGATGCATGGCAGAGTTGCTTGCTGCACTGATGCTGAGCAGCTGTTCACCTCAATATGCAGTCTCTGCCTGTCTTGTGAAGGGACATTAGGGCAGCTTGGAAAGCTCAATTTTTATTAGTAAGCTCGCTGAAAGTTTAGAAGCAGCAGATCCGGCTTCAAGCATGATTCTGTTTTTTTTGGTGTTTTAGGCCAGCAGAGTATGGGGATGCTGTAGAGTCAGTATGCTCAGCTTTCTGGGGTAAAGGAACATTTTAATGTTGTTTTATGATTGTGGTATTAACATGCTGTGTGGAGAGCCACGACCAAAGAGTTGGAGGCAGGAAGCTTTTCATTGTGGTTAAAGAAAACCAGGAGATCTTGTAGGAGCCACCATATTCCCAGTTTTTTTGGAGTGGTGTCCTGGATTGTCATGGTACTCTATTTAGTTTGCAGAATTGACTGCTTTTTATTATACTTTAATGCAATAGTCTTTGGTGTATTTGTATACAGTATAAGATTTTGTTGTCTCTTGTAAAAATGGTCATCTTTCCCAAACAAAATAATGCTCTGAATGTAGTTTCAAGAAGGTCTTGAGAGAAGTTGTAATCAAAACATCCAGAGTAATTCTTACCTCTCACAGGCCTTAACATTCTGGAAAGATAAGATGAATTCTGAATAAGATGGTTTAACTGTATAATATAATGGTGTTTCTTTTAAACACATTTTAGCACTCTGAGGAACTTTAAGGTTTAGGTTGAAAGAAGCACAATTTTGTGATGATCTCTTAGTATTTTGTGTCTTCAAGACTTCCATCTGTGTGGACAATAGAAAAGTTTTAGGTGAACAGGAATATACATGTCCATTCCTTTTACATTAG
The DNA here is from genome assembly GCF_007399415.2 of Gopherus evgoodei. Taxonomy (NCBI): domain Eukaryota; kingdom Metazoa; phylum Chordata; order Testudines; family Testudinidae; genus Gopherus; species Gopherus evgoodei. The sequence continues at coordinate 123,388,937 of NC_044327.1, forward strand.
GAAACAAATTAGGTGTGACATTGGGAACCTGTCATGCCATTTGGAAGGAAAGAAGAATGTGCCAGCAGAAAGAAATTCAAGTGGATCCACATTTCTGTCCTAAAAAGAAGTTTGAATCCACACCAGGTTTCATTAGGGCTTGTAAACAATAGAAAGTAAGTAGCATCTAATCTTAATAACTGCATCTGCTTTCAGACTGGGTAATACTTGCTGACACACATCTAATCAATGAACAGAGCAAGGGACTAATAAAATCCTAGTCAAAAAACACGGTGGCTGAGAGGAGTGCATGCAAGTTTGGAAGTCTCAAAGTTCTGAGTTTCACAACAGAATCCTTGTGCAGCCGTAGATAAGATATTTAACTTTTCTGCATCCATCTCCACGCTTTGTAAAATGGGGAGGCTAGTTGCCTACTTAACTAGGGTATTGTGAGGATTAGTTAGTATTTGTACAATGTTTACATCATGTAAAATGCTATATGTGTCCTTAATATTAAGAAATAGAGTAAGAAAATGGTTATGGGATTTGCAGGTGTGTAAAACATTTTGTATATCTACAGTATACTGTACTATTGCCATACTGTGTAACATTAGTTGTTCAGGTATAAAATTTAAACCACTGCACTTTACACATCTAATTTTATCCAGTATAATAATGCCTTTTAAAGCATGAGTTCTCAATTGCTAACCAGGAAGGAAACAGCATATTATAAAGTGGATGAATTTTGTTTATCTTGTCATGCCCCATTATGCACATCTTTCAGTTTTTGTCATGTATTACTTGCATCAAGGGCTCTGGGTTTATGATTTCTAACCCAAAGCCAATGTGTAATTCTTGATAAAACTTGAGTGGTGGAATGCAGCTATGAATAGACAGTGAACAATTGTCTATAACTATATGCTGTAGGACTCCACTGGCCATCACATACAGCCCCCAGCTAAATCCCCTCCAACGCATCATCAAGGATCTACAACCCGTCCTGGACAATGATCCCACACTTTCACAGGCCTTGGGTGGCAGGCCAGTCCTTGCCCACAGACAACCTGCCAACCTGAAACATATTTTCACCAGTAACTGCACACCGCAACATAATAACTCTAGCTCAGGAACCAATCCATGCAACAAACCTCGATGCCAACTCTGCCCACATATCTACACCAGCAACACCATCACAGGACCTAACCAGATCAGCCACACCATCACTGGTTCATTCACCTGCACATCCACCAATGTAATATACGCCATCATATGCCAGCAATGCCCCTCTGCTATGTACATCGGCCAAACTGGACAGTCTCTACAGAAAAGGATAAATGGACACAAATCAGACATTAGGAATGGCAATATACAAAAACCTGTAGGAGAGCACTTCAACCTCCCTGGCCACACTATAGCAGACCTTAAGGTGGCCATCCTGCAGCAAAAAAACTTCAGGATCAGACTTCAAAGAGAAACTGTTGAGCTTCGGTTCATCTGCAAATTTGACACCATCAGCTGAGGATTGAACAAAGACTGTGAATGGCTTGCCAACTACAGAACCAGTTTCTCCTCTCTTGGTTTTCACACCTCAACTGCTAGAACAGGGCCTCATCCTCCCTGATTGAACTGACCTCGTTATCTCTAGCTTGCTTGCTAGCATATATATACCTGCCCCTGGATATTTCCACTACATGCATCTAAGGAGGTGGGTATTCACCCACGAAAGCTCATGCTCCAAAATGTCTGTTAGTCTATAAGGTGCCACAGGATTCTTTGCTGCTTTTATATGCTGTAGAGATCTTGACATTGTTTAGAACATTCTATTAATTATGTTTAATAAAATAACTGATTGTAGCTGTAAGGTAATCTGTAACATTTGGGACTTCATCCTGCAATCCCTGCACGTACATCCCACAGATTTTGAACAGAGATTTTGTGTTTAGTACCTTAAATACAGGTTTAGTACCTTCAATATTAAATAAGGGGTGTGGGGGGAGATGAATTGTAATACTCTCTTGAGTTTTAAGATCCAGTAATTCACACAAACAATATTTAAAGAATGCTAACAGGGGAAAAAGTGAGATAATCCATTTCATAGGATTTAAAAAAAGGATGGGTTGCTCCTTAATTCCTGAGTGGTGGCCAAGTTTTCAGAGATTTGTGTGCATCCAACACAAACATGCAGTTATGGTTTACAATACCATGCACTGGGATGCATGCAGCTTTGAAAACCTACTGCTTAATTTATACATTTCCTCGTTAGCTATAAATTGTATTGTTCTTCTTTCCCTCCCTTTTAGGGCCTGATAATCAGATGGTGTAAACAAGCATACCTCCATTTATTTCAGTGCACATACTTACTTTTGAGTTAATCTTGCTAACATTTTTGTTACATGAGTGTAGAGCAGAGAACTGGAATCAGGAGGCCTGGTTGTGTTCATGAGTCTGTCACAGGGCTTGTCTACATCAGAAAGTTGCAGCGCTGGTGAGGGAGTTACAGCGCTGCAACTTTGAGAGTGTCCACATCTGCAGGGCATCACCAGCGCTGCAACTCCCTGTTTGCAGCGCTGGCCGTACTCCCGTTTTGTCTCGGGTGTAGAGGATCCAGCGCTGGTGATCCAGCGCTGGTAATGCAATGTAGACACTCACCAGCGCTTTTCTTGACCTCCGTGGAAGGAGGAAGCCTCTGGTAATCAAGATGGTTTCCTTTCCCGGTTTGCTCTCTCGGTCCCGGAGCCAGCCAGCAAACCGCAGGGAAGGAGACCTGCTTGCTCGGGGTTCCGGGACCGAGAGAGCAAACCGGGAACGCCGCGGTTTGCTCTCTCGGTCCCGGAGCCAGCCAGCAAACCGCGGGGAAGGAGACCTGCTTGCTCGGGGTTCCGGGACCGAGAGAGCAAACCGGGAACGCCGCGGTTTGCTCTCTCGGTCCCGGAGCCAGCCAGCAAACAGCGGGGAAGGAGACCTGCTTGCTCGGGGTTCCGGGACCGAGAGAGCAAACCGGGAACGCCGCGGTTTGCTCTCTCGGTCCCGGAGCCAGCCAGCAAACCGCGGGGAAGGAGACCTGCTTGCTCGGGGTTCCGGGACCGAGAGAGCAAACCGGGAACGCCGCGGTTTGCTCTCTCGGTCCCGGAGCCAGCCAGCAAACCGCGGGGAAGGAGACCTGCTTGCTCGGGGTTCCGGGACCGAGAGAGCAAACTGGGAAAGGAAACCAGCTTCGCCGCGGTTTGCTCTCTCGGTCCCGGAACCCCGAGCAAGCAGGTCTCCTTCCCCGCGGTTTGCTGGCTGGCTCCGGGACCGAGAGAGCAAACCGCGGCGTTCCCGGTTTGCTCTCTCGGTCCCGGAACCCCGAGCAAGCAGGTCTCCTTCCCCGCGGTTTGCTGGCTGGCTCCGGGACCGAGAGAGCAAACCGCGGCGTTCCCGGTTTGCTCTCTCGGTCCCGGAACCCCGAGCAAGCAGGTCTCCTTCCCTGCGGTTTGCTGGCTGGCTCCGGGACCGAGAGAGCAAACCGCGGCGTTCCCGGTTTGCTCTCTCGGTCCCGGAACCCCGAGCAAGCAGGTCTCCTTCCCTGCGGTTTCCTGGCTGGCTCCGGGACCGAGAGAGCAAACCGCGGCGAAGCTGGTTTCCTTTCCCGGTTTGCTCTCTCGGTCCCGGAACCCCCCTTGAAGCCGCCCAACAGCGCTGCAGTGTGGCCACATCTAACACCACTTGCAGCGCTGGTTGCTGTAAGTGTGGCCACTCTGCAGCGCTGGCCCTATACAGCTGTACTAATACAGCTGTAACAACCAGCGCTGCAAAATTTTAGATGTAGACATGGCCACAGTGTTGGTGAGCCACCTTGGCCAAATCACTTAAACTGTCATTGCTAGGGCCCTTCCAAATTCCTGGCCGTGAAATGTGTCAGACCATGAAATCTAGCTGTTGGATGGGAGGGGCAGGGCTGGGTGCACCCCAGCCAGGGGCTCCTACCTGGTCCCCGGCTTCAGCTGCTAGCCCCTCCTGGTCTGGGAATGGATGGGACTTAATCTTCTCCTGTACAGCTGCTTGGGGGGAGGGAATCAGACCCACCTCGGGGTACCTACCCCAGCTGCAGGAAGATCTGGGACTGGACAGGGAGGAGCAAGTCCTGTCCCTCCCCAGCCTATCTGGGACTAGCAGCTAAGAGTACCCCCAGCAGCACGGGGGAGGTCAGACTCACCTCCACCTCCAGTAACCTCCTGTGACTGCAGAAAGTTCCGGGGCTGAGGTGAGGCTGGCAATCCCATGGACCATGCCTCCCCACCCCCATCCCCCGACTCCCTTTTGGGTCAAGACCCCCATGGTTACAACTCCCTGAAATTTCAGATGTGTAAACATCTGAACATGTGAAATTTACTAACTTTCAAATTCTGTGGTCATGAAATTGACCAGAATGGACTGGGAATTTGATATGGCCCTACTCATTGCCTGTGACAGTCTTGAGATCTTTGTATGAAAGGTGGTATGTAAGTGCATTAGCAGCACTATTAGCAGTCTGCAGACTAAAAGATGAGTTGGGGAAAAAAAGAATGTAGAGATTCAAGTACTTCTTGGTTGAAGTTTTTTTCCAAGTGGAGTAGTGGATTTAGACATGTCTTCCATTAATTTCAATGGAAAATACTTAAATTCCCTAGATTGCTTTGAAAGATCAGTCCCTGTTCACTTGCTAAACTTAAGGCTTGACTTGAAACAATCATGAATAGTTTTTGAATAGTAACTACTTCTTATTTAACTTCAACTTTTTTAAATGGGTGAAACTTTCCTGTCTATATTTGGATCTAATGACCTTCAAAATCTTGTTTTTGCAAAAACACACTTGGATTATAAAAGCACAGGAAAAACCCTTGAAGCTCCCAGACTATTTTTCCTGTTTAAAACTTAAACATGGTCCAACAGAACTTCCTTCAAACTTTCTCCCCATTTCTCCCCCACCCACGCGGAGGGGAAAAAAGAGAGAGAAGATGATTGGGTGAAACTTTTACAAAGCATGATGTCATAGCTAGGAAGAGATTAGATTTTTACATCTGAAGCTTGCATCCTTGATTTAAAAAGGGCAAATGGTGGTTATCTGTAAGAGAGACTGGAAATTTAAAAGTAAATCATGAAAGCACCATCAATAGCCCACATCAGATCAGTAATGTGAAAAACATGCTGGTTTTGTTTTGCAGTGTCTAGAGAACAAAAAAAAAAAAATGAAAACCAACTTTTTGGAACCTACATTAGGTCTAACTTGTAAATGGAAATATTTACTGGAAATTACTTAAGGCGTGGTCTTGCAAATAGATGCACAAGGGTAGATGCTTATGCCCCTACAGGCTCCTGTTGATTTTAATGGGAATCCATAGAAACATAAAGTCCATTCTGGCAGATCTGTTTGCGGGTTCAGAAAGTAAATTTATGAAGTAGGGACTTGATCCTGCATTCCTTACACATCCAAAATTACTGTTGACTTAAAGAGAGAGCAGAATCCAGCAAAATGAAATACTCTGTTATTGAGCGTGTTTAATCACTTGCAGTGAAATCGATGTTAGCAATATTTTTCTTCAAAAACACAAGTTTTGTGCATCAATGCAGTGTACGTGTATTTCTACTTACAAGACGCATCTGAGGTGCATTACTCTCCATTTAACTTGTGGGTTGTCACATTGATACCAATATGCAGTAGCAAAATGCTAGTCTTTAGAATTTCCACATTAAGCATGAGTTGTTTCTAGACATACTTGACTGCATATTTTGCCTTGATTAATTTTCAGGAATGCATACGAGCAGCAAGCAGTAAGGGAAATGGAAAGTGTACTGCAAGGCATAGCCTGTTTCTTTAACTCTTTATCGAAGGAGTTTCCACATTACATTTTGGTTTAAATTCTTTTAGTCAAAATGGATTCCATAAATACTATCAGCAAAAAGTTTTATTCCTAAACCTAAGTTAAGAACTTCCCAATGCTATTAAATTTCTTTGTTGCATTTTGTATATAAACAGTCTGACATCCAAGAGCATGTTAAGCCAATTAAGTATCTTTCTTTTTAATATTAAAATCTTATTATTTTCCTATATTTTTTCTAAATTTGAAATACATTGTAAGACTCTTAATTAAAACTGTTAACTTAAGCTAATTTTTATACAGCCCCAACGTTTTTTTAAAATCTCAATCCCAGGCCCAAAAATAAACCTTAAAAATTTGACTTCATAGGGAGCGTGATTGGACCTGAAGAAGGGAAATATGTCAAAGGATTTTAAAATATATGTCCTTTTGACAGTTTGATAGTCATTTCTAGATGGCTGGATATGTATATCTATAATCTATTTTTTTCATATGTAGTTTTTGAAGATTTTCTGCTTTAACTGAAGGGAGTGAGAATTTGAGGTGATCTGCGGGGGCCAGTCAACTTGAGAATTCAGAGTGTGTGCTAATTTTAGCAGATGTATTATACTGTATAGTGTGAGAATTGTTACATATCCACAGTAAATTTATTTGAAAAGTAGAAGTTCAAAGATCATGTCAATACCTGCAATATGGCTACTTCTGACAGCCAATTTGATTATCGTGATTCTAATACCAAGTTGTTACGGAGAAATAACTGTATAGTGAGTAGTGTGAATTGGACATACAGAGCTGGGAACTATATAACCATAGGGGGTCGGGGTAAGAGTAGGATAACATCAGTAACTGTGTTGCATCTCTGCTCTGGTGGAGGCAACTGGTTTAGACTAAAAATAACTTTTCCCCTACCTACCTTGTCCACAATTATATGATAGTTTTATCCCTTATTTTGGTATTAGAGCAGATAAATCCATCTTGAAATGTATTGTCAACAGTTTCCAATATAAATATTTTATTTACTTTAAAAAATTCAAGACCATTTATGAGTTGGCAGTAAACTAATGTTTTATAGAATCCTTGGTCCCTGCCATTTCAAACTTCTATTTAGGTCATCTCGTTATCTTCCTGATAATTAGTATTGTTACTTACAGTACATTTAAAGCTATTCTGGACAAAATGCTAGAATGTGTCAGATCATAGGACTCCCTCTGTTTCCCCTGGAAGACTTCCACATTCCACACCTTACTGTGTTTCACTCTCATGAAATTTCTCCTGATAGTCACCCTAATTCTTCCCTTCAGCAATTTTGATTCTGTAACTTCTAGCAATATCATGTATCATTCTACATAATTCCTCTCCATATTTATACGGTTCAAATAACTGTAGCCAGTTAGCATAGTACATTTAGATGGCATCTGCTAGCCAAGTAATAATGGGAATTCTCACTAAAAAGATATCAAGACTGTCCAAGACAATTGCACACTTATGAGAAATTACCTGTCCAATCACAATTACTGTCAACTGCTAATAGTCTAGGAAAAACACACCCCACTTCAAACATTTAGATTCTAGATATTCAAGATTAGTAATTAAAAGATAAATTGAGGTTGAGTATTTAATGGTAATACGGAAGAAATAATAGAAATTTATGGCCTGGTTTACCTGGTTTACCTTCATCTTTCTCTCTCAATTCCAGCTGAAGTCAATGGGAAGTGTGGGTGCTCCACACCTTTGAAAATGAGGCTCTTAGTTGTTGTCATAGTAAGATGGAGGGGCATGCTTTACAGAATATAATCTGGGATCCAGGAATAAACTACAGTAGAACCTCATTTAACTGAGCCTCCATTATCCGGCTCTCCGTATTTATCAAAGCACCAGCTGCCTGAGGCAGACAATGGCCAAGTCTTAAGAAACCTGATTTATCCAGATTTTTGGTTATCCAGTCTGGACCTAGTCCCAATTAGATTGAATAACTGGGGTTCCACTGGAGTTTTAACACCAGCTCAGCAATTGGTCCCACCGTTGTGTTGAGTGAGTCTCTTCAAGGAACACTCAACTTGCAATTTTTTTGTTAAACTGACTAGATCTCAGGTAGCTTCATGTACTAACCTGCCTCTGATTTATTCCGCCCTCCCCCGCCAATCTTGTGGTTTTGCATAAATATTTTCCAGTCATGTCCCCCTCTCTTTAAAAATTATCTTCTCTGTGGAATGGTCCCACACTAACAGGAAAATTGACTGACTAGCAGAATATGTAGAGAAATAGTAAACAGTCTAAACACAGAGGACTCTCAAATTCACAAAGTAAACAGGCTGAAGAAAGATTTTATTTTTTTAGGTGTTTCTTGTGATAATAGCGGGGAAAGATCAGGTAGGTGTGAAGTTTTAAGTTGACAGTATCCTTTTAATTTTCTCAAGCATAAAATCAGACAGTTCTGAAAGTTAATGAGTTAATTATAAAATGCCATGTAATTATTTTTTGGAACATAGATACACTATGATGGGTACTTTAAAAAAAAGTCATCAAAATTACCTTTTTAAATGAGTACTAATCCTTTTTAAAATTTTATTTTGATTTTTTTTCAAAGTAAAGTTGAATAGTGGTAATTCATATGAAATTTTGCAAAATTAGTTATCTGTCTAGTTCACCGTTTCCCTAACTCTGTAAAGCTGAACCCTTCTTCAGGAGAATGAAACCATCTGTGCCTCCTTTTGATCCTACCTGAGGAAGTGATCCCACTTTTTAGGAAACACTGGTCTAGTTGAATAGGCAAGATGGCACGCAAATTTTGGAGATGCGCAAGGGGCAAAGCTATACTCAGGCGGAGAGTTTTTTTTTTTTAAAGAATAAATCTTAAACCTGAGCTATAAAAATCTATGTACTTTCAGAAATAAATTTTATATGCTATACATATTGGGAGTACTGTGTTAATCTTAACTCTTTTTTCTCCCTTTAGAATATGGTATCAAGTTTTCGAGTTTCTGAACTACAAGTGTTGTTGGGCTTTGCTGGACGTAATAAAAGTGGGCGCAAACATGACCTCCTGATGAGGGCACTGCATTTATTGAAGAGTGGCTGCAGCCCAGCAGTTCAAATTAAAATCCGAGAGCTTTATAGGCGTCGGTATCCAAGGACTATTGAAAGTCTGTCTGACTTGTCACCTATAAAACCTTCAGTTTTCAATTTGGATGGTAGCTCCTCTCCTGTGGAACCTGACTTGACTGTTGCTGGAATCCACCCACTACCTTCTACTTCAGTCACCCCTCAATCCCCTTCATCGCCTGTTGGTTCTGTGCTGCTTCAAGACACTAAGCCTCACTTTGAGATGCAGCAACCATCACCTCCAATTCCACCTGTCCATCCTGATGTTCAGCTAAAAAGTCTCCCATTTTATGATGTGCTTGATGTTCTCATTAAACCTACAAGTTTAGGTAAGTGTTAAATTAAGCAATCTGTAGAGTTTGTTGTTAAAACTGACTAAAGCAACCATCATTTTAATCTTACATCTGATCAGTAAATCCAGATCCATAAAATAGTGAGCTTCCCAAATTATACATTTATATAGAGATCAACATTTCCACTTTGTAAAAACAGTAAATGCTGCTTGGCATTTTATAAATTGCTCTAACTTCCACTCCCAGAAGCAATAATGTTCTTTACCTGCAGCCAAGGGACACTCAAAATCATGGTTCTTTTCTGCCTTTGAAAATACTATAGAAATTACTTCCTATATGATCTTTGCAGCAAAATGTACTTATGATCAGTATAAGCAAGGAGAAACCTACAAGGGCCAGTAGAAAATGGATTTTGGAAAATTAATTTTTGATCCATGTGGGTGATCACAAATTGCGCTATCATGTTGCTAGAAGGAAGTTGTCAAGGCTAGCAAACTGTCCTCCAGCTACAGAAAATTTGAGATGTTTTTTTTCAGGGTAGGGTCTGAAGAGCTTAGCTCTTCCATAATGAATTTGACATTATACCAAATGAGTGCAGTAGATTTAATCACTTGAGGAATGATGGTTGTGAAGAAATGATTGTTCACCTTACCTCTTATTGACTGAGGCTATGGCTACACTTGCAGAGTTTTTGCGCTGTCAGTTTCACCAGTGGTAGGGAACTGGTAAAAGAAAAATGCAGGTTTGTGTTCTCTCACTTCCACAGGCATCAGTTCGTGTTCACATGTGCAGCACTTCCATCACCGATCAGAGCAGCGCACTGAGGGCAACTATCCCATAGTGCAGCTCTCTCCATTTTGAGGATAGGTCTTGTGCGAAAGAATGGTGATCGCACGGCATCTTGGGTCCCTGCACAGCCTCCACTCTCCAAACACTGATCAGCTCCAGTAGCTCAGCACTGCTCTAAGCAGGGGATCGTTTGCTCGATAACTGAGCACTTGCCAAGAAAACAGGAGAGGGAGTTTCAAAGTTCCTGGAGCTTTACAGGGGAAGGGTCGGACATCTGTTTACCTGGTAGCAGAGCTGCTTGCCAGAGTGGTCACCTTAGGCACTGTGGGATATCCTCGGGAGACTAAAAGCTGTGTGAGCAGGAAGAACATGTCTTTGTTTGCACATCAACACAAAAGTATCACTGGTAAGAACTATACGCATCTCGTGGAAGTAGTTTTCTGTTTGCTGTGAAAGTTTCACCGCAAAAAGTCATTGGCAAGTGTAGATGCACTTGTGGTTTTTTGCGTGAAAAAGGGACATTTTTGCCCTTTAAATGGCAAGTGTAGACATGCCCTGACTGGTTTTATTGGAGTACAGAATAGAGCTGTCGTGTGCACTTCAGCAATTTGAAGTCCTGCTTATCCTCAAAGGCCCAGATTTTAAAGGTATTTAGGCCTTAGTGCACTCAGTGTTGCAATGCTTATGTGATTTTTTTTAGGGGCCTAAATCTCATTTTCAAAAGTGCTCTAGTCCAAGGCTCTTAAGTGCCTAGATCACTTTTGAAAACAAGATTTAGGGCTTGTCTACATCACAAAGTTGCAGCGCTGGTGAGGGGGTTACAGCGCTGCAACTTAGGAGGTGTACACATCTGCAGGGCATCACCAGCGCTGCAACTCCCTGTTTGCAGCGCTGGCCGTACTCCCGTTTTGTCTCGGGTGTAGAGGATCCAGCGCTGGTGATCCAGCGCTGGTAATCAAGTGTAGACACTTACCAGCGCTTTTCTTGACCTCCGTGGAATAAGCAGGTATCCCAGCATACCTGAGGATACCTCTCTGGTAATCAAGCAGGTCTCCTTCCCCGCGGTTTGCTCCGGTGTTCTCCAAATCCCCCCCAAAGCGGGTCTCCCTCCCCGCGGTTTGCAGGGGGGTTCGGGGAACGCGAGAGCAAACCGCGGGGAAGCAGATCTCCTTCCCCGCTGTGTGCTCTCGCGTTCCCCGAACCCCCCTGGAAGCAGGTCTCCTTCCCTGCGGTTTGCTCTCGCGTTCCCCGAACCCCTGTGCAAGCAGGTCTCCTTCCCCGCGGTTTGCAGGGGGGTTCGGGGAACGCGAGAGCAAACCGCGGGGAAGGAGACCTGCTTGCACGGGGGTTCGGGGAACACTGGAGCAACCCGGGGAAGGAGACCTGCTTCTCCGCGGTTTGCTCTTGCGTTCCCCGAACCCCCCTTGAAGCCGCCCAACAGCGCTGCAGTGTGGCCACATCTAACACCACTTGCAGCGCTGGTTGCTGTAAGTGTGGCCACTCTGCAGCGCTGGCCCTATACAGCTGTACTAATACAGCTGTAACAACCAGCGCTGCAAAATTGTAGATGTAGACATACCCTTAGGCTCCTAAATGATGTAGGTGTTGCAATGCTGAGTTCACTAAGGCTTAAAAACCTTCAAAATCTGGGTCTAAATCCAGCTCCTTGAAAACATATACTGTATCTTTGTGAATATGTTGGTTTCTGCTTTTTTAAAAGTTCAGTTTGTTGCATCACATTCAATATTCATACTTCTAAAACTGCACATAAGGTCGTCCCTACCTCCCATCTGTGCTCTCATTTTCCCTCACACTCCCTGCTTATTGTGTGGATTTTTCTTTTCCTAATTCCTTTTTTTCCTCCCCTCTTCTGTACCTGTGCCCCCATGACTATGATAGACTATTTTGTCATTCGTTAGTAGCTCCCTCCTTTCCTTAAAACCCCTTTCTTCACGCAATCTCTTATAAGTGATCCCTATATTCTCTCTCAATTGAACTATAATCTTTTGAATTGTAAACTCCACAAGGCAAGGATTGTATCATTTTCTGTTTTTGTACAGTAACAAGCATGCTGGTGCTGAGCAAGTAATATAATAACTAGGATTTAATCACAGTTAACTCACACAATTAACTCAAAAAAATAATTGTGATTAATTGCAATTTTAAGCACACTGTTAAACAATAGAATTCCAATTGAAATTTATTAAATATTTGTGGTTGGTTTTTCTACATTTTCAAATATATTGATTTCAATTACAACACAGAATACAAAGTGTACAGTGCTCACTTTATATCATATTTGATTACAAATATTTGCACTGTAAAAATGATCAAATAGTATTTTTTAATTCAGCTCATACAAGTACTGTAGTGCAATCTGTATAGTGAAAGTGCAATTTACAAATGTAGATTTGTTACAGAACTGAATTCAAAAATAAAACAATGTAAAACTTTAGAGCCTACAAGTCCACTCAGTCCTTCTTGTTCAGTTAATCGCTCAGACAAACAAGTTTGTTTGTATTTGCAGGAGATAATGCTGCCCGCTTCTTATTTACAATGTCACTTGACTGTGAGAACAAGAAGTAGGACTGAGTGGACTTCTAGGCTCTAAAGTTTTACATTGTTTTATTTTTGAATGCAGGGGTTTTTTTTGTATATAATTCTACATTTGTAACTTCAACTTTCATTATAGAGATTCCGCTACAGTACTTGTGTTAGGTGAATAGAAAAATACTATTTCTTTTGTTTTTAACTGTGTAAATATTTGTAATAAAAATAAGTGAGTGCTGTACACTTTGTAATTGATATCCATATATTTGAAAATGTAGAAAACATTCAAAAATATTTAAATAAATGGTATTCTCTTATTGTTTAACTGCAATTAATGACAATTAATCACAGAATTTTTTTAATTGCTTTACAGCCCTAATAATTGTTCATCTTACTTGGCTTGTTAATTTTTCAGAGCTGTGCACATGGCTTAATGAGTTAATAAGTTTATTGATGGTAAGTAATGGCTTGTTCCAGTAGTGTGAATAACTACCACAGTTAGATCTTCAGCATGATTGTGTTCAACTAGCAAACTTTTTGGAAAAAGACTTCTATATGGATACAGAATTACTTTAAACAAGGATGTAATCCAACTATTTTTATATCACTATAGCATGCTTTATTGAGTTACTCCTGACCAGGTAGTCTAAAGCAATTTCTCTATATTGGTACAGCCTGGAAGAGAATAGTGCACCTGTTTTGGTTTTAGCCAGTGGCTAGACCTGGTTTTGGAAACTTTTTAGATGTTCCAGATCTTGGGGTTTGTTTGTATGGTAGTATGTGTAATTTTTCTGGGTTGGTATGTTTTTGTTTTTGTTTTTTGAGGAGGAAGGTAGAAAACGCATGAATTTTTTTTTCTCCCCAATATTTCAACCAGCTCTGGCAGTGTCAGTGTCTTCCAGGGTGCACAGCATGCTGTAAGTGAGTTTGCTGACAGAGAAATGTGAGGCAATGAACATGCAAAGTTTTCTGAATCTATGTAAATGTAAATTGTTTTTCTACAATGGTTATGGTAAAAAGGAAACTGATTAGGTCTTGAAAAATGACTTGATATTGAGTATTACGAGCACTGAACCAAGAACAAACAAATCAGCATACTGCAAGGAAGTTGTAATCGAGATTTGGTGGTTGTCAGTTTTTCTTTTAAGACATTTATTAAAATAAATTTTACTTAAAGTTTTGTGGATTGTTTATAAACAGTCTGTGCATATTATTATTCTTAAATAGCAGGGTAGAGAATAACTTTGGTTTTTTCACTGTTGTATATCATGAACCAAAAGCTGAAACTGGTCTGAAGTACTCTGTGGAAAATATTGCTGTATGCAGTAGGTACTCAAGCCATGGCTCAAATGAAAGTTTCCATGTGCTAGATTAAAGATAGAGGTCCTAGCCTTTGTAGATATTGGATGCTTATATACTACGATGTTGGGTGCCAGTATAAGGACGCAGATCATTAACAAGGAAAAAAGAACATAAGAATGGCCATACTGAATCAGACCAGTGGTCTTATCTAGCTCAGTATCCTGTCTTCCGACAGTGGCCCTACCAGATATTTGAGGGAATGATGAGAGAGGCAATTATCAAGTGATCCATCCCCAGTCATCCAGTCCCAGCTTCTGGCAGTCAGAGGCTTAGGGACATTGGAGCATGGGGTTGCATCCCTTACTGCTTACCATCTTGGTTAATAGTCATTGATGGACCTATCCACCATAGAATAACCTAGTTATTCTTTTGGCCTTCGCAGCATCCCCTGGCAATGAGGTTTGTAGGTTGACTGTGGGTTGTGCGAAGTACTTCCTTATGTTTGTTTTTAAACCTGCTGCCTATTAATTTCACTGGATGATCCCTGGTTCTTGTGTTATATGTAGTAGTAAATAACACTCTTATTCACTTTTTCTAATCTGTTCATGATTTTTTTTCAGACCTCTTTCCCCCACCCCCTTCTCTTTCCTAAGATGAACTGTCCCAGTCTTTTTAATCTCTCTCGTATGGAAGCAGTTCCATACCCCTGATCATTTTTGTTGCCCTTCTCTGTACCTTTTTATATTCTAGTAGGTCACTTTTACAATGGGATGGTCAGAATTACATGCAGTATTCAAGGGGTGGGCGTACTATGAATTTATATAGTGTCATTATATTTTCCTCACGTATCGATTTCCTAATGGGCTCTGATAAGGACCACTTTTGCTTTTATAATAGTACACTTCTACCTCGATATAATACTGTCCTCAAGAGCCAAAAAATCTAACTGTTATAGGTGAAACTGCATTATATCGAACTTGCTTTGATCTATTGGAGTGTGCAGCCCCCCCCCCCAGCACTGCTTTACCGCGTTATACCCGAATTTGTGTTATATCGGGTCGCGTTATATCGGGGTGGAGGTGTAATATCAGTTAGTAGAGTCAGCATAGGAAACCTTCTGAAAGAGATCTGGGGTCAAATTTTGATATACATGTGCATGGCTTGTTGGTGGGGTAGCTTTTTCCTTACAGAATTCAGTAAGTTTTCTTTAAAAGATGACTCTAATATTTAATTAGAGTGAAATTTCACTTATTTTTTTTGCATACGTATGCCCTTGAAAACAATGGAAGTGAAACCATATTCTGCAACTGCAATGAGATATGGCATCTTAGCTCTGTTTTGAGCAATGCTAGATAAGTATCTCTATCTTCTAGTGGTATTGAAGCTTCATTTTGTTGTTAGTATTTCTGTAGGGCATTAAATTTTAAAAATACTGTGCATTGTGCCTCTAGTGGTCTCCACTTTCGAGTGGCTTGTGGAGCTGCTTCTGTTTTAGTCATGATGAAACACTTAATTTTGATTTAGGGATATTCTTTTGTAGCCAAATGCAGATTTCATATAGGATTTTTAGAAAGTTTCTTTCCTATATAAACTAACTAACTAAGCATAAACCAGGAGCTTTTCTATCTGTTGCAGATGTTTATTTGTAAAAGCAACTGATAGTCTTGACAGATAACGTTAAATTAGACAGAGTATAGAACCAAACAGCAGTTTCCTTAAATGATTACTATAGTGGGAACGGCTGGCAATATGGGGAGACTTGATAAAAATTAATGCTAAATCTAGGAAGAGGAAATGGACAGGTATTCCCACCTTGAGAAGCTGGCCACAATATAAAAGCACAATTGTGCTACATGTTTGCATTCCTGGAGCAATTAAACCCTTCCCCTTGTTCCTTGCCTAGTATCATGCTTATGAAGTCACTTTAAAAAATGTGTTCAATTGCAATATTTTTCAGCCTTTCAAAGCCATAAGCATCCTCAAAGATGGGGTGAGATGAGCCAGTAAGACATACTCTCCGTTAACTTGCAAATTGTGAAGAGGAGTGATACTGGGCAGTTGTTGGCAGCATCATGTGTTGGCTTCCTGTGTTTGAAGAGGGCAATGACTATCACTTCATGACAGCTTTTTAGGCTTGTCACCTGCTAAGTATGACTATCTTTTAAGAGTTCTCAAGGTGAATAACGCTGCTGCTGATCTATCAAGAAACTCATGCTGCAGACTGCATCTTGCAGTTTGCTTGTAGCATTCATGGTTATTAACTCATTGCTACTGTGAATGATGACGATAAGTGTGGCTTGGGCATGGTCTTAAAGATGTCTCAGTCCTGGAGGATCCCAAGACCATGGGAGATTCAGTAAGAGCTTGGACGACTGACCGTAATGAATGCTTGCAGACCTCCAAATCTCGAATGAATGAAGCCTGTATTACCTCCTCCCCATTTGGCTTTGTACCTTGGTGACTTAAATAGCTACCACTCACAATAGGGCTATAGTAGACATGATGCAGCTGGTGGAACTTATTTGCAGATGTCTACCACCTTTTGTTTAAGTTCAAAATCAGGGACTTTTTGCTCTGGCAGATAGAATACTGAACACAAAACGGACCTCTGATTTCTGATGAAAGACAATAGTGGTTTTCCTCTGAAAGCTTCACAGACAGTGCTTGGAAACTTAACTTGCAGCCAACACTGCTCTGCTATTCTGCATGTCAATTTAGCTGTACATTGCCTATGCCACAGTAATTGTAAAAGGATACACCATACCTGGTCAGTCCCAGGAATCTCTGATCGCCTTGTTTATCATCTTACCAAAGATGCTGTGAAACACGTTCCTCACAGCTATCACATGGTCTCAGCTGCTTGCTGGCAGCCGAAGAGTATGAGAAGAGCTATGATCTGGACACAGCAAAAGCACTAATAGTCATTGAACTCTGCATGCCTGAAAAGATGGAACAAAATATTGGATGGTCTTCATTACGCTCATTCTAGTAGTAAAGCCTGTGAGCTTGAAGTCATTGACCTAGGAAAAACACTGTCAACCAAAAGTGACAGCCAGTGCTATCACCTCACCCTCCTTTGTAATTCAAAACCAAAACTGACCTCTTTGGCTAGACAGAAGGTTTAGAAAGAGCTCTTTCTAAACATCCAACAAAGTTCTGCCACTTCACCTGTATATCCCCATATTGCATAGTAGAAGAAATCAAGGGTCTTGTGGCCACTAAAAAAGGAAAAGCTGCTCGCAAGGATAGCATTTATCCTGAATAATTTGGTGTCAAATGTTGAGCAAGGTTGGCAAATGTATCCACTGCTGTACGTTCAATAATAGAATAGTCATAGGTGGTTTCAGCTGGTGTCCATGTTAGAGTAAGGCTGTACAAGTGATTTTGGGCAGTGGGGAGGAACATCACCACTCTTACTTAGCAGATGTGTGTTCTGTGCATGTTCTGATTCTACAGAAGTCAACAGAAGTGTTTTACTTCTGTTAGCCTTACAATTATTGCACTCATTGACAATTGTGCATCTGATTGAATTATTACCAGTGATGATGCAGAAGTCAAAAATTTTGCTTGATGTTTAGCTCCCAGGCTGTTTGCAGGACTGACAGGAAAAACACTTTAAAAAAAAAAAAGAGGAAAAAAAAATTGTAAACCAGATTTGCTTGAGCTGAGTTTTATTGAGAGTGAACCCTTAAAATGCCATTTTTACTGTCTGTTTGAATGAAGTGCTCATCAAGCTCTTCAAATGAATCTTTTGAGATTGGCTGCAGCCAATCCCTAAACAGAGCTTTACTGGTGTAATTAGTTCCATATGAGTTTTTTACATGAAATATATCTAGATAATTAACTACTGATTTTTGTGTGTGTGTGTGTAAGAGAACTGGTTTTAAAATAAAACTGACTTGGATTATGCATAATCCAATGTAGTAGACCCAGGAAGGCTCTTAAGACCAAGAACAAACAACTCACTGTGTGTATTTGAGAATTAGGGATTTGGAGGGCAAATAGACTCTCTTTTATGGTTGAGCAGCTAAGGAGTATAATTATTCCCTTATGACTTTTTGAAGGGATGAGTAGTTCATATATTTGCAAACTAGCAATATAGTGGTTGCTTTTTTTTGTTTATCTAAAAAACAAACAAACAAAAACCACACATTAGCCTTTCCAAATGATCATGAGAGTTTTACCAGCTCAGGCCCAAAAAAATACCTACAGGCACACCCTTAACTCCACTTCTGCATAGTAAGAAAAACCTTGTAATATTTTCTGGATCTTGACCTTTCCCACAATCTGAGATTTCTGGACTACTCCCCTCTTTTAAGTACTGGCAGCCCAGGCTTTTCTATGAGGCTTAGAGGCTTGGCCATGCCCCTTCTACCTTTGCCCCAAATTCTCTGCCTCCAGTGGTACAATCAACATGGCAATTCAGTGCTTCCAAGTTGCCTGTTGCAGTCCTAGTTTGTATAGGCAGTTTTTGAAGCCATAGCTGCAAAATCTCTAAACCCACACCCACTCTTCTCTACTTTTAAGAGATGAAAATTTTACTGGCCTTTTCTCACTGACAGGGAGGTCAAATGGAGAGCACCTAGATTTGTAAACAAGTCTGAACATTCTACAGGCCATTATCCTCTGATCCCGCTGAGGATTACCAAAAGAAACTACACCATCTTTCAGGGAGTTTCTTGAGCAGAGCACAGGAACAGATCTGTGCAGACACATGCCTAGAACCCCAACCAAGGGTATTCTTTTGCTACTCAAGATCCATAAACCTGGAAATCCTGGATGCCCCATCATCTCGGGCTTTGGCACCCTGAAAGTAGGATTGTCTGGCTATGTGGACTCTCTCCTCAGGCCCTACGCTACCAGCACTCCCAGCTATCTTCGAGACACTACTGATTTCCTGAGGAAACTACAATCCATCGGTGATCTTCCATCCTGGCCACTGTGGATGTAGCAGTCCTCTACACCAACATTCCACACAAAGATGGACTTCAAGCTATCAGGAACAGTATCCCCGATAATGTCACGGCAGACCTGGTGGCTGAACTTTGTGACTTGTCCTCACCCACAACTATTTCACATTTGGGGACAATATATACCTTCAAGTCAGCGGCACTGCTATGGGTACCCACATGGCCTCACAGTATGCCAACATTTTTATGGCTGACTTAGAACAGTGCTTCCTTAACTCTCGTCCCCTAATGCCCCTACTCTACTTGCACTACATTGATGACATCTTCATCATCTGTACCCACAGAAAAGAAGCCCTCGAGGAATTCCACCATGATTTCAACAATTTCCATCCCACCACCAACCTCAACCTAGACCAATCCACACAAGCGTTGCATTTCCTGGACACTACTGTGCTAATAAGCGATGGTCACATAAACGCCACCCTATACTGGAAACCCACTGACCGCTATACTTACCTGCATGCCTCCAGCTTCCATCCAGGACATACCACACGATCTGTTCTCAACAGCCAAGCTCTTAAGTTACAACCGCATTTGTTCCAATCCCTCAGACAGAGACAAACACCTACAAGATCTCTATCAAGCATTTTTAAAATTACAGTACCCACCCGCTGAAGTGAAAAAACAGATTGACGGAACCAGGAGAGTACGCAGAAGTCACCTACTGCAGGATAGACCCAACAAAGAAAATAACAGAATGCCACTAGCCATCACCTTCAACCCCCAACTAAAACCTCTCCAGCGCATCATCAGAGATCTATAACCTATCCTGAAAGATGATCCCTCACTCTCACAGGTCTTGGGAGACAGACCTGTCCTCAGTTACAGACAGCCTCCCAACTTGAGGCAAATACTCCCCAGCAACTGCACAACAAAAACACTAACCCAGGAACCTATCCTTGCAACAAAGCCTGATGTCAACTCTGTCCACATATTTATTCAAATGGCACCATCATATGACCTAATAATATTAGCCATGCCATCAGGGGCTCCTTCACCTGCACATCTACCGGTGTGATATATGCCATTATGTGCTAACAATGCCCATCTGCCATGTACATTGGCCAAACCAGACAGTCTCTGGACACAAATTGGACATCAGGAATCATAACATCCAAAAACCAGTAGGAGAACATTTCAGCCTCTCTGGTCTCTCAGTAACAGACTTAAAGGTGGCAATTTTGCACAGAAAAGCTTAAGAAACAGACTCCAACAAGAAACTACTGAGCTTGAATTAATATGCAAACTAGATACCATTAACTTGGGTTTGAATAGAGACTAGGGGTATGGCTTACACAGCAAACAGTAGCTGTGTTTGTTTTTTTGATAAGCAGCTCCTGGAGCCTGGAGTTCACAACAAAACAAAGAGAGGCATCAGAACAAGACAAAGAGCTAGACCTTCACTTAATTACTGGATTATGGGAAGGTTCTGAAGATCAGTTACAGCGTAGTAAGATTATTCCCTGTTTACACTGGTGCCCCAGTGCTGCAGGAGCAGCGCTATACTCTTTATTCCTCTCGGGGAGGTAGAGTACAAGCAGCACTGTAGCCACGGAGATATAGCACTGTATGTGCCTTGCCAGTGTGGACGGGGAGTGAGTTACAGCGCTATAAAGCTACCAACAGTGCTGTAACTCTCAAGTGTAGCCAAGGCCTGGGAGTGGCTGGGTCATTACACATATTGAATCTATTTCCCCATGTTAAGTATCCTCCCATTTTAGACGGCTGACAAGGTGGTGGGTCATCTTGATTAGCGCTACAAAAATTTTTTTCTCCTGCTGATAATAGCTCATCTTAATTAGCCTCTTACAGTTGGTATGGCTACTTCCACTTTCGCGTGTTCTCGGTAGGTATATATATATCTATCTTCTTACCATATGTTCCCATTCTATGCTGTAGCCCACAAAAGTTTATGCTGAAATAACTTTGTTAGTCTCTGAGGTGCCAGAAGTACTCCTGTTCTTTTTGCGGCTGCCGACTAACATGGCTGCTACTCTGAAACTTAGTATTATGGGTGAGATTGGTCCCAGAAAAGAAATCCATCAAGTAACACATTTTGACCCTGTTCTCATGTTAAAATAATTACCACCACAAATGGCCAGGTAGGCATCTGTAAGAGGATTCTACCATTTGTCTGATTTCCTCTCTGCCTCCTTAAATATTCAGAAGGGGGATCCCCAGGCACGTTTAGGCCTTGTCTGCACTACAAAGTTTTGTTGGCTAAAGTTATGCCTCTTTAATTAAAGCACTTTAATTTAAAAAGCACCGTGACATGTCCACACTAGCTCCTTGTGTCCACCAGAGTGCATCCACACTCACAGCTGTTGCATCAACAGAGCGGTGCACTGGGGATAGTTATCTCACTGTGCAACTAGCTGCAGGGTGCTTTGGAAGGGTTTGCAGTGCCTCATGGGGCAGGTACAATGTGGCATGACACAGATTTCTCAATCTCATGTTCCAGGCATCCTAGCAGACTCTCTGCTGCTTTTCAACTGAAGTGTGTGGGGGAAGGGAGAGGAGAGGAGAGCAGAGCAGTGTGTCTGGGGCAGGGGAAACAGCAGGCTGACTGACCTATCCTGAGGCAGGTGGAGGACAACACTGGCCCCCCCCCCCACACACACATACACCTCATCCCTTGGCTCAGTACAGCAGTCCCTTCCCCAAGTCTCTTCCCCTCTGCCTGCCTGGGTTTCTGTGATTCACTCCGAATTTTCCCACAGCCTCAGCTGCTGGGAGTAGCAAAGAATCCTGTGGCACCCTTATAGACTAACAGACGTTTTGGAGCATGAACTTTCGTGGGTGAATACCCACTTCCTCAGATGCATGTAGTGGAAATTTCCAGGGGTAGGTATATATATGCTAGCAAGCAAACTAGAGATAACGAGGTCAGTTCAATCAGGGAGGATGAGGCCCTGTTCTAGCAGTTGAGGTGTGAAAACCAAGAGAGGAGAAACTGGTTCTGTAGTTGGCAAGCCATTCACAGTCTTTGTTCAATCCTGAGCTGATGGTGTCAAATTTGCAGATGAACTGAAGCTCAGCAGTTTCTCTTTGAAGTCTGGTCCTGAAGTTTTTTTGCTGGGAGTGGCATCCTGAGCAGCTTTGTGAGCTCTCCCTGCTGAGGAATGTCAGTTGTGTCTCATCCTGTCCCGTCCCGTCCCCCGTTCTCTCTCCCCTCGCCTGCCCCTGTGTTCCTAGTGCAGGCCAGAATAGGACCATTCCACATTAATGATTTGCTCTTTGTTCCCCAAAGGGAGCCACACGCCCAGCTGTCAAATACTTCCTGGAGCTTTGAAAGGGGAGGGGTACATGCCTGCAGGGCAGCAGAGTTCAAAACAATGAGCAGAGATGTCATGGCAGGCATTGTGGAATACTGGTGGAAGCCAGTTATGTCAACAGAACAACTGATGCTTTGTCATTTTAACTTTGCCACAAAATGTTTTATGCCTCTCATTGAGGTGGTTTTATTTTGTTGGCAAAACAGCTGTTTTGCCACAAAAGTAGCTTTGTAGTGTGTGCACACCTCCCCTTTGTTGTCGGCAAAAGACAGCTTTTGCCGACAAAACTTTGTAGTGTAGGCAAGGTCTTTGTATAAATGTTAGCATTGAGGTCTGGTACTGTCCAAAGGTGTAACTTCCTTCACCACTCCTGGGATTAAAGCAGTTTTCCAGTGAATCATTATTCTCCATCTGGCCAATAACAATTTGTGCACATCATACTTGTCTGATAACTTACTGTAATATCTCAAACTCTACTTACTATATTTTTATGTGGGAGGAAATGCAGGGTTGCTGTTTGCTTTTCATGTTTGCCTGACACCCAGTGAAAATTCTGGAACACTTCAACTCTGTATTATCCCTTGTAAAATCTAGGAATAAAATAAACCTAGTTTTCCAAGCATCTAAAGAGGGCAAAAATGTCATTTTAGTATTAAGTGTAATTTTAATTTTAAGCTATCTGACTATAATTGAATGATTCATATCCATTCCTCTTTGACAAATGCATGTAATCAACAGGAACTCCATTATTATGTGACCTTTTGTTATGTCCAAAAAAGCAGAGTTGTGGACTCTTCTATTAACTCACCACCCTTGCAATCATTTAGACTTTTGTTAGTGGACCATTCTGTTTTAAAGCTGCTTTGCATGTCTTCTCTCAGTACAGAGCAGTATTCAGAGGTTCCAAGAGAAGTTTTTTATCTTTGCTTTAACACCTCAGCAAGTCAGAGAAATCTGCATTTCCAGGTAAGAGGGAGTGCCTGGCATTTATTTGTGAGCATGTGTTAAATCACTGCTTTTGCAAAGTTGCAAGGGAGTTTCAGAAAAATCTTCCTTCACATCTCTTCACCTGTGGAACAATCTTTCAAGTAAAGTGGTGGGTGGGAGCTTATTATTCAGTACACCTAAAACTAGTGTTTGTACAAACACTAAATGGTTATGTTGGGGGACAATCCTGCATCATCAGGGAGTTAAATAAGAAAATGAGACCTTATTAATTGAAATCAAATAACCTTCATGGCTGCTGCAAGAGTGGCAGACTGTTTTCTTCCCCATGTTCCCTGGTTGCTGGTAGGGATGTAAAATATTTAACAGTTAACCGGTAAGTATTAGTCTAACCATTAACCCCATGTGCGTGAGTCTTGACCAGTTTCTGGCAAGAGGGGATTATGGCAACCAGGAAAGGGTGGGCATCATCCTCATCTTAAAGGGGCTGGGTCGATATTAACACTCTATCCCAGCAGAGGTTTCACCCCGAGGGCTTCGCTCAGAGGGTTGCGCACGGCCTGCCAAGCAGGGTGTATGTGTTTGTCCAGGGGTGTTGGCAGGGGCTGTGGGCCCCGTCGGAGGGGGGGGGGGGGAGGGAGGGCATCCCTGGCTTCTCCCTGTCCCACTGGAAGGGGTTCGGCTGCGGAGACGGTCAGCACAATGGTAAGGGAAGCTGCTGCTGGGATGGCATGAAGTCAATGCGGAGGCCACATTGGGACAAACTAGGTGCTTGGGGCCCCTCTCCCTTTTCCTGGGTACTGAGGATGCAAGGGAGGTGCTGGGCCCCCTCAATTACCCTAAGCTCTCCTGGCTAGGCTTTTTGTGTCACCCCTGGTATGAGCACAGCTACCCTTCCCATCTGTCAGGGGTAAGGGTGGGAGGGGAGATGAGCAATCCTCAGAACAAAAGTCCTACCTGAAATGGAGAGAGGCCTGTATGTGAGGGCCAAATCGGTTATCCTTTTAAATGATATTTACATCACTAGTTACTGGAGTGGGAGGCTGCTTCTACCCTCTATCCTTGTTTGTCAGTGGAATGCAGTAGGGAGGACCTCCATTGGGCTGGTTTGCCCCCTCGAGTGGTGTCAGGTTTGTGGGTTTTTTTGTTTTTTTGTTTTTTCCTTTGGAGGAGGGGGGTTCCCCTGCCCTCTTTCCACAACCTCCTTGGAGTCCCAATATCTGGCTGGAGGGAAGGCACAGACCTAGTTTATCCTTTTAATTTATACAAATAGATTGTTTTGGTTACAAGTGCTTTGTTCTTGTACTACATGGGTAGTGGTAGTAATGAGAAACTTAAGAGTCTTGAAAGTAACTAGAGCTGTTGAAGCAGGTCTGTCTTTTTTTTCTATGTGATAAATTGGAGTGTGAGATTTTGTTTCCCCTCCAACCCCAGCCCTTCCTCCCCTCTCAATGGACTTTCTTTTTTTTCCTTTTCCCCCCAACAGGGACTTCTTGCCAGGGGGCAGGAGGGATTACACAGTCCAAGTTCAGCTAAGGTGATTTAAGGTTTTTTTTACATTAAGTTTGTACTTCATTATTTTAATTCAAGTATATTTTAACATATGTAAATAGTTTTCTGAGTGTAACGTCACTTAAAAATGAAATTTCTCTTTTGGAAATAGGTTATGCCTAGCAGAGACTAGCTGCCCTCAAGAAGATAACTATCCCAATAGTTTGTGCATTAAAGTAAATGGGAAGTTATTTCCATTGCCGGTAAGATATTGAAATTCTATTCAACTTGTAGCTTTTGCTGATAGATTAGTTTGCTTAAAGTCTAAAGTGAGGGAGAAAAAGGGCCTGACTCTTTCTTTTAAAAAATATGCTCACAAATTTATGCCTAATTTGCCTATGCAGCTACTGATCTGTACATTGGGCATTTACAGAAATTGATGATCACTATGACACCAATGCTAATATTTAGCATTTTACACATTAAAAGTACTATGTAGATATTAATTGTTTTGGTCCATTTGTGACAAAGATAAATTGCAGCATAAAGATTCTTCTTAAAAATTTTGACTATGGCTGTGAGGGAAGCCTCTCTACATAGTATCTGCAAAATCTTATCGCGTTTGGTTTGGTTATATGTAGCCTGTTTTTAATCTGAGTGTGTGCTTTCTTTTTTTGTGCTCAGTAGGTGGCTTGAATTCCTCGAGTTGTGAGGAAATTTCTTAAGATATCTCACTCCAAAATTTGAGCTCTTTATAGCTGTGGGGATATAGCAATATTCACGGTGAGGATGAAGGACAGACAAATTCTAGGGCTTCAAACATTGCCAATAGTGGGGGAGCCAAACTATAAACAACTGTAGGAAACGTTTTGCAAAATCTCCCTAGCACAGAGAAGGCTAATGTGAGACTCGTTTCTACGGGCAGGTGTTTTCATAACAGTTAACATTTGGGCACGGTTGTGACTCGTATGCACTAGAACTCTGAAGCTTGAGGGTAGATGAAAAGGGAGAAGAACTTTACCCATTTACATATAATCTTTGTACAGCTCTGTAAAGCTGTACAGAACTTTTCTATATTGATAAGTTTCAGGACAGATCATGTAACTTGATGCATACCCAGTCACTAGACGAAAGTAAAGGTCTCTTTGCTAGGATTACTAGGCGCTTATTGGGGCGGGAGAGAAGGGTAAGTAAGTAAAATATTTGTGATAGTTTTTGGCACTCCTTTTGTATTTTGCTAACTTCAGACAACAGTATTTTTAACTTGGTATAAAAACTTATGTTTTCCAAAAACCTTGTAATGGTGTCTCTGGTAGAATTCAGAGTACAATTGGAGTTTGACCAGAATACAATCTATAAAGTTTTAGAGACACGCTTCTTTTCTTCCATATTGCAGGGATATGCACCACCACCAAAAAATGGGATTGAGCAGAAGCGACCCGGCCGCCCATTGAATATTACATCTCTAGTTAGATTATCCTCAGCAGTGCCAAACCAGATCTCCATTTCTTGGGCATCTGAAATTGGAAAGGTAAACTATGTTCTTTGTAGTACGAGAGTAACCTAACTCAGTATTACTCCTTTTCCTTCTGTATCCCCTCTCCCTCAGTGATCATAACCTCCCACAATAGTTACATTCACCAGTGATAAATCTGTTAACTGGTAGTGGAAGTCTCATGAATGCAGGACTTTCACAGGCGCTCGATCTATACTGTGGAACTTGTGCCTGCAAGAGATAAGTATGATCACAGACTGCTTTAGAACTCATTCAAAATCTCCACCACCACCACCACACACGCACTTGGCTTCATTCAGTCTCCTCACATGCATTTAGACAACTTTTTTGCGCACTCAGACATAACTATTCCTCCAACAGGCTTCAAAGGAAGAAATGTTTTCATTTCTATTTTTAAATACTTAGGAGTGTTTCTCTGTTTAAGTAGGAGGCATGCTGATACTACAGTGATGGGAGCCATAAGACCATAGCTAAAGGGAAAGAAAACTGGCTATGAAGAACTATAAACAAAGGGTTATAAGCAGCACATTCTGTTTGGAGGGGAAGTGTCTCGTCGGGGTACTGTAGTGTCTTAATCTTCATCAGTGATCTGAAAGAAGTGAGAAGTGAATTAATGAAACTCACAGATGGTATGAATTAGGGAGCAGTGGTAAACACCAGTGAGGACCGAAAATTGCAAACTCAGATCTGATTTAGAAAATATAACCAAGGAAAAATAGACCAAAACAGTTCAATAATGGAGAAACCCCAAAAGTAGTAGTGGTACAAGTGTACACCAGACTAGACTTGATTTTTGCCATATGATACAGTAGTAAATAGACCCATACCTTCACATATGTAGCAAAAGGTGATGTAATATCACAGGAAGGTAATGGGTGTGGCCACACCTGAAATAGTGTGCTTTGTTCTGAGTTTGACCAAAAAGATGGTGACAAATTAGAAGGCGTTCAGAGGAGAGCATCTAAAGTTATGGGGCCAAGAGTGCTTAATTTTCAGGAAGAGTGAGTTAAATGTTTCATTTGAGTGACAGTTGTGTGGGATATGCCTCCTAATATTGACAGAGTGTAAATAACAAGAACAGGTGGAGGTGTTATTTGACATAGTAAAAGGAAGTATAACTGGGAGTACAGGGTTGCAGGAAGAAGGGGAAAACTTAAGGTAAATTGGGGGAAAATTTCTGGTGGTGAGATCTGTAGTACTGAGGAATAGTCTTTCAAGTGAAGTACTGGTGTCCAGTTCTTGTAATCTAACTTAGACAATGCAAGATATTAATAACTATATTATAGAGAACTATTGCACACTGGAGGGAGGATAGAACAAATTAATCTCTCTCTACATTATTACTTTTTCCCAGAAGCAAACTCCTGTCTTGAGCTCTGATCCATTCTACTACTGGTATTGGAGATGTCTAGATATAATATTACTCTCCTGCAGTTGTTCACTTGGGAGCCTGCTAAAGAGACGTGGGAGAAAGTAATAGTGTTAGTATTAGTCTGAAATGTGCACTAATAATGATTGTGGTCAGGCATGTGCTTATGTGTAAACAGTTTTATATTCTGTTTTGGGTCACCTTTTGAGATACCTACCATAAAACGGACAAACACATGACTTGACATCTGGCCAAGTTCTCTGTTCGTGTAAGAGGGTGGAACTTTATGAAGACGTGCACAGTCTTGAACCAATTGTGAATTTATCCCACTGATTGCAATAGCTTCAGAATTTGGTCAGCAACCTAATAAATAGCTTTTCTTAAGAAGAAATTCCATTTCTGCACCATCATTAATCTATTAAAAAAAATTCAAGAAGGTGTGACATTTGTTTTACTGAACTAACAGATAATTGATTTACATTTAATTCTGCTAGCATATTTTATAATCTTACTGTATTGTGAGGTATGTCTATTACCCGTTTTATTTCATGAAGTTGTTTTTTCAAATAAAAGGCAAGGAAACTTTTTTCCATCCTTAATCATATTTTCCTTCCTTTGTAGAACTACTCCATGTCTGTATATCTCGTTCGGCAGCTTACTTCAGCCATGCTTTTGCAAAGGTTAAAAATGAAAGGTATCAGAAACCCAGATCATTCCAGAGCACTAAGTAAGTTGGTTGAATTTTTCTACTTTTGTTGCCTGTCTGTGATTGATTGATTTATCTATCTAATCTAATCTATCTAGATTTAGTGACAGGTTCCAGATTTACAGCATGCAGATTTACAGAAGTCTTCTATCCCCAGTAGAGAGAGAGCTTGCACTGCATTTGCTCATTCCAGACCATGAGGGGAACACCTACTCAGTGTCTGGGCTCTCTCCTGATATTGCTAAGAGCACCTCTGCAGTGATGGGCTGTAAAATGTAGCACGTGTGTTGACATCAATATCCATTAATCTCTCCACATATATGAGGTGCCATTCACCTTCCTATGAAATGTAAAGACTTTTTTGGAGGCCCCCTGGAAGGTTGTGTTTGATTCCGCCTGTATATAAGTTAGGGCCCACTCCTGCAAACAGCACTTTGCCTAGTGCTAACTGCTGTGGGTCATCAGTGGGATTACTCTTAATGGCAGTAAGTACTCTGCCT
This sequence comes from Gopherus evgoodei, assembly GCF_007399415.2. Classification (NCBI taxonomy): domain Eukaryota; kingdom Metazoa; phylum Chordata; order Testudines; family Testudinidae; genus Gopherus; species Gopherus evgoodei. The sequence continues at coordinate 123,417,561 of NC_044327.1, forward strand.
GCCAGTATTTGCAGGATTGGGCCTAAAACTAGGAAATCAATGCAAATTTGATACTTGCTGTAAGCAAATTTCCCAGCTTCTCAATTTAGATGACTTTACATGAAAATTAAGCAGTATATTAATGAGTATCTACTCAAACACTTGAGTGGCAAGAATGGCATTTTTAATAATGGTTATGTAATGTGTTTTTCATTGTACTAGTTAAAGAAAAGCTGACTGCTGATCCTGATAGCGAAATTGCCACAACCAGTTTGCGGGTATCTCTGATGTGTCCTGTGAGTAAAGTTGTGAAGTATAATATGCAAATAAATGTTGGGGTGGGGGGGCGGAATCATCCTTTATTTTTGTTCATCTTAAATTCAAAATTGGATTATTATAAAAAGGATCCACAACTCAGAACTTTGTAAAATAGCATTTACTGTTAGAGGAATTTCTATAATATAGTAAGTGGTATATTTTTTTTAAATACAAACAGTAGTCAACAAGTTAAAGTATAAAAGTGCAGTGAGAGCATCCAGTGCAACATACTTGATCATGTGTACCTCTCAAGACCTTTAAACAGCAGAGGAAGTGTTGTTCTCTTCCTTCCCCCACTCCCCCCCCTTTTTTTTTTAAGAGGGTGAAACTGAGGCATTAAAAATTGACATGACTTGCCCAGAGTTTCTCAGCAGATAAATGGCAGAGCAGGGAGCAGAGTTTAGATCCTCTGATTCAAATGTCCTACCTACTATACCAGACTACCACCTTTTTATAAGAATAAGCCAACTCTTGACCACTTTGACACTGAATGTCATGAGACCTAAAAATAACTTTGGGATTCTCTTTGAGCCTGTTCAGATTGAAATCATGCTGGAAATAATGCTGCAAGTCTGTAGTAGTGTAATCTTTTAACAAGAACAAGATGACTAGAGGAGTCAAAACTCTTTAAGTTTTATTCCCAGCTCAGTCACAGATTTGTTTGTGACTGTGACCAGCTGAGTGATGTGCTTTGTTCTTCAGTTTACCCATCTGAATTGGTATTATACCCACTTTATAAGTCAGACTTCACTAATCGGTGTTCATAAAGCACTTTGAGATCCTCGGATAAAAGGTACAAAATGCTATGACTGCTTCAAGCATTTTACTGTAACAAAATCATAGCAATAGAACACTGACATAGGGCCAGCACAATCTGCTATTAAAAATGCCTCTGCTGGGCCTTGACATTTAGAGACACAACCAGTGTCTCTGTGAATGACACAGTCCTGTATTCTTTCTGCACATACAACTCCTGTTGACTTTGATAGGATTTATGAGCCTACCAGGACCTTGGGATTGGGCATTATTTACCAGCAAGAAACCATTCTTATCCTGTGACTGGTTTATTTCATTGTTCTCTCTGAAAATATATTTCATTCCCTCTTGTCTGTCATGCTGATATTTGTTTCTATTGCAACTCCTGCAGCTGGGAAAAATGAGACTGACAATCCCATGCCGTGCTGTTACCTGCACACATCTGCAATGTTTTGATGCTGCTCTTTATCTACAAATGAATGAAAAGAAACCAACCTGGATTTGTCCTGTCTGTGACAAAAAGGCAGCTTATGAGAGTCTGATATTAGATGGGTAAGAGATTGTTTGTTTGTCATTTACCTTTTTTACACTAGTTCTGTATCTTTAGAATATGAATACAGCAAGTACAAACCTATGCTATTGTTTCAACTTTGAGATTTGCAGTTTCTGGCTCTTATTTCAATGTTACTTTATTTCCTTGAATATTCAGAGATGTCAAGGCCAGAAGGGACCATTTATGATCATCTAAGATGACCTCCTACATAACACCAGACCATAGAGCTCCCTCCAGTAATTCCTGCTTATAACTTCTGTTTGAGCTATAGCAGAACTCTAAGGCCTGGTCTACACTAGGCGTTTATACCGATTTTTAGCAGCATTAAACCAATTTAATGCTGCACCCGTCCACACGACAAGGCCCTTTATATTGTTATAAAGGGCTCTTTGAATCGGTTTCTGTATTCCTCCCTGACGAGAGGAGTAGCGCTTAACTCGGTATTACCATATCAGATTAGGGTTAGTGTGGCCGCAAATCGACGGTATTGGCCTCCGGGCGGTATCCCACAGTGCTCCACTGTGACCGCTCTGGAAAGCAATCTGAACTCGGATTCACTGGCCAGGTAGACAGAAAAAGCCCTGCCAACTTTTGAATTGCATTTCATTTTTGCCCAGCGTGGAGCTCTGATCAGCACGGGTGGCTATGCAGTCCCACATCCAAAAAGAGGTCCAGCATGGACCGTACAGGAGATACTGGATCTGATCGCTGTATGGGGAGACAAATCTGTTGTATCAGAGCTCTGATACAGAAGACGAAATGCCAAAGCATTTGAAAAAAATCTCCAGGCTATGATACAGAGTCCACAGCACAGTGCTGTGTGACAAGCGTAACAGAAGGCCAAAGAATCACATGAACGCTCATGGAGGAAGGGAGGGAGGACTGAGGACTCCAGCTATCCCACAGTCCCCGCAGTCTCCAAAAAGTATTTGCATTCTTGGCTGAGCTCCCAATGCCTGTAGGGTCAAACACATTGTCTGGGGTGGTTCAGGGTATATCTCGTCAATTTACTCCCCCTCAACCCCCCCCCCCGGTGAAAGAAAAGGGGAAAAAATCATTGCTTGACTTTTTTCAATGTCACCGTATGTCTACTGCATGCTGCTGGTAGACGTAGTGCTGTGGCACTGAAGAGCAGCATCCCCTCCCCTCCCTTCCCTGGTGGCAGATGGTACAGTGTAGAAGGACTGGTAGCCATCCTCGTTGTCATTCCGTGAGTGCTCCTGGCTGGCCTCAGGTGAGGTCGGCCGGGGACGCCTGGGTAAAAATAGGAATGACTCACGGGTATTCCCGGCAGATGGTACAGAACGGCTGGTAATCATCCTCATCATAGCAACTGGGGGCTAAACTCCATCACTCCCCCCCCCCCCCTTCATGTCTAAAGAAAATATTCTGTACTACCTGGACTATCATAGCAGTGGGATGCTGGGCTCCTCTTCCCCCCACTGTTTAATGTCCTGCCTGGACTATCATAGCAGCTGGAGGCTGCCTCCCCCTCATTTTTATCTCTCTAAAAAGTCAGTGTTTCTTATTCTTGCATTCTTTATTACTTCATCACACAAATGGGGAGACCCTGCAACGGGAGACCAGAAGGGTTGGGGGAGGAGGGAAGCAACGGGTTGGGTTGTTGCAGGGGCACCCCCTAGAATGGTATGCAGCTCATCATTTCTGTGGGATCTGACACGGAGTGGCTGTGCTCTCTGGTTCTCTGGTACACTGGTTCTCTAGTACACTTGCCCCATATTCTAGGCAAGACTGACTCTATTTTTAGATACAACAGAAAGGAGGGAATGACCCCTGGGTCATTCCCATTTTTGTCTTTGCACCCGCAGCCGACTTCAGCGAAGGTCAGCCAGGATCACCCATGACAGCAGCAGACGGTACAGAACGACTGGTAACCGTCTCTGCTACCTTGCAAAGGCAAATGAATGCGGCTGTGTAGCGGTGCAGTACCGCCTCCGTCAGCAGCATCCAGTACACATACGGTGACAGTGACAAAAGGCAAAACGGGCTCCATGGTTGCCATGCTATGGCATCTGCCAGGGCAGTCTAGGGAAAAAGGGCGCGAAATGATTGTCTGCTGTTGCTTTCACGGAGGAAGGAATGAGTGATGACATTTACCCAGAGTCACCCGCAACACTGTTTTTTGCACCATTATTCATTGGGATCTCAACCCAGAATTCCAATGGGCAGGGGAGACTGCGGGAACGATGGGATAGCTACCCACAGTGCAACGCTCTGGAAATCGACGCTAGCCTCGGTATGTGGACGCACACCACCGAATTATTGTGCTTTGTGTGGCCGCGTGCACTTGACTTTATACAGTCTGTCTTACAAAAACAGTTTATGTAAAATCGGAATAATCCTGTATTGTAGACATACCCTTAGAAACGCATCAGTCTTAACTGAGACGTCAAGTGATGGAGAAATCACCATGTCACTAGGTCAGGGGTCAGCAACCTCTGGCACGCGGCTCACCAGGGTAAGCACCTAGTGGGCCGGGCCGGTTTGTTTACCTGCTGTGTTGGCAGGTTCGGCCGATCGCAGCTCCCACTGGCTGCCGTTCGCTATCCCAGGCCAATGGGGGTGATGGGAAGCAGCTTCCCCCGCTGGGATGTACTGGCCGTTGCTTCCCGCAGCCCCCATTTGCCTGGGACGGCAAACGGCAGCCAGTGGGAGCTGTGATCGGCCGAACCTGCCAACCCGGCAGAAAAACAAACCGGCCCGGCCCGGCAGGGTGCTTACCCTGACGAGCCGCGTGCCAGAGGTTGCCGACCCCTGCACTAGGTGTTTGCATAGGCAGGCTGTACTCCTGAAATCTTTTTATGGAATTGGACTGTAAAATATTTTGTAACTGCTTAAATCAGTGTCAAGCATTTATTCCAAGGCTATAATTTTATCTTTAATCCCTATTACTCCCCTGAAAAGGTTCATAAATACTAGTAATGCTCCCCAGGTAGAGTGGGTGATGGATGTTGTATTCTGAACAGACTTGAAATCCGTAGAGAAGGACAGCTGCAGCAGTGTGATTGTAGAGTAATGTTGTTGTTATACCCTGGGTAGATGAAACTTTTTTTTTTTTGTTTTTTCTCTGTAGCTTTCTTGATGCATTTCATACTCCATCATAGCTGGATTTTAACTTCATCACTTCTGATTTAGCTCAGGACTGTAAACAAAACCAAAGCAACTCAACTTTATTTTTCAGGCTCTTTATGGAAATCCTTAATGAATGTTCAGATGTGGATGAGATTAAATTCCAAGAAGATGGTTCTTGGTGTCCTATGAGGCCTAAGAAGGAAGCTGTGAAAGTGTCCAGTCCTCAGTGTACCAAAATAGAAAGTATGTATATTTGTGTACTGATTGTCAAATGGATAAAAATATCTAAACATTGTAGACTCTCTGATGTAACTGGGATAACCCTTTCAGCTACCAGCAGTGAGTTTGGGGGCTTAGTGTCCTAGCCCTTCACCCATTTAGGGTTTAAAAACCATCCCTTTCTCTCTATTTATTTATTTATTTATTTTTAATTTCATGTTGATTCTTTTGGGAAATGAACTGTTCATTATCACTGGGAGAGGCACAAGAAGCAGTTTGTTCCCCTCTGGTAACACCGAGATGTACTGGATGATCTAGGTCTTTTTGGGCTGGTCTTCACTATGGCGCTAAATTGGCATCACTGCGATTGATTTCAGTGGTGTCAATTTAGCGGGTCTGGTGATGACAACTATAAGTTGACTAGAGAGCGCTCTCCCAGCGATATAGCATGATGTAGACACCGCATGAAGTTGGTGTAAGTTACGTTGCTCAGGATCTTTTCACACCCCTGAGTGACGTACCTTACGTCCACTTAAGCAGTAGTGTAGATAAGGCCTTTGTGGCTCCCAGTCTTTGGTGCAGGGAGTAGTAATCCCAAGGCTGCTTCTGAATTCTGATTTCCTATATTGAGGCCAGAAAGCCCATGTTTCAGTTAAGTACAGTAGAATTTGAGAAGCTGTTCATACGACAAATAGAAACTGCTGATGTTAACATCACTTAAACAATCATGCTTCTCCTTTAGGTTCCAGTGTTGTCAGCAAACCATGTTCTGTGACAGTGGCCAATGAGGTAAACAAGAAGAAAGTAGATGTTATCGACTTGACAAGAGAAAGCTCTTCCGATGAAGAGGAAGATCCTCCTGCCAAAAGGAAATGCACATTTATGTCTGAAACACAAGGAAGCCCTACCAAAGGGTTAGTTAATTTTGAAGTTAGTTGTTCTGTAATGTCTCAGATAAGCTAATATGTGGATGGACTTGTAAATATCTCTTCTGGATGCAGTTCCAAATTTCCACATCAGAACTTCTGTTAGCTTTCTGTAAGAAGTAACCTGTATTAATATATGGTATCTTCGTACAGGTGATTATTTTATATAGTTTTACATCACATGGAGATTTGCTCTCACTTGCTGTGTATGCAGGAATGTACTTCCTTGGTGTGATAGCTGTGGCAGAGGGGATCCCCAGTGCAAAATGCTGATGCATTCCTGCTAAACTAGCTTTCATTTAAGGGTTGAAAATACCACAAATAGTAAAGGGCCTGCATCCTGAAATCCTATAGTGCTGTTTCATTGATATGCTGAAGTCCAGCATGTCAGCCTTGAAAGGGAAACACTACACTGTGTTGAATCAACTCCTAGATTTTCCTTCCAGAGTTTGCATGCAGCTGAATTTCTTAAACCTGATCATCAGCCAGAAGAGACAGAAAACACTATGAGAGAGGAGAGTTAAGTGGGAAAGAAGAAGCAGCAATGGGAGTTAACGACCCTCCCCCAAAAAACCACAAAACCCAACCCCAGAAGATTGGCGGAGATGGCAAAACGCCGTCCTGCTAAAAACAAGGCGGCCACATTCATTCCTGATACAATTCTGTTGCTTTAGTAGAGTTGCAAGGGGGATGGATTTTGTTCAATGGCTTTTGTCAGGCCCTGTCAGAAGTGCCACTTCCTAAAAATTCTGTTCTCTCATCATCCCCGTTTTTCCCAGCTAGACAAAGGATTCCCAACTTCCAGTGAAATTACTTATGTTACCAACATTTTTCTCTTCTGGGTCCCTCCCATTTTTTATTTCGCTCAGCAGCAGTCCGTAACTACATCTTCCCATCAGGGCATTTCAGTTGGAGTACTTTGGGGGTCTGAGAGATCTTTAGATACTTATCTAAAGAAGGGGATTACAGTAAGTCTTCGCTTAACGTTGTAGTTATGTTACTGAAAAACCTCGACTTTAAACGAAACAATGTTAAGTGAATCCAGTTTCCCCATAAGAATTAATGTAAATGGTGGGAGGGAGGGAGGATGGGTTAGATTTCAGGAAAAAATTTTTTCACCAGACCAAAAACTATTATATTTACATATACACACAGTATAAGTTTTAAACAAACAATTTTATACTGTACACAGCAATGATGATTGTGAAGCTTGGTTGAGGTGGTGAAGTTAGAGAATGGAAGAGGGTGGGATATTTCCCAGGGAATGCTTTACTGGTAAATGAGAACTAGCATTCGGCTGAGCCCTCAAGGGTTAACACATTGTTAATGTAGCCTCACACTTTACAAGGCAGCACGAATGGAGGGAGGGGAGACAGCATGGCAGACAGAGACACACCCTGTGTGAGAGAGAGAGGCGCATTGCCCCTTTAAGTATGCAGACACCACTCTAAGTGTGTTGCCTTTTTAAGTAGATCAGGACATTGAGACAGCAGCTGTGGCCAGCAAGCTCCCTTTGTCCTGTCATGTCCCGACCCTGCTCTATACGGGGAAGGGGTAAGCAGGGGGGCAGAAGCGGGGGGGAGGGAGACACCTTGACAGCCCCCTCTTCCTCCCTCTTCTCGCACCCCCCCCGCCCCCCCCGCACAGCAAGCAAAGGCTCCTGGGAGCAGCTCCAAGGCAGAGGGCAGGAGCAGCACATGGCAGTTGGGGGAGGGACTGCTGAACTGTTGGCAATTGGTAGCCTGCTGGGTGGCTGCTGCACAGGGAACTTAAGGGAACGGGGAGCTGATGGGTGGCTGCCAGTCCCTGCTCTTCCTGCAAGCAGAGGACAAAGCAGGCGACTGCCAAACAACGTTATAAGGGAGCATTGCGCAACTTTAAACAAACCGGGATGACTTTAAGTGAGGAGTTAGTGTATTTGTTAGACTGACCATTATTGGAGCTGACCATTTCTCGCCAACCCACTCCTGAGGGTCAACCTTCTGGCATCACTGACTGGTCACAATCAAATTTCCTACAATATCTGAGAGTCACAGCATAGTAGCTCCTGTCCTTTCCTCAAGTAAATTCTTCACTCCATGCCCCAACTTACTTTTCTCCCTTTTGCCACCTGCTGAAGTACTGAGCATGCCCTGTTCACTCTGCAACAGGTGTTTACTGCTCTTTGGCAAGTCTATAGCATAAATTACTTTTCATAGATTTCCAGTGGTGACCCTCTTTGAAGTCCCATCACTTGTGAGAGCAGCAGAGGAGTCCTGTTGCCAGACTTCTTCCTCCTTCAGTACTGACTGCAAATGTAAATAATTCTAAATATCTTCAGGAAAGAATAAGTTTAATAGTAATGTCAGATGCCAATGACTTCCTTTCATAATGTTGCTGCTGCCACTTTTTGGCAAAATGGGTGCAACCAGCCATATGTTTATGTCCTATGTTGGTCTGCAGTATTCCTGTCTGTTTTCTGAGCACAAAAACATCAGACATGCTTTTGTAGAATTAAGATGTCTCTTAAGACATCTTTTTCAGTGTCTAGAAATGTATGTGTTCTGGCATGTTTCCTGTGTAAGTTTCTATCACTGACTTGGGTTTACAAAAAGATCTTATTCAAATATGTGAAGGGATAGTTGGCCCAGTGGGTTACTGTATTGTCTTGCACCTCTGGAGAACTGAATTTAACTCTTGCTTTAAGTTGTGAATGAAGATGAGTTTGGTGTTTTCATGCCATACATTGGTAAGAAAGTTGGTCCAGCATTTATCAGTCCTCTATGTGGCACTAGAAGTCAGCATTGATAAACATGGGCGTAGCGATATGTGGGGAAGTTTAAACAAGTGCCAGCTTGTCCTGTTCCTGGCTCCAACTAGTTCTCAGTTCCTCACTTCCCCAGAGTACTTAATTCACTTACAAATAGCCATTTATATTCCTGGATGATAGTGTTATAAATGACTGCAGCACTGTACTTTGTTTTAATGCCAACTTGCTCTTATGTCACAGCTGCTGTTGAGAGCCAAGATACGTTCATGTTATAATGAAGACTGTTATGAAAGAGGAAATTAGAGTGGAGTACTGTGTAGTGAGTAGCCATGCTATAGTTGTGTTGTAACATAGTGACCTTGTGAATGAGAATGCACTGTGGTGCAGAATTTCTCTCCTCTTAACTAACAGCCAGATTGTTTGTAATTTCCCATGTTGTTTAAAACAGGGTTCTCATGTATCAGCCTTCTACCGTAAGAGTGCCCAGTGTGACAACGGTTGATCCTGCTGCTATTCCTCCTTCATTAACAGACTACTCAGTACCATTCCACCACTCACAGATATCCAGTATGTCGTCAGACTTGCCAGGTAGGTGGTGGTTAATTTTTTTAACATATTCCAACACTCTCATTAATAACTAATGAGGTATTGCCTTACTGAGCCAGATTCTACTGAGCACTGCACTGATGCTACATCCAAACAAGAACAGTGCAAACAGGTCACTAGGGTGTCTTTCCATGCTCAGGTTCCAGTCGTATAGCTTCCTAAATGGTGACGTCAAAAACATTGCTCTAATGAGCGCAAACTCGAGTTTATGTGTTGGTAAATCACCTAGAGATGGATCACTGTGATGGATTACCTTTCATTAGTGTGATCACCTGGCTGATGTGCTTCAAAACCACATGACAGGGAGAGTAAGCATCTAAAGTTGTGACCGCTCACCTCAACCTTACCTTGTCTCTAGACAAGGAGAGAAACCTTTTACCTCGATCTAGCTGGTTGAGGTTGTCCCTAACGTTACTCTGTCTAGCCTAGGAAAAAGGTTAAGGTGAGCTACAATGTGTAAGCTCTGACCTCTGTTGCCTTTTTTATCTAGACATACCCTAAATGCCCATGATGCATTCTTCAACGCTGCTGCTAATAGCAATCAGAAGGTGGGAAATTATGGTATTTTCTATCTTCGCTCTTTACAAGAATGCTGTTTGTGAGGATTCTTGGGATTCTTTCTACCTACGCTAGTACACAGAGCCTCATGGTTTCAGCCAACACCCACCTCTTTCCCTGACCTGTCCATGTCCTCCCTGCTACACTTCTGGCTTTTTTTCCTGTTCCAGCCCCCACCTGGATGATGGCATTGTGATTTATCACCTCCTCTGTGTTTCACTGCGCTCCCTGGTTCTTTTATTGCTCCCTCCCTCCCAACATGCCTCCCTTAAGAAAACCCAGTGTCTTTCTGCAGAATACTCAGAAAAGCCTTCAGTTTACCTTTAGTTCATTTTAACCTTAAGGAGAGAATTAAAGTTCTAGAATTTCACAATGAGAATTGTGGATCCCTTATGGGCTCGGTAGAGAAATCTCTTGAATCAAATCTCCCATCCACCCTCTGAGAAAATGGGGGGACAGACAGGCTGCTGGTGAGGAAAGACCATTGCCTAGGTCTGGTTGGAGGCCAGGGCTGGCTGGCAAGGGAGGGAGTAGGAGGTGAGTTCTACAGTAGCCCATTCCATTCTCAATTCTTTTGTCTTTCTGTCAGTATGGAGAAGGCAAGGCCAGGATTTTCAAAAATACAAGACTAAAGTGTCTCTAGCATTGGTAGACTTCTGTTTTTGAAAGTTCTGCCCTAAATGCTTAAGCACTGAAGGTATATAAGATGGAAGAAATTTAGTCACTGCTCCTTGAAGCTTGTAGTTCAAACTGCTTCTCCATTCCTAATGTTTGCAGACTGCTTCAGCACAATAGGAACGATGTTAGAAGTGTTTCCTTTGCTGGCTGCCTTTGGATGGAGGAGAGGCCTGCTGATCGGTGGTGGACTTGGTCATGTTGTGACCTTACTTCGCTACAGCATTCTTACTATTATGACACACTTTATGTCCAGTTGATTAAAAGTTATGATCACACAGTGAATCTTGTGCTTTTGCATACACTTGCAATATCTCCAGTTAGCTACCTCCTCATCTATGCAACCATGTTAAAATCACCCAGTGTATCCAGTGAATACACCATCATCACTCTACCTTCATCTAGGGAAAAAAACCACTTGTAACTAGACAACTTTATTTTTCCTGGCTCCTGATAATTTCAGAAAGGTATTACATGTGTCCTTCACCAGGTACTCTATAGCTAATCCTAAGCAATTAACGGTAATAAAATGTTTCTGAAAGCTGTACAACTATTGATAACAGAGGAGACCAGCATTAATCTCTTATTTTTCTAGGTTTGGATTTTCTTTCACTAATCCCAGTTGACCCACAGGTATGTTTCTTGGCGTTTGTTTGTTTGTTTTTAAATTTAAGTGTTTTTCATGGTTACACACTTCAGAAAAATGAATTGCAAATGGTCTGGACCAGTCGAGTGGTCCAATTAGTCAGGAATCCTGTCTCAAAGAGTAGCTAGTACCAAACATTGAGAGGAAGGCACAAACCATCCTTTGATAGACCAGTATAGAATAACTTTTCAATAAGGGAAGACTCTCTTCTCCTACCCCCTCTACCCCCACAAATCCCCAGGTAGGTAGGTAGCTAGGTCCTTTTCCCAGAAACATGAGTTTCCATCCCTTTGTAACGTAACTGACTGCACATAGTCAATCGGTCCTATTATAATCCATTCCCCTGCATAGGCAGTAGGCTATATCGGATATTAAATGGATACTACACTTGATCTTAATTAAATAGACAAGATGAGACTAGGATTTGAGACGGATTCTGATCCTCTTCTGAGCTTTTAGGACAGCTGTCATCTGCCCCACCCTTGGAGAAAGAGGAAATACTGTAGCTGTGTCAGATGGGCAGGGGCATGCACAGGAATTGAAATTTGAACACTTTTGGAGGGACACTGAACGCACAAGTGTGTGGACCCTCCCTTCCCCCCATGTCTCGAAATGCCTCTGGTGGGAAAGCCCAGCAGTGAGGAAGCAGCATCTTCCCTTGCAGCAGAACTCTCCATGTCCCTGCAGCCTGGGCAAGGAGGAAGGAGCAGGGCACCTTGTTGCAGGCTTCTCCCCCCTCTCCTATAGCTGCAGCCTGCTGCAGTGCTTCTGGAGTCCCAGCGCTGCTGCCTGCTTTGCAGACATAGCTGAGGTGAGTCAGGGCCTGGAGGCAGAGGCAACAGGGACTCCAAAAGCAGAGAAGGAGAAGCAGCAGGCCGCAGCTGTAGGGATGGAGGGAGGAGGCGCTCAGCCAGCAGCACTGCCATTTTCTCCTGGCCCAAGGCTGCAGAAACACAGATTGGGGCTGGGAAGGAAGAGCCCACCCCACCCCGCCCTTTTTGCATGCCCCTGCAGATGGGCCAGATAGCAGGGGACTCTGAGTTGGGAATCCAAAGGCTGCCAAGTTGGGATTGATAGAGGCTGTACACAAAGGGTATAGATTGAATATATTGCTGTAAAGCAACTCCTCCAGCCAATTCAAACATTACAGTCTGATTCCAAACTTTTGCTGTGACCTGAGGTCCCAGGGTGGGATAGTTTTTAAAGACACCACACAAGTAAGAAATGAATCTATTTAAAAACTAGTATAGTACATTTTTAGGGTGCATCAAATAGGTAAAGACTGAAGATACTCCGATCCCTTTTGGGTATGGACTCATTAAAATCTACTAGAGATTTAGTAGTGCCTTAAACGCTCCCTGCTGTATTCAACCATAATAATGCTAGTTTAAAAGGAGGTTCTGCCAATTCTGCCTATTTTGGATTCGCATGAGTTCAGTTTAACCCGCCCTTCCCCTCTCCTCTCCCCCTCTCCCCCCCCCCCCAATCAGACTATTGCAGCCCATTTGTCATTGGTAAAATGTTCTTAGAGTCAAGTATCTCCTGCTGTTAAGTGGCTGCACTTCAGTGGTGTGGATGAAGTGATTCTTGTAGACACTGCATTTGCGAAGCACATTTGTGTCATTGAGGAGTAAAGGTGCCATGTAAATATAAGGTGATTACACAAATGACAAGAGACCCTCTTATACTTGCACATCTGCAGATTGAGGTAAATTTTCCACTAATGAGATGTTGTCGTAGCAACACAAGACCTTGCTACAGTTCTGTACTAAGATTTCATAGTATGCCAGTAAACGTTCTGTAGCGCATGTATTAGAAGTAATGAAGTGTTGTTAAAACTAACCTAGCCTTCTCAAATAAATGAGCAGAATATAGTTTGATGCATTCTTTGCTTGCTGTGTTCTTGCTTGCTGGTTTGTAAAAGTCTGGTTCTTATTGTGCATGTATTAGCAAGTTTCTGTTGTAATTAACTTGTTGTAGGGAAGCTGCATCTTCAGAGCTTACTTTTCCCTTGTGCAATTAAGTCTCTTCCTTATCGGCATCATTGTTTGTTTCAAGCAGTACTGTCCTCCCATGTTTTTGGATAGTCTCACTTCAACCTTAACAAACAGCACCCCTGGCAATATCATCACATCTACCAGCCACCAAGAGAGCAGCACTCATGTTAGTTCTTCAAGCAGGAGTGAGACAGGAGTCATAACCAGCAGTGGGAGCAGCATTCCTGACATCATCTCATTGGACTGAAACACTGGCAGCAAAAAAACTCTAGGAGTAATTGCACAAAGCTGCTTGTCGTGACTGGCGAAGGAACTTCAGTGTCTTGGAAGCTATTTTGATATTTATTAAAAAGACATATTGATTCTGTTGCCTTCTGAAAATCGAGTAAAACTACATCTACAGTAGGAACTGAAATGATTAGGACTTTTTTTTTTTTTTTTTTCTTGGTCACAAAATATTTGGAGTGTAAAAGACAGTCAGAACAAATGTACCATTTGGCTTGTTCTGGGGAAACTGACTTCGTTTTGTTGGATGGACTCCTATACAGCAATAATGTAAAAAAACTTTTTTTTTAAAATAAAAAAGGCACTTAACCACTCTAGAATGAAAACAGCATATGTTTATCCTGGATACAAGAAAAAGGTGCAGAAGTCTGCAGTGTTGAATTCTTTCACTGCAGCCTGTAATAAACTTCATTTACAATAATGAGGGTTTGTGAAATAGCCATGATTTGTGCTATATTTGTTTGTTCCTTACACCCTTCTTTCCCCTTCCTCGGCAAAAAAAAAAATCCTGTAAATAGTTTTTTCCTGTGATGTTCACTTATGAATGCAAATTCCTAAAGTGTTCTTCCTTGTGTATTTTGGAGAAAAACTATGCAAACCCTTCATCAGAGAGATGTTAATGTGCTTTCAATTCATAGTGTAAACACAACAAACAAACTGCTATGCAGAACCTGGCTGTAGTCCTTTAACTTCTGGCCAGGCCTCTTGTATAAGCTGGAAAGTTTTTAAAGAAACAAAAAAAACCTGTTCAGACTATAAAATCCTTGTTCTTCCTTCATGTAATTGCCTACCCATACTAGTTCATAAAACTAAACTGTCCTTCAGTGCAGCTGTTAGAATCACAAAGTAGTTTCTGATCTGTCTAGTCTGTCCCTTGTCCAGTGCAGGATTGTTCTCTGTGTATATTTGCCAAAGCTTTGTCTAGTTGAGCTTTAAACGATTCAAACAGCTTCACCCGCCTTTTTGGCTACTGCACAGTATGACACTAGGTTTGGGAAACTTTCTTCACTCTTTCAGCCCATTGTTCCTTGTTATAACTTCATGGTAGACTAGAGGGTTTCTTTGTTGTGATGATCAAACCAGTGTAGACACTGTCTGCCTGGTCAAAATATACATATGGGGCAAATCATGCAAGGTTTCTTAATAGTACTATTGTGTATAGTGTCTAGAAGGGTTTGCTGATCAGGACTATAATTAATCAATCTTTCTTCCTAATCCCTCCCTTTAATATTTCTTTGCTTTCCTCTTACCTGATATTTTCTTTGGTGGTACCCAGAATTGTACATGGTATTCTATGGATGATCTCAGTGCTGTATGTTGGAAGGGATTACAGACCAGGAAAGTGGTAAGGAAATGCTTTGCTTTAGAGCTGGAATCTTGGTATTGTCTATATATCTTGACATTGCATCCTTTCCAAGTATAATGTTTCTGTTGACTAAATTTAAAATTCTTCCCATAACAACTCACTTTCATTCTTTCCTGTCTCTTCCCTAATATCTTTAGGTACTAGATGAGGAAGTGTTGCATTTAGTTCAGTGTGGTTTATGCCTCCGAAAGCAATACTTATGGCACTTGTTACCATAGTATTTGAACTAAGTGTAAATACAGGAGATGTTAAAACAGGGCTTATCGCAGATCACTTTGCCATCCTCCACGCCCATCCGAAATAATCGGCATTGCTGTTACTCGTAGCTTTTTTGTATGCTCTTTCAGCTAGTCTTCAGTTCATGTCAATCTTAATAGTGCAACCCCCATGCTTTTCCCTTTGTCCACTAACTTTGTACCTATTAAATGAGCAAGTTTTTTCTGGCATGATTTGTTAATAAAGCCAAGCTGCTTATTGTTTCTAATTTTCTTTAGGTGGTTAGTGTTTTTCTCTATACTAATTGCATAGTTGAAGTAAAAATATCATAGTTCTGCTAATTTTGGGACACTAAAGATAGACAATATTTTTAAAAGTTTTCTTGTACTTTGCAGATGCACTAAGTCACTGGCATGGATCAGCATTTGTCACACTCTGTCAGTACCTAGGCCTGGGAAGCTAATGAGCCAACCAATGGACCAAATTCAGTGGTGAATCCTGGTCATGTGCCGCCTGAGGCATGTTGTGCATACACTAAGATGACTGGAGTAGAAGTCCATGACCAACACTGGCATTCTGATACAGTGCATCATAAACTAACATGCAAAACACTGAATTGCAATATGCAGTTCTATAATTTCCTTGTTTGTTGTATCTGCTCAATTAGAGGGAAAGGCTATTTCTTTTCTCAGAGCAGCAGACAACTGAGGGGACATACTTAGAGTTGCCCACAATCAGCAGATTTGTTCCATGCTCCCTTCCATTTGGGCAGAGTGGAAGGGTATGTTGGTACTGCATAGTGTACCTGTGCCTCTATGCTTGCTTGGAACATCCATACTGCAGCAGTGAAACGAAGTGATAAGCTGTCCCTTTACTGTTCGAGAACCATATGCGGAAGATTTTGCCCATGATGCATGCAATTCTACAGCAACTAGTGTAGTCTTTTTTTTTTTTTTTTCCTCACTCCTCAGACGGATGTCTAGTGTATTGGCTTCAATTGCCAGAAGCCAAACTTGTGTGGTATAATTCCTTTAGTCCCTGTCCAAAAAGTGATGTCTGGATTGACCTGTATAGTTGAGTGAAGATTCTTTCCTGTATGTAAATCTGGATGTAGGGAGAGCTAAAAGCCCACAACAACCCTTTGACCTGGACTGGATTTGAAGACCTGGCTGTGCAGCAATGAGAAATGGCTGTTGGTGAAGTCCACAGGACAGATTCTGTGCCATAGCTCCAGGAGTCCCAGCACCAAACATACCCAAGAGGCAAAAGGTGGCTTTAAACCACCCTTTTTCCCTCTGCCCAATTCTTGGTTGGCAGGAAGCCTGCTGTGGGCTGAGTGTAAATTAGAGCTGCCCTGGGGATACACTAGTATACAAGGGCCTTTAAAGGGCTGCTCTGCAACCAGGGGCAAGAGAAAATGATTCACCTGACCCACTCCCGATGGTGGGCTGCATGGGTGCATGATGGCCTAATGTATCTTGACAGACAGGGCCCCCTACAGAGGCTGGGGTAGAAGGGGATAATCTCGCAGCTTTTCTTATGCTTTGATTAGTGCTCAGTTTCTCAACAGTATGTTCTTTGTGAGAGACCGAGCAATGGAATTTACAACAGAATTGAAGTATTTCCTTGGCACCAGTAGTTGGTATGTAGCAAACATTTCATTAGTATAAATCAGGTGCATTGGGAAGAGGAGCTGTTCAGCCATATAACAATGATCATTACGTTAAGTAATTCGGGGCAAATGCAGTCTCCACTTTCAAACACAGCTCTTCTCGGGAAGCTTACAAGCACTGAGAGGAAGTCAAGTTTGAGCTGTGTGTGTGGTTAAGCTTGACAAACATAATTTAATTCTGTCCATTGCTGTTTTCCTCGTCAGTTGCAAACTGGCAATTGTAGAAAGAGGTGAGTTATGGCAGTAGTTTTTTAAAGTTGAGCTTCTTTTGTTTTTAAAAACTGGCAAAACTTTTTGATGGATGTCTTTGCAAGGTTTACATTCAATTAATAGGAAAGCGTAGTTCTAAATATCAGGTGCAACAGTACAGTGAGAGCCATGAATGCAATTGAAAGACTTCTGTGGACAAACTAGCTGGCTACAGTTCTAATACTATACAGATGTACATACAGCAGCCACTAGCGATGATGTTTGTGGACGGTTCCTAACAGACTGCTTTGACATGTCAGCCATACCAACCCTTCTGGTAGAAAGTTTATACTGAATATTTTGAGTACTCTAGTGAACACAGTTCACTGTTGGAGAACCTGTTTTTTTTCTTTTCCTGCTTTGAGTGTAACTGAACATAGCGAGATAGTGTTCAGCTGCTAGAGGAAAGTATCTACCACTGGGTTTGTTTGTTTTTTTTAAATCCCTACACTATTACCTACTCTGATGGGTAGAGAAAATAGTGGTAGATAAAAGCAAAACTAGCCTCACCCCCACAAATTGATGATAGCATTATTTGGAGCTGCTTTGGAGAAGACTTTCCCTAACACTTTTTTTTTCTTTTAGTTATATTACTGAACTCTTTCAGAAACTGGAACAGGCTAGTAAGAAATTGTGGGCTGTTTTTTCTAATTGTCTACATCAGTTTCTCTAATACCAAAACAGATAAGATTAAAGTTATGAATGAACCTAGATTGTGTTAAAAGGCTTGGTTTCTAAGATCTACTATAGTATATTACTAATCTTCAAGAACATGTATGTTTGTTTTTCATAGGGGTAAGTGAAATAGATAATTAGCTTTAGGCTTTTCTTCTTAGTCCCCTTAAATTTAGTTAAGAATTCCTGCATAATTCTATAGTAAACTGCCTCCACTGTTTTCTCCATCAGGTCAGTTGTGAAACAGACTACGTATTAATGGAGAGAATCTCTTTTAAAAAAACTTCAGGCAGTTATTTCCCATTTCCTTTTGTGAAAAGTGTAGGTAACTACAGAGTGGCCTGCTTAAAAAAAATAACACTTCTAGTCAGTCAATGTAACTTTTTTTTAATAGATTTTATTTTTTGGCAATGAACATGGTATAACTGCAATATGCATGATGGTTTGTATTCAATGTGATGTTCTCAAAACTTCCTGGTTTTGAGGAAGTGGAACATAAGCAGAGAAGGTGGTTACAACTTATCTAAGAAGTCGTCCAGAGGTGGAATACCCTCCTTCAAGCCTTTGCGCTTGCGTATTTCAGCCACAACTTGCCAAAGACGAGAAGTTGCATCATAAGGATCTCCAGGCAAAATTTGCCAATGATCAAAGATACATTGCGGGAAAGCTTGACCACCAGTGTTGGACCTCAAGTCAGCAGTGAAACCTGGTTCGGGCGAGGGGGGGAAGACAAGCAAAGTCAGCTAAGCATACCTGCTGTGTCTAGACAGAGTTAGAAGCCCTACTGTAAAATGAATAGTTTTTGCTAGAATGGCACAGTGAGATTCTTGAGGTGTGTGTTTCACTCTAAAGCAGAGCAGCCAGAGAGCCAAAACAGTGTGAACTCCAGTTACTGTATAAGAGAGAATCTCTTCTTTCTAGCTGCGTAAACACTGAGACGCTAAGCTCCACTTGGGCAGAGCATGGTAAAAAAGCACTAAATAATTAAAATAGGCAGTGTTGTAATTCTTCCCTCTTTCTCCCCCCCCCCCCCATTTAATTCTTAGAACATCAGTGACAATTACACAAAGCACCTGGTTACTTCACACAGGAGTCACACACCTCCAATCCTTCCTTCACACCTACCACTCCTGCTCCCAATGCAATCTGTTGCTCTGTGCTGGTTTTTTAGTGGAAAGCGAAGCCAGAAAAAAGGTTGGGGGCTAGAGTGGAGCAGTCCTATCTTGACCCTTCCTTTCCAACAGCCAGAAAGTATTGTAGGGTACAGTACTGTATGCATATGTTTTCCCAACTGCAACCTCTCAAACTGACCAACCTGCGGTCAGGCTGATGCCTGAAAGTTTACATTTTGGTGGGTTTTTTTTCCCAGGTTTCTAACTGAACACATAGACCTCTTATTTACTTTTCACCTAATTGTAATTACAACTGAACTGCTAGTAACAGTATTGCAATGGTTAACTCATAGGTACCCTGCTTACGTAGGCACCCGTATTCATTGTACAATGCACAGGGGAGACCTAAGCCCTGCATGAGCCAGCAAGCTGAATGGGGAGCTGCCTAAATTAGCCATCAGTGAAATGCCAAGAGTGAGTGGATGGGGGAGAAGAGACCCACTCCATTACAACCAGGGTACTCACCTGGGCTGACGGCGAGTCAGGTTCAATCCCTGCTGGGGACTTGAACTTTACTCCCTCATGAAAGATAAGTACCCTGATCTCTGGGTTATTGTGCATTCTGGACCCACACACCTGTCTCATGGATGGGGCCCAAACCCACAGGTGCAGGTCCTAGGGGAAGATAGGTGGAAGACTGCAGGGTTTGAGCAAAAGCTGTGGTGCAGTGTCAGGAGTGCTGCTGGCTTTTGTGCATGCCCATCAGCAGAAACGTAGGTGGCAGCTGAATGGCAGACACACCTAAATGATAGACTTAAGTATCTTTGTGGCTCTTACCTTTTCTCCCTAGATGAACAATTCATATGCATCAGAACTACGTAGGCTGTAAGTATATTTATTAAAGGATGACTGACTTATTATTCACCGTTCCCTCTTCACAAAACAACTACTGCCTCCTTTTTTCCCCCCTAGCTGCAGCAATTCAGCTATGTAACTAGCTCCTTACCAACTGCGAGATCAGTAGTCCTGGGAATGCAACATAGTAGGAGCTATAGGAAAATACCAGTTTTTGAATATCTCCAGTTCATCAGCTGAGAATGACAAGCCTTACCTATACCAAGGAAATCTAGGAGCAACTGTTTCAGCAGTTGAGTTTCAACAAGATGCTCTGGTTTAAATTATGACACAAGGTACAGAATAATCTGCAACCTCCACAATGTATCCTATCATTAGAAAAAGTTCAAATGTCTGAGTGCAAATAGCACCTTCCAAACAGGAAACAACCCCATGTAATGTCTGTCTGAATTGCCAGAGAAACAAACAATAGTTCTGATGTGTGAATTGCCTTATTCTTACAATGTTAACTCTGAAACCTAAAGATGATCCTTTAAATACTCATTTCATGCTGATAATTTCAGCAGAACTATCCAGTTAATACGCTTCTCACAACAGCAAGCTGTCTCAGACTATGGCAAAAGCCCATCTATTATCTTGTCCTCCTGCCCCACAGCTGGCAAAGCCTCCAGCTTCACTGCTGAACACATCCCCACTGCAAAAGGGCAGTTTCAGTTTAAAGAAAACAAAAAAAACCTAGCACATTGAACGTTGACAAGTTATGAGCAGTGACGGAAAGGGATATAAGTTAATCAGTAAGGCTATGTAGATTGTATTATTCGTTTAAAACATCAGGCTACCTCCTTGGCTGTGCTACGCTGGTTACACGCAAGTTTGCTACAGTGTAAGAGGGGCCTTAGGTCCTGCTTTTAATAAATAGCTTTAGTGACAGAAGCAGCGTCCTGGTCAGCCTGGAATGTCCTCAGCTGGGAAGAGTAAGTTGCATGTGTCCGCACAGGGTGCCAAGGAGATATTAAAGCCTAGCGGAGAAGGCTGCCTGTCAGCACAATGAGTCGAAAATACAAAAAACAGCAGGAAGGAAGTCAGATGTAAGAATTCCTATTTCATTAATTCCCAGCCACTCTGTTGGAAGCCCTCCCCCAGCATCCAGCCATACTTAAGGAAGGTACAAGGAGTTGGCTAAAGACAATATGGCTTCCTTACCAAAAGACTCATTTACAGGTAGATAAGCCTTGACCACAAACATTGGGGTTCCTGCCACTTGGAATTCGTCAAAGACATGGCCTCGTTTCCTGTTCAACACACCATAGATACCACCAACCACTTGTTCGGGGCACTATGAAGAAAAATATTACTAGGTTACATACAGATAGCAGTGGCTTGGTCATTGAACATAGCAGCACTAAACTTAGCACCAGCCAATCCATTTGGATTCTTTTCCCACCCTGGAACCGCCTCTCTGGATGCCTGCTTGCCTCCCTCCTCCAAATCTCTCCAAGGCGCTTCCTCACCAACCTCTGCACTAGTCTCAGGTTGTACAAGTCTCAGCATGTCATTTGTGTCTACAACAGACCAGACTGCAGCATGTGTTTATGCCACACTGTCCAAAGGTGGTGTGGTTAGTAAAGGACTTCTGCTCACTTTTTGCCCCAGAATAATCATTCTCTACATCTTTTAGTGAAAGGGCAGATCAGTGCTAGGCAGGACTCCCATCATGTGCCTAAAACTAAATGCACAGCAAGGTAAACATGTAAATGGAATTATGTAAAAGAGTGCTTGACGCACACTGATAACACTATGTTAAAACAGTCAAGGTACTACTACAGGTGCTAAAAAGAATGGCTTTGCAGCAGTAGCCACAGCAAGCAGATCCAATTCTTCATTGCAATGCCCTCACTTAGCTGGGGGGACTGCGGGAAGGTGAAGTGATTCAAGCAACTCTAAAGATAGAGTGTTTTCTGGCAGAGGATTTTTACCAGTACACGTTTCTAAATAATGGCAGGCACTGAAGTTAAGGTGGTGGTGGTTTGTTTTTTTTTAAAAAAAGGCAAACCAGTATGTGTTTTGCTGTAGAAAATAATACATACTTTTAGTACAAATAGAAATTTCCTGAGGTCTTGCATTTGCATTTACCAAAGTAATTTGAACCCTTCCTCCCTGCGCCCCCCCCCGCTCCCCCCCCCAAAAAAAGAGCGAGCGAGAGATGTCAGTGTAAGGCTTGGTTTACACTACAGAGTTAAGTATCAGAGGGGTAGCCGTGTTAGTCTGGATCTGTAAAAGCAGCAAAGAGTCCTGTGGCACATTATAGACTAACAGACGTTTTGGAGAATGAGCTTTCTTGGTTGAATACCCACTTCGTCAGATGCATGTAGTTGAAATTTCCAGGGGCAGATATATATATATGCAGGCAAGCTAGAGATAATGAGGTAGTTCAATCAGGGAGGATGAGGCCCTGTTCTAGCAGTTGAGGTGTGAAAACCAAGGGAGGAGAAACTGGTTCTGTAATTGGCAAGCCATTCACAGTCTTTGTTTAATCCTGAGCTGATGGTGTCAAATTTGCAGATGAACTGAAGCTCAGCAGTTTCTCTTTGAAGTCTGGTCCTGAAGTTTTTTTGCTGCAGGATGGCCACCTTAAGGTCTGCTATAGTGTAGCCAGGGAGGTTGAAGTGTTCTACAGGTTTTTTGCCATTCCTAATATCTGATTTGTGTCCATTTATCCTTTTCCATAGCGACTGTCCAGTTTGGCCGATGTACATAGCAGAGGGGCATTGCTGGCATATGATGGCGTATATTACATTGGTGGACGTGCAGGTGAATGAACCGGTGATGGTGTGGCTGATCTGGTTAGGTCTATGATGGTGTCGCTGGTGTAGATATGTGGGCAGAGTTGGCATCAAGTGCCTTTATCCTCACACACAACTATTTCAAATTTGATGACAATATATATCTAAAGATCAGTGGCACCGCTGTGGGCACCCGCATGGCCCCACAGTATGCCAATATTTTTATGGCCGACCTGGAACAACTGTTCATGCCACCCGGCTCCCAGCTTGGGCTGCTGCCTGGGCTCTCAGCCCCCCCAACGCTGCCCCTCTTCAGTTGGTGGAAGTGCTCCTGGTGACTGTGGTGGCTACACAGGTTGACTTAAGATCACAGTGTAGACATGTCCTTACAGAGGAGGTCAAAACGCTAGACAAAACTGCTGTTTAAGTATAAAGAGACATATTTAGAACTAGAGCTGCTTATACTGCCCTCTTTTCTGCTCTGGTTTAGGTCCTCAGGACACTTGCATGGAGACCCTCTTTTCAAGGGTTCAGTTACCCCTATTTTCTCTTGAATGTCCTTAGTAATAAGGGACAGAAGAGAAAGGCAGAACAATTTCTTAGTTTCCCTTTGTGGCACTGGCAGTTCATGAAGAACATTGTGATTTAACACAATTCATGTAGCTGTCACTACTCAAACTTGACCCTGTTCCAGACACACAAAACTCAAACTCTACCATCCTCAGAACACAGGACCAATTTCTAAAAAAACCCCACCGCCTGTGCAACATTCTTAGCCCAGAAACAATACTTGTACAATGACATTCCTTTCACGTCTCCACTAGATCACCCTCTTACATACCTGGATCTCCAGGAGATAGATGGGCTCCATAAGTCTGGGTTGTGCTGTAAGAGCAGAGGCATACAGGACACTCCTGGCAGTGGGAATTATTTGCGAACCACCACGGTGGACTGCATCAGCATGCAGAGTAACATCATGGATATCAAAACGAACAGCTCTCATGTTCTCCCCACACAACACACCCTGCAAGAGAGTCAATGGCCTTTTACAGAACTGAAAGGAAAATGGTGAATTTGATACTGTAACTTTTTACTACTTTGAACATTTTTACAGATATGGGAGTTCACTTGGAAATATATTTGACAATGTGCTTATACTGACACCTTGACCTTCAACTTAGAGTCATGAATACTCCTTTTGGTACTGAGCAGATACGCTGAAGGAACAGAAGAACTATTCATTGCAACGTGGAAATGCAAGTTTTAAGAACACAGACGTTTTCACAACAAAGCTGCACTTGGAATCAAAGTTCAGCCGCTCGCAGCCTGCAAACTATTTTTTAAAAATATTTGGGTGGAGGAATTCCATGCATTCGCAATCACTAGAAATCTTTCATCTAAATAGAGTTACAGTTTTTTTTCTGTTCTTTGCTGAAACTGTTCATAGTTTTGTGTAATTTCCTAATAGTTCTAATAAACAAGTTGTCTTTTCCTAAAGGTTACATATATATTCTATCAGAAGATTAAAAAGTGTTTGGATAATGTGAGAGATATTTAATAATATCCTGCATGTAAACTATTATTCATACTTACTTCCTTTGTTGCCCACTGGAAGGCAGCAACAACACTGTCTTTGATTTCATTTAGGTACTGGACACCCTTGGTGATGTCAACCAAGATATTTGGACCAGTTCCATCAGGTCCAAAGCACCAGATCTTACGAACTTCAGACACATCCCACTCATATTTCTCTGCCAGGTAATGGGCACGCTGCTTCGGTTCTTGACGGGAACTGACTTCTCCTTTGTCTATGTCCTCTGCCAACCCATCAGGGAAAGGTCGAGCTTTCATATACAGCCTGTTGTGTTTATTGGCAGATTTAGACAAGCACATCTGGCTCGACTCTTCACTGACTGTTTCACGATAAGATACAACTGGGTCTGATTTCTGTGAGGTAGCAAATTCCAATAAAATTGTAATAGTGAACATCCAACATTTTACACTAAAATTACACAAGGAACCTACTAGGTCCCGTCTTCCCACATTTGTATTGTTTGCCCTTTTTATAACAAAGTTCTAAATCATTTCTTTGCCTTAGGCAGCAGGTTTTATTTTGTACTCCTTGGGAAATTCTATGCCACTGGACATACAGAGTAATCATGTCCCGTGCAGATTTCCTCCCCTCTCCCCCACAGAAAATACATTCTGCCCCGAAGTGCTGCAGTTCTGCCTTTCAACCACCAGAGGCTGCTGTGGTGCCAGAACACCTGGCTGACCCGCAGAAACTGTGTTCATCCCAGCAGCCTGCCTGTGGAACCAGGTTGAGAGGCAGAGAGGAGCACATGGGGCTGTTGGAGGAGGTGTCACAGACTGAGGTTCAGAAGGGCTAGAGGTGCGGGGGGGACAGACTGGGGCTCGGGCTCAGGAGCAAATGGGGTGATAGCATTGAGCCAGAGGCTGAATGGAAGGGTGACTCCAGGGCCACATAGCGATAGGGGCAGATGTGTATGACTGAATGGGAGAGGCTCGAGGTCAGCTGGGGTCTGCATGAAGAAGGCTTCCCAACTCTCTGACAATCCCCTTCTCCCCAAAAAGAAACTCTTCCATACTTTTCCCACGCACACCCTGTTACCCAGGGTTCTTGCAACCCAAAGCTCTTGGTAACTTTTACTCTGTGCGAGGAGGTGTCAGGAAATAAATCAGGGGAGACACGGCCGTCCCACCAAGAGATGGCTGGCACAAACAGGACAACACGAGAGTGCTTTCACTTAAAGCTAAACTTTACTAGTCTCAAGCACTTACGTCCACAACAAGATTAGTAAAAAAACCCCAACCCTTGATAATTACTGAAGCTGAGTGTGGCTCTCGAGCAGCACAGTGGCAGCCCGTCTGCGGATGGGGAACACAAGATGCATCCAGAGGGAGAGACCAGTCCCGAAGAGTCCCCCCATCTCAAGCTTTTTCCCCTTATTTATACATTAGTAATAATACAATGACATGTCACTTTAAGAAAACTTGTCAAGCAAACAGTTCCAAAGGGCAAGCAAGAGGCTCCTGATTACTGATTAACCAGGTGTGGGTTTTTCCAGAGTCTGCAGCCTTAAGACCCCAATAGACATTCCTGGGGCATATCAGCAACTTCAACACAATTCTTATCAGGAAGGATGTGGGGTCAAGCTGCCCTTTCTGTGGCACCCTAAACCCCCCTCCCCTCCTGCTTTGGTCAAGCTGCATGGCCACTTTACAGCCTGCTGACTAGGTTGCTTTTTAACAATAAGCCATAGTGGTTTTAGGCACTTTAGTGGTTTGCCAAAGTCTCCCCATACAACCCAACAGTCCTCCAGGGTTCACTCCCAGGCTCCTTCCCTCTGCCTCAGCTCCTCCATTACCCCCTGGCCCCCCCAAGCCTGTGCACTGCTTCTGAGGGGTACAAGAAATATGTTTCTGTATTGTAGTTTAAATGAATTACCCAAAGTTCTGTATTAATATGCCTAGTAAGGAATATTATTTGTCAAAAAAACATTTCCTGAATTTTTTTTTTGTCTGTATTGTTATACACATACTTGCTGACAGGTATTTTGAAATAAATGATCAAAATAATTGAAACTGGTGTGATTATATTGTGTTATTTTGACAAATAAAATATGCAGAATTTTAAAACATTGGGCACAGAATTTTTAATGTTTTGGCGCAGAACGCCCCCAGAAGTAGTTTTGTTCAAGGCAGACTTCAAAGCCAATTTCATTCACTAGTACAAGTGTTCCCTGACACAGACCACAGACTGCTAATTTCACTGTGACAATAAAATGCAGTTGAAGAACTGCACTATATTGACAAGTAAGATTATTATCTTCTGATTCCAAGATTTTCTGAGAAAAAAAACTCAGGACTTATAAATATGGAAAATATCCAGTGAGAAGGAATCCTAGTAACAGAAATATTTTTCCATGGCCAAATACATTTCTTACTGCAAATGAAGATGTCTGTGAAATTAGCATGGTATTTTTAAAGAAGCCTTAGGAAGTTAGGTGCCCAATTTGCATCAAATATCCTTTGAGAATCCCATCTTTAATGTGTAATCATATTCTGTAAACTGCAGATATAGACACAAAAAAAGCCTTTTATACCTTGATTGGAATGCAAGCATGATCTTCTTCCAGATCTTTAAGGCAAATTTCTAGATGCAGCTCACCAGCTCCAGCAATGATGTGCTCACCCGACTCTTCAACAGTACACTAGAACATGAAATACTAGTTGTGTAAGGGTAAAAAACTGTTTCTTAAATTAATTTAAATCAGAACATTCCACGGACATTTTATGTTAGATTAACTGTGACTGATTTTTTCTAAAATTGCTTAGTAATAGCTGTTATTGTGGAGATTAACCAGATATCATGACATTTATGAAGTGCCTTTCATCCCAAGGATTTAACAATGAATCACCTCACCCACCAGTGAAATGTTGCAGGTCGTCTAACATCATACAGCAAAACTACATAATAGCTTACAACAGGAAGTGAAGCGCGCTCCATAACACTGGAACTGTATATGGAATTCAGGCAGGCAGGCAGAAACTGCCCACATTAATTTAGCCAGACACTAAGACTAATAACATTCCCACACTTGGAAAATCTGTAATGACAAGTAGTCAGGATCTTGGTTTTACAATCTCATCTGAAAGATAAGCAACTCCCAACATCATGCTGGACATTGTTTCAATACTAAATCAAAGGGAAGAGTGCTGCCTAATGATTAACCAGTACTACACATTGCAAAACATGGGTTTTCCTTAGAGCCGTCCTATCCAAGTTCTGACTAGGCCCATCCCTGCTTAGCTGTTCAGTTTCAAATGATTACAATGTAAGTGGTATGGCTGCAGATTCTAAACGTCAGTTTATGAAAGCTATCATGAATAAGTATCTTTTTGAATAAAGTCCCTCAGGAGTACTTCACTGCAAACCAGGAACACTAAAACTAACACTCACCTGAACCATGGGATCAGACTTGGCCAGACGCTTTAGACCTTCAACTAGTTTTGGTAGATCAGCAGGATTTTTAGCTTCAACAGCAACACGTACAACAGGGCTAACACTAAATTTCATCACTCGCATGTTGTGTGCATGCTCAAAGGTGGTAATTGTACCCGTCTTCACCAAAAACTGGTCAACACCAACTAGACCAACAGTGTTGCCACAAGGTACTTCCTCAATGGGCTCAACATAACGACCCATCATCAAAATGGTTCTGTAAAGACAGAAGCTGGGTAACAATCCTTAAATATCTGTTGAAACGATCTCTTTTTATACCTAAGGAAGTTTGTATAACTGCCTTTTATTTGCCTGCGTTCCTTCTGGTACTCATTTTCTGTTATGTAAGCCCCCCCAAAAAATCATACAAATTTGGTATTTTAATAGAAAAAAGTAAACAATCCTCCTTTTATTAGATTCCCAAAAACAGGCTTTGCAAGTATCTTGCCCTTTTTTTTTTTTTTTGCATGCATTCTTCAACAGAAGCAAACTATTTCCATCTACCTCTGAATAGATTTTAGGTAGAGATCTTCCTTCTTGCCAAGTGTGTAGTTTGGTCCCATGATTCGAACTTTCTGTCCAGTGGAAACAATACCAGAGAAGACTCTTCCAAAGGCATAGAAACGTCCCTTATCAGATGTGGGGACCATTTTGGAGATGTACATCATCAAAGGGCCCTTGGGATCACAGTTTTTGACACCTATAGTAAAACAAGGCATTTCAATGAGGCTTCAAAATCTGTTTAAAACTAGGCCTAACACTTTACTGAGCATTTCCTTCCTCTTCCACTTTATAAGCCTTGTTTTTCATATGGTACCCATTATTGTGAAGGCCAGATCTGACAGGAGGCCACACTATCTTCTTGCCAAATCTAGATGGTTTTTGGATCCATATTTAGTTGGGTTTCTAAAAGCAGTGAAATGTCAGGTGGACACTGAAGCTGCAGATTGTCTTTGTGATCTAAGAGAAGAAACCATCAATGAAGGACAATATCATAGAGACTATGAGTTCTGCACAGTGCTTCCTTCTCCCTACCAGCATCATTTCAGACTTACCCAGGTTCAGCCTCAGCCATTTACTCTTTATCCAGTTGCTGATCTCAGCTAAACCTTTGGATTGGACAGCTGGGAGATGGTACCATTTGCCTCTGATGTAATGGTAATGCACAATTTCCCTTAGTGGCTTCATACAGATGTTGAACAAGATGGAGGTGATGATAGTTTAATATAGGACTCCACATAAGGAGTTTGGAAGTGGAGGAGCAGGTGCCCATAATGATTCTCCAGGTATGGTCTGATACAAAATAACCAAGACATCTCAGCATGATCTCACTGTGATGGGGTAATCTGCCCCATTATGCATGCTGAGGCCTACAGATCAACCCATCCCCATCACATGTTGTGGCCTTTTAAGATTTTGGGAGGTCTGATATATACAAGGATCTTTAGGTATATTGGTAGAGAGAAAGTGGTTCTGGGAATTAGTGTTGGGAGGACATACCATTACCATTTCTTTAAGACACCAGGAGCTGTGACGTTATTGATATAAACTGGGACCATATAGAACATGGGTTGCAACCAAGGTCCTGTAGTGGCACCAAATCCTAGGTAAAGGGGGTCATATAAGGTGTCTAAGACCAGGTTACGGATTACTGGTTATGATTATGCTGTCTGTATGTCTGTAGCATTTTGGTAGTTGAAGTTATGAATATTGGCTGTATGCTGTCTGTATTGCAAACTTGTGTTGTGTTACTGGGAAAGATCCCAGACAAGTTGGTATCAGCTCTGTTTAGCCTGCTCGATGGCCCATTAAGGACCATCACCTACACAATTGTCCCATCGAGAGAAGGCAGTTATGGCCTGTGACTCAGCAGGGTGTGCAGAAACTGGCCCATGTGACTGCAAACTCCATTTTGCTGTAACTTTCCACAGCAGGAACAAAGGAGTGTTCTTACACTTGGAAAAGCCTATATAAGGCAGAGGCCTCATCTCCATTTGGTCTTCAATCCTGCTTCTTACCTCTGAAGGGACTTTGCTACAAAGAGAAGCTCTGCACAAAGGACTGAATGACCCATCCCAGCAGGGGATGTTCTCCAGAGACTTGATTTGAACCTGCAGTTTACTCCATCACTGCTACAAGCCTGAACTAAGAACTTTGCCATTACTGTTGTAATTGATTCCATTTAACCAATTCTAGCTCTCATCTCTACCTTTTTCCCTTTATGAATAAACCTTTAGATTTTAGATTCTAAAGGACTGGCAACAGCGTGATTTGTGGGTAAGATCTGATGTGTATATTGACCTGGGTCTGGGGCTTGGTCCTTTGGGATTGAGAGAACCTTTTTCTTTTACTGGGGTGTTGGTTTTCATAACCATTCATGCCCAGGACGGGTGGCACTGGTGGTGACACTGGGAGACTGGAGTGTCTAAGGAAATTGCTTGTGTGACTTGTGGTTAGCCAGTGGGGTAAAACCGAAGTCCTTTTTGTCTGGCTGGCTTGGTTTGCCTTAGAGGTGGAAAAACCCCAGCCTAGGGCTGTAACTGCTCTGTTTGAGCAATTGGTCCTGAATTGGCACTCTCAATTGGGTCCCGCCAGAACCACAACGTCACAGGAGCCTTGCAGAGTGGGTGGGACAAGGCTCTCCTCTCTCCCAGCCAATTGGAATGATCTTTAGGAAGGGGATCAGCATATATACTGCCTTGTTCACAGCAGAAGGCCTGCCTGCTGAACCTGAGGACTAATTGGGGAAAAGGAGCAGCTGGGTAAGGCCCTACTGCTGGCCTAAGCTACCACCACAGCTCTAAGACGGGAGCTGGGGAACTCCTGCTTGGGAGAAACCATCTGAAGTACAAACCCAGCTCCAGGAAAGAGCGCCTCCTGAATAGAGGCAAAAAAACCTATCAAGACTCTTATATAGAGCTAGAATGGGCATGAATTCCATCAACTAAAGAAGTGATTTAACACATCAGAACTCCACAAAGTGGGTATGTGCTCTGAACTAATCCGGCCTGGGTAACTGACTGGAGAAGTCCGAGCGGGTGCTGTGAACAGCATACTTGCACAGCTTCCTAACACTCATGTCTCGGGGGTGGGACAGCAGGATTCCATATTTGATAATAACCAATGCTGCAGTGATATACTTGCTGTTGTGTTGCTTCATGCTGTACATCCAAGGGTTAGTGCACACCATCCTCCAAACTCATCCCACCCACGTATTCTCAAAGACTGAATTAAAGACCATCCAGCACATAAGGAGGTAAGATGGATTGTGCAGCAGCATGAAAACACTGAATTATTATTACTGAACAATTGTACTGTGGTAGTACTTAGAGACCTCAACCAGTCTGGAGCCTCACTGTGTTAGGCACCATACAAACACAGAGTAATGGAACAAATGAAATTTAAAAAAGGCCAGCACAATGTAATAACCAATTCTGAGCCAGATTTATGTGGCTTGTCACCTAGTCAGTTTTACTCCACAGGTTGTGTATAACAACATATTTTTAATCTTTGCTATGGGCATTGTGTAATTAGTGTTGCAAAGTCAAAGAGCAGCCTCCTTACCCATAGCAGCTTCATCGTCAGGTGGCCCCTCATACAGAAGCTCACAACGATATTTCTGTGCCGTTACAGGAGAAGGAAGGTGCATGGTGATCATCTGAAGCAAGGCATCTCCAGCTGGCAGCCAGTGGCGCATCACAGCCTGAGAAACACAAATGTTGCATCCAAACTGAAACTAGATTTGAGATGATAAACGTAACAACTGACCCCAGAAATAACGAATGCCCTTCTACACACTATCCAAAAACAGAGTTGGGGCAAGAACCAGGATAACTAATCAAAGCTCTCCTGGGACCATTTAAAAGTTCAAAAGACTTTAATCTAACTAAGCAGTTATTCCACTCATTGCCTGTTTTTTTCTTTTTTAATGAAAACCTTCGCACTTGAATTATTCAAATGGAGCATTCTGAAAACTCAGTTTTTTCCAAGCTGGCGCACTATATTTCAGGAGGAAGCTATGCTATGGGCCACATTAAACTCTGAAGCTGTAAATGGAAGCAGCAGTTTTAATGTTTATGGACAAACCATTAGTATAACTGTAAATTTTCTATGTATAGTTTTGCCATCAAATTTAATTAATCAGTTGTGGAAAATTGTAAAAAGGAGACCCAGTTACACCATTATTCATGACATTTCTATGAGTTATTTATTCTGTGCTCTACAGTAGTAATTGCAGTTCTTTGTGACGGCTGGCTCTGCACATCCACACCACCCACCTGCCTTTCCCTCTTCCATGGAGTCTTATACCCTTAAAGACCCTGGGGTTTAGCAGAAGAACGGAGATAAAGCTTCTTACAGCCTCTGCTCTGAACACTGAGTGCTGCAAAGCGGTACCTGTGAGTTCCCAATAGTCACTGCTTTTCTAGACATTTCCCAAAGCTCATCCCATACATGGGAACATGCAGACGCAACTTTCAAAAAGTTATATTTCTCAAGGCAACCGATGCAAAATACATATATGTGTGTGTTGCATTAGCAGTTTTCGTCAGTTCTTTATTTATTGCTTATCTGAATGTGAATCTAAGTTCTCTCTCCCTCTTAACCAATATGCCTTTGTTTGGTTGTGCAGTATCAGACTCAAGTCCTGTTCTCATATCTTAAGGGCTCACACTTCCAAATAATTTGTCAACTCTGGCACTCTAGATACACAAGGTTGTCTTTGTTTGGCCCCCTAAGACTAGTTGATAAACTTTGAAATTTGCAACTGACAAATAAGGTAGGTTCTTCTAAGACCCATTAAGTATTCTAGAAGGCTGTGCTGTGTAGCAAAAATAGAAGGGGAGCAGCGGCAAATGTTGCAAAATCTTTTTTAAATACCTTCAGAAGTGGTTTGCCTTCTTTGTCTCGATCTTCAACATCTAGCTTGATGTTAAGTTTCTCTATCAGCTTGGCTGTCTCTTCCTTGTTAAAGTTCATAACAGCATCAAAGATCTACAGAGAAACGTTTGGTAAAAGAAGATTTACCATTATACATCTTAAATCTGTTCCAACATATTGCTGTAAGTAGTGGATCTGTAACAAGCAGATTGAAAGTCCTCACACTGTCTCCAAATTTAGGTTTTTATTTAATAATTCTTTGTTCTTTATAAAAAACAAAATTCATGATTTCCTGCAAAGATCTGAACAATGATAGTTACACGAAACTT
This sequence comes from Gopherus evgoodei, assembly GCF_007399415.2. NCBI lineage: Eukaryota > Metazoa > Chordata > Testudines > Testudinidae > Gopherus > Gopherus evgoodei. The sequence goes on from NC_044327.1 coordinate 123,450,082, forward strand.
ATTTTCTAAACCTTCCAACGAAAGATAATTCCTAAACCTTTGATTTGGATAACACCAAAATAATTTCTTTTGTATACTGGAACAAATTGACTGCACTAACGATTTTTCTTTTTTTAATGGAGAACGACAAGACCTGTGCCACATTCCATTCTCTTTCAGACTTTGTGTTGCCTTCTTTCTCCTTAGTGCCATTGTATGTAGTTTACCGTCCTAGATCATAAGTTCCTGAAGGCAGGGACTGCACACACTGTGTGCGATATACAGATAACCAGCTTTTGGAGCCCACGTTTGGTGAGTGAGCCTCTGTCTTTTTCTAGGCTGACTCCTACACTTATACGGCTGGATAGAAATGCCTGAAGTTGGGACAGCTACAGATTAACTTTTTGTTTTACCTTAAAGATGGGATCCAGAACGAGCTGGCAGAATGTCCGTGGCAATTTTTTTCCATCTGGACTGGTGGCTGATTTGCTGAATTTTCCAGTCGCTGGATCAAAATATCTGAATAAAAAGTTTAAGGCAGAAGCAAATTAAGATTTATTTGGGCCCTGGGCACAAAGAACATTTGGGCCTCCCACACTCCGGGGACCTAAGGACACCGGAACTGGGTTGACCTGGGTGGCCATGGCCCACCCACTTTTTAACATGGGTGTAGTAGCCTCGGGCAGTGCACCCTGGGGAGCAGAGACAAGGGCTGGGGGCTGCTCTCAGGCACTCCAGCCCCCACCCAGGGAAGGTGGAAGGTCTGGGGCTCCCCACAGGGGCCCAGGCTCCCTTGGTGGCTCTTACCACAGCCCAGCTCCAGCTTCCGGCCTGGCCAATAGGTGGGGCCCCAGAAGGAAGAGGAGGAACAGGGGTGGAGCTACCGTTCCAGCACCAGTGGGCCCCCCACACACACACTTTTACACAGGTGTGGTTAGATGTTTGGCGGCGTGTGTGTGTTCTCCCTGTGTGCTGCCTTAGCTCTGCGCAGACAGCCGGCACAGCAGACCTTGAGCGAATTGCTCAATGACCACAAGATCCATTCAGGTACGAAGGCACCAGGCCAGGTTTACTGTCAACAAAGCACAGTAATAACACCTGGCAAACTCGACGAGAATACTAAGACATGTATGCCCGTGACAATGGAAACAGCTCAGTGAAAAACAGGACTTTCCATTCCCTCAGCTGGAGAAAAGTACTCCCTCTGAGATATATCTTTATACCCTAATACAAATAAGTTAGTACTGCCTCTGACATAGTTAGTTACTGCCCCCTGACGTGCCTATTTATTACCCATCACCTTGTACATGTTGGTTCAATTAAAACTTCTCTGTTACATACTGTCATCCTAACATTATCTTTAAGAAGGGGGTCAGTGTGTCCCCTGTTATCCTTGGAGAATGTTTTTATACAACCCTTCATATTGGGATGTTCTGGTACCACTTAATATTGGAATATGTTTGCATAAGTACTCTGTGCTTAGCACTTCTTAAGAATGTGTATTTCTGCATCATTAGCCCTGTTCTTGGCAAATTTTGTAAGCAGGTCTTGCCTCATACCAGGCCTCTAATACAAGGGCTTATATCTCAGGCTCTCTTCCTACTACAACAGCTTCCAATGCCACTCTGGGGGGCCCCAAATTGGCCAGGGCCCTGGGCACAGGCACCATGCGTTAATCCGCCACTGGTTTAAGGTGCTCAACTCATCCAGTTTGAACTTTAGAGCAAAAGTTTTTAAAGAGATGATAATCATCCATGGTTTGAAAAGTTTTCCAGATTTCTACTGATCAATCACTTTCTGAGAACAAGACTGTGCTTCAGTGTGGAACACCTTGAATTATGTACAAGGCACTAAAATAGTAGGAAAAGGAGAGATTCCTACTTGGAACTTTTCAGAACTGTTCCAGTCATAGGGAGAAGAGTTAGTTGCTTTGGATAAAAGAAGTACAGGGAGCAAGTGTTTTTGTTTTGTAAGAGATACCCATGCACTGGGATTAGATTTGTGTTTTCAATCACCGAAATTGGTCTAGTGGCTTGAGCAAAGAATTGGGTGCCAGGAATTCCTGAATTCTAATCTCAGATCTACCTAAAATACCCTTTATCATCTTGGATAAATCACTTCAACTGTTTGCTAAATATCCCCATAAACTTGCTTATCTCATGAATAGGACCCTACCAAATTCACAGTCCATTTTGGTCAATTTCACGGTCATATGATTTTAAAAATAGTAAATTTCATGATTTCAGCTATTTAAATCTGAAATTTCAGGGTGCTGTAATTGTAGGGATCCTGACCCAAAAGGGAGCTGAGGGGTCGCAGTACTGATACTCTTACTTCTGCTCTTCTACTGGTGGCGGTGCTGCCTTCAGAGCTGGGCAGCTGGAGAGCAGCAGCTGCTGGCCAGGAGCCCAGTTCTTAAGGCAAAACTGCCACCAATAGCAGAGCAGAAGGAAGGATGGCCTGGTATGGTATTACCACCCTTATTTCTGCACTGCTGTGTACAGAGCTGGACCCTCAGTCAGCAGCCACAGCTCTCCAGCTGCCCAGCTCTGAAGGCAGTGCAGAAGTAAGGGTGGCAATACTGCGCCCCCCTAAAATACACTTGTGACCCTGCTGCAACTCCTTTTTGGCTCATGACCCCCACTTTGAGAAACCCTGGTCTCCCCTATGAAATCTGTATAGTGTAGGGTAAAAACACAAAAGACGGCGAGAGACCAGATTTCACAGAGGGAGACCAGATTTCACAGTCCATGATGTGTTTTCCATGGCTGCGAATTTGGTATAGCCTTAGTCATGGAATGATACTAGATTTTATTTAACATCTGTAAAGCACTTCCTTAGTGCCTTTCACCTGAAAATTTCTTTTGAAGCCTTAATACATCTTCTAATAATTAGCCTGTAACTTCCAAACAATGCAGTTATAATTCATTTGTGCATAATACTATAAGGCATGGTCCAAATGTAACCCCAGAACTTAATGTTACTGCAGTCAGCCATTTTGTGTGTCCAGCCATTTATAGCTGAAAACCAAATACCACATACACCTCTACCTCAATATAATGCGACCCGATATAACACAAATTCGGATATAATGTGGTAAAACAGTGCTCCGGGGAGTGGGGAAGACTGCGCACTCTGGTTGATCAAAGCTCGTTCGATATAATGCAGTTTCACCTATAATGCGGTAAGATTTTTTGGCTCCCGAGGACAGCGTTATATCGAGGTAGAGGTGTAGCTAGAATAATTTTAGGGCTCTCAGAGGCAAGGCCAAACAGCTGCATGATTGCAGTTTTCCTAATCAGAATCGGAAGATAGGACAAAAAGGTAACATCATGAAAATGGAAGGAATGTTTGGACAGCCAACATTGGTTTTAAGTGCTCCTGACATATAAATTTTATTGTTGTTATAACTAGAAATACCAGAAATGCTTTAAGAAGAAGAAATAATGAGTAGTTTGCTAAAATTAGGAAAATTGGTGATCCACTAGGGGTTATAAAATATATAAATAATAATATAAAATTGGAGCTATGCCTATCTCTTAGCACTAGAAGGGACCTTGAAAGGATGAAGTACTGATTTTTGCCCCAGATCCGTAGGTGACCCCCTCAAGGACTGAACTCACAACCCTAGGTTTAGCAGGCCAGTGCTCAAACCACTGAGCCATCCCTCCCCTCCTAGTATTGTGACCCACTAGGAGTCACTATGCGTGATATGCTTTAAGTTAGCTATAAAAAAATTAAGCAAAAGAATACGCTTTGGAGCAGTCCAAGGAAGCTTTTCTTTGGGCAAGGAGTTGACACCTAAACTTCCCAACAGCTGGACAAAAGGAGGGCCCCCGGAAGCCTGGCTGTTGATCATGTGAAACCATTTCAAACATTGGGTAACTATAATACTTGGGATACTCTGAACCTACCACTACAGCATATATGTGTGTATCTTTAAGCCATGAGAAAAAAGTACTTTTAGGTAAAAGCACTCTTGTTTGTACCAATCATTTAAGAGACAGAGGAGCTGTGTCCCCATTGATTTATTCCTGACACCACCTGGAGAGAAACATTTAAGTTACTGCTGCTTTGGGTTCCGAAAAACCTGGGTAACACAAAGCCCTCTGAATTCAATAGAAAGACTGCCACTGATTTCAGTGGGCTTTGGATCAGGCCCATAATCTAACTTGCTGCACATTCATTTTATCCACGTTATAATAAAAGCAAACTCAATCCTCAAGTTCTGGCAACAATCCAGTCTCTCCTCCCTCGCCCAATGGTTTATGCCATCAGAATCCCCCTCTGGAAGATATTTGTATCGGATACGTGCAGTATTCCTAATAGTTTTATATATACACACATGCACACAGACATATTGTTGAGCCATACATGTTAACTGTGTCTAGTTCTTCAGGCTGCTCATTAACATTCATTTTTTGTAAAAGCATAAGCTACTTCTCGTCAAACTGTCTGCATTACATATGTATATTGTAACAGGGTGCCCTGCCCAGGGGCAGGACAGCCTGGGGCTAAACCAGCCCTGATTACAAGATGAGCCCCACCTGAGAGAAATCAGGGGACTCCTATATAAAGCGTAGCAGGCAATTGCAAAGGATGGTGGATGTGAGAGCAACTGAGACTGCTAGAGGCAGAAAGCCTGATACTAAGCTGAGGAAGTTCAGGAGAAAGCTTTCAAGGCAAGGAGAGATCCTGCCCAAGAAGCTGGGGACAGATAGCAAAGGCCTACCTGGAATGGCCTGCAGAGAAGGACAGACTCCAGGAAGGAGGTAATAGGAAGCAGACAGACCCTCAGGAAGGATGAGGCTGTGTCTAGCTGAAACTGGGGTAAAGATGGTGAGAGTCTGTGTTCTGTTTTCAAATGCACTGTGGTATTTTTCTCTACAGAGAGAGAGAGACTGAACTGGAATTGGGCCTGGAAAGCCAGTGAGTACCCTGTGAACTAAATAAATGGGACCCCTTGTGGGGACTAGTTGAACTACTCTTGAACTGTAAGTAGGGTTCTACTTAAATCATGGCGTAATCACACATTTGTTTTGCAAGTTGGTCATGGCATAAAGAGCAAATTTCATGAATGCGTTCATACCATGCTACCCTTACTTCTGGGCTGCTGCTGGTGGCAGTGCTGCCTTCAGAGCTGGGCACCCACCCAGCAGCTGCTGCTCTCCGGCCACCCAGCTCTGAAGACAGTGCAGAGTAAGGGTGTGTCATAACCAGAAAGCTAAGGGTTAATGTCTCTTTCACCTGTAAAGGTTTAACAAACAGTGACCTGCAACACCTGACCAGAGGACCAATCAGGAGACAAGATACTTTCAAATCTGGGTGGAGGGAAGTTTGAGTGTGAGTTCTTTGTTCTTGTTCTGTTCTCTTTCTGGGCTCTGAGAGTGACCACACGAATCTCCAGGCTCTTTAATCTTCTGTTTCCAATTGTAAGTACAGCGGTAGAAAGACAATATAGGCTTTTACATTGTTTTTCTGTATTTGCAAATGTGTAGTCTGCTGGAAATAGTTTAAATTGTATTTTTCTGGATAAGGCTGTTTATCCATTTTCTATAAGCTAAAAGACCCTGTAACTTTTTACCATCTAAATTGCAGAAATAAACCTTTTACTTCTTTCTTTTTTTTTATTAAAAGCTTTGCTTTAAGACCTGTTTGATTTTTTTCTCCTAGTTAAGGCTCAAAGGAACTGAGTCTGTGTACACCAGGGAATTGGTGGGGAGAAGGGAAAGAGAGCAGAGGGGAGGGAAGGATAAGTTTCCTCTTTGTGTCACATTCAAGGAACTTGAATCTGTATTGCCCTGAGGGAGGGAAAGGTAAATTTCCTCTTTGTGTGAGATTCATGGAGTTGAATCACGGTGATCTCCTAGTGTACCCAGGGTGGGAAAGATCTGGGAGGAGGTAAAGAGGGGGGAGGGAATGGTTTATTTCCCTTTGTTGCGAGACTCAAGGAATCTGGGTCTTGGGGTTATCATAACCTAGTCCCAGATTTGGACCTTAGCGTCCAAAATATGAGGGTTAGCATGAAAACCTCCAAGCTTAGTTACCAGCTTGGACCTGGTAAAGCTGCCACCGCCCGAAAAATTAGAGTGTTTTGGGGCACTCTGGTCCCCCCAACAACCTTCCCTGGGGACCCCAAGACCCAAATCCCTTGAGTCTCACAACAAAGGGGAATAAACCATTTCCCTTCCCCCCTCCAGGTGTTCCCTCCCTGGGTTCCTGGAGAGATATACAGAAGCAAGCTCCGTGAGTCTAAACAGAGGGATTCCACCCTCCCTATTTCCAGTCCTGGAAAACAGAAGTACCGAGAGTTAATCTCTCTTCCTCCCTCACCCAGAGGGAATGCAAAGTCAGGCTAGTAAATCTAACACACACAGATTTCCCCCTGACTTCTTCCTCCCACCAATTCCCTGGTGAGCACAGACTCAATTCCCTGCAGTTCCCCACTAAAGAAAAACTCCAACAGGTCTTAAAAAGAAAGCTTTATGTAAAAAGAAAGAAAAATACATAAAAATGGTCTCTCTGTATTAAGGTGACAAATACAGGGTCAATTGCTTAAAAGAAATATGAATAAACAGCCTTATTCAAAAAGAATACAATTCAAACACTCCAGGAACTATACCCATGTAAATACAAAAGAAAACAATATAAACCTTACTGCCTTACTATATTTGTACTTACAACTTGGAAACAGAAGATTAGAAAGCAAGAGACAGAAATCCTCTCATAGCCGAGAGAGAGACAGGCACAAGACCAGAACAAAGGACTCACACACAAACTTCCCTCCACCCAGATTTGAAAAAGTCTTGTTTCCTGATTGGTTCTCTGGTCAGGTGTTTCAGGTTACTCCTTTCCAGGTGAAAGAGACATTAACCCTTAGCTATCTGTTTATGACACGTCCCCCAAATTGCAGACAGTGGGGAAGCTCACTGGCAGCGATTTCCTCCTAGAACTTTAAAATAAACAGATTAATACAACACATGCACCTTTACATATACCACTAAGTATATAACTAACAGACTTGTACATTGTAAGAACACTTTTTAACTACTGGCTTTTGGGAAACTCTCACGGGAGAGTGCATGAGCTACTTTGTTAGAAGCTCCTGAGATGTGCTGAATAGGACTTGTCAAAATCTGGGGCCCTGAGTACAGGGTCAGACATGAGCGTCACCTTAAATTGGGTAAAGGCCTTTCGGAGGGCCAACCTACCCTGGCAAAAATGTCTGTTAGGGCCAGGCACACAGTGTTAGCCCTGGTGTTGCCTAGAGCTACTGCTTCCGGCCATCGGGTAGCAAAGTCCACTAAAGTCAGTACGTACTGCTTTCCTCTGGGTGTCTTTTTTGGGAAAGGACCCAGAATATTCACAGCTACTTGCTGAAATGGGACCTCAATTATGGGGAGTGGCTGGAGAGGGGCCTTGACCTGGTCTTGGGGTTTTCCCACTCTTTGGCATACCTCACAAGACCGGACATACTTGGCAACATCCTTGCCCATCCCCTCCCAGTGGAAGGACTTCCCCAACCGGTCCTTGGTTCTGTTCACCCCAGCATGGCCACTGGGATGATCATGGGCGAAGCTTAAGAGCTTCCCCTGGTACTTAGTTGGAACCACCAACTGTTTTTTGCGGCTGCCATTTTTCCCAGTGTCCACCAAAAAGAATCTCCTTGTATAAAAGTCCTTGGTCTATAACAAACCGGGATCAATTAGAAGAGCTGAGAGGCGGTGGGGTGCTTCGTGCTGCCGCCCAAGCTTTCTGAAGGTTGTCATCTGCTTCCTGCTCAGTCTGGAACTGTTCCCTTGAGGCTGGGGTCACCAGTTCTTCCTCAGACTGTGGACTTGGGCTTGGTCCCTCTGGAAGCGATGTAGGTGATGGGGTTGTTTCCGTTGCTGGTGAACCGCTCTCCGCTGGTGCACCTGAGGGTATTTCAGGCTCTGGCTGAGCCTTTTGGGTATGGCTGTCCGTTGCTTCTGCCAGTTCTGGCTCGCTGGCGCCCTCTGGCGTTGAGTTTGAAGTTGTGGTTGCACTTGCTGGTGCTGGTTGCTGTTCCAGTTCCGGGCCTGGGACTGGAGGTGCTGTGGCTGTTTCAGTGGTAGGCATGGAATCCGGGTCCACTACCTCTGTCTGGGTCTCTGGTAACACAGACGGGGCGTCTGTGGACGGCTCAGGAACAGGAATGGGTCTGGAAGCTTGCCTGGTTTGGCTACGTGTAACCATTCCCACTCGCTTGGCCCGCTTCACCTGGTTGGCCAAGTCTTCCGTCAGTAGCATAGGGATAGGATAATTGTCATAGACTGCAAAAGTCCACATTCCTGACCAGCCTTTGTACTGGACAGGCAGTTCAGCTGTAGGCAAGTGTACAGCTTGTGACATGAAGGGGTAAATTGTCACTTGGGCCTTTGGGTTGATGAATTTGGGGTCTACGAAGGATTGGTGGATAGCTGACACTTGTGCCCCCGTGTCTCTCCACGCAGTAACCTTCTTTCCGCCCACTCTCAAATTCTTCCTTCGCTCCAAGGGTATTTGAGAGGCATCCGGGCCTGGGGATCTTTTGGGTGATGGTGGTGTAATGAATTGCACTCGGATGGCGTTCTTTGGACAGTTGGCCTTGATATGTCCCCGTTCATTACACTTAAAGCATCTTCCATCTGATGGGTCACTGGGCCGAGGTGAGTTACTGGAGACTGGTGAGGTGGAAGAATAGGGCGTCTGTGGCTTTACTTGGGTTGTATGTGGGGTCTTTGGCTGTCCTCGGTTGTAGGGTTTATGGTCGGTGTGCCCCCTGGGGTATTTGTTCCCCTTGACCGTAGCTTTCTTGCTTTCTGCCACTTCCATCCATCTGGCTCCAATCTCCCCCGCCTCAGCGAGATTTTTGGGTTTTCCATCTTGTATGTAACGTGTTATGTCCGCAGGAACACCATCCAAAATCTGCTCCATTTGTATGAGGAGGTGCAGTTCTTCCAAGGATTTAACATTGTGTCCTGATATCCAGGCCTCATAATTTTTCCCAACGTAGTAGGCGTGTTTGGGAAATGACACATCTGGTTTCCACTTTTGGGTTCTGAAACGCCGACGGGCATGATCCGGGGTTATCCCCATTCTGTATCTGGCCTTGGTTTGAAAAAGTTTATAGTCATTCATGTTCTCCTTAGGCATTTCAGCTGCCACCTCTGCTAAAGGTCCACTGAGCTGTGGCCTCAATTCTACCATGTACTGGTCTTCAGAGATGCGGTACCCGAGACAGGCTCTTTCAAAATTTTCCCAGAAGGCCTCGGTGTCATCACCTGCCTTGTAGGTGGGAAATTTCCTGTGCTGTAGAACCATAATTGGCGAAGGGTTGTTAGGATTGGCTGGCGCATGCAGCCCAGCTTGCACTAAGTCCAGTTCATGTTTTCTCTGTTTTTCCTTCTCTTCACTTTCTTTTTGTGGTTTTTCCATTTCTCGGCGGTGGGCGATGTCGTCGTCTTCTTGTTTCCTTCTGTGGGCCACGTCTTCTTCTTCTTCTTTCCTTCTGCGGGCCACCTCTTCTTCTTCTAGTTTTCTTTTGTGGGCTGCCTCTTTGGCTGCTTGTTCTCTTTTGTAGGCTGCCAGTTTGATGCTTTCTTCCTTTTCTTTCAGCTCCAACTCTTTTTGTCTTTTTTCCAGTTCCTGTTTGTTTTTTTTCCATCTCTTGCCTGTGCTCAGCGTCTTTGATTTGTTATTCGACCTCCATTTTTGCCTTAGAAGTCATGGTTCCTGTTTTCTTGTGTTGGGGTGCCCTCCGGTGTTTATTGTCTGAACTGCAGGCTCTGTTGTCTCCTGGGGTCTGCCTAGCAACAGTGCCTTTTTCCTTTTCTTTCTCTAGCTAATTTTTTCAATGTAAAGTAAACCAGAAAAACCACTTTATTTGCATGTATATAGTGCTGGTATTTGCCTCCTAATGGGAGTGCTATTGTGTGACAAAAGACCCTTAATAGTCTCTTAATGGTTGCTTGCTTAATATGCAAGCCACAGCTGCCAGAGAGAGCAGAAAAAAAATTTCTCTCTGGTTCCCTTTGAAAACCAAACTGTTCCCCTCTGCTTAAAAGCCCCTAGCAGAGAAAAGAAAAATATAATATTCCTACTGGCTTCTGGATTCTATTTATCCCACACGCTGCACACCATATCATAACCTAGTCCCAGATTTGGACCTTAGCGTCCAAAATATGGGGGTTAGCATGAAAACCTCCAAGCTTAGTTACCAGCTTGGACCTGGTAAAGCTGCCACCACCCAAAAAATTAGAGTGTTTTGGGGCACTCTGGTCCCCACAAAAACCTTCCCTGGGGACACCAAGACCCAAATCCCTTGAGTCTCACAACAAAGGGAAATAAACCTTTTCCCTTCCCCCCTCCAGGTGTTCCTGGAGAGATACACAGAAGCAAACTCCGTGAATCTAAACAGAGGGATTCCACCCTCCCCGTTCCCAGCCTTGGAAAACAGAAGTACCGAGAGTTAATCTCTCTTTCCCCCTCACCCAGAGGGAATGCAAAGTCAGGCTAGTAAATCTAACACACACAGATTTCCCCCTGACTTCGTCCTCCCACCAATTCCCTGGTGAGTACAGACTCAATTCCCTGGAGTTCCCCACTAAAGAAAAACTCCAACAGGTCTTAAAAAGAAAGCTTTATATAAAAAGAAAGAAAAATACATAAAAATGGTCTCTGTATTAAGGTGACACATACAGGGTCAATTGCTTAAAAGATATGAATAAACAGCCTTATTCAAAAAAGAATACAATTCAAAGCACTCCAGCAACTATAGACATGTAAATACAAAAAAACATATAAATCACTATCTGATCTTTTGTACTCACAACTTGGAAACAGAAGATTAGAAAGCAGGAAATAGAAATCCCCTCACAGCCGAGAGAGAGTTAGACCGAAGACCAAGAACAAAGGACTCACACACAAACTTCCCTCCACCCAGAGTTGAAAAAATCCTGTTTCCTGATTGGTCCTCTGGTCAGGTGCTTCAGATACTTCTTTCAAGGTGAAAGAGACGTTAACCCTTAGCTATCTGTTTATGACAGGGGGTCCCCAGGGAAAGGTTTGGGGGGACCAGAGTCTATCAGGCGCTCTATCTAAGTCCTGATTGGTGGCAGCCTATCAGATCTAAGCTGGTAATTAAGCTTAGGGAAATTCATGCTAGTACCCATATTTTGGACGCTAAGGTCCAGATTTGGGGATTATACTATGACATGGTGTGCAGCGTCTGGGAAAGATAAGAATCCAAAAGCCAGTAAGATTATAATTTTTCTCTGCTAGCTGCTTGTAGCAGAGAGAGGGTTTTCAAAACTACAGCCAGAGATTTCTTTTTCCTTGCTCTGTTCTGGCTGTGCATAGAGATTGCCTCAGGCAAGGCTATTCAGATTAAACAAGGGTCATTTGTTAAACAATAGAACTCCAGCTGTGAGTCAACTACACCAGCAGAACACATATGCAAATTAAAAGGTTTTTTTGTATCTAAGTTATCAAGAAAGGACTTTAAAAAGACTTGGTTGCTAAGCCTACCCCAGGAGACAACAGAGAGCCAGCAGTTCAGACAATAAACACCGGAGGGCACCCCAACACAAAACAGTAACCATGACTTCCAGGGCAAAACTGGATGCAGAGGAACAAATCAAAGAAGCAAACCACAGGCGACAAATGGGAAAAAGAGAAAAAGAGGTGGAGCTGAAAGAAAGGGAAGAAAACATCAAACTGGCAGCCTACAAAAGAGAACAAGCAGCCAAAGATGCAGCCCACCAACGAGAGAGGGAGAAACACCAACAAGAAATGGAAAAACAACAAAAACAGAGTGAAGAGAGGGCAAAAGAGAGAGAACATGAAATGAACTTGGCGCGGGCCAGGCAGGATGCTCCAGCCAGTCCTAACAACCCTGCGCCAATGATTGTTCCACATCACAAGAAATTTCCCACCTACAAGGCAGGTGATGACACTGAGGCCTTCTTAGAAAATTTTGAAAGGGCCTGTCTTGGGTACAGCATCCCTGAAGACCAGTACATGATAGAGCTGAGATCACAGCTCAGTGGACCTTTAGCAGAGGTGGCGGCTGAAATGCCTAAGGAGAAAATGAATGACTATAAACTCTTTCAAACCAAGGCCAGATACCGAATGGGGATAACACCTGAACATGCCGTTGGCGATTCAGAGCCCTAAAATGGAAACCAGAGGTGTCATTCCCCCAACACGCCTACCACATTGCAAAAACAGAACAAGAACAAAGAACTCACACCCAAACTTCCTTCCACCCAGATTTGAAAGTATCTTGTCTCCTGATTGGTCCTCTGGTCAGGTGTTGCAGGTCACTGTTTGTTAACCCTTTACAGGTGAAAGAGACATTAACCCTTAGCTATCTGTTTATGACAGGGTGGCAATACCGCAACCCCCTGACAATAGGCTTGCGACCCCCTTTTGGTTAGGACCTCCAGTTTGAGAAACGACATGTACTTTTGTATACTTTTACAGTATAGGGTGAAAGTACCCAAAAGACGAGATTTCACGGTTCGTGACACATTTTTCATGGCAGTGAATTTGGTAGGGCCCTAATTATGAGTTCTTAAAGAGCCCTAAAGAGGGAAGGAAAACCAAGCACTGTGCTAAATATATACACTTCATTAAGATATTCCTGAACAGCCTATCGCTGTGGTATCTAAGCATGTGCCTATGTATACATGTGTATTTCATCACTCACTTGTCTCCCCAAAGCTTTTTCATCATATCTTCTACTTTCTTTGAATGTTCGGCTGGAGGGAGTGATGCTTTTTCATCTTTGGCAGCAAATTTGGCCACATACATCTCAGCAAACTGCTTCAAAGTAAATGCCCAGCCATGTAAACCAGAGCCAAACCCAACAGTACCAATAAGGGGATCAATCTAAAAACAGAATGATAGTTAATGTGTGTGACAAGACACATTGCTTTCACAGGGATGTAGCATGTGACTGAGACTCCCAAAATATTACGCGGTCTTGACAAGACTGGTCTTGTTGGGTCTTACTTTGAAGAAAGAGTTCTATTTTGTCCCATTTTGCTAATCCAATTATACCCAAAGAGTTTTGATTATATTTTACAAAGATATCTACAGCAAAAGTTTATTTAAAGCCTTCCAAATATTTCCATGAACTTCTGTAAATTTTTGGTATTGAATTACCTCTGAAAGTTGAAACCTAGGTGCCTAAAGTTAGGCAAAGTGGTCTGATTTTTAATGGCTGGGTATCTGCAGCTCTATTGAACCCCAGTGTGCAAGAGCCTCGGATACAATTCTAGCTAATAAGCCCTTGTTCTAACCACCAGCCCATGACCTAGTAGGTTGCGACAGAGGCCATCTGGTAGTTCAGTACTCTTTGCAGCAGCTCTTGTCAAGCTTGACATACTTACTACACCTAACACACTGTTACCATAATCTGTATCTAAAAGATATTGTGTAAGATATCAGTGCAAAACTAATAACTCACTGATCATTAACATTCTTAGATGGTATAGGTACTGGGTGCATAGAAAGTTATGAATATGTGCTAGAGTTATGTGCTTGGCAAGCAATGCATAAGCCTACTCTGCCCTAATGGACCAGTGTATTTGTTGTCTGACCAGCCTGGCCGTCAGACAGAGCCAATGAAGGTGCATTTATTCAAAAGATAAACAAAACCATCAAGCTAACTAGGGGAGGAGGTAATGACTCAGTTATCACCAGTTGGGGAGGAATCAGCATGAAGTCTTCACCAGACAACATGGATCTCTTTTCTAGGAGAAAAGGATCTTTATCTGAGAATACATTTCAATGCTTTACTGGACTATAGAGACAGGAAGTCTGAATCTCAAATGATAAGTAATTTAATCAACTGACTATATACAGTATTGCTGTATTATAATAAGTATATCAAGAAAGGTCTCATTAATCACCGGGGTGTCATTAACTTTCATATCATTGTGAAATGTAAGTATTAACACTACATGGAAGAGTTATGAATACTCATGGTTTAAAGTCTGTGACAAAAACAGGTTTTCTCCCAGACAGGAGGGAAGGCAGCTATCTACCTGTCACTGCTGAAATTAAGCAAGGTATGACCAAATATAACAAAAGCCCTATTTACATACTCCACAGTTAGGGAAGAACAACATGAGGTTATCCTGAGTCTGAGGACAAAACAGTGAGTTGGGGAAGCTATAAGGGGAGAAGATGCCATCTTCGCTTCCATCACTGGACGGATACAAAGGGACAGACCTCTTGCAAGCTCAGAAAAATGGATCTTTCAACCAAGGGGGTTGAAGACTCTGGGAACTGCATATAGGTGAGAAACCTGCTTAGGCAAAGACCCTTCACTGAGAGAGACAAGGGGAACTAGCACCTTGTACTTCTGTGGAAGGTCTTGACTGAAAGTCTGCTGTGGCTGGAAAGGAAAAAAAGGTAAGTTCTACCTGGAACTAAGGTTGTAGCTTGTTGAATTAAGTCTTAGCCACTAGAAAGCATATTTTACTTTTCTTTGCTTGTAACCATTTTGACTTTATCCCTTATATTTGAACTCAACACCTCCTTTTTAATTAAATAAACTTGTTTTACCTCAGGGTTTCTCGAACAGAGGTCGCCGCTTCTGTAAGCCGCAGATCGCTGCTCCGGGCCAATGGGAACTGCTGGAAGTGGTGCGGGCCGACAGACATACTAGCCACCGCTTCCAGCAACTCCCATTGTCCCGGAGCTGCGATCCGCAGCCAGTGGGAGCCGTAATCGGCTGGACCTGCGGATGGGACAGGTAAACACACCGACCTGGCTCGCCAGGGTCTTTCCCTACAGAAGCGGTGACCCCTGTTTGAGAAACCCTGTTTTACCTTTTGGTCTAAAATCTAAATCAACCCCACAATGTATTTGACTTGAAGTAATTATTAACTCCAGTTACAGCAACAAACTCCTATGCTTTTGACTCTTTAGAGGAGCAATGGACCTTATTATGCCTCCAAATATTACAGGAGAGGGCTAGACATTTCAGCACACATACTTTTGGGGAAATGAGGGCCTGAGGGTATGTTGGGGTCACCCTGCAAGTAGTAACCAAAGCTGGTGGAGACCACAGTGGGACTGTTGTGTTGTAGGCAGGCTGCTAGGGGCAGTGTACTGAACGGGCTGCAGAGCACACAGATATTCAGGGAACTGCATGTTTGCTGGCTGTTGGTGTGCACGCTGTGAACTGTAGCAGCAGAGCATTTAAGGCACCTACGGTTACAGGGCAGAAGAAGACAACCTCTCATTGGCCTAAACCCCAAAATGTGACATAAGTATTGTCAGATTTATCAGTTAGCTGCAAGACAAGTTAGTTCTTTGAGATTACAATTTTCAAGTTGGCTGCTTCTAAAATTAAATATGGATTTAGGAGCTAAACTTTAGGAATCCAGGCTTGAAATGTGTGGCTATAAAGAACTAGCTTGTCTCACAGCTAATGTATGAAATTGATTACACACTACTTACTACAGCATGATCTAGTAGTTAGAACACAGAACTAATAGTCAGGATTATATTTTAAGCTCTTCCATATTGATTGTAATCTTGGGCAAGTTGCATCATTTCTCCATGACTTGCTATTCCTAACTGCAAAATGGGAATAATACTCAAACATCTATGTCAAGCACCAGATAGCCTTGAATGAAAACTGTTCTATGTATAACATATTATTACTGTGTCAATGGTTTTAGCTCCAAATAGCCTAATTAGGTAGATCAGGGGACAGCAAATCCAGTCTGTGTGCCACAAAAATGTTATAAACTTCTAATACCAGCTGCCATCTGATGATTTTGAAGGGCTTCACATATAATTGTTAAAGGAGCCTCACAGGATCCCTGTGAGGTAGTGAAATATTGTTATCCTAGGATGGGGAAACAGAAGCACAGCGAAGGATTTGCATAACATCATCCATGAATTAAATAGCAAAATCAACAAAATAATCCAAATCTCCTAACTCCTGGTCCTTGGTGTGAACCTCAAGGCTATGCCTATGTCTTCACCTTATTCTTCTTTCAAAGGCAGAAGAAATGCTGACCCTGAAATTCTTTAAAATTCACAATATTTTAATATCACAACATGCATATAGGAGTATCCACATTTCGCTCTTCTTCTTCAAGCTGTCTTCCCTCCTGTTGCTCCATCTATTCTCCACTATCTCTCTGACACCCTCCTGCTACCTTTTCTCCCCCTTCAGCTTCTGATTTCTAGTTGCTTCCTTTCTCAACCGGTTGCCCCCTCTCATACATTTCCTGCTCTGCATGAGGATGAAGCAATACAGGCGGCAGGGGGCTGATCGGAGGTATGTTCTTGTGCTAGGCCAGAGGATCTTGAGTTCAGGAAACTGCCAGCTTCCACTGTGGAAATATTTTAATTCATTCTCCTATATAAAATCTACAAACACGTTTGCAATGGGATCCTGATAAGGAAGTTTGAACTACCACACAAGCTTCTGGATACATTAAAGCAAAACTTTACACAGCGAGATGATTGTGAAGCTTGGTTGAGGTGGAGGCCCTCAAGGGTAAACTCTCTCACTCTGCAAGGCAGCAGGAAGGGAGGGAGTATGTGTGTGAGAGAGATATGCGCATTTCCCCTTTAAGTACGCTGCCTTGTTAATTAGTTCAGCTTGCTGAGAACGTGGCTACACTCAAAACTTCAAAGCGTTCCTGCAGCAGCGCTTTGAAGTGCGATCGCGGCGCCAGCGCTGGGAGAGCTCTCTCCCAGCGCTGCAGGTACTCCACCTCCATGAGGGCATTAGCTTACAGCACTGGGAGCCATGCTCCCAGCACTGGGGCACTGTTTACACTGGCGCTTTACAGCGCTGTAACTTGCTGCGCTCGGGGGGGGGGGTTTCACAACCCCTGAGCAAGAAAGTTGTAGTGCTGTAAAGTGCCAGTGTAGCCATAGCCTGAGACTGCAGCTGCTGCAAGCTCCCTCCGTCCTGAGCCCTGGTATGTCCCCCCTGCTCTATGGAAGATGGGGTAAGCAGGGTCAGGGGGGAAGGGGACACCCTGACATTAGCCCCCCTCTTCCATCCGTCCCCCCCCCCCCAGCAAGTAGGAGTCTCGGGGAGCAGCTCCAAGGCAGAGGGCAGGAGCAGCACATGGCAGTGGAGGGAGGGACACAGCTGAACTGCAGGCAGCTGCTGCACAGGGAACTTAGGAGAGCGTGGAGCTGATGGGGGGCAGCCGGTCCACCATGGTTACTAGCCCCCATCAGCTAGCTGCAATGGGCTGCTCTTCCTGCAAGCAGTAGACAAAGCAGGCAGCTGCCAAACGATGTTAGAAGGGAGCATTGCACAACTTTAAACGAGCATGTTCCCTAACTGATCAGCAACATAATAACGAAACAATGTTAACCGGGACGACTTTAAAGTGAGGAGTTACTGTACCATCACTAGTCACCGGGCAGAGTGAGCCATGGAGGCAGAGTCACTAGTCGCTGGGCAGTCAGCTGGAGTGGCATGAGGACAAGGGAGCGAGGGAAAAGGGTGGGAAAGAGGCTGGGAGGTGGCATGAATACCATCTTCAGTGACATTATTGGCCCACTGGGAGGATTTGAGGACTGGCACTGGCCCTAAGGTAAATTGAGCTTGAGATCCCTGATCTACATAATGGTTTGCAGACAGTTTAAACTATGGCATGTCTAGATGGTTTAGGAGACAAACATTCCTTTCACTATCTCCAGAGGTTCAAAGAATTCTGTAACTAAATGTTTATTTCCAAAAGGGCCCATCTGTTATAATTACAGCTTTAAAAAGAGACTTCACATACAACTACAAACATCCTGTATAAGCTTCTATAAATGTTCCGGATATGAGAGAGGCAGAGACACCAACTTCTCCAGTTCCCAGGGGGTGGGTGCTCGACCCCCACTCTGCCCCTGTCCTCACTCCATCCCTTTCCCCATCTCTGACCCGCCTCTTACCACCCCGCCCTAACCACTCCCCCTGCCTCTTCCCGCCCCAGCCTCTCCTCCCAGCACTTCCTGCACAGATGAACAGTTGACTGCAGTGGGCAGGAGGCGCTAGTAGGCACTGGAAGGAGCTGATTGGCAGGTATGCCAGCTGGGGGGGAAACGGGGAGGTTCTGATCTGCGGAGCTGATCTGCACCCACTATTGTCAGCACCTATGGGCACAGGAACAATAAATGCAGCTGAAGTGAAAGTACATTTGTGGTCAAATGACTATCAGTAATAATCTGTTTACTTTGTGGATGTTATTTTCCAAACATAAAAAATTCCAACTTCTTCAAGGCATGCTTAAGCAAAATGGATTACAGAAGTCTGAAATATATTAAGTCAACACAGTTACCTTTATTAACCAAGCCTGTAATCTTTCATCAAAAAGCAGTATTTTCTATAAAACCATGTTGACTGATATTAATTATGCCATCCTTTAATTCTTTATTGATTTTGTCACAGATCACTCTTTTCACGATATTTTCATGATATTCAGGATCATGGCCAGGCTAACTGGCCCAGAGTTACCCAGGTTATCCTGTTTATCATTTTGAAATATTGGTACAACATTAGTTTTTTATTTCCAGTTGTCTGGAACTTCCCCAGTGTTCCAATATATGTTGAATATCAACATTAATGGTTCAGATGGCATTAATATGGGGGGGGGGAATTGGGGTTGGTAATGTCCATTTAACATTGTCTGTTCAACCTTTGACCTGTATACTTGCCTTAAAAAAGAAGAAAAATAATAATTACATCATCTTTTAAAATTAATCCTTGTAACAGTTTAAAACTGCCTTTTTTTAGCTAGTTGTAATTCATTGTTAAACATGATTGTTTTTGTCCACGTTTTTGTCAACTTGTTTTCTAAGGCAATGCACTTTGAGAGCAGACAAGAACTCAGTGAGTTAAGGCTCAGACCTAAAGAGCTCAGTTTAATGGTCAATGTTAACTTTTACATCCCGTAATTTTTAGCACATACATCTAGCTAATGCATTTATCCCACAATCCACAAGTCAAACTGCCTCCCAAAAGCCCCAACTAAAATCTTACTTAACTGTAAAAATCTCTAAAACCACCCCTTGACAAATTCTATGTTACAGCAAAGTATTCCCCATACAAAAATTTTTGGCATTAAGAAAACTGGAAATATGGATACAGCATAAAAAGTGTTAGTCTTTATATTCAATTAATTTAAAGGATTTTGATTTACATTAAAACAAAGCTGCTGCTGAATTTCCAGTATGCTGCACCAGACTGCCATAGAAAAGAATTCTGCCGCAAAACACAGGTAGCTTGCCACAGAGTAGATAGTATGGAGACAGGGCAAGTGAAAAAGCAATCCAAAAATTTAGAGTATTTTTCTCCCTTCCACAAGTAAAATACAGCAGCTTTTCAACAAAACCCACAAATTTTACAGCCACAACTGTGAGGAAAACAGAATCACTCCTGGACAATTACATGACATCATCTTGGCAGCATATCCTGCGGCAGTGCTTCTCACCAGCTCTCAGCAGCACCAGGACAGAGGAGAACAAACCTACCTTCCCCCATAACAAGCTTCCCCCCTTCTCTTGGAAGTGTTTAGATCCCCACTGTAAGGCAGGGAGGAATAACCTGCAACCCAGTTTCAAGTCAGGAACAGACAGCGATATAAAGTATATATTGTACAAACCCCATCTAAACTTATTGCTGATGGAGACACAAGTAAGGGACATAAAAGTTGTACATCTTGTCAGAAACACTCCCCTTCAAAAAGTTGCAGAAATAGAAGGACTGAACTGAGAGATCCTAACATTAAAGAAAAGAGCAAAATCGTGATGGCATTTATTTATCATAGAACCAGGCTCATTACAGACTGATCCCTACAATAAAAATATTCAGCAGAGATGAGATGCATTATTAACAGCTAGTGCTATTTAAAGTAACAGGGCTGGCTTGCCAACAAAATAAACACAAATAAATTACAAAACAGAACAACCCAGCAGAGTCTCCAATTTCCTAGGAAAACCCAGATGATCTGACTCAGGCACAACAGGTCTGAGCAGGTGTAACACAGGATGTGTACTGACACACACAGACCCCTTTCAGAGCTCGTCTGAAGTGGTGTGGTACCTTTTCCCTCCCATACCCGTCTGTGTTTCTACCTTTCTCTACCTGCGCCGGTGTAAGGACACAAACAGCTCCCACTCCCAATTCCTTCCGGCCATTATTTAACTCCAGAACCATATGGGAACTTGCGGCTCAAGGGAGGACAGGCAACATGTACAAAGCAAAACAAAGTCCTAGCAGGGATCATGATCTCCAGCACCCCCCCTAAAAACAGAGCCGCATTTCTCTCACGCGCCTGCCATCTTTATGGGAACAACAGGGATTGTCGGGGGATCAGAAAGAGACCCCGGAAGTGAGGTGGAGCAATGCCACCCAGGGCCGGTGCAAGGATGTTTCACGCCCTAGGCGAAACTTCCACCTTGCGCCCTCCCCAGTCCCCAAGCCCCTGCCTTGAGGACCCCCAGCTGACCCCTGCTCCACCTCCACCCTGAGCACACCATCGCTGTTTGCTTCTCCCCGCTCCCAGGCTTGCGAAACTGGAAGCCTGGAAGGCAAGAGAAGTGAAGCAACTCACCCCTGCTCCGCCTCCTCCCCCAGCACACAGTCCCGGCTTCACTTCTCCCGCCTCCCAGCCTTGAGGCACGAATCAGCTTAGGCACCGCAAGCCTGGGAGGCGTGAAGCAGCCAGGGTGTGCTTGGGGAGGAAGTGGGGCAGGGAGCTCCCCTGCGTGCTGCACCCCCCTTGCTGCAGGCAGCCCTGCCTGCGCCCCCGTCCCAGCTCCCTCCGCCTAAATGCCGGTGTCACGTCACTTTGAGCAACCCCCCCGTTTTCCAACTAGCTTCAGTTTCTGCCACATAAGGAAACCATCTGTGCTCCTGCTCAGGAATTGCTGACGCCTGGCCCATGAGGTTGCAAATCGGGAGGGATGGAGTTTGTGGTGGAAAACACTCACGATCTGCTTCCTCCGCCTGCCTGCGGCGACCAGGGCGGCCGAAGATCCGGCTGCCGAGGTCGCTGCCAAAGAAAATGCCGCCCCCCAAATCCCAGTGCGGTCACCTACATGGTAGCGCCGGCCCTGCTGGCACCGTATAAACGGCCCCAAAGCGGAGTTAGGGGCAGTTCGGAGCACTGTGACTCCGGCCCAAGCCGCAGTAAGGCTCAGGGCCGCTGTTTGGGCAGGTCCCCGCCCCCATGGCGCCCACCCCGCCGTGAGGCTCCGGCAGCCCCGGGGCGGGCTCTCCGGGGGGCTAGTCCCGCTCGGGACCCCGGCCCGCGGCAGACCCCGCGGCCCCCGGCCAGACCCGCCGCGGGCTCAGGGACGGTGCGGGGAAAATGGCCTGGCCCAGCCGCGGCCGCACTCTCCTCCCGCCCTGGAGCAGGCGGGGGGCGCTGCCGCGGCGGAGCGGCCCGGCTCGGGGGGCCGCCCCCGGGGGCTGTGGGGCCCTTGCTCCCCGGGGCCACTCACCATGGCGGCTGATGGCTCCGGATGCTGCCCTCGCCCTCAACCCCGGGCCGCCGCTGCGCTTCAGCAGCCTCCGTCCCAGCCCAGACTGAGCCAGGGGGAGACGGGCGCGGAGCAGGGAGAGTCGGGATGGGACGATACAGCCGCGCCCGCCTCCCCCGCGGGTCCGGCTGGGGGCTGCTCCGGACGGGCGGTGCCAGCTGCTCCCGCACCCAGCGCCAGCGGCCACGGAACCAGAAGTGCAGAGGGTGCGGGGGGTTAGTTCGGTTCAGTGGGTTCAGCGCCCCACACTCCTGCCTGGTACTCAGCAATTCCACCTACCCCCGGTTCCCCACCCGTGCCAGCTTCCCGCAGGATCCACCTTCCCCCAGTCCCCCCCCCGTCCCCTTGTATGCCAGCTCCCCCCATACCCAACTATTCCACCTCCTCCTGCCCGTCCCATGCCAGCTCCCCCGATACCCAACTATTCCACCCTCCCCCTGCCCGTCCCATCCCAGCTCCCCCGATACCCAACTATTCCACCCTCCCCCTGCCCGTCCCATGCCAGCTCCCCCGATACCCAACTATTCCACCCTCCCCCTGCCCGTCCCATGCCAGCTCCCCCGATACCCAACTATTCCACCCTCCCCCTGCCCGTCCCATGCCAGCTTCCCGCAGGATCCACCTTCCCCCAGTCCCCCATCCCCTCCCATGCCCGCTCCCCCCGATACCCAACTATTCCACCCTCCCCCTGTTCCCCTCCCATGCCAGGTCCCCCTGATACCCAGCTATTCCACCCTCCCCCTGCCTCTCCCATGCCAGCTCCCCCCGATACCCAACTATTCCACCCTCCCCCTATTCCCCTCCCATGCCAGCTCCCCCGATATCCAACTATTCCACCCTCCCCCGCCAGTCCCATGCCAGCTTCCCGCAGGATCCACCTTCCCCCAGTACCCCCCTTCCCCTTGTATGCCAGCTCCCCTGATACCCAGCTATTCCACCCTCCGCCTGCCTGTCCCATGCCAGCTCCCCCGATACCCAACTATTCCACCCTCCGCCTGCCCATCCCATGCCAGCTCTCCCTGATACCCAGCTATTCCACCCTCCTCCTGCCTGTCCCATGCCAGCTCCCCCAATACCCAACTATTCCACCCTGCCCCTGCCCGTCCCATGCCAGCTTCCCGCAGGATCCACCTTCCCCCAGTCCCCCCCCGTCCCCTTGTATGCCAGCTCCCCCGATACCCAACTATTCCATCCTCCCCCTGCCCCTCCCATGCCAGCTCCCCCAATACCCAACTATTCCACCCTCCCCCTGCCCGTCCCATGCCAGCTCCCCCCGATACCCAACTATTCCACCCTCCCCCTGCCCCCTCCCATGCCAGCTCCCCCAATACCCAGCTATTCCACCCTCCCCCTGCCCGTCCCATGCCAGCTCCCCCGATATCCAGCTATTTCTGGAGGGGAAGGGGGCATGGTTTGCTGTGGTGAAAAGTGGACAGACCGGACCCTTCCACTTTCAGAAAGTGGGAGGGTCATGGCTCTCTGTCCCTCCACTTATTCCGGCACCGCTGCCCCACTCTCCCCCCCGCACTCAGTATGAGCTTCCTTCCACCCACTCCATTGCCACCTTACCCCCACCTCCCAGCTTACCCTGTGCCACTGTGACAAAACATACACCCCTTTAGTCATATCCTACTCACTACTGTAATAATCTTTGTACAAAGTACACATTGTAAGGTGTCATTTGAAAACTCATCATTTGCTTATCAGTATAATCCTGTTAAAATATATGTGGCAACATTGTGTGTGAAGTTATAAGACTTCTCTGTGTGGTGTTATTAACACGTTCCAAACGGGTTGGCAAGCAGATCTGTCTCAAACAAGGAAATGTGTGTTCTGCTTAATTTGAATGTAAGCAGTAAACAGAGTCATCAAGCAGGAAGGGAAACAAAGGAAAGCTCAAACAAGTGAGAAAAAAGTAACAGGGAACATCCTTCCATGTAGACTTTTTGTCTCCAGGTACCCAGAAGGAAATGTTCTTCAGGTGGGGGGGACAAACACCCCAAGGTGCCTCTCCCCCTCATTGATTTGCTGCACCTGGAGAGACAAAGGAAGCAGCCATTGAACTGCGGAAGGGATCCTGACCTAAGAAGTTTGGAGCATGAGAGCATGTGGTGAGGAAACTTTGCTTTGAATTTAACATAGTTTGTTGAGTTAGGTACCAGCAGTGTTTTTTATTTATTTTTCTTGTAACCATTTCTGACTTTTATGCCCCACTGCTTGTACATACTCAAACTCTATCTGTTTGCAGTTAATAAACTTATTGTATTGTTTTATCTAATCCAGTGTGTTTATACTGAAGTGCCAGGAAAGCTCTATTTGGGATAGCAAATTGTGTGCATATTATTCCTTTAAAAAAAATAATGGACCTAGTATAACCTGTACTGTCCAGGAGAAGGCTGGGCAATACAGGATATACATTGCTTGGAGGAAAGTCTAAGACTGGGGTGTGTTGAGGTCATCCTGCAGTATGAACCAGGCTGGTGAGAGCCCAGAGTGTAACCCAAGTGTGGCTGGCAGTTACACACAGACACTCAGGATGTGGGTTCCATGCTGTTATGCTATTTGTGAGTAGCCCAAGTGGGAACTACTTTAGCAAGGCATTGTAAGGCACCCAAGGTTGCAGGGCAGAGGTGACACAGCTGCTCATTAGATTGTACCCAGGTATGTCACAGCCAGCGTCTTGTGCCAGTTTTTCCCCCCAGAACCCAGCTATTCCCCCCCCCTCACTACCCAACTATTCCCCCATGCCACCAATAGTGTTTTAAAAGTGTTCTATGGAGTTATTTATATTATGGTAGCACCTATGTACCTCAGTCAGGAACCAAGACTCCATTGTGATAGGGGCTGTACAAGCAATAGAACCAAAATAGTCCCTTGCCCCCAAAGACCTTGCAGTCTTAAGTAGGTTAGAGCAGTGGTCCCCAACCTTTTTGTGGCCAGTAGCACATTCATGTTTTCAGAAGAGTGTGGTGGACGCCAACAATTTTTCAAGGCTTATTTTGTATTTGTACATTAAATAATACCAAAAACCCCATCATATTTAATATTACATAATATATGAATCCAGAGAGAAGCCGCGAGGACAGAGAACACTGGTGCCTGCAGCCCCAGAGTACTCTGTCCCCAGCAGGCGTAGGGCCCCCAGCACCTGCCGGGGACCGAGAACACCGGTGCCCACAGCCTGCAGCCCCAGAGTTCTCTGTCCCCCGGGGCTGCAGCTTCTCTCCACTGCTGGGCACTAGGCAGTCCCAGCACCTGCTGGGAACAGAGAACACCATTCCCACAGCCTCAGTTCTCTGTCCCCAGCAGTCGCAGGGCCGTGGCTTCTCTCCCCTGCTAGGCACTAGGCGGGCACACATAAATGCCCCGGCGGGCGCCATGGTGCCCACAGGCACCATGTTGGAGACCACTGGGTTAGAGTCTTGCAACTTCAGTTGCCTATAAGGGGAATTTCAGAAACAACATTTATTTTGTATATCAGTAGCATGCCAGTGCAGTTTCAGCTCTTGGAGAAGTATGAGTTGACCGTCATGGCACAACCTGCAGGGAGAGTTAAAAACATTATTTTGATATTTTCAGGATCAAAGCAATAAACTATGGTGGTATAAGGTTTTGTGTAAAATGTTGGGGGCACAGTGGTAGATTTGATTGTTTGCTTGCTTTAAACAGATATTTAGACTCTAGCTGTCATAGCCATTAGTTATGGAACCTACTTTAAAATTATTAACTTAACAGTTTCCCTTTAAATACAAAGAAAACATTCTGTTCCTTTGGAACTTTTTCTTTTCTTAAAGATATCTAAGTAAGAGTAGCACTGTCACCGTGCCTCCATGGGTCACCACTGAGAATACCAAATTCAGAACACGCTGCTGGGAAAAAGGACAGATGCCCCAGAACTGGTGGTTATTCTTCCATGAGATGTACCAAACCAGCAACAAAGGTAAACATCTGTCTCACCACACTGGCTAACAAAAAGTCAGAAATGCAGCCTCCTTAGGTATTCCAGTCCTGGATTCAACACCCAGACACTGGACTTAATGAGGAGTGGTTATTAAAAACCAATTTCATCTAACAAAAGGGTTCTTCTGATCCCAAAGGACCAGCCACATACCCAGGTCAATCTACAACTCGGATCTTATCCAATAATCAGACTGTTGTCAGTCCTTTAGTATCTAAAGGTTTATTTATAAAAAAGAAAGGTGAGTTAAAATTGGTTTAAAGAATCAAATACATACAATAAATGCAAAGTTCTTGGATCATGCTTATAGCAGTGATGGAATAAACTGCTGGCTTGTTAAGTCTCTGGTTGCTTCCAAATCATTGGGAGGTCCTCAGTCCCTTGGTTAGAATGCTCCTATTAGTATAAGTCCATAGTCCAGACGTTTGAGCAGGAAAGAGGCAAAATGGAGCTGTTTCCAGGGCCTCTTATAGCTTCTGCCAAGTGAAGGGAAACCCATTGTTCTCTCTGTGGAAAATTACAGGGAACAAGATGGTGTTTGGAGTCACATGGGTAAGTCACATATCCATGCATGCTTCGCTTAGCCACAGTAGAAACCATCACAAAAAAGTCCATTAAGTGATAGGCATCTCCCATGGTCCTTTGTGAGTTATGTGTTCTTTGATGGGCCATTCAACTTGAATAGTTCCTTCACAAGGTGCTGGCTAAATATCTTGTGTGTGTTATCCAGAAGCAAACACATTTGAAATACAGATATAGAGCCAAAACTCACAACTTCAAATACAAAAATAGTATATGCATACCAATAGCATAATCATATTCAGCAAATCATAACTTTTCCATAGACATTTTTCATTCCAAGCTTTGTACAAGATTTGTTGCAATTATATAACAGTGGTAGCAACAAAGATGTATGTGGTCATATTTTAATTAGATAATGTCACAGGCACTTTAAATTTTTTCATACAACTTTTCATTCAATAATATCCTTTATGAATATCAATGATTTAAACTTCAGACCAGGCTGTGAAATGCAGAAAACATGTGCATAGATCTCTTTACCTAATTCTGAAATGCAGCAGCCTCTCAGTTGGAACATGGCAGCTGTTTCAAAACTACAGAGCAACACTACACAAAAATGTAAGGCAGGAAATGAATATTATTTGTTATTATTATTTTATTATTAATTTATTAACATGCTATCTATATGGCTCCATAGATGTACCTTCATAATCACATAGAAAGAATAGGTCCTTGTCAACAAATATATTTCAGCCTAAAGCTTGACAATGTGAGCTGTCTGCATGTGGAACTACCATTGAGTTTCCCAAAATATCTGCCCATGAAAGGCTTGTAGGATCATGCCCCAAATTAGACACATGCAACAAAAGCAAATATGTTGCAGAAGCCAGAGGAGCAACGGAAAGCTCCAAGAAGAGATCAGTTTTGGATGTGCAAGGGTGTTTAGAAAAGCAGAATGTAGGAATATAGCTAGCACACCAGGGTTAGCACCCTGAGACCCAGGGAGTCACTCAGTGCCAGCTGACAGTGGGCATACCGTACTATCACTCTCATCAGACCTGGCACACTCATTGCCCCAACTTTTGCCATAATCTGTATCTACAAGGTGTCTTGGGAGGTATAGTATGCAAATTGGTAGAATGCTGGTTATTATTATTGTGTGATGTATGTATGGGGGTATGTGTAAAGAATTGTAGATGTATGTGTGACATTGCACTCTATGATTTTATGAAAGTGTGCTGATGAGTGTGAATATAATGTAACTAAAATATGCTTCATGCAAAAGGCCTCTTGTAAGGTATGATTACAAAGCTTATAATCTATTGAGTGTGGTCACCCTATTTGTATAAATGTATCACTCTTATATCTGAAACTAGAAATATGAAATATAACTCTGAGGGCCTATTGTAATTATGCAAAGTGGGGGCTATTAATGGTGGTTTGGAATCTTGATGGGTCCCATCAACCAGGACAATTGACTGTGGATGGCTCTGTTTGCAGGCAGGCCTTCCTGTGAGTCAGGCTGGGAGGAATGAAGGTTGGGGTCGTACAGTGACATGTGATCATGTCACCTGAACTGGAATCCATCTTTAA
This sequence comes from Gopherus evgoodei, assembly GCF_007399415.2. Classification (NCBI taxonomy): domain Eukaryota; kingdom Metazoa; phylum Chordata; order Testudines; family Testudinidae; genus Gopherus; species Gopherus evgoodei. The sequence continues at coordinate 123,477,662 of NC_044327.1, forward strand.
CCTGATGTTTTTCCATTGAGAAGGAGGGGTGAGAACCCAGAGGGACAAAGGATTCCCGCCTTATGCAAAAGATGTGTAAGTGGGTGGAAGAGAACAAAAATGGGGACGGCCATCATGAGAAATCCCCTAACTACCACCTGAGCTGGAACAAGGGCTATACCAGGGGAAAGGATTGTGCCCAGACTAGGAAGGTGTCCAGTCTGTGAAAGAAACTTCTTGAAACATCTCTAAGGATGAAATTTTATCTGTATTCAGTTTTATTACGGCACTAAACTTAGACTTGCATGTTTTATTTTATTTTGCTTGGTAATTCACTCTGTTCTGTTGGTTACTACTTGGAACCACTTAAATCCTACTTTCTGTATTTAATAGAATCACTTTTTACTTATTAATTAACCCAGAGTATGTATCAATACCTGGGGGTGGGGGCAAACTGCTGTGCATCTCTCTCTATCACTGTTACAGAGGGCGAACAATTTATGAGTTTACCCTGTGTAAGCTTTATACAGGGTAAAATGGATTTATTTGGGGTTTGGACCCCATTGGGAGTTGGACATCTGAGTGTTAAAGACAGGAACACTTCTGTCAGCTGCTTTCAGTTAAGCCTACAGCTGTTAGGGGATGTGGTTCGGACCCTGAGTCTGGGTTTGCAGCAGGCTAGCCGGTCTGGCTCAAACCAGGCAGGGCACTGAAGTCCTAAGCAGCCAGGGCAGGAAAGCAAGGGCAGAAGTAGTCTTGGCACATCGGGTGGCAGCCCCAGGGGGTTCCTGTGATCCAACCCATCACAGTATGCTGGAAATTAAAAGGTGTTTTGCAAGCAGTGCATAAGCTGAGCCTTCCCTAGATAAAAGTGTGTTGTTTTTCTTGTATCCCCATGTCTCTGATGTAAACTGAACCAGGTAATGCCTCCAAGAACAATGAAAAGTACATATACATATAAAGTGAAAAAAACCCATCAAGCTAAAACAAGAGGGGGGAAATACCATTTAACAATTACGGTGAGTGATGGAGCCTGTACTTCCCAGGAAAGTTTCCTGTCTCTTGAACAGACACAGTAGACCAAGGGTGGCCAAATAGTGGCTCGCAAGCTGCATGTGGCTCTTTTACAGGTAAAGCATGGCTCACAGAGTCCTCCCTCCCATTACCAACCTACCAGACTGGGGTGGCAGGAGCTCAGGGTTTCTGCCCCATGGTAGGCGCCTGCCAGGGCTCAGAGCTTCAACAGGAGTGCCGGCTCTCTAACTTCTGATGATTATTGTAAGTGGCTCAGAGGGTCAGTAAGTTTGGCTACTCCTGCAATAGACTTTGGGAAATATAAGCAGAAGCAGAAAGCCATTTTGGTATCCGTTATCTAGGGGACAAAGGGGGAGCAGTGTCCTATAAGCTCATGAAAAGTGTATCCTCTTGGCCTGAAATCCAAGAGTAACTGGAACTGACTATACACGAGAAACCTGTTTAGACAAAGATTGCAACATGTAAAAGTTAGTCACTTGTAATCATGTATTGTTTAGTTTTACTTGTAACCATATCTGTGTCTTCTATTCTTGCATATTATCATGTAACTGTCTGTTCTTTGTTAATAAATCTATTCTTGTTTTATTACAAAACTATCCCAGGATGAGTTGTTGATGCCACCTGGCAAGGAGTAACTGGGGGATGGAAGCTCAGGGTGAGACCATTGGGCTATGAGCGTGCTGTTGGTGTCGGGGCTCTGAACCAAAGCTGCACAGCACAAAGGTACCCAGGGTTACAGGTCAGGCAGTGACAGAACCTTCTGGTGGTCTGGGTGAAGCCCCATAGCATCATCCTGCAGTAGTCAAACAGGATTTGCACACAGCCTGCTATTTGATGAGGTTTTAAGTTTTTTAATTGATTCTCAGGTGAGAAGGCTGGGAACAGTCAAAGAAAGGTTACAGTGTTATTTTCTGTTTGTTTATTTTGGGCGAGGAAATAGAACAAAAAGTGTAAAATGAGTAGATAGACAAAAGTAACAAAAGAAACAGTGGTCAAAGAGACAGCCCTCAGCGAGGCAGCCATGCAATTCAAACTGGCTGAGACAGAGGTACAGAAGTTGGAGGTAGCAGAGTGGACCAGCAATTTGGAGTTGGCTAAAATGGAGAAGGACCAAGAGCACTAGAGGGTGGGAAGCTGAGCTGAGAGCCAAGGAGAGGGAGGCTGCAAAGCATCAGCAGGAGGTAGCACACCAATGAACCATGGAACTAAACAAAAAGGAAGCCCAAGAAAGGGGGAAAGAATGACTGTTATAACCTGGACATGATGAAACAGCATGAACAGATTCCGCAGCCCAGAGGTACTCTCTCTTCCCAAGAAGCACTCAGCTGGGACAAGCTATGCCCTGCATACAAAGAATCAGATTGTACTGAGGAATATCTTACTACTTTGAAAGACTGAGTTCCATAAAGTCCCAGCAGACAAGAAAATTCCCATGCTGGTTCCAAAGCTCTCCAGTAAAGCATTACATGTATTTAAAGAAATGCCAGTTGAACAGGCTTTGAAATGTGAGGAATGTAGAAAGGCTGGATTGCAAAAGCTGTATTGCAAAATTGTAGTGTACAGAGGGAGATTTAGAAATGTCGAAAAGGGTGTTAATGAGTCATACACAATGTGCGCTTTGATGAGAGAAAGGAATTAGAGAATTATGACTAGTTACTTCGTTGCACAAGAGCATTTTCTGAGTGTATGTTTTTTGAAGAAATCAGAGCTGCTATGTGGGAATGTATGTAAAAAAAAAAGGGCCCAGGACTGGGACGAAACGTTCCCCTGTTATTTGCTTAGACGGAAGTGTCTCGAGTCTGCAGGGTATGCCTCTTTTGATCTCTTGTACAGGAATAAGATAAGGGAACCCCTAGATCTGCGCAGGGACTGCTGGGAAGGAGGCACTGAACCAGAAGGGGAACCAGTGACTGAATATGTACAAAGGTTCAGAAAGGAGTTGAAAGACATGATGGAAATGGTTCAAACTACCCTCACTGGTAGCCCGACTGCACAAAAGGCATGAGATGATAAAAATGCTTGTGAGAGCTCTTTCGAGGTGGAGGATTTAATATCAGGGCCGGTTCCTGTGAAAAGACAAAAAATGCAAAACTCATGGCAGGGACCTTGTGAGGTTGTAGAGAAAGAAGGAAGTCGCATATGGGGTGAAAAGACCCCACAGTAATGTTGCTTCACAGGCTTAAAGCCTATCACAATAAAGAAGCAGTTTCAAATATGGTGTGTTGTGAAGAAGGGGGTCTCAGGCATTACACCTTATGATGAAGCAGAGGAATGCCAATTAGCACACCAGAGGTTAACAAAAGTCTTTGGGCTCAGCTAGCCCGTCCAAACTATACCTGCAGCCAATGCCAGACCTGGAGGGGAGATAAAAGGGGTTCAGTTCAAGGCTGACTGGTGAAGAGGCAGGAGCTAGGTGCCTCCCTGTCTGAAAAGATGGAGCACTGGCCTGCCTGCTAGCCAGGGAAGCAAGCACTGGTTTCCCAGCCAAGGGAGACCGGGGAGAAACTGCCAGCATGGGAAGTAAATGACTGAGCAAACCCCAGAGACACTGAGGGACTTGCCTTCACCAGCTTGTGGCTGCCCTGTCCAAAGGAGCCTGGGACCGCAGCAAGGTGTTGTCCGAACGTCACAGGGAATTCTGCGGGAAGCAAGCTGCTGGTAGATTGGACTAGAGAGGCGGCACCCCAAACTGAATGGACTGGTAGGAAGTAGCCCAGGTCAGTGGATTCTGACTCCCTGCTGGGAGAGACTCCAACCTCCCTGTTCAGGGGCTGACATACACAGGGCCCTGGGCTAGGACCCAGTGGAAAGGGAAGGCCTGTATCTTTTCCCCCACAACCCTCCGCAGCCTTAAAGGTTGTGGCCACTCAGTCAGTAGGGGCTGAGAGTCATGAGATCCAACCATTAGGCTGCCTGGTCACCAAGTCTGTGTTACACACCTCATTGATCTGGTGGCTGAATGCTAGGGTGTACAAAGTACAATGACAGATTCATAAAGAAATACAGATCTCTCCAGATCCCTTCTATATAGAAGCTATAGCTAACTGACCCCAACCAAAAAGCAGGTCCAGGCATGGTCAACTATTATTGCTAATTAGTGGACAAATTTAGTGATATTGTATCTGCAAAAACATACTTGTGCAAAAAGATAAAACCAAACAACTTTGTATGGTCAAAGGCATGTCTAGAGGGTTTTAATAAGATGAAAATCCTATCTGAAAAGCCTGTTCTGCCCAGTCTAGACTCTGAGAGAATGTTTGAGCTGGGTACAGATGCACCAGACCTTGGTTTAGGGCTGCACTGGTGCAATCGGGGAAACAACAAAAACAAAAAAACACGCCCTTAAGCAAGAGACTGACCTATTTTTCTGTCCTAGTAAAAGAATGTTATGCCATAGTGTAGGCAATAAAGCCACTCAGGCCTTATCTCATTACCAGGAAATTCAAGGTCCTGACTCATGATTCTCCTTTATTAGTCTGGTTACTCAGGACCAGGGGTGCAAATGCCAAGCTCTTGTGGTGGTGCATGACACCTGGAGAATTTGACATGGAAATTGTGGCTATTAAGAGGAAAGAAAATATAGTGGCAACTGCCCCGTCCAGGAAAGAGGGCTCTGACCCACTGCCTATAGGTGACCTCCTGCAGTACTGCAAGAAGGAAGGTGTGACACGCTATGGGGGTTTACCCAGACCTGTAAGGAGTTCTGTCACCACCTGCTCTGTAACCCTGGGTGCTTCTGTGCTGCACAGCTTTGGCTCAAAGCCCTGATAGCAGCAGCAAGCTCACTGCACGTCTATAATTCTTTATACACTTCCCCCTACATGCATCACACAATAATAGTAATGTCCAGCTTGTTGCCAGTTACATATGATACCTCCCATGACACCTTTTAGATACAGATTATGGCAACAGTCAGGGGCGGCTCTAGGTATTTTGCTGCCCCAAGCACGGCAGGCAGGCTGCTTTCGGCGGCTTGCCTGCAGGAGGTCCCCGATCCCACGGATTCGGCGGCAGCCTGCGGGAGGTCCACTGAAGCCGCAGGACCAGCGGACCCTCCGCAGGCATGCCACTGAAGGCAACTTGCCTGCCGCCCTCGCGGCGATCGGTAGAGCACCCCCCATGGCTTGCTGCCCCAGGCACGCACTTGGCGTGCTGGTGCCTGGAGCCGTCCCTGGCAACAGTGTGTTGGGGCAATGAGTGTGCAGGCCTAATGCAAGCTATAGTACGAGGTGCCCTCTGCCAGTTGGCAGTGAGGGACTCCCTGGGTCACACAACCCTGTGTCTATTAAAAAAGGCATATCAGTTTTAAAAGCCATAAGGAGTTAGCAGGACTTTGGATTTACATTTAATCTTAAAGACTCAATTCATTAACAGGAACTATTACGTGTGTCCTACTGCTCAAAGCAATAACATAACAAGGAAAGAAAAACCTTAGAGCTCAGAATCTTTCACTACCAAGTCCACCTTACGAAGTTTCCCAGTAGAGGTAAACATAGTTCTCTTTGCTCTCTTGATTTACTGTAAGTGAAACTAACCATAAGCTAGTTTTATTGATCAGAATCCTTCAAAAAGGGTAAGGGGCTCTTGTCACTCAGCGTTCGTGAATTTATATGTGGTATTCATTTCCCTGCACAATAGGAAATGTGACCATACACTTTGATTACAAGCTTTTTTTGCATGAAAGCGCATTTTTTCTATAACATGTCTTGCAGTGTTGTCAAGCACCAACACCAAGCAGCTTCCTTTAATCAATCTGGTCATGTCACAACAGCAGGGCCGGCTTTAGGAAGTGCGGGGCCCAATTCGAACACTTTCGGCGGGGCCCTGGCAGAGATGACTTAAAAAGAAAAAAGTGTAAAAAAAAAAGCCTTCCATTTCTTCCATGTATTATTTACTTTCCACAACTATATAAATAATAAAATTGTATATTATGTACATTGCATCATATATGCTGTTGATTGGTTATTAATGACTGCCGTTTCACATGTGTGGGTCCCCACCACTCCCTGGGGATGTGCACATGTGTGGGTCCCCGCTGCTTCCTGCCCCCCTCATTGAAGCAGGTGTGCAGGTTCCTGGCCTGGGAACTGCAGGGCAGCAGCGGACATAGGGCTGGTTCGAGGCAGGGCAGGGGCTGACTGGAGGTAGGGTCTGGCTGCAGGCAGGGCAAGGAGTGCGGGGCTGGCTGGAGACAGGGGAGTGTGGGGCAGGCTGGCTTCAGGCAGGGCCACGGGAGGGGCAGCAGGGGTTGGCAGGGCTGGAGACAGGAGTATAGGACTGGCTGGCTTCAGGCAGGGGGGTGCAGCAGGAGACAGGGCAGGGGCTGGAGACAGGGCAGGGGCTGGAGACAGGGCAGGGCAGGGCGGGCAGTGCAGAGCTGGTGCGGGCAAGGGTGTGACGGGTTGGCTGGAGACGGACAGGGAGTTTGGTAGGGGCTCGCTGTGGGCAGGGGGTGCAGAGCTGGCTGCAGGCAGTGGGAGGCGGGGCTGGTGCGGGCAGGGCAGGGGGTGCAGCAGAGGCAGCTGGAGCCTCGGCCCTTTAAAAAGCCCCCAAGCCCCCCGCTATCCCAGGGCTCTGGGGGCTATTTAAAGGGCCTGGGGCTCCCCTGCTTTTACCCCGCACTGGACCTTTTAAATAGCTTGGGAGCCCTGGGGAATGCATGGGAGCGGCGGGGCTCTGGCGACTATTTAAAGGACTGGGGTGCAGAGGCAGCTGGAGCCCCGGCCCTTTAAATAGCCCCCAGAGCCCCCTGCTACCCCAGGGCTCTGGGGGCTATTTAAAGGGCCTGGAGCTCCAGCTGGGGGCACGGGGCTTGCGGCGCTCCGGCCGGAGCTCCAGCCAGGAGAGCAGGGCCGCAGAGCTTGCGGCGCTCCGGCCGGAGCTCCAGCCGGGACCGCGGGGCCTGTCGCGCTCCGGCCAGAGCTCCAGCCGGGGCCGCGGGGCCTGTCGCGCTCCGGCCAGAGCTCCAGCCGGGGCCGCGGGGCCTGTCGCGCTCCGGCCAGAGCTCCAGCCAGGAGAGCGGGGCCGCAGGGTTTGCGGCGCTATGGTCAGAGCTCCAGCTGAGAGAGCGGGGCTGTGGGGCAGCCACGCTCCCGCTGGCACTTTGATCAGGGGAGCGGAGCAGACTGCAACCAAGGTAAGCAAAAAAATTTAAAAGGCGCCTAAAGCACGGGGTCCTCTTAAGCACCGGGCCTTCTTAGGCACGGGGCCCGATTCTCAGGAATCGGGCGAATTGGCCTAAAGCCGGCTCTGCACAACAGAGTAGAAAAAACCCACAGTTGTTTTGTGCTGAAGAATTGCCTATCACTCACTTGGATTTCTTTAGAGGCAGAAGCCGTGCACAGCCTTATATATCACTTAACATTCACTTAAGCCCTATTTTTCAGTAGCATGTTAAGACAATTTTTTTCCTCAGCAAATTAGCTTATTTCTCGAAGCACAAAGTTTATAAAACAACAAACTATGAATCATCACTCCATTTGTTTCTATAATTCAGCAGCTTCTGTTTCAGAGAGCTGGTTCTTAAAAGCGGATGGTTTAAGAAAACCAGCCTTTTTTAGAGCATGCTCACACAAAGTCTTAGAGCCATTCTGCACGCAGGACCGGCACTAGGGGTTTGAGCGCCGTAGGTGGCCGGTAATTTCGGCGCCCTGCATGCTGGTCCTGCAGCTCCGGTGGAGCTGCCGCAGTGGTGCCTGCGGGAGGTGCACTGAAGCCACACGAGGAGCGATCGTCTGCAGGCACGACTGCGGCAGCTCCACCGGAGCCGTGGACCAGCGGACCCTCCGCAGGCACCACTGCGGCAGCTCCACCGGAGCTGCCTGCCGCTCCCTCCGGCAAAGCGGCGCCCACCAATTATTCTGGCGCCCTAGGCGATTGCCTAGGCTGCCTAAATGGTAGCACCAGCCTTGGCTGCACGTCTGGTGCTCAGAAATGATTCTAGAAATACTCACCATTGTATATTTAGGTTTATTTTCTGTTGTGATTAGTACATTCCAATGTATATGTTAGCTACAAAGAAAAACACACGTGGTAACAGAGCATGAGTCTGTAGAATATTTGCCAAATGAACACGCTCCACCAAAGAGTGGCATTAATCTGGCTCACCCTCCACATATGCTTTAACATGTAAAGGACCTTCTCCCCCTGTGGAACTGACAGTTCTCTTACCCAAAGTACCTTTTGTACATCTTTTGTACACCATTTACAGAACTCTCTGTAAAGGCTGCTAATCCTCTTCCTGCTTTTTATGGTACGTTTGCTGACATTTTTATATTTCTCAGGATGCTGCTGTCCTTATTCTTTCCTTCACAGCATAAACTTCCAGACTCTGCTGTCAGACGGTCCGCTGCTAGAATACAGTTTGCTGAATTCACTCCAGGTGTAACTCCACTGAGACAAGGTGATGGAGTTGAATTTAACAGAGTTATGCTTGGAGAATAAAATTCATTCATATGTACACTGAGACAGGAACTGTCCCCAAAAGGTGCAATTTCTCATCAGCAGCTTCCCCTGCCCCCAGGCAGTACTGCTCCAGCAATGCTAACTGTCTTTGGCTTAATGCAACGGCATCCTCCAACATGCAGGCCTTGGGGAGGACTGAGAAGGAAGTGCTACAGCTCTGAGCTATGTTACTTGCGGCTCAGCTTTCCATGAAGAAATTGTGGGCTCCACAGGGCATAGTATTGCAGGATGACAATATCATGCTGCAGGTTTTGCGTTTTTTTGCCCTGTATCCAGGGGTGAAAGTAACTTACAGGGCTTACCGGTACTGCCGGAGTCCTGAGGGGGCATGGCCTCATCCAGAAGAGGCGTGGCTGTTATACCAATTATATTAGACCAGTGAAAAAAAAACCAGCAGGATCTTTTTAAAGGGGACAAGACAAAGATGCCACATTTATTATGATAACAATTTATGACTAATAACTAATATCTTAATTCTTATACACACACATTATACCTATTACCTATACACACACACACACACAGGGCCGTCCTTAGGCATAGGCAGAATAGGCGATGGCGTAGGGCCTCACTCTGCCTGGGGGCAGCACTGCAGGCAGCCCAGACAGTGTAGAAGCAGGGCTGCTGGGTCCTAGAGAGAGCCGAATGCAGCACAGTCTGAGGGACGGGATTGGCTGCTGGGGTCTCTGGGAAGGGGAGGGGGTGGGGGTTGGGAAAGGAGCTCACCTGTGAGTGTGACTCTTTCCCCCCCCCCCGCTGAGGTCAGGTGGGGCAGGCTCTCTGGCTCTGGAACCAGTATCCTTTGTTGTGCCCCATAACATCCATTCTTCTCCCCCCTGCCCCACGGAGCACCCCCTCCTTTCTCTCTCCTCCCCAGGAGCACCCATCTCTCTCCTCCCTCCCCTCCATCCGGGCTGGGTTGGGTGAGTGTGACGAATTGGGAATGTTCCTAATGTTTTCTCTGAATACTGTGTTGGTGCCTCAGTGTCCCCATGGCCGTTCTTAAGTATCTGGCAGAGCAAAGGGCCAGTGCACCCAAATGCCTGACACTCTGTCTCCTAGCAACTGATGACCTGGGCCCCTCCTCTGCAAAGATGCCAGCAGAAGGTGTTGGAGACAAAGGGATCAGGTGACCTCCTGGCCCGGGAAAGGAGCTGAGCAGAGAGGAGGGGCTGGGAGGGGTTGTTAGGCTGGAGGTGGCTGAGGGGAGACCTGGGGGTCTGGCTCACTGCCCCCAGAATGGACCCGGCTGAGGGGTCTGGTTCGCTTTATCTACAACCTCTGTTTTAGACCCTGTTCCTGTCATCGAATAAACCTCTGTGTTACTGGCTGGCTGAGAGTCACGTCTGACTGTGAAGTGGGGGTGCAGGACCCTGTGGCTTCCCCAGGACCCCGCTGAGGCGGGCTCACTGTGGGAAGCGCACGGAGGGCAGAGGATGCTGAATGCTCCAAGGAAAGACCCAGGAGGTGAAGACCTGTGAGCTTCTTGCCCTGAACAAGTCTGCTCCACGGGAGAGGAGGCTCCCCAAAGTCCTGACTGGCTTGGTGGGGAGCATCCAGAGCATCGCCCCGGGACTCCGTGACAGTGAGGTGCTGCAGGGGAGGGGAGGCTGGCTACCTGCTGAGGAATGAAAGTGAAAGTAACTCACTTCCTGGGCAGCGAGCCAGGACTGGAATGTCACACAGGGCTGGGTTGGGGTTAGCCAGATGTGTGAAAAATCAGGACAAGGGGTTGGGGTAGATATCCCTATTTTATAGGGCTATTCCTGATATTTGGGGTCTTTTTCTTATATAGGCTCCTTTTACCCTCCCACCCCACACTGCTTGTCCTGATTTTTCACACTTGCTGTCTGGTCACTCTAAGTGGGGGTAGTTGGTGCCTATATAAGACAAAGCCCCAAATATCAGGACTGGCCCTATAAAGTCAGGACATCTGGATCTGGCCACCCGAGCTGGGGAGCGCCTCTCCCCCGGGCTGGCAGCTGCCAGCGATTCGTCTCATCCGGGGAGAGCTGCACAGGGCAAGATAAGCTGCTGTGGCTCCATGGGTGACCAGTCTGAGATCAGATGCTGTGCTAACTTCACCATGGTCCGTAAGGCTGGTGGTGGTGCCCATTGGCGTGTGATTACACCTGAGGGTTTGCTGCTGCTGTTGCCACTCTGCACCCCAAGAGGTGGATTTTGGGGTCTATTGCAGCTGTTGGACCAGCAGGCTGGGGGGTGAGCCAAGCATGAAAGCAGTACTGTGTTGCCATTTAGATTGTCATTTAACAACTTTGTTTGCCAAAAATTCTTGCTAACAATCCTGAATCCAATTTCAATTAAAAAAAAATCAATATCTTAGCCAAAAACAGAAAATTAAGTTGTTGACAATTATTAGTGACAGGTTTGGTTTGAGGCAGGGAGTGGGCCAGTTTTCATCAGAGAAACAAAAAATGTTGACTGACTTTCCTATAGCCTGTTACTCCTGATTAGAGCCCTCCAACAACTGTAATATGCTCATCTCCTTACTAGTGTATAAAGCAGGGGTAGGCAACCTATGGCACATGTGTCAAAGGTGGCAGGTGAGCTGATTTTTGATGGTATGCAGCAGCAGGCTGAGCTGCTCAGCCCATCACTGCTCTGGGGTTCCAGCTGCTGCCCTATTGCCAGCTGGGATACCAGCCATCGGCCCCACTCAGCACCTGCTGCTGGCCTGGGGACCCCCAAGGAACCCCAGGCTGGCAGTGGGCAGAGCAGGCCAGCTGAACCACTCAACCTGCTGTCAGCCTGGGGTTCCATTCACTCAGCTGGCAGCGGGCTGAGTGGGCTGGTGGCGGGCTGAGCAGGGGCGGTGGGGGGGTGAGTGGCTCAGTCTGCTGCCAGTCTGGGGTGCCAGCAGCACTCAGCCTACTGCTACTCTGGGGTTCCGGCTGCTGGCCCCTTGCCAGTCAGGTGCTCAGCCACCAGCCCCACTCTGCCTCTTGCCAGCCTGGGTGAGCAGAATCCCAGGCTGGTAGCGGGCTGAGGGGGGGTTGGCGGCCGGGATCCTGGCTGGCAGGAGTTGGTGGTCAAAACCCCAGACCAGCAGCGGGCTGAGCAGGGCCTGGGATCCTTGTCTAGGGTTCCACACCAGCCCGCTGCCGGTTTGGGGTTTCATTTACTCAGCTGGCAGCGGCCTGAGCAGGACCGGTGGCCAAGACCTCAGATAATAACAATAGTTTATTTATATAACATAGACATAGACTCATAGACTCATAGACTCATAGACTCTAGGACTGGAAGGGACCTCGAGAGGTCATCGAGTCCAGTCCCCTGCCCTCATGGCAGGACCAAATACTGTCTAGACCATCCCCGATAGACATTTATCTAACCTACTCTTAAATATCTCCAGAGATGGAGATTCCACAACTTCCCTAGGCAATCTATTCCAGTGTTTAACTACCCTGACAGTTAGGAACTTTTTCCTAATGTCCAACCTAAATCTCCCTTGCTGCAGTTTAAGCCCATTGCTTCTTGTTCTATCATTGGAGGCTAAGGTGAACAAGTTTTCTCCCTCCTCCTGATGACACCCTTTTAGATACCTGAAAACTGCTATCATGTCCCCTCTCAGTCTTCTCTTTTCCAAACTAAACAAACCCAATTCCTTCAGCCTTCCTTCATAGGTCATGTTCTCAAGACCTTTAATCATTCTTGTTGCTCTTCTCTGGACCCTCTCCAATTTCTCCACATCTTTCTTGAAATGCGGTGCCCAGAACTGGACACAATACTCCAGTTGAGGCCTAACCAGCGCAGAGTAAAGCGGAAGAATGACTTCTCGTGTCTTGTTTACAACACACCTGTTAATGCATCCCAGAATCATGTTTGCTTTTTTTGCAACAGTATCACACTGTTGACTCATATTTAGCTTGTGGTCCACTATGACCCCTAGATCTCTTTCTGCCATACTCCTTCCTAGACAGTCTCCTCCCATTCTGTATGTGTGAAACTGATTGTTCCTTCCTAAGTGGAGCACTTTGCATTTATCTTTATTGAACTTCATCCTGTTTACCTCAGACCATTTCTCCAATTTGTCCAGATCATTTTGAATTTTGACCCTGTCCTCCAGAGCAGTTGCAAACCCTCCCAGTTTGGTATCGTCCGCAAACTTATTAAGCGTACTTTCTATGCCAACATCTAAATCGTTGATGAAGATATTGAACAGAACCGGTCCCAAAACAGACCCCTGCGGAACCCCACTTGTTATACCTTTCCAGCAGGATTGGGAGCCATTAACAACTACTCTCTGAGTACGGTTATCCAGCCAGTTATGCACCCACCTTATAGTAGCCCCATCTAAATTGTACTTTCCTAGCTTATCTATAAGAATATCATGCGAAACTGTATCAAATGCCTTACTAAAGTCTAGGTATATCACATCCACCGCTTCTCCCTTATCCACAAGGCTCGTTATCCTATCAAAGAACGCTATCAGATTAGTTTGACACGATTTGTTCTTTACAAATCCATGCTGGCTATTCCCTATCACCTTACCGCCTTCCAAGTGTTTGCAGATGATTTCTTTGATTACCTGCTCCATTATCTTCCCTGGCACAGAAGTTAAACTAACTGGTCTGTAGTTTCCCGGGTTGTTTTTATTTCCCTTTTTATAGATGGGCACTATATTTGCCCCCTTACAGTCTTCTGGAATCTCCCCCGTCTCCCATGATTTCCCAAAGATAATAGCTAGAGGCTCAGATACCTCTTCCATTAACTCCTTGAGTATTCTAGGATGCATTCCATCAGGCCCTGGTGACTTGCAGGCATCTAACTTTTCTAAGTGATTTTTTACTTGCTCTTTCCTTATTTTCTCTTCTAAACCTACCCTCTTCCCGTAAGCATTCACTATACTAGACATTCCTTCAGACTTCTCAGTGAAGACCGAAACAAAGAAGTCATTAAGCATCTCTGCCATTTCCAAGTCTCCCGTTACTGTTACCCCCTCCTCATTGAGCAGTGGGCCTACCCTGTCCTTAGTCTTCCTCTTGCTTCTAATGTATTGATAAGAAGTCTTCTTGTTTCCCTTTATTCCCATAGCTAGTTTGAGTTCATTTTGTGCCTTTGCTTTTCTAATCTTGCCTCTGCATTCCTGTGTTATTTGCCTATATTCATCCTTCGTGATCTGACCTAGTTTCCATTTTTTATATGACGCCTTTTTATTTTGTAGGTCACGCAAGATCTCAAGGGTAAGCCAAGGTGGTCTTTTGCCACATTTTCTATCTTTCCTAACCATCGGAATAACTTGCTTTTGGGCCCTTAATAGCGTCCCTTTGAAAAACTGCCAACTTTCCTCAGTTGTTTTTCCCCTCAGTCTTAATTCCCATGGGACCTTGCCTATCAGCTCTCTGAGCTTACCAAAATCCGCCTTCCTGAAATCCATTGTCTCTATTCTGCTGTACTCCCTTCTACCCTTCCTTAGAATTGCAAATTCTATGATTTCATGATCACTTTCACCCAAGCTTCCTTCTACTTTTAAATTCTCAACAAGTTCCTCCCTATTTGTTAAAATCAAGTCTAGAACAGCTTCCCCCCTAGTAGCTTTTTCAACTTTCTGAAATAAAAAGTTGTCTGCAATGCAGTCCAGGAACTTATTGGATAGTCTGTGCCCCGCGGTGTTATTTTCCCAACATATATCTGGATAGTTGAAGTCCCCCATCACCACCAAATCTTGGGCTTTGGATGATTTTGTTAGTTGTTTGAAAAAAGCCTCATCCACCTCTTCCGCCTGATTAGGTGGCCTGTAGTAGACTCCCAGCACGACATCACCTGTGTTTTTTACCCCTTTTAGCCTAACCCAGAGACTCTCCACCCTTCCGTCTCCTATGCCCATCTCCACCTCAGTCCAAGTGTGTACATTTTTAATATATAAGGCAACACCTCCTCCCCTTTTCCCCTGTCTATCCTTCCTGAGCAAACTATACCCATCCACACCAACATTCCAGTCGTGTGTATTATCCCACCAAGTTTCAGTAATGCCAATAATGTCATAGTTGTGTTTATTTATTAGCACTTCCAGTTCTTCCTGCTTATTACCCATACTTCTTGCATTTGTATAAAGGCATCTAAGATACTGGTTTGATCTTGCCTCCCAGCTTTGCCCTGACCCTCCTTCCTCTCTGCCATTATAGCCCGTGCTCCCTCCTGTTTCCAACCCATCTCCCAGGTCTTGTTCCCCACTTACCTGTGGGCTTTGCTCACCTGTCCCCGTCGAACCTAGTTTAAAGCCCTCCTTACTAGGTTAGCCAGTCTGTGCGCAAATAAGGCCTTTCCCCGCTTCGAAAGGTGAACGCCATCTGTTCCTAGCAGTCCTTCCTCAAATAGCATCCCGTGGTCAAGAGAGAAACCTTCTACAAACATTAAAATGTATTACTGGCACGAGAAACCTTAAATTACAGTGAACTTGGCACACCACTTCTGAAAGGTTGCCGACCCCTGGTATAGAGTGACCATATGTTGTATTAAGATTCTCCTGCTTTTTTTTTCCCCTGTGAATCAGTATAACTTTTGCCAGCCCAGAATTTGGGCAGCCAATGTTTTACGTTTTCACAATGTTTTCTCCAACTTTCATAAAGTAAATACATAGTTAATATGAGTTTAAAAGGCCAGGGACACTTCTTTGTGAAGAATCTGTACAGCAGATCATGCCCATAGACGATCCAGAAAAGAAATTTGAGGTTGAATTTTTTAATGTTGTGATGGATAAAGCAGTATCTGCTGTTGATGAAAGGTTTAGTACCTTGCAAGTACACCATGAACAGTTTGGATTTTTGTATGACATAACTAAATTCAACGAAATAGGAAAACAAGAGCAAATAATGACAAAGTGCAAGAACCTAGAGAGCCTCGTTAAGCACGGTGATAGTTTTGATTTAAATGGACTTGAAATGTACGAAGAATTGAGTACACTGTCATCAATGTTGCCACATGCAAAATCGGTGATGGACATTGTACAGTTTATTCATACTTGCAAACTTGTTGACATATATCCTAATGTGTACATTGCCACTCGTATTCTACTGACAATTCCTGTAACAGTAGCATCAGGAGAACGGAGTTTCTCAAAACTAAAGCTCATTAAAAACTATCTCCGCTCTACCATGAGTCAGGAACGCTTAACTGGTCTTGCTATTCTTGCAATCGAACAAGACACGACTTTGTCTTTGTCATAGGATGACATTATTACTGATTTTGCAGCCAAAAAAGCCAGAAAGATTGCTTTTAATTAAAAACAAATCTTTGTTTCAATACCTCTTCATATAAATTTCCAATAAATTTTTGATAAATTAAAAAAAATATATTATTTGCATCATTCTGTCATATCAGAATTTTTTCTATAGTGCTGCTTCTTTAGTGCTAGTCCATCAGCATTACAGTGTGCTTAATTAAGTTAAACTGGTTTTAATAATGTGAATGTGGCAAGTTTTCCAAAACTGTAAGCTTATGTTTGTGTTGCTAAGAGCAAATCAGGCACAGGGGCACCAGTTTAATAATCTCGCCTAGGGCACCATAAATCCTAAGGCCGGCCCTGCACACACACATTCACATTATACCTAATACCCATACACACACACACACCCACATTCATCAGGTGTTCTGCAGCTGCTGCATAGTTACCAGTCCTGAAGATAGCTTAAGTTCATGGCTTGATTTTGCAGCTTGGGTTCGTAGCTTGTGGCAGCTAACTGGCCAGGAAAGCTAGGCACAAGGCTGAGCTGGATCTCTGTTGGGCAGGCACCGATGTTCTTCCATGTTGGCAGCAGAATGTTACCCAGAGTCTCTCATCTCACCCTTTTTTTTTTTAATAGGCTTTTAGTTTGGATTCAAAGTCTATAGGTCTTGCTGTGTCATGCTGCCTCTGAGTTTAGATTGATCACCCATCAATTGCAGGCGTGACTTTCAGCCTTGGACCTGGCTTTGATCTTCCTTCTGTTGTTCTGTTCTCCTTTTCTTTTTAGGGTGGATGCTTCTTACTTTGTTTAGGGCTGTTGTCTAGGTCTTCAGCCGTTGGTATTTGAACTTTATCTCATCAGGACAGGCTGGGGCTGGAGGTTGATTCCATCATTCATACATACCTCATTCACACATCTAAACTAAACTAATAAGATTACAGCAGGGTTTGCAAAAATGAAGGTTGGAGGAAGCTTTTACAAAATGGAGTGAGTGTTTTAAAATGGGGTTTGAATTACAATATGGAACAGAAGTTACAATATAGGCAAGTGTAGTGAATGGTGAACAGAAGTTACATTAATAAAGTGAACAATTGAAAACAATTTCATTTATCAGTTCTACATGGCCTCTCAAGATTTAAAGGCCCTGGGGCACCAGCTGTGGCTGGGAGACCCAGGGCCTTTAAATCAACCAGGGGCTCCCAGCTGAAGAGGTGGCTGGGAGTCCCCCGGGGCTCAGGGGCAAATGAAATGGCCCGGGGCTCCTGCCACTGAGGGGAGCCCTGAGCCATTTAAATCCTAGCCCCAGCCTGGCCGCCAGAGCCATGGCTGGGATTCAGCCCAGAGCCCTTTGAATCCCGGCGGTGGCTGAGATTTATAGGACTCAGAGCTTCCCACCACTGCGGGCAGCCCAGAGGCCTTTGAATCCCGGCCGCAGCTGAGATTTAAAGGGCTCTGGGCTGCCTGCAGCTGTGGGGAGTCCAGGACCCTTTCAATCCCCGCTGTGGAAGCCGGTGCGGTCCAGCACGGCATACTGGCTCTTGCCGGTACGCCATACCGGACCGGACCGGCTTACTTTCACCTCTGCCTGTATCCTGAACTCTGCAGAGCTCCAGAACAGGGACATCCAGATAGGCAGAGAGGGATTCATGGGTGGTGAGTCCCCTCTGTGTGGATCCCAGAGTGATGATCTGGATTTATGTTCCAGGACATTGGTGAGACAAGGCCTAATAAAATATTACCTCACCACCTTCTCTCTCTAATAGTTCTTCTGTTCAGATCACAATGGAACCATGGGAATTATCCCACTGGATCAGACCAGTAGTCCATCTAGTCAGTATCCAGTCTGACAGGGGCCAAAACCAGCTGCTTCCAAGGAAGGTGTGTGAATCCCCGCAGTGCACAATTTTGGAATAATCCGTCCACAGGGGAAGTCTTTCTAATCTCAGGCAGTTTAGTGGTTGGTTTATGCTCTGAAGGAGGAGAGGTTTTATGCCTCCTGAAACTTGTTTTCTCTAATGTAAATGAGGTCAGGCTCAGTATCCAGTCCTTTGGGAAATCCTGCTAAGCTCCTGGCCTCCATAATATCACATGGCCATAAGTTTCCTGGGACACCATTAACTCTTACAGGATACCTACTGTGGATGCTACTTGAGAGCCTTTGGGGTGGGACTCAGCCAACGGCAACGGGGCTCAGACTGGAGCTATACTGCCAAAGGTCAGGTGACAACCAGCACAGCCTCTTTAAGAAGCAACTCTCTGTGCACAAAAGCTCCTGTGCCCATAAGTTCCAGGCTTGCTATTCCTTATGTGTCACCTGGATTTGAGAGTAGGCTTGTCCCCTCCCTGTTTGCTATCAACATGCTAGAGGGAATTATGTTCTGAAAACTCCAGGAGAGTTACCATGTGGCGTTTACAGTCCCTTGTTCACCTCCTGCTGGCCCCATTGTACCACATGGAAAAAATGATGGCTACCTTTCACAGGCAGCACAATACTTGCAGCACCTCCTGCTGGCCATTTTGGGGATTAGCTCTCCCAGCTTGTGCTTCCCTTTGTTATGGTCTTCTCCCATCTTGTCTCCGTCTGCCACCCTGCTCACCAGGTGACCTTATTTCCAAAAAAGGAAACAGGACACCCCCAGCTGCTGACCCAAGGTCCCCCATTGCTGTTGTCAAGTCGCTGTAAGCCTGTGGGAAGGGGCGCATGCTGGAATGCTGCTTCTCCCCGTTGTGTGGGGGTAGCATCTCTGCTCACCCTCTCTGCACTGCACCCCACATTTTTGACAAAAGTGGGCATTTGTCCTGTTTGCTCCTGCCAACTGATCAAATCAGCAAGAGCAAACAGGACAAATGCCTCTTTTTGGAAAGAGTCGGGATGGCTGGGGCAGGGCTTAAAAAAAAGGGACTGTCCCGGCCAAAACAGGATGTATGGTCACCCTACTGCTCACTTCTGGGTCTGCAGCTTCCTCACTGTAGCTTGGTCCTCCAGCCAGGTTACTGAAGTCCTTGTCTGGTGCCTTCAGCACCCTTGCCACCCCCCAATTGCTGATAGAGGGTAGGCCTAGGTTCCCCTACACAAGTGGTTCAGCCTAGGGGCCCTATAACAAGCAGCCACAGTCCCTTTACACAGGGCTGGCTCCAAGAATCAGCTCAGTAAGCAGGTGCTTGGGCGGCACATCAGGCTCTTTGGCAGCAGGTCCCTTGGTACCTCTTAGAGGGAAGGACAGGCCGCTGAACTGCCACCGAAGAACAAAGTGGCACAGTGGAGCAGCTACTGATCACGGCTTCTTTTTTTTTTTTTTGCGCTGCTTGGAGCAGCAAAAACCCTGGAACCAGCCCTGCCTGTACAGTCCCACCTCTAGCTGCTGTTTCTGTGAGCTTCTTCCTACATACCTGGATTCCTCCCTCTCTGGGTTTGCCAGTTTCCAAACTTCCTCCATACAGGAGCAGCAGAACTTCCTAAAAGTGTGTGTATCGGGGAGGAGCTGCCACCATCCTCCTTTATCGCTGAGGGTTCCCCCCCCAACTTGCTTTTCTCCACCCCATTGCTCACCTTATGGCCAGTATAAAGTGGGAGGGTATTGCCCTCCTACTTGTAAAAGTGATGAGGCCGTGGCCTCCTGCCTCCCTCATTCCATTCCGAGGGTGACTACAGCCTACTTCACTGCAGCCTTTCCTAGCAGCAGCTGCTCCTGACACTCCTTCCTCTTTCCCCAGCAGTGACCACCTATTTCAGCAGTAGCCTCCACCTACACCCAGCTACCTGGCTTTATACAAGCCCTGCTTAGTCCTGCACATGTGAGCCTGTTTGAAATCAGTGGCCACCTCCTAGTTTAAATCTCTCCTGTTTGCAGCCTAATTAATTGATTGGGTCCACCTGGCCTAATCCAGCTCTTGCTGAGCTCACATGGGGAGCACACCCCTGTCACATACTGATTCATATGACCGGTCACTGGGAAGAGATATTAAGGTGCATAGACAAGAGGAGAAATACATAGTTCACCTTCCAGAGATACAGCAAAGTTGTCAATAACCTAGTCCCAGATTTGGACCTTAGCGTCCAAAATATGGGGGTTAGCATGAAAACCTCCAAGCTTAGTTACCAGCTTGGACCTGGTACTTGCTGCCACCACCCAAAAAATTAGAGTGTTTTGGGGCACTCTGGTCCCCCTGAAAAACCTTCCCTGGGGACCCCAAGACCCAAATCCCTTGAGTCTCACAACAAAGGGAAATAAACCTTTTCCATTCCCCCCTCCAGGTGTTCCTGGAGAGATACACAGAAGCAAACTCCATGAGTCTAAACAGAGGGACTCCACCCTCCCCGTTCCCAGTCCTGGAAAACAGAATTACTTCCCTCTTCACCCAGAGGGAATGCAAAGTCAGGCTTGTAAATCTAACGCACACAGATTTCCCCCTGACTTCTTCCTCTCACCAATTCCCTGGTGAGTACAGACTCAATTCCCTGGAATTCCCCACTAAAGAAAAACTCCAACAGGTCTTAAAAAGAAAGCTTTATATAAAAAAAAAGAAAAAAAAAGAAAAATGGTCTCTCTGTATTAAGGTGACAAATACAGGGTCAATTGCTTAAAAGAATATTGAATAAACAGCCTTATTCAAAAAGAATACAATTTAAAGCACTCCAGCAACTATAGACATGTAAATACAAAAGAAAAAACAATAACCCCTATTGTTTTGTATGATCTCTGTACTCAGTCAGTGAAAAGGAATGCTATGCCATTGTGTATGCCCTGAAAAAGCTACGCCCATATGTTTGGGGACGGCGGTTCCAGCGGTTTTGTGGGGACCAGAGTGCCCCAAAACACTCTAATTTTTTGGGCGGTGGCAGCTTTACCAGGTCCAAGCTGGTAACTAAGCTTGGAGGTTTTTATGCTAACCCCCATATTTTGGACGCTAAGGTCCAAATCTGGGACTAGGTTATTGACATAAGTGGCAGTGGTGAGATAGAATCCAGAAGCCAGTAGGAATATTATATTTTTCTTTTCTCTGCTAGGGGCTTTAAGCAGAGGGGAACAGTTTGTTTTTAAAAGGAACCAGAGAGAATTTTTTTTCTCTGCTCTCTCTGGCAGTTGTGGCTTGCATATTAAGCAAGCAACCATTAAGTAACTATTAAGGGTCTTTTGTCATGCAATAGCACTCCCATTAGGAGTCAAATACCAGCACTATATACATGCAAATAAAGTGTTTTTTCTGGTTTACTTAACATTGAAAAGATTAGCTAGAGAAAGAAAGGGAAAAAGGCACTGTTGCTAGGCAGACCCCAGGAGGCAACAGAGCCTGCAGTTCAGACAATAAACACTGGAGGGCACCCCAACACAAGAAAACAAGATGTCACGAAAACCAGAGGCAGTACAGCTCGAAGCAATGAAAAAACAGATAGAACTGCTCAGAACACAGATGGCCAGAGATGAGGCAACTCACAAACAAGAAATGGAAAGGCTACAAAAACAAGAAGAAGCCAAAAATGCAGCCCACCACAGAAAACTACAAGAATACAATTTAAAGCACTCCAGCAACTATAGACATGTAAATACAAAAGAAAAAACAATAACCCCTATTGTTTTGTATGATCTCTGTACTCAGAACTTGGAAACAGAAGATTAGAGAGCAGGAAGTAGAAATCACTCCTCATAGCTGAGAGAGCATACAGGCAGACCGAAGACCCAAGAACAAAGGACTTACACACAAACTTCCCTCCACGCAGAGTTGAAAAAAACCTGTTTCCTGATTGATTCCTCTGGTCAGGTGCTTCAGATACTTCTTTCCAGGTGAAAGAGATGTTAACCCTTAGCTATTTGTTTATGACAAAAGTCCATGTCTTTTGCAAGACCATTTGGGACAAATGTGGGTTTATAGCAGCAGCACTGCAGACCCAGAGGTAGTGAAGTTGGAGTCTGGTGGATTTGGTTGACTGTTCTTGCTGTGCAATTGGGTAGCTGACTTTGTTAGGTTGAAGGTTCTAAATTTGATTACTGTGGTGTTTTGAACAAAATCAATTACCTAGAGTTTGGGATGAGCACCTAAAATAAATACATTTTTCAGCTTAGACAGAATAACTGAAAACAGAGATGGAAAAACACATTACATCATTTTTAGTCCATCATCTGAACAATATAGGTACATTCCTTACATTACTGTAGGTTTGCTAGTGTTTTATTCAATCTGGTTTTAAAACTTTAAGGGTAGGTTGAGGTGTGAAAAGTGATGAAGAGTTGATGAGGCAGGGAGGCTGCTCCAGATGGCACCAATCTACTATTATTATTGTTGCTTAATTATGCTACTGAGGTGCAGGGCCATCCTTAGGATTTATGGTGCCCTAGGCGAGATTATTAAACTGGTGCCCCTGTGCCTGATCTGCTCTTAACAACACAAATATAAGCTTACAGTATTGGAAAACTTGCCACATTCACGTTATTAAAACCAGTTTAACTTAGTAAAGCACACTGTAATGCTGATGGACTAGCACTAAAGAAGCAGCACTATAGAAAAAATTCTGATATGACAGAATGATGCAAATATAATTTTTTTAATGTATCAAGAATTTATTGGAAATTTATATGAAGAGGTATTGAAACAAAGATTTGTTTTTAATTAAAAGCAATCTTTCTGGCTTTTTTGGCTGCAAAATCAGTAATAATGTCATCGTATGACAAAGACAAAGTCGTGTCTTGTTCGATTGCAAGAATAGCAAGACCAGTTAGGCGTTCCTGACTCATTGTAGAGTGGGGATAGTTTTTAATGAGCTTTAGTTTTGAGAAACTCCATTCTCCTGATGCTACTGTTACAGGAATTGTCAGTAGAATATGAGTGGCAATGTACACATTAGGATATATGTCAACAAGTTTGCAGGTATGAATAAACTGTACAATGACCATCACCGATTTTGCATGTGGCAACATTGATGACAGTGTACTCAATTCTTTGTACAGTTCAAGTCCATTTAAATCAAAACTATCACCATGCTTCAGGAGGCTCTCTAGGTTCTTGCACTTTGTCATTAGTTGCTCTTATTTTCCTATTTCGTTGAATTTAGTTATGTCATACAAAAATCCAGTCCTGCTCAGGCGACTGCCAGCTGAGTAAATGAAACCCCAAACCAGCAGCGGGCTAAGCGGGGCTGGTGGCTGGAACCCTAGACAAGGATCCCAGGCCCTGCTCAGCCCGCTGCTGGTCTAGGGTTCTGACCACCAACTCCTGCCAGCCAGGATCCCGGCCGCCAACTCCCCTCAGCCTGCTACCAGCCTGGGATTCTGCTCACCCAGGCTGGCAGGAGGCAGAGTGGGGCTGGCGGCTGGGCTCCTGACTGGCAAGGGGCTGGCAGCCAGAACCCCGGAGTAGCAGTAGGCTGAGTGCTGCTGGCACCCCAGACTGGCAGCAGACTGAGCCACTCAACCCCCCACCAGCCCTGCTCAGCCTGCCACCAGCCCACTTAGCCCGCTGCCAGCTGAGTGAATGGAACCCCAGGCTGACAGCAGGTTGAGTGGTTCAACTGGCCTGCTCAGCCCGCTGACAGCCTGGCGTTCCTTGGGGGTCCCCAGGCCAGCAGCAAGTGCTGAGTGGGGCCGACGGCTGGTATCCCAGCTGGCAATAGGGCAGCAGCCAGAGCCCCAGAGCAGTGATGGGCTGAGCCGCTCAGCCTGCCGCTGCATACCATCAAAAATCAGCTCACCTGCCACCTTTGACACATGTGCCGTAGGTTGCCGACCCCTGCTTTATACACTAGTAAGGAGATGAGCGTATTACAGTTTTTGGAGGGCTCTTATCAGGAGTAACAGGCTATAGGAAAGTCAGTCAACATTTTTTGTTTCTCTGATGAAAACTGGCCCACTCCCTGCCTCAAACCAAACCTGTCACTAATAATTGTCAACAACTTAATTTTCTGTTTTTAAAAAAATATTGAAATTGGATTCAGGATTGTTAGCAAGAATTTTTGGCAAACAAAGTTGTTAAATGACAATCTAAATGGCAACACAGTACTGCTTTCATGCTTGGCTCACCCCCCAGCCTGCTGGTCCAACAGCTGCAGTAGAGGAGGAGATAGGTGGAAAACTGCAGGACCCCAAAATCCACCCCTTGGGGTGTAGAGTGGCAACAGCAGCAGCAAACCCTCAGGTCCAATCACACACCAGTGGGCACTGCCACCAGCCTTACCGACCATGGTGAAGTTAGCACAGCATCTGATCTCAGGGACAGGTCACCCATGGAGCCACAGCAGCGCATCCTGCCCTGTGCAGCTTCCCCCAGATGAGATGGATAGCTGGCAGCTGCCAGCCCAGGGGAGAGGCGCTCCCCAGCTAGGGTGATAGATCCAGATGTCCTGATTTTATAGTGCCAGTCCCGATATTTGGGGCTTTGTCTTATATAGGCACCAATTACCCCCACCTAGAGTTACCAGACAGCAAGTGTGAAAAATCAGGATGGGTGGGGGGGAATAGGAGCCTATATAAGAAAAAGACCCCAAAATTGGGACTGTCCCTATAAAATAGGGATATCTGCTCACCCTACCCCAATCCCCTATCCTGATTTTTCACACATCTGGCTAACCCCAACCCAGCCCTGTGTGACATTCTAATCCTGGTTCGCTGCCGAGGAAGTGAGTTACTTTCACTTTCATTCCTCAGCAGGCAGGCAGCCAGCCTCCTCCCCCCACCTATCCCCCAGCACCTCACCCAACCCAGCCCTTATGGAGGGGAGGGAGGAGAGAGAGAGGGATGCTCCTGGGGAAGAGAGAGAAAGGAGGGGGTGCTCTGTGGGGCAGGGGGGGGAGAAGAATGGATGTTATGGGGGACAACAAGAGATACTGGTTCCAGAGCCACAGAGCCTGCCTCACCTCACCTCAGCCGGGGGGAAAAGGTCACACTCACAGGTGAGCTCCTTCCCCAACCCCTACCCCAACCCCTTCCCAGAGACCCCAGCAGCCAATCCCCTCCCTCAGACTGTGCAGGATTCTGCTCTCTCTAGGACCCAGCAGCCCTGCTCTTACATGCTCCACTGCTTTCCGTCTGTCTGGGCTCCCGGCAGAGTGGTGCCCCCAGGCAGAGTCGTACCCTACGCAGCTGCCTATTCTGCCTATGGCTAAGGACGGCCCTGCTGAGGTGTGCAAAGACTCCAGACAGCTCCATTGTACTATCTACTATACAAACATATGTAAACCGGGACTGGATGAGCTCTCCCCTGACATCTAGGAATGAGCTAGAGGAGAAGACTTTGGGAACAGACTGTGTTTGCATAAACACATCGACTACTCCTGGGGGAATTCTGTGCCAAAAAATTAAAAATTCTGCATATTTTATTTGCCATAATAACACCATATAATCACACCAGTTTAAATTATTTTTGGTTCTTTATTTCAAAATATGTGTCAGCAGGTATGTCTGTAACAATACAGACAAGAAAGATTCAGGAAAGGTTATTTGACAAATAGATTCCTTACTAGGCATATTAATACAGAACTCTGAGTAATAATTCATTGAAACTACACTACAGAACCGTATTTCCTGCATCCTTCAGAAGCAGTGCAAAGGCTTGGGGGAGTCAGGGGTAATGGAGGCACTGAGGGAGAGGGAAGTAAATTGCTGGGAAGGAGCTTGGGTTTGAATTTGGGGGGTTGTTGGGTGTGGGTGGGAAGAGTATGGGACAGGGTTTTTTTGGGGGCTGAGAGGGATTGTTAGGGAGCTTCCCCCATGCAGACCCTGGCTGACCCCTAGCCTCTCCCATTCAGTCAAGCACATCTGCCACTGTCCCCATGTGTTCCTACACCCCTATGTGTCCTGGCACCCCCTGTCCACATGTGTCCCTCCACCCCCACTCAGACACCCAATTCTCCCATCCCCATGTGGCCCTGCACCCCTCCCCCTGTCCCCATCTGTCTGTGCCCCCACCCAGCCACTTCCCTGTCCCTATGTACCACCTCCCCTATCACCATGTGGCCCTGTGCCTCCACTCCCATTCAGCCCCTGCCCCAGTCTGTCCTCCCCCATTAACCCTTATGAGCCCCTGTCTGACCCTCCAGCAGCCCCATGTTGTCTGTCTCCCGATAGCCCCAGTCTCCTGACCAGGCCTGCTGTGAAGAAAGCTCTTCAGACTCTTTCTCTTCCCTTGCTGGCCAGGAGCTGCTGTGCTGTTCTATTGCCACAGTACCCTCTGGTGGGCAAAAGGTGGAACAGAAGCAACATTTTGGCAGAATCTCTTTTCTGCACAAAAAATTAAAAATATGTGTATCTCATTAATTATGTGCACGTGCAGAAGCACAGAATTCCCCCAGCAGTAATCAACTCTGCCTAGGCATTCAGCAGATGGAGTTCCTTTGCCAAAGTGATCGGTTTTGGCTGGTGTTGGGTTACAAATCACTTTAGTGCGGGGGATAATGGAATGTTGTTATCCTTATTGTATGAGTAATGGGTGGCAGAACTGTGCTTAGCCTGTCCCGATTCAGGGATTTTCCCTAAACTGTACCTGACTCACTAAGCAAGGGGTAGGGATGCCAAATCCCACTGAAAGAGAGACAGAGGGTGGGGACAGGTTTTTATACTGGGAGGTGTAGGCTCTGCCTACAGAGTTCCAGATGGTATTTGTCCCTTTCTCTCCACTGTTTAAAGACAGAGCTGATTAGATTCAATTGAGAGTCCTTGTTTTGTTCAGTGATTGCTACAGCTAAAATTACTGATAACCAGGTGCTGAGCCTTGCACATGGTGTAAGACAGTGTTGCAGTGAAAAAAGACTACACAGCCTGCACTAGCCATGAGGTTCCCCACTGACTATTGAAATCACTGAGAGCTGGGTCAAGTGGTGGAACCTCGGAATGTGCCATCATAGCTGAGGCATTGCTCAATCCCCGACCTTGCAGGGGATAGAAGGTGAATTCATGTGAATGCATCTCTCAGCTCTGAGTCTTCACTGACGCAGGACAGCAACTGTGAGTGGGGGTGCAATGGAAGAAGAGGGGAGTGATGTGTTAAAGGAACATTTGTTGTTGGACTTTCACACCACAAGATGAGAAACGGACGCAAAGGACGCTGCCTAGTGTACTCTGGGGTGGGTGTTTGCACATGGTCAAATGCTTTTCAGTCATAGTTGAGGTATTTTTCCCAAATTAATGCTGGGTTCCTTTTCTCTGTTTATTAAGTTTTACTTGCTATACACAGACTTGATGCTTGTGACTGGGGAAGTGTTGCCCCTGAGCAGTGCCCAGGGTGATGGTGAATTTTCCCAAGTTACTGGATGGGTGCTCGAGCTGTTCTATCGTCTATTGTTAAGAAGAGCCCCTAGATGTTGACCCGAGCCCTTGTTATTGCCAACTCCTCCTGGCAGAAGGGTTACCTATACAATAAAAGAGTGGTTATCAATCAAGGCTACACGTATCCCTGGGGGTATGCCAAGGACTCCGAGAGGGTACATCAACTCATCTAGATATTTGCCTGGGTTTACAACAGGCTACATAAAAAGCACTAGTGAAGTCAGCACAAACTAAAATTTCATATAATGACTTGTTTTATAGTGTTCTGTATACTGTACTCTGAAAGGTATGTACAATATTTATATTCCCATTGATTTATTTTATAACTTTAGGGTAAAAATGAGAAAGTCAGCAATTTTCCAGTAATAGGGTGCTGGGACACTTAAATATTTGCTTACAAAATCAGACATAAAAATACAAGTGAGGTGAAACTTGAGGGTATGCAAGACACATCAGCCTCCTGAAAGGGGTACAGCAGCAAGGAAGGAAGCTGGTGCTTGGGGCAGCCAATGGAAAGGGGCGGCATGTCCTGGTCTTCGGCAGCAATTCGACGGCAGATCCCTCAATCCCTCTCGGAGCGAAGGACCCACCGCCAAAAAACGAAAGCAGCGCTGTGGAGCTGCCGCCAAAGTGCCGCCGATTGTGGCTTTGTCTTTTTATTTGTTTCCCGCTTCGCCACTTGGGGCGGCAAAAAAGCTGGAGCCGGCACTGTACAGCAGTCTGCAAAGGTTGAGAACCACTGCAATAAGAGACTGTCCCTGCCCCAAATAGCTTATAATCTAAGACCCTGACTCTGCAACCACTGATCTACCTGCATGTAGAACTTTACTCACCCAAGTAGTCCCAAAGAAGTCAATGGGACTGCTCACATGCAGGCTCAAGGCCTAAATAAATTTTTAAATAAAACCAGGGCTGCCCAGAGGATTCAGGGGGCCTGGGGCAAAGCAATTTCGAGGGCCCCTTCCATAAAAAAAAGTTGCAATACTATATTCTCGTGGGGGCCCCTGCAGGGCCTGGGGCAAATTGCCCCACTTGTCCCCCCCCCCAGGCAGCCTTGAATAAAACTATTTTTGTCTTGCCTTATACATTTTTTAAAAACTGAATTGATTTTGATTTTTGTTCACATTTGAAAGGGAGGGAATCCCCTCCAACAGGGACTAAAACCTCTTTTAAAAGTGGAAATACGGTTTGATATTATAAATGCTGCTAAAAGACTCTCAAAGGGACACTGGACATTGCTGCATTATCAGTGGCGCATCATGAGCCAAGCCAAAGTTTCACTCAAGAAACAAGCTGCTGTGCTAGCAAAAACAGCTGCTGTTGTCACATAAAGGAGAAGGAAAGCGCCTGAAGAAATAGGTCAGATATTGCAGATCCAGTCGAAAAGTGGGGTTGAAAGGGAGTGAAGTATTAGCAGCTCATGAACAGCATAAGCCTGATCTTACAGCTAACAAAGCCATGAAACTCCCATTGACCCCCATGATTCCACCGCATGTCCCCTGCTGACCTCCTAGGCAGGATTTCAGTGCGGGAGGGCACTCCAGCTACTGATACAACTGCCCAGGCAAGGGGAGTGTTTTGTGGGCGGACTGAAATTTGACATCAGGGGGAAGCTGGAACAGTGCATTGGTTGCAAATATTCGTTATGCAGAGGCAGAGGGTGGATCTGGCTCGACACGTATAGGAGGTGGTGAGGGGTGGGGAGACTTGGTGATTTGAAGAGCTTAAGAAACATGAGATTGACAGTGGAGGAGAAGCAGAAGGAGAAGGGAGCCGGGATGATAGAAAAGCTGCCACACTCACTGAAGGTAAATGAGAAATCATAGTCTGCCAGTCTGTTTGGCAAAAGTCTGATTGCTGCTGGTCTACTGTTCTGTCTGGAGCTCTTGCAGCTGGTAACATGTGATGTTCCCCGGGGGCACGTACTGATCCGTTCATTCAAACCTTTCCACAAAATTTAGATCCCTGGTGATCTGCTTAAGCCTTCTGGATTTTAAAAATGCAAATCCACTCCACACAGTTTACAACAAGGAGTCCGGTAGCATGGATTTCATTTTCAAAATGTAATGCCTGTATTCTAAAGTGAGATGTTTTGTGTATAAAAATGAGAGAGTTCAGAGGAAGGTGCAGTACAAATGAGATGTCAGATGCATGCAGATAAATGCATAGTACCAAGAGGGAGATTTTCAAAGGCACAAAAGTGAATAGGAGTTAGGCATGAACTCTCTTTTGTGCCTTTGAAAATCCCCCCCTAAAGAATTTGGTAAAGGGATTTGTTAGGTGTAATAACTATGCTGAGCTTGTCACCTGAAGGTCTCAAAGTACTTTAATATCCAGTGATAGTTTATGGTAATAATGGAAACGTGTAGAATGCTAACAAGTAGGAAATAAATAGGTGTCATAATGAAAGATGACTGTTTAATGAGGAATAAACAAACGAGAAGTCAAATTTAGTGATATGACATATGACCCAGAAACTGGCTTGATTGAACTTGACTTCTTAGGGTCGTTTTTTTTTTTTCAGCTGATAGATGATGTTTAACTGCTGTGAAGATGCTATCAAGTTAATCACAGCTGAATATTCCTCACAGATGTCTTGTGAGGAGACCTATCCCAGATCTTACTTCCTGTTTCTGAGTGATGCTCTGAACTTGGATCTAATATAAGCTACTCAAAAATCTTGGGCCAATTACAATAATGAATCTTTCAGTCACATGCATGGGAGGTTGCTAGTAGCATCGCACCTTTCTGAAATGACATGCTCCAGTTACCCTGACTTTCTTTTGGATTGCTGAAACATAAAAATAGAGGAATAAGATAGGACATAAAAACCATCTGATCCTTAATTATATTGGAATCGGTATATTCCAGACCAACCCTAGCAGGTATGATACTGCTTAACACTTTTGCCTTTGTCACTCACTATGAAGAATACATAATGTAAGTTTTCCTGGGAGACTGTAGAAAACAAAAAGAACAGGAGTACTTGTGGGTTCTTTTTGTGGATACAGACTAACACGGCTGCTACTCTGAAACCTGTAGAAAACAAGCAGATATCTGTAATCCCGCTAATGGGTGGTGTTCACAGCTGTGTAGTATCAGGCCCTGTGTTTCTATAACTTGCTACCTTTTTTTTTTTAAAGGAATCATTTTTTGGGGGGAAGGATATTGATACCTGAGCTACAATCTTACTCACAATTAATAAAGCATGGTTCTATTTCTTAATGTTCATGTACAGTGTATTAAGAATATTCTTTAATTATAGTGTATAAGAAAAGAATCTTGGAGCTATAAAGCTCCTCCTTATTCCACTTGTGGATCTCTAATTGACTCCCTGTGAAACCAATCAATCTAGCTGGTAGAATATGAATGGTGTAAAATATCACTACGAAAGGACCAAGCCCTGGAGCTTGGTTTCAGAGAAAAACATCATATTTCAGGACTATTCAGATCTGGAGTTTTTATTGTGCTCAGAATAGAGACAGAGTTCAGGAACACAGTTTGGTTTTCTACCCAAACATTTTGAGTCAAGCCCATCTCTGCACTAGGACTGTTCACAAAACCTCACACGTACTTAAAAGTGAGAGGTGTTTATGAGAACCCTTACAGCATATGAATATTTTATAGTCTTACAATATAGCAGAGCTGAAGGCTGTGTCCATCTTCAAAGCATCATGAAGTCATCAAATGATCTTAAGTATTGCTAGATCTATGGTGGAGGTCCAACTTATAGTGAGTAAGGATCCAAGTGTTAGTTTTTGTCTTGTTGCCTGAAAGCATGCACTAGAATTAAAGGCCGCAAAGTGAAGTAATTTTAGGGGTGTCACAAGTGGTTGATTCAGGCAAAACAGTATTTTAAGATACTGTAATTCTCACCTATTTTGATCTGAAAGCCTAGCTATAGACTAATAGAGACTGTTTCTCACATGGATTGAAGCTGTCTATTCTCTCTTCATTTAGTCAAATTCTTCTGTCAAGCATGCAACTGACCTCCACCTAGCTGTCAGTAGCTGTCAGTACACAAGAATGAAGACTCCATACATGATCCTGATCCTCCTCTCACTGTAGTTCATAGTAAAATTACTTCACTGAGAAGACTGAATTGTTACAACCTGGCTCAGTTACACTCTGGATGGTCACCATTTGTTGCAAGTGTATCCAAGTGTTGGGCCCCGTATTCTTCCAAGTCAACTAGGTCTACGCTGAGTCTAGTCACTGTTTCTAGCTCTGGGTATCTAGGGACACTCCCAGGCTCAGACCAATTGTTGGGTCCTTCTTTGAGATTTGGGATTTCATAGTCTAACCACGCCAGACCCTGGACCCGGAGTCTCAGACTTCCTGAGCCCCTCAATTGCTTACATGCATTCCTCCAGAATTCCATCTTGCTGTGGGCTCTCCGACTTCTAATTTAATTACTTTGGGGACAACGTGGCAGGAAAGCAAGAACAGAGACTTAGCAAAAGAACTTCTTAATCACAGGAGCTTTATTATTAAAAAAGCACTAGAGAGTTAGAGATCTTTGCAAAAAACAAGTCCTGAGATGCACCCCTGCTCTTAATCTAATCTCACCCCTTCTATGAGTCGGAGGTCTCCTCAGTGGTTCAGACTAGGTGGAGTCCCTCCCGTCTCTCTCTCTCTCTAGCCCTCTCTTCTTGAATATGGTGATGGATGCTCCCCTCTGCTCAGAGAAACATCCTCACCTTAAATATAGTCTCTCTCTTTTTGGCTATGGGGCCTGGGTGAGAAGCTGCAGATCTACCAGCCATACTGGTGCCCCGTGTAGAAAATCCATTGTTCCATGGGGTTGATCCATCAGCTGAGAGACAATCAAAGTAGGTAGCTCTAGATTGCTCTGTGATGGCTTCTCAGTCATAATCATTCATTTAGCTTTTAAGTGCCTCTCCTGGGCAGGTTGGCTCTCTGGACTACATTATAATAATCTTAGGTTAGACATAACGTAAACACACAACACAAAATGGATCTCCTCATCCAAAATGGAGATTACAACACAAAATGGAGCTCACAATTAGACCTAGTCATATCCCACATGGATCACATGGTCCTGATCCAGAGACTGGATTGAAACTCCAATTGACTTCTGCCCCTATGTGTATAAGTGAAGTAGTGATGAATAAAGTCCCTAGCTACTGGTGGAGCTTGAGCACTAGAAAGTAACATTATTAGCCCTCGAATTATTATGAATAGCGACCTTCATGCGATTGCTAGTGATTAAGTCAGCACACTTCTTCCCTGTAGAACTGGTTTACTGGGTTGGGGCTGGTGAGTCTGGCTTTCCCCTTGTACAGATAAGACCTGATGCAATGGGCAGCACTAAGCCCTCGTCCAGACTAACCCGCGGCATCGGCGGGTTAAAATCGATTGCTCGGGGATCGATATATCGCGTCTAGTCTGGACGCGGTGTATCGATCCCCGAGCGCGCTTACATCGATTCCGGAACTCCATCAATCCGAACGGAGTTCCGGTATCGACACGGAGAGCCGCGGACATCGATGCAGCGCCGTCCAGACTGGTGAGTACCTCGATTTTAGAAATTCGACTTCAGCTACGTTATTCTCGTAGCTGAAGTTGCGTATCTAAAATCGATTTTAATTCCTAGTCTGGACATGGCCTAAGTTAGGCAAATGTTGCCCTTATAGAGGAGCTTTCTGATAGGCACTGGCTCTCCTGTGGAGCTTCCCATTGGCACCAGTGATGAGTCTTCATGTTGAAGAAATGCAGCATAGGCAATGGAGATCCGCAGTGCAGATAAGAGCTTTGCGGTGGGGCTCCAAGAGGAGACGTTTGCCTTAAAGGTTATCTTTGATGTAGGTTTCCCTTTGCAGAGCTGAACTGCTCCTTTGCTTCCACTAGATGGCATTTAATTTCCTTAACAAAGCTCCTCACTTGTTTTCCAACAGTTTTCTTTCTCTATTGTTATGGTCATATCAATGTTAGACTATTTTTAATATTTTTAACATCTCATTATTTTGTCTATTTTTTATCCCCTCAAGCCCTCAGTTCCTTTCCCCTCGCTTTGGCTCAGACTTGAGTGCATTGCCTGAATCTCCCAGACTGGAAAATATAGGCAAGTTTGTATTCTTCAAGGTGACCTTAAGTGGCATGAATAGAAGGAAAACAATCTGATGCCATTAACAGCACTCTCCTGGATTAATGGCTGGCACAAACAAGGCTCCTTGGTGAAGATGCCCAGAGCCTTCCTGCATCGCTGTTATTTTGGGCCCTAGGATTTGTAATTGTGTTACCTAGCAAAGCTTAGCTAAGCCACGGTACCAGGTTCTTAGTGCCCTTGGATTTTTCCCCCACATTCCCAGCAGGTCTGACACATCTACACAGCCAGCAGCACCGAGCCTGAGTCAACCAACACGTGCTACAAATAGCTGTGTAAACAGCACTTTTAAGTTGCAGCTTGGGCTCTGAAGCCCACTCCCCTCCCTAGACTTCCTAGTCAGAGCTCTAGTGTCAACACAGCTATTTTTAGCACGGTAGCCCAAGCCCCACAACTCCAAGTGTGTTGACCCAGGATGAGAGGCTCACTGGTGTGGGCTGTGCAGACATACACAGAGAAGTCAAGTGCCTTGGCCAAGGTCACACAGTGAATCAGTGGCTCTGCTGCATTTAGAACCCAACATCTGTCTTGCTCTCAGTCATTTTGATTGAATCACCTGTCACAAGGCTGTCCCTTTAAGGGAGTCAGATGCCCAGCCCACCAGTGACAGGGTTAGCAAGCAGGTGCTTGGGGCGGCCCCGCTCCAAGCGAAGGACCTCCCGCTGAATTGCCGCAGATCACGATTGCGGCTTTTGGGGGGGCGGGGGGGGGAGCTGCTTGGGGCAGCAAAACCCCTGGAGCCGGCCCTGCCCGCAGGCAAGCCTCAGAAGGCTGCCTGACTGCCACCCTCGCAGGGACCGGCAGGGCGCCCCCCGCGGCTTGCCAGTCCAGGCACGTGCTTGGAGCGATAGCGCCTGGAGCCGCTGCTGGCTCCTATTCCTCTGGCTTGATTTCCTTGTATCTGATTCGAGGTTCTGAGCTGCTTCTGATCTCTTGGTATACTGACCCACCTGACTTCTGTATTGCGACTGCAGACTCTGGATCTGACTACTAGATCTGGCCACTTGTGACCCAGATGCAACACCTGAGTCTAATCAAAGGCTTAGGACAGAACAGTTAAATGAAGCTTCTGAGGAGGGGAGTTTCCCAGAGAGTCTGAACTAGGCAAAAGCTTTCTAGGTAAGGAGGCCTCAGAGAGACCCTGATAAAGTAGAGGAAGGACTGCAGAACTTTCCAGACAGTGTCAGGCTCTCTAGAGCAGTTCATGGGCATGAGTGCTAACCTCAAGGCAGACTGTCAAGGAACAGGGCACAAACCTCAAACTGGTTGTATGTTCTGCTATTAGACTTCACCAACCAAATAACAAATGTGAACTCGTTAAGCACTAGAACAGCCTTAACAGAGACCAGAATGCCCATAGGAACTATCTGTGACTCTGTCTTGCCACCCAGGCAAGCCTGCCTTTCTGATCAATGGTCCCTTACACCAAAAATCACAATATTCAGGTTACTACCAGTCCCAAAGGACCAGTCATTTAACCCAGGTTGATTGTACTTCAGACCTCAAACCAAAGTCAATGCTTGTAGCCAATCCTACACTACAAACAAAGGAAAATAAATGAGTTATTTACAAGGTCAGAGCAGGTAAATATACACACACTTACATGTGAGAAATAGTCTTAGGTTCCAAAAGGTAATAGAAGTCTTTAAACTTATGTAGGAGTGTTCCTTTCAGAAGGCTTTACTGAAGGGAGATATACTGCTGTAAAGCAGAATGTTTGGCTTCTCCTTGACTGGGCCTCTTACATGACCTCATTGTGACCTTATTGAGATGGGGAAACTAAGGCAGGCCATGGCAGCGCCACATTCAGGCATAAAGGGGGTGCTCAGGAGGCAACGATGCCACCTGTACGCTGCTAGACAACTTATTCTTTTTATCATCTTTAGTTGAACACACTGGCTGCTGGAAAATCAGCTCAAGTTTTGTAAATGTACATGTATACAAATACATATAATGGGTGATGTTGTCTAACCGGTTCACCAGCAGTTGTTGGGAATAGTTGCCTTTCTCATGAGTGATAAGGCCACAAGTCACTTATTCAGGACACACCAAACATGGACCAATAAAACCTTTATGCCTCATTACACCACTTGCAAGAAATCCACTGTCTTTTTGCTCCCCCCGAAACGTTTTGTCTGAAAGACACAAACATTTCTCTCAAGAAGTTGTCCAGAAAAAAAACCTATCAATGTTACGAACTTTTTTTGTAAATAATATATACATCAAGTGTATTTACTGCAAAGCAGCATTCCCAGAAAAAGCTGCCAGGGCCAATTTTGTTGCTGCTGAAGTCAATGGAAGCGGGGTCATTGAGTTCACTAGGAGCAGGATCAACTCTTACTTCTATTTCAAGGACCATTTGCTGCAAACCCAGCAGTTTCTAATAATTCCCACACTTACACAGAGGCAGCTGCAGGGGAAGTCCTTTCCACTGGGGGAGCTGGCTTTTGTAATAGCTTCCCCTCACCCATCCAGATGGGCTGAGGCAGCTGCAGGCAAAGTCCTGGGGGAAATATTACAGAACTAATTAAAACAATCACTCAGTGGTTTTATCAGTGCTGTAAAAAAACAAAATAATAAAAAAAAAAGGTGGCCTGAAATGATCTTTTTGGATATAGATCCTGGAAGATGCTGAGTGCATTCTGGGCACTGCTCAGAGCCTTCGGCTCTTGTAGACTTTACTGGAGTACTTTGCTGGCCTGAGGTTCTATGTGCCTGCTTCTACACCACTGATGTCAATGGGAGTTTCACCATTGACGTCACTGGAAGCAGGGAAAGGCCTTCAGTGGCTGTTTTATGTAAGCTTACACATGCTGGTCAGAATGCAGAAACCCAATTAGGTTCCTGAACTGACATAACATAATGATCCAGATAGCGCTACCTCTAGCCACCCCCCATGAAAATCAATAGACAGGCTCTCATTGATTTAAATTGGAATTGATTTGGGCCCTAAGTCAGTGGAGGCATGGAATCTGGCCCAATTATTCAATTTTATATGAGATGTGTGCGTCAAACTCTTTGGGCCAGATTCGTCCCTGGCATAATTCCACTGAAATTTGGCATCTGCTCACTCATTAAGTGTTTATTATTAGAGCATTGGTTTCTATTAAAACCTCCAAACTGTACGGAGAGTGAAGTTTCCATTTGTTAGCAGCTGGCATTTTAATTTCTCTTCCTGAAATATTCACAACAAGCGGAGCTGAGTACTAGGAAGCATAGCCTGGGTGTCCAGATGTTAGCAACCCACACAGCAAAAATGGTGTTTAAATTTTAAACTCCGAGAGCGTGACATCACCAATATGGTTTAAGTGTGGCTTTAAAAAGGAGGTGTTCTTTCAGAGTGAGTTTGAATCTCCGCAAGTCTGGCAAAGCAGGGGATTGAGCCCAGGCCTCGGGCTAGCACCCAAAGCACTGGACTATCTGTTCTGTTAGCGGTTGGTAGGTGATAGTTAAGGCTTTTGTCCCCTCGGAGTGAGGGGTAAGGGTGATTGGTACTCTCAGACCCCTGGGAAATGTGAGAGACAATAAGCACATGCGTTGGACATTTTTGCTAAAATAATCAGCTCTGAAAT
This sequence comes from Gopherus evgoodei, assembly GCF_007399415.2. NCBI lineage: Eukaryota > Metazoa > Chordata > Testudines > Testudinidae > Gopherus > Gopherus evgoodei. Next base: position 123,514,278 of record NC_044327.1, read on the forward strand.
AGTCAGTGTTGACATTTGAATTGCCTCTTTTGGTTTTAGTGTTAACAACCCAGTTCACACTTCCTGTGGCTGATGTTTGCTTCAAACTCAGGCCTGGCCTACACTTGAAAGTTTGGTTGACATAGCTACGGCACTCATAGGTGTGAAAAATCCATACCCCGGAGCACCATAGCTACGCAGACCTAACCACTGATGCAGATGCAGTTAGGTTGATGGAAGAAAACCGCTTTCGTCAGTGTAGGAAGCGTCTGCACTACAGCAACACAGTGTAGGCGTGGCCTCAGGCAGATATCACTGATGCACATTTCCAAGTTTGTCTTCACTGTGAGGGCTAGAAACACAGTATCGAGGGGTTTTTTTTAAATGAAAGCTTAGATTCTGCAGCTCAATTCTGCGGCAATGGAAGGGGGATTCCATGACTGTAGAAATGTGAAATGCAAAGGCCATGGCTAAAGGCAAGCCCTGCATAATAATTAGGGAATGATGAAGTGAGGATTCTAGGCTGCAGCTCCAGTGAACACAAGTGTTTTTTGGAACTGAGAGGTTTGGCTGTGTGTCGCTCAGAGCAGAATTTGGCCCTCTAAGTGTTTGTTCTGATAAAGTCAGTGACCATTTAAACAAATTCACTGCCTGTTCATGTGTCACAGAACTATGGTTATAATGAAACTATGGTGAGGGAGGCTGGACAGTGATTGTTTCGGTGCTTCGTCAGCTGGAAGGGATGCTAATGAGAGAAGAGATGTGATCTTCCTTTGCCCAGGGACTAGGCAGGCTGCCACCACAAGGCTGAGGCTGGCGGATTGCTTGAGCTCAGGAGTTCTGGGCTGCCGTGGGCTATGACGATCAGGTGTCTGTATTAAGTTTGGCATCAATTTGATGATCCCTGGGAAGCTTGGGGTCACCAAGTTGCCTAAGGAGGGGTGAACCAGCCCAGGTTGGAAACGGAGCAGGTCAACAACTAAAGTTTCTTTTACAGTCTCTGAGCCACATCCAGAGGTGTGTAAATTACATGTAAATGGTATCTGGGAGGCTAAGTTGGTGTCATTTACATGCTGAATGGTCCTGATGCTGTTGCATCTTTGTGTAATCAATTAACCTGTGCAAAGTGAGTGTGACATGCTATCAGTGGTGAGTGGAGAATTCTGATTGAATAGTGTTTTTTATCCATTTTTCATGGGTGTAAATGATTGTATGTGGTGCAGAGCAGTAGGTTAAGGACTGGAAAAAACATGCAAGTTAAAATAGTGGGAAGTACTCTACCTTGCACCAACTTGGGCCTTCCTGATAGTTTCTTTTCCTGCTGCACCTCTCTCTCATAGCTTCTCAGCGAGAAAGTTACATCCATTTAAATTCTGTTACCAGAGTAACTTGCATCGCCTCTGCTCTAGGTCTTGCCAGCCTACAGCCATGAAAATGGAGCATTTCCCTATCAATCTTGTCTTTTTCTTTCTATTGGGCAACTATTTTCACTGTATTTTTGAAGGGAGATGCGCTCACCGTAATGTTTTTGTTTACCATCTGTTCTTGAGTAGACAATTTGGTACTTTGGGAACACCGCCTGGTGTACCAGCCTCACCAATGAAGAAGTACATGGCTCTGCCAATGTTAGTTGTTAGTTTGCTCCTAGAATGAGCTGGGGGAACATATAACATTTTTGTAGGACCTATAAAAATACTAGCTATTGCTTTTTTAAATATCTCACCAATGAATGCTTATTTATTAGTAGCTATTAACACTTCATGGAGCTTTATCGGGTAGTCAAATTTTGGACCTATAAACCTTGAGTTTCCCTTTCAGATTGAAGCTGGCATTATAATTCATTTACTGAGCGCATGTATTACAAAGAGATGCTGATTTTGCTTATCAGGCACCAGCCAAAAGCCTGGGTTTGAAACGGCCTGAATATTGAAAAATTATAGATTTCAAATCCAGATCCAACAGATTTAACAAGTTGCATGCTGACCACCAAATACTGTCTTTGGATATGCCCAGACAACTCTCATTGACTTCAGTCAGGATTGCAAGTGTGTATTGGAGACGAGCATGTGGCCCTAAATTCTAGGCAGAATCTTTAGCTGTGTTGGGCACTTCCTCTGAACTATGATAGAATCCTTTATACTAACTAAAGTCTATCTTCATCAAATGGTGCACAGGTGTAACACACAGGGCTTTAGCTATGTGGCTCCCGTGGACTTAATTCGGAGAGGCCATGTGCCTAGGATGTTAGGGCCAGATTGCCAAAGGTAGAGGCAGAAAGATGCCTACTGGGATTTTCAAAAGCTCCTAACCAGGTTAAGTGCCTAACTCCCATTGGAAAAAAGGTGCCTGCACCTTTAGGCACCTAAATACCTTTGTAAATCTGGCACAGTGACCAGCCTACACAAACATTACTGTCCCAATAATAACAAATACACCAGGCCTTAGCACACTAATCCTCCTATCCCAAATATCCCTGCAAATAATCTCTTTATTTTGCCCTCCAACTAGGAAACAGTTGAAAAGGGGAAGAGTGCCCCTTCACAGAGAGTAATAGAACTGAAACCCCCATGCATCATTCTGAAAATAATTTGGTGCCATAAACTGTAGTAACTGAACTCTGACATTTGTTATTAAACTACTGGGAAATATCTACCTGTGTGGGCTCGGACCCAGATTCTGCCCTTCCTTACTTAGTATCATGATTTTTAAACCAGAGACATTTTATTAAAGAAAATAACTAAACTCATAGATCCAAACAACCAGATTTCCACGCTGCTTCAGCCCGTGCTTTGTCTTCCTTGTTTACCAAGGGCCATGGCCTGTCTGGAATTCTATGCCAGGGGTTCTCAACCTTTCTGAGGCGCCCCGGAACATACTATAAAAACTCCACGGCCCAGCAGGGGGCCTCAGGGCTCCCAGCTTCAGCCACCAGATGCATGTGTGGGGCCTCCGGGGCTTTAGCTCTGTGGGACTTGGGGGGGCATTCAGGGCTCCGGACTTCAGCCACCAGGCGTAGGGTGTATAGGGGTGCTGGGGCTTCAGCTGTGGGCTGGGTAGGGGTTTGGGGCTTCAGCCCCGCAGCTCTGTTCCTGGTTTCAGCTCTGCGGGGACGCCAGGGCTCAGGGCCCAGTGCTTCAGTTGCAGGGATCCGCAGTCCCTGTTTGAGAACTGCTGCTCTATACCGCATACAGAGACACATCTACGGACCAAATAATATAGAGCAATTCAACACATCATTTCATCACACTTAGGGCCAAAATGGCAACGGATGTAGTTCCATTATGCAGAGATGGGGGGAGGAGCAGGAGAGGCAGCCCAAGCACAGCTTATGCAAGGCAGGATCTGTACTCCCCTGGTGCAGGGACTCAATCTGCAGAAACACTGAGGGTGGTTTGGGATTTAGGGTCGGGTGAAAGTGTGGTCAGCCAATCCACCCTCAAACCACCCCTTTGGTGAGAGGGAGGGCAGCAAACCCAGGGTGGTTCTGCTAGTGTTCTGTAACCAGGAGTGAAGTGACGAAGGATTCCGGTCCCCAGCTGCCCTTTGCATTGTGCCCCTCCTCTTACTGCCTTTCAGACTTCGATTTCTTGCAGGTTATCTGTGTGTGTGTTTGTTTTTCTGCTGATTTCGTTGATTGTATTTTAACAGCAAGAAAAAAAAATGCAGTCCACAAAATGCCCTAGCAAGTTTCATTTGTTACCAGCAAGCCCTTTCTAGCAACAGCTTGACAAAGCATCAGAAAGTGCCAAGAGAACTTTTTTTTTTTAACTTGCTTCCCTGATGCTAAAATAAGGCTTAATTGATTGGAAACTGCTCTCAGGCTGACTTTTTTGTGTGGTTTTTTTTTTATTATGAAGTTTCAATTTAAAGTGACTGAATTTAGGTCCCCCATATACCTTCCTACCCACTCTGCACTGAAAAACAGCCACAGACCTTTTAACTCCAGAGGAGGTATTGCATGCAGCTCGAATAGAATGTCTAGGGTTGATTGAAAGCAACATTTAAATACTAGTGCTACTACTAATGATGATCATGCAGAAGTTTAAAGGCAGGAGAATGTTCTGTGAAAACTCTTGGCTAAATGACACACATTGCTTCCCTCTGCTCAAACTGCAGCTCTCCTGGGGATGCTTGTCCTTGTCAAAGACTTTTCTGCAAGCCTGCATATGCAGCATTGCATCCCATAGGCCAAATGCTGTCCCAGCTTCAGGGCCGACAAGAGAGGAGGGAAGCTGGTACAAATTACTGGGGCCCGGTGGTCTGGAAGGGGGCCCAGGGCCCAGCTTTCCTGGCCCTATTTAGCCAGTCCGCCCCTGCTGGGGGGCCCGAAAACATTTTTTCACCAGGGCCCAAATCCGCTCTCGGCATTCCTGCCCAGCTTGCCTGCATCTTGGATTAATAATGGGTTGTGGTTATTATCATGCCGTCTTCTCCCTTTGTCATGCTTAAAGGAAAAACAAACAAACCCACAATCAAAAACAGTCATCTCAATTATTTAAACAAATGGCATGTTGCAGCCTCCCCTGCTGCTTAAACAGCAAAAGGGTAAAGCCATTGCAAGGTTGTTACCACACACTGCTAAATGCAGAAAGCATTTGACCTGAATTACAGTGACCTATGATAGCAATGCTGTGCTGGCTATGTGCTGTTGGGATGAAGTAAACTGCTGGGTTCTATGGGATAAAGCAAAACTCAAGAAAGCTTAGTGATGGGAGGGATTATGTCTCCCTGGCAGCACACCCTAGAGGTTTCAGGTCTGACCAGAACTGCTTTAGTGAAGAGGCTCAGATCCTCAAAGGTGGCTCCTGACTTCCACTGACTTCAATAGAGGGCACTGCAGCCCAGGACTTGACAGGATCAGGCCCTATACTGGAACAGGAAATCTAAGACCACAGCTTGAGAAGACTTCATTGCAGGGCCAGCCCACAACATTTTGGCACCTGAGGTGGGGAGCTCAAATGACACCCCCTCGCTTGGGCCAAAACTTTGAAAAGTCTCAATTCTGCCTTCTTCCTGTTCTACTCCTCTCATAATTCTGCTCTGCTACCTACCGCAGTAAAGGAGAACGGACAAATTAAAATGTCTTGCTCAAAAATTTTAAGTAACACTTAACTTTCAAATGCCTGAACAGCAAATGTAACTTTTCTTGTCTGCATGGTAAACATCGGCATTTTTATCTGTTTGAATAATCAAAGTGGTGCTTTCCATGTGTTCTTGGTTGCAAAGATTTGAACTGCTTCCTAAAGGTCCACAGTCTGGGCCAGCTCATGCTCTATTGAGATGGTTGCAAGGCCGACCAGCCTCTCCTGTGTTCTTGTGGAGTGTAGATGTGTTTTTATTAACTTCAGCCTGGATAAGCTGCGTTCTCCACTGGCAACTGTTACAGGAAGAGTTAGAAGTATGTGCAGAGCAACAAAAGCATTTGGAAAGAGGGTGGTCATCGTATTTGTGCACATATATTCCAGAACAGTCTTTGGAGTTGATCCTGCTGAAATGTATCTTGAAAGGGCTTCCAGTTCATCACCTAAATCACTCGCATCAATATCGCGCATGTCATCATGTGACAACACTGTCTCTTGTGCCCTGCATTGCTGGTGTTGGTCTTCGTCAGGTACAGTGAGGAGTTTTGGAATGTCCATACAACATTCCAAATATACTGCTGTGTTCCTTGAGCTGCATGAAACATTCTTCAACTGACTGATTGCACAATCTAGCACCTGGTTAAAGAATTCAACTTTGAATTGTTGTTTGGGGTCTCTTATGGGATTATCCCATGCCTCGTAATCAAAATATCTTCTTTTTCAGTGACTCTTGTATTTTTGAATGGGTGGGAAAATAGCTTCAGTGTGAAGTTCCTCTGCCAGCTTCTGTGCACTCTTCAGAACGTTTTGAAATCCCTCATCTGACCGGTAAGACTGTAGGTATGACTTTGCTTCGTCCAGTTGTTCCATTGTGCCAGATATATCATGGTTAATGCCTTGGAGTCTCTTGCTTACAACATTCATTTCAAACAGTATGTCATGACATAACACTAAGTCACACAGAAATTTGAAGTTGTGTATGTTTCTGAATATTCCATTTCCTTCTGCCTCTGTTCTCCCACGAACAGTCCCTGTCATAGCATTATCCTCCCTAATGGCAATTATGGCATCATCTATATTCCCAATTTGGTGTTTGATAGGCTTTATTGCCTCCACTTGACTATCCCATTGTGTGGCATTCAGTGGTTTCAGTGTCAGAGAGGATGTTCCCAGATGTTGCTTCAAAATTTGCCATCGATGAGTTGATGCAGAGAAAAATACATAGATGCTTTGAATTACATTAAAAAAATTCAGCAGCCTCACTAGAAGCTGATGCTGCATCACTGACCACCAAGTTCAATGAATGAGAACTGCATGGGACAAAAAAAGCTCCAGGGTTTAACTCTTGGATCCGTGTCTGCACTCCTCTGTTCTTTCCTCTCATGTTGGCACCATTATTGTAGCTCTGACCTCTCATGTCAGCTATTGCAATTCCCGTATCTTCCAGCTTTTTAAGAAGCACATTTGTCATACCAGCTCCTGTAGTATCATCAATGTCAATAAATTCTAGAAAATGCTCTCTGACAGTCACCACTGCAGGGACATTTTCACTAGATTCAGTTGTTGTTACAAAATGCACCATTAAAGTCATTTGTTCCATATGGCTGATGTCAGGTGTGCAGTCCAGAATAACAGAGTAATATCTTGCTTACTTCAGATCTGCCACAATCTTCTGCTTGACTTTTGTTGCCAGTAACTGTATGATCTCATTTTGAATTGTTTTTCCAAGGTAGTGGTGTGTGTACATTTCTTGGGTGGTGACTCTTCTTAGATATTCCTGGAGTACAACATCAAACTCAGCCATCAGCTCCACAATTTTAAGGAAGTTTTCATTGTTTGGCACATACAGCTGATCTGAAGTGCCATGCAGTGCTAGGTTTTGGGTAGCAAGCATTCTCACAATGGCAATGAGCATTTTCAGAACATTTTGCCAGTAAAGAGACTCTGATGCAATCTTCTCTTGTTGCTGATCATCTATGGTGGCCTTTAACCTTAGTCTCATCTCAAGCTCTTTCCACCTATGGAATGCTCTCTGGTGATTTGCTACCTTCTCACGGCATGCCAGATTTCTAGCCAGATTTTTCCAGTCCTTTGTTCCTGTAGACCCAAATGTGGCTGGAACGTTAGACTGGAAGAATTTGCAACAAAAACAGTATGAAACATTCTGGGTTTTTGAGTACATAAGCCATGGCCTCTCCACTATGTCACCATTGGGGATTTCACGCCAGTAATGTGTTGGATGGAAACTTCCATTTTCATTGTCTTTGGAGAACGCAAAGTTTTTCACTCGCTGTGGCCCATGTAGTGCAAGGAAGTTCCTCAGGCTACTGCTCAAGTGGGTCCACAGTCCTGGATCATCTAGACTTAAGGAACTAAACTCAGCAGCAGCTGTTTCTTGTGCCTCCACCACACTCTTCTCTGATCTACACTTTTCTTCAGGAATGTGCATGATTACATCCATTTGAGATGGAGATATGGATGCTGTGGTAGCTGCCAGGTCACCTGCACACTGACTAACTGGAAGATCAGGCATCTCCTCACCACTCACATCCTCATTGGGGCCGGAAGGCTCAGCTTCGAACATTTGTGTCTATGCATCTCAGGAGAGCTCCTTCCTGCTTAGATAGAAAAGCTTCCTTTGCTTGCTTTCTTCTTCTGAGTGCTGCCCCAGAGGGGTGTTTTCTTCTTTCACTCATGACTGCTGTTCTGTGCCAGCTAGAGTGGCTCTCAACACTCAATTGAAGGGGACAGATAAGTAGGCTGTAGCAGGGCCTGAGTGAGGGAAGATATCAGCATCTTAAGGGTCTAACTTGCTTCTACTACTTCAGTTGACTGCCTGTTCTCCTCAGGTGGGTTCAGGGAAGCAGCAGGAAACAGGAAGCTCCCTGAGAAGCTGGTGTTAATCAGTCCAGGCTTCTGGGTGTACTAGAGAGGTACACAAGAGGCTTCTCCTCCTCTCTTTCCCTGCAGCTCCTGCTGCTTTCTGTTATTCCCTCTCACCTTTTCTTCTGCCTACCTGCTATGTCTCTTGTGCCCTCCTTCCTCCAGCACAGCACTCCACCATCTCTGTGCATCTAGAGCAGAGACAATACATATGCACCAGCAGCAGACACAATTTTCTACACTCTGGGTCCTAGTGGTGCCACCCTGCCCCAACAGTCTGGCACCTGAGGCTGCTGCATCAGTTCGCTTCATGGTAAGGCCAGCCCTGCTTCATTAGCTTGTTTAATGTTTTCAGTTTTGTTCCTAAATTGGACTCTGGAGATATTTTATCAGGGTGACATCATGGGTAGTTGCAATTTGCTGGAATATCGTAGTGTGTAGAAACGAACCTGAAATAATCCCCCAGTTCCAAACATCCCCAAACTTTGGATGTGGTTGAAATCTCAGCATGTAATTTTGGGCAATTCCTCTGTCCCTCATCTGTCAGATGGGGCTAATACTACTTCCTTTCTCCCACCTTTTCTCTGTGATGTCTATTTAGATCATAAAATCGTCAAGGCAGGGATTACCTCTTATTATGCACGTATACCAGGGGTTCTCAAACTTCATTGCAGCACGACCCCCTTCTGGCAACAAAAATTACTACACAACCCCCGGAGGGGGGACCGAAGCCTGAGCCCCACTGCCCTGGGATTAGAGGATCACACAGTGGATTTTGACCCTGAGCCAAAGGCCCGGTAGAATGGCATTGCAGGGGGCTCTAGGTTTGCTTGAACCAGCAGTCACTGTAACTGAGCGTGCAAGTTAGACCTGACATTGTGTGGGCACAATTTATGAATTAGACGCTGTGACGGGGCAAAGCGGCCCTGTGCTGGTACAGCAGGGGTTAACCCTTCTCTCCTGGCAGAGGAAGCCTGCCCCGGAAGCTCTGCTGGGCATGCTCCAGCTGGAGATCAGATATAAAAGCCTGCAGATCAGCTCAGTCTGGGCTGACGGCTGGAGGAGAAGGATGCATGCCACTACTTTCTGCAGAGGGAGGGCCTGTGAGCCAGGATCTGGGAGGCAGCCAAGCCGAGGCACTACCTGAGGAACAGGCTGGAGGACCTCCTGCTGCAGAGGAACTAGTATTCATGGTAGGAAGTTACCCAGGGGAACTATAGAGATAAATGGAGTTAAAGCTGTATTGATGCTTGGTGTGTTGAGGGTGGATCCCTGCTGAGTGAGTGGCAAGGGAAACTTGCTGCTATCAGGGCCCTGGGTTGGGGCTTGATGGAGAGGTTGAGCCTGAGTCCCCCTACCCCCTCACTCCTAAACCATGAGAGTTTATATGGACTCTGGCTGCTAGGCCATGTTACCCTGCTTGAAATTAGTTTTATGTGGACTCTGGCCACTAGGCCATGCTACCCTGCTCAAAAGGAGTTTTATGTGGACTCTGGATGCTAGGTTGTACTACCCTGCTCAAAAGGGGGTTTATATGAACTCTGGACACTAGGCTGTGCTACTGCTCCAGGCAGGGAGACAGTAGAGAAGAAGGCTGAGAGGCTGTAACAGGCTGCATGCAGAGGGGTGGCCACAAGGATGGGAGAGTGGTGAGGCATGGACACCCCATCCTCTCCCTGCCACAAGAGGGAGCTGCAGTGACAGGTCCACCGCAGACCCACAATATGAACGTAAGAGGAAAACCAAGAGACCCTGAACATGTATATTTAGGGTTAGCAGTGTTATCTGGGTAGAAGCTTCCTTGTTTTGGAAGTCAGTAGAAACTTTGATAAGCTTCCATGATGCAGAAAGCCACAAGCCCAGGAAAAATTTTTTTTGAAGGAGTGAGCTGTTTGATGTCAATGAAAGCCAGAGGGAGATTTTTTCTAACTGAATTTGTGCCTTAGACTGAAATAATTTAGGGAGTGAGATTGAGTCATTAAAATAACAATATTCAGGCTTTTAAAAATATATTGGCTCAGTCTGGAAAATTAACTAGTATGAACATCTGGTCAAAAATCAGTCCTTGCTGTTTTCAGTATCTGATTCATAATGAATGATATAAGAGTGTCCTTCAGAAGAGATTTTTATTAAATGAATAGTAGCCAAAGCTGAATTACAGTGGGACAACTCTGGAAATACATGTAACAAGGAGCTAATGAATATATTCATTTTGATTACCCTATTCTTACAAACGCAGAATTAATTCAGAATGATGGAACATTTAGGGCAATGGTGACTTTCCCATCATTTCTGAAATCTGATCTCTTCCCCTCCATCGCGCATAACTGTACAATGTCAAATTATCAAATCTGTGTGCCAAGACCAGATCTTAGTCGTCCTTCTCAATTAAATCTATCTTTCTGATTGAAATACATCAATATGGACCCTTGGTCTGACCCAGTACGGCCATTCTTATGTTCTTCAAGTCTATCCCACGGTCTGCAGTATGCTCCACTAACAATAAAAAACAGTGACTATATCCTATGGACCATGATCGATGCTGTGCCAAAGCTTCTTGCCCAGTGAAGAAGGATCCCATTCACTGAGCCATGCAGAGATCCCTTGTGCAATCTGGAAAAGATGGGTGTTGCAATCTCTGTGTGTGAATCTCCCTTTTTAAACAAGTTGCATTTGTGCATGGACTGTAATATGAATGCAGCTGCTTTCATATTAGCTCATGTGAGTCAATATATAATCTAATAGGCATTCAATATGCAAACCATATTCTGCTTCTGTGAGGTCTCATCCCACCCAGACAGTTCCTTTTGGCTTCTATTCATGGCCTCAAAAGACTATGGACACTTTCAGCTTTGCTGCACTCACATTTACTATCTGGATCTCAGACTTAACTGAATCACTCAAAGATTTATGGCACCCATGAGGGACCAGACATTGTGTTGGGTAATAGATTATGCTAATACATCCGTGTTGGCTTTTATCTGCAACAGATTTAATATTGATTTGCTCTATTTTAATATTTAACAATGTGCTTCATTTAGGCAGTAATTCCAGAAAAGAACTTACATACAAATGCAAAGCACTCCACTTAGGAAGGAACAGTCAGTTGCACACACATAAAAGGGAAATGACTGCCTAGAAAAGAGTATTGCAGAAAGGGAGCTGGGGGTCATAGTGGATCACAAGGTAAATGTGAGTCAATAATGTAACACTTGCAAAAAAAAAAACTCGAACATCATTTTGGGATGTATTAGCAGAAGTGTTGTAAGCAAGACATGAGAAGTAATTTTTCTACCCCACTTCGTGCTGATTAGGCCTCAACTGGAGTATTGTGTCCAGTTCTGGGCACCACATTTCAGGAAAGATGTCAACAAATTGAAGAAGAGCAACAAAAATGATTAAAGGTCTAGACAACATGACCTGTGAGGGAGGATTGAAAAATCTGGGTTTGTTTAGTCTGGAGAAGAGAAGACTGAGAAGGGACATGATAACAGTCTTCAAATACATAAACGGTTGTTTACAAGGAGGAGGGAAAACATTTGTTCTCCTTAACCTCTGAGGAAGGACAAGAAGCAATGGGCTTAAATTGTAGCAAGGGTGGTTTAAGTTGGACATTAGGAAAAACTTTCTAACTATCAAGGTAATTAAGCCCTGGAATAAATTGCCTAGGGAGGTTGTAGAATCTCCATCATTGGAGGTTTTTAAGAGCAGGTTAGACAACCACCTGTCACAGATGGTCTAATGCAGGGGTTCTCAAATTTCATTGCACCACAACCCCCTTCTGACAACAAAAATTACTACAGAACCCCAGGAGGGGGGACCAAATCCTGAACCTGCTTGAGCCCCACTGCCCTAGGTGTGGGGGCCAAAGCCCGAACTCCACTGCCTAGGCAGGGGGGGCCAAAACTGAAGCCCAAAGGCTTCAGTCCCAGGCAGTGGGGATCGGGCTTCAGCTTTGGCCCCAGAAAGTCTAAGCTAACCCTGGTGACCCCCATTAAAACAGGGCCGTGACCCACTTTGAGATCCTGACCCACAGTTTGGTAGGGTGACCAGACAGCAAATGTGAAAAATTGGGACAGGGGGTGGAGGGCAATAGGAGCCTATATAAGGAAAAGACCCAAAAATCGGGACTGTCCCTATAAAATTGGGACATCTGGTCACCCTACAGTTTGAGAACCACTGATTTAGTACTTAGCTCTGCTTTGAGTGCAGGGGACTGGACTAGATGACCTCTCGAGGTCCCTTCCAGTCCTATGATTCTAAGTACATGTTTAATTTTAAAAATTATGTATTTAGCAAAGCACTTAAGCATGTTAAGCCTGTGCTTTGCTGAATCAGGGCCCCAGTAATTAGTACAAGCATAAAGTAAGTTAAAAATAGTCTTACTTCAACCAAAATCTCTTGCAATATATGTTGCTCAGATATACTGGATGTAGGTTCTGTACCATACGTAGCAGCCACAAACAGGCTGAATATGATGTGTGAGGGGCAGGGGTGGAGTGAAGAGAGGGTTGAAAGAAATTCCACTTATGAGTTGTGAGCTTATTTTGCTTAATTTTGAAGTGACTTAGTATGTCTGAAATTTGAACTCAAATTTAGTAGGCTATTTATAACAGTTATTTTGATTTAAAGAAACTTAAAAAGCCTCTGACCCCCAAATAACTATCTAAGGCTTTAGATATCTTTGCCATCAAATAAAACTACAACCCATCATCAGTAAAAGAGTTAAACGAGGATTTGGTGGAAGGAATGATATGAAAATCCTCAATCAGATCTGCAAATATGGACCCACTGAAATAAAAAAGCAGAATAGAACGTTCATCCCTCTGTCCCATTTGCTCTCAGTCATGCTGCAGTTTACAAGACGAGGCTCTTAGGATGTCTATGAAGAGAGAAAAAATCTGGTGCACCTCTGCACATGAGAAGTGCAGTAAGATTCTTACCAGATTCTGTCCTTTTACAAATCTCACTGCGTGGAGCTGGCTTGCAGACGTCAGATGCACAGAATCCGCTTTCAGTGAAGATCTCCCCGAGTATTTGGGATTAGATATCAGTATTTTTTTGTTAATTCAATTTTGCTTCATTCTGGCTTCTGAGCAAACAATGGGCTCTCTATCATTGTCTGAAGCACATTCATGTTTGTGCTAAGGCACCCGGAGTCTCACCATGTAATCTGAAAGAATTTTTCACAATGGATTATCTCTGACAGTATTTAGCAAACATGTCACATACCACAATATGGGCCAGCAGTATGTGAGAGAGGCTGCCTCTTGCAGCCTCATAGTATAGGCATCAAAGTGTTGTGTACCTAGAGCTACAAGAGGTGTGACTTTGCCACAATATTCGTAGTTTTAATATCAGATAATTAAGGTGCCTCACAGAATTAGATAGCCCAGCAATTTAATGGGAGGGAGGAAATGTTAGAGTACTGGATTGAGAGTCAGAACTCTTGGGCTCTTTTCCAAGTTCTGTCACTGACTCACTATGCAACCTTGTGCAAATCACTTAACCTCTCTGTGTCTCAGCTTCACCTGTTCATAAGAACGGCCATACTGGGTCAGACCAAAGGTCCATTTAGCCTAGTATCCTGTCTTTCAACAGTGGCCAACGCCAGGTGCTTCAGAGGGAATGAACAGAACAGATAATCATCAAGTGATCCAACCCCTGTTGTCCATTCCCAGCTTCAGGCAAACAGAGGCTAAGGACACCATTCCTGCCCATCCTGGCTAATAGACATTGAAGGACCTATCCTCCATAAATTTATCTAGTTCTTTTTTGAACCCTGTTATAGTCTAGGCCTTCACAACATCCTCTGGCAAAGAGTTCCACAGTTGACTGTGCTTTGTGTGAAGAAATACTTCCTTTTGTTTGTTTTTAAACCTGCTGCCTATTAGTTTCATTTGGTGATCCCTAGTTCTTATATAGTGAGGAGTAAATAACATGTCCTTATTTACTTTCTCCATTCCCATCGTGATTTTATAGACCTCTATCATATCCCCCCTTAATCATCTCTTTTCCAAGCTGAAAAGTCCCTGTTCCATAATCCTAATAATTTTTGTTACTCATTTTTTGTACCTTTTCCAATTCCAATATATCTTTTTTTGAGATGGGGTGAGCAGATCTGCACGCAGTATTTAAGATGTGGGTGTACCATGGATTTATATAGAGGCAATATGATATTTTCTGTCTTATTATCTATTCCTTTCCTAATGATTCCCAACATTCTGTTCACTTTTTTGACTACTGCTGCACATTGAGTGGATGTTTTCAGAGAGCTATCCACAGTGACTCCAAAATCTTTCTTGAGTGGCAACAGCTAATTTAGACCCCATCATTTTATATGTATAATTGGGATTATGTTTTCTAATGTACGTTACTTTGCATTTATCACCACTGACTTTCATCTGCCATTTTGTAGCCCAGTCACCCAGTTATCTGAGATCCCTTTGCAGCTCTTTGCAGTCTGCTTTGGACTTAACTATTTTGAGTCATTTTATATCATCTGCAGATTTTGCCTCCTCGCTGTTTACCCCATTTTTCAGATCATTTATGAATATATTGAACAGCACTGGTCCCAGTACAAACCCATGGGGGACACCACTATTTACCTCTCTCCATTCTGAAAACTGACCATTTATTCTTACCCTTTGTTTCCTAGCTTTTAACAAGTTACCTATCCATGAGAGGATCTTCCCTGACAGTTTATGGTAAAATGGAAAAAAAATGCATACCAATCTCAGGGGTATTTTGAGGTTTTATTAGTTTGTGTTAGTAAAGCACTAGGAGATTGTTAGGTGAAAGATGATATAGACATTCAAAATATTATTATTATACCTGACTCTTACACATTCCAGTATTGTGCCGTCTAGACTGTAGTATTGTGTTGCATGTGTTATCCACATCAGTGACATGAGAGGCTTCCTGCATGTTTGGTTTTTGGCTAGGAAACATTATCTAGGCCAGGAGTTGGCAATCTCTGGCATGCGGCTTGCCAGGGTAAGCACCCTGGCAGACCGGGCCAGTTTGTTTACCTGCCGCGTCAGCAAGTTCGGCTGATCGCGGCTCCCACTGGCCACGGTTTGCCGTCCCAGGCCAATGGGGGTGTTGGGAAGCTGCGGCCAGCACATCCCTTGGCCCACGGCTCTTCCCGCCACCCCATTGGCCTGGGATGGCAAACCGCAGCCAGTGGGAGCCGCGATCGGCCAAACCTGCCAATGCAGCAGGTAAACAAACTGGCCCGGCCTGCCAGGGTGCTTACCTTGGCGAGCCACCTGCCAGAGGTTGATGACCACTGATCTAGGCTATCCCATGCTACTGGTAGCTCATGGTATGGCGTAATGCAGAGGTCACACCATAGCTCAAAAAACACTGTTGCATGCCACTTGGCTTTTCGTTCCAGTGATATGCATGATGCAAAGTACTGCAACCCCATTTTGCGTTCCCGATAGCCAATTTCTGTGTCAGGTGCTTGCTCACACCTGGTGTAAACATTTTAAAAAATCTGTCTCATTTGACTCATCCCAGGAGTAGGAAGCTTTAAAAGATGGTCACAAATGAAAAGCCAGATTTTCAAAGGGACACTGAAACAAGTGCGCAAATGGGCAATTGTGCCAATAGTTAACAATTTTGCATGCACATGTGAGTGCAAAAATATCACACATGGATGCTCCAGCAAATATTGCGGGCACATTTGAAAATTTGAGTATCGATATCATATTTCTCAGTTCTTGCAGAGAGGTGTTTCTTCAGGGATGGTGTCCCTAGTGTTATCAGATTTGGCCGTTATTCTGGGGTATGCTCATTTATTCATGTTACTCTTCTGGGTGAGGGGAGCCAGTTCTGTAATTCTGTCAATGTACTGCTTGTGTCACTTGTGTTTTTCATAAGGAGCTCTACTTCTCCGCTCTGCAAGTTTCCTCCCAATGGAGCTGTTCTGCAGGACCTCGATTCCCCAGGGCTGGATTCTTCCAGCCCCAGAATCAGATGAACACACCCACCCATACACATTAACAGAGCAAGTCTGAGCAGACCGGGTCAGTCAGCACTGTAAAGCTGACCCCTTATGTCTCTGGACTCACTGGGCTGGATGAAGCAGCACTTTCAAGCTGCCTCTCCTTATATGACCCTGGGCTCCAGGGACTGGGTCAAGCAGCACTTTCAAGCTGTTACCCTTATGCGTCCCAGATTCAGCATGGCCCTGTCCCCACTCTCACATCACAATTATACTGGCAGTAACCTACTTGATGAGCAAACCCCACAGTATTTTGGGTGCTGCAGGGATCTTTAGCTTAGGTAAAAGAAGCGTTGCTGTAGAGAGAATGGGGGAAGCTAAAAACACAAGAGTAAAGTTCAGCGAGAGAGGGAAGCAACCAGCTTAACCAAAAAGTTATTTATTGAATAATAGTCATAACTACACAAGGAGGGCTAACCCAACATAACATACATTATTAAAGGTTAATGCCTAAAGTAGAAAGGAAAACAGAGAGAAAGAGAAGGGGATCTCACCGCTCCCTGAAGCTTGAACTGGTCGTGGTTCCCAGGTGATGAGGGTAGGAGACAGGCAGAGGCCCCAGCATGATCAGTCAGGGAAAGATGAAGTCCCAGTGGAACTGATGCATAGTTGGGATCTAAGCATCAGAATCCTGACTAGAGAGAGTAGGGATTGTTGAGAAAATACAGTGGTTCAAGGGAGAACACTAGATTTGTTTATGGGTACACTGATGACTCAAGGGTTTTCTTTAGGTTAGACAATAGGAGCTGATCACTCTTGGCTATGGGTGGTGTCTTCTTCCAGGGAGCTCACAATGCAACTAGGCTGCTTCAGTATTTTGAATATCAGTCAAGGATTCATTACTAGAATTGGTCTGATAACTGCTGAGCTAGGTGTGGGCAGGTGTAGATTCATTAGCATCTGGAGCAGAGATTCCCATGATGCAGTGCTTCCCTGCTTTTTCTGGTCCCAGAGTTCAGTGCGGTTCTTTGTTCTCCATTCTGTATGCAAATTGAGATGTCTCCCTGTCCCATCTTTCATGCAGATGAGTCTAGGGAAGTTGTCTCTGTTCTTCATTCTGTATGCTAATGGAGACATCTTAATCTTGTCATCCTTGTCAGGAGGGGTTTAGGTGTCTCCCAATGCCCTTCACTGCTCTCTGCAAGTTTTTTCCTCTGATGGGTTTTGGTTTAAGCAAAGGCTGGGGGTGTTTCATGAGTCAGGCTGGGTACTGCACCCTGGTTCCCCAAGAACACAGAACTGACTGTTATCACTAGCCTCTGTTTAAAAGAAGCTGGGAATGGGTGACAGGGGATGGATCACTTGATGATTACCTGTTCATTCCCTCTGGGGCACTTGGCATTGGCCACATTCAGAATACCGGATACTTGGCTAGATGGACCTTTGTCTGACCCAATATGGCCATTCTTATGCTTTCTTTTGCTAAGTTGTAGTGCTAGTTTGAAGGCAATGAGCATAAATTATCTTTTACTGAGGACAGTATTTGTACAAGATTATATTTGTCACAAACTTCCCAGTTTCTTAGATATTTTCTCATACTCTCTTCATTGCTCCAAGGACTTAAAATTCTTCTGGGAATGTCCAAAATTCAGTGTCCTCAAGGACCATGTTTTCCAGTTAGCTCTGATTTAGCAGATGAAGGTGAAAAACACAGGTAGCCAAACTACTCCTGAGTGATCGCACACATGTTGATGCTGAGGAGAGAGAGTTGTTGCAGATAATACTGGCATGTAGACCAGGATCAGAAATAAATAAAGGATATTCTGGTTTGGGGCAGTACAACATATTCGCGTGATTCCCCCTCTCCCTTCCCCAATGCTACTCCCTCTAAGATCTGGAGGATCACAGGGCATCACACTGCTGGTTGGTGCTGAGATTACTACTAGCCCTTGAAATATGTAAATGGCCAAATTCTGCTCTCTGGTACTTTGGTGCAGTCAATAGTCTTACTCCAGATTTGCAGCAGTGTAACAGAGCAGCATTTGCTCCAAAGAGAACCCCAAGTTTCTAGGGCAAGATTTTCAAAGGTACTAAAAGCAATTAGGCACTCAACTCCCTTTCAAAGTCAATGGGAGATGAGCATCTAGCCCCCTTTTATGCCTTTCAAAATCTCTCCTCTAATCTCCACAGGAGATCTGTCCATATCACATATGTTCTCAGCCTGGGACTCATCACTGCTTCCCTTCCATTACTGCTGAATGGCAACAGGGTGCTGGCTAGATCCCAGGTAGACACGAGGGAACTCCCAGGGGATCCTAGTATAAAACTACTGTCATATTATACATGTTTAAGTGCATAAATTTTTAGAAGGACCATATTCGGTTCTGTGGGTGGAGACTTTGACAGATGGGATCCTGTTGTGGCTGTGGCTTCATTATACAGCTGTCAATGTGTCTGTTCCCCTCAGTGTGATGTGAATGAATAAATTCTTGTCATTTATTTTTCTGAACAAAGTAAATGGCTAATTTGTTTTTAAAGGGTTAAAATGAACTGAGGAAAATAGGTCCACCCATGTGAGTTCATAATCAAATACACTTAGTTTATTAATATTATTTATTTGTATTATGATTGTGTTAGATGCCATGGTCAGGACCTAATTGTGGTAGATGTATCAATTCAGAGTAAAGATGGTTTTTGCCCCAGAGTTTACACCCTAATTGTTGTACTCACCAAATTCAGTTTTGACTTCATTTTGCTGCCACTGGACTTTCAATACAGCAGTGGGAGAGTGTACTGGATCCAACAGTGCCTTGTGCATCATTAAAGGATTGTAAACTAAGGAGACTGGACCTTGTGTTCTGAATGCAGAATCTTTGGTGGTGATGGTGATGTGTGAGCTGCCAAGAACAGATCTGGACTCAGATCCCATGCTGAATTTGCTGGCTGGTAGTTAAAAAGATGGTGTTTTTCTGTTTGCAAATGGACCACATTTGGGTAGAGTCCATGAGAGAGATTGAATGTGGACCCCACTGTCCCATTTCCATGGAAACTACTTGTCCATATAGAACTATACTTCAGATAAGACCTAAATTGTAATAACTTCATTAGGGATCCCACATGGGAGCTTTGAATGGGACTAGAGATAATATAATTGTATCTGTGTCTTGCCCCGAAACGGCTCTTATCCCACGGAATAGCCCAGAGGCAGATAGCTTTTCTGCCACCTTTGCAGCCCCCCGGTATTGTCTTTGCCCCACTCTCCTGCACATTGCCAGCTCAGACCCTGTCCAGTATAGGCCCCAGCATGTTGGTTTGAACAGCTGGGATAAAGGCACCCTGGGCATTGATTTAGTTGTTTGCAGGTTTATTCATATTAAAATCTTGTTGTTTTACAAAGGACTTTTCAATTTTTTTCCAAAAGAGATTTTACCTCCATAACACATGAAAAAACTGACCTCCCAGCTGATCCACTTTATTTGTGGTTAAAGCTTTCATAGGTCGCTGCTTTCAGAAATAAACATTCAGGACCTGCTCCTGCTCTCACTGAAATCCAGGACAAAACTCCCATTGATTCAAATGAGAATAGGATCGAGCCCCTACCAGCAACTGGAAAGCTTAATAACAGTTCTGATGGCTGGAGGCAAGATATCGCTGTTTCACCCCATAACAAGAGAACTGTTCATGGTTGAGGAACAATCAGAATATTTGTCTCTTTAGATGAATAGTTCTTTAAGATTGCACTGAAAGTCAATATTCCCCATCTGCGGCTGTGAGGCTATCCAAAGCCTGCAATAAATCAGCATGCAGGAACTGAGAGCTCTGTCCTTGAAGAGATGCACAGTGACCTTGCTTATGTTTACTCCGGAGGAATAAGCAGGAAAAACATAGAAACCCAAACAGAGAGAGCAGCGATGACGGAAGGCACTGCATGCTTACGCAAATGTTACAGTATCAAAGGCATTATCTGAACCTCCCCTTTTTAAATAAAATGCAGCTTTTCATGATAGCCTAACCAGATTGCTGCTGCTGTTTTTGCAGGGGCCTGAATGAAATCCTCATGATCATTACATACTTGTTCGATAATAGTATACCCTGGTCACGTCTCCTTGCAACTGCATTTCGCTGGAATCACTGAGCAGAAGCAGAGAAGAGCTGATGACTATGTGCTGCCGAAGCAGGTTGCGGGAGCCCTGTATTTTCCACTGGCTGCAGTTTTCTGTTTTATTTGCCGCTTCTCCCATCTGGAATATCAAAGTGGGATTGAAGTAGATAATTGTTAGCAGCGGGTTTGAGAGAGACTGGGGAACAGAATGCCTCTCACACAGCACAAACTGCTCCGTCTGAAAGAGCTGTGAATAGATGATTTTTAGATGTTACCTACATCTAATGCTCCTGGAAACTTTACAGTGGAAATGAGCCATTGCGCCCAGTTCTTTAGTTAACAACCAAAAGGGGCAAGAAGGGGGCAGCAGGGCTGAACAATGGGACACCTTGTCCTTGGATTTCTCACAGAAAAGCTAGCAAATGTTTCCCACTGCCTTCCAGTGAAAAGAGCGTGAACGCTACAGTGAACTGAATTTTACCCAACGGAGCTCAAGTAAGCTTTTTCCACAAGGATGGGATACAGTGACCCCTCGTCAAGCAGGGATTTGCTGGGGAACAGAACTTTGTTCTTCATCTTCATCTGTGCTTTTGCCGTGGTCACTTTGCTGCAGCAGATCCTGTATGGGAGAAACTATCTCAAGAGGTAAGAAGCTAGCAGAAAAAGTTCTGTTTGATCAGACAGATTTGTGACAGAGATCCTGGTGCAAATGGCAATCCAGTCATGCACTAATAGCATAAACATCCTGGCAGGAGTGTGAGAGAATGTGACTGGCAGCTGTAGCATTTGTCAGGATTATTAAAGAAAAATGCTAGGTAAGATATTAATTGTATGTATTTTAAATCTCAGTTGGTGTAAATCACTAGTTCTGCTGACATCATTGGACCTATGCAGACTTATACTAGCTGAAGATCTGGCCCAATGTGCCAAATTTTGCCCTGATTTATACCCTGTGTACCCTGCCACATGGCTGTCATCCTGTGTATGTCAGGGCAAAACTGGCCAGAAAGAATGAAGTGAGATAATTGTAGAAGTTTAATGCTTTTGTAAAATGAGTGCAAATGTATTTCCAGGAATTCATATGATTGTAGCAATATCAGAGGTCAGAATAACAAATGGCTCACATTATTGTTCCATGACAGTATTTGTATTAATTTGGGAGAAATGGTGTATCTGAATTGGCGGTGTCACCTAAAGATCACATCAGTCATCAGCCTGAAAATGGTGAATTTGACGTTTCCTGCTCAGGTCACAACAAAATACCAGCTGGGAAGGTCAAGTGTTTACCTGAACCTTAAAGGATTTATTTAAAAAATATTGTGGATGGTTTGATTTATAAAGTGAAATATTCCTATTAAACCCTTTTAGGCACCTGGGCTTCAATAACACGGGACTGCTGTGGAAGTTTTTGTTTTAATTTTAAGAGTAACTGGCAAAAAGAGATTTATGGTTTGATTCTCCCCTGCCTTGCATCTTCAGTAGTCATTTGCGTATGCAAAATGCATTTTAAATACTACCAAATGAGAAATTTCCTCACCGTGGGAGCGTTTCACAAGCACTATGCACTGACTTTACACAGATGCAAATAACAGAAGGGGCAGGGCAGTGGAAAAATCAAGCCCTAAATGTGAGTGAATAACACAGAAAGATAACCATATTTTAAAAAAGTTACGGGGAGAAGATGCAGTCAAAATTCTTCTACTGGGCCAAACTCTGTCCTGATTTATATCCTGCGTTTCTCCGTTGACTTCAGTGGTGCTGCAGAGGGTGCAAGAAAGAGCAAAAGTTGACTCCTAAGCTCTAACTTGCTCAGAAAAGCTGGTTCTGTTATTTTAGTCTGTCCTGCTTTGGTGGTTGCTATCACAAAAGCTGAAGCAAGGAGATGTCACAAGTTTTGTAAGTAGAGGTTAACGGACACTCATGTTGAGCTTAGCTGTGACTTTTAGTGGTTTGTGTCTCTGGTTTTTAATGAGTGTATCTGTCCCCCCAATGCCACTCAAGACACATTTTCTTCCAGTGTTTCGGAGGAGGTACTTAGGACACCATCCTGAGGTGGGGTGATGGCTCTTATCTCCCAGTGAAGTCAATGGAGGTTGAAGGAACTCGGTACCTGGTGGGATCAGGACTTTAGATATTAAAGAAGGGAGGGTAGTTGCTGTATGTAGAGTCACTATAATTTGTCACTTCCCCACTGTTCTCATTCTCTCACTGTTCTGCAATGGTTATGGTTGTGGTCTGGCAGTTCTTTACATCGTTTGGGTAAATTCACCACATTTTTAAAAACAGAACTTTTTGGAAGCTGCCTTTTTCTATACTCAGCCAGCAGTGTGTAAATAAAATTACAGTTCTTCAATGGTTTCCTCATTGGGCCACTTGCTAATGAGATTGCATATATCCTTCGATTAGTGTCTCATTATCGTCCTCTTGGACCAGACCTTCCATTAAAATGTGACACAGGCTGCAAAGTTGGTCAGACCCCCCCCATAAGATTCTTTATTTGTTGCACCTCCTCATAACACTCTTGAGCTACGGGTGGGTGGGTGGCTGGGTGGATGGGTCTGCATTAAGAACATCTTTATAGGGAGGAAGTGGGATATTTTGCAGCACTGACTGTCAAGCTGGGGCTTGAGGACACTGGCTGAACATGAGGCCAAGTTTCTCACTGTGATTCAATGTGCTTCTGGCTTGACTATCACCTGTGGTAGGACTTGCTGTGTGCGGTACTAATAGGCCTCTTGTACTTTTCCCAAGGCAGCAGAGAGAAATCTCCCAGAGTACTTCGGGGAAACCTGGAAAGTGACCTGAATTACTCTCAGAGTAAAGTTATGATGCTTTCAAGCATAAAAAGAACATTGGACCAGATTGTCTCATCCTGGCAAGAAGCCCATGGGAAGAGGAAGGGGCCTGCAAGGCAGGAAGGATTTGTGGGGCTGAACCCACTGAGGTTACAGCTAGTCTGCATGCTCCTTACTGCTGTGTGTAAAGTACATACACCGCACGCCCCTCTACCTAGGGTTACCAGGTGTCCAGTTTTCGACCAGAACACCCGGTCGAAAAGAGGATCTGGTAGTTTTGGTCAGCACCGCTGACTGGGCCATTAAAAGTGCAGTCGGCAGCTTAGTGGGGCTGGCAGGCTCCCTACCCAGCTCTGCGTGGCTCCAGGAAGCAGTTGGCATGTCCATCGTCTCCTAGGCAGAGGCACAGCCAGGTCTCCATACACTGCCTCCGCCCTGAGCGCCAGTTCTGCAGCTCCCATTGGCTGGGAACCGTGTCCAGTGGGAGCTGCAGTGGCAATGCACAGAGCTGCCTGGCCGTGCCTCTGCCTCAGAACCAAGGGACATACTGACTGCTTCCAGGAGTTGCCTGAAGTAAGTGCAGTCTGGAGCCTGCACCCCGAGCCCCCTCCTGTGCTCCAACCCCTGCCCCCCTCCCACACCCTGAACCTCTCATTTTTGGCCCCATCTCAGAGCCCTCACCCCCTCCCGCACCCTAAACCCCTGCCCCAGCCCGGTGAAATGAGCAAGTGAGGGTGAGGGAGAGTGAACAACAGAGGGAGGGGGGATGGAGTGAGCAGGGGCGGGGCCTTGGAAGGGGGGACAGGGGCAGAGCAGTGGGTTGGGGCAAGGGTATTCAGTTTTGTGCTATTAGAAAGTTGGCAACTCTACCCCTAGCATGGGTGTAAATAGCAGTGTAGATGGTGGCACTGCTTACGGCAGTGGTCCCCAATGCAGTGCCCATGGGTGCCATGGCGCCCGCCAAGGCATCTCTGTGCACTTGCCTACTGGTCAGTGGACAAGCATCTGCCAAAATGCCGCTGAAAAGCGACGTAATCAAGAGGTGTCACTGCCAAAATGCCTCCGAAAAGCGGCATCACCAAGAGGTTTTCGGCAGCATTTCCACGGTGACACCTTTTGACCTTGCTGCTGCTTGGCAGCATTTTGGCGGATGCTTGTCAGCTGGCCATGGTCCTCTGGCGCCCATGACCTGGAAAAGGTTGGGGACCACCATGAGGACTTTACGAGTCTGATCCAAAGTCCACTGGACACAGGAAACAGACTATGAAATGGCCCCTTCTTGCCTTCCACCCACCCCCGTTTTTATAATGCTACTAAAATATGTGAAGACCAAATCCTGCTCACCGTAGTCCCCAAGGAGTTCCCCTAAAGGCAATGGATCTAGTTGCACCACTAAGGCAAGCAAGGTTCAGCTGCGTATCTTACACGAACCTGTTAAAGTCTAACCAAATGTTGTCAAGTATCAGAGGGTAGCCGTGTTAGTCTGGATCTGTAAAAGCAGCAAAGAATCCTGTGGCACCTTATAGACTAACAGACGTTTTGGAGCAGGAGCTTTCGTGGATGAACATAGGAGGAAGTGGGTATTCACCCATGAAAGCTCATGCTCCAAAAAGTCTGTTAGTCTATAAGGTGCCACAGGATTCTTTGCTGCTTTAACCAAATGTTGAAAGATTTCTAGAGAGGGGATCTGACAGCAGGAAAGGGTGGGCTTAGTGGCTATAACAAAAGGTAATAAAGTCAGACATAATTAGGTTTCTTTAATACTGATCTCCGGGGTAATTTTTATTGCAGGGTTTATGTGATATGATTAAAAATGTCCTCTCCATTGATCGGCTGAAGTAGGTTAAATCCTGGGGACTCTTATTTATATCCAGAACCACAACGTGCTCCAGTGTGTGCTGTTGTTTCAACATTGGGCATCTGTATTTTTTTTAATATTTTGAGTCAGATTCTCAGCTGAGATCTGGCCCCTCTGTGGGGTCCAGGTGGCACAGAGAGGTTGGATTCTGCTCAATAAGTGGACAAAAGAGCATTCTCCTGGTGAGTGGGAGCTCCTGACTCCTCTAAAGACGTAGATGTGGCTTCTGCACCAACTGCTGCCATCCCTCAGCCCATGGCATAGGGAGCATGTCAGGGGAATTCCAGAGGGGACCTATCAGATACTAGGAAAATGTAGCTGACTTGTGCTCTGCTACATTTATCTTCTACTGGCATAGAATCCATTAGATGCCAGCCCTCTACTGCCCTGACTCCCTCATGGACTGAGGCTCGAATGCAGGAGAGAACTTGGCCCTCTGAATTACATGCAGGTAACCGGAATAATGTTTAAAGTTTATTAAAGAACTTAAGTGAAATTTTTCCACTGAGGCTCTCACTAGAAACACATATAACAACTCTCAAACAACCATATGGTGAGCAAGAAACAGTAAATCTTCGCATTTGGAGTGTATGCACTGAAGTATTTAAAGGCTTTCTGCATTCTAAGTTAGCATAAAATCTCACCTACGTGTATATACTGGCACCTAGTACTTACAAAACAAAAACATCACACTCTTAAAATGAAAGATTACACTAACATTGGCACGTCCCTAGCATCTTGCATCCAAGCACTGCAACGCAGACATCAGTTACCTACTCCTCACAACACCCACACAAGGGAGTTATCAGCATCTGTGCAGGCTGGGAAAGTGAATGGATTGGCGTGCCTGAGGTCACTGAATGTGTCAGATCTCCTGACTCTCAGTCCTGTGCTCTGTCCACTAGAGAACTTTCCCACCCAGAAGGGAAATATTTTCTTGGTGAAATGAAATATCCCTAGCTAAGATCCTACATCACTGACTCGGGACAAATTATCTATCGGAATGTGAAACAAAGTTTTGCTGTTGGTCTGGGTTTTCTTAGGAGCAGAAGGACATTGGAGATTGCAGGAGACAACAAAGCCTCAAACCCTGGTCAGTTTTTCACTTTGTTAAGCAGTTCTGTCCCACAGTATATTGTTTAAGGATAAATCTACCTTAAAAAGTTAAGTTGACCCAGCTGTGTCACTCAAGGTTGTGAAAAATCCACACACCCTGAGTGCAGTAGTTTAAGTCAACCTAACCCTTGGTGTAGACAGAGATAGGTTGGTGGAAGAATTCTTCCAGCAACCTACCTACCATCTCTCTGGGACAAGAACCCCTCCCGTCACTGTAGTGAGTGTCTACACTGAAATGCTAGAGCAACGCAGCTGCGGCTGTGCTGTTGTATGTCCACACTTTCACCATGACATAAGAATGTCCATATTGGGTTAGACCAAAGGTCCATGTCGTCCAGTGTTCTGTCTTCCAACAGTGGCCAATGCCAGGTACCCCAGAGGGAATGAACAGAACAGATAATCAAGTGATCCATACCCTGTCACCCATTCCCAGCTTCTGGCAAACAGAGGCAAGGGACACCATCCCTGCCTATCCTTGCTAATAGCCATTGATGGACCTATTCTCCATGAATTTTTGAATCCTGTTATAGTCTTGGCCTTAACAACATTCTCTGGGAAAGAGTTCCACAATTTTACTGTGTAGAAATACTTCCTTTTGTTTGTTTTTAAACCTGCTGCCTATTTCATTGTGTGACCCCTAGCTCTTGTTTTTTGAGGAATAAATAACTCTTCCTTATTTACTTTCTCCACACCAGTCCTGATTTTATAGACCTCTATCATATCCCCTCTCAGTCATCTCTTTTTTCCAAGCTGAAAAGTCCCAGTCTTATTAATCTCTCCTCATATGGAAGCTGTTTCATACCTCTGATCAAGCTTGGAAGTTCATACACGTTCATACAAGTGGTAACATGAAGAGGTTACAGAGCTTGCGACGGTTACAAAACTTAAAAGACCATACTAACAATAACTGAAGTTACAAAGTCTGCAAAAAGGTTGCAGAACTTAATGATACAAGTTACAGATCTTACAATCGCATTTGAGCGGAGGCTTTACAATAACAGCCCATTATCCTAAAATGGCTCACAGTTGCAGCTCCACCAGTGATAACAGTAAGAGCAATAGAGTACCCAAGACACCAGTAGGCAAACATTGTCATACTGAATGCCAGCAGCTGCTCTTCACTAACACCACTGCCAGCATAGGTGATAACAGTGGGAAATTCTAGGAAATCGAGTCCCAAGTAGACACTCTTTAGTGTTCAGTCCTCCTTTTGCTTACACAGATGAAATCGTCCAACAGTTGAGGAAGGTGATTCTTATGGGAAACTAATGTTGAATGCTTACCCCCTTATAGTGAATAAAAGGTCCAAACTCTTTAGACGTTACACAAACTTACTCTGACATTTGTAAAGCTTTTCTTCCCCCTGGGCCATCTGTCTGTCCTATCGATCATTGTGAATTTTTCACAGCTGTGAACATTCTGAGCTTGTGCCTGTGTATGCCCTTCCAGAGTTAAGGGGCCAAATCAATAACTAGTGTAAACTATCAGAGGGGTAGCCATGTTAGTCTGGATCTGTAAAAAAGCAACAACAGGTGCATTAACAGGTGTGTTGTAAACAAGACACGAGAAGTCATTCTTCCGCTTTACTCTGCACTGGTTAGGCCTCAACTGGAGTATTGCGTCCAGTTCTGGGCACCGCATTTCAAGAAAGATGTGGAGAAATTGGAGAGGGTCCAGAGAAGAGCAACAAGAATGATTAAAGGTCTTGAGAACATGACCTATGAAGGAAGGCTGAAGGAATTGGGTTTGTTTAGTTTGGAAAAGAGAAGACTGAGAGGGGACATGATAGCAGTTTTCAGGTATCTAAAAGGGTGTCATCAGGAGGAGGGAGAAAACTTGTTCACCTTAGCCTCCAATGATAGAACAAGAAGCAATGGGCTTAAACTGCTGCAAGGGAGATTTAGGTTGGACATTAGGAAAAAGTTCCTAACTGTCAGGGTAGTTAAACACTGGAATAGATTGCCTAGGGAAGTTGTGGAATCTCCATCTCTGGAGATATTTAAGAGTAGGTTAGATAAATGTCTATTAGGGATGGTCTAGACAGTATTTGGTCCTGCCATGAGGGCAGGGGACTGGACTCGATGACCTCTCGAGGTCCCTTCCAGTCCTAGAGTCTATGAGTCTATGAAAGAGTCCTATGGCACCTTATAGACTAACAGATGTATTGGAGCATAAGCTTTCATCAGACACATGTAATGGAAATTTCCAGAGGCAGGTATATATATGCAAACAAGAATCAGTCTGGAGATAACGAGGTTAGTTCAACCAGGGAGGATGAGAGACCTCTTCTAGCAGTTGAGGTGTGAACACCAAGGGAGGAGAAACTGCTTTTGTAATTGGCAAGCCATTCACAGTCTTTGTTTAATCCTGAACTGATGGTGTCAAATTTGCAAATGAACTGAAGCTCAGCAGTTTCTCTTTGAAGTCTGGTCCTGAAGTTTTTTGCTGTAGGATAGCTACCTTTAAAATCTGCTATTGTGTGGCCAGGATGGCTGAAGTGTTCTCCAACAAGTTTTTGTATATTGCCATTCCTAATATCTGACTTGTCTCTATTTATCCTTTTACGTAGGGACTGTCCAGTTTGGCCGATGTACATAGCAGAGGGGCATTGCTGGCACATGATGGCATATATAACATTTGGTGGACGTGCAGGTGAATGAACCAGTGATACTGTAGCCATGGGTGGCAAGTTTGTAGAAATTTTGGTGGTGCCCAGAACCCGCCCCCCCAACTCTGCCCCCACCTGCCTAAGACTCTGGGAGGGGATTTGGGGGGGAGGTCTGGGGTTCAGGTCCTGGGCTGGGGATTAGGGTGCAGGAGGGGTGCAGGGTGCAGGCTTTGGGATGGAGTTTGGGTGCTGAGTGCAGGCTCTGGGCTGGGGCAGGGAGTGGGTAGGCAGGAGGGGGTGAGGGGTGCAGGCTTTGGGACGGAGTTTGGGTGCAGGCTCCGGGCTGGGGACGGGAGCATAGGAAGGGGTGAGGGGTGCAGGCTCTGGGAGGGTCTTTGAGGGTGAGAAGGGGTGTGTGGAAAGGGGGCGTGCAGGCTCTCGGAGGGAGTTTGGGGATAGGAGGGAGTGCAGGGATGAAGGCTGTGGGGCTGAGGATGAGGGGTTCATGATGCAGGAGGGGCTCAGGGCTGGAGAAGAGGATTAGGGTGCAGGGGGATGAGGGCTCTGGCTGGTGCTGAGGGGTTCATGATGCAGGAGGGGCTCAGGGCTGGGTAAGAGGATTAGGGTGCGGGGGGATAAGGGCTCTGGCTGGTGCTGAGGGGTTCATGATGCGATGCAGGAGGGGGCTCAGGGCTAGGGCAGAGGGTTGGGGTATGGGGTGAGGGCTATGGGGCTGAGGATGAGGGGTTCATAATGCAGGAGGGGGCTCAGGGCTGGGGCAGAGGATTAGGGTGCAGGGAAATGAGGGCTCTGGCTGGGGATGACGGGTTTGGGGCATTGAAGAGGCTCAGGACTAGGGCGGAAGGGCAGGGTAAGGGCAGCCTGCCTTGCCATTAGTGGATGGCAGGCACTAGGACCTTAGGGTAGCAGACAGCAGTTCTGCCAGGAACCGCTTCGCCAAGGAATGTGCTACACTGGCTACACAGGCACAGGAGAGGCATCGCGCTGCTTTCTTCCAGGCAGGGATGCAGTGGGGGGGTACAGGCAGGGGGAGCGGTGGCAGGTGGAGGCCGGGACCCGTTCCAGGCAGGGATGCGGCAGGGCAGGGGGGAGGCCCGCGGGGCCAGGGCCCGATCCAGGCAGGGCCGGGGGAGAGACCCAGCTCCAAATATTGCTGGAGCAGGGCCCCCAAAATATTCCTGGTGCCCAAGCACCACAAACATATATAACCTGCCGCCTATGGTTGTAGCTGATCTGGTTAGGTCCTGTGGTGGGGTTGCTGGTGTAGATATGTGGACAGAGTTGGCATCAAGGTTTGTTGCATGGATTGGTTCCTGAGTTAGAGTTGCTATGGTGCAGTGTGCGGTTGCTGGTGAGAAGAATATGCTTAAGGTTGGTGGGTTGTCTGTGGGCGAGGACTGGCCTGCCTCCCAAGGTCTGTGAAAATGAGGGATCATTGTCCAGGATGGGTTGTAGATCACTGATGATGTGTTGGAGAGGTTTAAACTAAGGAATGTAGGTGATGGCCAGTGGAGTTCTGTTGGTTTTTTCTTGGCCCAAGTGTAAACCATTAACTTCAAAGAAACTACAGCAATTTACACTAGCTGGGAATCGGACACTGGAGATACACTGATTTATGCTGCTGCTAACATAATTCAAGGAAGTGGTGATGCAATGTATGCTCAATATTCTGTCTTTAAACAGCCATCATCATCATTATTTCAACCCCCAGATCTTCAGTGATGTCAGAAGCACTTATCCTCGTACACTGCTTCATGAAAAGTGTGAAGTGCTTTAGTTTGTAATAAATTAAGTAATGTCTATAAAGTGCTTTGTAGATGGAATGCACTGAGAAGGGGTTAAGTATTGAGTTTTTTTTTAAAACAAAGCTGTTTGAGTTATCAGAGCTTAAAGCAAGTATCTGCACAATTTCTGACAGATAGAAAACTTAATTTTTGATTCTCAAATAATGCAGTAACTTGGAGACCTTTAATATTTGACTGAGCAAAGAACTGGAGAAAATATAGTAAGTGGGAGCTAATCTTGTGCTGTCAAGGGGTCTAATTTCAGTGAATAACAGCCTAATAGATTGTTATGCAACTTGAAAAACAAACACTTTTGGACAGAGAACAAACATAGGAAACTCTAGCACATTTGTGCTGAAAGTTGAGGAATAATTTGTGCTTATGAAAGTTGTGGGATAATAATACTTAACCACTCTTCTAAATTGCTTTGAGAACCTTGGGTGAAAGTTGCTTTATAGGTAAAAAGTATTATTGAAGAGTTATTCTTCTTTTACGATCATCCTGTAGTAAATGATTGTGTATGATTGGTTACTAAAAATGGCACCTTTCCTTTGGAAAGTTATAAGCAGCTGTAAATAGGGGTGTAGAATATAAGTGATAACTCAGTTTTAATGAGCTGCAGCAGTACCGTACTTTCTGCCAGTGGGATGTTAGTTAGATGATTATTTTAAAATGGTTTATGAACTCCAATTGGTTACAAACAGCAGACAGTCCTATAACTGTTCTAAGCACTCAAATACCACAGTGACGAGTACAGTGCAAGAACCAAAGTCAAACAGGGTAGAATATGGCAGGTGGGCTGTGGAACGGCCTCAACTTCCTGAGGGCATTCCTCATAACTTTTTCCATTCATGGTGCTTCTTCATGATCCAAATAAAGGGAGAGACATCACAAGTTCTTGAGTCATGCATTAAAACTCTGCAAAAATTTGCAAATATTGACAGCTCCATTGTTGACTGCAACTTAATTTTTACTGTGAAAATGTCACAGAGCAAAAATCCTAACCCTGCTAACTAGTGGCTGGGTACAGTGAGAGAATCATTTCTTCTGACTCATCAGTTCCTGTTTGATTTTAAAAAGGCGATAAAAGCAGAATGACAACAGTGTTTTTCAGAGGTGTATCTGTCTTAGGATGCAGTCCTGCTCCCATTGAAGTCAATGGCAAAATTCTCACTGGCTGTACTGGGACGAGGGTTCATCTTCCGATCCTTCTTCTGTTCAGTGTACTGTAGTGGTTGGCCGACTTTATTCATACCCTTATAATCTTAAACAGCTCGTTGCTGAACTGAATAACCACATACAGTACCTACCCATGACCCTTACAGAAATTTCAGTTTTGGGTCTCATTCTTTGCATTGGTGACTCCAGCATTGTTATACCAGCACACTTTGACATGGCCGCCCATAAGCGGGGGAACGGGGGAGCAAGTGGGGCAATTTGCAGGCGCTCCCACAAGAATATAGTATTCTATAGTATTCCAACTTTTTTATATGGAAGGGGCCCCTGAAATTGCTTTGCCCCAGGCCCCCTGAATCCTCTGGGCAGCCCTGCATTTTGATACCCTGATGCATGCTCATACCCTCAGCAGTGTTTGGTTTATTCTTCTGGTGATAGGGACAGTGTAACGGGTTGGGTCACAGAAACCCACTTGGGACTGCCACCTGATGTTCAGAGACTACTTCTGAGCCCGTTTTCCCTGCCAGCCTGGGACTTCAGAACCCTGTCTTGTTGAGCCAGACATGCTAGCCTGCTGCAAAGACAGACCCAGGTCTGAACCACATTCCCCAAAGCTGCAGGCTGTAACAGAAAACCACTTAGCAGGTATTCCTGTCTCCAGCACCCAGATACCCCATTCTCAGTGGGGTCCAAACCCCAAATAAATCCATTTTACTCTGTATAAAGCTTATACTGGGTAAACTCATAAATTGTCCGCCCTCTAACGCTGATAGAGAGTTATGCACAGCTGTTTGCTCCCCCAGGTATTAGTCACTAACTCTGAGTTCAATAATAAGTAAAAGTGATTTTATTAAATATAAAAAGTAGGATTTAAGTGGTTCCAAGTACAGTCCTTGTTAGCTCAAGCTCAGGTGGTAAGTAGGGGATTTCTCATGACTGGAACCCACTTAGAATCATAGAATTCTAAGAATCATAGAATCTCAGGGTTGGAAGGGACCTGAGGAAGTCATCTAGTCCAAACCCCTGCTCAAAGCAGGACCAATTCCCAACCAAATCATCCCAGCCAGGGTTTGTCAAGTCTGACCTTAAAAATCTCTAAGGAAGAAGATTCCATCACCTCCCTAGGTAACCCATTCCAGTGCTTCACCACACTCTGAGTGAAAAAGTTTTTCCTAATATCCAGCCTAAACCTCCCCCACTTGTTCTGTTCCATCCCCTTTTATAGCTTTGGTACAAAGCAGGAATCCTTTGTGTCTCTTTGGGTTCCCACCCCGCCTTCTAAATGGGAAAACACCAGGTTAAACATGGATTCCAGTATCATGTGACATGTTCACATGTCCTGTGAGACCCCAAGCCTTTATTCTTCCTGGACTGACTCATAGGAAGGCTTGCAAGTAAACAGAGCCATTTACAACCAATTGTCCTAGTTGATGGGAGCCATCAAGATTCCAAACCACCATTAATGGCCCACACTTTGCATAACTACAGTAGGACCTTACAGTTATATTTCATATTTCTAGTTTCAGATACAAGAATGATACATTTATACAAATTGGATAACCAGACTCAGTAGATTATAAGATTTGTAATGATACTTTTCAAGAGACCTTTTGCATGAAGCATGTTCCAGTTGCATTATAGTCACATCCATTAGCATATTTTCATAAAATCATATGGAGTGCAATGTCACAGACGGATCATGCCCTCTGCTTTTATGCATAGGGGAGAGGTGGGGGAAATAGCCTAATAGTATAGCCCAAATTGTGTATCAGCAGGCGGTTAGGCTGAACCTCTATATGAGATCTCTGTTCACGTGAGGCTGTGTGAATGCACTAAAACATGGGATTTTCCTGTGGGTCGCAGTACAGCTGTGGCTTGGGAGGGCATCTTGCATGGGAAGTTCTAAACCTGCCTCCCGTGGGATGAAACTGACACCATTACCGTGTCTTCCTAGGGTTTTGTTGTGGGATACCAAGATTTATCCCCTAATTATTAATCCTAAAACTAACTCCTGATTAGACATCAGTCCAAGATCTCCCTTCCCCAGCTCTGGTGACTCTCTGGATGGAAGCTAAAGATTCCCATGGAGCATCTTGAAATGAGTTCTGAGGTGCCTCTGGTGTCATGGCCAACAACCCTACTGCCAGTGTCCAAAGCGGTACTATTGTTGAGTCTATTGTGTATGCAAAATCAGGGCAATTTGTGGGTAGTGATTATGGATGCAACATTAATGGAAGCCTCATATGCTCATCTGAGAGCAGAATTTAGCCCTGTGTATGAAAGGTGTTACATAAACCTAAATCCTGATTGGGATTATAGTCACTGTTATATAGTGGCTTCCCACCTTTGTGTCTTCAGTCTTGCTTATGTGCTACTCAAAATAGACTCCAGCACTGCTCTGTGGCTACCAATTCCTACTTTAATCTATCGGGCCAAATTTATCCCTATTGTAACTCCATTTGGTCCAGTCTTACACCAAGTCCACAAACAAAGGGCCCATCCTGCACCTCCTGAGCCTGCTTACTCACTTCCTGGAGGCCTAGATTGTTGGATTTAGCCCTTTTGTTTAGTATGCAGCACACCTGCTATCTCCCATGATCACAAACCCTTTTCAAATCCTTTTTCTCTCCATCTCCTCCTGATCAAACGGCTTATCAACAGCCCTCGGATAATTGTTCTCCCACCTTATGGCTAAAATGTGGTTTAAAAAAATCCACATATTCAGGGTTGGCCTGGAGCACAAGCAATGTGCTTGGGGCCCCGGTGCAGTCACTCAGGCTGGCTTGATCTCTCTCTCTGTGACAAGTGGACCAGAGTTGGAAATAATGCACAGACCAATCTGTCCTCCATCTGCAGCAGTTTGGGACCCTGGAAATCATAAGGCCAGCCATGCACCTATCATAAAGTTACAAATCAGTGTTACAATCAGTTCAATGAATGGTTGGTCTGTATTGGCGTGGAGGAGAGGAATATCCACGGGCATGTATCCAAACTAAAACTGGGCTAGGCTCCCATTAATGGAGAGATGAGGAAGCTTTTAAACAAGAGCTGTCAGGCCCAGATTGACTCCCACCGAACGCAAATGTGAGTTTTGCCCATGACTTCAACAGCAATGGGAGCAGGTCAGTCAGTGACATCAGTGAAACATGGAGTCATCTGACATAGTTCCTCCTGTTGTGTAAGTTGGGATTGTGTTGCCCCTAGATTCTGAACACAAGGGTCCACATTCATCCCTGGCGTTACAACAGCAATCTCCATGGAGTTACACCAGGGATGTTAAATCTGGCCCAGGATTGTTAGAGGCACGCGCATCCTTGCATCTCCCTCCCTTGTCTGTCTTACTTTTTCTATGCGGCTGAGCCTTGAGAGTTGATTTAATGATGGTTCCAAGCATAAGACCTGATACTGAGAAGCTGTTAAAGTAATCCTGTAATGTGCCTTTCACTTGTCACATACTTTTACCGTCTAGGCAATTTAGAGATACTGAATCTCACCCTCCTGTAGGGGGAGTTTTTTGCACCCAGGGGATGGTCTGCCTAGACCAGTGTGTCTCAAATGCGGCCACCGTGGCTGCATGCAGCCACCAGGGGCTTTTCTTTTGGCCACAGCCTCCTAGGCTGTGACTAGGGTGGGGAAAGCAGTGGCCCCTCTTCCAGGGCCACCAGTAGGGACACAAACGCTGGACGTGCAGGCAGCTGGTGAATTCCCCACTTTCCCTGGGACGGGGGGCAGGCTTTGGCCACAAGGCCTTAGGCTCCATCCATGCGATAGCAGGTCTTGTTCCAGGCTCTGGTCCACCCACGCCATCGTCCCTGGGACCGTGGCCTCCCTGCCCACTCCCCATCCAGGGCTTAATTTGTCCCAGAGCTCTCGGGGGCTGAGTAAGTCTGCTGTGAAAAGTGATATTAACAAACATATAAATATCTCTTTTCACAGCCACAGACTTACCATCTAGCAAGTTTTTTTTCAAAAAGCAACCAAAAAAGCAAAAGAAACAGCAACAAAAAGACGAGAACATGCAAAGCATCCTATTTGTGTTTCTATTCTGTTTAGGTCCAGTAAAGACTAGAGACCACTGTACATTATTATTATTACTGAGTCTGAAAAAACCTTGCATAAATAAATTACAATGATTTGGACATGGATATGTGCACATTTATTTGCTTTTCCTAAAGTGAATTAAGTATTTTGAGGAAAAATTGTCAGCGTGGCCACCAGCAAGAAAAAGGCACTCTGAGGCCACCAAAAAAATTGTCGTGTGAACCCCTGGCCTAGACACTGCTCATGCTGCTAGGATGGCACATACCGATAGTGGTTGTTAAATGGATGTTCTATGTCACATCTTCTAGGAATTAAAATATTTTCAAGCCCCTCTGAGGTCTCCATCCCCACCCCCAACCTAAGCACAATGCGAAATTAAGCAAACGGGATATCACACAAAGCAAACTTGCCCCATATGGAAGGCAAACTTTCATCTCTGCTCGCCTACTACCCCTCTTACCCTGTTGTTGTCTCCTGTCCCCACATCTGTTCTGTATCTTTTACCATACTATTCCCCTCATCTAGCAAACTTCGTTTCTCTCCCTCTTCAGTCCACCCCTTCGAGCAATTCCTCCTCCCTTATTTATTTCAATAGTTTTTTCTTTAGCCCGTATCTGCACAGTATTCAAGCAGCCCACAGTCATTAATGAGTTTATCCTTACAGCACCCCTGTTTACTAGGCAGGTATTATTATTTTACAGATGTGGGACTGAGGTCAGAGAGATTGATCACCTGACTTGTCTAAGGTCACATGGGAAATCTGTTAATGAGCCAGGAATACACATTACACTTTCAAAGGGCATATTATGTGTGGTGGGTTGGACGCCCCCCCGTCCAGGGTGTCACCTGATGTGCTGGGGTCTCATTGAGCCCACCCTTGGCACCAGCCCGGGTTTCTTTACTCTGTTCCACTGTGCCAGGCCCTCAAGCCTGCTCCAGCACACATGCACAGGTAGGGAGACACCAAGTTGCAAATGGACATGGAGACACTGAGATCAGCTCTGTGTGGGAGGAAACAGCTCGGGGATTGCCCAACACTCATGTGAACATCTCCTTTGGGGTATAAACCCAAAACAATATTGTCTTGAGCTGTATAGAAAGATCTGCACATTGCAAGCTCATAAAAATTCACCCTCTCCCTCAGTGTGGATGGAGAGAGAGATGCACAGCTTTTGACCCCCACCACCCTGCCAGATATGAATTGCACAAACTGGGTTTTGAAATAACCAAGAAGTAAGTTTATTAACTGCAAAAGGTAAATGTTAAGTGATTATAAGGGATAGCAAACAGAACAAAGCAGATTAGTGAGCAAACAAAATATTCAAACTAAGCAAGTAATTTCTCACCCTAAATGTTGTTTTAGGCAGGTTGCAGAGTTTCTGTGGCTTAGAATTCCAATTATTTCTCTTTAGAGACTGGACCCTTGTCTCAGCCTGGACTCAGCCCCAGCCTTTCCCTTCAGGTGTTTTTAACAATCTTCCTTCTTGGATGGGGAGGCAATGGAGAAGTCTTGTTTGCCTTACTCCCCAGCCTTAAATAGAATTTACGTATGGTGAGAACCTTTTGTTTCCAGTGAAAAAATACCAGCAGTGTCCAGCAGGCAGTATTCCATACCAGGTAACATCATTAGATGACCCTGCAGTGTCAGAGCAACATCCCAGGAAGCTCCTCAGGATTGTGGGAGATTAGTATCTCCAAAGTTCTATTGTCCTTCTTAAATGGCTCATTCAGGCTGATTGCCTATTGTGAGTGGGCATTCCCCCAAATACACACACAGTTGTAATTGTTACAAAGTCAATATTCCTAACCTCAGATTCAGAAACGATACATGAATACAAATTTGATAAACACATTCAGTAGATCATTACCTTTTCAATGATACTCACATGACCCATCTTGCATAAAACATATTAGTTATACCATATTCATATCATAACAATATTTCTATGATGAATATGAGGTGAATATTATGAACATTAATGAATCTTCAACCCGCCTCCTGGCAGGGTAGGTTTTATGATTCCAATTTTAGGTTTGGGGAAACTGAGGCACAGAGACATTAAGTGACTTTCCTGAGGCTACAAAGTGAGTCTGTGGCACAGCTGGTGTTAGAAAGGCAGAGCTCTTTGGTTTCCACTCCCAGTGTCTGACTACTAGATAATTCTGCCTCAAGTAAGGACTTGAGATAGAAGATAAGTATGTAGAAGATAAGCAAGGAATGAGTAAGAGAATGGAGAGAGAGAAAGATTAAAGACAGTGAAGAGAGAAAGAGAGAGGAAGACATTGGGAGAAGTGTGAAACGCACTGATTTCTCCTCCTGTCAGGGATAAAGTGCCCCTTACTGGTGGGTGGTGGGAAGGGATTGTCTTCTAACTTCAGTGTTACCCTTCACTGGACCATATGTAGGATCAGCAGATTTAGTCAGGTTTCAGGTTTGCTTACAGGCATTAAATGACATTGGGTTAGTCCATTGATGCTTGCCTTTGAGTTTATTCACCCTCTCTAGGGTAACCGGAGATAACAGGATTGTCAGCTTGACAAGTCATTGTAAATATCCCTCATCCTAAGTGGGTGGTTCCCTGGAACAGGTTGACATTAGAGGTGTATGGGATCTGCTAGTCTCTCCCTGACTAGTTTGCATGGAGCCTTCACTGCTTCAGACCTCCTTGGAAATGAGTGCTGAGCTTTCAGACAGTTAATCAGTTCATTTGTTTGTCCTGATCTGCCCTATGACACTCCAATGACAAAGAGGTAATTATTTAGACTGTGATCAGTAGTGGGCAGATTCTTCTGCAGGAGCTGCATGAATGATCAGGACCATCCTTCTGTTTAGGGCAGAAATGGGGCCATCAGGGACCAAGCGAAGTCCTTTGGAATCTTCTCTCTTGTCTGAGCTGAACTTTAACCAGATAGCTTGCATCCATACTGTACCTTCAGAGCTGCCCTGAGATGGAACCTCTGTAATCTGATGAGGTGATAATATGGATCCTAAACTCCATATCTTAGTTCATTCACTTGCTTGGTCTTGCTTCCGTAATATTTCAGAAATCCATGATTTGACCTCCCCCACTACTAAAACCTCAGTTCAGGCTGCAGTGGTTTCTTGTTTGGATTTTTGCAAGGGGCTTTTTGCTAGGCTCCCTGCTGCTTTCTGACACCACCCTTGATAGGCTCTCCAGAATGATGCAGCCTGGTTAATTTTCTGTTTTCCCATTATTTTCACATTACTTCAGTGTTCATTCAACCACACACTGGCTCAATCCTTGTAGCTACTGATTAAGGCCAAAACGTTGCTATTGACATTTACTGGTCTGAAAACGTAGTCCTCTTTGTTTAAGGGAACTGATTTGTGAGTACTTTCTAGGGCAAATCTGTAAAACTTAGTCTGTGGAGATGGTCAAACTTCGTAGTTAATTATTGCCTGTGAGTTGGCCTCTAAATTAGGATCATGCACTCCCTTCCATCTACAGTAGAACTCCCTCTGATATCAAGGAGCGATTTTTCACAAAGATCAAGGGCAAAATATGTCATTTATGTGGTAACTAAGGTCTTAATTATCAGGAGATAGCCATGTTAGTCTGTATCTACAAAAACAACAAGGAGTCTGGTGGCACCTTAAAGACTAACAGACTTATTTGGGCATAAGCTTTTGTGGTAAAAAACCTCACGGGCTTATGCCCAAATAAATTTGTTAGTCTTTAAGGTGCCACCAGACTCCCTGTTGTTTTTAAGGTCTTAATTATCATTGTTGTTTGTTCAAGATTTTTATTGTCATGTTCAGCATCAAGCAATGGGAAAATATGCTAATTTAAGGGGGAGATGATATTTTATGATCATAAATCCATCCTTTGCAGCCACAAAAAAGTATGGACATATCTTGGGAGGCTGTTTTTGAATATTTGAGTCTCTGTCCCAATTACATATTAGGCCACTATTTCTGCCTCCACTTTCTTTCCTTCCCCATCCTCTTTTCTTGTTTCTTTTCTTCTTCTCGTTTCTTTCGTCCTTCTTCCACCCCCACCCCACTGCATTTTTTCTTTCTTGCAACTTTCAGTTCCAGAGGCTTATCTTACCTTTTCCCCATTCCAGCACTAAGACGATAAGCAACAAAATAGTTAATGCTGACTTTTTAAGTGGTGCTGTTAGGCTTTCGAATTAATACCCCAATGAGATTGGTGGGGTGGTTCACACATCTCAGAGCCATTGTTTCAAGCTATGTGCAGATTCAGGCAGAAAGCACTGCATCAATTTACACTTTGGTCTTGTCTATATGGAGAGTTAGTGTGCAGCAAGCCAGGGTATAAATCTACAGTGCAACAGCTTTCCATGAGCTAACGAGTGGTGTGGACCTTGCTATCTCACACTAAAAGCTATGTCGTACACTTTGATCTATTCCCATTTCAAAGAGCAGTGGATCAA
This sequence comes from Gopherus evgoodei, assembly GCF_007399415.2. Taxonomy (NCBI): domain Eukaryota; kingdom Metazoa; phylum Chordata; order Testudines; family Testudinidae; genus Gopherus; species Gopherus evgoodei. The sequence goes on from NC_044327.1 coordinate 123,554,092, forward strand.
AGTGCACTATGGAACTTTTAGCACGGTCCACATCACCAATTAGTGCATGGTAAGAGTGCACTATAGATTTACATCCCAGTTTTCTGCATGCTAATTCTCCATCTAGACAAACCCTTAGTTCATGTTTTCAAGGTTTTCTTCACAACCACAAGGAACTTAGAATCATAGAATATCAGGGTTGGAAGGGACCTCAGGAGGTCATCTAGTCCAACCCTCTGCTCACAGCAGGACCAAGCCCCAACTTTTACAAACTTTTTGAAAACAAAAGCTGAGATTCTTAAGCATTGGCCTCACTCTGCTCTTTTTGAAGTCTATGGTAAAACCCCCACTGATATTGATAGTAGCAGAGTCAGGCCACGGCAGAGAGCTTTTGAAAAATCTCACTTAGTTTTCCTTGCAATTCATTGTTTGTGCAAGTTGCCTTACTCGTAAGAATAGTTCTATTATGAAATATAGAGTTATAATAGAACTCCAGAAAATCCATTACAAAGGCACAGACCCGGTCCTGCATACCCGTATTCCTCCTTGTGAGTAGTCCTCGGATTGCTGTAATGTATCTTCTTGAGTTGTAGTATAGCTCTGTATGTTGTTAAATTCTTGAATGGTTCCATGTGTCACTCTCTCCTTAGTGAGGGATCCTGACACCTAACTTGACACCTTTTCTGTCCTTAAACTCAGTTCTCCACCTTGTGGCTTGTCCTTACCATGAAGAGAGAACAGATTCATAACCAGACCCTTAATTGCCTTCCTATGTTTTTATCTTAATTCGATCTCTTCTCTGCCATTTCAGGCTAAGCATGTGAAGCCTTTCCTCATAAGACGTACATACCTTCCGTTCCCTTGCTGATCTCCTCTTGGGTCTTTTCCAAAATGTGAATGCCGTGCTTTACACTTGATGCTTCCATTGCTGCACAGAGTATTCCAAATGAGGCCTGAGAAGAGGATATTATAGCATGGAATGATCATTTCCTTTATGAACAGATCCTCCTGTCTGAGCATTTGAGCGTTTCTTCTGCTTTTCTCCCAGAAGTTATGTGCTGTGTAGAGATGCACCAGGGGGCAGAATTTTGCTTCACATTTTTGAAGTGTTTTTCAATGATCTGAAATCCATCTGTCTGAATTTAACTATGCCATAGGAAGGCTCATGTATAAGGGACGCACTGATACAAATTATACATCTAGATGAGCGACTTTCTACTTCAGTTTGCAGATGTTTATGTGAGTCTGAACTTGCCAAATGTAGCCTAAATCCAAATGTCAACTCAGCTCTTTGAAAGCACCATGACTATTTCTCTCACTATCACCCCATCTTATTATTCACTACTGTCTTCATTAATTCAAACTAATGTTTAGAGGACGTACGATCAGACACATTTGACACTGGTTTAAATTTAAATCAAAACTCTTTAAAGCTATAAAGTGCAGTCACCAATCTGCTAGACTGAGGAATCTGGAAGAGAATAACAAGTATTTATTCCAAAAGACACAAAATCTAAAGTGGTCAGTAGGAGTGAAAGTTTTCTCATGTCTGCTTTATACTAACATGCCACGCAGAAATATGCACACTGGGCCATACCTTTGCTAGTAGAACTCATCATAGTGCCCTTGAAGGTAATGGAACTCCTCTGATTTATGCCAGCCCAAGACTGCCCTCTGTCTCTGTGTTCCCAGGGCCGGCTCCAGGCACCGGCCAACCAAGCACGTGCTTGGGGCAGCACCTTGTAAGGGGCGGCCAATCTTCAGGTGGTGGGGTGGTGCTCAGGGTTTGGTTTTTTTTGGCAGGGCGGTGCTCGGGGGTTGTTTGTCTTGGTTGTGCGGTGCTCGGGGGGCTTGTTCTGGTGGCATGGCACTCGGGGTAGGGGGTTGTTTTGCCGGGGCACGGCAGCACTCGGGGCGGGAGTTGTTACAGGGGGTGGTGCAGTGCTTGGGGGAGGGTTGTTACTGTGACGCAGCGCTGGGGGGGGTTGTTATGGTGGGGCAGGGTGGCACTCGGGGGGGAGGTTATGGTGACGTGGTGCTTGGAGGGGTTGTTTCGGCGGGGCAGGGCGGTGCTTGGAGGGGTTGTTTCGGCGGGGCAGGGCGGCACTTGAGGGGGAGGTTTACGGCAGGGCGGGGCGGTGCTCGGAGGGGTTTGTTTTGGCGGGGCAGTGCTTGGAGAGGCGCTTTTTTTTTTCTTTTTTTCCTTGGGGTTGCAGAAACGTTAGAGCCGGCCCTGTGTGTTCCCACAGTGTTTATAAAAAGGACATTTTACAGCATTGCCTTTCTCAGAAGTAAAATGCAGATAGTTCTGTTTGCAGAATGGACACCAGATGGGAGATGGTCCAAACTCCTGAGCACATAACAGAATCTGGTAGTGGGCTTTTACACTTGTGCAGATTTCCCATTGATTTCCATGATTCTCCATTTGGGAATAAAGGGATATGTTAATGGATCTTGTTGCAGGAGTGGGGCGCAAGAAAGCAACTTTTTTTTTCCATTGGATCTTCTGTCTTTTAAAGTGTTGCATGGAGGAATTAGAATGACCACTTTTGATGCCAGGGTGTTTTGGTGCAGAGAGAGCAAAATGTATGGATCACATTTTATATACTGGTTTTCCCCTTCTATGCAACTCTCTAAACTGGCCACTATAATAGCACCATCCAAAATGAATGCAAACTCTAAATTTGCTCTACAACCTGGTCTCACTTCATGATAATTCAGCAGACACTTTTGCACTGGCTAAATATTTCTGTTTATCTTTGGAAAGTCCATGGGATACATTCAGTTACTTATAGGCTGTTGGTCTTTATTCCCAGATGTAGGTAGACAGAGTTATTGTTACAGAGGGAATGACACGTTGTCATTTCATAAAGGATTTTGAACTTACAATTTGGCTGTGATTTGCCATTACCTGCAGTGCCAGCTAGTCTAGGAAAAGCATGGTGTCTAGCATGCTGGTGTGGAAGAAGGGAAAGAATTGACAAGGATTTGTAGGGGATCTTAATGCATGTCAGTTTGTTAACAAGAGTTAGGCCAGCTGTAACCCTAATGACGTGAGACTTGTAGAAGCGAGGATTGTGTGAGGCGAGCAGAAAAGAACTGTGTGAGAAGTTATTACGACCTTGCACTGATAATTAAATACGTAGGCTGGCGCCCAGAAGCTGAGAAAAATAAGATAGTAGGATGGCCTATGCATAAACAAAATGCATCTGTTGCTCATCATTGTCTGTAATATTGCTTGCTATTGTCTGTAACAAAGGTATAAATGCTTGCTGTAATTGTTTACCTGTGGAGAGACCTGTCCGGGACTGGGGCAACCCAGTGTCCTAGGGCACTCCCTCCCTCAATTAATATTGCTTGAGAAATAATAAAGTATTTGATTTTGCTGCACCCAAACTAAAAGCGAGAACGGAGTTTTTCTCCGACACTGGGGATCTGATCTTGACTGGTGCCTTTGGACTGTAGTGCCAAGCAAATTAATAATAATCATTGCAATGAGCAGTATGATAGCTGCATGATGGATACTCACATTTATCGATAAATGTAATATGAGTATATGAAATAATTAGCAGCATGCTGGCAACAGACCCTTTAAATACTATATCAGACTGGCTTAATATAATAATAGGAGATATACCTATTGCCTAGAACTGGAAGGGATCTTGAAAGGTCATTGAGTCCAGCCCCCTGCCTTCACTAACAGGACCAGGTACTGATTTTTGCCTCAGATCCCTAAGTGGCCCACTTAAGGATTGAACTCATCGCTCTGGTTTTAGCTGGCTAATGCTCAACCCACTGAGCTATCCCTCCCCCATACTTGGTATATTAGTTTCCAGCTAGAGCTGTGTGGAAAGCCAAAGCTAGTTACATGATTCCCAGCAGCTCAAGCTCCACTGAGGGCTAGTGCACACAGTAGATATATTGAAGGTGGACTGTCGCCATGCAGCTGTGCCCTGCCAGAGGCTCATAATCAAGGTAGGTGGGAGGAGGCTAGTTTGCCATACTAGCCTGCACTAACACAAGAAGGAACCACTGGAACAACACCTGCTGGTAGGTCATGTTGCAAACACTTTGTTGCAGATAAAGAGAGGCAACGGTGGAGCTAACCATATGCTGCAAAAACAAGCTTGTGAACATTCGTTTGAACTCCACCTGGCCGTTTGGTTTGACTATGTGTGTTTCCCTCCTTATTTGCACAAATGGGTTTACACAGATGTTTGGGGGATGGCTGTTCATCTTAGCAACACCCACATTTGCTGGCAAGCAAGGGTATTTGCAGTAGACAAGCACTGGCTATTCGCTGTGTGCTATTCATTCTGTGAAATGCTGCTACTTTGGTGCACTAGCAGAAATTAGTGCCAGAGATCTGGCTGGGATTTATTAGTGCCTTCAAACACCTATAACAATATAGAAAGTACGTGCCCACCCACAGATTTTCCCCTTCTGGAACAAGTAAACTGCTATCATATAGATTCCTAGGCCAGAAGGGACCATTGTGATCATCTAGTCTGACCTCCTGTATCACGCAAACCATAGAACTTCCCCAGAATAATTCCTAGGCAAATCTTTTAGAAAAACATATATCTGGTGGCAGGCTAGAGAACAACTGGAGTTGTCCTCCCTCTCTGCTTCTGGAGGGAAGAAAACCCTTTATTTACATGTCTCAGGAAGTTCCGCCTTCCTAATTCACTTCCTGTGCCAATAACAGCTGCCAATTACACTGATAAAATGACATAGATGGATCACCTTGTCTCTGCATCTAAATGCCTTTAATTTCCTGATAAATTAGCTGACAACCTGTTCCCTCACCACAGCACAGCTCAGCTTCTACACCAGCCAGCCAGCCCATGCTGGTAAACAACTTTCATTGGGAAAACAGTATTGTCACCCCAAGTATTCAGAAATCATGAGTGAGGCCCCCCCAAATCATAGGATTGGCTTAAAAATCAGAAGTTTTTTTTTTTTTTTTTAAATCATGGTTCTTTTTCTTGGGCTGCTGGCTTTTGAACCTTTATGGAGCTCTCAGCTCATGTTCTCAAGCTTTGCTCCAGAGCCGTGAGAGCCAGAAGCATTTTTTTAAAATGGAAGCTGAGATTCTTACATACGTACACAGTTCCCAGAGCTGGGGTTTAAGAAAACTGCCTAATGTCATGGTGAGTGTTTGTACCACTATGGCTCAACACTTCTAGTTCTCCATTCAGGAAATGGAAACAATACCATGTGACTTAGGCAAGCAATCAGATGTCATAAATAATGACAGAGAAGGGATTTTCAAACCTTTTTCCAACATGGCCCACAAATCAGAGACAACATCTAAATTCCATCATTTTTAAACCTGTGGGTCCAAATTGCAAACTGAGCCAAGTTTCAAAGCTCTTTGCACATGCAATTAGCTGGTGTCACATGCACTTGCCTCTCTCTCTATGAAATTACCTCCTTGGTCCATGTACACTTATTTTGCATGCACAACCCAGGTGCTTATCTTTGACAATTTGGCCTTTTAATTCCACAGGTTTTTGTTTGTATTTAGCAAAATCAGGCTGAGCAAAGTGAAAGCTCCAACCGTAACTACTGACAATAATAAAACAATGAGTCATGGCTCTTGATATTTTAATTTTTTAATTTAATCCTCCCCTCCCCTTTTGGTGAATGTCTCAGATCTGCTGTGTCAAGAAACGGACAGCAGAACACATGCTGAAAGAATGAATCAAATGAATGACATGAAATATCAACTGCCTCATTTTCTTATTAGAGGGCTGCAGTTTAGCTGGCAGAGTGGAGAGGAACTGGCAAATTGGACCGGGACCTTTAATTTCACGGATGATGGAGCAGTGAAGAGTGGCAGTGACACAGGCACCAGGTACAGACATAAGAGAATGACTATGGAGGGGAGAACTCCAATTGATGTAGATCTCTTTGTACAAACTGGGAGTATCAGCATATATAACAGGGGCCAGATTCACCAGGCCACTCCACTTGTTTTGCACTGTTCCTGGTGATGCAAAGCAACCAGGACATACTGGTGAACCTAGCCCTTGATATTTATATAGTTGTAATTGTAATTCCCTGTAGTAGAATTGTTAGGGTGCCTAACAGAAAAAAAATCATTCGGCCAAGATGTTGCTATTCCCGTTATTTACTCTATTTTGAAAACTCTTTTTTCTTAAAGAAAACCAACTGAAATCCCAAAAAGAGTTACCGTAGAGGTGTTTTAACTTGTACGGAAGGAATGCCAGTGCCTTAATCTACTCCCATTGTTTATTAACCGTGTGCTAAACACAATATATATATATAGCTGGTGGTTAAATGAAACACAGTTTGTATTTATAAGGTGATTTAACCAATTTGGGCCCCAACTCTGCTATCAGGTTCACATGGACCAATCCTTGTATCCATGCAGAGCCCCACTGACAAGGAAAATGATTCACCTGCACAGATCCAGTTGCAGGACTGGGGCCAATACTGACACTGTCTTCATGAGAATGTGGGTCTGTGTTATTCCCTCAGAGACTGGTTCATATAAGAGATTCATGAATCTGTTACTGTTCCCAGCTAGGGGACTTAGTTATTTAGCTCAAGCAGTAGAGGTTTATGTAGTTAGTGCTATTATTCTTGAGGTCAAATCATGCTGTTGGCCCGTCAGGGGTGGTTACACAAACGGTTACCCAATGTGGGAGTGCCCTCGACTCCTACTGACTTTTAAAGGGAATTGTGGGCGCATTAGGTACAATATAAAGAAGGGAAGCTCTTAGAAACACAGTTAAGCAAAAAATGTAATAATAATTAAAAAAAACCAAGCCAGATGGAATTCCTGGGTATAAATAAAACGCTAGAGAGTCTGGATAAATTAAACTCTCTGAGTGAAATATCATCATAGAGTATTTCAGTAACCGTACCCCACTACATCTAGGGAACTGACAGCATTTGAAAGGCAAACGGAAGTACAAAGGCTGTCCTGTCAAATTCATACTGTCGCACTCAACTAAAACAGCTCTCTGCAATTCCTGTTAGGGATCCCTGAGCTGTAATGTGATACCATATCAGTGCTACCAGTCACTCATTCTGTTTAACTAGACAAGGGAGCCTTATGAAAAGAACCGACATAGCTGCATTTTTAGCCCCTGGGCTAAAATGGTTGGTTTACATATTTTTAAATTTCATTTGTTGTATTGATCTTTGTTTATATTCTTTGTGTATATATTTACAGTCCACATATGCAAAGTCTTCAGTCTGGGCATTTGGCATATGAGAAAACAGCATGAGACACAAAGAAAGAAATCTTCTTGCTGAGAATTAATAAAGGTAGAGATTTCCTCCCCTAAACACCCTTGATAGATGCAATTGGACTATCCTTTATAGTGGTGTTGGAGAGTGAGAACTTTTGACTATGTTGTTCCAAGTAGTTATAAGGGATTAAGAGATTAAGAATTTGGATCTGATTTTCAACCTGCTTACGCCCGCAAAAGTTAGTGTCTCAGTTCAGATTCAGTCTATTATACAAACAGGCTGTAGATGTGAAATTCAGATCTGGATTTCAAACCCCACTGAAGTCCAGTGCCAAATGCATGCACCTTTGACCACCTCATAGTAAATGTGATTTATTGCATAGTCTAGTTTATCAGAGAGTATCACCTCCTTGTAAAGTGTGTATGTAAATATTTATATCAATTTGAATAGATATTATAAGTATATAAAACTAACACACTTCTAACCAATGCAGAGCTCTATGATGTATATAAATAATGTGTGTCCATGTATGCAGCACTGAAGGTCGCAGGGTATGGGGGGGTTGTCACTTCTGCGCTGCCTTCAGAGCTGGGCTCCCAGCCAGCAGCCGCAGAGCTTCCTGTAGCTGGGTAAGGTTCCCGGAGCTGGGTCTGACCCTGACCTGGGAGCAGCCCCTGCAGGGGAAGAGAAAGTTCTGTCCCTCCCCAGCCCATCCAGGACTAGCAGCTGGAGCCCAGTGCATGGTAGGAGCCCCCATCCCCTGCAATAGCCATGTTCCACAGGGGAGATCAGATTTCACAATCCATGAATTTGGCAGTGCCTCACCTTGCTGGACTCAGCTCTTAATAGAGAAGGGGCCAAAATTCTTCATGAGAGACAGCCAGGAAGAGCCCAAGGTATTGCTTGTGATGCTAAAAAGGGAAATGAAAAAAAATGTTGTTCAAGAATAGTGATTGATGTTATAAGATTTGTCACATGCTTTGATAGGCCCCCCAACCCCCGGAGGGGGGTGTCATATGGATAACAAGATCAGCTGCTTGTTTCAAGCAGAGTGATGGGAATGAACTTGATTAAAAGAAGCAAACAGCAGTGTATTCAAAATGAGAGAGTTCTGAAAGGATGGAATTTCCCTGCAGCCTCCCCCGTCACTGCATGTCACAAAGGAGCTGATGTGGTCTTGATGCATGACCCTAGAAAGCAAAGAGAGACCAAAGTCTCCCAATTTCCAAAAATTAGATGAAAGATATTATTTCTAAAGTTGTACTGATGTTGACACATTGTGTCCTGGGCATGCCTTCTGAAGAGAATACCTGACAGTCCATGTTACTATTGACATTACCAGAAGTCCCTCTCAGAGCAATCAATAACAACGTAAGTGACCCTGAAAGTTTGGAGGCTGTGGTATTCTTATCAGTACTGTTACATAGTGTCCTTTGCACGGAGGATTTACTCTGGATGAATAGACAAACAATGGGCTACTAGTCTGAACTTTTGATGCATCCTCAAGGACTGCTTTTTCTTAGTTCCTGCTGATACTCCTACTACTGTTGCAATGTAGGTGTAAGTATCAGTTTGAAGTGACCATGCAGTTGTGGGAGAATATATTGTAAGGAATGATTCTGCAATGGCGGGACTAGACGTTAGGTCAGTTACCATCTCTATTGTCTGATAAGCATATTGAGCAGCTGCGCTAAATAGTGCTAAATCCCAAAGGAGCAATGTATTATATGTGGGAAGAGGAGGTCAAAATCAGAATTCTACTGAACAGGAGATGAGATCTGTTGCCAGGAGGACACAGACAGACAGAGCTAGTAGTGGTGAAGAGGGCACCCCTTGGAATAACCATCATAATCTTAACAGTGCAGATGTGTGAAATGTCTGCAGATGTAATGGGGCTTTACATAAGAACAGAAGAACGGCCGTACTGGGTCTGACCAAAGGTCCATCCAGTCCAGTACCCTGTCTACTGACAGTGGCCAATGAAGGAGTGAACCTAACAGGTAATGATCAAGTGATCTCTCTCCTGCCATCCATCTCCACTCTCTGACAAACAGAGGCTAGGGACACCATTCCTTACCCGTCCTGACTAATAGCCATTAATGGACTTAACCTCCATGAATTTATCCAGTTCTCTTTTAAGCGCTGTTATAGTCCTAACATTCACAACCTTTCTCACATGATTCCATAATGGAGACATCCTTGAAATCCAACAAGAGGAACCAATGACATCCATAAGAGCTAGGCCTTGGCTACACTGGAGAGTTGCAGCACTGGTGGTGGCTTTACAGCGCTGCACCTTACTCACCGCCCACACTTGCAAGGCACATACAGCGCTGTATCTCCCTGGCTACAGTGCTGCATGTACTCCGCCTCTGCCTGGGGAATAACGACTGCAGCGCTGGTGATGCAGCGCTGCTCCACCAGTGTGGCCACCAAAAGCGCTGTTATTGGCCTCCAGAGGTATTCGGAGGTATCCCAGAATGCCTGCTCAGCCACTCTGCTCATCAGTTCGAGCTCTACTGCCCTGGCCTCAGGTGATCTGCCCTTTAAATGCCCCAGGAATTTTAAAAATCCCCTTCCTGTTTGCTCAGCTAGGTGTGGAGTGCAATCAGTGAATCTTTCCAGGTGACCATGGCTCCACATGGCAAACGAGCCCCAGCATGGAGCAATGGTGAGCTGCTGGACCTCATCAGTGTTTGGGGGGAGGAAGCTGTGCAGCCACAGCTGTGCTCTAGCCGTAGAAATTACGATACCTATGGGCAGATATCAAGGGCCATGCTGGAAAGGGGCCATGACCGGGATGCGCTGCAGTGCAGGGTTAAAGTGAAGGAGCTGCGGAGTGCCTATTGCAAAGCCTGCAAGGGAAACTGCCGCTCTGGTGCTGCCCCCACGACCTGCCGTTTTTACAAAGAGCTGGACGCGATACTTGGGGGTGTCCCCACCGCCAATCCGAGGACCACGATGGACCACGATGGACACGATGGAGGGGGCAGGCGGAGGGGGGGAGGAGGAAACCGAGAGTGAGGGTACTGAGCTGGGGGGAGACACCCCAGAGTCCCAGGACACATGCAGCCAGGAGCTCTTCTCAAGCCAGGAGGAAGGTAGCCAGTCGCAGCAGCCGGTACTTGGTGAAGGACAAGCAGAGGAGTGGGTTCCCGGTAAGCGGCTTTTATTTTCAGGATGGAAATGTTTCAGGAGAGGAGGGAGGGTTAGGGTTGCATGCATGCATGCCTGATGTGATCTATCACGTCGCGGTAATCGGCCTCTGTAATCTCTTCAAAAGTTTCAGCCAGAGCCTGGGTAATGCACTTGCGCAAGTTTATAGGGAGAGCCACTGTGGTCCTTGTCCCAGTCAGGCTAATGCGTCCGTGCCACTGTGCCGCAAAGGGTGGGGGGACCATTGCTGCACACAGGCAAGCTGCATAGGGGCCAGGACGGAATCCACATTGCTGTAGAAGACTTTCCCGCTCTTCCCAGGTGACCCGCAGCAGCGAGATATCTTCCAGGATTAACTCCTGTGGAAAATGTTGGGAGAGTGTTCAGTGTAGGTGTCCCCTGCAGCTGTTTGCTTTCCCCAACGCACAGAAACCCTAAGGACAGTACAGCCTTGAAGCAATCAGTCCCCCTTACTCACCATTTTGGGGTTCCTGTGGGTTATGTGCGCTCTCTTTGGTATGGGAAAATTATGCTATTGTGAAGAATGTTACTCCTTCACTGTGTGGGAATAACTGTCTGAGATATAAACAATGCTGCCTCTGTTAACTGTTGCCTTTTTTGCCTTTCCATAAGCAACCTTGAGTTCTTGGCTGCCTGTGTTATCAACAGCTCAAAGACTCCAAAACCTCCAGAAGAAGCTGCAAAAAAGCAAAGACGACCTGCTGCAAACAGTTATGGATCACTTTGCCAGAGAGAATAAAAAACTGCAGGACTGGAGGGAAAGGGAAATCAGGATCCGCCAGAGAAACGCAGCAGCCAGGAAGAAAAGCACAAAGCAGTTGATAAGCATCTTGTCGCGCCAAACAGACTCTATCCAGGCACTTGTAGCCATGCAGGCAGAGCACTACCGCGCTGCCCCCCACATCCTAAAGCTCTTTCCCTTGTGCCCCAATGTCAGCTCCAAACCCCCTTCCCCAGCATCCAGGTTTTTACCTCCACCAGCTGCCTCCAACACCTGTACGTTCACCAACCAGCCCTGAGAACTACGACCCTTACCCTCTGCACTCAACCCCCATCACCATGCAGTATAGGCATCCGGAAGTGCAGCAGTCATTGCTCAGCACTCCAGACAGGACATATGCAAACCTGTGACTTTACAGTTCCCCACCTCACCCCCCTGCCCTTTTAGGTTCCCAAAATGTTGTGTGTCTGTCAAGAAAGTTATTTTCTTTTCAATAAATGAATTCTTGGCTTTGAAAAGAGTCTTTATTATTGCAGAAAGTCAAAGATACCTTAGCCCAGGAAAGAAACAGTCACTGCAAATCAGCGTAGGAAAAACAGATTCCTACTAACATTGTAACCACTGCACTTCACTTCCGTGCAAGGCACCAAACATTACTGTTGGTTTTCAGCCTCAAATTCCTCCCTCAAGGCATCCCTAATCCTTGAAGCCCTGTGTTGGGCCTCTCTAGTAGCCCTGCTCTCTGGCTGTGCAAATTCAGCCTCCAGGCGTTGAACCTTGGAGGTCCATGCCTGACTGAATGTTTCACCCTTCCCTTCACAAATATTATGGAGGGTACAGCATGCGGATATAACAGCAGGGATGCTGCTTTCCCCCAAATCTAGCTTCCCATACAGAGATTGCCAGCACCCTTTTAAATGGCCAAAAGCACACTCCACAGTCATTCACCACCAGCTCAGCCTGTAGTTGAACCGGTCCTTGCTCCTGTCAAGCTTTCCTGTATACGGTTTCATGAGCCAAGGCATTAACGGGTAAGCGGGGTCTCTAGGGATCACAATGGGCATTTCAACGTCCCCTACTGTGATCTTCCGGTCTGGGAAAAAAGTCCCTGCTTGCAGTTTCCTGAACAGGCCAGTGTTCCGAAAGATGCGTGCATCATGCACCTTTCCAGGCCAGCCTGTGTTAATGTCAATGAAACACCTACAGTGATCCACAGGCGCCTGGAGAACCATAGAGAAATACCGCTTCCGATTAACGTACTCGGATGCTAGGTGGGGTGGTGCCAGAATAAGAATATGCGTCCCATCTATCGCCCCTCCACAGTTAGGGAAACCCATTTGTGCAAAGCCATCCACAATGTCCTGCACGTTCCCCAGAGTCACGGTTCTTCTTAGCAGGATGCGATTAATGGCCCTGCAAATTTGCATCAAAACGATTCCAACGGTCGACTTTCCCACTCCAAACTGGTTCCTGACCGATCGGTAGCTGTCTGGAGTTGCCAGCTTCCAGATTGCAATAGCCACCTGCTTCTCCACCGGCAGGGCAGCTCTCAATCTTGTGTCCTTGCACCGCAGGGGGCGCCGCATGGGGGCGAGCTCAGCACACAGTCCCATGAAAGTGGCTTTTCTCATCCAAAAGTTCTGCAGCCACTGCTTGTCATCCCAGACTTCCATGACGATGTGATCCCACCACTCAGTGCTTGTTTCCCAAACCCAAAAGCGGCGTTCCATGGTGCTGAGCATTTCCGTGAATGCCACAAGCAATGTCGTGTCGTACGCGTCAGGCGACTCGCAATCATCGTCAGACTCCTCATCACTTTGGATCTTAAGGAATAGCTCAACTGCCAAATGTGATGTGCTGGCTAGACTCGTCGGCATACTCCTCAGCAGTTCGGGCTCCATTTCCCACAGAAATCACGCTGCACAGAAACCGTTGGGAGAGTCACAATGGCACCAAACGTGGATGGAAAAACAGTGACTGCTGGGATGTGAAGTGATGCATCACGGGGCGTTGGGACAGGAAGAAGAATGACCCGCACCCTTCCGTACCCTTCCCACAACCCACAGCACCAAAATGGGACGAGGTGCTCTGTGGGATAGCTGCCCATAATGCACCACTCCCAACAGCGCTGCAAATGTGGCCACACTGCAGCGCTGGTAGCTGTCAGTGTGGCCACACTCCCGCGCTTTCCCTGCACAGCTGTACGAAGACAGCTGTAACTCCCAGCGCTGCACACCTGCGAGTGTAGGCAAGCCCCTAGTCTACACTAGAATTGCTACAGTGGTGCAGCTGTACTGATGTGTCTGCTGGTGGGAGAGAGCTCTCCCATTGGCTTAAGAACTCCGCTTCCCTGAGCAGTGGTAGCTTTGTCAGTGGGAGAGCGTCTCCTGCTAACATAGCGCTGTGCGCTCTGACGCTTAGGTTGATGTAACTTACGTTGCTCAGGGCAGTTGCTCAGCTTTTCCACACTCCTGAGCATCTTAAGTTATATCAAAGTAAGTGCCAGTGTTTTCAAGCCCTAAGATTCACTCAGGTGGGGATGCACGTGGCTAGGGTTATCATCAGTGCACAGCCTGTGGTGCAGATCAGGAGCTAAAAGCTAGGGGCCCCTCTTAGTGATGAGCGAACATCCACAGTTTGGGAAGTCAGGTCCAGTGTGGGGAAGCATCCGAATGTTTGGATGCTGGATTGAACCCCTAGAATTTGGAAAACTGGCCAAAAATCTCATGGGAACAGCTTTCCTATTGGTATCTTGACACTTCTGATGCTGTCTCTAATCTTCAAGTGGAGAAGCTTGTGGAAATGGAAGAAAACTAAGTTAGCCAAACATTTCAGAACCTCATAAAAGGTTTGGTTCTAAAAACTAGTGAAGATTCAGGGGGTTCAGAGATTCATAGATTTTTAAGGTCAGAAGGGACCACTATAATCATATAGTATGACCTCCTGTGTAACACAGGCCACAGAACCTCACCTAGTAATTTCTGCATCAAGTCTGTAATTTCTGTTTTGAGTGATAGTGTTTCTTTTACACAGATAATCAGTCTTGATGTAAAGACTTCAAGTGATGGAGCATTGACTGCTTCCCTCAGTAAACTGTTCCAATTGCTAATTACCCTCACTGTTAAAAATTCATGACTTATTTTTAGTCTGAATTTGTCTAGCTTCAGCTTCCAGTCATTGGATCTCATTATGCCTTGCTCTGCAATATTAAAAAGCCATAAATGTCAACTCCAGCCAGGGGTGTTTAGCAGCTCCGTGGATGAGCGCCTCCCACACAGCCCGTCTGCCAGCCGGCCTTGGGGATCAGCTCCTTCCCATCCTTCCCAGCGACTCCTACCCACTGCAATCAGCTGTTCAGTGGCATGCAGGAGGCACTCGGGGAGAAGGGGAAAGGATGGAGGTGGGAGGAGGCAGGGTGAGATCTAGGGCAAGGGGTGGAGTGGTGGTGGGGCCTGCAGCAGAGTGGGGTTAGAGCATCCTCTGGGAACCAAGGAAGGCAGCGCCTATGTAAAGAGCCATCTACCCATCAAAAATCTGAGCCATCAAAAATCTCTTCTCCTTGTATGTACATACATGTCTTCCAGGATGAAATCACCTCTTAACCTTCTCTTGGATAGATGAAATAGATTGAGCTTCTTAAGTCTCACGCTATAAAGTACGTCTCTTCCAATCCTTGATTCATTCTTGTTGCACTTTTCTGAACCCTTTCCAATTTTCCAACTTCCTTTTTGAAAAGTGGACCCCAGACCTGGAAACAGTATTCCAGTAATGGTCTCCCAAAGCCATATATAGAGGTAGCACAATCTCCCTACACCAATTGATATTCCTCTGCATGGGTACTGGAACTAAGGGTGCTGGTGGTGCTGTCCCCTCCCCTCCCCACAACTGGAAACGGTTTCCATTATATGCAGGGTTTACAGTTTGGTTCAGTAACTCTCAGCACCCACTATAAAAATTGTTCCAGCATCCTGGTTTCCCTGTGTATACACTTGAGGATAGTGCTCAGCCTCTTAGCTACAGTATCACCTTGGGAGCTTATGTTAAGTTGGCTATCTACCATTACCCCTAAATCCTTTCCAGTGTCATAGTATGGCAGTGCTCTTCTTTCCAAAAAATGTTCACCTATCCCTAGCCCTTACCGTTGCCAGTGCTCTTAATTTTTATTAGTGCTATTATTACCTACTCCATCAGGGCAGGCTATGCCTGCTTACCATAATGAGAGTAGACGGTACTATCTGCGGCTCATCAAACCCACTGCCTTGTGGATAGCCCAGGAGGTGTAAGGCTAAGGGAGCAATCCCTGACAGAAAAGTCCCAGTGCCTTGTGAGTGAATTCAGGAGAATGTAAGGCTATGAGAGTAAATTTATCCAGAAAATCTGGAGTGGTGCCCCAAAGGCGCTGAGGTACTAACATTTTAGTATCTGCAGCGGACTGGGTACCAGATATATTGGTTCTTCCTCTCGTATGGTTTTTACTGGTGATGCTAAAAGGGGGGACCTGATGGATGAGCAACTCAGGGCCTCCATATCATTTTCCAAGCTTGCGCCCTGGAGAGGTACTCCAACTTTGCCTTGAACATCGACACAACATGGGAGACAGCAGTCACCAGTTCTAAGCTCTTACTCGATTGGCGTAGAGTTGAGCGCCAGGGGCTGCCTCTGACGAAGGGAGAGATCATCGTATCTCACTGGACAACTATCGCCAGCCATAAAACTGGGCAGTCCCCAGACAATAGGATGTTGTACCACCACAATCTGCCTGCTTCAGTGGGTACTTGGAGCTTAGAATTTTATAACATGACATGTGGATTGTAATCGGCGCACCAGGCAAATCAAGTAAAAGAAAACATCCTTAAAGATAGGGTGCTGGAATGTCTGCACCATGGAATGTCTGCACCTGGATAATCTGAGGACCTTCAGCAGATCAAAGATGCACGTAAAACTGCCGTGGTCAATGACAAGCTGAAACAACTCAATTTGGATATCTCATCCCTCCAAAAAACATAGCTAGCATCAAGTGGATCTCTCAGAGAAAATGACTACACATTTTTCCGGTAGGGGAAAAGTGCAGAAGAAATGCGAGAGCTTGGAGTGGGGTTTGCTATCAAGAAATCACTTCTGGGGATGATTGAGCCACCTATGGATGGATCAGAGAGAATTTTGGCACTATGCATGTTCACATCTGAGGGCCCAGTCAAACTTGTCAGTGTGTATGCCCCAAGACTCGCCTCGTCTTCTGACATCAAGGACCCAGTTCTATGGCCAGTTGAACCCTGCAAGGTGTGAGTGTCCCAGAGCTCAGGCTAGAGCCCAAGCCTGACAGTCTACACCATTTGGTGGAACGTCTACCCCACACTGGCTCATGAGGGGTTAATACAGCCCCTGGCTGCCAGGAAGCAGCCAATCAGAGGGAGACTGGGAGGAGCAGCCAATCAGGGCAGAGCTGGCCCATATAAGAAGGGCTGCAGAGCAGCTTCAGTTACTCCCTGGAGCTTGAGGAGGGAGGAGGACTGGCTGCCTTGCAGGCAGAGGGCAGCAAGCATCTGGACATAGCGGTGCTTCAGGCAGGGACCCAGGGATCTAAAGGTAGCTCCCGGCAGGCTGCAGGGATCTGTAGGCTGAGGCCCTGAGGCAAGGGCAAAGAGGGTGCTGGGGCTGCGGAGAAGTGGCCCAGGGAGATCTACAGGTGAGTCAAAGGGGATGCAGCAAGTAGCAGCCATCCACAGGGTCCCTGGGCTTGGACCCAGAGTAGTAGGCAGGCCCATATCCCCCTCATCCCCACTTGCCGCTGAGGAAGTGACTGGACTGAGGGACTACGACACTGTCCCCTGGAAGGGGGGAACATGGAGTGTGGCACAGCCACAGGGCTGTGTCATGAAGAAGATGCTGTGGTCCTGGGAGTGACATGGGTCCCAGGAGCAGAAGTGATGTTGCCGAGACATCACCAGTAGAGGGAGGACTGACATACAGAGCGAATCCCCAGGGCAACCAGTAGGAGGTGCCGCAGTGGTGAATTGCACCCCGTCACACACCACAATTGAACAGCTCCTTAGCCTGAGCCCTGTGAGCCTGAGTCAGCTGGCACAGGCCAGCCAGAGGTGGCTAATTGCAGTGTAGACATACCCTGTGTAGCTTGAAACTTCTCTCTCACTGAGAGAAGTTGGTCTAATAAAGGATATCACCTCACCCACCTGGTCTCTCTAATGTCCTGGGACCAATATGGCTGCAACAACACTGCTTAAAACACAGGCATGGCACATGGTTTCATGAGCCATGCCAAGACCCGGCAAACATGCATCAGCAGTAGGCTGTGTAGGCAGGGGCAGCTCTAGGTATTTTGCTGCCCCAAGCACGGCAGGCAGGCTTGCCCTACGCCCAGGGGTGGCTCCAAGCACCAGCACGCCAAGCGCGTGACTGGGGCGACAAGCCATGGGGGGCGCTCTGCCGGTCGCCGCAAGAGCGGCAGACAGGTTGCCTTTGGTGGCATGCCTGTGGGAGGTCCCCGGTCTCGTGGATTTGGCGGCAGCCTATGGGAGGTCCGCTGAATCCGTGGGACCAGCAGACCCTCCGCAGGCATGCCGCTGAAGGCATCCTGCCTGCCGCCCTTGCGGCAACCGGCAGAGCGCCCCCCCATGGCTTGTTGCCCCAGGCACGCGCTTGTCGTGCTGGTGCCTGGAGTCACCTCTGGGCGAAGGGCATTGTTTTTCACTGCCTTTCTGGTTACAGGCCTACACCAGTGCTGCAAAATAGACAGTCTTGGCCTGCTAGACATTTCTGGCCGACAGCTGCTACTTTTTAATTTTTCCCCACGAGGTTTTCTTTTAAGGACCCCAACAGGGAGTGGTGGGTGGAACAGCCCTTCCTCTTATTCTTTTCTACTCACCAATTTTGGTCTATTGATTTTTCAATCCCCCACTTTTCTTATTTACCAGGCATGCTGTTAACACAGTCTTTGAATTAAACTGACTAGCCTTTTTTGGTTAGACTAATTTAGTCTTTCTGTCTCCCTTTCCCACCTTCTTCCCTTAGCTATTATTGTTACAGAGTGTTGTGACATTTAATGGACTTCTACTCCTGCCTTACACTTGATCTTACAATTAGGATAAGTTTGTAGACCCAGTTATTACAACACACACCACCCCCACACAGGTCACTCCTTCCCTTTAAAGACCCTTCCCAGTATCTAGCTACCACTGATAGTTTATCAGACTGCAGAAACAGCATACAAAGCAATGTGATTTTTTTGTCCCATGCCCCTAGAGGAGTGTATGTTGATCCACATGCTGTATTGTTCCCACTCCCTTGCCAGTTCTGAGCTGCTATAGAAGCAATGGTATGTTCTCGGGTGTTCTCTTTCACAGATACCATATGAAAGGTTATTTCACTTAACATCAGAGGCCAGAGTCTTGCACTCAGTTTTACTGGCGCAATCTCATTCTAGTTAACGGGCTCCACTGGTGAAGAGTGAGAGCAGAGCCAGAACTCCTGGGTTCTCATTCTGGCTCTGCCTCACCAGTCATTTAACTTCTGCATTAGCTTCCTCATCTGTAAAATTGGGAAATTACCTACCTACCTTTCAGGGATATGGTGAGGATTAGTTTATATTTGGACAGCCGTTGGAAGATGTAAAATGCTAGGTAAGTGTTACTGTGTGGCTAACAAATCTAAGGTCAGAATTTAAAAGGAGATAATACATTTATCAATTTATTTGGGCCAAATCCTGAAATCTCTGTTAATGGCCAAGCCTTGCAAGCCTTATTCTAGTATTCACATTGAACTATTCCTGTAAGGAAGGCAAGAGAGACTTGGCCCTCACTCAGATCCTCCACTGAAGTCAATAGAGCTTTCCCCTTATTTAGAGCTTCATAAAAGCCCACAGGACCTGACCGTTGACTTCTCATTTTCTTAGCCACCGGAAGGTTTTTCGTTTTGGAGAAAAGCTTGTTCTTCCTGCAGTGAGATCATAATTCAGTCCATATGGCATCAGGATCCCTTGCTGTGGAAGTGTGACTTGCAGTCATCAAAAACTGAGCATGCTGACTTAGATATACAAGCCGGTAGGACAGAAAGCTCTCGTTTAAAGACACACATCTAATAATGACACAACGATATTTTTAAAATCTGCACAACATATCTAATGAAACGATGCCCTAAAGGTAGTACCTCTAGGGCAGGTTGCAGACATAATTGATGGAGCATGATCAAGGAGATCTTGGAGGTTCAAGGAGAAGAGGTAACTTAACTGCAGATGATCAAAGAGCTCAGAGTTTACAGTCCTCACAGCTTCTTGTCAAACTGTCTTAAATGGGCTGTCTTGATTATCACTACAAACGTTTTTTTCTCTCCTGCTGACAACAGTTCATCTTAATTAATTAGCCTCTTAGGCCATGTCTACACTTACAGTTTTGCAGCGCTGGTAGTTACAGCTGTGTTAGTACAGCTGTATAGGGCCAGCGCTGCAGAGTGGCCACACTTACAGCAACCAGCGCTGCAGTGTGGCCACATTTACAGCACTTGCAGCGCTGTTGGGAGTGGTGCATTGTGGGCAGCTATCCCACAGAGCACCTCGTCCCATTTCGGCGCTGTGGCTTGTGGGAAGGGGAAGGAAGTGTGAGTGTCTTTCCGCTTCCTGTTCCAACGCCCCGTGGTTCTTTGCTACACGTTCCTAGCAGTTTGGCGGCATTGTGATTCTACAGCGCTTTTTCTGCTATTTTTCTTATAAATGGAGCCTGAGCAGCTGACCACCTTATTGATGAATGTTGCCAGCACATCACACATGGCAGTGGAGCTATTCCTTCAGCTGCAAAGTGAGCGTGACAGTGACAGTGAGGAGTCAGACGATGATATTGAATCACCTCACTGTGAAGACAGTAAATTGCTTGTGGCAGTAACAGACGTGCTCAGCTCTGTGGACTGGCGCGTTTGGGCTCGGGAAACCAGCACTCAGTGGTGGGATCACATCGTCCTGCAATCTTGGGATGACGAGCAGTGGCTGCAAAACTTTCGGATGAGAAAAGCCACTTTCATGGCACTGTGTGCTGAGCTCGCCCCTACCCTGCGGCGCAGGGACACGAGATTGAGAGCTGCCCTGCCAGTGGAGAAGCGGGTGGCTATTGCAATCTGGAAGCTGGCAACTCCAGACTGCTTCAGATCGGTGGCGAACCAGTTTGGAGTGGGAAAGTCTACAGTTGGAATGGTGCTGATGCAAGTTTGCACAGCCATTAATTGCACCCCGCTAAGAAGAACCGTGACTCTTGGGAACGTGCAGGACATTGTGGATGGCTTTGCAGAAATGGGGTTCCCTAACTGTGGAGGGGCAATAGATGGGACGCATATTCCTATTCTGTCACCACCCCACGTGGCATCAGAGTATGTTAATCGCAAGGGGTATTTCTCCATGGTTCTGCAAGTGCTTGTGGATCACCGTGGGCGTTTCACTGACATTTACTCAGGATGGCCTGGAAAGGTGCACGATGCACGCATCTTTAGGAACAGTTCCCTGTTCAGGAGGCTGAGGGCCGGGACTTTTTTCCCAGACCGCAAGATCACAGTAGGGGACGTCGAAATGCCCACTGTGATCCTTGGAGACCCCGCTTACCCCTTAATGCCCTGGCTCATGAAACCATATACAGGGAAGCTTGACAGGAGCAAGGACCGGTTCAACTACAGGCTGAGCCGGTGCAGAATGACTGTGGAGTGTGCTTTTGGCCGTTTGAAAGCCCGCTGGTGCTGTCTTTATGGGAAGCTAGATTTGGGGGAAAGCAGCATCACCGCTGTTATATCCGCGTGCTGTACCCTCCATAATATTTGTGAAGGGAAGGGTGAAAGATTCAGTGAGGAATGGACCTCCGAGGTTCGACGCCTAGAGGATGAGTTTGCTCAGCCAGAGAGCAGGGCTAATAGGGAGGCCCAGGAAAGGGCTTCAAGGATTAGGGATGCTTTAAGGGAGCAATTTGATGCTGAGAGCCAACAGTAATGTTTGATGCATTTGATGTGCTTTGCTTTACCTTAGTGTATAATATTTACCACTTCCAGCAATAATATAACGTAGTGAAATAGAAAAAAAAACCTTTATTCAACATACAGTACATAACAGGCAAGGGGGTTGGGGTGGTGGACTGTACATTCATAGGTTTGAATATGTCCTATTTTGATCACTATTCAATGTCTGCTGCACTTCAGGATTACTATGCTGCAAAATAATGGGGGTGGAGTGAACAGGGTAAGAATTATAGTTATCAGGGCTGGTAGGTGATCGTACAGGTGTTGGGGGCAGCTGGGGATAATAAGGAACTGGCTGCTGGAGAAAGTTGTTTTGTGGAAATACTGGGGAACAAGGAAGAGGGCTTTGGGAGGGCTGTGGGTTACAATGGTACATATTTGTCTGCATGGCTACAAGAGACTCGAAAGACTCAGTTTGGCGAGCCAGGAGGCTTATCATCTGCTTTGTGGTTTTTTTGGCAGACAATTCCTTTCTCTTGCTTTTTGTTTGCCTCCATTCATGTACGCTCTGTCTCCATTCATACATCTTCTCTCTCCATTCCTGTGTCTTCCTACTTTCTCTGTTGTAGTGGCTCATAACAGATTTGATCAATTCCTCTTTTGATTTTCTAGGATTCTGTCTCAAGTTCTGTAACCTACGTGAGGCCGGTGATCCGGCTGCAGTAGTCAAGGTCACTAGAAAAAAGAGAGATAGAACCATGTAATACACAGAGGCTACATTGTTTATTATCACACATTGAAGGACTTTTTAGACTTTTGGTAGCATCCTTCTCACATACCTCACATAACACAGAAAGGGCAGGGAAGCTAAGTCATGGCGAGCAACGGGGTGAGTGGTTTTGCCCCGATTTCCCCTTGGGAGTGGGAATTGACCAATGGGTCACTGGGGTTTATCAGCAATGGGTACAGGAGGTAGCTGGTGTCCTGAAGAGGGGACAGTAGTGAACAGGAAGGTGGTGAGCTGCTTGGGAGGGGGGGTTGTTCTTTGGTCCGCGTTCACGCCGTCCTGCTGGGGGGGGGGAAGCACCGCGGTGCTGGATGCCTACTTGGAGGGGGGGGGTTGGGAACACCGGAACGCACCGCGGTGCTGGATGCCTGCATGGAGGGGGGGTGGGGAACACAGGAGCACACCGCGGTGCTGGATGCCTGCTTGGAGGGGGGTGCATAACACCGGAGCACACCGCGTGGATGCTTATGTGCTGGGAGGGAGGGTTGGGAACACCGGAGCACATCGCGTGGATGCTTACGTGCTGGGAGGGGGGGTGGGGAACACAGGAGCACACCGCGGTGCTGGACGCCTGCTTGGAGGGGGGGTTGGGAACACAGGAGCACACCGCGGTGCTGGATGCCTGCTTGGAGGGGGGTGCATAACACCGGAGCACACTGCGTGGATGCTTACGTGCTGGGAAGGGGGGTGGGGAACACCGGAGCACACCGCGTGGCTGCCTACGTGCTGGGAGGGTGGGGGTTAACAACAGAGCGCCATGGGCTGGGGAAACGCGAACCTGGCGCCCTGCACTCAAGTATCCCTAAACTCTCAACAGGGTTTCCTACTGCCAGACATATCACTGCTGCGTGTTACCTGGGAAGAGAGGGAGGATCTTCTACAGGAATGTGGATACCGCCCTGGCCCCTATGCAGCTTGCCTGTGTGCAGCCATGGTCCCCCCACCCCTCGCTGCACAGTGGATCGGACGAGTTAGCCTGACCGGGACAGGGACCACGGTGGCTCTCCCAATCAACTTGAGAAAGCACATTTCAAACGCTCTTGCTGCAACTTTTCAAGAGATTACCGAGGCAGATTACAGAGACGTGATAGAGCAAATCAATGGGCTATTCCACGTTTAGGCATGCATGCAGGCAGCCATAACCAAAACCCTCCTCTCCCAAAACATAAAAATCTGCTTACCCCGAGCACGATCCTCAGTTTCTTCCTCACCATCAACTTCCAGCTGCTGCGACTGGCTAGCCTCCTCCTGGCTTGAGAAGAGCTCCTGGCTGCATGTGTACTGGGACTCCGGGGTGTCTCCCTCCACACCAGTAGCCTCACTGTCGCCGTCCTCTACAACCTCCCCCACTTCTCTCTGCTCTGAACTCTCCATCGTGCTCCTAGGATTGGCAGTGGGGTCACATCTAAGTATGGCATCCAGCTCCTGGTAAAAACGGCAGGTTGTGGGGGCAGCTCCTGAGCGGCGATTTCCCTCACGAGCTTTGCAGTAAGCACTCCTCAGCTCTTTAATTTTGACCCTGTACTGCAACGCGTCCCGTTCATGGCCCCTTCTCATCAAGGACTGCGATATCTGACCATAGGTATCATAATTTCTCCTTCTGGAGCGCAGCTATGCTTGCACAGCCTCCTCTCCCCAAACACTTATGAGGTCCTGCAGCTCTGCATTGGTCCATGCTGGGGTTCGTTTGGTGCGTGGAGGCATGGTCGCTGAGTGATTGATTGATTAATTGCTCTCCACACCTGGCTGAGCAAACAGGAAGGGGATTTTTAAAATTCCCAGGGCATTTAAAGGAGGGGTCAGGTGAGCCCAGGGCAGTGGAGTTTGCATGATTACCAGAGAGGCTTCTAAGGTATGCTGGGATACCTGCTTATGCCAAAGAGGTCAGTAAAAACGCTGGTGGGTGTCTACACTTGCTAACCAGCGCTGAATCACCAGCGCTGGATCCTCTACACCCGAGGCTCGACCGGATGTACAGCCAGCGCTGCAACCAGGGAGTTGCAGCGCTGGCCGTGCTGTGCAAGTGTGTACACCACCTACGTTGCAGCGCTGTAACCCCCTCACCAGCGCTGCAACTCTGTAGTGTAGACAAGGCCTTAGAGTTGGTTGGGCAACTCCCACCTTTTCATGTTCTCTGTATGTGTATATGTATCTCCTCACTATATGTCCCATTCTATGCGTCTGATGAAGTGGGCTGTAGCCCACGAAAGCTTGTGCTCAAATAAATTTGTTAGTCTCCAAGGTGCCACAAGGACTCCTGTTCTTTTTGTGGATACAGACTAACACGGCTGCTACTCTGAAAAAAGTAGCCAACGCACGAGCACGGTGCCAGTTCCTCCTATCAGTAGTGAACTCAAAAGCTGCACAGCTGTAAATAAAAGCATGGAGGAGAAATGAAGGTTAGAGAGGAAGAAAGCCTCAGCTCGTAAAAGCTGGAAGACCACAGTGCAAATCACATTTCATTTCACTACTGAGAGTCATAAGGAAAGACTCCTCTTCCTGCACTTGCAGCTGTAGGTGTTGTCTTAAGACTTAGGATTTGATGCTAGAGAGAGACGTCAAATATTAGATAACCAAAAGTGACCTGAATGTACCTACAGTAGTATGTAAACAAAGTGTATAGTGTACCACTATGAGAAAATCTAACCCAGTGTGTTTGCATCTTTGGGCATGTTACAGCTCCTGTACGTGTGCTGTATGTTTTGATATAGTTCAATTCATTTTGGACTTAGGTGAAGATTCATATATTTTTGTGTCAGTGTGCATATTTTTGCATCGGTGGGTATTTTCAGTCAATTGGTGATCTTGAGGGTGGGGGACAAAAATTACTCAGGTTTACAGAGCTGGGAGAAAAAAGTTAAAGTAGAGAGAAGTGACATTCTGGGCGTGCATTGTAAAAACTTCTTTGAATTCATGGAAGAATGATCATTGTTCTTGGGAAGGTAGAACATCGAGCCTCACTGGGTAAAAGGGATGACTGTTGAGTGTCTGTCAGTGAGAACGTGCACCTGGGTAATCAATAGTCTAAAACAAAATAAAATGTACCCCGCTGTCATTTCTTAGCTATCTGTCAAGTTTAGACTAATGAAGAGAACAGAGAGGACAGGTTTCTGTCATGTTACCTATTTGTGCTAATTATACTACTTAAAAGCATAGTGGCTCATCAGTTGCAAGAAATTGCATAATGTAGAGTGGGAGTTAATAGGCAGAACCTTCACTTGTAATATAGTGAGTGGGTGAAGGTACAGTGCCTCTCCTGGGAAAGTACCACACACCACAGTTCTGAGGGAAGAGGCCTACCTGCATTTCAGCAAGCTGCGGCTATTAAAAGCAAATAAAAAGAGCAAATGCTTCTGGGGTGAAAGAGAGGCAAATAGGATTTTAATATGTGTTTAATAGATACCATTTCAGTAAGCTTTTAATGCTGTGACAGCTTGGCTCTGGGGACTGGCTAGCCTAGTGCTAGAGGGCTTTGCCTCTGGGTTCATGGTTCAAATCCAGATCAGGGTGATAGTCCATGTGACAGTTGTTCCATGGCTTATGTGAGATGAGCTGGTTTTAGATCAGTTCCTACTACCCCAACATCTCAATCACAGTTAACGCCCTCTTTTGGCAGTCTCATCATAAAGAGTAATGGTTGGACTGGCATGGAGACTGAGCTACCTTTTATAGGTGGTCCCTCCTGCTGAATAGGGCTGCTAAATTTCTAATCTCACAAAACCAAACATCCTTGCCCCCGCCCCTTCTCTGGGGTTTTCACTAGGCTGGGGTTGGGACAGGGGATTGGGATGCAGGAGGGGTGCAGACTCCGAGGTGAGGCCAGAAATGAGGGGTTGAGAGTGTGGAGAGAGCTCTGGGCTGGGTCAGGGGTATGGGATGGGATGAGGACTCCGGATGGGGGTGCGGGCACTGGGGTGGGGCCAGAGATGAGAGGTTTGGAGTGCAGGAGCGGGCTCAGGGCTGAGACAGGGGATTGGGGTTTGGGAGGGGGTGCGGGATTCAAGAGGGAGTTTGGGTGTGGAAGGGGGCTCAGGACTAGGGCAGGGGCTTGGGGTGTGGGAAGGAGTGTGGAATCTGGGAGGGGGCTCAGGGCTGGAACATGGGGTTGGGGTGCAGGCTCTGGGAGGGAATTAGGGTGTGGGAGGGGGTTGGGGTGTGCACTCCAGCTCTCCCGGAAACAGACAGCATGTTCGGCTCCTAGGGGGCGGGGCATCCAGGCACCTCCATTCACAGGCGCCACCCCTTGCAGCTCCCATTATCTATAGTTCCTGGCCAATGGGAGCTGCGGAGTCAGTGCTGAGGATGGGGGCAGAACGCGGAGCTTTCCTCTGTGCCTATGGGACGCAGGGGTATGCCAGACTCTTCCGGGAGAGCTGCACAGAGCCAGGGCAGGCAGGGAGCCTGCCTTAGCCCTGCTGTACCCCCGACCGCACTTTTAATGGCCCAGTCAGCAGTGCTGACTGGAGCCACCAGGGTCCCTTTTCAACCAGGCGCTCTGATCGAAAACCAGCCACCTGGCTACCCTATCATCAAGTGATACTGTGGCAGGCGATGAATCTGCGAGCAGCAAGGGCAACGGAGCAGAGAGCTGGGCCCAGCCCTGCAGGCCAGAGCTGCCAATACGAGGTGAGTGCCAGGCGGGCTCAGCCCCCCAAGAAATATGCTCCCCAGCTGCCTGTGTAGCAGCCAGTCCGAGGAGCCAGGCTGCGAATCCCTTGTTCTCACAAGATCGTGCTGAAAGCAATGAGGCTATTTGAAAAGCGAGGTGCTACTCAGGGAGAATAAGGGGATCACAAGATGGCCCTCTAATCTTTTCAAATGTTGTTATTTAGTGGATTTCCTCTGTTAGAAATGCAGTATTATTACTGGGGTTTCCTTTCATCGTGTAGGCACTGTTTAATTTTAGTATAATCCCTTCCCTCACCTCATTCCCCTTGGTTTATAACACATCCTTTCTCTTCTCAGTGCCTGGCTTGGCTGTTTGTGTAAACAGGAAATGATCCAGGGGGATCTCTGGGACTCAGGACATTTCATACATAGCTCATAAAGTGCCATCTCCCTCTCAGATGGAAGGCAGCTCCCCTCTTCCCCCTGCAGGATTACCATATGGTAACGTGAGCTGTTTGACACTGGAGCTGGAGTTCTCTAATTTAGGAAACGGACACAGAACAGCACGGAAAGAAGAGTGTTCATCTGGATTTTAACAATTTCTTTCCGTCTCCAGGGATTTACTATATATTCTGTTCATTTGAGGTGATACTCACCCCCGTGCAGAAGGCCAGCACCAGGTCTACACACCCTTTGTGTCCCACATAAGCCCCTACGGATTGAGTCATGCCTACTTTGTGGTGGACGTTGGCATGGCATTGCGTTGCATCCTCTAGCTGTGGAGTGAAATGGGCATATTCAGGGTTGCCCCCTCCTCTCGCTCACAGCAGTGTAAGTAAGAAGTGACTCCAGTGACTCCAGTGAACTCCGTGGAGCTGCACTGTTGAAAATCTAGTGTCAGAGGAGAGTCAGGCCCGCAGATTATAGTTGCTGTTTTGTACTACTGCAAAATACTGTCCTTGATCACTCACCCTGGCTTACTGTGTTACCAGCAGTGCCTTGAGGGGGAGGGATAGCTCAGTGGTTTGAGCATTGATCTGCTAAACCCAGGGTCATAAGCTCAGTCCTTGAGGGGGGCCACATAAGTATCTGGGGCAAAAATCAGTACTTGGTCCTGCTAGTGAAGGCAGGGGGCTGGACTCCTTGACCTTTCAAGGTCCTTTCCAGTTCTAGAAGATAGGATATCTCCTATTATTATTGAGAGACTGGAAAGAACAGGTAGCAGAGGCCAATGGGAGAGAAGGGTGGCTCATGTTCATAGCCATTGCAAGGACAGGCTGGGACTCTGCAGTATGTACAGGTAATCCCCATGAATACAGTCTGGCTCATTGTCTCTCTCTAGTGCTCAGACCATGTAAAGAGTGCCCCCCCCCATGCTATAAAAACTCCATGGCCACAATTGTTTTTTTGGGTATAAAAGCCAGGACTTGCATTAGAGGGTAGCAAGCAGGGCAATTGCCTGGGGCCTCATGCCACAGATGCTCCCATGAAGCTAAGTTGCTCAGGCTTTAGCTTCATTCCTGGATGGTAGGCTCAGAGCCCTGGGCTTCAACCCCACATAATGGGGCTTTGGCTTTCAGCTCTGGGCCCCAGCAAGTCTAATGCTGGCCCCACTTCATGCTTCCCCCCCAAACCTGCTCATGGCCCCCCAGGGGGCCTCAGACCCCTGCCTGAGAACCACTGCTTAAGCAGCAGTGAGCCATGCTTTCAGGGCCAGCACTACCATTTAGGCAGCCTAGGCAATCGCCTAGGGCTCCAGGATTATTGAGGGGGTGGCATTTTGCTGGGGGGGCAGCAGGCAGCTCCGGTTGACCTGCCACAGGCATGCCTGCGGAGGATCTGTTGGTCTGCAGCTCTGGTGGAGCTGCCGCAGTCATGCCTGCTGACAGTCGACTGCTCCCGTGGCTCCGGTGGACCTCCCGCAGGCATGCCTGTGGCAGCTCCACCGGAGCCACGGACCAACGGACTCTCTCCAGGCATGCCTGCGGCAGCTCCACCAGAGCCATGGACCAACGGACCCTCCGAAGGAATGCCTGTGGCAGCTCCGCCAAAGCCACAGGATCAGCATGGGGGGCGGCAAAATGGCTGTGCGCCTAGGGCGCGAGAAACCCTGGTGCCGGTCCAGCATGCTCTCTAGATCTAGAGGGACTGGGTTCAAATCCCACAGATGACCCAGGTGTCATTAATACTCAGTTCCTGTGCCTATCTATATGCAGTGGAAGTGCATTGTATTATGCTTCAAAAACAGCAGCAACTGGAGGGCTTGGTAGTGTTTCCTGACTGCAGCCTCAGTCTGGTAAGAGAAGCCGCATACACATCATAGTTCTGCTACCAAAAAGATGTGATACCAAAACTGATTCCTTATAGAGTTAAGATAAATTGTCATGAGCCAGATTTAAATATAAGTGTGTCCACAAAAGATTTGCACTGATTAACCAAATCAACTGTTAAGTCAATGTAAGGTTAGACTGGTGTAACTTTGAATATAAATGAGACCCTTACCTTCTTTTGGAGCTATGAATGCTCATTACTTCTCCACATTAGATGTCCCAAGATGGGTTCCCAAAATTTAAGGTGCTTCTAATTGCTTGAACTACCAAGAGAAGTAACTTTTTCCATGAATGTTTAAAAGAAACAGTTATTGGAAACTTAGAATTTTGATGCCAATTTACTTAAAAATAATGTTAAAAATGTGTTAGGAACCAACCCACATTCCAGTTGTATTCCCAATATATGGCCACAAAGTGGAAAACCCTTTTACTTTTCTTCCTTATGGAAAATACAAATGCATAGTAAATTAAGTCTGTAGTTATATATTCAGAGCATTTAAGGCCTGAAGACAAAATTATAATCATCTAATCTGATCTCCTGCATAGCAGAG
This sequence comes from Gopherus evgoodei, assembly GCF_007399415.2. Lineage (NCBI taxonomy): Eukaryota > Metazoa > Chordata > Testudines > Testudinidae > Gopherus > Gopherus evgoodei. Next base: position 123,583,414 of record NC_044327.1, read on the forward strand.
GCCATAGTATTTCCCCAATAATTTCTACATTAAGCCTATAACTTCTGTTTAGGCTAGAGTGTGTCTTCTAAAAGATAAATGATTTTGATTTACTGACTTGCAGTGATGAAATGGTACTTAAAGATGTAGGCAGATAGAGAGCTTGATTTGAAATCATTATTCTGCCTTTGGTAGTTCCAGTGTTTTCATTAAATTTCATAGACAGCGTGGGCTCCCTCTGGTGTCTAATTTGAATATCTGAAATTTAATTTTATTTGCCCTTTCATCCCAGCCCAACGAATAGTGCAGGTAGGTTTAACTGAGAAAGCTGTGTTTTCATTTCTGTGTTTTCATCAAAAACTTGATTATCAGTCTACTGTTAATTGTGATGTAGATTAGTAAATCCACTTAAATGATTAAATCCACTTCTTACTGTTTAAATCTTTGTTTTCTAAATTAAAAGGATCTCAGATCAAAAACATGTACTGGGGGGGGCGGAATCCAAAGAAAACGTCAACTGCTTAAAATTGTGATTATTAACAAGAAGAACCAAACTCAAAATGCTATTCCTGTCATGTAGAAATTGTAGCTTTCATCCTATGAAAAGACACCGGGGCAGATCTTAAAAAAGTACTTTGTGCCCATTCAGGCCTGTAAATGAAGGGAGACAGATTTTCAGAAGTGCTCAGCACCCGGCAGCAACCCACTGCTGTCCTTGTCTTTAGTGGGAGCTGCTGGGTACTGACCACTTGAAAATATGGTGACTTCACTTAGGTGCCTAATCAGGCGCTAAGCAGTTTTGAAAACCTGGCCACTTATTTAAACTGTCTAACTGGAAAGTGGTGGTGAGAGCTCTCTCTTGAAAATCTGTCCATTAGCATTTGAATTCCTAAAGGGGCAGGGACACTTGGCATTTTGCAGTCACATATGGTACCAGTGTTTTGCTTTTGTGTAATAACTTTGCTCTATCCTGGGGCCAGACCTTGCAGTCCTAAAAGGGACAGGGAACACTGGCATTGGCTTCAGGCATGCTTCCCTTGATAAACAAAGTTAGGTTTCAGAATCTAACATTTTTTGTAACCTTTAATATTTTTGTCCTTGTTCTTCCTTAGGTACTTTGAGTTTTATGAAGGGCCTTTTGAATACAACTCCACCAAATGCCTGGAATTAAGACAGGATATCATTGAGGTGAAAGTGCTCTCTATGTAAGTATGAGCAATTGCTTTATAAAATGGTTGCCTTGTCAGACAGGTTACAAACACACATATAATGAGGAGGACAAAGACACATCTCGAAGGAGCAGGGATTTTGAGCTTCCATGTCAAAGTAATGGGGATTAAGAACTTGATCCCCAGTGGAGGCAACGGGGTTCTTTCCATTCATTTCAGTAGGCTTTGGGCCAGGCTCAGTGCCACCGCCTGAATTTGATTAATGTAAGGAGCCCATGTTTTCATCTCTAATAGTCTACTCAGGGCCCTCTACTGAGATCATATCCTGTGTTTTCATTTGCCAAGTAATTTAAACAATTCAGTAGCATAGCATGATTCTGTCATTTGATCAATGCAGTATCAGAATTCTGTCTTGTATGGTCCCACAGGTACGTCAGGAAATGTATCAGTTGCCTAAGAGGATTATACATCCCTGAAAAGGGGTTTTAAAATATAATAAAAAGGTAAAATAATAACTGATGTAAGGACAAAATTCTCTTCTTCAGTCCACAGTGCATATTCCTTATTTTCACTACAGGCCTCCTTAGTACATGTCCAGCACATACTCCCATTGATACCCTAGGGAGTTGTGCTCATGAAACAACTGCACAATAGGAAAATGTCCATGTAGCAGCTGGAAGGACGCTTCCCAGTGCAGGCAGACAAGCGCTTGTTCTGCTCAAGCTAGTACGCTAAAAATAGAAAAGTAGCTGGATGCAGGCAGCCTCTTGAGTACAAACCTGCCTGGACTGCCTAGGTGCATGCTCGGGTGGCTTGCCCAGGCAGCTGCCTGAGCTATCTTTAGCTACACCACTATGTTTAGTGCACTAGCTCTAATGCAGGGGTCGGCAGCCTTCAGCATGCAGCCCATCCGGGTAATCTGCTGGTGGGCCGCGAGACATTCTGTTTACGTTGACCATCCACAGGCACGGCCCCCTGCAGCTCCCAGTGGCTGTGGTTCGCCATTCCTGGCCAATGGGAGCCAGGGCTTCCCAGAGAGGGGGGCAAGTGGGGCAATTTGCCCCAGGCCCCACAGGGGTCCCCACAAGAATATAGTATTCTATAATATTGCAACTTTTTTTTATGGAAGGGGCCCCCAAATTCTCTGAATCCTCTGGGTGACCCTGATTGGAGCTGCGGGAAGCAGCGGCCAGTCAACGTAAGCAAAATGTCTCACAGCCCACCAGCGGATTACCCTGCTGGGCCGTGTGCCGAAGGCTGCCGACCCCTGCTCTAATGCATGCGTTTCTACCCACACTGAGAATCACTCTCCAGCTGCAGAGTAGACATACCCTATGACTGAGTTCTGAGCTATGAGAAGAGGACTTTGACCTAGACAAAGTAACTTTAAAATCTTCTCTACAAAACTGTAACAAATCCTGGAGAGGTTCCACATGTAAATGAAAAACAGCCCAGGTATTGGTTAAAAAATTTATTTATTATTAAAAATAATGTCACCTTGAAAACAGTTTCAGAGTGATAGCCATGTTAGTCTGTATCAGCAAAAACAACGAGAAGTCCTTGTGGCACTTTAGAGACTAACAAATTTATTTGGGCATAAGCTTTCGTGGGCTAAAACCCACTTCATCAGATGCCTGGAGTGAAAAATACAGTAAGCAGTATATATATAACAGCACATGAAAAGATGGGAGTTGCCTTACCAAGTGGGAAGTCAGTGCTAACGAGGCCAATTCAGTTAAGGTGGAAGTGGCCTATTCTCAACAGTTGGCAAGAAGAGGTGACTATCAAGAGGGAAAATTACTTTTGTAGTGCTAATGAGGCCAATGCAGTCAAGGTGGATGTCGCCCATTTCTAACAGTTGACAAGAAGGTGTGAGTATCAGCAGAGCGGAAATTACTTTTTGTAGTGACCCAGCCACTCCCAGTCTTTATTCAGGCCTAATTTAATGGTGTCCAGTACATTGGCCAAACAAGACAGTCTCTATGCAAAAGAATAAATGGACACAAATCAGACATCAAGAATTGTAACATTCAAAAACCAGTGGGAAAGCACTTCAATCTCCCGGACACTCAATAGCAGACTTAAAAGTGGCAATTCTTCAATGAAAAAACTTAAAAAACAGACTTCAATGAGAAACTGCAGAACTGGAATTAATTTGCAAACTGGACACCATCAACTCTTTGTGCCTCAGTTTCTCCACCTGTAAAATGGGGGTAATGACACTCACCTTTGTAAAGCCCTTTGTGATCTACTGATGAAAATCAAATCACTATGAGAGAGCAAGGTATTATTATTGTTAAACACAGATCAAGGCATGCTTCCTGTCCTGGGCCCCAATTCAGCTGAGTAGTTTAAGCATGTGCTTAAATTTCATTTATTTCAATGAGACCACTTATGCATTTAAAATTAAGCATGTGAGCAAGTGCTTTGCTGAATCAGGGCCTTGAAGAGCTTTTGTTCTAAGACAAGACAAAGACAAGATAAAATACTGGCTGGCAGATCAGATGAGGAAGGGAAAGGAGGAGGAACCCAACACACACTACTCTTCGGATATTTCTGGCATGCTTTCAGTAGTGTGATTGGCAGGTCCATGCCAAACTCTCTATGTTGGCACTCTTGGTGGTCCTGTGTGGCCCACTGATACCCTCTTAAAGGGAGTGTCTGTAATGGACATAGTTATAAGGATGGTTTTTCCCTTACCTTCTATCTTTCATGTTTTCTGACATGTATCACATTTGGCCTTTAACACATGATCCTGGACAAAATGCCTCTATCCATGGGTGGCGCATGAACTGCCCATTTGTGAAGGCTAGCCCCTGACCCCGCCCCTTCTGCCCAAGGCCCTGTCTCCCTCCCCAGCCCCGAGTGCCCTACCACGGCTGGAGGAGTTCCGCACCAGCCGCCCCGAGTCCTGGCTTACTGGCTGGCCCTAGCCGCTGGGTCCCCTGTCCCAGCCCTGGGCTGCACCAGCCAGTTCTCCTCAGCGCCCGCAGATGCTAGACAGACGGCTCGAGCACCCACACCAGTCATGTCTCGGGCTGCCAGCCAGCTGGCCTGCCTCACCTCCTGCCCCTGTCTCCTTCGGGGATGAGAAGCAGCCTGGGCTGGGGCCATGAGGGAAGAGTTGGAAGCAGGAGGGGCCTCCAGGCAGGGCGTGGGCAGGGCGTGGGCGGGTTCCCCTGGCCTGTTATACGCACCACCCATTTCTCCATTCACAGCATATTCCAGCCACAGGCAGACATTCAGACTTGGTTGCTATCTGAACATTCCGTGGGATTTACTGGAGTCAATCTCGCACTTGTCGTGGCTTCAGAAAAAACCTGCAGCTGGTTCATAAAAGATATATATTTCTTTTAGCCATTGCAGCAGCAGGCCTACACCTCAGCCACTCATTCATCAGCTATTTGTCCAAGGGACTGGGTTCTCTAGGGGTTAGAACAGGTTAACTTGGAAGTAGGATTCAGGGGCTCTGTTCTCAGATCTGCCACTGACTTAGCGTGTGATCTTGAGCAAGATGTTTAACCTCTCTGCCTCAGGTTGGAAACTGGGGATTGTAGTTACTTATTATTTGGATGGTGCCAGTTACTTTATAGACAGGTATAAAAGACAAAGTTCCTGCCTCTGGGTGCTTAGAGCCCCAGTCATAATACAGACCTACTCATAGGCCTAATTATTGTTTGTAAAGTGCTTTGAGATTTTCAGATGAAAAGTTCTAGATATGCAAAGTATTGATGAAAACAGCCATCTAACACAATAGCAACAGCACTTTGCTGTTACAGCTCTGCATGAATCTTGGACATACACCTCCCCCATTGACTCTGTACAGATAGCAAAGCTGGCCTTTTCCCCTATAACTGGCACTGGATGAAGGACATAGGCATAGCAACTTTGTCTAGTTTGCTGACTCACAATGCTTAAAAATAAATCGTGAGAATAGGAACATCTTGCCAGGGTGCGTGCTAGAATCGTGTTCTCTTATATTGATTGCAGGGCATAGAGAAAATCACTGCTCTGTATCTTATCCAGTCGCATTCCAATTTAATAGGATAGAATTAGCCTAGGATATGCAGTTATAAATTATTTGTATTACGGTGATACCATATGTTGTTTAACATAGCAAAGCTCTGTTTGCCATGCTGGGTTCTTCTAATGTGCATGTGGAATATTCTTTTCCCCTTAGTTATCCCTCAGGGATAATGGAAGATTTCCAAATCAGCATGCTCTGATGTGCTTCAGAAGGTACAGTATGACCTAGTTCTTTAAGAGTGACTTCCACACTCTGGAAAGCCCCAAATTACACCAGTGTGAAATATAAAGCTGTTGTTAAAAGACCCTTGTTATTTTATTGAAAACCAGCATAGGGAGCATTCAAACCCAAAGAGAATGCACCAAGATCCAGCAGCCTCCAAGAGACCTCAAACTTCATCAAAGTCCAAAAAGGGACATCATGTATCCATTCTACCTAGATATTTGTGAGTTCCCTGGCACCATGGCAACCTCTGCCCCAATATAACGCGACCCGATATAACACAAATTTGGATATAACACAGTAAAGCAGTGCTCTGGGGGGGGGCGGGCTGGGAACTCTGATGGATCAAAGCAAGTTCAATATAACACGGTTTCACCTATAATGCGGTAAGATTTTTTGGCTCCCGAGAACAGCGTTATATTGAGGTAGAGGTGTATCTAGGTTCCAGGTACTGAAGATCACACATGAACCCGACTAGGTAGGTAGGAGCAACTTCTAGAGCTTTAAGGTAGTCCCATGATGCTGACCATTGAAGTCCTCTTCCTTTCCCCAGAAGATATAAAAGACAATCTTTTAATGTCAAATCTACAGACCAGTCTGGCTCAGACTCTTAGCAGAAGGCTATTTTATGTTCTGCTCTGTGAAATAACTGAGCAGTAAGAACTTTCCCACTCTTAAGTACATTTTCTCTTGATTCTCCCGATGAAAGCTTTTTTTTTTTCTCCCTTATTGAAGTCTGCAGAGTTGCCATAATGGTGAGGCTATGACCTCCACAGCTGTAGGCTAATATGCCACACGCAGGATTATGGTTGGGTTGTAAGGCAGAAAGTATGTGTTACAGTACATCCACATGCAATGGCATGAAGTTAAGCAAAGGAAAATTGAGGCTGGATATCAGAAAAAAAATTCTTCCGAATGTCGACTGTGGAATAGTTTCCCTAAGGGCAGTGGAGAGAATCCCATCACTGGAGACAATTAAAACTAGAGTGGGCAAAGCACTAGCAAAAAATACAGCTGGGAAAAATCTTTAACTGGAAGAGGTGCACTATGGGCTTGCTCCAACCTCCTTTGACATCAGCGGGGACTTTTCCCATTAACTTCAAGAGTAGTTGTTGGGTCTTAGGCATTGCCTGCACTGAGGACATGCTCTGGTTACAGCCATCAGTGGCCAGCCACCATTGTAGCTATCCCAATGCATTGCTGCAGGTACATCTACATTTGAGCGGGGAGGTGTGATTCCCAGCTTGCGTAGACTAACCCATGCTAGCTGTGCTTGAGCTAGTGTCTAAGAGTAGAAGTGTGTCTGTGGTGGCACAGGCAGCTCCTCAGGCTAGCTGCCCCAAGTACAGTCCTACCTGGTCCCATGTACGTACTTGAATGGCTAACCCAAACCATCGCCCATGCAGTCACGTGCACAGTGCTGTTTTTAGGTTCTAGGTCAAGTACAACCAGTGCGGGTCTGTCCACGCAAGCTGGGAATCACAACTTCCAACTCCAGTGTAGACCTAGCCTTATCATAGATAAGCAAGACATCTATCAGTTTCATTTGGCATCAGGATAGCTTACTTAGGCCTGGTCTACACCAGGGGAAGGTGGGGGTGTCGATGTAAGATACACAACTTCAGCTACGGGAATAGCGTAGCTGAAGTTCACGTATCTTATTTTGACTTACCTCCCATCCTCACGGCATGGGATCAACGGCTGCAGCTCCCCCCGTCAACTCTGCTTCTTCTGCTCACCCTGGTGGAGTTCTGGAGTTGAAGGGAGTGTGTTCGGGGATCGATATATTGCGTCTAGACGAGATGCAATATATCGTTCCCCGATAGATTGATCGCTACCCGCCGATCCGGCGGGTAGTCTGAACGTACCCTTAGACTGAAGCTGTTTGGGACAGAGGTCCTCTTTGTGCTCTGTGTTTGTACAATGCCTAGCTCAAAGCTTCCTGCTCTATGACTGGCCTCCTAGATGCTACAGCAAGATAAACAATCAATAATTTGTTCTCCCAGTTTCAAGCAGGGTTAAGTTCCAGGGGTGGAAATCACAGTTTATAGTGGCTTTACATGTACACTAGGGGTTTGCAGCTACCGTGATGGCTGAAATTCCTAGTGTGGACAAGGCCTCAGAGGAGAACTTGAGGCTTTATACTTTGAGAATGGGATTTTCAAAGGGGCCTAAAGAAACTGGGCACCACATTCCCCAAATCTTTTCCAGATCTAATCTCTGTGAGTCCATAAATTAGCCATCATTGCCAAATGGAATCCAGAAAAATCACACACAGAGATCACCTTGTTTTTTAAACGTTCAGGTTTCTTTCAGAATTGAAGGAAGAGAATCTGAAAATATAAGTGTGATTAAAAAGAGAAACAGGCATAAATAGGATGTGTGTATTGACATTAACTGCCACTACTTAATTAGACTTCAGGGTCTGTCTTTAATGTCAATGTATACATTTGTGGTTTAGTGGACAGGACACTGGACTTGGACAGTTCTGGACTGTACCTGTCTATGTTACTGACTTCTGCATGACTTATGCAAGTCACTTCACTTCTTTGTGCATTCTTTCCTCTTCTTCTCTTTGCCTGCCATATCTGTTTAGATTGTAAGCTCTTTGGGGCAGGGAATGTGTTTGTACAGCACCTAGCACAACAGAGCCCCAATCCTGGCTGGGGCCCTGTAGGCACTACTGTAGTAGAAATAATAACAGTAAGAAGAACCATCGTGTCCCCATTCCAGGGTGCAACCAGACCGGAGAGGGGGGTTGTGCCTTACCATGCTTGCTGTGGTAGCTCCCACGTTGGGTCAAGTCACAAGCAGCCTGCCAGCAAGCAAGTCACACTCTGAGTGTCTATGTATAACAGTAGCCCTGGTCTAACACCTCTGATCCTAGCAGCCTGTCAGCACACACGAGTTGCACTCTGGCTTCCAGCAACCTTGATTACTACTTGCAGGGTGACCCCAACATACTCCCAGTCCCTAATTTCCTCCAAAATGTGTGTGTTCTGCTCTGCCCAGCCTTCTCCTGGGCAGTTCAGATATTAAAAGTCCTTTGCCCCTGTAAAGGGTCAATAGTCAACAGTTTTCTACTCTTAACTGATCTTACCAAACAGTTCAGTTTACACACAACACTGGATATTTTAGATTAAAAATAAAACAAGTTCATTAAAGAGAGAGATTTTAAGTGAGTTCAAGTATAAGCCATTAATGCAGAAATGGTTACAAGAGAAATAAAGATAAAGTGCTTCCTAGCAGCTAAAACTTGACGAAGTAGACTTGGTTCAAGATAAAATCCTTAGCATGTGTTCTCAGCAACATGGCTGACCAAATTCTCAGGTCAGGACCTCCCCTCAAAGTCAAAGAGCTGGTCCCTTTGTCTTGTTAAGTGAAAGAGTAATAAGCTGGGGTGGTTTTGCCCCTCACTTTTATAGTCAGGGCCGGCTCCAGGCACCAGCGAAGGAAGCAGATGCCTGGGGCGGCCAATAGAAAGGGGCGGCAGTCCATCCGTTATTGGGGCAGCACTTCGGTGGCAGCTTAAGTGCTTTGCTTTAATCTTCAGCGGCAATTCGGTGGCGGGTCCTTCACTCTGTCTCTTCCTCTTCGGCGGCAGCTCAATCGGGTTTTTCTTTTTTTTTCTTTGCCGCTTGGGGTGGCAAAAAGCTGGAGCCGACCCTGTTTATAGTCCAGTCTCCCTTTGCAAAGCATTTTCCTGAGGTTTACCCCTGGATAAAGTTCATTCCAGCTATAAGGAAGGAGACATGGAGTCTTGTGGTGAAGAAGGTTCTATGTTGTTTGCCAAAATGCAGATCCCTTTTTTTTCCTGCCCCGCTTTGTTGGCAAAGAATGGCCACTTGACACATAATTGCCAGTCAACTTTGACCCTGGCTAGCATCATCAGCTTGTCTTTTGTCTTTGAGAAACCGGTTTACCCACTCCCCAGACTTGCCTGATAAACACATTGTAGTCATAATTTCAGTTTCTGTTCAGAACTCTTAGTATGCATTTTGTACATACATTACAAAAGAATACTGACAATTCATGTGGTGTTAGTTTTTAAATGATGCCTCAGTATATTCTGCACAAAGATTATTACAAAAATGTTTATGGTGTGAATACAGGGGTGCTTTTAGTCGTACATAAGGATTAGGTTATACACAGAGAGCATTCATGTGGGCCAACTATCTCTTCCTACCAAATAAATATTACATGCCCTCATCAATGCAGGGTTATGAATAAAGAAAAGTTCATTTCATAAAAATGCACTCAGCAGTCTTTGGTTTGTCTTTAGGGTGAAGCAAACTGAATTGTTTGACAGGTGGAAGAGCCTACAGATGTGCAAATGGGAGATGAATGTGACAGAAGCCAACCTATTCAGTAAGACAGGATTCTGTTAATGAGACTATAGTTATCATTAACTAAAAGGGGTGAGTTTCAATGTAATCAATTGTAAAAGAGTGATGTAATCACATATCAACGGTTATTAAAGAGTAAGTAAAATATCAAAAGAGGCTATTACTTTTTACTATTCATTATGATCGGGGAGACCAATGCATTAAGTCGGTTTTGGCTATTGTTATTTTTAAAAAAGTCAGGTAGCAGGATGATGTTGAAGGTGGAAGAATGCTATAGAGGCATCTAAGACTCACCCCCCTCTAGGGTGACCAGATGTCCTGAGTTATAGGTACAGTCCTGATATTTGGGGCTTTTTCTTATATAGGTGCCTATTACCCCCTTCACCCCATGCTGATTTTTCACATCTTGCTGACTTGTCACCCTACCTATGAAGGAGGGGAAATCTGTGCTGAGGATCCCCCCAGCATGTTTTAGGGAGAAGAGAGATGGGGGCACAATCTGGGCCCTGGAGAGATTATGTGAAGATCACTGTGAGTCATGACCACCATAGAACAGAACACTGGAGTCCTGTCTCCTAGTGCTGTGCTCCAGTCATAAAACAAGAGTTCATCAGGATGCTCCTTGTATCGAGGGTGCTGACCAATTCTCAACTGGTGTAAATGATTGCAGCTATACTGTCTTCAGTAGTAACACTGCTTTACACCAGCTGAGAATCTTCAGAATCATCAGCATGAAAATCTTGATAGTTAGTTCTGTATTCCATTGATTATCTTTCCTTATTACCCTTCTCAATTGCCATTCTCTGGCCTCCTCAGCTGCTGTTCTGGTATCCAGAGGCCTCCTGTCATTTGTCCCTAGAACACTCTATTTTATTTTATATCCTTGCTGAAGTTCTTCTACAATGATTTCAGAACCCAGCTTTGGAATGCTGTCCTGTAGGGGCCAATATCTGATGATGCCACAGCATTGTTTTAGCTTTATGCACATATATTTATCACTGTGGATGCACAAGCATCTGAGACACAGGCACTGGCTCAGAAACAACCGTGCTCTGGAATAAGATTGGGAGTAATTCAAGGATTCTGTTGCAAAGGCAAAAGTAGAAAAGGCATTAAGTGAAAGAGGTGAACTAAGAAATTGACTCCATTTTGGCCCACAGCACTCACTCCTCTGTATATTTAGGGTTAATATGAAATCTATGGTGAGAGTAGCACATTAACCATAACATCATTGGGACAGCAATTTCTGTCCGTTTCAGTACTCATTGTAACTCTTAGCTTTACTCCATGCTATTGTTCATGTAAACTTCTTCACCTATTTTTCATTTGACAGGTCAACGTTGTCAAGATGTTGCAATGCCCCTGCCTTTCTGTTCACAACACAGAAAAAATACACCCCTGGGAACTAAATTGAAATATGAAGTGGATACTAGTGGAATCTTCCATATCAATCAAGAAATCTTCAGAATGTTTCAAAGGTCTGTTACATGTCTGTTGCTAAAACCTCACACTATAGCTGCTGCATTGGACAAAGTCTTATATAGTAGTCAAGCTTAATCAACATTTGAAATTTTTGCAAGCATCCTTGATTCTGCATCCCTCATTTCCATGTGACATTCCATTTGTTTTTTCCTCTATCTAGTTGTCATCTGCTCCACCTGGCAGGCAATATGTATACTTTTGACTGCAGAATTTACTGACCACATGTTAACTGGCTAGTGAAATGGCTTTAGAAATCAGCATATAATGAAGCTGAGTGACCAAAACTCAACAAGGACATGTCCCACATATTTTAAACACATTATTTCTCTGGGTCTGATTCTTATTCTTATTTGAAAATTTGAGAACTCGGTGATTTTACCTTCTTTCTGTTTGCAGGTTGTGAACATGTTGCAGAATTCTCAAATGTATTCATTAGAATTTATACACAAATTTCTTCAGCAAATAATCCTTGACCTGAAGAACATTACAACCCAATGTACAATTCTCCGTGCACACTGAAATTTAAGAGCAGAAACTAATTTATGTGACAGTGACTGTAAATTATGTAACAAACCCACATATCTCGAATTTCAAGCTGTATGTTTCTGAAAATAGCTGAAACTCACCCTTTGCGAGGACCAGCATGATAGTGATCTTAGTTTTATATGGCTGCCAAGCACCACACAATCTTTAATGTATTTATCTTCTTGACACCTCTGGGAGGTAAAGCAGTGATATCATCCCCATTTAACAGATGGGATCTGAGGCACAGTTCCTCAAAATATTTGGATGCCTAACTTCCATTGAAATCATATCTTGATGGGTGTTAGGCATGTAAATACCTTTGAGGATCAGGGCTAAGTGACTTGCCTGAGATCTTATAGGAAGTCTGTGGAGCAAAGAATTGAATCCAGGTCTTCCAAGGCCCAATCCAGGCTACTCCCTCACAGCCACCAGACCACTTTTACTCTCCAAGGCTCAGTCCCTCCCCAGGTTTATAAGACATAAGAATAGCCACACTGGGTCAGAGCAGCGGCCAATCTAGTGCAGTATCCTGTCTTCTGACAGTGGCTGCTACCACATGTTGGTGGGAATGAACAGAACAGAAGTATCTAGTGATCTATCTGCAGTTGTCCAGTCCCAGCTTCTGGCAGTCAGAGGTTTTAGGGTGACCCACAACCATGAAGTTGTGTCCCTGACTTATCTTGGCTAATAGCCATTGATGGACTTATCCTCCAGGAACTATCGAGTGTCTTTTTTGAACCCTGTTATAGTCTTGGCCTTCACACCTCCCCTGGCAACAATTCCACAGGTTGACTGTGTGTTGAATGAAGAAGTATGTCCTTTTGTTTCTTTTAACATACTGCCCATTAATGTCATTGGATGACTCCCTGGTTCTTGTGCTACGTAAAGGAGTAATAACATTTCCTTATTTACTTTCTCCACACCATTCATGATTGTTATAGACCTCTATCTATCCTCCCTTAGTTATCTCTTTTCTAAGCTGAACAGTCCCGGTCTTTTAATCTCTCCTCATATGGAAGCTATTCCATACCACTAATTGTTTTTTGTTGCCCAATTCTGTATCTTTTCCAATTCTAATATAACTTTTTTATATTTTGTCATATTATCTATCCCTTTCCTAATGTTTCCTAACATTCTGTTCTTCTTCGAGTGATTGCTCATATCCATTCCAGTTAGGTGTGCGTGCACTGTGTGCACGTTCATCGGAAAACTTTTTTACTCTAGCAACACTCGGCGGGTCGGCTGGGGCCCCCCCTGGAGTGGCGCACTATGGCACCGGATATATACCCCAGCCGACCCGGCCACCCTTCAGTTCCTTCTTACCGCCTGTGTCGGTTGTTGGAACAGTGGAGTGCGGCTTAGCTGACCTCCACCTTCCCTAGCTACTCGTAGTTTTTTCTCGTTGTTGTCGTATACATAGTTGTTGTTCTTGTATATAGATAGATAGTTTTAGTTGTAAGTTATTAATGTAATAGTATAATTAGTTGTTACTAGTTAGCGGGGTTCGGGGAGTAGCCCCTTCCCCGCACCCGGTTCCGGAGCTCATGCCCGGCTCACCGGGTTTCAAACCGTGCTCGACCTGTCACAGGCCGATGCCAACAGGAGACCCTCACGACCTCCGTTTAAAGTGCCTCGGGGAATCGCACTCAACTGCTAAGTGCTCGATTTGCAAGGCTTTCAAGCTGCGAACTAAAAAGGAGCGGGACATCAGACTAAAACAGCTACTCATGGAAGCGGGCCTTGGCACACCACATCTTCGGCACCGAGCGTCGGGCAGTCGGTGAGCAGAGGCACTCCCCACAGCACCTGATTGCCACCGGTACACCCTAAAGACTCCCCGGCACCGGCCGCCACTGAGCACCGAAGTTGAATTCACGTCGCTCCCTCTCCCCGAGGCTGAAAAAGGCTAAGACTCCTGCTGCCTTGCCGACGCCCATTGCTGCAGCTATAGAGTTCGCCTAGATCAGATTGCCCGGCGCCGATACCCGACGCGGCACCGACGACATCGGCACCGTCGATTCCGGTCCCACAAGGGGCCGTCGAGTCCGGCGCCTGATAGCTCCCTGGCACGTACACACGATAGAGCTCACATGCCATCCCACGCCAAAGGCGTTTTCGGCGGTGAGAGACCTGATCGCCCTCATGGATGCGGCACTGCTGCTACCCCCCGCTCCGCTGGTGCGGGTAATCCAATCTCTGGGCAAGCTGACCTGACCAGACCACTGTCTGTCGGCTCAGCAGACCAGCACCGCTCAAGATCGCGGTCCCGCAGGCGTTCACATCGAGATGCCACTCCCGCTCTCGACTCCGCACGCAGTCCCTGCACTGTTTTCCTCTGCACGCCACCAGTCAGACTTGCGGCACCAGTCGGACTCACGCTCCCCCACCTCGCTATTTCGAGGCACCGCTCTAGTTTCCTGGCACCGATCCATGCACCATACCTCCCGAAGCCGCTCACGTCGCAGGGACTTGAGATCCTGGTCGACCTCCCGCACGGTCTGGTCGCAGGTCCCGGCTCGATCATGGTACCGTGCCGAATACCGGCACTGTGCCCCGCTAAAGAGGAGAGCGAGGTCCGTTGAAACCTCAGCTGAAGGTTTCTCTGCTCCTCCATGGCCATCCAGGCAGACGTCTGTGTCCTCCCATGTGGACAGTTACTACAACCAGGACCATGAGATGGAGATGCCTACCGGGGTCTCCAGGACGTCCAGGTCTCAGGACTCGGGACCTCAACAGTGGTCTTTTTGGACACCCTGGGCGTACCACCAGGCCCAGGTGCTCCTTGGCCCAGACCTGCCCCGCTCCTCAGAGCATTGGGCTCCTGAGGCACCATCAGCCATCTCCCTCCGCTGGACAGAAGGAGCAGCTGATCCATCCGCCAGGCCTCCCCGTTACCACTAGAGCAGGAACCGACCCATTAGCAAGAGCCATTCAGGACCCTCTCATCCCTGGAGTGTCATCCTCTTCTTCTCCGGATATGAGGCGGTGGCAGGGACCTCGTCATCAGGGCTCCCGCCGATAGACCTCATAGCTCATCAGTACCTCCTTAGAAGGGTGGCACTTAACATTAAACTTCCCTGTAGAGGAAGTCCTGGAGGTCGAGGACCCCATCGTGAGCATCCTGTCAGCGGACACCCCCACTAGGGTGGCTCCTGCCCTTAATTAGGACCATCCAGGCCACTGCCGACACCTTATGGCAGTCCCCAGCCTCCATTCCCCCTACCGGCAAAGGGAGTCGAGAGGGAATACATGGTACCCTCTCGGTGTACTGTCATAAACAGAGAAGAAAAGTTACATAGCACAGAAGTACTTTATATCTCTTTGGACTGTGAAGGGTAAAAGTTCAGTAAGCCTGGCTGCCACCTGACCAGAGGACCAATCAGAGGACAGGATACTTTCAAATCTTGAGGGAGGGAAGTTTTTGTGCTGTGCTGTTAGTTTTGGTGGTTGTTCACTCTCGGGGCTCAGAGGGATCAGACGTGCATCAGGTTTCTCTCCAATCTCTCCAATACAGGCTCTTATAAGTCAGACTAGTGAGTACTAGGTAGATTAAAGCGAGTTAGGCTTATGTTTTTTTCTTTATTTGCAAATGTGTATTTGGTTGGAAGAAGTTCAAATGTGTATTTGGCTGAAAGGAATTCAAATTGGTATTTTGCTGAAAAGATTTTAATTTGTACTTGTATACTTAGGATGGGAGGGTGTTCCCAGTGTCTATAGCTGAAAGACCCTGTACCTATTCCATTTTTTTAAAATTTACAAAGATAATTTTTACTGTTTTTCTTTCTTTAATTAAAAGCTTTTCTTGTTTAAGACCTAATATTTTTTATTCTGGTGAGACCCCAGGGGACTGGGTCTGGATTCACCAGGAATTGGTGGGAGAAAGGAGGGAAGTGGAGAGAGAGGCTAAATTCTCTCTGGGTCTTGGGGGGTCCCCGGGCAAGGTTTGGGGGACCAGAGTGTATCAGGCACTGGAATTCCTGGTTGGTGGCAGCGCTACAGGTTCTAAGCTGGTAATTGAGCTTAGAGGAATTCATGCTGGTACCCCATCTTTTGGACGCTAAGGTTCAGAGTGGGGAATTGTACCATGACAGTTATGAATACCTGTATGTCCACCCTCCTCCCTCATTAGTTGTCCAAATGGTCAACAAAGGGAGACGCCATGGCCAACAGATACCAGCCCCCAAATCTAAGGAGGCTAGGCAGATGGACCTACTGGTCCGCAAGGTGTATTTGGCAGGTGCCCTGCATCTCCGGGTGGCCAATCAGCAGGCTCTCCTGAGCCGTTACAGCTACAACACCTGGGTGGAGGTGGGTAGGTTCACAGAACTCCTACCCCAGACTTGCGCCAAGAATGTGCCGCATTCCTGGAAGAAGGGAAGAAGGTAGCCAGAACCTCCCTCCAAGCTTCTCTCGATGCGGCCAGACTCGGCAGCCAGAACTCTTGCCTCAGGTATCACCATGAGGTGTATCTCCTGGCTCCAGGTCTCCAACCTGCCACCAATACATCATCCAGGACTTACCCTTGATGGCAAGGTTTGTTCTCTGAGAAGACTGACCCCAGGTTGCAGAGTTAAAAAGACAACCGGGTCATCATGCGCTCGTTGGGCATGCATACCCGTGACCCACGTAGGCCCTTCCGGCCTCAACCCCACCAGCCCGTACTTTGTGCCCCGGCACAGGCAAGACTTCAGTAGAAGGCACAGGCGAGGTGGCCGCAGGCAGCCAGTCCGGGCCCCAAGGGGGTCAAAACCACGGACCCCCCAAAGGCACCTCCGGTACCTAAGTCTACCTTTTGAAGGTGCGCACGAGGATGGCAAACCAGTTTCAGGACAGGATCCTTCTTCTCCCTTCGCCAGCTGTCTTTCCTACTTCCTCCCCGGCGTGGTCCGAGCTGACCTCAGATCTCTGGGTCCTACGCACTGTGAAACAAGGATACCACCTCCAATTTGTTTCATCCCCGCCTTCCCACCCCCCAACCCAGTCCCTCTTCAGGGACCCCTCTCACAAGAGGTGCAGTCTCTCCTCGCCACAGGAGCGATAGAGGAGGTATCTTCAGATGATAAGGGGAAGGGGTTT
Source organism: Gopherus evgoodei (assembly GCF_007399415.2). Classification (NCBI taxonomy): domain Eukaryota; kingdom Metazoa; phylum Chordata; order Testudines; family Testudinidae; genus Gopherus; species Gopherus evgoodei. The sequence continues at coordinate 123,600,240 of NC_044327.1, forward strand.
TACCTCCCGCTACTTTCTGATTCCCAAGTCCAAGGGAGGCCTCAGGCCTATCCTAGACCTGTGAGCCTCAACAATTTCTAGTCAAGTTGAAATTCCGCATGGTCTCCCAGGGGACTATTATCCCGTCCTTGGATCCTGGAGACTGGTATGCCGCCCTCGACATGAAGGACGCATACTTCCACATCGCCATCTTCCCTCCGCACAGAAGGTATCTCTGCTTTGTGGCCAATCACCAGCACTTCCAATTTACTGTCCTCCCCTTTGACCTCTCCACAGCCCCAAGGGTGTTTACGAAATGCATGCCGTCGTCGCCGCCTACTTTCGCTAGCAGCAGATACATGTATTTCCATATCTGGATGACTGGCTCATCAAGGGAACCTCCCAGACTCAGGTCCGACAGCACGTGGGCATAATCACGGACCTATTCTCCCCGGTTGGGGCTCCTCCTCAATGCGGGAAAATTCCACCCTGGTCCCCACACAAAGGCTAGAATTCATAGGGGAAACCCTGGACTCCACTCGAGCAGGGCCTACCTCCCTCAGCCACGTTTCCAGGCAATTGTGATGATCATTTCGAGGCCTGCAGAACTCCCCAACCACCTCGGCTCGCACGTGTCTCGGTCTACTCAGCCACATGGCCGCATGTACTTATGTAACCAAATATGCCAGGCTCGGCTGCGGCCCCCTCCAGACGTGGCTCAATTTGGTCTACCGTCCGGGCAGTGACCCTATAGACGTTCTGGTGACAGTTCCCCCGAGCGCCTTACACTCCCTCGACTGGTGGCTAACTCCCTCTCTGGTGTGTGCAGGGCTACCGTTCCATCCACCACAGCCCTTGCTGTCCCTGACGACAAAACGCGTCATCACTCGGTTGGGGGGCTCACCTCGGTCACCTTGCACACAGGGCCTTTGGACATCGCAAGAGCTGACGCTCCACATAAACGTCCGAGAGCTGAGAGCAGTCCGCCTGCATGTCAGGCGTTTCCAGCAACATCTCCACGGCCGTTGTGTCTCAGTATTTACCGACAACACAATGCCCATGGATTATATCAACAAACGGAGGGACTCACCTTCTCCCCTGTGTCAAGAGGCCATTCGACTCGGGACTTCTGCATAGCCCACTCAATAGACCTGGTAGCGTCCTTTCCTCCCAGGGGTTCGGAACACTCTGGCGGATCAGCTGAGCAGATCCTTCCTCTGCCACGAACGGTCGATAAGACCAGACTTTATTCATTCGAATCTTCCAGAGGTGGGGGTTTCCCCCGCATAGACCTGTTCGCCTCATCGCACGAACCGGAAGTGCCAAGCGTTCTGCTCCTTCCAGGGTCTTTCACCGGGGTCGATCATGGACGCATTCCTCATGTCATGGAGGCACCACCGCTCTATGCCTTCCCACCATTCCCTCTGGTTCACAAAATCCTAATAAACTCCGCAGGGACAGAGCACCCTAATTCTGATTGCGCCAGCGTGGCCCAGACAGCACTGGTACCCACCCTGCTCGACCAGTCCATGGCCAGCCCAATTACCCTGCCTCTTCTCCTTCCAGACCTCATAACGCAGGACCACGGCAGTCTTCGCCCCCCGGACCTGTAGGCCCTTCACCTCACGGTGTGGCTCTGCATGGCTGAACACATCGAGTTACGCTGTTCCACCCCCGGTGCAGCATATTCCCCTTAGTAACAGAAAGCCTTCCACTCGATCCACGTACCTGGCCAAGTGGAAACATTTCTCCTGCTGTGTACAACGCAAAACGTTGCTCCTTCTGAGGCCGCGATTCCTGTAGTTCTGGACTATCTCTGTCGCTTAAGCAGCAGGGCCTGGCGATATCTTCTCTGAGGGTGCACTTGGCGGCTATCTCCACATTCCATCCTGGGGAAAGTGGCCACTCCGTGTTTTCCCACCCCTTAGTCACCAGGTCCGTAAGGGCCTGGAGCACCTCTACCCCCCAGTACGCCCGCCCTGCGCCCCCCCCTGGGACCTCAACTTAGTCCTAAGCAGACTTATGCTTCCGCCATTTGAGCCATTGGCAACTTGCTCGCTCCTGTACCTATCATGGAAGACAGTCTTCTTAGTGGCCATTACATTGGCCAGAAGGGTTTCAGAACTTCGGGCGCTTACGGTGGACCCACCATATACTGTCTTTCACAAAGACAAGGTAGAGTTGCTACTCATCCTGCTTTCCTCCCTAAGGTAGTGTTGGCCTTCCATACCAACCGGACATTTTCCTCCCGGTCTTCTTTCCGAAGCCTCACTCTTCTCGATGGGAGCAGCAGTACACTCCTTAGATGTCCGTAGGGCGCTAGCCTTTTATATGGAGCAGACAAAGCCCTTCCGGAAATCCCCCCAGTTGTTGTGGCAGTCACTGAGAGGATGAAAGGTCTTCGGTCTCCTCCCAGAGGATCTCCTCTTGGGTAACGGCGTGCATACGCACATGCTATGACCTGGCTTATGTCCCTTCGGGCCATCTCACTGCGCACTTAACCAGAGTTCAGGCTTCATCAGCCGCTTTCCTGGCCCACGTGCCTATCCAGGAGATATGCCGCGCAGCGACCTGGTCATCGGTCCACACCTTTGCTTCGCACTATGCGCTGGTCCAGCAGTCTAGAGATGATGCAGCCTTTGGCGCAGCGGTTCTGCATGCTGCCACATCTCACTCTGACCCCTCCGCCTAGGTAAGGCTTGGGAATCACCTAACTGGAATCGATATGAGCAATCACTCGAAGAAGAGAAGACGGTTACTCACCTTTGTAATTGTTGTTCTTCGAGATGTGTTGCTCATATCCATTCCAAACCCACCCTCCTTCCCCACTGTCAGAGTAGCCGGCAAGAAGGAACTGAAGGGTGGCTGGGTTGGCTGGGGTATAATCCGGTGCCATAGCAGTGCCACTCCAGGAGGCGCCCAGCCGACCTGCCGAGTGTTGCTAGAGTAAAAAAGTTTTCCGACGAACGTGCACGCGGCGCACGCACACCTAACTGGAATGGATATGAGCAACACATCTCGAAAACAACAGTTACAAAGGTGTGTAACCGTGTTTTAACTCTTTTGATTGCTGCTGCACATTCAGCAGATGCGTTCAGAGAACTATCCATGATGACTGTAAGATCTTTCTTGAGTGGTAACAGCTAATTTAGACCCCTGTCATTTTATACGTACAGCTGGGATTATGTTTTTCAAGAGGCTTACTTTGCACCTGTCAGCACTAAACTTCAGCTCCCATTTTGTTGTCCACCCTCCCAGTTTTGTGACATCCTTTTGTAACTCTGCACCAGTCGGCTTTGGACTTAACTATCTTCAGCAATTTTGTATTGCCTGCATACTTTATCACCTCACTGTGTACTCCCTTTTCCAGATCATTTATGACTATGTTGAACAGGACAAGTCCCAATACAGATTTTTTGGGGACCCTGCTATTTACCTCTCTCCACTGTGAAAACTCACCATTTATTCCTACCTTGTATTTCCTATCTTTTAACCAGTTACTGATCCATGAGAGGACCTTCCCTCTTATCCCATGTCTGTTTACTTTGCTTAAGAGTCTTTGGTGTGGGACCTTGTCAAAGGCTTTCTGAAAGTCCAAGGCCAACTGAACCACCCTTGTCCATGTACTTGCTGACTCCCTCAGAGAATTCTAATGGACTGGTGAGAAGTTTTCAAAAGCCATGTTGACTCTTCTCCGACATATTATGTTCATCTTTGTGTCTAGTAATTCTATTCTGTACAATAGTTTCAACCAATTTGCCTGGTACTGAAGTTAGGCTTATTGGCTTTTAATTGCCAGGATTGCTTCTGGAGCCTTTTTTTTTTTTTTGAATTGATGTTACATCAGCTGTCCTCCAATCATCTGGTACAGAGGCTTAAGCAATAGGTTACATACCACAGTTAGTAGTTCTGCAATTTCATATTTGAGTTCCTTCAGAACTCTCGGGTGAATATAATCTCTTCCTGGTGATTTATTTGTCACCAGGTTTGTTTCACAACCTTTTCATTGACACCTCAATCTTGGACAGTTCCTCAGATTTGTCACCTAAAAAAATGGCTCAGGTGTTGGGATCTCCCTCATATCCTCTGCAGTGAAGACCGATGCAAATAATTTATTTAGCTTCTCTGCAAGGGCCTGTCTTTCTTGAGTGCTCCTTTTGCACCTTGGTTGTCCAGTGGCCCAGTGGTTGTTTGGCAGGCTTACTGCTTCTGATGTATTTTAAAAATAATTGCTGTTAGTTTTTGTGTCTTTTGCTACTTGCCTTTCATACTTTTTTTTTTGGGCTGCTTAATTATACTTTTTTGACTTGCTAGGGTTCATGCTTCTCACTGCCTCTTTTATTGCATTGTTTAGCCATGGTGGTATTTTTTGGTTGTCTTACAGTTTTGTTTTCTTATTTGGGTATATATTTAGTTTGAGCCTCTATTATGGTGTTTTAAAATAGTTTCCATGCAGTTTATAGGCATTTCACTTATGTAACTATTCCTTTGAATTTCCTTTTAACTAGCTTCCTCATTTTTGTCTAGTTCCACTTTTTGCAGTTAAATGCTACTGTAGTGGGTTTCTTTGATAGCCCCCCCCATAAGGATGTTAAATTTAATAACATTATGGTCACTTTTTCTGATCATTTGAGCTATATACTCCTCTTGTACCAGATCCTGTGTGCCACTTAGAACTAAATCAAGAATTGCCTCCCCATGTGTGGATTTCAGGACTAGCAGCTCCATTGAATCAGTCATTAATGGTGTCTAGGCATGTTATCTCTGCACCTTTTCCTGAGGTGACGTGTACCCAGTCAATATGGGGATAATTGAAATCTCCCATTTATTGGGTTTTGTGTTTTTTATAGCCTCTGTAATCTCCCTGAGCATTTCACAATCAGCGTCACCATCTTGGACAGGTGGTCAGTAGTATATTCCTTTTGCTATACTCTTATTATTCAAGCATGTAATTTCTATCCATAGAGATTCTATGGTACAGTTTGACTCATTTAAGATTTTTTCTATATTTGTCTCTATGCTTTCTTTCACATATAGTGCCACTCTCCCACCAGCATGACCTACTCTCATTCCTATGTATTTTGTACCCTGTATTACCATGTCCCTTTGGTTATCATTGTTCCACCAAGTATCTGATGCCTATTATATCAATACTCTCATTTAATATTAGATACTCAAGTTTACCTATCTTAGTATTTAGACTTCTTGCATTTGTATTAGACTTTCAAGAACTTACAATTTGTCAGTATTTAGTTGTCTGCCTTCCTGTGATGTAATTGAATGGGATTCCTCTTTGTTTGACTGTTTCTGTTCAGTTGCTGCCCTTTCTTTATCAACTTCTATCCTCTCTTCTTTGCTGGGATGTTGAGTATCCCCTTCAATAAATCCTTCCCAAGGGATGTCTCTGTCCAAACCATGTGCTCCTCTGCTCCTCTCGGCTTTTCCCGAGAACCTTAGTTAAAAAGTTCTCTACAACCTTTTAAATTTTACATGCCTGAAATCTGGTTCTGTTTAAACACTGTTTAAGTTCCAAGTATGCCCTCAGAACAGTCTTCACACAAGACTTCTGTCGTGCGTAAGTGCGGTGCGGGACCTCCGCATAAGGAAGGATTCACGTTTACCCAGTATGGCTCCATTTTAGCCAAGCACTTAAGCACATGCTTAAAGTTAGGCACATGAGTAATCCAGTTGCAGTTGCTCCGAGCATGTCAGAACATGCTTAATTCTAAACATGATTAAATCCATTAAATCAAGAGGATGAAGGCATATGCTTACATTTAAGCATGTGTTTAAGTGCTCTGCTGAATCAGGGCCTGTGTGGGTTTGTTGCATTAGTGACCCAGTCAGGGACCAGCAATAATACGACCTGATTTATGTAACTAACCAGCACAGTACAAATTGTGAATTGCACATTTTACAATGTAAGGACAATTTGTGGTCAGCTTTCAGTGACTGTCGAGCTGAAAAATTTCTATTATTTTTAGAGTAATCAGTAGGGCTTGTAGGTGTGTGGAAAGTGAAAACAGTCAATCAAACAATCAAATTTACTTGGAATTTGGATAAATGTTAGCCAAAACCCTTTCCCATTATTTATTCATTTCTAAGAAATTCTGTTGCATAAGAGTAACAAGACAGCCCAGCAGCACACATCTATGGGTTGTTATTGCTTTTCTGAGATGGACAGTTGTATTGTATGTCCTTCAGCCTCATGCCTTATGTGCAACATGTGTAGTGCACTATAAATAATCACCTAGACATTAATTTTACATCACTATTCCATCTGGATGTATTTTTCATTATGAGATTACTTATAAAATATGTATGTGCTAATAGGAGCATTCTCGTGCTTATATAAGCATATCTCTACATATTCATAGGGTGTCAGCTCTCCTGAGCTTTGCCCACTTCTCACACCCTAAGGGCCTAATTCTGTCCTTGGATATGTGATTTAACTCTCATTAACTTCAGTGGCTGCTCCATACATTCATCTGAGAGCAGAATTTTATCCTTTAGGATATAGAAGAGATGCTTGATGCTTAGACCCTAGCCCTGCAAAGGCTTATGCATGTGCATAACTTTATGCATTGTGAATAGTTGTGTTGACTCCAGTGGGATGACTCATAGGCCCATATCCTCAAAGGTACCTAGGCTCCTTGCTTCCGTTGATTTCAATGGCCATAGTGTTTAAGCTGAAGCAGATGCATAAGTCTTTGCAGGATCGGGGCCTTAAATTGTAACCATCTTTGTGTTATGACAGTAGAGGTCTTAGCACAATGGGGCCCAATCCCTGATTAGGGCCTCTGGGCACTGCCTCAGTACCAGTACAGTAGACCCTTGGGAATGGAGGTTATTTGTCACTCTGAAATGGTCGTAACTCTGAACAAAATGTTATCATTGTTCTTTCAAAAGTTTATAACTGAACAATGACTTAATACAGCTTTGAAACTTTACTATGCAGAAGAAAATGAGCTTTTAGCCATCTTTGTTTTTAACCCAAAAAAAATTTTTTTTTTTATATGACAAAGCACAGAAACATTTCCTTCTCTGTCATGTATATTTTTAAACTTTCCCTTATTTTTTAGTAGTTTCTGTTTAACACAGTACTGTACGTATTTGCCTTTGTGTGTGTGTGTGGTGCGTGTGGTGCGTGTGCGTGTGTGTGTGCTGCTGCCACTAATTGTGTACTTCCGGTTCCAAATAAGGTGTGCGGTTGACTGGTCAGTTTGTTACTCTGGTGTTCGTAACCCTGAGGTTCTACTCTAGTAAGTAATAATTATGATGCTGTTATTACAGGAAGAGAGATCCAGAATCCAGGTTCAGTTCTGATAAAGATCCCAAACGTTCTCCCTTTCTCTGAACTATGCAGACCTCTTGAATCTTCTAAACTAGACCAGGTGTTTCATGGATCAGATATCTGGCACGTAAAATCAGGACAGAAATATCATAAGAGCAGTATTTTTTAGGCAATTTTAATATATGCCTATGATAGAATGAATCTCTGGTTTTGGTCCCCTCTGGAAACTAGAAGTGTAAGAACATCTCTAACATTATGGAAACTTACACATTCAGTTCTAGATATTGGCTAAAGGTTCAGATGTTCTTACTTTTTTTTTTTTCTGAACCAGTTTCCCATAGCATCTCTCTAACTACAATGGGAATGGTCATGTCAGTTCATATAAACATGTATTATGGGATTACTGGACCATATGATAATTTCCTATTATTATTCCATGCATCTGATTTGCATTCAAGATACAGCTGCAGAAAAGGGAACTGCTGCCACGTGCATGTCACAGGAAAGTAACTGGTTTGTTCTCGTTTTGCTGTAGGATATGCCGTACTATCGCTCCCAATTTAAGAAATGTGCTGTGGTTGGGAATGGAGGGATTCTGAAGAACAGCAGATGTGGACGAGAAATTGACAGTGCGATTTCGTATTTCGGTAATCATCCTATAGTACAGTTCTTTAGCATTGTATAGTACTAAATAAAAGCTCACACATCTATTCTTTCTTATGTTGAAATATAGGAATTGCCAAATGGAACAAATGGTCCAGCTAATGAACTATCCTGTTTCTGGCAATGGCCAGATCATTTAGGAGAGAAACCTACCTAATAGACAATTATGAAATTACGTGTCTGTGGGGGTAACTGGTTTATGTCCTGAAGGAGGATATCCCTATACATTTTCATCCTCCTTATTGTAACTCAGGAGGTTATTTTTATTATTCATATCAATGTCTTTAGTATTGTAGCTATGTTGGTCTCAGGATGACAAAGTGAGTGAGATGATGTGTTTTATTGGACCATCTTCTGCTGGGGGAAGAGCCAGAGACAAGCTTTCAAACTACACAGTGCTCTTCTGAGAGCTCTCTCTGTCTCTTCCCCAAGTAGAAGTTAGTCCAGGGAGAAGATATTATCTCACCCACCTTGTCTCTCTCTGATCATGTCTTTGAATCCTATTAAACTCTTCGTCTGGCTTATATTTTGTGTCAGTGAGTTCCACAGATTATTTATTGTGTTGCATAAAAATATTCCTTTTTACATTTTTACCTTTATGGGACCAGATTCTGATCTTAGTTACATTAAAGTCTGTGAGTTACCCTGATTTACACTGGTGAAAATGAGATCAGATTCTGGCTGATTGCCTTTTAATTTCATTAGGTGTCAAGGAATAATTAGAAAGAACCCATGAGTCTTCTTTTCACTGTTCATTACTAAATACACCTTTGTCATATCACCTTTTGTATCGTCACTAAACTAAACAGTTGTGATCTTTTTAATCCATTCCTCTGTGCTTCTAGTAATTTTCTTTGGCTTTTCAGGCTAGTTTCTATTTTTTTCTGGAGACAAGATAACCCAAACTGAATTTATACAGAGTCCCACCTATTTGTATTGGTCAAGACTGTTCTTGTCACTTTAATTGAAATAAGCAGCAGATCTTGTTATGAATTTAGATTGCCAACCATGAGTAGGTGAATGGCAGCATGTACAGCAGACGTCATAACATTAGTGTCTGCATAATGCAACTTTTAGTTGTAATAATCTTTTTTGGATCTTTTTTTCCTGTGATCTCATTCAGAATGTTGACATTTCTGTTACACAGGGACTTTCCATAGCCTGTAATTGACCTGTACTAGCCCAGAGAGATGGAAGTGGATCAAGATAAAGAGTGGAAGTTGTGTTTATTTTGATACTAATGATTAGGTTCCTGAGAGTTTGATCAAATCAAAGAAAGAGCATGTCAAAAAATGACTGAATTTCAGTGGAAACAATTGTAATATTAGGATTCTCATACAAGAAAGTGGTTTGATGTCTAGAAGGAAGATAGGCTCTGATTAGAAATGCAAATACTCAAATCCAGAAGTCTATTCAGAACAGCATTTCACATGTGCTTAACTTAAAGCACATATTTAAGTTCTGTTGATGTCATCTTTGAAGTAAAGTATGTCTTAAGTGCAGTCCCGAAGAGGCAAGTTTTCCTGAACTGATGATGCTTCACGGTGGGATGATAATCATCTCATTTTACCATAAAAACTGCTCAAAATATATTGCAGGACGCCCAAAGAACGCTGCTGAAGTCAGTGGTAATGATGTTGATGCCTATTTTAACACTGACAGGGACCTTTATGTTTAGAAGGGTTTGAAACCATTTTTTCCTCTCTAGAAAACAAATATAGACCACAATGGATTTATTTTAGATTATATATGGAATTTCATTTATCAGTTGCTGTTGCCTTGCTCCACCTACTGACCAAATAGGAAAACTACATGGAAATACATCAGGCACATTTGGAGTAGATCCCTGTCGGGATCTTGCGCAACATTTTATGATTTATGATTCTTGCACCAAAAATATTGTTGTTTTAAGCTGATTTCATTATTTTTATAATGTTTTTTAATTCAACAAATAGAATTTGCCCTAATGTATTTCTGTATTGCAATGATACTTGTTGCTAGTTGGGTAATTAAGAAAATTAAAAATTGAAGCTGAATATTGGAGAATCTTCCTAAAAGTGAGTTCTAATAGGCTATGGACTTAGCTGCCAAGGGAATTAGTACAACCTAACTTACTAGAGAAATTTAAAACTAGACTGGACATGCTAGCAGAAGAAATATCGTAGGGAGCAATCCTACCATGGCTGAAGGATAGACAATGATGTCAGTCTCTGAAATGATATGGATACTATACGAATGTATGAACAATTGTCTTCAACTACATTCCCTCCAAAAGGTCATTGCTGCCATCTTGTTAAACAACTTCAGATCTTATTGAAACTACATAAGACTTCTAATTGCAGAATCCTCAATATTAGAAGATTGTGCCTTGAGAGAGGCCTTGGAAGGGCCGAGTTCAGTTCCTGCTCATACAATCTTCCTGTGTGATCTTGAGCAAGGCACTTAGGGCCAGATTTGTAAAGATGCTTAGGTGCCTAATGAGGTAGAGGGTGGGTAGATGGAGTCCTGGTGAGGTTTTCAAAAGCACCTATCTGCCTCTTTACGTTCCTCAATACTGTTAAAAAAAATCTGCCTCTTAGGGTACGTCTGCACTGCAATGTAAGTCCAGGGTTAGTGGGTCTTAAGTCAGCTGACCCTGGGTTAAAGAACCAGGCATGAGCATCTAAACGATTGTTAACAGTAGATTTAAGAATTTTCTAATGCAGGCTTGAACCTGGGGCTCTGGCGTCCACACTGTAGCAACCAGGCTGGAGTCAAACCAACCAAATCCCAGACGCTCTAGCTAGCCCTTCGACCATGTTGCACTGTGGGAAAACTTGATGATCCACCATGCACATTACAGGAAGTTTGAACCACCTGCCAACACATCTTGCCAAGCAGTCATTTTGGTCAGTGGGCTTCCAGCTACCCGAGCTAGCAACATGGAGGAAACACTTTGTGAAGAACTTCTCTTGCTTGCGTTTTCACTCCTGTGTCAGGGAATGGGCAGCACTTCCATGAGATGCTGATGCACATTTCGGTGGCATCTTCTGACCTATAAAGGGAGCAGGAAGAGGAGGAGGCAGAGGAGGAAGAGCCAAGTATGACAGACTCGAACTGACTAACTGCTTCTCAGTACACTCTGTACAGCCTCTAGTGCCCCCTCTGTAGCCTGGAGCTTCTGGAGCAGGGCCACAAGCACAGACTGGCGGGATCACATTGTCATGCAGACCTGGGATGATTAGCCATGGGTCCAGAACTTTGACATGAAGAAAGCTACATTTCTGGAGCTTTGCAAGCCACTTGTCCATCTTCCAGAATAAAGACATATGCATTAGGCCACCCCTGCTGGTCCAGAAGCTGGTTGCTATTGCCATTTAGAAGCTGGCTACCCCAGACTGCTACAGGTCTGTTGCAAACCAGTTTGGTGTTGGAAAGTCAACTATGGGTAAAGTGGCCATCGAGTTTCTGAGGCAATCAGGCATGTGGTTTACCCCAAAGTGGCGGTCCTGAAGTAATTGCTGGCTTTGAGAGAATGAGGTTTCCAAACTGCACTGGGGCCATTGATGGGATTCATGTGCTCGTATTTGAGCACACAAGTACATAAACCACAAAGGGCACTACTCCATCGTTAGCAGGCTCTTGTGGACCCCAGAGGGTGATTTATGAATGTCAGCATGGGTTGTACTAGAAAAACTCAAGATGCTGGGGTTTTCCAGCAGTCAGGAGTCTACATTCATGGACAGGCTGTTCCCACCAAATGACACTATCCCCACCAATTGACATTATCATCAATGGAGTTTCTGTCCCCATCATTATTCTGGGGGACCCTGCAATACCTCCTTTGCCTTGGCTTATGAAATTGTACCCTGATTTCAGAGGCCCTGGCAAAAGATAGTTTAATTACACTCTCAGCAGGTGTAGAATGGTTGCTGAATGTGCTTTTGGCAGATTGAAATCTCGTTTGAGATGTCTACAGACCCATTTGGATGCCAGTGTCATCAATGCTGTCTGCTTCACTGTGGCTTGCTGTGCTCTTCACAATCTCTGTGAAGCCAAAGGTGAGCCATTTCCCCCTGAATGGGCCTATGGCAGCGACGGGCCGCTGAATTGGTACCCGCAGCCAGAAAGTGCATTTACTACAGCTGGAGCTGGGTGCACCCGGACAACAGCAGTCAGCGATGCTTTGTGCTCCCACATTGTGGATTTGCATGGTCCAATGGAAAAGGGGGAAATAGTACCTTTATGAATGTGCTTGTGGGGTCTGGTGGGAGGTCTGAGGCTTATTGATTGTGGGGAGGGGTGGGGTGCTTGGAGAGGAGGGTGGAATTATGAATGAGAAGACCACTTATGAAATAGGGGGAAGAGGGTTATTCAGGAATGGACTGATGTAAGTAAGTGATTGAAATATGAATGGCTATAGATAACTGGGTTGAGGGATAGTCTTTGCATACAAATTCCTAATTGTGATCATGTGTTTACCTTTATTATTTTGAATACACATCGCACCATGTGAAGCAGTGATAGAAATAAACTTATTTGATGAAATAAAAAAGCTTTAATTATAAACATGTTTTAGAAAAGTACAACATCCACCCATTCCCAGCTGCCATCTCCACACCAAAACATCAGTCACAACAGAAACTTGCAGAAACAACTCCTCCACCCCACAAAGTGCATGAAAAAGTGCAAACAGTGAAACCACACACAAACAGAACCCCGCCCCCATCATGGCATTTTCCCTGACCCCCTGTTCTCTTTTCCCTTCTTTCCCTATTTGCCGTGCACTTGGTACTGTGGGAGGGAGGTGGAGGCATACACGGGGAAGGGGTCAACATGGAGGGCTCCATGGGGTAACATTGCCATGCCCAGCCACGCCACGCATGGGGTCCGATTGCCTGGGCCACCCAGCCATGGAGTCTTTCAAGCTGCTTCTGGACTGCAGCACAGGCAGTGTGCAGAGGACTCAGGCCAGGCATAGACGATATAGCAAGAGCTGTTACCCTTGCAGTCAACAATATGGGCCACTCAAGCAGTTCTTTCTGATGAGCTCTGTCCTCCTTACTTAGTCACCGTTCCTGTTCCAGGAACTGAGAAGCAAGTGCCTACTCGCACACTGAAACCCAGTCCTCAAGCTGTGCAGCCAGCCTGAGCCTTTAGCCTGGCAGCATGCCCTTCCTCTAGCCACAGGTCCCTTTGCCTTTGGCATGGGAACTACTTGTGGCCCTCTCCAGAACTTCAACCATAAGTTCATCACGGAAACCCTTCCTCATGGAATGGGCTCTGAAGCTACATTGGCCCAGGTGTGCGCTGCAGTGCAGTTGAGCAGTGGAGGTGCTGCAGCCATTAGAGTTCAATTGGAACAGGGCAAGCCATAGAGAGTTATTGTCTCAAATAGCTCCCTGCAGGAACAGGAAAGATCTTTGTGAAATTTCAAGGGCATAAAACGATACTTTTACAAACAGAACTTCTGTATATTATGAGAAGGCTGCTTTGGCCCACAGAAGCTCCTGGACACAGCTTGGTTAATTGTGCAGCAAAAGAATTGGCGGCACAATGGTAAGTTAAAGATGCAAAGCTGCATTTTTTTATTGTAGAAAATTGCAAAACTACTTGGGTTTGGGGGCAGGTGGTATGGGGTGACAGACTTTTTCTATTTTTCAGGCCTTCCACATTTTGGAGGACATAACAGTTCTTGTGGTGCCTGACTGGCAAAGGGAGATGTTATTCCAGTCTGCTGGTGGGAAACCTGCAGGTTATGCAACAGAAGTATTCAGCGTAAAATGAATGAACAGCACAGCTATGAGTGGTCTGGGCTGGTGGCCTTGGAACATACGCCCTTCCCCGAAATGTGACAACCTATCTGGAATTCTGCTTCAGGAAAAGTTTGTAGCTATCAGCACTCAGGATTGGGTCAGGAATCAACAGGATGCTGCATTGGCTTGCACAAGGCTTAGCCTGCCATGACTGCATGGAAACAGCAGACTCCACAGCCTTCCTCCTCCCAGCCCCCAGCACATTTCTGGAGAAAATTTCGAACCACAGTCATATTTGGAACAAATGGTTTGTCACCTATAGACTGCATGGATTACCTCCAACTGAACTGGACTAAATTTGTGAATGGAACACATTTCTCCAAATACACACACACACGCATGCACGGAGTGGTCACTATTGCCAGGCGGCTTAATAGACCATAAAATGGTTATAGAGAGGCATACTTACAGGCATGGCAATATAAGGTTATTATTTTTAAGTGACAAGAATGGCCCTAGCAAAATCTGTGCCTTTCCAGTGAAGATACACTTCAAATGTGTTCTTCAATGTTTGCATGTCCTAGTTGCCTTTTGAACTCCATATGATGGGGGGAGCCATATCTCTGGCATACAGTCCACCACTAGCAGATACATGCTGCTAGCTGGGGCTCTCATAACTTCAGCATTGGTTCATAGAATGGAAATCCTTCCCATTTCTGTATTAATAAACATTAAAATGGAGCCGGAAACTTACCAGGCTTAGGGGCAGCTTCTGTCCTGTCTGTGTCTGCTGCAGGCTCTTCCTCAGGGGCTGCATCAACAGCTCTTCTGAGTATAGACCCAGAGTGTGCAGCTGCTCCAGAGCCTGCTCTGGAACTGGTTTCAGCAACAGAGTGACTTCTTTGTCTCTGTTCGGTGCTTGGTGCTGGCTCCCATCAATCCCCATGATAGATTCTGGGCATGGGTGGCAGATGAACCTCTCCTTCAGGGAGGCTACCCCGCTGGCCCTGTCCTTTCTGCCTGAGGGCCCATCCCACACAGCCGGAGGATAGGGTTGCAACCCTCCAGGATTGTCTTGGAGTCTCCAGGAATTTAAAGATTAATCTTTAATTAAAAATTATGCCATGATGAAATCTCCAGGAATTCGTACAACCAAAGTTGGCAACCCTACCAGAGGAGCCCCGAGATGCCCCCGCCCCCAGTGCTGGAGAAGCTCCAGCCTGCCTTCCCCTGCTCCGCCCTGGGCCAGCCCCAGCACTGCCCTTGGCCACTGCCCATCCTTTCCCCGGGCCAACCAAACTCCAAGCCATCAGCTGCAGCTGAGCCCCTGCCAGCTTCAGGGGAGTTCGGGGCCGGGAGCAGGAGGAGGGAGGGCAGGGCCTTGGAGTGGAAACATGGGTGAGGCCACGGGTTAGGGTTGGGGAGGCTTAGCCTCCCCTGACCTTTGATACCCACTGCCCAAGATTCTGGGGCCACTTGGACATGATTCCAGCTGACCAGGTCATCATGCACAACAGTTGGCACCATTCTGGGCGTAGGGCCTGGCACCTGGCCAAACTCTTCATAAAATGGGCATGATTTTGACAAGTTCCCCCAGGTGCAGTTCTGGTCCCTGGTTTTCCAGTATTACTGAGCTGCTTAACCCGCTCCCTGCACTAGTCACTGCTTCGGTATATTACAAAGCTGCCAGCCTCTTTGCTATTTGCTACTGTGCAGGGTCATTCCCGGTCCTCTTACTGAAGACCACAGTTCTGCTGGCCTTGTACCAGAGAGTTTGCAAAACCAGGCTGTGCTCCTGTGACCGTGAAGCAGCCGCTTTGCAAAAGGCTTGTTCTGTTCTATCTTCATTGCAAACACAGAAGGCTCTCTGATGGTGTGTAGGCAGCTCAGTGATCAGAAGACAATGGATGGGTTAACGCTGACTTACTGAGCTGCTGATGTACACCAAGGGTGGTTGCTGCTGTTTTCTAGAGTAAATTGAAGATTTTAGATAGAGAAGACAAAGGCAGATAGCAAGGACAAAGGAAATTGGTCTATGGGATTGTGGGATAGTTTTTGGAGGACTCCCAGGACCTGAGTCAAGTGGACAGCATGTGCACTGCAAAGCAATAGGACTTGAACCCTGGGTCAAGGTCCTGGTACCCTGTGTCTGAGCCCTGAGGCTGAGCCTGGGCTCACATTCCAGTGGTAGACATACCCTTAGTGTCTCAGTTTCCCATCTGTACAATGGGATAACAGCACTGCCCTACCTCAGTGGGTGCCGTGCGCATAAAAACAAATAAGATTTTGAGTTGCTCCAATAGTATGGTAACAGAAGGCATATAAGTGTGTAAATGCCAGTTTATCTAATTTATATTTAGCTTTTGGGTAAAACGTTTTAAGTATCCACATATAGAAGGGGATATTTGAGGAACCTCGGAGTTTAGAGATTAGTTTTTCTTGGAGTCTCATCCAGATATTTCTGGCCATAATATAATCAGAATCAAAGCCATGAACTGACAAGAGGGAAATGTTATTAACAGGCAATGGACATTTCTACAGGGCGCATGTGTGTTAACATTCGTATGAGCAGGGAGGAGTAAATATTTTTCTTTCTACAGCCACTGAAATTAACAATTCGTGACCTGCAGTGTGCAGTTTAAGCATCAACTTGTTTTAGAATCAGAGAATTGTAGGGCTGGGAGAGACCTCAAAAGTCCTCTAGTCCACCCTTGCCCCTGTGCTGAGGCAGGACCAAGTATACCACAGTCCATCAGATTACGTATACCATGATCGGATTCTTAATTCACAGTCTGCTTCTAATTTTGCTGTTTATAACAAATGTTTAAAGACAGTTCCATATTCTCATCCCTAACAGCGGCAAGGCATTCTTGAACTTACTTTTTATTTCTTTCCTTTAGATGCAATTTACCTCCTATATCTGAGAAATATTTCATGGACGTTGGTGTAAAGACAGACATTGTGACAGTCAATCCCAGCATTATTACTGAAAGGTCAATTCTTTTTTTTTAACCCCTTTAGACTTTCCTCTTGTCTTTGCAAAACAGACAAACAAAAGTGTCACAGAAAATCTGGCTGCAGTTAGACAAGACCTAAAGCAGGGTCAGCAACTCTGCACGCGGCTCGCCAGGGTAAGCACCTGGCGGGCCGGGCCAGTTTTTACCTGCCGCGTCGGCAGGTTCAGTCGATCGTGGCTCCCACTGGCATGGTTCACCGTCCCAGGCCAATGGGGGTGGCAAGAAGCCGCAGCCAGCACATCCCTCGCCTGCACTGCTTCCCACCATCCCCATTGGCCTGGGATGGTGAACTGCGGCCAGTGGGAGCCGTAATCGGCCAAGCCAGCCGATGCGGCAGGTAAACAAACTGGCCTGGCCGGCCAGGGTGCTTACCCTGGCGAGCCACGTGCCAGAGGTTGCGACCCCTGAGCTAAAGGATCGATCATGTAATATGCTGAGCATTCTGGCCCCAATCCATCAAAGCGCATCAAAGCACATGCTTACGTCCCACTGAAGTCAACAGCATGTGCTTAAAGTTAAGGAGAGCCTTGTGTGATCCTATTGAATCAACAGGATCACTCACATGCATAATGTTAATCGCATGCTTAAGTGCTTGCAGGACTGAGGCCTTAGAGCTACCTCCTGCTTGCCTCACTCGAGAAGTCCATTCATTGTGCCTCCTTGCACGAGTAACGTGAATGGGAGTTGGCCCCAACAGAGACAAGCTTCTTTCAAACATTACGTTTTAGATGTTTCACTACAATTTCTGCTCTGAGGTGACATTAATTTATATAATCCCTGACACTGATATGTGTTAGTATGTATGAATACAATTAGTAAAAACATTTCAAAATTTAAAGTTTTCCACCTAAATTTTGATAGAAAAAATAAGAGATGAAATTTTTGTGGCAATTTTGACTCATTTTTTGACCACTAGTCAAAGGATTTACTGGTTGGAAAGGTGAAATATATTCATGATTTTCTCCTCTCCCCTCCCTTTTTTATTACTAAAACTTTTTAATGACAAATTTCCTACCAGCCACAGAGCTAAATACATTTTCCGTTTGTCACCGAAAGATCATTTCAAATATTTTTTGCAAGCAGCTCGGTTTATTAAGATCAGGGATGTTTCATTGTGTCAGGGAATCTTTATGGAAAGCTTCTTGTTTGTTAGTTTAATTCTTATTGAACCTCACAGCCTGATAATCACTTGTATCCTATTATCTTTAGATTCCATAAACTGGAGAAATGGAGGAAACCTTTTTATGATGTGCTACAGGTTTATGAAAATGCATCGGTGCTGCTGCCTGCTTTCTACAACACCCGCAACACGGATGTCTCTATCCGAGTCAAATACGTCCTGGATGATTTTGAATCTCAGCAAGCTGTCTACTATTTCCACCCTCAGTATCTCATCAATGTCTCGCGCTACTGGCTTGGTCAAGGGGTGCGTGCCAAGCGGATTAGCACGGGATTGATTCTGGTGACTGCTGCCCTGGAGCTCTGTGAAGAGGTCCATCTTTTTGGCTTTTGGGCTTTCCCCATGAACCCCTCAGGGATTTTTATAACTCACCATTACTACGACAATGTCAAACCTCGCCCTGGCTTCCATGCAATGCCCTCAGAAATCTTCAACTTCCTCCACATGCACAGCAAGGGGATCCTGCAGGTTCATACTGGGACTTGCAGCTGCTGTTGATGATGATGATGATGATTTTTCCTCCGATGTAAAAGCGCAACAGGAACTCAGTGTCTATGTTCAGTATAGAAGAGTTTTATTACATCCTGAGATTATGCAATAATTGTTCAATATCGATTTCTCAAAGTATTGCATCCCATAGAAGCTGGAATTCCAGCATCCTTCCTGCTAGATGGGGTAGGATTATGTGATTTGGGTGAAATGAAACTCATCCATCATAGGATATGCACTGCCCTGGAAATCAGATCAAGAAGCACATTTTCAATAGGTTTTAGGGATATGCAAAGCACATTAGTGTAGCTATCATTTCACTTTCAGGAAAAGCACCAAACGGAACCCATTCGGTAAAGCGAATTTTAGCGTATACTGCAGGGCATTAGAAAGGTGTTTTGACTCATAGACAACTGCGGGCATTGTCGATTTTTATTGAAACTGCTATTCTCTTGCATTAGAGTTTTAAAAACAAATTCTTTAAGCATTATTGTAGTTGTAAGGGGAGAGGTATAAGCTGTGGTCTTTATTGTGTAATGACTCATAGCATCGATGAAACATAGACTCATAGACTCTAGGACTGGAAGGGACCTCGAGAGGTCATCGAGTCCAGTCCCTGCCCTCATGGCAGGACCAAATACTGTCTAGACCATCCCTAATAGACATTTATCTAACCTACTCTTAATATCTCCAGCGATGGAGATTCCACAACTTCCCTAGGCAATCTATTCCAGTGTTTAACTACCCTGACAGTTAGGAACTTTTTCCTAATGTCCAACCTAAATCTCCCTTGCTGCAGTTTAAGCCCATTGCTTCTTGTTCTATCATTGGAGGCTAAGGTGAACAAGTTTCTCCCTCCTCCTGATGACACCCTTTTAGATACCTGAAAACTGATATCAGGTCCCCTCTCAGTCTTCTTTTTCCAAACTAAATAACCCAATTCCTTCAGCCTTCCTTCATAGGTCATGTTCTCAAGACCTTTAATCATTCTTGTTGCTCTTCTCTGGACCCTCTCCAATTTCTCCACATCTTTCTTGAAATGCGGTGCCCAGAACTGGACACAATACTCCAGTTGAGGCCTAACCAGCGCAGAGTAAAGCGGAAGAATGACTTCTCGTGTCTTGTTTACAACACACCTGTTAATGCATCCCAGAATCACGTTTGCTTTTTTGCAACAGTATCACACTGTTCACTCATATTAAGCTTGTGGTCCACTATGACCCCTAGATCTCTTTTGCCATACTCCTTCCTAGACAGTCTCTTCCCATTCTGTATGTGTGAAACTGATTGTTCCTTCCTAAGTGGAGCACTTTGCATTTATCTTTATTGAACTTCATCCTGTTTACCTCAGACCATTTCTCCAATTTGTCCAGATCATTTTGAATTTTGACCCTGTCCTCCAGAGCAGTTGCAATCCCTCCCAGTTTGGTATCATCCGCAAACTTAATAAGCGTACTTTCTATGCCAACATCTAAATCGTTGATGAAGATATTGAACAGAACCGGCCAAAACAGACCCCTTCGGAACCCCACTTGTTATACCTTTGCAGCAGGATTGGGAGCCATTAACAACTACTCTCTGAGTACGGTTATCCAGCCAGTTATGCACCCACCTTATAGTAGCCCCATCTAAATTGTACTTTCCTAGCTTATCTATAAGAATATCATGCGAAACTGTATCAAATGCCTTACTAAAGTCTAGGTATATCACATCCACCGCTTCTCCTTATCCACAAGGCTCGTTATCCTATCAAAGAACGTTATCAGATTAGTTTGACACGATTTGTTCTTTACAAATCCATGCTGGCTATTCCCTATCACCTTACCACCTTCCAAGTGTTTGCAGATGATTTCTTTGATTACCTGCTCCATTATCTTCCTGGCACAGAAGTTAAACTAACTGGTCTGTAGTTTCCTGGGTTGTTTTTATTTCCCTTTTTATAGATGGGCACTATATTTGCCCCTTCCAGTCTTCTGGAATCTCCCCCGTCTCCCATGATTTCCCAAAGATAATAGCTAGAGGCTCAGATACCTCCTCTATTAACTCCTTGAATATTCTAGGATGCATTTCATCAGGCCCTGGTGACTTGCAGGCATCTAACTTTTCTAAGTGCTTTTTACTTGCTCTTTCCTTATTTTCTCTTCTAAACCTACCCTCTTCCCGTAAGCATTCACTATACTAGACATTCCTTCAGACTTCTCAGTGAAGACCGAAACAAAGAAGTCATTAAGCATCTCTGCCATTTCCAAGTCTCCCGTTACTGTTACCCCCTCCTCATTGAGCAGTGGGCCTACCCTGTCCTTAGTCTTCCTCTTGCTTCTAATGTATTGATAAAAAGTCTTCTTGTTTCCCTTTATTCCCATAGCTAGTTTGAGTTCATTTTGTGCCTTTGCTTTTCTAATCTTGCCTCTGCATTCCTGTGTTATTTGCCTATATTCATCCTTCGTGATCTGACCTAGTTTCCATTTTTATATGCCGCCTTTTCATTGTGTAGGTCACGCAAGATCTCAAGGGTAAGCCAAGGTGGTCTTTTGCCACATTTTCTATCTTTCCTAACCATCGGAATAACTTGCTTCTGGGCCCTTAATAGCGTCCCTTTGAAAAACTGCCAACTTTCCTCAGTTGTTTTTCCCCTCAGTCTTAATTCCCATGGGACCTTGCCTATCAGCTCTCTGAGCTTACCAAAATCCGCCTTCCTGAAATCCATTGTCTCTATTCTGCTGTACTCCTTTCTACCCTTCCTTAGAATTGCAAATTCTATGATTTCATGATCACTTTCACCCAAGCTTCCTTCTACTTTTAAATTCTCAACAAGTTCCTCCCTGTTGGTTAAAATCAAGTCTAGAACAGCTTCCCCCCAGTAGCTTTTTCAATTTCTGAAATAAAAAGTTGTCTGCAATACAGTCCAGGAACTTATTGGATAGTCTGTGCCCCGCGGTGTTATTTTCCCAACAATATCTGGATAGTTGAAGTCCCCCATCACCACCAAATCTTTCTGTTTAAACATGTCTGTGTAATATCTCATGGTGAGTTAGATCATTTGTGAGAAGCCAAGCAGGACAGAATAGGTGGTTAAACTGCAATTCCCAGCAAAATATAACTGCATCAATCTTATCAAATCACAGCTGCCTCTTCTTTGTTTTCCCACATACCTCCTTGTGTCTTACACCTCCCTCCCTTCCCCAAACCCGTTTTCTTCCTGCAGTCACCAGCTCTGGACTTCTGACTATTCTTAGCAAAGTAATATGTTGGTCCCATAGAATTCTGCCAGGGCATGGGAGTAGTTCTCTTGAAGCTCAGGTTTGCAGAACTGATTTTTGGGGTCATATGGCACGACCCTAGGACATGACAAGGCTCTTCTTGTAGATTATTTTTTCCAGATGATTTTGTTGAAGCACCAGAATGACGAGGAGCTTCCCCTAGTGGGAAAGCTTTCTAGTCACTCAGTATTTACAGCAGCGGTTGGAAAGAAAATGCTGATTGGAGGGCTGGGAGGAGATAGAAATGAAGTTTAACAGTGGAGACGCTTCTCATGGTTTTCTGTGTGTTTAATTTAAAGTTATACATTTAGAGACCTTAAATGTATTAATTAGACATTGTCTTCTGTTGGGGACACTGCTGTGAGTGTTATCCCATCTTAGCGCTAACCTACACTTAACAGTTTTACCATCATAACTATGTCATGAGTGATGTCAGAGGGATTTTTTTGCTCACATAGTTATGCTGGTAAAAGCCCTAGGGTAGCTGCAGTTTTATAAAAGGTGCTTTACACTGGTATATCTTATTTCAGTTCCTGTACAAGAATCAGCTATCCTGGTATAAGCACTTTCATACTGTTACAGGTGTGTCCAGTCTAGGGGCTTTTTCTGTTTAAACTATGCTGCCATAATTAAAGTGGCAAATCTTTGAAGTATAGACAAGCCTTTAATTGATGTTTAGCAGCTTCATACATAGTATCAGTAATTTGATAAACATGTACAATCTAACCTGGCTCAGTGTTTTCTAGGTCTAAATAATATGGAGGGTGGACCCTGACTGTCTTCTCCCCTAGATTATGATGAGTTGTAAAATGAGTAGTTTAATATTTCCACAGATATCTTATATTTGCAATATTTGTCTCCATATTAAACTAGCCACATCTCTTCTGGCCTATATGGGAGATGCCATTTTGGCAGTAGATTAGAAAGCACTTAACCACTGGAAAACAAAGGTGTGATTAAAGAGAGGTAAAAGGCATAGCAGAGAGAGAACCCTTCCGTTTATTGTTACCAGTTCTGCTGAGTCTAACTCTTGATACGTTGATATCAATGTTGATGCCGAGTTAGTTTCATACTTTGAACTTCATGGAATTTGTCTTGTTTGGGGGAAGATTAATTTAGTTCTCGGGACTTACTTTACTGGCCTGTAGTAAGAGCTAAAACCACACATCCAGAGTTCTTAATGACTTTAGGATATTCTGATTCCTCATCCCTATTAGGGGTTAGGGTGACCAGATAGCAAATGTGAAAAATCGGGATGGGATGTGTGGGGAGAGGGGGGTAATAGGTGCCTATATAAGACAAAGCCCCAAATATCAGGACTGTCCCTATAAAATCGGCACATCTGGTCAGGGGTAGGCCAAGGATGTGGAAGTTGGATCCAGACAAGGATTATGTTGCCATCTTTTCATAAACCAAATTTGCCAAATCTGACAAGCTCCCTCCCTTCCCTGCCCTATTCCAACACTATTTCCTTCCCTTCTTCCTTCCCTCCCTCTTTCTGACCCTGAGATCTTTCTTCTGCTGTTTGGCTTTAATCCATAAACCTCTCTCTCCCTAGCTGTTTATAATATTTCTATCAATTTAGCATCTAACCCTTCTTACCTCTTCATTCCGGTCTCCCTTTCTAAAGGCCCATTTGAAATCAAACACAAACTTACTGATTCTAGTAGTAGCAGTCCGAATTCTCTATCTCCATAGACAATTGCACTCTCCTTCCTATTTTCCAGGCCCACAACCTTGGTGTTATCTGAGACTCTTCTCTCTATATATATCCAGTCTTTCACCAAATTGTCTAAATTCAGCTTGCTGAATATCAGTAATATCTGCTCTTTCTCCAACCTCACCATTAATAACTTACTTGCTGGTTCTCTCTCACTTTTATGACTGGAACTTGCTCCCATCTTGTCTCCCTGCTTCTCACCTCTCCTTTCCACTCTTCTTTCTGTTTCCCCGTTCTGTCACCTCAGTCCTCTCCTTAAGACCTCCATTCGTTCCCTGTCTCTTACTATGTCAAAATCAGCCCCCCTACACAGCCCTGCATGATGTCGCCCCACCTTTATCTCACATCTCTTCTTTCATTTCTCCTCCTCCCCCACTCTCTGCCCATGCACTTCCCAAACTTTTCCCATGGCTTCCTACATCTTTATGACTCTCTCACCTTCATGCCCTATTCACCTGAGACACTCTTGCTGTCCTCTCTCTTCCTTCAACCTCACCTCTTCAAACAATACACTTTCTCATTTCCTCACTTGAATTGTGATCCACTGTTGTCTTATTTAGATTTGAAGCCCTAGGTCAGGAAACATGCCTTACTTGGCATGTAAAGAGCTGTGTACCTTAATGGGGCTACAGGAGGCTCTGATATAAGGTTTTGGCTAGGGTTTGAGGCCGAATCAGAGGCCTAGGGTCTTTAGTTTACAATGTAGAGATCTCAGAAGCTGTTCTTGCAAGACTTTGATTCTCTCCTTTGAAATTTGGTTTCAGACTCCTTCCTGTCCCTCCATCTATCAAATTGCTCCCATTATAAACAAAACATAAAGAAAACAAATTTAAAAGGAAGAGAAGTACAGTTGTCTTCATTCAAAAGTCAGCATTTCCCAGCGGTGACCAGGATGGTGTTTGGAGATGCTCCCATACCTCCCTTTCCTTAGAACAGGAATACTGTGATATTTAAGATTTTTGCATTCTGTTGACTATATAACACCCATCACTATAATTGATTATAGCATTTCAGAGCTCCTAGGGGAAAGATCACAGGGGAAAATACCAAGTGAAGCAGAAGAGATGCCCATGCTCCAGGGTCCTGTAGTTTTGTTGTCATGCTGTAGGCACCAAAGGTATATTACATTTGAGCAAGCATTGATTTGTATTTAAGAGACATAAAATACTAAGCACACAATATATGAGCTTATGAATGCCTGAGTGTGTGGAATGTTTTTCCTTGATTTAATATGCAAAAGAGGGCTGCATCTTTGTGTGTCGATTGCACTAATGTATGTATAGGGCCTTGGTGGTAAAAGTGCTATATACAGAGCAATGTGGACTAGTGGCTAGGGCGTTTGAGTGCGATTAGGAGGTTTGAGTTCTATTCCCGCTGAGTGACCTTAGACAAGTCATTTTAACTTCTGGGCCTCAGTTTCTCCATCTGTGAAATAGGGATAATAGTGGTCACCTCCTGTTCACAACATACCCTGAGCACCTCGGATGAATAGTGTGATGTAAGAGTCAGTCTTGCTGTTAGAGTGTGCATAACATTGTTCATTTTTAAAGTGTTCCACAAACACCAACTAGCTTATCCTCACAACTCCCTGGTGAGGTAGTTAAGGGTTAACATCCCCATTTTATGTTTGAGGAGACTGGGGCAGAGGTAAATTAGGTGAATTATCACAAGGTGAGTCAGTGTCAAAGTTGGGATTAGAACTGGTGCACAGTACCTTGCCTAGCTCTCTAGACAACATTGCCTTTTGTTGTGTGTTAAGCTTGATAATAATAAGAGTGATCCTGAATCCCTGACTCAACTTTGACTGGTTCTGCCTGACTATGGATTGAGTAATGATGTCAGTATTTGGCTCAATATTGCTTTGCTGCTCTTTTTGCTAGGGTTACTTCCTTTGCTGAGGAAATTTCCTTGCTTTATTGGTTGATGTGAACACCAGTGACTGAAAGGAGTCTGATGCATTGTGACAGATACTTATAACAAGGGAAGACTTGGAAAAGCATCTGTAAGTGAGGAGAAAATGATGCAAATCTGCTTTTTCATTATAAGAAAATGTGTCAATTTTTAGGACGGAAAAGAGGATAATAGAAAACACAACTACA
Source organism: Gopherus evgoodei (assembly GCF_007399415.2). NCBI lineage: Eukaryota > Metazoa > Chordata > Testudines > Testudinidae > Gopherus > Gopherus evgoodei. The sequence continues at coordinate 123,625,676 of NC_044327.1, forward strand.
GGGTAACAGGCCTTTCTTTTCTTTGTTTGCTTTACATAACGAATTGACGTACCTCGACCGGGGTTACACTGTAATAGGTGCAGTTTTACTGTCTTTAGTATTTGATTATGATTCTATAATTACTCTATTTTTTTAACAATTTCAAAATGTATATGCAAGATACTTACACATCTGCATCAAAGGCCCAGTCCTGCAATGTTTATCCAGATGAAATTCCCATGGAAGTAAATGGGAGTTTTGTTTGTGTAGGGACTACAGAAACAGGCCTCAAACATGTGCAGGAAGCTTTTCACTATAGTGTACGTAGCTGTATAAATTAGATATATACAGTCATACACGAACTATGTAGATCTAGAAAAACCCATATTTGTATATGATTAGCCTATGAAATAACATGTATGCTATTTTCTGGAGAGTTTATGTTTACCTGCCTGGTATGTTTTGCAGAGTGCTGCTCAAAAGTTGACTTGTGGAAAGTGAATGCAGGTTTGAAAATGCCCCAAGTAGAAACTTTAGCCTAGTTCTCGTCTTGGGCCCTGATTCTGCATTAGGCTCCCTAAAGTCAGAAGCCTGCGTCCCCACAATGACTTCAGTGGGGCTCTGTGCAGTTGCAGGGGTCTAGCTTTATGGAGCAGCTTTCAGGATTGGGTGAGGGTGGGTGAGACCACGGAATGTTGTTCCACTCTTTCCAGGATGCAAATAAATATAATGAAGGGAACAACGCCCCTCAGATGCACATTGGACATTATCTATAAAATGTTACTGCAGAATGAGTTGCACAGTGGTCAGTGCCAGAGTTTATGGCATAGGCACCCTGCCTGATGTGGCAGCGTAATCAAAAAGAGGAAAAGAAGGATTTTAGGGAGAGCCTCACCATCCTTTTTTTTTAATTCCATCATTTCTTATCCTGTTCAAGTACTCTTAAGCTTAAGAAAATACCTTCTTGAAATCAGGAAGCTCATTGAATTTGATGGTATTTTGCTTCCCTTCCCCCTCATTCAAACACTGAATGGTAAATAACTACCTACAAAGGAGTACAGTGGTGGCAGATGACAGGACAAGAAGCAATGGTCTCAAGTTGCAGCGGGGGAGGTCTAGGTTGGATATTAGGAAACACTATTCCACTAGGAGGGTGGTGAAGCAGTGGAATGGATTACCTAGAGAGGTGGTGGAATCTCCATCTTTAGAGGTTTTTGAGGCCCAGCTTGACAAAGCCCTGGCTGGGATAATTTAATTGGTGTTGGTCCTGCTTTGAGCAGGGGATTGGACTAGATGATCTCCTGAGGTCTCTTCCAACCCTAATATTCTATGAAAGGGATCTGAGGGTTATAGTGAACCACAAGCTAAATATGAGACAACAGTGTAACACTGTTGCAAAAAAAGCAAACATCATTCTGGGATGTATTAGCAGGAGTGTTGTAAGCAAGACACAAGAAGTATTTTTTCCATTCTACTCTGCACTGATTAGGCCTCAACTGGAGCACTGGTCCAGTTCTGGGTGCCACATTTCAGGAAAGATGTGGTCAAATTGAAGAAAGTCCAGAGAAAACAACAAAAATGATTAAAGGTCTAGAAAACATGACCTATGAAGGAAGATTGAAAAAATTGGCTTTGTTTAGTCTGGAGAAGAGAAGACTGAGGGGGGACATGATAGCAGTTTTCAAGTTCATAAAAGTTACAAGGAGGAGGGAGAAGAATTGTTGATAGGACAAGAAGCAATGTGCTTAAATTTCAGCAAGGGAGGTTTAGGTTGGACATTAGGAAAAACTTCCTAACTGTCAGGGTGGTTAAGCACTGGAATAAATTGCCTAGGGAGGTTGTGGAATCTCTATCATTGGAGATTTTTAACAGCAGGTTAGACAAACACCTGTCAGGAATGATCTAGATAATACTTAGTCCTGCCATGAGTGCAGGGGACTGGACTAGATGACTTCCCGAGGTCCCTTCCATTTCTATGATTCTATGACTATCCAGTGCTAACACAGCTCCTTTTCAAAAGGCCTTTTAAAAAAGGGTACATCTGGGTGCTAATAAGTGTCCATCAATGCTCCTTTAAGGAAGCAAGGGGATGGTTTGCTGCTCACAAATATGCCAGCCAAATGAGGAGTTGACGAGGCTCCTGCACCATTTCCAAATGCTGAGATTTCAGACAGGAAAGGCTGCAGACCTTTGGCACCAAATCGCTGATCTGCCAAAGCAGAGACTTGTTCAGCTCTTCGGCTTCACTTTTGGAGGTTAAAATTTAATTTCTGCCATATTGCTGAGAACGTGAAAAGTTGAGATAGGGATGGGAGGTGGATAATATTAGGAGTTAATCCCCAGATACTGATATTATCCTCAGGAGACTAAGGAGAAGCTGTATTAAATGAACCTCAAAACATGATATGAAGTGATAATAGTATCTGGAGAATGGAGACTCACATCGGATAGCAATGTATACTATGTAGGGTGGGAAGAGGGGATGTTTAGTGGCTGGTCCATGAAGAGGTTTATGAATCTGCTACTGCTTCCAGCTAAGGGAGTTAGTCTTTTAGCATAAATAGTACAGCCAGGGCCGCAAGGATGTTTCGTGCCCTAGGCGAAACTTCCACCTTGTGCCCCCCCAACCCTCCGTGGCAACTCCCCACCCCCCATCCTCCACCCTGAGGCATCCACCCAGCCCCAGCTCACCCCTGCTCCGCGCACGAGCACCCCAAGCACGCCGTCGCTGCTTCACTTCTCCCACGTCCCAGGCTTGGTGCCAATCAGCTAGGAGCCGCAAGCCTGGGAGATGGGGAGAAGTGAAGCGGCCACGGCGTGCTCGGGGAGGAGGCGAGGCAGGGTGAGGGTGGGGAGTTCCCCTGCATGCTGCCCGCCCCCCACTTGCTGCAGGCAGCCCTCCCCGCAATCCCCTCACCCAGCTCCCTCAGCCTAAATGCTGGCAGTGACTGGGGCGGCCGAAGATCCGGCTGCCACAGTCGCTGCTGAAGAAAATGGCGCCCCCAAATCCCAGCACCCTAGGTGACCGCCTAGGTGCCTAAATGATTGCACTAGCCCTGAGTACAGTCTCTTGCTTTTAGCTCTACAGAGCCCGTGTTCAACCCCTGGTGTTGGTCCAAGCAGGATGAGTGGTATTAGGTCAATTACATATTACAGCACAAACGTTGTGGTTCTACTGGGGTAGGGAAAAGTCAGGTCACAGGCTTTACAGGGAGACACTAAGGCTATGTCCACACAGTCCGTGGCAGTGTGCCTCCCAGCCCAGATTCAACAGACTGGGGTTAGTGGAGCTCACGCTAGCCGTGTAGAAGTAGACAGCAATTTGAAGGGTGGCTCAGGCTGGAGCTATGGCTCTGAAGCCCACCTGCCTCCCTGGGCTTCAGAGCCTGACTCCAGCTTCAGCCACAATGTCTACATTGCTATTCTTAGCATGAGAGGCTCACTGCCACAGGCTGTGCAGGCACGCCCCAACCTCCCTGTGTGTCATGGAGAAGTGCTCCTTGGAGAGTCCCCAGGACAGTCCATAGGAGCGGTTGGTCATGCCAAGTAGGTCTATGACATCCTCCAACCAACTGGCTATCAAAGCCACATAGAGGAAGAGTTTAATAGCCAGTAGCCACAACTATGCTCCAGAGGCTGTATTACTGTTCAATTACATCTTGGAGTCTGTAGTAATAGCTGCATAGTTGCTACACATTTCTTTGTTGCGGGGTAGGGGTAGGAGTCATTTCCCCGCAGCCTCCTATAGCTTGCCCACAGTGAGGCTTGGTGGAAGAGAGGAGTGATTCACCCGAGGTGACTAGATGAAGTGAGAGGGCCACAGAAATCAACATTGTTCCACGAATAATTTACACTGACTGGAAGGTTCGTTAAATCAATAGGAACATTGACATGAGAGTGATCAGGCTTGTTAATGACGCAAGTGCTGTCGCTGACGCAGCAATATTGCAAGCATTGGATTTTTATACCGGAATGTAGCCGTCTCTGCTAGAATGGTTTCTTTGCATAAGGAGGAGGGGGTCCTTAATGAGTGGTGCTGGGACAAGTGGCTGGAGGCTTTCCTTCTCCTGTGACCCTTGTGAGGCTCCTATATTTGCCCTCAGATGCCGATCTTTATAAAAAGGGGAGCTGCTCTTCTGAATAGTTTGTAGCTAGATCGGATGTAATTTTTTGACTGAAACTTTTTCCATAAAAAATTGCAGGTTCAGTGATGCTGAAACCTTTCATGAATTCATGTCAATTTCACCAAATTGTTTCCATCAGAAACAAGCCTAAAAAAATCTGAAAATATCAAAATGTTTAATTCTGAAATTTTGATGTTTTGGCTCAAAACAATGGTTTGTTTCAAAATTTCCTTCAATTTTCTTTAAGAAAAATCCAAAAACATTTAAAAATGATCCAAGCCAAAAATTTGGATTTTGATCCAAACCTAATATTTTTTCTAATTTTTTTAAATTGCTACTGAACCGAACAATCTGTTATTCTCCCAGGTCTATTATGAACCCTGCAGAAGTCCCTTCTCTATCTGGTTTACATCTCAGGGTGCAGAGAACTCTTTACTTTTTAAATAGTGAGCAAAAATCCCACTGTTGCAAAATCCCGGTCTCTTTACCCAGGCAAAGAAGCATATTGAAGTATTCTCCTTGGAATTTTGGAGTCAAGGGGGTGTGTGTCTGATTTACTCCTCAGCAGCTGTTTAGCATGCTGAGGACCTGATCCAGAGCCAATTGAAGCTATTAGAAAGATTTTCATTGACTTCAGTGTGTTGGATCAAACCCCAAAGGTTCAGAAGATTGGGCCCTGAGTGGGAACTGCAGGATCAGCCCTTTGTTTGTCAGTGAGTTGTTTTAATAGAAAATGAGATTTTTATAAATTGTAGATACTGTGCAGTAGCAATATTGTGTTTTAAATTGTGTATGTGTGTAAACAAGAACAAAATCCTATCTGGGGGCAAAAATGTTGTGTCTCTCCCTGCTCCCCCAATCCCCACTGATATCTGCACTTACATGGTTATCTCTGAGAAGTGTTACATTTAAAATCATCTATGCAAAGCATTTAACTGAAGCAACGTAAATTGCCATATCAAATCACAGGAGCTTCAGTTATTAATGAGACTTTAATACACAACTGTGTATGTACATTAACCACACGCCTTTAGAAAAGGGATAGTTCTGTGCTGTCTTTAAGTAGTTGTGTGGCGTTCCTTGGTGATATTAACTATCCAGGATGAGAACCCAATCCTGCTCTGTTTGAGGGCATTATGAGTTTTGCCATTGGCTTCAATAGGAGAAGGACAGGGCCCAAGGCTTGTAAATCAACTGGTATCACTGGGAAAAAACCCGATCACACTGTGGTCCTTTTAATATAGGTGAAACCATGGGGTATTAGTATGTCTTTTGCATGGTATTAAAAAATCAACAGTAACTTTTCTTAGGAAAGTGTTTTTCAGTAACCTGGAAGAAATCCAAATGTCCACTCACGTTAACTTTTAAGGGCCAGATACCGCAAGCCTTGTGAACCTCAAACTGAGTGTTTGGGGTACCAAAGAATGCAGGAATATGTCTTACCGGGAGACTAGAGAGAGAACAAAACTGGCTTGAAAGCATACAAGGTTGAAAGCTTGTAAATAATAATCATGCTATTGACATGTCTGAGTTTTCCTTTAGAAAGCTATAAATGTTCTTGATGTTTGATCTTTAGGTGAGTTGATGTGCATTATTCTTAATAACACCAGTCACCGTAATAGGTGTCAGCATGCAGAATGGTCACAAATTAGTATTAGTGTTACTAATTTGTGCAAAGGAAAGCAGACAATGTGTTGGATATATCTTGATACTTGTATTCTGTTGAACTGCACTAAGATGGACAAGGAACTGAAGTGTTTCCACCAGTCAATACAACTTGTATGTACCATGGTTAATGCCAACATTAATGGTTAGAAGCAAGCAGGACTGAACTCATCCCTGTCTGTTACACCATCCTGTGTTATAAGGTGTGATACACACGTACATGTGACTACTGGGCCTATTACTTTAGTGATGAAGAAATCCGCTTGCTGCTATACCTAGAACAGGAGATAGCGATTTCTTGTTTCTTTCCTGGGTCCCCCTTATTCTAAACCACAAGGTCTCTTACCAGACATCAGTGTTCAGCAAATGTAAATTGTACTGTATTCAAAAGAGGCCTTCACAAAGGAGAAAAAGAGAGGGAAAATGCTGGTTAAATGTCTTCCATTTTCATCTGAGGGAAACAAATGCTCCAATGCACTGGCACAAATGTCTATGTCTTCATGCTGATGGAAGTTGGGCTATTACTAAAATAAACGTCCTTTTGGTTTTTGTCAGTTTTAAGTGGGGGAAAAAATCCAAATGGGTCTCTTTAGTTTCATGATCTCATGTTCAGTGACTCATGGTTACCTGAAATCTTCCACCTTGTAATTTTTGCTTATTGTTTTTGTAGCTGTGTTATGGGTGTGATAGAAAACCTATCAATTGATGTAAGCCATAACTAAAAGAGTAATCAGGGTATTTTTTTTGTCAGTGTCACTGTGTTTGAAAGAAAATTTAACTATCAAATAAACCAGTCTAACAGTTTCATTTGAAAAGCAAACTTTGCTCCATTTCTTTTTGTGCTTCCATACTAATGTGTCTCTTACAGTTCCTTGTCTCTGAACACAGAGGGCCAGAACCTCAGCTGGCATAAACCAGCTTGTAAATGAAGAGTAAAGTCAATGCTGCTATGTTAATTTGCACCATCTGAGGATCCAATTCCATAAAAATTGTACTTTGAATGTTAAATCCTGCACTATTAAACAGCAGTCTTATAATGCTGTGATCTGCAATCCACTCCTATCTATGCATCTCTGATGAATTTGTCCATGTATCTCGGCTCCTTCCACCAAATTATGAGTAATATCATTTCTGCCTGCAAAAGGACCAGACTCTCAACTGCTCTCTTGTTTTAGACAATTTCCAAGGTGCAATTATTCTTGGTGGCTGCTTTGTTGTAAGAGAAACTTTCTCAGGATGTTCTGCAGCTGGTTAATGAGGGTAACTTTGCAAAGATAAAATAAATGTGTTTGTCTCTAAAGTGCCACAAGGACTCCTCATTGTTTTTGCTGGTACAGACTAACATGGCTACCACTCTGAAACCTTTGCAAAGAGGAATCTTGCATCATGCTGCAAAAGTAGCAAAACTTGGTGTACAGATACTACAGTGGTGCACCTATATAGTGAATCTATATCGGCAGAAGGCTTGGCCTCATTCTGATCCTTGAAGGTGGGAATCCTTAACCAAGGCCTTCTCCTGAGAGCGCCCACCCCTGTGGTCACTAAGAGCTTGTCTACACTACCCACCAGATCGGCAGGCAGCGATTGATCCAGCAGGGGTTGATTTATTGCATCTAGTATAGACACGATAAATCAACCACTGAGCACTCTCCTGTCGACTCCAGTACTCCACCAGAGTGAGAAGTGCAAGTGGAGTTGACAGGAGAGCGCCCGCTGTTGACTTACTGCAGGGAAGACACCGCAGTAAGTAGATCTAAGTATGTTGGCTTCAGCTATGCTATTCACGGAGCTGAAGTTGCATATCTTAGTTCAACCCCGGCGATAGTGTAGATAAGCCCTAAGTTCAACCCCGTGCGATAGTGTAGATAAGCTAGAACTCTGGAAACAGTCATCAGCCTCTCTCTTTCTCTCTCTCTGCACTGGTAATACTCCCATCACTGCTGTTTCTAGGCACCATCTTGTTCAAGCCAGTTTGTTTATGTTAAGCCAAACAACTCCAGCAGGTTCTATTTCTTTTCTGTACTGAAAAGTCTAGAAGTCCCATTGCACTTAGGAGTTAAATGACATTGAGCAACCAATGTTGCAGCCCACCAGTTCATTCCAAGTGCTGCTTCAAATGAGAGACCAAACAAAATGATTTCAGTTGAGTGGGGAGAGCTGTGTAAGGCATATTAAGTAGGTGAGCATTTTAGTTGGCAATTTCTGATACAGTGATCAGCAGTGAAATGGTTAACAATGGTTGGTTGGTTTAAAATGATTCTAATCAGGCCAAAAAGAGATGACCCTAAAGCGATGAACGGGGAAGCTTATGCATCTCTAGATGGCACTGATTCATTCTGTCTAGCTGCAGATGTACAAGTCACAGTGCTTCAGTTTACATATCTTTTCAGGACCAAAAGAATTAAAACATCAGTTTTCAAGAATTTGTGAGAATACAGAAAAACATAACAGAAAGCCCCTAATTTTTCTGGAAGTCAGAGATTTTCCATGCCGATGGGTTACTATTGCTCCAGGTTACAAGCAGCTGAAACTAGGGACTGGTAATAGAAATGCTGCCCTGCCATTATGAAGAAGATTGAAATTGCTTTGGAGACATAGCATTAAGATGAATACCGGAGGGAATCAGTGTTCATTCTTCCTGACATTAAAACTGATGGGTGCTTTTCCTTCCTACAGCTGCTTGTGATTATCATTAGTGATTAGTCAATCAAGAAAGGAAACGTGGAGAGGGAAAGAACGAGTAGACAAACTTACTCTGTATGATATAATTGCAGACTATCATGTTGCAGATTGCTCACTAAGCAAGCAATCAAAAATGGTTCATTTCCTTAACGTTGCAGGAGCTGCAAAGTGTCATCCTCCGTAGTAGTGCATGCAATCCTTCCTCTCCATCAACGGGCAGTGAAATTATTGTCTCACCGAGGATTCAGGTCAGAATCTTCTCCCACCAGCATGGACCAGGTGACTCTGCTCACCACCCGTGTTAGTTTAAAGAGCCCTGGGCCCTTTTAAATCCCCAGCCCCAGGGCAACTACTCCCTTCCCCCCCTCACCTGTCAGGGGCTGCAGGGGGGCGGGGAAAAGGAGCAGGGACATTAAAGCACTGCAGGGTCCTTTGTCGTGGCAATGCTTTAAGGTTGCTACCCCTTCCTCCTCCCGTAGGGACCCTACCAGCCAGGCCACTGACAGGGGAGGCAAAAGGGACAGGGATGTTAAAGGGCTGCCGACGCAGCCCTTTAATGTGGGCTGGGTATGGGCCGGTGCAGGTTCTTACCGGTACACCGGCCGTACCAGCTCACTTTCACCCCTGCTCAATGATTATGAGGACTGGTGCGACACAGGCTTTCATTAGAGACCTGACCTGACATTCTTTAGCAAATTAATACATAGATACCAGACCCAGGGGATCCCTGTAACTCTATGCACCCTTATACCTGCTACCAGCTAGATGGTTGTTGCAACTTATTTTCTCATGATGGAAGTGTCCAATGTATTTTCTACGCCACTTGTTTTCTTTTTCCTGGTCACTTGTTTCCTCAACACCATTTTAAACAGCGCCTGCCCTTCTAAAATAGAAGTAGACAAAATTATGAATGGGACATAGAATGTCAAAGTTCTTGACCGACATTAATGGATGCAGTCTCACAACAGCTGTGTGAGGCTAGTAAGCATTATGGTTTATGACCAATGTAATAAGCAGCTTTGACTGCTGCTTATTATATTAATCATAACTTTCACTTATCTTGTGCTCCCTCAGTTGTTTGTCTGTTTTAGGGCTTCTCAACATGGGGACACTCAGAAAAGTTAATCCAAATTAACTAAAGGTGGGAATTTTAAAGTGGATCACTTAAACTGCACTAAAGCCCCTTGCAGAGCCTGTAAGTCAGAATTAATTCAGTTCAGCTTGATTTAGGCCTGGTCTACACAGTGCAGCAATGGGCCCTAGGGGGTTGTGACTTCTACAGTGCACTAATGTATTGTGCACTAATTGGTCCATGTAGACCTTGCTGGTACACCCTAAAAGTTCCCTAGTGCACTTTAATGTACTACTCTTTGAAATGGGACTATGTTAAAGTGCATGATGTAACTTTTAGTATGCTCCAGCAGGACCTATATGAACCAATTAGTGTTTACCTGTGAATTTTCCCTCAAGGACTTTCCATGTCAGACAGTCTGACCCTTTCTCAGTGGCCTGCATTAGGACCAGGATTGGTTTCTGCTATTGCATGCTTGTTAAGTAGCTTGAAAGAGAGAAGGTCTTCCTCCAGGAAATCCCTAAATTAAATGTCAAGGCTCAGCTGCAAATGGTTTGATCTTTAAACTTGTATATAGCTTGTATTTTTTCACTTTGGAAGCTGTCGTTCTGCAGAGTTCTTCCCGAGGGGTGTTTCTAAACCCACACTCAAAGGTCTGGTCTGCCTCCAGTTGCAATGAAGGCCGGGAATGCAACACCGTGAAGACTTTCTGCCATAGGAGGCGCCTAGAATGAAAATCCACAGGTAAGACAAGAATTTTCCCTGTTTCTGCTATACCTGATTCCAGTAAGAAATAGCTTTGCTTTTTTTAGAATAGCCACTGATGGAAAGTATTCATGATGACACTGCTCTTGCTGTGAATTCGCATTACAAACCATACGGGGTTCATTGAAGCGTCCAATAACTTGACAAAGATTTGTGCTGGGCCTCAGAGCCGGTAACCAATTCATAAAACCATGAGGCTGTTGTCAGTGCCTTGGCATGTCTTAAAGGAAAACAACATGCTCTAGTCTGAAGGACACTGCATGGTACTAAGGCAAGGCATTTAGAGCAGCTTGACTCTAGCCCACGATTTCATTAACTGGAAGGAGGCAGGCAGACAGTGAAATAAAAACATTGCTGCAGGCAGATGCTTTTTGGTTTGAAGCTGGCTCACTTATCCCAGTCAGAGGCTCTGTGAAAAGAAGGCATGACTTTTTCATACTTCCGTGAATCACACTACAAATCCAGCAGGGGATGCAGAAACTGCAAGCGTTCTTTTCTCCAAAAAGCTATTGCATTTCAACAAAAAGGGAATGGAAACAAGATAGTTACACTTTCAGATTTATATTCTTCTACAAATACAGGTAAAGGTGAGCTGCAAAGGGGAAAAAAAGGACTTGGACATTGTTTTGCTTTTTGAAGATGTATAAAGAAGGATGACCTTGTAAACGGGAGTAATAGTAATAGGATGAAATTTAATAGTGAAAAGTGCAAGGTCATGCATTTAGGGATTTATAATAAGAATTTTAGTTATACATTGGGGACACATCAGTTGGAAGCAACAGAGGAGGAGAAGGACCTTGGAGTATTGGTTGATCACAGGATGACTATGAGCTGCCAATGTGATATGGCCGTTAAAAAAGCTAATGCAGTTTTAGGATGCATCAGGCGAAGTATTTCCAGCAAAGATAAGGAGGTGCTAGTACCGCTATATAAGACACTGGTGTCATAACCTTAGTCCCAGATTTGGACCTTAGCGTCCAAATCTGGGGGTTAGCATGAAAACCTCCAAGCTTAGTTACCAGCTTGGACCTGGTACTTGCTGCCACCACCCAAAAATTAGAGTGTTTTGGGGCACTCTGGTCCCCCTGAAAAACCTTCCCTGGGGACCCCAAGACCCAAATCCCTTGAGTCTCACAACAAAGGGAAATAATCCTTTTTCCCTTCCCCCCTCCAGGTGCTCCTGGAGAGATACACAGACACAAGCTCTGTGAATCCAAACAGAGTGACTCCCCCTCTCCGTTCCCAGTCCTGGAAACAAAAGCACTTTCCTCTTCACCCAGAGGGAATGCAAAATCAGGCTAGCAATCCAACACACACAGATCTCCCCCTGATTTCTTCCTCCCACCAATTCTCTGGTGAGTACAGACTCAATTTCCCTGAACGTAAAGAAAAACTCCAACAGGTCTTAAAAGAAAGCTTTATATAAAAAAGAAAGAAAAATACATACAAATGGTCTCTCTGTATTAAGGTGACAAATACAGGGTCAATTGCTTAAAAGAATATTGAATAAACAGCCTTATTCAAAAAGAATACAAATCAAGCACTCCAGCACTTATATTCATGCAAATACCAAAGAAAAGAAACCATATAACTTACTATCTGATCTCTTTGTCCTTACACTTAGAAACAGAAGATTAGAAAGCAGAACTACTTCTCCAAAGCTCAGAGAAAGCAGGCAGACAGACAAAGACCTCACACACAAACTTCCCTCCACCCAGAGTTGAAAAAATTCGGTTTCCTGATTGGTCCTCTGGTCAGGTGCTTCAGGTGAAAGAGACATTAACCCTTAGCTATCTGTTTATGACACGCCCCCTCAAATTGCAGACAGTGGGGAAGCTCACTGGCGGCAATTTCCGTCTAGAACTTTAAAATAAACAGATTACTACAACACATGTACCTTTACATATACCACTAAGTATATAACTAACAGACTTCTACATTTAAGAACACTGTTAACTACTGAATTCTGGGAAACTCTCATGGGAGAGTGCATCAGCTACTTTTGTTAGAAGCTCCTGTGATGTGCTGAATTTCAAAATCAAAATCTTGGAGAGCTAAACTCCAACGAAGAAGTTCTTGTTGTTTTCCCCTTGGCAGTATGAAGCCACTTTAGTGCAGCATGGTCAGTTTGTAGTTGGAACCGCCGTCCCCAAACATATGGGCGCAGCTTTTCCAGGGCGTACACAATGGCATAGCATTCCTTTTCATTGACTGACCAGTGACTTTCCCTCTCAGACAGTTTCTTGCTGAGAAACACGACAGGATGGAAGTTGTGATCTGTTGCTTCCTGCATGAGCACGGCTCCTATACCACGCTCAGATGCATCCGTGGTTACTAGGAATGGCTTGTCAAAGTCCGGGGCCCTGAGCACAGGGTCAGACATGAGCGTTGCCTTAAGTTGGGTAAAGGCCTTTTGACACTCATCAGTCCACTTAACTGCATTTGGCTGGGTCTTTTTGGTCAGGTCGGTCAGTGGGGCAGCGATTTGGCTGTAGTGTGGTACAAATCGCCTGTAGTATCCGGCCAAGCCTAAGAAGGATTGGACCTGTTTCTTTGACCTTGGGACAGGCCACTTTTGGATAGCATCCACCTTGGCCTGTAGGGGGTTTATGGTTCCTCGACCCACCTGGTGCCCCAGGTAAGTCACTCTGTTTTGGCCTATTTGACACTTTTTGGCCTTAACAGTTAGTCCGGCCTGCCTGATGCGCTCAAAGACCTTTGTGTGCTGCCTGTTTGATTTGAATTGAGTCTGTACTTACCAGGGAATTGGTGGGAGGAAGAAATCAGGGGAAATCGGTGTGCGTTGGATTTGCTAGCCTGATTTTGCATTCCCTCTGGGGAATAGGAAAGTCCTTTTTGTTTCCAGGACTGGAAACGGAGAGGGGGAGTCACTCTGTTTGGATTCACAGAGCTTGTGTCTGTGTATCTCTCCAGGAGCACCTGGAGGGGGGAAGGGAAAAAGGATTTCCCTTTGTTGTGAGACTCAAGGGATTTGGGTCTTGGGGTCCCCAGGGAAGGTTTTTCAGGGGGACCAGAGTGCCCCAAAACACTCTAATTTTTTGGGTGGTGGCAGCAAGTACCAGGTCCAAGCTGGTAGCTAAGCTTGGAGGTTTTCATGCTAACCCCCATATTTTGGACGCTAAGGTCCAAATCTGGGACTAAGGTTATGACAACTGGTGAGACCTCATCTGGAATACTGTGTGCAGTTCTGGTCTCCCATGTTTAAGAAGGATGAATTCAAACTGGAACAGGTTCAGAGACGGGCTACTAGGATGATCCGAGGAATGGAAAATCTGTCTTATGAAAGGAGACTCAAAGAGCTTGGCTTGTTTAGCCTAACTAAAAGAAGGTTGAGGGGGGATATGATTGCTCTTTATAAATATATCAGAGGGAATATTAGGGAGGGAGAGGAATTATTTAAGCTTAGTACCAATGTAGAGACAAGAACAATGGGTAGGAAGTTTAAACTTGAAATTAGATGAAGGTTTCTAACCATTAGAGGAGTGAAGTTCTGGAACAGCCTTCCAAGGGGAGTAGTGGGGGCAAAAGACATATCTGGCTTTAAGACTAAGCTTGATAGGTTTATGGAAGGGATGGTATGATGGGATAGCTTAATTTTGGCAACTGATCTTTGATCATCAGCAGATAAGTATGCCCAGTGGTTGGTGATGGGATGTTGGATGGAATGGGATCTGAGTTACTGCAGAGAATTCTTTTCTGGCTGCTGGCTGGTGAGTCTTGCCCACATGCTCAGGGTTTAGCTGATCGCCATATTGGGGTCGGGAAGGAATTTTCCTCCAGGGCAGATTGGCAGAGGCCCTGGAGGTTTTTTGCCTTCCTCTGCAGCGTGGGGCATGGGTCACTTGCTGGAGGATTCTCTGCAGCTTGAGGTCTTCAAACCACGATTTGAAGACTTCAATAACTCAGACATAGGTTAGGGGTTTGTTATAGAAGTGGATGGGTAGGGTTCTTTGGCCTGCTTTGTGCAGGAGGTCAGACTAGATGATCTATTGGTCCCTTCTGACCCTAAAGTCTATGAGTAAGAAGGCCAGAAAGGGTTTATTTTTAAGATTTTTTCTTCTCGCTATCAGTGTCAGTAAGATCAAGTCTGGCTCAGCAGCAAATTTTGGATCTGGATTATGGGCATAATTATAATGCATTTGTATTACAGTGAGTAGAGCATAGAGGCAGGGCCGGCGCTACCATTTAGGCAGCCTAGGCAGTCGCCTAGGGCGCCAGAATAATTGGTGGGCGCCGTTTTGCCGGAGGGGGCGTCAGGCGGCTCCGGTGGAGCTGCCGCAGTGGTGCCTGCGGAGGGTCCAGTGCTCCGCGGCTCTGGTGGAGCTGCCACAGTCGTGCATGCGGACGGTCGCTGCTCGCACGGCTCCACCAGAGCCACAGAGCACCGGACCCTCCGCAGGCACCACTGTGGCAGCTCGACCAGAGCCACGGGACCAGCGCGCAGGGCGGCAAAATTGCCGTCCGCCTAGGGAGCTCAAACCCCTATCACCAGTCCTGCATAGAGGCCTCATGAAGTCCGTAGAGCCCCCTTTGTGGTAGGCACTGTAGACACATGGGAAAAAAGATGTTCCAGCCCTACAGAGTTCACAATGTAACTATAGGGGCTTGTCATGACGGGGACTGTTAGGTGTTAAGATAGTATTTCTTGTATTTGCATCACCCTGTGTCACTTGTGACCCCCCCTCCTGAGACAGGTGTGTCTGTACCCCCCTCCTGAGACAGCTGTGACACAACTTTTGTACTTGGGTAACATGGCACAGTTGTCACCTTAGTGTAACAGATCCCCACACTGGGAAAATACTGAGCTGTGGATCTGGGCACAGCCTAGAGGCTCCTGAGAGGCTGAAACATGGTTTATTCTTGAAATGAAGATGGGATCAAACCGGGTGTTAACCAGGATTTTCCAGGCTCGCCCAGGGCCTGATTTGAACGGGGGTGCCTGGGCTCCACCCTGCCCCGCTGAGGCCCGTGTTACGTGGAGGGGAGGGAGGGAGCGGTTCCCCCAGGGCGGCGCTCGGGGGCTACCGGGCCGGGAGGAGGACGCCGGTGGCCGCCCCCGTGGCAGCGCAGAAGCAGCTTCGTGCCAGCAGCGCCGGGCTCCGGCCTGGCCCGTCTGCCGCCCGGCCCCGGCCCCAGCCCCGGCTCCGCCCAGCCGCGTCCTTAGCAACTTCCCCAGCCGCCGCCGCCGCCGCCCCGCGCTCAAGTGAGCCCGGACCCGGGGAGATCCTGCGCCCCGCAGCCACCGTCCGACAGGTGTGTGTGTACCCCTCCCCCCGGACAGGTGTGTGTTTACCCCCCTCCCGAGACAGGTGTGTGTGTACCCCTGCCGACACAGGTGTGTGTACCCCTCCCCCCGGACAGGTTGTGTGTATACCCCCCTCCCGAGACAGGTGTGTACCCCTCCCCCCGGACAGGTGTGTGTGTTTACCCCTCCCGAGACAGGTGTGTGTACCCCTCCCCCCGGACAGGTGTGTGTGACCCTCCCCTCCCGAGACAGGTGTGTGTGTTTACCCCCCTCCCGAGACAGGTGTGTCTGTACCCCCCCTCCCGAGACAGGTGTGTGTGACCCTCCCTCTCCCGACACAGGTGTGTGTGTACCCCTCCCCCCGGACAGGTGTGTGTGTACCCCCCCTCCCGAGACAGGTGTGTGTGTTTACCCCCCTCCCGAGACAGGTGTGTGTGTACCCCTCTCCCCGGACAGGTGTGTCTGTACCCTCCCCCGGACAAGTGTGTGTGTACCCCCCCTCCCGAGACAGGTGTGTCTGTACCCCTCCCCCCCGGACAGGTGTGTCTGTACCCCCCTCCCGAGACAGGTGTGTGTGTGTACCCCTCCCCCGCACAGGTGTGTGTGTACCCCCCCTCCCGAGACAGGTGTGTGTACCCTCCCCCCGGACAGGTGTGTGTGTACCCCCCCTCCCGAGACAGGTGTGTGTGTACCCCTCCCCCCGGACAGGTGTGTTTACCCCCCTCCCGAGACAGGTGTGTGTGTACCCCTCCCCCCGGACAGGTGTGTGTTTACCCCCCTCCTGAGACAGGTGTGTCTGTACCCCTCCCCCCGGACAGGTGTGTGTGTGTACCCCTCCCCCGGACAGGTGTGTGTGTGTACCCCCCTCCCGAGACAGGTGTGTGTGTACCCCTCCCCCCGGACAGGTGTGTCTGTACCCCCCTCCCGAGACAGGTGTGTCTGTACCCCTCCCCGGACAGGTGTGCTGTACCCCCTCCCAAGACAGGTGTGTGTGACCCTCCCCTCCCGAGACAGGTGTGTCTGTACCCCTCCCCTGGACAGGTGTGTGTGTATCCCCCCTCCCGAGACATGTTGTGTTTACCCCCCTCCCGAGACAGGTGTGTCTGTACCCCTCCCTCCGGACAGGTGTGTGTGACCCTCCCCCCCCAAGACAGGTGTGTCTGTACCCCTCCCCCGGACAGGCATCTGTATCCCCCTCCGAGACAGGTATGTCTGTACCCCCATCCTGAGACAGGTGTGTCTGTACCCTCCCCCCAGGACAGGTGTGTGACCCCCCTCCTAAGACAGGTGTGTCTGTACCTCCCTGGACAGACTTGTGACCCCCTTCCCCGCAGGACAGGTGTGTCTGTACCCTTCCCCCAGGACAGGTGTGTGTCTGTACCCCCTCCTAAGACAGCTGTGTGACCCCCCTCCTGAGACAGGTGTGTCTGTACCCCTCCCCCTGGACAGACGTGTGACCACCCCGAGACAGGTGTGTCTGTACTCCCCTCCCCCCGGACAGGCATGTGACTCCCCCCAGACAGGCATGTGATCCCCCTCCCGAGACAGGGTTTCTGTTCCCGCCCCTCCGGACAGGTGTGTCTGTACCCGCCTCCTGAGACAGGTGTGTGATCCCCCTCCTGAGACAGGTGTGTCTGTACCCCCCTCCCAAGACAGGTGTGTCTGTAACCCCCCCGTAAGGCGTGTGACCCCCTCGAGAAAGGTGTCTGTACCCCTCCCCAGACAGGCGTGTGACCCCCCCTCTCGAGACAGGTGTGTCCGTACCCCCCCCCCGGACAGGCATGTGACCTCCCCCCCAAGACAGATGTGTCTGTACCTCCCCCCGGACAGGTGTGTGACCCCCCCCGAGACAGGTGGTGACCCGCCTCCCGAGACAAGTGTGTCCGTACCCCCCCCGGCAGGTGTGTGACCCCTCTGTCTGGAGACAGGTGTGTCTGTACCCCTCCCCCGGACAGGCGGGTGTGTGACCTCCCTCTAGAGACAGGTGTGTCTGTACCCCCCCAGACAGGCGTGTGACCCCCTCCTCCTGAGACAGGTGTGTCTGTACACCCTCTTGAGACAGGCGTGTACTCCCCCTCCAGAGACAGGTGTGTCTCTACCCCCTCCCGAGACAGGCGTGTGACCCCCTTCCTGAGACAGGTGTGTCTGTACCCCTCCCCCCAGGACAGGCTGTGACCTCCTCTTCCGAGACAAGTGTGTCTGTACCCCTCCCAAGACAGGTGTGTGACCCCCCTCCCAAGACAGTATGTCTGTACCCCTCCCCCCAGGACAGGTGTGTGACCCCCCCAGACAGGTGTGTGAACCCCGGACAGGCGTGTGACCCCCCCTCCCGAGACATGTGTGTATCCCCCTCCCAGACAGGCGTGTGACCCCTCCCAGACAGATGTGTCTGTACCCCCCGACAGGCGTGTGACCCCTCCCTCCTGAGACAGGTGTGTCTGTACCCCTCCCCCGACAGGCGTGTGACCCCCCAGACAGATGTGTCTGTACTTCCATGTGACAGGTATGTCTGTACTCCCCCATAGGCATGTGACCCCCTCCAGATAGGTGTGTCTGTACCCTCCCCCTGGACAGGTGTGTGACCACGCCCCTCTGATAGGTGTGTCTGTACCCCTCCCCCAGACAGGTGTGTGACCCACCTCTGACAGGTGTGTCTATACCCTCCCCCCGACAGGCGTGTCTGCAACCCCTCACTTCCCCCCACCCTGACAGGTGTATGTGTACACCTTCTCCTGAGACAGCTGTGTGACCCCCCCTTCCCTTTCCAAGACAGATGTGTCTGCACCCACTTCCCCCTGAGACTGGTGTGTCTGCACTCCATCCTCCTCTTCCTCTCCCACCCAAGACAGATGTGCCTACACTCCCTGTCCCGACAACTGTTTCTGTACCCCCTCCTCCTCCCTTCTCCCAAAGCAGGTGTGTCTGTCCCTCACTCCTCCCCTTCCCTGTCTAAGACAGGTTGTCTGCACCCCATCACCATCCCCTCAAGACAGGCAGGTCCTCCGCCATCCCCAGAAAAGTCTATCTGCACTCCTCCTTCCGCCTCCCCGGCAGGTGTTTTTACCCCTAAAGGTGCCAAATGGGTCTGCATCCCTTCGTCCACCCCAGTAATGGTTCCAGGTTGCATCACCTCAACCCAGTAATGGTGCCATCCGTGTCTCTAACCCCCACATGGTGTAATGTGTACTTCTGCAACTCCCTGCCTCCAAATAATGGTGCCTGCTTTGGGCAACTCGCCCTGCCATCATGGGCTAGGTGTGTCTAAACCCTTTCCGCCAAAATGCGGTGTTAGATGTATCTGCAACACACGCATCACGTGCCCCCGAATGGTGTGGGATGCATCTATAACTCCTTCCCTTAGTGGCTGTATATTGTTTTTCTTTTGCAGCGGGAGTGGGCAAACCTTTTGGCCTGAAGGCCACATTGGGGTTCCAACACTGTATGGAGGGCCAGGTAGGGAAGGCTGTGCCTCCCCAAACAGCCTGGCCCCTGCCCCCTATCCACCCCCCCACTTTCCACCCCCTGACTTCTCCCCTCAGGACCACCAACCCATCCAACTTACCTGCTTCTTGTCCCCTAACTCCCCCCTCCAGGGACCCCCCACCCCTAACTTCCCCCTGGAAACCCACCCCCATCCAACCCCCTTGCTCCCTGTCCCATGACTGCCCTGACCCCTATCCACACCCCTGCCCCTGACAGGCCCCCCGGGACTCCCACACCCATCCAACCCCCCCCCTCCATTCTCTGACATACACCGCACAGAACCTCTGCCCCATCCAACCACCCCTTGTCCCCTGACTGCCCCCGGACTCCCCCCTTATCCAACCCCCCCGCTCCTTGCCCCCTTACCATGCCACTCAGAGCACCAGAACTGGCAGCCGTGCCACCTGGCCGGAGCCAGCCAGGCTGCTACGCTACCTGGCAGGAGCTTGCAGTCCCACCGCCCAGAGCGCTGGCGGCATGGCAAGCTGAGGCTGCTGGGGAGGGAAGACAGCAGGGCCAGGGCCGGGAACTAGCCTCCCTGGCTGGGAGCTCAAGGGCCGGGCGGGAGGGTCCTGTGGGCTGGATGTGGCCCACGGGCCGCAGTTTACCCACCTCTGTTTTACAAACCTTTACAAAACAAATATCTTTGTGAATACTTGGTTTGAATATTGTTCTTGCCATTTCACTAATGCAGGAGAGGTACTGAACCTTCAGGAATTTAATAAGACCCAGCCCCGGTCAAGATTTGTTGCCTGTGATCAACCGGACACTGACTGAAAATGCCAACCCAAATGCAGTATTATAACTCCTCTCCTTCAGTAACAGGGATTCTGCATCCCCAGACTGCACAGTGTGCCTTTGAGAACATGAGACCCAGTGACCCTATCCCAGTCATACTGCACCACGGATACAACCCTCCACGGGTAAGGGTGTGTGACGGAATTGATCGAGTAACTGCTACATGCTCTCATTGCATCTCTTTGGTTTATTCTGTGGCTGAGGAAATACCATTTGCAACTGGTAAAGTCTTAAAGTTGTGTTCTTCCATCAGTGCACATTTGAAACTTCTGAAGTGTACACATACAACAACAAGAATGCAGATCCCTTCTACTGTAAACATCCTTCTATAATCGAAACATCATAATATATAGGTTAAAATAAAGTAGAATTACCGCTAACTCTTTCTAATGGACACTGAGTAGTGCATTCATTTACCACGAGTGCATGCTCAAATTGTGATTGTGCAGGTGCAGATGACCAGTTAGATGCATTCATGGCCATTTAAGGATGTTAAAACTGCTTGATCTGTGTATGTAGTCATGACGTTTGTGTACAATTGCACACCCCTATGTGCAAATCAGGCCTTATGTGACTTTCCCAAGGGCACACAATATATTAGTGGCAGAGCTGGAAGGGTACTCAGGAGCAATGTTCCCTGTAAACTCTGCATGTGCGCCGTGCAGTGATCTTGTGTCTACTGGACATGTCACATGTCAGACCTGAGAAATGAGCGGAGTGGGGAAGGCAGAGGTTCCTGGTAGGGGTGGGTGTAGGAGTTCACAGGGGGAAAGGGAGGTGCTCCTGTGCATTTAATGGCCTGGCAAGAAGGGAGGGCTGTGGCCCCAGCTCTGGGGAAAGAGGCCTTGGTCTGTAGAGTAGCTATAGCAGGCACACAGCCTTCACCTGGCTCACCCTTCTTGAGGCTTAAGGGGTTGCGCCACCCCACAACTGCATTGTAGGTCTGTGAACCCCTGTGAGTCTTCCCCACCCAGCCTGGAGAGAGACAATTAATAAATAATACATGGACGTATGAGTCCTAGCAGTTCTCTCTTATGTCTTGCTGTTTCCTTATGATGAGATTATGCTTTAATTCTTTTGGGAAAACTTGCAACTATATAAACCAGTGTTTGTGTTAGGATCTCATCACAAGATCTATTTCTCTGCCACTTGCAAGTTTCTATTGAGATGAATGTCATTTTATTTTGCCTTAATCTTACTGTATCTAGAATGCTGTCATATAATCAGTGGTGTGCCCTGCTTAGAATACTGTGTTCAGTTCTGGCTCAAAAAGTTATAACCGAAGTAGGAGTTTAGAATAGGAGATGGAAAATGTTCTGGAGGAGTGGCGAGACTTCTGTATGAGGTGACATGAAAAGATTGGATCTGTTTAGTTGAGAGAGGAGAGGAGTCTGAGGAGATAATAGTGGTGTGCAAAATAAGGAAGAATATACATCCATACAGTGGGTGCTCCTATTTATCTTTTTCAATAATACAAGAACAAGAGGACCTTTAAACTAAAAGATGATACATTAAAAAATTTCGTTTTAGTTTGGTCATTATAGTTTCAGTGTGCTGTCGATAAATACTTTCCTTCTGAGTGCATAGATGTAGTTAGATCAGTGTTAAGAAGTCTTAAAAAAATAACCTGTAGGCTTGCCTGAGGACAAAAATGTTCTGCCCATTGGAGTTTGTATCCCGCTCATTACAAAGAAAATTTAGAGGGAACATTGCCCAGGAGTCCTGACTTCCATTCCCCTTCCTTGATGCTCAAACCTTTTTCTTAAAGTAGTCAAGGATGAAAATAACAAGCCTATTTAACAGTAAAAAAATCAGCAGTTTGAACTAAGTGGGCACTTAGCTCGCCTGCATTGCCGAGGGTAGGTCAAGCCAAAATATAATTAAGTTCACTAGGTTTTTAAAGTTGAAATGTACCACAAGGAAGCAATTTGTGGTGAGCATGGCTAGGTGCTGTAGTGATACTGGGAGGTCTGTGGTGTGTCATTATGTAGAGGAAGGGTGATTGTGCTGCAATGAGACTTTTTCATGAGGAGCAATACAAGGTTTAGGAAACCAGACCTATGAAGAAAGGTTAAAGAAAACTGGGCATGTTTAGTCTGAGAAAAGAAGACTGCGGGGGGACCTGATAACAGACTTCAAATATGTTAAAGGTTGTTACAAGAGGACAGTCACCAGTTGTTCTCCATGTCCATGGAAAGTAGGAGAAGTAGTAACCAATTTAATCCGCAGCAAGAGACATTTTTGTTAGATATTAGGAAACATTTTTTAACTGTAACTTTTCTGCCTGTCAGAGCTGGCAGCAACAAGGGCTGAGTTCAGTATCTCTGGGTTCCTTTCAACAATACAACACAAAACCAGCTTGAGTCCTCACCCAGTGACCTGGGACAATTATCATCACCCTCTGGGTGCCTCTAAGAGACAATAATTCCTTTCTTGCAGGCACAGAGTCTGAGTGTCGCAGAAAACTTTTAATAAAAGGAGAGAAATAATGTGGCATTGATTTAGGGAAACACTGCAACAAGGTTATAAACATAAACCCTGAGCAAAAGACTCACCACCAAGTAAGTTGGGCAGTGTCCCTTTTCCCCTGAGATTATTACGTCCAGCAACCCAAAAGTCCTTTTATCGTGCCTGACCCTTCTCTACACCACACTCACAGTTGCTGTCCTTGGACAGTACAGACCCAGAGTTCAGAGGTGCATCTGCAGAGTTCACCTCCCATCCCGGGTGGATGCAGGGGTGGTGGTAAGGAAGCATCTTACTCACTCTGCTGCTCAGGCACTCATTTGCCGCTCCTCTCTCTGTGGCTCTGCTCTGGCACTCTCTGCCCCCTACCCTGCTGGCCACCCACCACGCCTCTCAGCCAGCCACCCTGCTGGCCATGCCAAAATGTCTTCAGGCCCTCCCACTTAACACAGCTCTCAGTGATTTCAGTTCTGAGTGATTTCAGCTGTTAGTGGGGGAGCCTAACTGCTGCTGCACAGACTCTTGCATCAGATACACTGTCCCAGAGCAGGTCTAAAACTTACACCTAGGTTTCAGAGATTTCAGTTCTGCAGGGTATAAGACAACTCTCAATTGAATCTAAATTAGCTCTTCTATACACAGTGGAGAGCAGAAGGGTCAAATTGTGCCTAAGACTTTAGGCAATACTCACACCACCAGGTACAAGCACTTATCACCACCCTCTCTCAATTCACTGGGTTTTGGAACCCATGTCCCCTGCCTACTGAGTGCCATTTAGTTGAGAGTGAGTCCCTCAATCAGGAAATGCCAAGTAGAGTTCTGCTGCCCTCGATTCACACAACAAGGATAATAACCTTTATTACTCCTGCCCCAATAACAAGGAGACTGGGGATTCCACACCAGCCAAAAGTGATAATTTGGGCAAGCAATCCCATCATACTGAGCATGGGCAGCGTGGGTGTGCCCATGCAATCAAGATCAGCTCCTGAAGTCCTTTTCCACAGCTCACCACTAGATGTCAGGGGAGAGCTCATTCAGATTCTGCTTACGTAACTGTAAGGGTAGTTAGGTATATTTCAGAAAGTTTGTAGAGATGCACCCCAATCTAGTACAAGATAAGATGGTTTGACAACAATGAATAGGGATGTTTTGTCCAAGATACAAGAACAAGGAAGGTAACAAACAAAAGTCTTGAAATACATAAGGTGGTACGTAAGCTGTGTGTCCCTGTTGTTTGTCTCAGTCTACAATGTCAGGGTACCTCACCTCAATCCTTTGTGTAGCTTAGCAGACACGCCTGCTGCTGACTGAGACACTCCTTGCCACTGGGCACTCATGTGTTAGTTGTACCTGTAACCACAGAGTCAGGGCGCTAGGACTGTGCCTTGAGGGCAATAACCGGGTTGAGTGCCTTTGCCACTGCACCACAACTCTGGTAGTTCTTTATGAGTAACACCGAAGTCTGCTGAATTAGCATGATCAGCTAGTCCACGGAATAGAAGCACAGAGAAGCCTGACCAGGATTTCCGAGGCAGTGACTTTCCAGCCTTCAGTACTTAACAACACCTGGGACCTCTGAATCTAAAAACCTGAGCTTCTACTGCCTGTGCTAAAAGCCCTAGGTCTGTTAACATAAAGGCTGTCATGCACTGTTGATTACAAGGGAAGAGAGAGCCACACTGTGTAAGGCTGGGTTACACATGGCCCAGTTTGTGTTGGCCAAGATTGCAGCTAGTATATCAGGGACTGAACTGGGGAACTCTCAAAGCTGAACATGTGAGTCTTGACAGCTTTAGCTGAAGAGCTGGGCCCTGTAGCTGGGGACTCTGTCAGACTCATATCTTATGTGGATTGGGCACAGAGGGGGATATTTAACCCACACTGACGTGTGCGTTACACACACAATACTCTCCAGTCCTAGCTCATCAAGGCATACCCTCTGTACATACACGTCTTGCTGACGGACTCACCTCTTTCACAAAGCCCACAATGTTTTTTTCGATTATAAACTCTTTGTCATCTGTCACTTTTAGAAGTTGTGACACAACATTACTGGTGACTATTTGATTCTGATTAGGATTCCAGTTCCGAGATATTTCACCTCTGCGGGACAAACCTCTTTGGAATGACCCACGCAACAAATCAGTTGCTTGGACTAAGTCTCTACGGAGATATAGGGTAACCATGAATCACAGGCCTGTTGAATCTGTGCTGAGCAGAAAAGCACCTTTGCAGGTAAGAAAATATTTCTGTTTCAGTTGACACAGTAAGAACATGTAGTGATCTGGTGATTCCTTGGCTGGGATAATTTGAATGAGGTGTTAAGAATTAAATCTACTGAAAATCTTTGTAAAAGGAGGAGATTTTGACTGTGGGTTTCAATGTGCCTGTTATTAAATCCTGCTGACATCACTGTCTGTGACATGTACCTGACTAAGAGAAATGTGTACAGAAGGATTTCAGAAGACTTTGTACCAAATGGCCACATTTCTGAAGCAGTACAGTAAGTCATGGGTTCTCAGACGTTTTAATACTATGCACACTTTCAGTCAGTTGCAATTGCTTTGCCTTCAGTGTGCCCCGGAATCCTGTGTGTCATATTTTCATGGCATTTTGTAGAGTTGCTATAGAAAATGGTGCAATGATAATGGGGCAAGTCCTTAGAAGACTAGAGGCTTGCAACAGGAGGTGGTTCATGAGCTGTACTTATTTTATTCTACCCAGGTTTTTGTACTGTGCCTATCACTTTAATACTATAGAAGCCTTATGCAAATGATTGGGTCCCACTGTGCGTAGCGATAGGAAGGTGGATCCCTGCCTATAAGCCGAGAACTTCTGAAGTAGATCAAAAATTACTATTCACTCTGGACTGTAAAGCCAGTTTACCAGTTAATCCTTTTGCATTATTTAGAAATTCCTTTAGCAATGAATTCTCAAACATTGTGTTAGCTAGTTCTGAGCTGTTGTTGCAAAAAGCAGGCTGACTGAGACATGTACATATATTCTCTCCTGATTTTGCTATTACTTTTGATTTCTATGATGGGGCTACTATAAGGTGGGTGCATAACTGGCTGGATAATCGTACTCAGAGAGTAGTTGTTAATGGCTCCCAATCCTGCTGGAAAGGTATAACAAGTGGGGTTCCGCAGGGGTCTGTTTTGGGACCAGTTCTGTTCAATATCTTCATCAACGATTTAGATGTTGGCATAGAAAGTACGCTTATTAAGTTTGCGGACGATACCAAACTGGGAGGGATTGCAACTGCTTTGGAGGACAGGGTCAAAATTCAAAATGATCTGGACAAATTGGAGAAATGGTCTGAGGTAAACAGGATGAAGTTCAATAAAGATAAATGCAAAGTGCTCCACCTAGGAAGGAACAATCAGTTTCACACATACAGAATGGGAAGAGACTGTCTAGGAAGGAGTATGGCAGAAAGAGATCTAGGCGTCATAGTAGACCACAAGCTTAATATGAGTCAACAGTGTGATACTGTTGCAAAAAAAAGCAAACATGATTCTGGGATGCATTAACAGGTGTGTTGTAAACAAGACACGAGAAGTCATTCTTCCGCTTTACTCTGCGTTGGTTAGGCCTCAACTGGAGTATTGTGTCCAGTTCTGGGCACCGCATTTCAAGAAAGATGTGGAGAAATTGGAGAGGGTCCAGAGAAGAGCAACAAGAATGATTAAAGGTCTTGAGAACATGACCTATGAAGGAAGGCTGAAGGAATTGGGTTTGTTTAGTTTGGAAAAGAGAAGACTGAGAGGGGACATGATAGCAGTTTTCAGGTATCTAAAAGGGTGTCATCAGGAGGAGGGAGAAAACTTGTTCACCTTAGCCTCCAATGATAGAACAAGAAGCAATGGGCTTAAACTGCTGCAAGGGAGATTTAGGTTGGACATTAGGAAAAAGTTCCTAACTGTCAGGGTAGTTAAACACTGGAATAGATTGCCTAGGGAAGTTGTGGAATCTCCATCTCTGGAGATATTTAAGAGTAGGTTAGATAAATGTCTATTAGGGATGGTCTAGACAGTATTTGGTCCTGCCATGAGGGCAGGGGACTGGACTCGATGACTTCTCGAGGTCCCTTCCAGTCCTAGAGTCTATGAGTCTATGATTTTTGCTTTTTAAAACATTTATCAAACATCTTTAAAGTCTTTATCATGTGTATGGTTAGAGTTCAGTCTTGAGAATGCTAAATAAATTCAGTTCCATTGGGGAACCAGGCCCTTTGCAGTTTGTATATATTTAGTATATATAGTGGAAATTTTCATTGAGGTTGCTATTGAGCTTTGGCATCCGAAATTAATTAGTTCTATGAACAGGAAGCTTCATCTTTATCATGAGGAGAAGAATTAATTTCTGAGGAAAAGTGAACATATTCATTCTCACGTTAAAGGTCTGGAAGAATTTTTGTATGCAGTGTTGTTGTAGCACGTCAGTCCCAAGATATTGGAGAGACAAGGCAGGTGAGGTAATATATTTTATTGGACAAACTTCTGTTGGTGAGAGGGACAAACTTCCGAGCCACATGGAATTCTTTAGCTGAGGAGGAGCTGGTTGTGGCTGGAAATCTTGTCTCATCAACAGAAGTTGGTCTAGTAAAAGATATTACTTCACCCACATTGTCTCTGGGTGAACTTTTTCTATTGTCTTCAAATGCTGTACCTACAGAATCCAATTTCTTCTACAAGAAAGAGGATATTATAGCTAGAAAGACAAAATAGGGTGTGAGAATTCCTTATCACTTCAGCTACTCTTCAATATTTCTTAATTTCCATTACCTAGCCATTTTCTAGATGCGGTAATAATACCAACAATTGAAAAAAAATAGCAGAAGAGAGATTAAGGAAACTGTGGGATTTGTCCTCGTAATCCTTTAAAAAAATCCCATTTACTATCCTTATGTAATCCAGATACAAAAAATCATCAAATGTAAAGATGCTGCTATATTATCCTAAACTTGTAACCTGTATAATAACATGAAGACATTGTCTTATATACATGCTATAAAATGCCTTTTATTTATTCTGTTTTTGTAGCTCGAACCTTAAGTGCTGGCTTGAGTGGTCATAGGTATAGAAATGGTTGTGTTGATGTGTTGCCACAATATAGTTCAATGAATGATCCTCACTTGTTTGACTACTATGCCAGGAAGTTTGGACTGCGGGGGACTACCAGGTGTCTTCCAGTTGTACGTACTGTTTTATTTCAGTTTATTTGTCTATTCCACATTAGTAGGAATATTATGTTTTTAACTAACTCTTCAGCCTGAAGAATTCCAAGCTCTTAACAGCCATGCGTGTATATAATATATACAAGTATAACATTCACATCATGCCTTGCTGAAATGCAGCCACTTCTGGGGTGAAATGTTTAATGCAGGCAATAACATTGCACAACTCTGGAAGATGCATAGTAAAATAATGCAGTGTCCAAGCTTTAGGAGGATTTTAAGCAAACTGGAATTTGATCAAAACACAAAATAACATGCTGTTGGCAAAAATGTGCTGTGAATCTTTAATAGTCACAAGTAGTCAGTATGTCGTACATCCCATTTGGACTTTAGCACCATTCTCTTTCTGGTGATTTTGTAAAATAATAATAATAGGGCTATGTCATCCTATTTAACATTAGAATTGATACTTTCAAAGTAGTGTATCACCTTATTTATTAGACAATTGAGAGAGAGAGTAGGAATTATATTTATGCCAAGGTTTCCAAATGTTTGAAAAAACAGCACAAACCCCACTTGCTTTACTTCCATACAAAAACAAACTCCCCTCTCCCCCACACTCCAAAACAAGAAAAACAACACGAAAAAAACAAAAAACAAAACCCTATACAAAAAAACCTATAAGGTTTCTCAGCAATAATTTTTTTTCTTCTGTTTTTAAACTCTTAAGTCTGATCAAGTGAAGAGACATCACCAAAGTGCACCCCACTACAGGTACAAAAGTGCTAATACCGGATCCAGTTCTGCAGTGCACAGCAACGTGTTATACAAAGTCACTGTGAAGACTGGAGATAAGAGAGGTTCAGGAACTGATGCCAGGGTAAGAACATTTTAGGATCTTTTCTCTTTATATTTAGCAATACTGGAAAAATAATCCTCAAACATAAATTTGATTTACATCTGCTATAAAACTTCAGCCATTTAAAAATCAATTACTGGTGCATTTCAAAATACAAATTGTCATTTTTTGTACGTGCTCTTTAATACTAACGTGGTAGTAAGTCATACGTGTTTCTAAAGTGGGTCTTTCAGAAGCCATTAAAACAAGGGTTACTGATACCCACTAATCTGAACCAATATTAGTTCTGTCACTCTGGCTGGGGGACCCATTAATCAATGTTTACCATTTTCAACTGTCTGATTTCTTAAATAACCATAATAACAGTGTAAAGACAAAAGGATTACAGGTTCTGTTTGCTGTGAAGGAGACCAGATATTTGATGAAAGGATCCCAGTTATCCACCTGTAACTTATATAAAATATCAGAGAGGTAGCCGTGTTAGTCTGGATCTGTAAAAGCAGCAAAGAATCCTGTGGCACCTTATAGACTAACAGACTTTTTGGAGCATGAGCTTTCGTGGGTGAATACCCACTTTGTCGGATGCGTGTAGTGGAAATTGCCAGGGGCAGGTATATATATGCAGGCAAGCTAGAGATAATGAGGTAGTTCAATCAGGGAGGATGAGGCCCTGTTCTAGCAGTTGAGGTGTGAAAACCAAGGGAGGAGAAACTGGTTCTGTAATTGGCAAGCCATTCACAGTCTTTGTTCAGATATTAGGAATGGCAATATACAAATACCTGTAGGAGAACACTTCAACCTCCCTGGCCACACTATAGCAGCTCTTAAGGTAGCCATACTGCAGCAAAAAAACTTCAGGACCAGACTTCAAATAGAAACTGCTGAGCTTCAGTTCATCTGCAAATTTGACACCATCAGCTCAGGATTAAACAAAGACTGTGAATGGCTAGCCAACTACAAAACTGGTTTCTCCTCCCTTGTTTTTCACATCTCAACTGCTAGAACAGGGCCTCATCTTACCTGATTGAACTAACCTCGTTATCTCTAGCTTGCTTCTTGCTTGCATATATATACCTGCCTCTGGAAATTTCCACAACATGCATCGGACGAAGTGGGTATTCACCCACGAAAGCTCATGCTCCAAAACGTCTGTTAGTCTATAAGGTGCCACAGGATTCTTTGCTGCTTTTTTATAAAATAAGCCTGAGTAGTTGGATTCCTAAAGATCCCTTATTACCTCTTTTTAAGCCCAGTATACCAGGCATAAACTCTGCATAAGAAGGCTGAACAAGTTTCCCCTCAGAACTCATCAGATCATTAGCTTTGAGCAACTTTGAGCTCTCTGCTAATTGACAGATGGATTTCCTTCATGCTGAGTTTAATGGCTTGCTCATTGGCAGTGCAGAGAGCTACCACAACCTAAATGAGCCCCATTAACTGAGTAGTCTGGCACTTGTATGTTGCCTTTCTGTTCAGTGATCTCAAACAGCTTTACAACATTAATGAACTTAGCCTTACAACACACCTGTGAGGTAGTTATTGATAAGGCTACAAAGGTCATCCGGTGACCTCCATTACTTCAGCCTGGAGCCGTGGCGCACAAACCCTCGCAGCTCCCAGCTGTGGGTGGTGGGGAGACCCTTGGACTCTGACACCTAACCTGCGGTGGGGGCCCCCGGAGCTCCTAGCTGCGGTGAAGTTGTCCCACTGCAGGTGGTGTGGGGACCTGCAGATCCCCATTTTGTCACAGATATTTTTAGTAAAAGTCACGGACAGGTCACAGCTTCCATGAATTTTTCTTTAATTAATTAATCTTAGCCTTAGTTATTAATATATCCAGTTTATACTTTTTTTTGGGGGGGTGGAGAAGGGATGGCTGGGGGCAGAGAGAGGCTTAAGGACTTGATTTTTTTCCCCCCAGTGGCACTGAGCACCCACAATCCACTAAAGATCAATGGGAGTTGATCGGTCCCTATCCCTTATGAAAATCAGGCCACTTATTTGGGTATCTAAATATTGATTTGGGAGCCTAACTTTTAGACCACATTTTTAAAAATTAGTGCTTAGACTTCCCTGGGGTCACACAGGAAGTCTTTGATGGATTATGACTAGATCTTGGGCCTGTGTCTTAAAGAGAAAACTGCCTCTTCTCTCCTGCAACAGTAATTTTAAGAGTGGGATTTATTAGGCTATGTTTTGTTTACTGTGGAAAATTACATTGAATTTAAAATCCTTTAACGGGATGAGAGTAAAAGAGTGTCTTGTGTTCACTCTCTGGATCACACAGGCATGAGCTGAGATCATACTAGCAGTCTTTGGCTAAAAGAATGTGTCTGCTTCTCACTGACCCCACCTGAGAATCCTGCTATAGTTTTAAAAGATTAAAAATTAAATCAGGGGCCTAATTTTGAAAAGTACACCAGCATGTACTTGTATATTGAACATGAAAACATGCATATGGAGGCATGTGTAAGTTGCACATGCGTTTTGCACTTACAATATCAAATTGGATCTCAGCGACTGTTTGGGTGCACTAAAGGTAAAATTCCCCAAAGTGCCCAAATCTGACTTCCAAAAGAAACTTAGGTACTTAGGCTTGGCCTACCCTAGAAATTTAGGTCAGCATAGCTACATCACTTGAGGGTGTGAAAAATCCATACTCCTGAGCCATGTATTTAAGTTAACTTAAGTCCCTGTGTAAATAATGCTAAGTGAATGGAAGTGTAGACCTTCTTTCATCAATCTACCTACTGCCTCTGAGGGAGGTAAATTACCTATGCCAACAGGAGGGGTTCTTCTGTCACCTTAGGTAGTGTCTATGTTGAAGTGCTACAGTGGCACAGCTGTTACAGTTTCAAATGTAGACAAACCCTTAGTACCCAAAGTCCTATTAAAAATTAATGGGACTTGGGCTGTTTTGAAAATTTTACCCTATTAGTCAATTTGCATGCATGGTGGTAGTAATTACATCTGCAAAGTAAGCACACATTTTTAACGTGCGATTGTGTGTGCACATTTTTGAAATCCAGGTCTTTAATCTGTTGCACATTTATCACTACTCATATGTGTTTACTAATAAATTGTATATTTAACTCTTAATAACTCCTTTAATCTTAATGAATTTGTCATAGGGATCTTTAACGTTTTTCTCACTACTATCTTTCCTGTTATTTTTCCTCTCTCCCTGCCTCAGAATGATATTTTTAGACTTCAGAATAGAAGTCTTTGATATTCTTGGCACTCTTATGCATTTAAATTATATAATTGACTGGATGATTGTGATTACACCAGGGTAACACAGTCAATAAAGTTTCAGAAATATTTTTTCCTGAAGCAGAAAAAGACACGTGAGGACTGAAAGCAGAAATTAGTTTAATCTTAGGCTATAATCCTGCAAACACTTAACCACTGGTTTAACTCTGGTCATGTGAGGATTCACATTGGCTGTAGTGGCACTACTTCTGTGGCCAGAGTTAAGTGGATTCGCTCATACTGCTGGTTACGCAATCAGACCCTTAGTAGAATGTCTCTTGTTTTCTAGCTGAATAATTGTTGATTTGGAGACTAAGAGGCAATGGCTGATTTTAACAGTTTTTTAAAAAAGATATAATGATCATGCAACAATAAAAAATTCCTAGTGCTTTGCAGTTACATGATACCTTCCACTTGGGCCTTTCAAAGAGCTTTACAGACCTAAACTAGTGAAGCCACAACACCCTGTGAGTGAGGGGTGTATTATTGTCTCAATTTTACAAATGGGTAAACTGAGACATAGATGTGCAGGGACTTGCCCAAGGTCAGTCGATAAGTCAGTGGCAGACTGGGAAGTAGCAATGAGTTGTGACTTAGACCAAGTCTACACTAGAAAGTTAGGTTGGCATGACTGTGTTGCTTAGGGATGTGAAAAATCACCACCAGTCAGCGACGCAGTTGAACTGACCTTACCCCTGGTGTAGACTGTGCTAGGTTGACAGGAGAATTTTCCTGTTAACATAGCTACTGTCTCTCAGGAAGATGGAGTATCTACGCTGATAGGAAAAGCCCTCCTGTTGTTGGTGTAGGTAGTGTCTTCACTGAAGTGCTGTATTGGCATAGCTGCATGCTGCTGTAGAGTTTTAAGTGTAGACTTGCCCTAAGTTTCCTGCTTTAAATTGTACTGTTGTTGTTATTTATTAAAAAGCTACCTTTAAAATTAGATTTAATAGCAACATTTTAACCATATTTTTAGCTTTCAGTTAATTAGAATGTGGGAGACAATTTTAACCAAACAGTTGACTTGACAGTATTTAACATGCTGGAACAAAGTTTCTAACAGCAATGTTCTTGCTAGGATATGGGTACCAGTCCCTTTTGGTGGTTTTATAGTAGGAACAGCTGTGACTATTTATAATCTGAAGCTTCCATTCTTCCCTTTCCCTTTCACCTGCTTTTCAGTTATTCATAACTTTCTCAAACAAATTCATTCTAGGCTGGAATTTTCCATGGTTGGCTTTGGGTCAAATACAGTTTTTTTCTTTTGAAAGTTCAGCAACATGTTCTTAAAGGAATCAATTAAAAATATATGTTCTGATGTGCTCAGAAGCCTGGACAATGGCTGCCTATTTTCATAGCTACAGAAATAAGGTCTAGTTGACATGTAACGTAAAAGTAAACACAAAGGGACTGACTGATCTAAATAGGCCAGCTTTGTGTTGTGGGGAAGTGGGTGATTTCATGATACAAGTTGAAATGTTGTGACTTGGGAGGAGGGATAGCTCAGTGTTTGAGCAGTAGCCTGCTAAACCTAGGGGTGTGAGTTCAATCCTTGAGGGGGCCATTTAGGGAAGTGGGGTAAAATCTGTGTGGGGATTGGTCCTGTTTTGAGCAGGGGGTTGGACTAGATGACCTCCAGAGACCCGTTCTTACCTTGATATTCTATGACTTAATTCCCTTTATAATATGTACAAACTGTTTATATTCTGCTCCATTTGAAGTCAGCGGCTAAACTATTGACTACAGATGGTGTTAGAATGCATTTATTTGAGAGATTTAGGGCCAGATTCTAATTTCACATACACTAATGTAAATCCATAACAATCCCAATCAAATCTATAGTTACACTGCTGTGAAACCAGTATAAGTGAGATGCAAATCAGGATCTTACAAAAGTGAATCATTTACTTGCTTACCATATCTTCCTAGACAATGAAATCTTAAATGTTTTTAAGGTAGCTGAGTTATTAATGCAGGGATATTTATTGTATATTTCTTAGGTATTTCTTAAGATGAAGGGCTCTAAAGGAAAACTTAGCAAGACACGTTTATATAAGAAAACTGGATCTAATGTATCTCAACAAACAGCTGTGTTTAAAGTCTCCAAAGGGTCAATTAATACCTTTAAAATTCATGGTCCAGAAATTGGAGAAATCCAAAACATCACCCTGGAGGTAACCATTTTTTGTGACTTGAAATTAGTGTAATTTGCTAAGAGGGGGAAATATATATAATTTTATAGATCTGAATGGGTCACTTGTTTACAGTATTTTAAATGGAGGCTCACATAATTAACTGAAAAGTGAAGTGCAATCACAGCTCGATAGACCAGAGGTGAGTTGAAGGAAGAATAAGTTGTGACTCCCAGCTTCTACCCATGCTGTGCAAAAGCATGATAAAGATGATAAAGCTGTCTGAGTGTGCGATAATATTAACTTTGGAGGCTGTAGATTTAAGAAGAAGTCATGCATGGGAACAGCAAATCAATCTTCCCAATTAGCTGACAAAATATAGCAGTGAGAGAAACCCTGTGATAGAGACAAATTGCGAAATTCTGACCCAGATCTCAATTTTAAGAAGTTCTTCCCCTCCAGCAAGAGAAGGAAAATAAAACCAAAAAACCTTTCAAGGATTTTTTGGGTCAACCAATAGGAGCTAGTTAGGACTTTGAGAATTGAATTCAGATCTGCACCCCCCAACAGTTTGAGGTGTTCAGTTCTGGTGTGTTTTGGATTAAGGCCTAGAAATAATTCAACAATTATTATTTTTTCTTTGACAACTTGAATTGACAACATGGGGTTGAGGCTGGAGAAAGGTTTGAGAGGGAGAATACTAAAAAAGGAAAAGAAAGGAACATAAAAATTCTCATCACAGAGTTGTCATAAACAGATAGCTAAGGGTTAATGTCTCTTTCACCTGGAAAGGAGTAACCTGAAACACCTGACCAGAGGACCAATCAGGAAACAAGACTTTTTCAAATCTGGGTGGAGGGAAGTTTGTGTGTGAGTCCTTTGTTCTGGTCTTGTGCCTGTCTCTCTCTCGGCTATGAGAGGATTTCTGTTTCTTGCTTTCTAATCTTCTGTTTCCAAGTTGTAAGTACAAATATAGTAAGGTTTATATTGTTTTCTTTTGTATTTACATGGGTATAGTTGCTGGAGTGTTTGAATTGTATTCTTTTTGAATAAGGCTGTTTATTCATATTTCTTTTAAGCAATTGACCCTGTATTTGTCACCTTAATACAGAGAGACCATTTTTATGTATTTTTCTTTCTTTTTACATAAAGCTTTCTTTTTAAGACCTGTTGGAGTTTTTCTTTAGTGGGGAACTGCAGGGAATTGAGTCTGTACTCACCAGGGAATTGGTGGGAGGAAGAAGTCAGGGGGAAATCTGTGTGTGTTAGATTTACTAGCCTGACTTTGCATTCCCTCTGGGTGAGGGGGGAAGAGAGATTAGCTCTCGGGACTTCTGTTTTCCAGGACTGGAAATAGGGAGGGTGGAATCCCTCTGTTTAGATTCACGAAGCTTGCTTCTGTATATCTCTCCAGGAACCCAGGGAGGGAACACCTGGAGGGGGGAAGGGAAATGGTTTATTCCCCTTTGTAGTGAGACTCAAGGAATTTGGGTCTTGGGGTCCCCAGGGAAGGTTGTTGGGGGGACCAGAGTGCCCCAAAACACTCTAATTTTTTGGGTGGTGGCAGCTTTACCAGGTCCAAGCTGGTAACTAAGCTTGGAGGGTTTCATGCTAACCCCCATATTTTGGACGCTAAGGTCTAAATCTGGGAATAGGTTATGACAAGAGTATCTCCAAAGTCCCAGAGTCCTGAATCCTATCTTTGATAAATGCCAATAAATATCCCTCTCAAACCTCTTGAAGCTAATACCATGATGGAGGGAAGCTTTCTTCCTAATACATGAAGATTGCTGACCATTGACTTTTTGTGTAGCTAGTGTTTCCATAGAGTCTTACTCCTACAAATGACCAGTCCCATTTTTTCTTTTTAAAATTTAAGAAGTTGATTTTGTTGCTCTTTTGTTACACAGCTTTCTTTCTGTTGGAACCACAGTGAAACTGGATAATACATAGAGTAATAAGAGCTCTATGCGGTGTTGGTTTTATTGCATAAAAAATTCTTTGAAGAATGTTATGGTCTGTCCGCTGGCTTCTCTGCCTTTCACTCACGCAGACTCACTCACAGCTGCACCAATTAAACTCCTTGCTCCAGCATTTTCAACCGTCTCAGGGAAACCCCTCAGGCCACATGGCTTCACTCTGCTCAGTCTTTACCATGTGACTGATTGCTTTGCCTAGTAGTTTCTGTTGTCTCAGGCTATCTCATTCCTTCCATTTAGTCTAAAAGAATGGTAGGTAGCACACCCATCAGCTTTAATAAGGTCTTTGATAGTCTGTAGATCCAAGTTCTGCTTGATGGCAGCCATTAACAACATCCAGTGTAACACTAATTTTAAAAAAGTAAACAGCAAACCAGAGATTTCATTATGTGAAATATTGACATCCATGCAGGTCCTTAATAGGGTTTGGATCTTTTAGACCCATAGCACAAACCACTGTCCCTTGAGCTAATGGAGTTACTAGTAGCAGTAGAACAGGGATCGGCAACCTTTGGCACACGGCTTGCCAGGGTAAGTACCCTGGCGGGCCGGGCTGGTTTGTTTACCTGCTCGATCTGCAGGTTTGGCTGCTTGCAGCTCCCACTGGCCGTGGTTCACCGCTCCAGGCTAATGGGAGCTGTGGGAAGTGGCGTGGACTGAGGGATCTGCTGGCTGCTGCTTCCTGCAGTCCCTGTTGGCCTAGAGGGAGCCGTGATCGGCTGAACCTGCGGATGCGGCAGGTAAAAAAACCAGCCTGGCGGGCACCCTGGTAAGCACCCTGGCGGCTGCGTGCCAAAACTTGCCAATCCCTGCAGTAGAAGGTTGTTATATTCTGTGTGGACCAGCAACTAGAGCTGGAAGAAACACAAATTTTGTAAGTGTTTATTCACAAATATTTGCTAGACAAGGAAGGAATGTAGAGAATCAAGAACCCTGGATTTAATTCCAGGTGAGTTTTAGTGGCTATAGACCCTTGTGCGCCTGTCCTCCTAGCTGACCTTTCCCTACTTCTGCTTCTCCCTCAACTCCTCCCTTGTATTTGATCCCACCACTGTTCCTGTCCTCCATCATGTCTGCCTCTGTTCTTGTCTGTTCCTGTCCTCCTTTCTTCTCTTCTCACTACTCTGCTTTTGAGCAAGTCACTCAACTTCCTCTTTGTCTTCCGTGGTAAAGAGACATCAGGATGCAGAGGAGGAGGGTCATTGAGAGCCCAGGAAAGACCAGACTTGAGAGCAAGGAAAATGTGTCACAGCTGAGAGGGGCATAATGTTTGTTTGAAGTTAGTGACAAGACGAGCAGCAGAATTTGCAGATTCATAAGAATCTGACAGGGGCTGCAATGTAAATGCTTCTACAATGCCTCCAGGCAAGGCATGACTGAGGTTATGGAATGAAAGACTACATAGATCTGAAACCCCAGAGAGGCCGACACAGACTGGTCAACGTAGCAATGCCTGAACCACCTGCACATGCAAACTGGCAGATCAAAAACTAATATGATCAAATGCGGCTATTCTAATGACACAAATATATGTGAGTGTGCTGAGGTGCTGACCTTGGAGCATCTGCTCATTTCCCAACTCTTTGAGGAAACCTGTACAAAGGAGGCTTTTGCTGCAGCAATGGAAAGAGCCATCACTTGTGCATAGTTCTGGAAAAACATCTAGTTTGTGACAAGGACATGAGAAGAAGAAGCAGCAGCAATTTCAGGAAAAGTCTTGCTCCGTTCCTGTAGTTCTGAGTTGGAGCATGGTCATTTGTTGTGTGGAGATGGTGCATGTGAAGTCTGAATAACCCATAGGAACTCTTTTAGGATGGAGGATACCCTGTGCTACCAGCCTTTAACAAAAGTCATATGTGAATTGCACCTTTCAGGGGCTTACGACTTGGACAAATTGGGATGTTTTTCACAACAATGGGAAAAGACACGTTCCTGACTCTAGGCCGACCTTGTGCCAAATTTCAAGCCCTTACAGGTCACCACCAGTCTGTTAGGACAATTTCTAAATGAAAAGTCTTGTGGCATGTCCCATAGGTGTTAAGATTTGTGTGTGTGTGTGTATTCATGGGTAGGATATGGACGTTATGGCACGCAGATGTATGCACACATGTAACA
The DNA here is from genome assembly GCF_007399415.2 of Gopherus evgoodei. Taxonomy (NCBI): domain Eukaryota; kingdom Metazoa; phylum Chordata; order Testudines; family Testudinidae; genus Gopherus; species Gopherus evgoodei. Next base: position 123,663,492 of record NC_044327.1, read on the forward strand.
CATGCAGTGTGTGTGTATTGAAGTTTCACTAGACCTCACATCCCTGTAATCTCACTTTTTAAGGCTTTGCATGTTTCTGTTTCAGCATGATGGTCTAGAGAAGCAGCAAGCCTGGTATGTGGAGGAGATAACTGTGACCAATACAAGCCGTGAGAAGACTTGGCACTTCCTATGTCGACAATGGCTATCATTGTATCATACTGCCTGCCAGCTCAGCCGCACCTTTATGCCCACTGGCAAAGGCAGACTCGCTGTTGTGGATGGAAAACCGGACCACACAGGTAAGCAGAGTGCCGCACTTTCTGCAAAGCTGCAAGGAGGGTTTCTTTCATGGTAAATGCCTGCCTGTCCTGTGTACACCCCAATGTGCAATGTTCAGTTTCTTGGTGGTAATGTTTCATGCAAGCACATACATACGTACAGAGACATAACAATAATTGGAGGATAGGACTCCCTGTGTCCATCATGAGGTGGGGATACATTCCTTTTATTAACATACTACTGGTTATCTGTATCTAACTGTACATGTTGTAACGTGAAATGTAAAGACAGATAATGCAGTTCCCTTTCACATTAGACTGAAATGTGTTGCTCTGTGCAGCAGATGGCGGCTTGTATACTCATCATGAATTTTTATTGTCTGCTTTAGTGTCATGCTTGTATCTGGGAATCTAAGCATAGGTCACTATACTATTATTTAATTCCAGATTGTGAATGAGAGGCAGGAAAACCTCCAAGTTCATGCACATTTTTCTTGTGAATTGACACAGTGAGATTCCTGGGCTGTGCGTATCCATCTGGGTTGCTGTAGAATCTGTGCGCCAAAACAAAGGGACGCAGAGCTAACCAGACTTAAATAGTATAAATGGTGTTCCTGACTGAAAATATTGGCTTCAGGATCCCATCAGAGTGTTTCTTCTTAAAAACACATAGCAGTAGGAGTACTAACTGAAAAAAAATGACAACAATAATAAATAAATAAATAAATAATACAAAGCCAGGCTGGCTTGTGCTCTACATAAAATAGGGTACGGGAAGGTGGCAGAAGAGGTAAGCAATAATTACTGGTTGGAAACAGGCAGAATTGGTAAGGAATGAACTCTATTCTCAAGCTTGTAAGAGAACAATACAGTTTAAATACAGTGACTCCCTGAGGGAACTGATGGGCAGGATCCCCTGGGAGAATAACATGAGGGGGGAAAGGAGTCCAGGAGAGCTGGCTGTATTTTAAAGAATCCTTATTGAGATTGCAGGAACAAACCATCCTGATGTGTAGGAAGAATAGTAAATATGGCAGGCGACCAGCTTGGCTTAACAGTGAAATCCTTGCTGATCTTAAACACAAAAAAGAAGCTTACAAGAAATGGAAGATTGGACAAATGACCAGGGAGGAGTATAAAAAAATTGCTCAGGCATGCAGGAGTGAAGTCAGGAAGGCCAAATCACTTGGAGTTGCAGCTAGCAAGAGATGTTAAGAGTATCAAGAAGGGTTTCTTCAGTTATGTTAGCAACAAGAAGAAAGTCAAGGAAAGTGTGGGCCCCTTATTCAATGAGGGAGGCAACCTAGTGACAGAGGATGTGGAAAAAGCTAATGTACTCAATGATTTTTTTGCCTCTGTCTTCACAAACAAGGTCAGCTCCCAGACTACTGCACTGGGCAGCACGGTATGGGGAGGAGGTGACCAGCCCTCTCCGGAGAAAGAAGTGGTTCAGGATTATTTAGAAAAGCTGGATGAGTACAAATACATGGGGCTGGATGTGCTGCATCCAAGGGTGCTAAAGGAGTTGGCAGATGTGATTGCAGAACCATTGGCCATTATCTTTTAAAACTCATGGTGATCGGAGGAGTTCCCAGATGACTGGAAAAAGGCTAATGTAGTGCCCATCTTGAAAAAAGGGAAGGAGTAGGATCCGGGGAACTACAGGCCAGTCAGCCTCACCTCAGTCCCTGGAAAAATCATGGAGCATGTCCTCAAGGAATCAATTCTGAAATACTTAAAGAAGAGGAAAGTGATCAGGAACAGTCAGCATGGATTCACCAAGGGCAAGTCATGCCTGACTAACCTAATTGCCTTCTATGAGAAGATAACTGGCTCTGTGGATGAAGGGAAAGCAGTGGGCATGTTATTCCTTGGCTTTAGCAAAGCTTTTGATACAATCTCCCACAGTATTCTTGCCAGCAAGTTAAAGAAGTATGAGCTGGATGAATGGACTATAAGGTGGATAGAAAGCTGGCTAGATCGTCGGGCTCAATGGGTAGTGATCAATGGCTCCATGTCTAGTTGGCAGCCGGTAATAAGCGAGGGTCGGTCCTGGGGCAGTTTTATTCAATATCTTCATTAATGGTCTGGAGGATGGTGTGGACTGCACTCTCAGCAAGTTTGCAGATGACATTAAACTGGGATGAGTGGTAGATATGCTGGAGGGTAGGGATAGGATACAGAGGGACCTAGAAAAATTAGAGGATTGGGCCAAAAGAAATCTGATGAGGTTCAACAAGGACAAGTGCAGAGTCCTGCACTTAGGATGGAAGAATCCTATGCACTGCTGCAGACTAGGGACCAAATGTCTAGGCAGTAGTTCTTCAAAAAAGGACCTAAGGGTTACAGTGGACGAGAAGCTGGATATGAGTTGACAGTGTGCCCTTGTTGCCAAGAAGGCTAATGGCATTTTGAGCTGTATGAGTAGGGGTATTGCCAGCAGATTGAGGAACGTGATCATTCCCCTCTATTTGACATTGGTGAGGCCTCATCTGGAGTACTGTGTCCAGTTTTGGGCCCCACAGTACAAGAAGAATGTGGAAAAATTGGAAAGAGTCCAGTGGAGGGCAACAAAAGTGATTAGGGGGCTGGAGCACATGACTTATGAGGAGAGGCTGAGAGAACTGGGATTGTTTAGTCTGCAGAAGAGAAGAATGAGGCAGGATTTGATAGCTGCTTTCAGTTACCTGAAAGGAGGTTCCAAAGAGGATGGGTCTAGACTGTTCTCAGTGGTACCAGATGACAGAACAAGGAGTAATGGTCTCAAGTTGCAGTGGGGGAGGTTTAGGTTGGATATTAGGAAAAACTTTTTCACTGGGAGGGTGGTGAAGCACTGGAATGGGTTACCTAGGGAGGTGGTGGAATCTCCTTCCTCAGAGGTTTTGTCAGATCAGGCTTGACAAGGTCCTGGCTGAAATGATTTAGTTAGGAATTGGTCCTTGTCATAAACCGATAGCTAAGGGTTAATGTTCTTTTACCTGTAAAGGGTTAACACAGGGAACCAAACACCTGACCAGAGGACCAATCAGGAAACAAGACTTTTTCAAATCTGGGTGGAGGGAAGTTTTGGGTGTGAGTCCTTTGTTCTTGGTCTGTTCCTCTCTCATCTCTGAGAGTGATCTTCCTATCTCCTGGCTTTCTAATCTTCTGTTTCCAAGTTGTAAGTACAAGGATAGTAAGACAATAGGTTTATATTGTTTTTCTTTTGTATTTACATGTGTGTAGTTGCTGGAATGTTTTAAATTGTATTCTTTTGGAATAAGGCTGTTTATTCACTTTTTTTTCTTAAGCAATTGACCCTGTATATTGTCACCTTTATACAGAGATATTTTATGTCCTTTTTCTTTCTTTTTATATAAAGCTTTCTTTTTAAGACCTGTTGGAGTTTTTCTTTAGTGGGGACTTCAGAGAATTGAGTCTGCAGCTCACCAGGGAATTGGTGGGAGGAAGAAGTCGGGGGAAAATCTTTGTTACATTTACTAAGCCTGACTTTGCATACCCTCTGGGTGAGGGGGAAGAGAGATTAGATCTCTCGGTACTTGTGTTTCCAGGACTGGAAGCAGGGAATCTCCTAGGGTCGTCCAGGGAGGGGAGCCTGGGAGGAAGTAACAAGGAAACAAGGGGTGGGGGTTATTTCCCTTTGTTGTAAGACTCAAGGCATCTGAGTCTGGGGGTCCCCCAGGGAAGGTTTTGGGGAGACCACAGTGAGCTAGGCACTGTATAATTCCTGGCTGGTGGCAGCAATTACCAGGTCCAAGCTGGTAACTAAGCTTGGAGGTTTTCATGCTAACACCCATATTTTGAACGCTAAGGTCCAGATCTGGGAAGAAATGTTATGACAATCCTGCTTTGAGCAGGGGGTGGGACTTGATGACCTCCTAAGGTCCCTTCCAAGCCTGATATTCTATGAAATAACAAACCTTAAGAATAAGTGAGTATGTATATGGTGTCCTTTAAACCACATTTCTGCCCTCTTGAGCCTTGACTTTTCAGGACATAATTTTGTGACACTTGCCTAGTTTTGTGGTAAAATAAATTAATGATCTGCAAACAACAGGAACAACTACTTCATAACTGGTCTGTCAGCTCAGAAGTCAAGCAGCGATAGCCTGTAATTTAAGAGCTAACTCCTGAGCTTCCACAAGTCGGAGCTCCCTTTAGCCTTTTTGTAGGTCAGCCACTGGAGTACAATGACTCTCTCTCTCACACACACACACACACACACACACACACACACACACACACACACACACACACACACACACACACACACTCTTTCTCTCTCTCTCTTACTTACTTTAATGAGACCACATGTGTAGAGAGTGGCCCACCTTCACAACTGGGTGACAGAATTAAGGCATAAATTCAGTATTGTCTTCCCTAACATGGTTTTGTTTGTTAAAACTGCACTATAAACTTCATAGGGTTTTGTTCTGAGAGTGTTTACACACACAATCCCAATGCCCACACATAGTAACCGTAACAATCTCCAGGGTGATCTGTACAAACTCATTACCACTACTAGCAGCAAGTGAAACAATCGTTAAGAAAATGAATGTATGCAGTGTAGTCATAGTCATGTTGGTCACAGGATGTTAGAGAGACAAGATGAGTGATGTAATATCTTTCATTGGGCCAACTTCTGTTGGTGAGGGAGATAAGCTTTCAAACTTTTCAAAAGCTTGAGCTCTTTTTACAGGTCTTGAGAGCTCCGTATAAGCTCGAAAACTTATCTCTCTCACCAAAAGAAATTGATCCAGTACAAGGTATTATCTCACCCACCAAGTCTCAAGAAAATGAATGGGCATTCTGTTATTGGCTCTGCCACAGATTCCTGTATGATCTTGGGCAAGTCACTTAGGCCAAAATCATGAAACTTGAATACCTAAGGTTTAGCACTTAAATAAGTGCCAGCCTTTCAGAGGTGTTGAGCCCCTGCATCTTCCTTTTCTCCTGGGACTCCAGTAAATCAAGGGGAGTTGTATAGGCGGAACACCTCTGATAATCAACCCACTTATTTAGTGCCACCTATCACTAACACCATTTTGTGCAGTGCCTCGCTGTTCCTTGGAGGTCTCTCATGTTTATATACTGAATCAGATGTTCCCACATATGCACTCAACCTAGCTCTGCTTAGCTTGGGAAGTCTGATGAGATTGCTATTGAAGGTAACAGAATTGCAATTTATTTTAATGCTGCTGTTCATGCTTGAATAACATCTTTGTTAAAGGTCAGACGCCAGCCTTGACTCACAGCATTTTGCCTTGTTTTTAATTCACAGGGAAGAGAGTAAAGAGAAAAAAGTCAGTTTAACTTTACCTTTCCTGGATTTGTCACATCTTATTTTTCCTGCAGTGTTAACATTGACATGTGTTAGGGCAGATTCACGCTAGGTCTGTCTGCAATGGAAAGGCTGTCAGGATGGGTATTGAGGCAGCCAGTGCAGGTGCAAATATTGGGAAAATGCATATTAGAGATATTCAGGTGTTGGGAATTAGGACCTGCAGCAGAGCCAGTCTCCGGGCTACTGAAGCACACAGCTGGCCTGTAGTAGGCTGCGTAATTGGCTATGCCACCTGAGCGGACGGGTCAGCAGATGTGGTTTAGCAGCATTTTCCCATGGCTGTGACAGCGCCTGTGCCTGCTTGTTCCCAGCCTTGGCCCCTGCCTTGCCTTGCTCCAGGTAACTGGGTTCTGATCCTCAGTGCTGATTCCTGACCTCTGACTCTGACCCTGGGCGCTGATTCTTGGCTACCGATGCCTGCTCTAACCACTAGGCATGCCCCAGCCACTAGCTATGACCACTCACATCCCGGTCGCTGAGAGCAGAACCGCTCTTCATATCCCCTGACTTGAAGTAGTAATAGCAGCCGAATCACATACAGGGTTTACAGTTTTGTTCGACGGCTTTCAGCACCCACAATGTGAACATTTTTCCAGCACTGTTGAAGAAGTCCAGGGCATGTGCTGATTTGACACATGAAGTCAGTAGTCTCTGGTGGCAGGAGACTATGGAGACCTCTGAAGAACCCCAAGCTGCCCAGCATGGTTGAACTTTTAGGGGACGGTAGTGTTAAAAATGTTGCCAGTGTTCCCCAGGGGTGAATTCCCCTGCAGACGGCATTGACCAGGCTGGCATGGGAAGTTGTAATTTGCACCTCCTTCTGCCACCACAAGTGAATCCTGACTAGTTTCTTTTTACATTTTAATAAAGAAAAATCAGAAAGGTTCAGGGTCAGGTTTCCCTTTGTGAACAAGACTTGTTATTGTGAACCTTAATTGGCAGTCAGGTCACCACCAGTGCACTGCCTAAAAATAGGCATCTCCTTGCTTTATTTATTAATTAGGGTAAGTATTTAAAGGTTAATGTCCAGGGCTGCAAGCACTGTTATACCAGATGTCAGCTGTGCTATAGAAATGTACAGCTTCTGTTATACTATAAGGGCAGAGGTCCACATTTTCAGTAGTGGCCTTTAATTTTGGGAAGTTGCAGAGTGCTCAGCACTTTTGAAACTGGGGGGAATAGTCTGTTGCCAGTTAAGTACTTGAGCCTTTAAATATGCATAACGAAAGTGCAACGGCGTACATACAATAGGTCTCTGTGTTCATAATCATGCATATTGTACAGTAGATGTAAAATGATTGGGATCTGATTTTTATAAAACATTGCGTCCTTCAGCAGCACCTTCTAGGGACAAACTGAACACAAGCCTATAGAATGCTGCAAGCTGATGAGCACTGAACTGTGGCTCCCTAATGGAGCTGACAGGGGGCATCATCCTGCTGTACAGTAATATTTCCTGGCAATTGTTGAGCATAAAATAAGAACATAAGAATGGCCTTCTTGGGTTAGGCCAGTGGTCCATCTGGCCCAGTATCCTTTCTTCCAACAATCGCCAGTGCCAGATATTTCAGAGGGAATGAACAGAAGAAGGCAATTATTGTGTGATCAATAATGTCCAGTTGTCCAATCCCAGGTTCTGGCAGTCAGAGGTTTCCGAACACCCAGAGCAGCTTGAATCCCTAATCATCTTGGCTAATAGTCATTGATGGACCTATCCTCCATGAAATTATCTAATTCTTTTTTGAACCCAGTTATAATTTTGGCCTTCACAACACCCCCTGGCAATCAGTTCCTGTGCTTTGTGTGAAGAAGCACTTCCTTTTGTTTGTTTTAAGCCTGCTGCCTATTAATTTCATTGGGTGACCCCTGATTGTTGTGAAGGGGTAAATAACACTTCCCTGTTCACATTCTCCACACTGTTCATGATTTTATAGATGTCTATCATGTCCCTACTTGGTTTCTCTTTTCTAAAATGAGAGCCCATTGTGGTAAAGTGTCTCTGAAATAGTTGTCTTTTTTTTTTTGAAGGAACAATAACACCTCTTCAAAATATTTCTTGATTTTAATGGTACAGCAGCTCCACTGTACTTAAGCTTATGTCAAGTCTTCTGTTTCAAGGGCAACTTTCTAAGATCTCTATAATCAACATGTCAGAGTCCTTTGAAATTTGGAGTGCCGCAGGAGGGTGCATGGTAGGGTTAGTAACCCAAATTTGGGGTCATTTGAACTAGGGGTTGCAGAGATATAAACCCAGAAAAGAATAACCATTTTTCCAAATATTTCTAGGTGGTTTTTTTTGTTCAGAGAGAGAGGTCAATTTATTGATGTGATACAAGTCAAAATGATCTCAGTTTGTTGAGTTTTACCGAAGGCAGTGCATGGCACCCAGTAAATCTGCCGGGGACGCAAATTGAGAGTGGTATTAAAGAAAATGTGCACTTTTACAGTGCTCATGTGCCAATGCAGAAAAACTGCTAGAGGGTTCCATTCCCACTATTTTATATGCTTTAAAGCGCAACCCTTTCAAGTATTCTAAATCTGACCTGTTAATTTGGATTACTTTGAAATCTGTGACTCATGAGGGCTTGGGGTAGCGTTATTGATCAAAATTTGGGGTCATTTAACCGAGGGGGTTGAGTTTCATCCCTTCCATCCCTTCAAAAATGTTTTTTCTTCTGCTTTGTACTGTTAAACTGAGAGGTACTAATGGATGGCTCAGAGACCTCATTGAGACTGATGGCTGTGAACTCATCCTTCAGTTGACATAACTAAGTCTAAGTTAATCACAAAGGGGGGTTTGAACTATAACTTGAGATTGCTACAATCTTTGAATCATGGGTGGCAATTTTATTTTCTGGGGAATGTAATAAAAGTCTGTTTTGGGGGAAAATTAGACCTGGGAATGCTTCCTGGGAGGGGAGAGGTATGAGGGGGTAGAAGAGTGGAAGAGATGCCAGGGCTGAAGCAATTAGGTGCAGGGGCTCAAGCAATTTTTTCACTTTCATAACTGATGTTGTAAGCCTAGAGGTGCTGGGGCTATTAATTGCCAAGCCAAAAGGCAAGCCCTGGCACAAATTAAGCACTGCTCTTGGCACTGTAAGATTCAGGAGGTTCCAGATTCTGGTGTACACTCACACACTTAGTCAACTCCCCAGAAAGAATACCACACATGTAAACTTGAGAACCATTTCTCAGCCTTTTACAACTCCCTTACACATACTCACAGGAGACCATCTTAATCTACACTTCACTTAACCATCATTAAAGCATTGGAATCCTCTCATACTCTACCTCACTGCGCATAATATCCTTGGTAATAAAAGCCGTCTGCCCTGCTACTGACAACCTATGTAATTTTGCAAAGAAACGATGGATACTGCATCCTGAAGGTACACATACGCCGCTTCCCTTTGCTCTCACATACTAGAGGGTGGAAAACATAGATCTTCTCATATCACAATCACAGCTTGATCACACACCTCAAAGAAATCCACAGATCTCACAAATGCATCTCTGCCAAACAGAGCTAACTACTGCCTCTGCCATCAATACAGCTACACCTGACACCGACCATACTCGCTTTACCTGGAGTATATTCAGAGAATAAATGCTTAGACTGCTCTCATATCCCAGCTCACTATTGACAATACTCTTTGTAATAAAACCCTGTGCCCTGCTAATTATATGACATACGCAATTCTGCATTGAAATGATGCATACTGGATCCTGATGGTACCCCGCAGCTCTTCCCTTGCTTACACACATTGGAAGGTGCAAAACATACATCTCCTTATGTCATAATCACAGTTCTGTCACACACCTCAAAGTAACCCACACGTGTCCTAAGATCACAAATGCATCTTTACTAGGCAGGCTCAGCTACTGCCTCCACCACTTAATGCAGGTACACATAACACACTGCCTGCTTCTAGAGTGTATGCAGATAATTGCCACTGACGACTGCCTGCTGCAGGAGGAAACAGAAAAGAGCATAATCCTTTTTTTCTTCTTCTCCATTTTGTCCTTTAGTAGTGTTAGATGGAGTCCTGGAGATGAGAGTGAATGGGTTATAAAAGAGCTTGTACATTTCAGTAACTGTGGGGTTAGCAGAGTAAAGGTATATGTGTTTGTGTTTATGAGTATTGAGGCATGCTGAAAGAGGGCAGAGTTAAGGTTGCATGAGCAACCTTAACTGTGCATTTCCTAGTTTTCAGAAGTTTGAATGTTCTTCAAAGTTCTGCAAGTGGAAGACATGCCACCAAGCAACTGTAACTCTGTGTAAATGTAGTTTTTTGCCACTGAATATTTCTTCCAAATCAGAAGTAGGTCCTCCTTTGCCAGCTGCAGATGCAAATAGCAATCTCTTCTCCTGTAGCACTTACAAAGATAAGGAATATTATAATATTATCCTCTGTGCAGATTTTAGAAACTTTCCTATGGAAACAGCAATAACTAAATAGCATGTAACGTGCATAGCTCTGGTAGCAAATACTAAACTCCACAGAGGCATAGATCTTTCTCCATAGTGTCTTAAATGAAGAAATCTCTTGAAGAAACCCCAACCCTGCTGTGACACTCTGTACTTCGGGGGAACACCCTGCACCCTCGTGTTCATCCTTATAATATGATTGTGTGGTATCCAATGCAAAGTCTGTTATGTCGGGTGTCTTCGGAAGGCTCATGATGCACTGAGCATGGTTGTTATAGTGATGTTATAGTAATTGTTACAGTAATGTTATAGTAATGTTATAGGTTGTAATTTCAAGTATCTAGTTATGAGGCTGAAAATGTGTCCTCATGGGTTAAAACAAGCCTGGGCAAAACTCTCCAGGAGCAGAGGGGCAGCCAGTTTACACCTCATCAGGACATGTATGGGACAAACCCAGCTCAGCCTCACAAGAACAAGGTATCTGTTGGACTCTCAAGTGAGTCACCCCCCTACCCTTGGTCAGTTTGGAACTGGGATGCAGTAATGCTCACCTGACTCTGAAGTGGGGGGAGCAAAGCGAAGAGGGAAGAAAGAACATGGTAAAAGGGAGAGACGTTTGCCAGGCTTTCTCTCTTCCACCTCCATCTACAGACACCACCACCAAGTGACTGAAGTGCTGATCAAAGGGGAGAGCCAGGCTGAAGGGCAACCAGCCAGCCTGTGCTGAGAAGCATCTAAGTTTGTAAGGGCACTGAAAGTGTTAAGATCAGCTTAGAATGCGTTTTGCTTTTATTTCATTTGACCAAATCTGACTTGTTGTGCTTTGACTTATAATCACTTAAAATCTATCTTTTGTAGTTAATAAGTATGTTTGTTTATTCTACCTGAAGCTGTGTGTTTGGTTTGAAGCATGTCAGAGACTCCCCTTGAGATAACAAGCCTGGTACTTATCAATTTCTTTGTTTAAATTGACGAACTTGTATCAGCTTTTAGCGTCCAGCAGGAATAACTGGACACTGCAAGATGGAGGTTTCTAGAGTTGTGTCTGGGACCGGAGATATTAGCTATTGTCATTCGGTTGCACAATCCAAGCAGCAACTGGCCAAAAGTGCTCAGTCACATAGCTGGTAGCAGCTTACGTGCCAGAGGCTGTGTGTGAACAGTCCAGGAGAGGGGGTTCTCACAGCAGAGCAGGGTAAGGCTGGCTCCCAGAGCCGAGGATTGGAGTGACCTAGCAGATCACTGGTCCAGATAACACCAGGGGAACATCAGAGTGGCGTGGATTTCCCCCAGCTATAAAATGAGAATAGCAAAACTGATCTCACAGGAATGTCGTGCAGTTTACTTCATTAATATACCTAGATACTGTGATTGGTGCTCTATAGATTTTTAAAAGATTTATGGATTACATTTAAGATTCTTGGATGAAGCACTGAGTATTTGTCATAAACAGATAGCTAAGAGTTAATGTCTCTTACACCTGGAAAGAAGTAACCTGAAACACCTGACCAGAGGACCAACCAGGAAACAAGACTTTTTCAAATCTGGGTGGAGGGAAGTTTGTGTGTGGGTCCTTTGTTCTTGGTCTTCTGCCTGTCAATCTCTCGGCTATGAGAGGATTTCTGTTTCCTGCTTTCTAATCTTCTGTTTCCAAGTTGTGAGTACAGAGATCATAAAACAATAGGGGTTATTGTTTTTTTCTTTTGTATTTACATGGTATAGTTGCTGGAATGTTTTGAATTGTATTCTTTTTGAATAAGGCTGTTTATTCATATTTCTTTTAAGCATTGACCCTGTATTTGTCACCTTAATACAGAGAGACCATTTTTATGTATTTTTCTTTCTTTTTTATATAAAGCTTTCTTTTTAAGACCTGTTGGAGTTTTTCTTTAGCGGGGAACTCCAGGGAATTGAGTCTGTGCTCACCAGGGAATTGGTGGGAGGAAGAAGTCAGGGGGAAATCTGTGTGTGTTAGATTTACTAGCCTGACTTTGCATACCCTAAGGGTGAAGAGGGAAGTACTTCTGTTTCCAGGACTGGAAATAGAGAGGGTGGAATCCCTCTGTTTAGATTCACGGAGCTTGCTTCTGTGTATCTCTCCAGGAACCCAGGGAGGAAACACCTGGAGGGGGAAAGGGAAATGGTTTATTTCCTTTTGTTGTGAGACTCAAGGGATTTGGGTCTTGGGGTCCCCAGGGAAGGTTTTTGGGGGGACCAGAGTGCCCCAAAACACTCTAATTTTTTGGGTGGTGGCAGCTTTACCAGGTCCAAGCTGGTAACTAAGCTTGGAGGTTTTCATGCTAACCTCCATATTTTGGATGCTAAGGTCCAAATCTGGGACTAGGTTATGACCGTATTATGGCTGCTTTAAACATCCTTGGCATAGGGTTGAAAAATCAGAGACTTATATAGATGATATCAAATGGTATTAAGCCTAAAATGTAGTTCTTCAGAGATTTTTAAATTTTTTTTTATTTATTTTTTTTAAGAAAACCTATTGGTCCCAATTATTTCTAGTGTAACTCCACTGGTTTATAGCGGTGTTATGCCAATGATGAAGTTGGCTTAATGGAAATAATGCTTTTCATGCTTTTTTTAATGTCAGTGAAAACACTTTTTAAATGTAAGCGCACCACCCTACTTGGGTGGGGTGTGGAACTAGACAGACCAGCATTGCATCAAAAGTGGAGTTCTTGGATTCTGAGTTGTCCATAATTCTTATTTCTCCAAAGATTCTGTGTGAGATTTTTCTAAGGTCTTCAGCACTCACCTAACTTTGCTCCAATTGGAATCAATAGTACACTGTCCATTGACTCCAGTGGGAACAAAGTTAAGCCAATGTGGAGCACTTTTCTGAAAATCCATCTTTGTTCTGCTGCCCAAGTAGGAGGTGCTTGGGAAGGGGAGGTGAGCCTATGAGATGGTCTTTTCCTGTGTGGTCTACAGAATGACAGAACCATGGGTGAACCACTGCCTACTGCTTATATTCGAAAGTAGAAATGATAGTTCAGTGCCCAGACGGAGGGAAATGTGCAAGACCATACAGGCTGAATAGCAAAACAGCTTCTTACAGCTCTCTCCATTTTAAAAATCTAGATGTTCTTAGCGACATAGGTAAGGATTTTTCAAACAAATCTTTGATTTTTATTTTGATAGTATCCTTTTGCCTCTCTGCAGTGACATTAAAAGCCCAAATTTCCCCTTGTTAAAAAAACTCCAGCCATTCAGCAACCCTCCCTCCACCACGCTGTATATTAATGATACTGAAGTTCCCTTTTAGTGAACTTTTACAAAGCAGTTAATTATTAGAGGGGTAGCCGTGTTAGTCTGGATCTGTAAAAAGCAACAAAGAGTCCTGTGGCTCCTTATAGACTAACTGAAGTATTGGAGCATAAGCTTTTGTGGGTAAATGCATCTGACGAAGTGGGTATTCACCCATGATAGCTCATGCTCCAATACTCTGTTAGTCTATAAGGTGCCACAGGATTCTTTGTCGCTTAAAGCAGCTAATGTAAAGCATAGATGAAGGAGAAGGTAGGAGGAAAGGGCAGAATCTCTGTACATAATGCCATTAGTGGTTCCTCTTAGTTTTCACTCTTATCATCTTCCCTCCATCTAGCAGAGGTCGATAGGTCCTTGTTGGCTTCATATTTATTTAAAGCAGTCATTAAGTCTGAAAGGGCTCTCAGTTGGCTGACGCTTGCACTTAAATACCAGAAGTGATAGCTGGTACATCTTGACTTCTGTCCTGGCTGGATCATTCAAGCTCCTTTGCTGACAAAGCCACACCTGAGATAACAGGAAGAGAGCTTCCCTTCTTAAGTGGTTTGGTTAAACAATCTGCTCAGCACCCGAGTCCTGAATTAAGGGAGTGGGTAAGACCTGCATCAGATAAATTGCAATGTGGTGGAGAAAGAGACTTCAGTCTTCTAGTGCACGTACTGGTAGGATAACATTTTGTCTTTTGTGTTGAATGTTTCTTAAACTGTAACCACCTGCAAACAGTTTGGAGTATTCCTGGAATATTCCTGTAGATTATAATGTGGTTTTGTTTCAGAATCTAATGTTCCACAAAACATTTCCCAGATGAAGATATCCTTCTATCTCTGTCAGAAGAAAGTAGTTACTATATGTGAACAAAGCTCTTAACCAGAGTTGGAAGCATGCAAAAAAAAATTGCCTTAAATTGCTTCCATTCACCTCCAGTCTAATATCAACATTTGCAATCAGACAAACACAACCAAAAGTAAACCTGAATTTGTGGGGTGATCTTCTTTGTCTTTTGAATCCCAACAAATTACTGCCTGGGGAAGGAAAGATTGGATGAGATAAAAATGCTGTTACTCTTTGACCTAGATAGGGCATAGCTTTTGGAATAGGCTTATGTTAGTATAAAATATTTCACTGTAGCAGAGCCCAGTTGACATTCCCCTTTACTGCTGACCTTTAAAGGAAGCGTATTAATAAGGTTAATACAGGTTAATAATAATAATAATAGGTTAGTAATTCAGGATTAAAAAGACAGACTATGTCATGGTAGTACCTGATATTTTTAAATTATCATAAATTCATATGGCTGTAGGCTGCTAAGTATAGGCTAGACTACTCAAGTATAAAATAAGCAGGTTGCTTGTAGTTTGCTTTTTCAAATGAAATGGTGAAGAACATTGCTGGGAGTGAGTGGTTTTGAAAATCGGACCCCAGTTGTGATTACTGATCCTCGCTGAAAGTTCTGGCTGGAGTCAATAAATAAGGGTTGAAGGTACCTTGTTGTTTTTTGTTTCATTTTATTTGTAAGCAAAAAGGTGCATTAAGCATTTAAAAACAGTGACTATTGAACCGGTGTAGTTATTTTATTTTAATTGTTCCATTCTGTAGAGTCTCATGATACGATGTGAGGTATCATGTCAAAAAACAGCATGATTTGGCTACTTCTTTCCCAACTAAGTATTGATTTTTGGTCAATATTTATTATAATTTTTATCTATACTCATTACAGGAGCCTTGCTCCCTTCTCTACCCCGCGCTGTTCTCTAAAAAAGCACTCTATTCCTAATATTACTAACAGTCAGTCAAGAGCTTGACCAAACAAATATGTCGTAGAGATTGTCCACATTGGAGATTTTAGTGTTGATGTGACTGGTTTGAAACTTTGTTGAGTTTGCACAAGTGCAAATTCCATTTTACACCAGTGCAGTGAGTGTGTGCAAGGGGTTGGTACCAGTTCAGCCACATCAGTGTAGCTACACCAGTACAAAAATCTCTCAAGTAGACCTGTGCTCTTGATGTGTTCTAAATCCCACCAAGCTGGTCAGCACAGGCTCAAGAGGTGTGTTCTCCCCTCTGAGGTTGACGTGCTGCCAGATATGGTGGGTCTACGTTCAGGAAACAAACCATGATGGAGGCCCAGCCAAGCACAATGCCTGCCATAAGAGAGAGGTGGTAACTGGGTCTGAGTTCATTTAGTTATTTATAGATAGTAACCAAAGCCTTGATCCACCCTTGGAAATGACTGTAGCTCGAGTCCCATTAACTTTAATGACACTTTGTGTGCTTAATTTTAAGTACATGCTTAAGTGCTTTGCTCGACTAGGTCCTTAGTAACCAGATCAGAGCATAGAGCTGCTGTAACCCATTAGGAATACATACCACTTAACTCAACTCAGAAACAGAGCACCCCATCTCTTATCTTTCGAGGGTAGCCCTGATTGGAGGACATCACAGCAGTCCTAGCACTGAGGTACAGTGGTGTGGATCTCTGTGGATAGCTCAGAATCAAAGAGGAACAGTTCCAGCCTCCTAGACATCAACAGATGGAACCAAATACAGTATACTTCACATCACCTAGACATACAGGACCCAGGTGGACCCAAAGTTACTCATAGATTACGAGCTGTATTGGCTAGCGATGGCTATATCTAAGATAGATAGTCCCTCAGGGAAGGGGAGATAGTGTATGTCAGCTCTTTCTCCAGTGACTTCATCAGGGTGACCTAGGAGCTACGATCAGCCCATGTCTTCCAGAAGGAAACCATCAACAAAGAGATGAGTGGAGAGATCGCAGCAAAACATTTCTGGAAAAGTTTCCTGTTTTGAAATATTTACATAAAGGTAAATAGTTAACATCTTGGACATGTTATAAAATCCCTTAAGTGGTTCTGTATTAGATAATTGTTTGCACTTTCATCAGGGGGCTTCACAAAGTATTACATGTCACAAAACAATGTGAGGTAGGTAAGTATTATCTCAATTTCATGTATAGAAACAGACTCTGATCCAGCAAAGCACTTTAGCATACACTTAATTTTAAGCACATTGGCTTTGGTGAGAATACTCACATGCTTAAAGTTAAGCATGTGGTTAAGTGTTTTGCTGGATGAAGGTTTAAGAACCTGGAGGTTAAGTTTTATTTGTTTTTGTTTTTTTTTAAATCAAACTTGAGAGTCTAAAGGTAGGCACCTAAACATAATTGTCCTGATTTCTGGAGATGCTGAATGCCTGCAGTGGCTATTGAATTCAACGGAGACTGCAGATTCTCAGCCCCTGTGAAACTCAGGTGACTGACTTAGCTCAAGTGACTTGACTAATGTCACAGAAGTAGTCGGTCGCAGAGCTGAAAATAGAATTGAGGAATGTTAACTCCTTGTTCTTTGCCCCAAGGCTTGATTCTTCAAGGGGCTGAGCACTCTGGCCTGATCCAGCAAAGCGCTTAAGCATGTGTGAGGTTCTGTTGAAGTCAATGGGTGAAATTCTGGCCCCACTGAATTAAATGGGAGTTATGCCCTTGATTTCAGTGAGGCCAGGATGTCACCCTATGGGTCTATTTATAAGCTGAGAATGGATCACATGCTGAAGTGCTTAGCTTGATCCAGTCAGAGTGCTCAGCACCTTCCAGAATTGAGCCCTTACTCACTAGAGTACACTATGATATAGATCGCTTTATTCTGCCTCCTAAGTGCAATCATGATATGTGACAGAGAAGAGAATCCAGCATAGCCTATGATTTAGTATCTTCCTGTCTGCCTGCTGGAGAGGATGGTATTAGCACTTCCATTTTATCTTGCCCTCATAAAGATGCCCTCTAAATTTTCCATAGCAAATTATTTAAACTGTTTGATATTGCACCTCTGCCATGTTATTTCATGTTACTCCTTTCTATTCTGGATTCAGCTCCAAGCCAGAAAGTGCTGGTAAGTTTGAGTTACTTTTTACCTTTTTTTTCTTTCAAGTATTTGTGTGTGTGCTTAGATGCTCTTGTGTCTGTGACATTAGAAGCCTCGCTTGCCATTGTCACACTCCTTTTCTCCTGGCTAATGGCAAATACAAGTAACTATGTCGCTCTGCTCTCATTTCTGGAGTTCAGCTACTTAGTAACATAATATTTATTCATAATCTTGCGAAATCCGCAGTTAGATGATATTATGGATTAAGCTTTAAACGGCATTTCCAGGCACCCAACTGTCTGGTGCTAACAGTGTGAAAAATCACGAGTTGTTTGCTTCTTGACAGCTGTTCACTGAGCCCTGTAATATGGAACAGTTTGGGGATTGCACTCAAAATATTTCTGAATGCAAAGTAAACTAGTACTGGAACAAAAGTTCAATGGAAAATTCAGTAGTCTACATTCTAGGGCAGGTTTTTAGTGAGGTGCCTTAGGATCTAGATCCAGAGATTGTGGGCTGAAAATGTACCTTTTATTGCATAGAAACTGGCTCATTTGCATTCAGCTATCTGGCTAGTGTAACAAATCTGTAATTGCAGCAAAGAATCCTGTGGCACCTTATAGACTAACAGACATTTTGGAGCATGAGCTTTCGTGGGTGAATACATGCATCTGACGAAGTGGGTATTCACCCACGAAAGCTCATGCTCCAAAACATCTGTTAGTCTATAAGGTGCCACAGGATTCTTTGCTGCTTTTACAGATCCAGACTAACACGGCTACCCCTCTGATACTTGAAATCTGTAATTATGCACAGACCAGGGTTGCCAGCTAAACAGCACATAGACTGCATGAAGAATAGGACTTGGGGACCTTTTGGTTCAGAATAAAGATCTCTGTCTTCATTAGTAGAGAAGTCAGTAAATGTAGGTTTTATATTTTCTGGATGCCATCCACTAGGCTAGAGGACATCACAACAACTAGAGAGTTCTGATTCTATTTAGCAGAAGGCAGCGGTACCCATATACCTGTATGTTCTATTCACTCTGAAGCAACAGTAGAAGCAGCTGTCTTGCTTCTTCGTGACCTATTGGACCCTTGAAATAAGTAATGGCAATGGATGTCTTTCTCTCTGGCTAATATGGTTCAGGAAGTGATGTGCTTGGTCTGTGATTTGCAGGAGGAAAAGGAGATGGGAATTGGATCTTACTGCCCTTCAGCAATCCGAGCTGGCCAAATGAGAGCAGAGCAGTGTTAATGGTGGTTCTTCTGGCCAGGAGAGAAATCAGATGCAGCAGCAATTAGTAGCAGGGTAGGATGGATGGGGCAAGGCTGCGCGGAGGTGGGGTGGAGTGAGGAAGTGGGGCAATTTGCCCCACCCCCACAAGAATATAGTATTCTATAGTATTGCAACTTTTTTAATGGAAGAGGCCCCCGAAATTGCTTTGCCCCAGACTCCCTGAATCCTCTGGGTGGCCCTGGGATGGGGGAGTTAATATGGTTTAGTAATAAAGGTTGGAATGGATCAGGCAACTAACTTGTTCATGGCATGTGAGGAGACTCAGGTTTTTGCTTACTGTATGGGGCTTGGAGTATTTTAGTGGCAGCACATTTATTGCCATGTTCATTGACATGCTGCTGAGGCATATCAGCACATTATTAAACTGGGAAGTAATTTCATGTAACAGAGTTCCCTGTGTTCTGGGAAGCAATTTGCATGCTTACAGCTACTTACATCCATATTCAAAAAAGGTATACCAGGTGGCAGCTACTGCAGGAAATAACTAGATCAAATATGAGAACCTTAAAGTAAATCCATTGCACAGACAGATAAAAGGTATTAATATTTCTTGGGTTTGAATCCATGTAATCCTGAGAGCTTCTTCATTTTATGTAAGCCTAATGGAAATTTTCCTATTTATTTTCCTTGATCCAGACAAGTACAGCTGCAATTATTTTACTTTTATCCTTTCCAAGATAACTTTGTTTGTCCTTCTGTTTTTTTTGGCAACTTTTAAAAATGTCTCTAATTCCCTTTCCATGTGGCAGAAGTTTTCTAAAAAACCCAGTTCTGTTAATATGATTTTCACTTGCCTTGATTTTCCTCTGACCTAGAGGTTAAGATAATATGAGTGAAGAAGCCTGCAATTTCCCTGAATTTCACTTCCAGTCCACCCTGGTTTGCTGGCCTATGCTGCAAAGCCATATTAAACCTCCTTGGAACAAAGGATCTCAGGAGAATATTACTACAAAGAGAGAGAGAATGCTGGCTCAGAAAATCTGCATGAGTGAAAGCCGCCAAGAATGAGAAATAAAACTGCCTTCTGGATGGCAGGGTCTTCAGCAGAGAGAACTGCCAGCGCAAAGGTCAGCCAGCTAACTAGAGGCAGAATATCTAGCTTTTGCACAGAGAAAGGACGTGTTTCTCAGACAGTTAGACCAGTCCTGGCCAAGGAGTCTCCCAAAGCAGCATTATTAGTCCCTAAAGAGAGGGCGCATCATGCATTTCTCTAGAGCAACCTTCCTTTGATTCTCAGTGACATTGATGGGGTTGTTACAGGACTGCTGTATCTGCATATATGTAAATAGTTCATAGATAAGGTGCCAGCAGATGGCATTCAAGAATAGGTAGAATAGTTCCTGAATTTTGGAAGACCAATAAAACTTCTTGTGCACTGCAAATGGTTTCCCCTGGCTGTTTTCTACATCAGCTCTAACGGGTCACATTCAGTCCTCATGGAAGAAGGGTCACTGCTGGGATTGGTTGGGACCCAAAAAAAAGGGTAAACAATGGGGAGATATTAGCAGGCCCATCCAAAAGTATATATTTTG
This sequence comes from Gopherus evgoodei, assembly GCF_007399415.2. Lineage (NCBI taxonomy): Eukaryota > Metazoa > Chordata > Testudines > Testudinidae > Gopherus > Gopherus evgoodei. The sequence continues at coordinate 123,683,519 of NC_044327.1, forward strand.
TCTTGAAAAATAAGGCTTTGTTGGGCAGATTGTCTGCTTTACTGTTGATCAATAGCTAATCTAATGTGCTAACAACTGAAGCTGTAGGAAAGCATGTTCCATTTTCAAAGTATTGTGCAAACAGGCAATTACTTAACAGAGGAGATAGCATGGCTCATTGAAATAGGAGTTGGGACTCCTGACTGCTACTCCTGGCTCTGCCACAGGCTTGATGTATGACTGTGGGCAAGTCCCTTAACCCCTCTGTGCCCTTGTCGGTGAAATTGTGGATAATAATGCTTTACCATTGTAAAGTGTTTGAGATCAATGGGTGCAAAACACTACATAGGAATGTAACCACTATCCTGTTACCTGGCACTAGCCAATGTGTAGAAAGCAGCTGGGTTGTTAGGATGGGATGATGTTGAGTTACTTTGTGGAATTATCTTTTTAATGGCAACTGTATCTAATATAATCAATTAGTCCTGTGGCTGTACGGTGTCTCCAGGATGTACAAAGTGGCCTATGAGAACAATTTCAATACACACTATGCTCTAAGGAAACAAGGAGCCAGTCAGGATGTGAAAATAACAACCCGTAGGGCCTGGGTACTACAGGGAAGGAGTGTGTGGTGGAAAAGGTAATACTTCATAAAGCAAATGAAAAACCAAACTATTCACCCATTAACACCTTCTGCATCCCTGGTCAGTCAATCCGTCAGATCCCTGAATACTTAGAAAGACACCCTCGTTCATGCATGGATAATTCTCAGACTTCTACTGTCCTTAAGACCCAGTGCGGACAGGTGTGTGTCTGGAAGGTGAAGTCAGGAGTTGCGGAGTGGTCTCCTGTTAAGCAGTTCATAGCTGTGAAACAGGGCGGTAGAATCTAGGTGTCTGCATGGGGTTAGAAGGCTATTCTGCTGAGTTATCTCTGTGTCAGGTGTCCAGCACTGCATAGCGAGGCAGAGGTGTGTTTGTGTAGTGACTGAGGTAAGGTGAGGTGTGTCCAATTAGCTTCAGTCTAGGGGCCTGACTCTCATGTAAGCTATTCAGGTGGGACTCAAGAGTAAGTCTGTTGAAGTCAGTGGAGTTATGCTGGTGTAAGGATCTCAGAATCAGGCCCTAGGAATATTAGAGGGGTTGGAGTGTCACTGAGCCAGAGGCAATTAGAAACAGTGACTTGGAGGTAGGGGGTGGAGAAACACTGAGAATAATCAAGGCAGAATCTTATATTATAGTGATGTGTAAATCAACAGTAATGCCAAACCTCAGAAAGAGGATATGTTTGAACCTTCTCTTGAGTATATATGCTTTGTGAGGAGCAGGGTGGTGATGCTACCTGCTTAGAAAGTACTGGGTAGTATAACTTATAAGTTCAGATGGCTGAATGCAGTGTCCTCCACAATTAGGTTGGAAAAGACAGCAAATTTGCAATTTTGGTGCAATTTGGTGTTGGGGCTTGCAGATAGAACCATAAAACTCAAAGTCAGGAGATTTGGGTTTTATTCCCATCTCTTCCAATGACCTGCTGTGTGACCGTTGGTTTGCCTCTCACACATCTCTGAGCCATTGGTTCTCTTGCCCCCGCCAGCCACCTTGTCGGTCTTGTTTATTTAGATTGTAAATTTTTCTTACTGTGTGTTTGCACAGGCCTTGGCACAATGGGGCCCCAGTTTCAGCTGGGCACTCTCGGGGCTACAGTAATAAATATAAATAAGAATAACATTTTTCATTATCTAGGTATAAATATGCAGAGGTCTGTCTGATGCTGATTATATGGCATCCTTGAAGATAAAATGTCGCTGCAGAGCAGAGGCAAGTCTTTGGATGCTTCAAAGTGATAAAGCCAGATTGACTGATTCAGCCATTTTTGCTAAGAAATTTCAGAGAACCTCCAGCCCACAGCGTGCCTTGTCAGAAATGCTGTTTCCTATAACTGTTCCTGACCTTGTACTCAAAGGCTTGACAGATAGGGGTGGAGGGGATTGCAATCAGAGGCAGGAGGATGGTGATGACCAATAGCGTTTTGCAATGTGGTGGCATCCAGAAAAGGAAATTGATTAATACTGCAAAGCTAACTTTGCAGCCTTTGGAGAGTGGATGGTTTTCTCTCTTCTATTAGGATTGACGAGAAAAGGAGTGAGGTTATCCCAGGTTTTCACTGCCTTGCGGAGCAGTGAAGGCATTGCTTATTCTGCCTTATTTCAGTGCTTGTGCTGGAAAGAGCAACCGGTGTAATGAGAAAAATACACACACATTTCAAGTTTCAGAGTGGTAGCTGTGATAGTCTGTATCAGCACAAAGAGTGAGGAGTCCTTGTGGAACCTTAGAGACTAACACATTTATTTGGGTGTAAGCACCTACTTCATCGGATGCATGCAGTGGAAAATACAGGAGGAAGACATATATACATAGAGAACATGAAAAAATGGGTGTTGCCATACCAACTCTAACAAGACTAATCAATTAACGTGGGCTATTATCAGCAGGAGAAAAAAAAGGTAAATATACAGCTTCCCTCTGTTGTGTTAAACTCCCCAGTTTCACATTGTTTTTAAAGAGGAAAGGAAAACTAGCAAGCTAAACAGGCACGTGCACTGTGAAAATCCCCAAGTTGCCATCCTAGACAAGTCGTAGCCTATAGGCCTGAGCCACTGACTGCAAGGGACCTGATTCTGACCTCACATATCCTGGCATAACTCCATTGACTTCAGTGGAGTTATTCCTAATTTATACCAATGTGAGAGGAAGGTCCTGGGCTATGGGTATGTCTGCACTTCGAGCTAGGGGTGTGATTTCCAGCTCGCGGAGATGTATTCGCACTAGCTGTCAATGAATTAGTATGCTAAAAATAGAGTATAGCCACAGCAGCGTGAGCTAGCCGCAAGTACCCAATCATCCGAGATTCTAGCCATATACTCGGGGTAGCTAGCTCGTCCTGTGTGCACGTGGCAAGTCTCCTCTAGTTGGGAATCACCCCAACTCTTAAGCGTAGACATATCTTATATATTTAATTATCATGCTAACAGTTATGGGCCTGATTCTGCAAACGTTCCTGGATGCAGTGTTACCATTGTAAGTGGTCCCAATGGCTTCAATCATAGTAGTAAGCACTACATCTGGTAGTGAATATTGGAAGGAATGGTCCCTTAAGTACCATGTGCTTTGTGTTACATGTATCCATTTTTGTAGTTTGGTAGTTTGTGTCACTAAGTTATCTAAATCCAAAGTCTCATTAAAATAAGTTATTTTAACAAATAAAGCTTTGGAAATGGCGGCTAGTTTTTATTTTAATTTGCCATATAATAGTTATGGTCAGACTAAGCAATGCAGAGAGATTTGGGGGTAATTTTGAATTCGTCAGGCAATTAACAGCCTGATTTACATTCAAAATCAGACCATATGTTATGGAATTTTAAAAGGCTGAATTACTATTCTGTGTTAATTAAATCTTGATGCTGTTTTGGGTACAGGTAACTTTTCTTCCTTGGAAATTTGTATATAGTAGGTCTTAGTGCTAATGACCAAAAAAGTTAAACTTGGTTTCGATTAGAGGGGTTGATTTCTGATTTAACGAATGGGTGTGATGTGCTCAACAATAATTTAAATTTATTCTGAATTTAAAAGGCTACATTTTCCTTATTTGCTGCTCTTTTGTCTTGTGGTTGTGGTACATTCTCATGTGAGTCTGGAGGATTTTAGAGATCCACTGTCAGGTAAACACTATTAAAACAAACAAAACACTCCTACCCCACAACCAATATTAATATATAGTTTACAGATAAAACTATGGATTATTAAAATTGACAAATTTTAAAATGTAACTTTTGCTGATCATGCTATTTACATTTTTGTTGTTTTCACTCTCCAAATAAAAGACTCTCAAAGCAGCCTATACATGTGTCCTGCCCATAAGGCCTCTCTCTAAGGCTACGTCTAGACTACCCGCCGTATCGGGGGGTTAAAATCGATTGCTCGGGGATCGATATATCACGTCTCATCTAGACGCGATATATCGATCCCCAAGCGCGCTTATATCAATTCCGGAACTCCACCAACCCCAACGGAGTTGCGGAATCGACAGGGGGAGCCGCGGACATCGATCCCGCGTGGTGAGGACAGGTGAGTAATCCGATCTTAGATATTTGACTTCAGCTACGTTATTCACGTAGCTGAAGTTGCGTATCTAAGATCGATTTCCCCCTGTAGTGTAGACCAGTCCTAAGATGAGACTCTGCCTTGTTAAAGTGTGCCACACACAGTAGTAGTTTTGGGACACAGACAAGTGCTCCCCTCTCTTCAAGCAAGATGTCCTAAGGCTGCTTTCCCTTGGCTTTTAGAAATGAGAATGCAGTAACCCACAATGCAACCTTAACATCAGTAAATATATAATATATACTTAACCCCAGTAAATATATAATCCTTGTGCAGGGAAAACAAATGCAGAAGGCAGAAGTAGGGGACTGGGAGTCAGGGCACTTTTTCTCTTGACTCTACCACTGATTTGCTAAGTAATCTAGGGCAGGCACTTACATTGCTCCATGCCTCAGTTTCCCCATCTGTAAAATGGGAGTAACCTTTTCCTTCTTGGCAAGGTATTATATAGGTTATTTAATGTTTGTAAACTGCTCTGAGATATTCGGAAGAAAAATATAGAGGTGTAAAATAGCATTATGAAGACTTTATGTTTGTAACGGCCATGACTTTTATGACAGAAAGCTGACACAATAGGGTATTTCATTTTTTTTAAAGTCATAAGGTCTGATCTTTAATTGGTTTAAATTAGTGTATGCTCGTTTAAGAAAATGGAGCTATGCTGACTTGCACCAGCTGATGATTTGACCTATAGTCTCTGTCAGTAACCTGTTTCAGAGTAGCAGCCATGTTAGTCTGTATCCGCAAAAAGAACAGGAGTACTTGCCAGATTCCTGCATATTTACCTCTATCTATGTCCTGTGTAGCAGAGTGTAGGATTTTTCTATTGTAACTCTTCATTTAAATAATCATTTAATGGCCTAAACAATTTTTTTTGTAAAATTATTTGACTTTCCGTGTATCTTCCGAAGGCAAACTGCCGTTAAAATTTTCTGTGGTATAATTTTCTCTTTAATAAAAAAGCCTAAAATGATAAAACTGCGGTTTTTCATGTATGTCCTTGGTACAGCGTTTAGCCCAGTGGAACCGTAAACTTTGAAATATCACACTGGCTCAAAGCATTGCTTGTTAACCATACGAGCATTCCCATATTTCTTGGGTAGTGGCTTTCAGCAATAAAGATAATAGAATTACCTAGATAACTTACTCCTTATCTGGTATATCTAGTTTCCTTCATTGTGCTTTGACATTCATGCTTGACTTCTCCACCTCTCTTATAATAAATGAAATAGGTTTCACCTTGTTGACAACACCAGCTTTTGGCCTGTTATCTCCTCTACATTGAGTACTCCAGTAATTAAATTACTGCAGGTTCCTGGCCAGCTAACCTAATGAATCCCATTAATGAATTTGTTTTGAGGAGGAGAGTCTTTATTGTTAACTTACAGGAGAATCGCTTTCATGAACTGCAGTGCAAGAATGCTATTTGAAAGGATTAGTTACGCTTTGTTCTGTGGTACTAGATGGTTTCATTTCTGGAGCTCTCTGAAGGCTTTTGTATGCCTTTCCATTTTCCTCTGAAGAAGGTACATTTGGAGAAGTAGGCAGATTAACTGTGTTCCCAGTGCCTTGAAGGAAAAGCTGAAATATTACCTTCATCATTATTGTTTGATGGGCCTATAGGATGTGCCACCTGATTACCCGTCCTCCCACTTCTCAGCACCCATTACCCTGTCTGCTATTAACAGATTGCTTACTAGTGAGGACAGTGAAAGGTTGGCATATCTGGCCTCTTGACCTTCTGTTATCCCATATCCTTGTGAAATGACCATGAAAGCACATTTCTGTGTGCCCTGTACTGGCAGTGCCCTCTTTTCTGCCAGCTGAAGATCAATCTCCCTATGCATATGCTTGCAACTCTGTCCACTTGAAATTCCTTGTCTCTGCAGTAGCTGTCCCTCTCTCTTCACAGACAAGTGTAGAAGAGTCAACTTCTCACATGGAAGCCTGGTCTACACTTAAAATTTAGGGCAACATAACTACGTTGCTGAGGGGTGTGAAAATTCCACACCGTTGAGCACTGTAGCTCTGCCGACCTAACCCCCAGTGAAGATGTAACTAGGTCAGTGAAAGAACGCTTCTGTCAACCTTGCTACCGTTGCTCAGGGATGCGGTGTTCCTGTAGTGAGAGAACCCCCCCTTTTTGTCACTGTAGGCTGCATCTACGCTATGGGATATATGTGATGTAGCTATGTTACGGTTGTACCTGTAGTATCCTCACCTACTCTGAAAAGTAAAGATCTCTTAAAAGGGAAGATTTTGATTGCATTATCCCCTGAGTCACGTTGTACTGTTTATTTGGAACCTTATGTCTGCCCTGGTTTTTGTTACATTGGAAATTGGCTCTATATGCAAAAGAATGCATTACTCCTGTAGAAATAAGAATAGCTTAGGCCATGGCTACACTTACAGTTCTGCAGCGCTGGTAGTTACAGCTGTGTTCGTACAGCTGTGTAGGGCCAGCGCCGCAGTGTGGCCACACTGACAGCTACCAGTGCTGCAGTGTGGCCACATTTGCAGCATTTGCAGCGCTGTTGGGAGTGGTGCATTGTGGGCAGCTATCCCAGCATTCAAGTGGTTGCAACGTGCTTTTCAAAAGAGGGGGGTGGGGTGGAATGTGACAGGGAGCGTGGAGGAGACAGAGAGAGTGGATTTTTGGAGTTGACACTGTTCTCAGCTCCCTGCCTTGCAAGTTCTAAGGACTGGAAGACACACAGTGCCTACCTTCAATCATTTAAAAAGTTTTGACCCCCTTCCCCCACCCCTCTCTCATTCACTAAATGCAAATTATGTACTCCTAAATAGCCCTCAGACCAGATAAGCATCTGCTCAACATGGACTTCCCTTTCCCCCCCGCCGTGTGAGCGTGCTGTTTCTCTCTTCAAGCAAACAGCTGTGAACATTCCAAAGTAATTCCCCTGCCTGCCTCAGCTCACTCAGCAAACAGGAGCTGTGTTTGTTTTTTAAATAAGGAGTTTGGCTGAACTCCGAGCTCTCCCTTTCGTCCGGTTTGTTGTGGACAGGAATTCTGGGATACCTCCTTATACCCCGGAGGTCAATAAAAGCACTGGTGGGGTCCACACTTGCTGACCAGCGCTGCATCACCAGCGCTGGAATCGCTACACCCGAGGCTCGACCGGGTGTACAGCCAGCGCTGCAACTGAGTTGCAGCGCTGGCCGTGCTTTGCAAGTGTGGCCACATCCTGAGTTGCAGCGCTGCAACCCCCTCACCAGCGCTGCAACTCTCTAGTGTAGCCATGGCCTTAGCTTCTTGTACCCCACTGAGTGTATGTGGGAACATAGGTACTGATGACTTTGTGAGGACACATAAGCCATAATCACTGTTCAATCTATTTTAAATTGTTGCTAATTGCTTCTCTCAGCCTCATTTAAATCTTGTGAATTAAACAGATAAAACGTAAACAGAAGAGAGCCGGTGTTTTCACCAACATTACAAGTTTGTTCTCATAAAGGAATTTTGTTTGTTGCTCTCAGCTTGATGATATTCTTCTTGCCTAGGATATCAAGGCAAGATATCCTAGGCAATATCTAGGATATTTCAAATAGTGTCTATGGATACTTATTAATTAGCAGTTGTGTGCACAGTAACCCTTGTACCTCTCAAGATACGGCCGTGCTGCAGACTCTAGAGTAATGCTCCCCCTCAGCCTAGGAATTTGGTAGTTACACACAGACCCATGTGAAGAGCCAATGACAATAAAGGGGAAAGTGTAGTCTAGGGGTTAGATTGTGGATCCAGATTCCTGTGATCTGTTCCCAGCTTTGCCAACATCTCACTGTCACCTAGGGCAAACTGGCTCAACCTCTCAGTGCCTCTGCAAAACAGGTGTAATACTTACTTACCTCAGAAGGCATTTTTTAGGCTTCAGGAATGGGTGCAAAGCACAGTGAGGTCCTGTGATATGAGGCTATGTGCTAGATAGTGTTATACCATTGCTCTCTGTTGGGTGGACTCAGGCCTGCCCAGGTCTGTAGCCATTTGTGCCAATAGAAAATGGCCTTTAGCTCACTTGGAAAATAAAGACCTGTGGCTAATATTTTCAAAAACAGATGCCTAAAGGTAGGCTCCTAAGTCTATGGTTAGAAATCTGAGTAAGTGGTGTGTTTGCAAATGTGCATAGGCACTGACTCTGTGGGTGCTCCGGGGCTGGAGCACCCACAGAAAAAAATAGAGGGTGCTCAGCATCCACTGGCAGCCCCACCAATCAGTGCCGCCCCCTTGCCCCAGTGCCTCCCATCTGCCAGCAACCCCGCCAATCAGCTCCTCTCCTTCCCAGTGCCTTCCACCCACTGCAATCAGCTGTTCAGCGGCATGCAGGAGGTGCTGTGGAGGTGAAGGCTTGGGGGAAAGGATGGAGTGGGGGTGGAGTGGGAGCAGAGTCAGAGTGGAGCACCCCCCGGAAACTGAGTAAGTTGCTCCCTGTGGTGCTGAATACCCAGTAGCCAATGAAAGCTGCTAGTAGGTCAGCACTTCTGAAAATCAGGCCACAAAACATGTGTGTGATTGCAGCAGGCGCAGACATACCCAAACGAGCTTAAATCTAGCTAGTTCAGATACCAATAGCTGTGAGGCCTGCTCAGGACTGGGGCACTTTACTCAAGTGGCTAGCCCATGCTGAAGTCCATGGTGATGCAGCTTCACTGGTCTTGGTACCTGAGCTAGCTGGATTAAAGCGGTCTTGGCTAAATCTACATATGCTGTAATTGTACCTCCGATTGCAGTGTGGACATGACAGATCTTTATTTACGACCCTAAACATGGCCTCAGGAACCTAACTTTGGGTACCTGTTTTTGAAAATCTTGGTCTAAATCTGTAAGCGTAGTGTTGGTTCCTTCTAAGGTTTCTGACTTTGAACAGTGCATTCAGTCTGTGTATGTGTTCATGCAGTCATGTAGCTAGCATAGGGGATTGGGACTCAGGACCACCGGTTTCTATTCCTATCTCTACCACTGACTCCTTCTCTGATCTTGGGCAAATCACTTAATCTTCCTGTGCTTCAGTTTCCCCAGTTGTAAAGTGAGTCTAATAACAGTTACCTTGCAGAGACACACGTGCTGGGACTAGGGGTGCTGCTGCATTCCCTGGTTTGAAGTAGTAATAACAAGCCAAATACAGTAAAAACTGTTTTATCCGGCATGTTGGGGGAATAGAAGGTGCCGATAAGTGAAAAATGCCGGTTAACAAAGAGGGAGGGAGTTTGGTTGTGTGAGGGGATGGAGGGCTGGGGGTTAGGGCACGGGAGTGGGTGCAGGCTCTGGGAGGGAGTAATAACAAGCCAAATACAATAAAAGCTGTTTTATCTGGCATGTTGTGGGAATAGGGGGTGCGGGTAAGTGCAAAATACCAGTTATCAAAGAGGGAGGGGGCTGGCGGCAGGGAGTTGGGGCACGGGAGGGGTTTTGGGTTGCTGGATCCGGGGGGCACTTACCTCAGGCGGCTCCCTGCAAGTGGTGACATGTCTCTCTGCTCCTAGGCAGAAGTGTGGCAGGTTGCCCTACCGTGAGCGCTAGCTCCGCAGCTCTCATTGGCTGGGAACCAGCATAGAGCTTTCTGGATGGTACAGGGCTGGATAACACAGCTTTCACTGGACATGGTTTCCACCTTCAGCATCCCCACCATAATCATTGTTATGACACCACTGCACAGTGGTGCTGGAAAGCTCAGTTAAGGTTTGTAAAACATTCATACCTATGTGAAGCAAAAGACAGTGACCTGCAGCTAACTAGCAGCTGTGAATGCAGTGAGGTCTGGGGAAAACTGTCTATCCTACCACTAATAGGAAAGAGGCCGCACTGTTCCATTAAACAATGTTCTGACATCTAAAAGTCTCACTCAGTTAAATCACATTTTACCAGCAGGGGACGTTGTATCCATAGATGTGAAAACAGTGAGCTAAGGAGAAAGACCACTCAAAGATTAAACCTTTTAAAAATGCATCTTTTCCTGAGGCACCTCAGCGACATGCGGTGTTTGACAAACTAAGCCCAAACCTTGAACATCCAGAACTGCTCATGGGGTAGAGGTGGAGGATATATATATAGATATATGTATTTTTCTTCTTCCCACAAAAGTATTTTTTTTCTCCCAAAAACATGAGCAGCTGGTGTGAGACTGAGAGGAAATAAAAGCTCCCAGTAGATTTCATAAGCTGTTCTTAAATGTACAGTACATCAGGCCAATGTGGTACAATCAATATTTTGATGAACACCTCACACAAAAGTCACCCCAACAGCCTGTTAATCCCATGTCCCAGGAGCACATGCAGAGGGGAGAGGGGTAAAGGACTAGAAAGAGTGTTGTTTTTCTTCCTTCCTCCACTGAAACAAAGACATATATCAGATCTCTAGCCTGGGCATACAGACATGCTGGCCAGCAAGAAGTATTTACCAGATATTTTTCAGTTGATGGGGAAAATCCTACCCTAGCCACATCTATGTGGAAAAGATCCGTAACACTTGTGAACCACTATAGTTTTGTGACATGTTGCAGGGGGAAGCTGCAGAGTAATGCTCTGTATGTGTGAGTGGAGAGAGGGCAGGGAGAGGGAGGTTATGTGGGTGGGCACGGAGGTAGCCATTGGGTGTGAAAACTGTGTATGATCCACTGGCCAGTGCCCTGTGTTAAGAGATCACATAGAGGTCTGCGAGTGATGCTAGTCTCCAGGAAGGTGATGAGGTGGTAGCATTATCCATGGGATCAATGGGAGCAACTCACTCAACATGTGTATCTTAAAGCATTCACTTGGGGCTGTGTACAAATGTAGTCCAAAGTAAGAAATGAAGAACAACAATCGTTGATCAGCTAAAAGATCTCGAAACCCGTGAAACCATCTTAGTATAAATTCATAGATCCATACAGTTTAAGGCCAGGAGGAGCCTTAGATCACCTACTCTGACCTCCTGTGTATCACAGGCAGGTTATTTTCTCTCAGTTACCCCTTTACTGAGCCCATTCTTAAGGCTAGCTCCTCAGTGGGGACCAAGAGGAGTACAGCACAGCTGCGGGTGGGAACAAACTACCTTTGCATTCCCCCAATCCTAGTGCTGGATAGTGCCTAATCCACTGCTCAGTGTAAATTGGAGCATCCTAAGGACTGTTGTAGCACCTACGGATCTCCAGAGGTTAGGGGTGCCCTGCCCACATCCTCCTTTTCTCTGGAATTCTCCCTAAGCTGGGAACTAGGGATGGTGTAATAGAGGCTAGAGAGACAGTTAAACCAGCTTTTTTAGCTGCTTTGCGATGCCAGAGTGCACTCAAGGATCAGATCCTTAATCTAGGTCCATGCCCAAGAAAATCATTTAGGAGCATGTATGCACAATATTCTCTACAAACACTAAGACATTGTCTTCACTGCCTATCCTTCACCACATATGACCCCATGACTACTGCCAAGATGGCCCTGTACTTGGATGAGATCAGCTCAAGGGATGAAGAACAGCTGGCTGAAACTGAACCCAAGCAGGAGAGAGGTGATGTTGGTGGGCAGCAGAAAGCATTTTGGAGCTTTAACAGTCATGGGGCAGTTGGCTTTGGTTGCAGATACACGCCCACAACTGGTGACTTCAGGCTGTAGTCTAGGAGTCGTCTTGGATTCCTCCGACATTGAGCTCTCACATAGCAGCATCTGCAAATAACTTTTTCTGTCATCTACAAAACTCTCTCATCCTAGAGAACAATGACCTGGTCTCAGGTATTCATTCCTTCGTCACCTCTTTGCTTGGCTACAGCAATGCGATATATCTGCTCGTGAAGCTTTCGGTATTTAGGAAACTCCAACTGACACAAAATGCTGCAGTGCATCTCCTCAGCAACACAAGCTACTGTGAGCACATCACACCTGTCATCCATTCGGTACACTGGCTTCCGATAGACTATCAAATCAGATTCAAAGTCTCAATTCTTATTTTCAGGGTGCTCCATAGCCTGGACCTGGACTGTCTGAAGCAGTGGTTCTCAACCTTTTCAGATGACTGTTCCCCTTTCAGGAGTCTGATTTGTCTTGTGTTCCCCAACTTTCATCTCGCTTAAAAACTACTTCCTTACAAAATCAGACATAAAAATATAAAAGTGTCACAGCACGTTATTACTGACAAATTGCTGACTTTCTCATTTTTACCATATAGTTATAAAAATAAATCGATTGGAATATATTGTACTTACATTTCAGTGTGATACTTGAGCCTGTTTTTCACTTGTGAGCCTTTTCCGGGGCCCTGGGCAATTTCCAGGCTTGCTACCCTGTAATGCCAGACTTGCACTTGTAACTCCCCTAAACCTGTCCCATGACCCCACCCCCCCAGGTAGCAGCTTCCAAGTTGGGAAACACTGATCTAGATGATCTGAGAACCCCTGGAAGACCTCTGTGTACTCCAGAGGTACACGTACCCCTAGCTGAGTGATCTAAAGGACTGCCTAAAGCTCCAAAATGAAGACTATGATCAACCACTTCACCTCTCTGGCACAATGGAACTCAAACAAGAGTAAAGTTCACCCGTGCGGGAGACAAAGCTTTCTTGGGTGTTGATCCGAGAGTGCAGAATGAACTCTCACAGGAACTAAGGACCATCACAAACCAGAACACCTTCTATTTCAAGTATTAGGTGCCCTTCTTTGACCTTGCCTTCTCAGATCAATGTGTATATTAAACAACCAACCAACAAAAAAAACAACCAAAACAAGACATCACTGCACATGCTTCTTCTCTGGGGAGAGGATGAGAGAACAAACAGGTAAGAGATGTTAGCTGTGTCACTTAATGCATGTGATGGGATGGCCTGCCATTAGGGCAGTAGTGTCTAGTGGTCAGCCTTCTCCACTAGCTCGCATAGCCCTTTAATGATTTTGAAAGGCCCAGTAAAGACATACAAGGACCTAAGGAGGGATAGGGATAGAGAGAAAGCCATCCCATTAATAAATAGAGGTTGCGAGAAAGACAGATATTGTTTCTTTAAAGGCCTGGGGTCAGGAATCTTTTAGAGTGGGTGGGGCAAGGCTCCTCTCTTTCCCAACCAATCAGGGGATGAAGTGGGAGAAAGGAGCCAACATAAAGGCTGCCTCCTCCCTCACAGCAGGCAGACACTGACAGGAGAAGGCTGGCCTGCTTACCCCTTCAGAGTGGAAGGCTAATGGGAGAGGGTGTTCAGCTGAAGGGCACTGGCAAAAGCCTTGCAGCTGACCATTCCAAGGCATCAGGGCTGAGAAGAGGGCCTCCTGCTTGAAGAAGGGAAGCACAGGCTGTCCTAAGGCAAGAGGCCTGAGAGACGAATCTCAGCTCAGGAAGAGGGCTCAGGAGAAACTCATGTCTGAAAGAGGGAGATGTTACCTGCTCTAAAGACGATAGGCAGAGAAACTGGAGAAGCAAGGCTGGGAGTGGTATTCAAGAAAGCACCTTCATCACTGGCTAAGGAGAAGCTGTGAGGAATCCAGGTGGAGATAGCAAAGCCCAGAGACCTGGCAAAGATGTTGACAAGCAGGGTGAGGGTAGGAGCAGGCCAGGGAAGCGGTGGAAGGATTGAAGAAACAGTCTTTATCTGCCTAAACCAAGGTCCCTGGGCTGGAACACAGATGAGGGGACAGGCCTGTGTTCCCGTGCCTCTCCCCCAGACCAAGAGGAGGAGCATGGATGTTTAAAAGAACAAAAGAGGCCACGAATGGAAAGTTCTAAATAGATGTCAGGAGAGGGACTTTAAGGCTGTTAGATTGTGACTTTTCCATTTTTTGACTTTTCTGTTTGCCCTGGAAGGGGAATGGACTGGGTAGTGCCCTAGCCAGAAGACCGGGCAATGGAAAACAACAGATCCTTGTGGAACCAGAATTACTAAAGGGGGTGCTAAACTGGAAAGACCCTTTGAACATCACCCCTGAACATATGGAGATGCTGTGGAAATGAGAGGCTTCAAATCTCAAGTCATGAAATCACAAAAGAAATGAGCTTTTATTATTCAGCTGTCCTGTAGTTTTGAGGGGGTTCTTTTTTGTTTTGAGTCACACAAACACAATGTCCATTTTAAACTGAGATGTTTATGCCTGCAAACCATACTGTGGGCTGGTGTCAGTTTATGTCAGGGAATAAATATGAGTAGAAACTTCATTATCATTTAGATAACACATATACTGCATATGCAAAACAAGTGCCCATCAGTGAAAATATGTTTGATCCCCAGTCTCTTTAGGGGTCCAGAATTGCATTCCAGTGTCCAGGCTTTCGGCTCGAGTTGATTAGCACAGCGCTTTTGCCATCAGTGAAGCAAAATGATTTATGCCAACTGAGGATCTACCCCCCTTCTTGTTAAAGATGACCTGCAAAGTGGATGGAAAGGGGAATGGCCTTGTGACTGTTTTTTCTTCTTGATGAGGAAGAAAGAAGGCCTGAAATATCTAGGGAGATGGTAGACATCCCAAAAGCTCAGCAAGTGAAAGCTGACCTATTATTGGGGAAAGAGACTGTGAGGGTACGTCTACACTACAGGATTATTCCGATTTTACATAAACCAGTTTTGTAAAACAGATTGTATAAAGTCGAGTGCACGCGGCCACACAAAGCACAATAATTCGGTGGTGTGCGTCCATGTTCCGAGGCTAGCGTCGATTTCTGGAGCATTGTACTGTGGGTAGCTATCCCGTAGCTATCCCCTAGTTCCCGCAGTCGCCCCTGCCCATTGGAATTCTGGGTTGAGATCCCAATGCATGATTGTGCAAAAACAATGTCGCTGGTGATTCTGGGCAAATGTCGTCACTCATTCCTTCCTCTGGGAAAGCAACGGCAGACAAACATTTCGCGCCCTTTTTCCCTGGATTGCCCTGGCAGACGCCATAGCATGGCAACCCATGGAGCCCGTTTTGCCTTTTGTCACTGTCACCGTATGTGTACTGGATGCTGCTGACAGAGGCGGTACTGCAGCACTACACAGCAGCATTCATTTGCCTTTGCAAGGTAGTAGAGATGGTTACCAGTCGTTCTGTACCATCTGCTGTGCCATTGTAAATTGGCAATGAGATAACAGTTATCAGTCGTTCTGTACTATCTGCTGCTGTCGTGGGTGCTCCTGGCTGACCTTCGCGAGGTCAGCCCAGGGCGCAAAGACAAAAATGGGAATGACCCCCTGGATCATTCCCTCCTTTATGTTGTATCTAAAAATAGAGTCAGTCCTGCCTAGAATATGGGGCAAGTGTACTAGAGAACCAGAGAGCACAGCTGCTCCCTGTCAGATCCCACAGAAATGATGAGCTGCATGCCATTCTAGGGGGTGCCCCTGCAACAACCCCACCCATTGCTTCCCTCCTCCCCTAACCCTTCTTGGCTACCATTGCAGGGTCCCCCCATTTGTGTGATGAAGTAATAAAGATTGTAGGAATAAGAAACACTGACTTGTTAGTGAGATAAAATGAGGGGGAGGCAGCCTCCAGCTGCTATGATAGTCCAGGCAGGACATTAAACGGTGGGGGGGAGAGGAGCCCAGCATCCCGCTGCTATGATAGTCCAGGCAGTACAGAATCTTTTCTTTAGACATGAAAGGGCTGAGACTGATGGAGTTCAGCCCCCAGTTGCTATGATGAGGACGATTACCAGCTGTTCTGTACCATCTGCTGGGAATAACTGGGAGTCATTCCTATTTTTACCCAGGCGCCCCCGGCCAACCTCACCTGAGGCCAGCCAGGAGCACTCACGGGATGATGACGAGGACGGCTACCAGTCATTCTGCACTGTACCGTCTGCCACCGGGGAGGGGAGGGGAGAGGATGCTGCTTTCAGTGCCCCAGCACCATGTCTACCAGCAGCATGCAGTAGACATATGGTGACATTGAAAAAAGTCAAGAAACGATTTTTTTCCTTTTCTTTCATGGGGGTGAAGGGGCAGTAAATTGACGAGATATACCCTGAACCACCCCGGACAATGTGTTTGACCCTACAGGCATTGGGAGCTCAGCCAAGAATGCAAATGCTTTTCGGAGACTGCGGGGACTGTGGGATAGCTGGAATCCTCAATCCTCCCTCCCTTCCTCCATGAGCGTCCACTTGATTCTTTGGCTTTCCGTTACGCTTGCCACACAGCACTGTGCTGTGGACTCTATATCATAGCCTGGAGATTTTTTTCAAATGCTTTGGCATTTCGTCTTCTGTAACGGAGCTCTGATAGAACAGATTTGTCTCCCCATACAGTGATCAGATCCAGTATCTCCCGTACGGTCCATACTGGAGCTCTTTTTGGATTTGGGACTGCATTGCCACCCGTGCTGATCAGAGCTCCATGCTCGGCAAACAGGAAACGCATTTCAAAAGTTTGTGGGGCTTTTCCTGTCTACCTGGCCAGTGCATCCGAGTTCAGATCGCTTTCCAGAGCGGTCACAGTGGTGCACTGTGGGATACCGCCTGGAGGCCAATACTGTCGATTTGCGGCCACACTAACCCTAATCCGATATGGTAATACCGATTTCAGCGCTACTCCACTTGTCAGGGAGGAGTACAGAAACTGGTTTAAAGAGCCCTTTATATCGATATAAAGGGCCTCGTAGTGTGGACGGGTGCAGCGTTAAATTGGTTTAATGCTGCTAAAATCAGTATAAACATGTAGTGTAGCCCAGGCCTTAGATGGTTTAAACCTTTGAAACCCATTATACTCAGTTTTATTTGTACTCTATATATTAAAGGACATTATTCAATGATAGCTCCCAGCTAGGCTATGATATTTAATAGTAATGCATTCTTTCATTAATAGACCCATTAAAGAGTCCAGTGCATTTTCCAATAACTCTAAGTTGATGGAGATGGTACACTTCATAAGACACCTGGTAAATGTCATACTCGTGTAATTGGGCCAGTTGCCTGGGAACAGATTTATCCCACTTGCATCAATCTCCTTGTGTCTTCTCCTTCCCTTCTCAATACAGGATCCCCCCTCTCTCTTCTTCCCCTTCTACTGTCCCCTGTCAGTATTCCCCCCCTCCCATTTGTGAAAAGTCAATTTAAATGATTTACCTGTTGTCTGCTAATCTACTGCAGTTGGTGTGAACTGGTGTTTTCTAAACCAGACCTCCTCCCATATGATTCTTTGTTCAGTTCATGCCAGTTTCCTGTTCTAGTTTGGCTAATAAAAAGCAGGGCTTTGGAGTGGAACCCGGAGCTGGAGCTGGAGCGTGGAGCAGCTCCGGAGCAGTGGAGCTGCAGGTTTTTGCCTGGACCTGGAGCGGAGTCGGAGCACAGCTCCAAAGCCCTGATAAAAAGTCCAATTTACCATAGGTGAATTTTTTTTTTAAAGATTTAACATTGCACAGTGCTTTTACTTTTTTAAAGTAATTTCTGCCATAAAAGCAACT
The DNA here is from genome assembly GCF_007399415.2 of Gopherus evgoodei. Lineage (NCBI taxonomy): Eukaryota > Metazoa > Chordata > Testudines > Testudinidae > Gopherus > Gopherus evgoodei. The sequence goes on from NC_044327.1 coordinate 123,700,992, forward strand.
CTGTCCAAGCACCATGCCAGAGTTCAGAGCTGCTGTCAGGATGAGTGTATAATTCAGCTGGCATATGCTTCCGTTTCCACTTGGGTTTGCCTTGGTCACAGTGGTGCACCAATTATAGGAGCTGCATTTTTAAAAGCCCCCAAATATTTGTTTACCTGACACGTTGTAACAATCACAGGGCAGGTAGTGAGGATCACCTTACAGATAAGAGACATCTCAGTCATTCTGGAGGTGGCTGGGGCTCTGGACCAGATCAGATTTCATGACAAAGAAAAAACACATCTCCACCTCACTCCAGTGGGAGCTGTCTTTGGCAGCATGAACCATTGCTGCTTGTGTAAATAATCTGCATGGTGGACCAAAGTAACCCTCAGTGCAACTCTGGAAATAAATGGAGTTACACCAAAGCTGAATCTGGCTGTATATCTTTTTGCATTTCATTGTTTTATTTATTAACACTGAAAATAAAAACGATTTACCAAGCACTCGTTAATATTGTATCATGAATTTCTGTGGTTGTGTATCTGAAACTAACTCACATTTAACTCATATTTTGATAAACCACCTATGCTGCCGGAATTCAATGTGTTCTATCTTAACTGTAGCAGATGATAGTGGGTGACTCCTTATTATGATCCTATCTTGCTACCCTCCTACCTGTCATAAATTTAGCTCCTGCTCCTTTCATTAATATGATTTACGGCCCATATAACTAGCAAGCTAGCTTACACACAGCTACAGCTATACCACAGAAATTGATTATAGTTTTCCATATAATAATTTTTAAATTAAATTGCAAACTTTCTATGACAAATCCAATAAAAGCATATTTATAAAAGACCAGATCTGATTTTTTTCCTTCTTTTTACATCTGCAGCCAGACCTTAAATCATGCGCTCTTTACTGTGACTCACATTCACGCAGACTGATGTTATTTGTTGTCTTCTTATATACTGTATTAGGGAATGGATTTTAAAATAGCCTTGCTGTCTGAAATGACAGCATGATTTGCACTGTTGTAAGCAGGCATGGGATGATCAAACTTTTATGTCAGCAAACGTCAATTTCACCTTACTTACAGAAACTGACCCAAAATTGTAATCGATAATCATCAAAATTTACAGATAAGCAAAGTAAGAAAAGTGCTGCTTGAGAACTTAGAGTAAAAATAAGTGATATAGACTTTTGAATTAGCCTTGTTGCAAATGGACTTGTGAATGAATAACAAAAAGAGCTATGATTTGTTGATTTAATGATATTTACTTTGTATATTTTTTCATGTGACGTTCATTGGTTTATAAAGCTTTAACTTTTTGAATATCAGGGTGTCTACTGTCATTAAATAGTTGTCTGATCCCCCATAATTTCCTGCAACTATGAACATTTAAATTGATAGAAATCTAAAAGATGCTTGAAAATAAACATTGATATCCATTGAAATTATAAAAGAAATCAAATTCTGCCAAGCCTAGTTATAAGGTACAGACTATGGAGAATTAAACTTTCTTAGTATACAACAAAAAGGCACTCCTCAATACTGGCTTAGCATAAAACAAACAAGACTGGGCACAGTCTATGTTGCACCATCCTCCCTAGCTTGAGGTTATGCTGGTATTTGTTCTTTTTTCCCTTGAACCCACTGTAGCAGCATTTGTCCATGATTGCAACCAGTGTAGCATGTGCCCATGTCTGGTGCTAAACCAATCCATTTGTTCCTTTGGGCTTGGCCAAGTTAGGTCATTACAAGGGCACCGTAGAGCGAACAAAGCATTTTCATTTGCCTACTCTATTTAATTTGCTGAGTATTAATGTCAATTCAGTTGGAAACATGTCACTGTAATCTAGGGAACAGAGTAATGGGATTCTGGAGTGGTTTGTGATGCTACGTAGGACTCCATGTGGAGGGCATCTGTGCTGCTTTTCCTGGTCACTATTGTCATAATATCTGGACTGGTCAAAAAAAAATCCATGTAAAATTGAGACCTCTCTTATCTGTAAATTGATCCTGACACCATGAATAATGGAGAGGAAATGCAGACCAGTAAGGTAAGGTAACTGGATGGGTCTCCTTTTTCACCTATCTGTCTGTCTTGTGGTCACATGACCTTAGTATCAGTAAGTAATTTTTCATGAGGTTCCTGAAACTGCTTCAGGCAGTGAAGGGATAAAAGCATACGTTTTTTCCCTTCTAAGCTTGCATGCATGCTAAGGGCAAGGAAGAGTTTGTCCATGTGGCCCTGCCTGACCTATTTTCCAAAGAACCATTTCCTTGATTGGCTAGTTCTGATACTATAAACCCAGATTGTTATGTGATTCTCATCTGGAGCCGAAGGGCTCTAAAAACAGAAAGTTCTCAACATGGACCAATGAATAAGTAATGTCACCGAAAAAGAAGAAAACCCCAAGACAAGAAGAGACAGAAGAGGACGAAGAGGAAGGTGCATGGGTCAAAGAGGTGAAGGAGTTAGCGGAGGAGGGAAGACCAGTTGCTAATGAGATCAGTGGTTCAGGAAAGAAAAGCAAGCTTTCAACATACCAAAGTTTAGCTGGCAAGGAGGAAAGGGATGCAGATGCTGAGGAGTTAGAGAATCCCAGTCATAGATATAGGAGGAAAAAGAAACAAGGCGTTAGGGAAATAAATCAAAAAGGAACAAATTGGAAAGTAAAGGATCGAGGGAAGTGTGGCCGAGCTCCAGGAGAGGCGATAGTAGAGTGTGATATTAAATGCAATAAGGAGGAGAACAATAATGACATGAAAGAGAAGATTAAGAAGAATAAAGCAACAGAGGAGGAGGAGGAAGATGAGGAAATCCATGACAAAAAGAAGAAAAAATCCTCCTCCACTGAGGCCTCTGAAAAGAAGAAATCAAAGTCCAAGGAGGCATTGGAAAACAGCGAGGTGAAGAAGAAGAAGGACAAGGGGTATGAAAATGCCAGCGAAGATGAGCATGAGGCTGCAAAAAAGCAGAAGAAAAAGGCTAAAAAAGGCAAGGAAAAGGAGAAATTGGACAAGAAGAAGGGAAAAGGTGATAAGTCCAAGAAAGGAAAGAAAGAGTTGAGCTTCGCAGAGCTATATGAACAGGAGCTGCGGGACTATCACACGGATTCCACCAATGAAACAGAAGATGAGTACAACAAGAAAAAAGGTGAACGCGGTCCTCGCTAATCTTTCTCTTTGAGCTGGCTCTTGATGCTGCTTAGTTTGCAGCTTGGGTGGTTTTCTTTAGCTCTATGAATTCCTCTCTGGGCATCTTTCCTAACAGATGGAGCGCTTGTCGTTCCTGCACGGGGAATTCTTCATTTTAAAAATGTAATACAGATTATTCACATGGAAGAGTCAATAAGCTAATGGTACGATGGTGTATATATGTGTTGGGTCTTCAGTTTATGGCCATTTCCTATATAATCAAGGCTCCATGAAAAATTTATTCTCCTAAATTTAAAATGTATTATTTGTATTATGACAGAGGCTTCAGGTGGATATTGTGCTAGATGGTGTATATACTTATAACAAAAAGATAATCCCTACCCCCAAAGAACTTCCAATGGAAGTATGTGGTGAGAAACAGGTGATTTCACCAAACAGGTGAGGGGGGAGCACAAAGTGACTGTGAGATGATTATGGTTAGTGTAATGAGCAGCACTCACAGCTGTCCAACCCTTGTAAGTAACTGAAATTGTTGGCCTGGATGCTGGGGGTAGTCTCAAGCTCTTTTGAAAAGGAGCAATGAGATCTTTAACTTCCTCCTACATGGTTTCCAGAAAAGACCTCAGTTTAGTGTTTCATCTGAAGGGTGGCATCTCTCCAATCCCCCTAACACTGTGCTGAAGTGTTAATGTTGGATTTAAGCCCAGTTCAATGAGTGGGATGTGAAACTGCAAGCTTATGGCCAACAGGGAAGAGTGCTGCAAAGTGAGCAGTAATGACTCATGACACATCTCCAGCACCTTAAATGTTTCAGCAAGCAACTCTCAGTAAATTAGAAAGTGCTCACAACTAGGGCGACCAGACCGCAACGGTGAAAAATCGGTACGGGGGTGTGGGGTAATAGGATCCTAGATAAGAAAAAGACCCAAAAATCGGGACTGTCCCTAAAAATTCAGGACATCTGGTCACCCTACTCACAACTAAAGCAAGGTTATATATAGAGAGCGAAGAAATGGGAAAGGAATGTATAATGGACAACTGGGAGATGACACATCTATCCCAGCACCTGTGCAACTGATTGTCCTGGAGATTGTACGCAAGTCACTGAACCTCTCTGCACTTCACTTTCTCCATTTCTTAATTAGGGATGCTCATACTTACTCCCTACGCTTGGAGATCCTCAGAACTGCATAAATTCAAACTATCAATTATTATTTGAACCACATAGTGAGATGGGAATGGTGACTCATGGTACAGTGTTTTATGGCACTATTTGAAACAGAAAAGTGACTCTAGTTCTAATTCAGAGAAAAGTAAGTTTTTATATCCTGCATTAGGAAATACACACTATTTATTTTGCATATACATCCTCCTTCAAATCACCGTTTTTTAAATGTAACAGAGTAACAATAATTGTTATACTTTTCATATTTAGACATTCAAAGATTATTTTTTATGGCTCAAAATACCCTGGAGATCGTCTAGTCTGACCTCCTGCATAATGCAAGTAAAAAGAATCCCACCCTGTCATTCCTGCATCAAGCCCACTGGTTTGTGGCTGAAATAGACTGAAGATCCAGTCCTGAGACTCTTCTTTTAACAAGAGCTCTCAATGAGTTCAGTGGGGCTACTCATGTGAGTAAGAGTTCCAAGACTGAGCCCTTAATTAGTTCACTCAGTCAACTGGATTTAGTGAAATGTTAAATCCATAACATAGTAAAACTGCTTGTGGTTCTGTATCATCACTGGAGGGTTGCCCTGGGAAAGGGACAGAAACAATAGAAAATATTGCATAAGTGAATATGTGAGCCCCATTTTGGTGAAGTCTTCCTTGAAGCATCTTTTAATAGTTCAGATTTGGCTTTATGATACCATCAGACCCTTGGTTTTACTTGGTTTGTGTTTAAGGGATCACAGAGGCCTTCCTGGCTGATCAAGGGTCTTCTGGGAAGTTTCCACTCTCCAAAAAAGCAGCTTCCCGGGTCTCTATCGAAATGTGTGTGTGAGAGGGCTCGTCCACACTAGGGGGGGAAAATCGATCTTAGATACGCAACTTCAGCTACGTGAATAACGTAGCTGAAGTCGAATATCTAAAATCGGATTACTCACCCGTCCAGACAGCGCGGGATTGATGTCCGCAGCTCTCCGTGTCGATTCTGGAACTCCGTTGGGGTTGATGGAGTTCCGGAATTGATATAAGCGCGCTTGGGGATCGATATATCGCGTCTAGATTAGACGCGATATATCGATCCCCGAGCAATCGATTTTAACCCGCCAATATGGCGGGTAGTCTGGATGTACCCAGAGAGACAGGGAAAAAGTGGGGGAAAACATGGAACCAATACACATCTCCATTCTCTATTACTCCATGAGAGAAGGGTAGTTCCAGAGAAATTTGGCTTAATGTTCGCTTTAAAAGTGAATAATTTGTGATCTTTAGCATCAACAGCATAAACAATAGGGAGCTGGCTGGCAGATACTAACTGCAGCTACATCCTCTAAACTACTTGAAACAATGATGAAATCCTGTAATCCCTTTGATGCTTGATTTATGAAGAGTTTCATCCTTTTTTAGTGTCTCATGTGCTCTTGCTGCTACATTGCCTTTTTGTTCTAAGTGGGCAAGTTTCTTTTTCGCATTACTTAGAGAAATCTTCCTTGCTGCTTTTTGATGGCATTAGCATTGACTGAAATGTGTGGTGTCCCCTTTGGGGGATTTCTAAGATTTGTTCAAATGCTCCTGTAGGGTTGGATTAACTCTCCTGTGGCCCGGGGCTATTAGATTTTATGAGGCCCCTGTATACAAGTCTTTTTCCTAATTTAAAATAAACGGATCACAATTATGGCATCGAGGCTACTAATTAAACTTGCCTTTTAATTAACATAAATCCATTCTGTGGTTACGTTTCAGTCTTAAAACATGTAGAATATAGTTAATTTAATTCAAAATACCCTACTTCTTATTTTAGAACAGCTGTTATATTTGTTTCTTTCTGGGAGGGAGTTTGGGTGGAGGAGGGGGCTCCAGGCTGGGGCAGAGTGTTTGGGTGCAGGAGGGGTCAGGGGTCCAAGTTCTAGGAGGGAGTTTGGTACGGGAGGGGATTCTCACTTGGAGCAGGGGGTTGGGGTGTGGGAGGGGGTGTGAGGTGCAGGCTCTGACCAGGAAGCACTTACCACAGGCGGCTCCCAGCTGGCGGCGCGGCAGCACTCAGGCAAGCTGCCTGCCTGCCTGCCATAGCCCCACGTCGCTCCCAGAAGCGGCCAGCTGCTGGCCTGTCTATGTGTGCCCCTGGGGGGAGGGGGACAGTGTGTCTCTGTGCACTGCCCATGCCTGCAAGTGCCACCCCCGCAGCTCCCATTGGCCTGGCCAATGGGAGCTGTGGGGATGGGGATGGGGCAGCACACAAAGCTGCCCCACACCACCAGGGGCCGCAGAGATGCGCCGGCAGCTGGACGCTTCCGGGTGTGGCATGGGGCCATGACATGCAGGCAGCCTGCCTGAGCCTTGCTGCGCCAGGGCCCCACTTAGCCTGGGGCCCTGGGCTGCAGCCCCTAAAGCCCCACGTTAATCCGACCCTGCCCTCCTGTCCCTCCAAACTGCCGGGATGCTGGCTACCTTTGATGCTAGTGAACAGACAACAGTGCTGGATCTTAATTCATAGTGTGCAGGTTGCCTTATTGTAAAAAGGCAGGGAGGTAGTGTAAATGTTTTATAAGCTGTGGATTGGTAGTGTCGCATCTGGTGACTTCTTGATCTTTATTAGTAAGGGATTCCATCCCTTTGTTACATTTGACTGATGATTGAAGAACAAGGGGAATCCAATTCCAGGGGACAGGGAAACAAAAGGCATAAAGTGGCAGGGTGATGCTGTACAGGAAGTTATAGCTGAAATAACTGCCATTTTTAACTGAATTGCGGCTATTGTCTCTTCCTGCAACCCCAATGTTAACTACGTTTTTAACTTATTTATTAGCTATGAAGGGTATGCTTGTGTTCATTTGGGATAAAATGTGGTTTGCAGGGTGCTTACGCATAGGGAAGCATGCTGTGGCTCACCAGCCTAGGAACATTCTAGAGAAGGCCAGGGGGAGGGGGGTTAGCTCAGCATGTGGACTGGAGAACTATGACCATGTGATAAACAAACCCATATATGGAAAGGTTAACTCTGATTGGTTAGAGGTTCATGTTATGTAAGTTGTTATGTAACTTGTTATGTAAGTGCCATGTGCTATAAAATAGGAAGGGGAGGGGCTCCTTGCTGGAGGGACTCTGCCTGATTTTTTGTATCAGGGGCTTTCCTTGTGCACATATTGAATAAAGCCTTGTTGAATTGAATCACATTGTATTGAATCGCATCACATCAAATTGAAGTCCCTTGATTCTACCTAGCATCAGACTCACTGGGAACCACAAAATCCCAAGAGCTACATTTTGCGAAGTTCTTTGTACAGTATATCTCTGATTGCTATAAATCCTGCAAATGTGGTGGGATTGCATAGTTTAGGGTTAATAGGTGCCACTTGGAAGGCTTTACAGTAAATTGGGATAAATACATGGCAAGACCATCACACATAATTTAAATTCATTAGTAATGTGAAATTTTGAGAGCCTCTCTAAATATCCTGGAGTGAGCTGTGGTAGAAGGAATGGTGCTTTAAAATTAGTTGGCCGAATTCTGCTTGGTTACACACACAGGCATCCTCTCTGACATCTGTGGAGTCCAGCCCAGGGAGTCAGACCTGGACATCCAGGTCCTCTAGCTATTGCAACCTGGACTGCCATGAGAGTCAGCTGATTCTATGGAAACTGAGCAGTGTCCTAGAAGAGCCAAGCAGCCGCTGCAGAGCAGGAGGTGGCAACGAAGCCTTCTCTGAAGGTCAGCTGGGTACATAAAACCCAACCCTCTAAGGCAATTCCCTTCCTCCTCCACATCTTTCCCTAAGTACCCATACAGACTTACCTGCTATTGTCTGTTCTGCGGATGAGGGGCAGTGGCTTGACCGTGCACCCTTAATGATCACTCCTGGGTTCAGTTAGCTCCTTCAAAGGGCTCTATGGGTGCTGCTGCCTGGCTGATCCCACCATCTTCCAGCTTCAGAGAGGCCACCAGCGAAGGACTTCTGTCCCCAAAGCTATACATAGCCCTGGGTTGGCAGGGAGTAACAGGATTACCTGCTTCCTCCCCTGTCCCTGCCCCTAATGTGCACACAGGACAGCAAACTAAACATACCCTCTGCAGCCAGCTGCTAGACTGAAAGAGACTGCAGCCCCAATGCCTTTCAGGACAGCAGGGGATCATGGGGAATCTGAAAGAGTGCATGCTTGCTGGAGAAACCTCCAGTGGTTCTCTCACCTCTGCAGCAGGGAGTATAGGGTGCTATCTGCCACTGTGGGCACAGCAGCAGAGTGGCTGGTAGAGGCCAATGGCTTCAGCCTGTCTGTGAATATTCATGGGCCTGGCTTGATGGTTTGTGGGTAGGGCTGAAACTTTATCCCACCTTTATTTCAGGCAGTTCAGGGTCAAACATTTCATGCAGGCTACTTTGCCCTCCATGCTGTGTTGCCTACGGTCCTGTTAACTCCCTCACAAGTGTGCACTAATATCCACTGGATCCTTTCACCATCCTACCCAGCATGTAATGGCACAAGGGTGAGCTTGGAGCCTGCTGGTTTCCTTTAGTCTACTGGATTTTCTAATTCAGTGCATGTTCAACAGCTGCCCAACCTGTTCTTCTTCTTTTGGCAGAGAAACGCATCATGAGCCTCCCGTTCTGTGGGTGGATTTCTGATGAAACATCATTGATATTTTTGACAGCTATTGCATCTCATTGGCATGCTTAACAACATTCATGATTTTTCTCTCTAAGGAGCTGCCTGTAACTCATATGAAACATCCCCGTGATTTACATCTCATTTCAACAAAAAAGGCATTATGTAAATCTCCCTTGTAGCCTCATGATAAGCCTCTTCTATATCTATTGTGGTGTCTAGGAATTGGGTCGTATCCCTTTAAATAATTTGTGAGCCTTCTAATGGCCCTCACACTATCTTCTGTGTTTCAGAAGCCCCCAGAAGCCTGTATACAGTTGCCACCTCAGGCCACTCCCCCCACCCCATCAACAAAAATTGTTGACATGTATTAGCTATGTATTACTAAAATGCTTTAGAGAATCGCTTTAGAAATGTTTCTTGGAGCTCTTTAGTTGGAAGCTGCTGTAGAAATTCACATAACTATTAGGGTGCTGGATTTGTCGTGATTAGTTCTTGGTGTAACGGTCTTGTAAGAAGGCGTGGCTAAATAAAGTGATCTGAAATGAACTTTTAAACAGTGGTCCCTTTACGGTCTGCCAGTCTGCAGAGCTGGCCAGTTACTGTGTACACTTTTCTCTAGGGGAATGCAAATTCTTCAACAGGACAGCCAAGAGAGAAATTCATTGAGAAATCTTATCCAGCCATCTGGAGCAGGGACTCTCAAAAACTTTTCTTTGGTATGGACCAGGTTAACAGAGAGATTTACTTATAAGCACCTCACCTCACATTTGTGTGATCAGGTATCTTCCCTTTAGCAACTACAGAAATTCCATACATGGAAAAAAAACATTAGCAAAGTGATCAGTGTATTTTTAGCCTTCTTCTTAAGGTAATTTAGCAGCTGGCATCAAAGAGGAGAGCAAGTAACATGTAACCAACTAGCTCTCCAAGTACCATATAAATGTCACATACCTGTGTGACAGACATGTGTTGAGCTGCTTTGATGATGCACCATTAGCCTCCTCACCTGCTTTCTGTCCACTAATCTAAACTAAATGCAGTTAGTGAGTCACCTTAGTAAAAAGTTTGGGACCTCTTGAAGGTCCTGAGATCAGGGCCGGCGCTTCCACTAGGCCACCCTAGGTGGTCGCCTAGGGCGGCAGGATTTGCGGGGCGGCATTTTGCCGCCCTCGGCAGAAATTCGTCAGTGGGAGGTCCTTCCACTCCATGTCTTCGGCGGAAATTCGGCGGCAAGTCCTGGAATGAGTGAAGGACCCACCGCCGAAGTGCCCCAAAGACGCGGCGCGGAAGGACCCCCCGCCACTGAATGCTTAGAGGAGCGCTGCCACCTAGGGTGGCAAAAACCCTGGAGCCGCTTCTGCCTGAGGTACAAACATGATATTATTACATAGGAGAAGGCTGTTTTTACATATAATTATAGGGTTTCACTAAGTAGACACATTTATCTAGGAACGGTGTTAAGGTGCAACAGTAGTCAGTTATGTACCAGTCCAACACTGCACATTAAGCACAAGTAGTTTAGCATGTGCTCAAGTGATATGATGAATCAGGGCCCTATATCGTAAGGAAGCAAAATTCCCTACAACCTAGAAATTAACAGGTGAAATTTTGTGGTCTGTATTATGTAGGAGGTCAGACTAGTTCAGGGGTCGACAACCTTTCAGAAGTGGTGTGCCAAGTCTTCATTTATTCATTCTAATTTAAGGTTTTGCATGCCAGTAATATATTTTAACATTTTTAGAAGGTCTCTTCTATAAGTCAATAATATATAACTAAAATATTTTTGTATGTAAAGTAAATAAGGTTTTAAAAATATTTAAAAAGCTTCATTTAAAACTAAATTAAAATGCTGAGCCCTCGGACCGGTGGCCAGGACCTGGGCAGCGTGAGTGCCACTGAAAATCAGCTCGCGTGCCACCTTCGGCACCCGTGCCATAGGTTGCCTACCCCTGGACTAGATGATCACAATTGTCCCTTCTGACCTTAACATCTATGAATTTATAACAGCATTACCATTAGTGTAGTATTGATTTCTAGTATAGGAAATGATCATCTTAGTAAGGACAAGAACAATTAACTAAAACTTATAGAACAAACATTACTGAGGTTAGCCATTTTGAGAGTTTAGAACCTAATCCTGCAAAGATTTACTCAGGAGCTTAATTTTTCACACACTGAATATTTCCACTGATTTCAGTGGGACTACTCACAGTGAGTACGGTGTATAACTATTTGCAGGATCTTGACCTTAAGCATTTTTTTAATCCACATAAATATCCAAATCCAATATTCAGAAAAAATATTTTAGAAGTGTACTCATGACACATTAATGCCCCATTGAAACTGGCCTAGCCCAGATGGCAGTCACAAAATACACATAAAAATATAGCGGTAGTGGCAAGGCTGCCATACAAATTCTGAAGCTGTCCTGCCGGGGAATTCTGGTTGACATCTGGGTAAAACTAAATGAAGAAGAAAGGCCAGATTTTTAAAATGTCACCTCCCTTCTCAAACCTGAAATATTTGGTCACAAACAATTGCAGGTACAGTTTTTTGTCCTCCACTGTGGGTGCATTAGGACATTGCCATAAAATAATTGGGAGAGCAAAAGGAGAAGTCCAGCAAGACTGAATTGAAAATCAGGTGTTAAATGTACAGTTTAGTGTATCAAAGAGTCCTGTGGCACCTTATAGACTGTAGTGGTATAGCATGTAGTGGAAATTTCCAGGGGCAGGTATATATACGCAACAAGAAGCAGGCTAGAGATAACGAGGTTAGTTCTATCAGGGATGATGAGGCCCTCTTCTAGCAGCTGAGGTGTGAAAACCAAGGGAGGAGAAACTGCAAATTTTGTAGTTGGCTAGCCATTCACAGTCTTTGTTTAATCCTGAGCTGATGGTGTCAAATTTGCATAGATGAACTGAAGCTCAGCAGTTTTCTTTGAAGTCTGGTCCTGAAGTTTTTTTGCTGCAGGATGGCCACCTTAAGATCTGCTATTGTGTGGCCAGGGAGGTTGAAGTGTTCTCCTACAGGTTTTTGTATATTGCCATTCCTAATATCTGATTTGTGTCCATTTATCCTTTTCTGTAGAGACTGTCCAGTTTGGCCGATGTACATAGCAGAGGGGCATTGCTGGCATATGATGGTGTATATTACATTGGTGGACGTGCAGGTGAATGAACCAGTGATGGTGTGGCTGATCTGGTTAGGTCCTGTGATGGTGTTGCTGGTGTAGATATGTGGGCAGAGTTGGCATCAAGGTTCGTTGCATGGATTGGTTCCTGAGTTAGACTTACTATGGTCAGGGCTGGCTCTAGCCATTTCGCCGCCCCAAGCAAGGCGGCACGCCGCAGGGGGCGCTCTGCCGCTCGCTGGTCCCGCAGCTCCGGTGGATCTCCCACAGGCGTCCCTGTGAAGGGTCCGCTGGTCCCGTGGTTCCGGTGGACCTCCCGCAGGTGTGCCTGCGGATGCTCCACCGGAGCCACGGGACCAGCGGACCCTCCGCAGGCACGCCTGCGGGTGGTCCACCGGAGCCACCTGCCGCCCTCCCGGCAACTGGCAGAGCGCCCCTCGCAGCATGCTGCCCCAAGCACGCGCTTGGCGTGCTGGGGCCTGGAGCCGGTCCTAACTATGATGTAGTGTGCAGTTACTGGTGAGAATATGCTTCAGGTTGGCAGGTTGTTTGTGGGCGAGGACTGGCCTGCCACCCAAGGCCTGTGAAAGTGTGAGATCATTGTCCAGGATGGATTGTAGATCCCTTATGATGCGTTGGAGGGGTTTTAGCTGAGGACTGTATGTGATGGCCAGTGGAGTCCTGTTGGTTTCTTTCTTGCAGTACGAGGCTTCTGGGTACACATCTGGCTCTGTTGATCTGTTTCCTTATTTCCTCATGCGGGTATTTGAGAATGGTTGGTGGAGATTTTGTAGGTGTTGGTCTCTGTCTGAGGGGTTAGAGCAGATGCAGTTGTACCTCAGTGCTTGGCTGTAGACAATGGATTGTGTGCCCGGGATGGAAGCTGGAGGCATGAAGGTAGGCATAGCGGTCATTAGGTTTTCGGTATAGGGTGGTGTTAATGTGACCGTCACTTATTTGCATCGTGGTGTCTAGGAAGTGGACCTCCCATGTAGATTGGTCCAGGCTGAGGTTGATGGTGGGGTGGAAGCTGTTGAAATCGTGGTGGAATTTTTCCAGTGTCTCCTTCCCATGGGTCCAGATGATGAAGATCATCAAAGTAGCGTAGGTAGAGAAGGGGCGTGAGTGGACGAGAGCTGAGGAAGCGTTGTTCCAGGTCAGCCATAAAAATGTTGGCATATTGTGGGGCCATGCGGGTGCCCATTGCGGTCCCACTGATCTGGAGGTATATATTGTCATCAAATTTGAAACAGTTGTTTGTGAGGATAAAGGCACAAAGCTCAGCAGCCAGTTGTGCTGTGGCATCATCAGGGATACTGTTCCTGACAGCTTGAATTCCATCTGTGTGTGGGATGTTTGTGTAGAGAGCCTCTACATCCATGTATCAGAGGGTAGCTGTGTTAGTCTGGATCTGTAAAAGCAGCAAAGAATCCCGTGGCACCTTATAGACTAACAGACGTTTTGGAGCATGAGCTTTCGTGGGTGAATACCCACTTCCTCAGATGCATCTGAGGAAGTGGGTATTCACCCACGAAAGCTCATGCTCCAAAACGTCTGTTAGTCTATAAGGTGCCACGGGATTCTTTGCTGCTTCTACATCCATGGTGGCTAGGATGTTGTTTTCTGGAAGGTCACCAATGCATCTAGTCAGACCCTATGCCACAAGCACTCCCAGCTATCTCTGTGACATCACTGATTTCCTGAGGAAACAACAATGCATTGGTGACCCCCTAACATGGCTACCCCTCTGATACTATTTTAGTGTATGTTCACATTTCTCTTTTCCAGAAGAGAGTGTCTCTCTGGCTGTAATTCAATGTCATTCAATGGAATTCACCTTGGATATCCCCTGGAGGAAAGGAGGCATTTAAAGGGGTCAGGACTAGAGTTAGATTATACAATCATAACCATTTTTTTAATTCATCGAAATTTGGTCTGGTTGTTGTTGTTTTTTTAAGTTTGTGAAACATCAATGTAACTTCTGCATTTTCAAAAAATTTAAGATTTCCAATGAAATTTCACTGGAATTATTTTTTACTATCTCATTTTTCATAATGTGATGACTAACCACTTTTGCTCAAACATACATTATAAGCTGTTTGGGGCCAGGATTGTCTTTTTTTTTTTTTGGACAGCACCTAGTACAGTGAGGTGTTGGTCCAGGGCTGGGGCATCTAGACACTGTGATAATACAAACAATACATAAAATCCAACAGTTCCACTAAAGCAACATAGACCTGATGTGTTAAGAACTACTCTGGAAGACAGGCAGGCATTAGTTCCATTCCCATCTCCGCTACTTACTAATACTTTGCAAATCTTCTCTCTAGCTTTCTATAAGGTTGTCCATCACTGTAGTCTCTGAGCACCTTCATTGTGAATATTATTCAGTTAAGATGTAAGTAATAGTAATTGCTCTCATTTAGTGGATAGAAAATCTGGACTGTATATGAGTTATTGTAGCCTAGTAGAATAAGCACAGAGCTGGACAAACTGGGTTTTTATTCTAGTTCTGACATGGATTCTTGTGCAGCCTTGGAGAGGGCTATTAATTTCTCTTAGCCCCAGGAAAAGCAGAGATTCACAGTGGAGTTGGTGTGATTTAAATGTGTAACAGCATAAACAGCATTGCTCTAATTTATGATTTAGCTTCATCTGTCAAGCATTATGGGTGCGAGCGGGACACAGGTTCCAGATACATTCAAAACATGTCTTCTGTCCAATTAGGTTTTTGTCTTTGTGGCATTATTGCTACTGTTAGCAATGTTTGTTTATTGTTGTCAGCCTTCAGGTGAAGTCTTTCTCCAGGCGTTGTTGGTCTGAGGCCCTTATGCCGTCAGTTTCTGTTCCCTTCAGAATGAGAGAGGCTGGGCTCTGGCAGGTGGTGCATTCTATTCCTGCTGGAGGGTGCAGTTCGATGCAGCCCTGGGAGTGCTGACAGGAAATGTCAAGCAGATTAGTCCTTGCTAACATGGTTCCAGGGCCTTCAACTGCTATTCCTGCTGGCATGTCCAAAGAGATTTTGCAGCATGAGTTTGATTGACACCACTATCATAATCACCTGTAAGGTGATATTTATATAAAAACAGGTTGCATACAAATAATTATAGAAAAAAGGAGGTTACTTTTCTAATTCATTCACTTGCACGGTGTGGCTTCATGGGCAGATATTACAGGCCAGTGACTCAACATTTCTGTCATCTTTTGTGTGATAATTAGATTCCGTCAAGTCTTCCACATGCCTCACTCTTCTCCACTCTTTCAAATTCAGGTCCAAATGTATTTTGCAGTATTACTTTAGCATGATCACTTCACTTTGTAGATGTTTATATCATGATAATACTTACCTAGCTACCTACCTTTCTCTTGCTGCTGCGAGGATTAATTAGATGATGTTTAGAAAGACTGAGGAAAGGTTAGGGGTCACATTTTGCATTGTTTCCATTTATAAATTGATTATAAAAGGGTTAATTAGTGATTAGTAGCTGTTTTTAATAAATGGTTAATCTATTGTTAAAGATTGTTATAGAATCAGATTGCTTATCATCATGTCTTATAATCATCTAGAATATCTTCTAGTTATGTATTTATAATATATAAAAAACTCTTTTCTAACATTCTTATGACATCTATCAATCATTTATTAACCTGTTATAAACCATTCATACATGAAACATTAATCTAAAGTGTGATTAGATAGGGAATCAATTCATGTTTGCAAAAAATACCAAGGTGCAATAAAGTATTGTTACTGTTGTATTTTTAATCTTTATTATAGGTTGCACAGGTAGCAAAGCCTATTGTTAGGTTTCTTGACAGGTTCCATTATAAGACCCTGTTTTCAGATCCTTATAACTTTGCTGAACTTTATCTGTTTGGACAGAAATATTCGTGCCATTCAGATTCAGACAGAATATTTTTGAAAACTGTCAGAAAAAAATAATTCAGCTGTTTCTGAGAAAAGGGATAGGGGAATATATATTGTTTTGCCCATGTTAAAAATCTTTACAACTTTTTCATTGAGAAGCTTTAGCACCCTCCTGGTTTGGAAAAGAGACAGGAAATTTGTCTGGAACTCCGTGGGTGCTCCAGCCCTCAAGGACCCACGGGGAAAAATAGTGGGTGCTGAGCACTCACTGGCAGCCCCCTATTAGCTTCCCTGCAACCCGCAGTGCATCCTGCCTGCCAGCGGGCCCCGCAAATCAGTGCCTCCCCATCCCTCCCCACGCCTCCTGCCCAATCAGCTGTTTCCTCTTCTGAAAATGCCTTAGCTCTTCCTCACTAAAGGGCTCGGTATGCCTGTTCTGTGGCATGATTCCCTGTTCTAGGAGAATGGAGAATGAAGATCCTGGACTGACTACCTGACTTTCAGAAGCAGCAGAACTTCTAGTAGGAGTGGAATTTAGAAGGTGTGCAGAGGAGAGTCAACCAAATAAAATTGACTGGCTGCCCCAAAGGCTTGAAGCTGAACACTCAAACAGCCAAATGTTGCGTGCCTCACACATGCTTGGAAGAAGCTGCTTGCAGATGGATTGTTGTGGGGCAAGGCATTGTGCTGGCACAGGTTTTGGCGGCTCATTGTTGCTGATAAAAGTCAACATAACACTTTATACAGACTGCGTTGCAGAGCTGATTGCACCTTTCCCACTGGACAGTCATTTCTAAAGCTGCGGTCTGGACACATGATACGCATACAGCCCCACGCACTGTCAGGCACTTTGCTGTACTTGGCAGATATTGAAAGAAGTGGACCAGTTTTCTCCTGCAGCAGGCCAAGCCAAATGCCTTTGCCCCAAGGTATGGTATTTTCCTGCAGTGAATTTTCAACTCAGATAATAAATATGTCAGTTTCTAAGCTGATTCAACTTTGTTGTTTCAACGAAACACCACGATGTTTGTGTTCTGGCTGTGCTAAGTGATGGCACTTTTTACTCAAAGTGAGAGTACCAGATGAATCAATACTGGCCTCTTGCAGTGCAGCATAAAGAAACGTTGACTTTGCAATGGCTGATCAAGCAAACAAACTCCGAACTGTGACTGTCCTCGCCTGCAGGAAGGTACAGGATTCTGCTTTGGGTTTGTTTTTCAGTAGTATACAATGTTTCAGGGCTCAGGATAATGGTATCTGTACTGACACTAAATGGGATGCAGAATACAACAATCCTGCCTAGTCTGTGTTGGGATGACTCACAGAATCCATTGAGACTTTATTAATTTTGAATTTCTTTATATGATGCTTGAACAAAACAAATGGATAGCAGAGTGCAATTGGTCCAGAGACTCATGAAGAAAAAACTCCCTGTAGCTTTGAATAATTAATTTGCAACCCACAACAGGATTCAAATGCTGCTTTTGCTAGTTCCTATAAAGAACCTGCAATCTTTTATGAATACTTAGGTAAAATCTGTTCTCTGTAACACCAAAGTGAATCCACTGAAGTCAAAGATTGACACCAGAGTAAATGATTTGGCTTATTTTGCATATGGCACTGATATTTCTGCTCAAGATTAAGGCACCAGTGACATGATGAAAACCCCAATGATTTCTGAGGGCCTAATCTATAGCCCATAAGATAGATGTGGATGATGGAATCCTGGTGAAATGCTGTGTTTTGTGAATCTTCAACCAATATGTGCAATTCTCTTTAGTGTACAGTGCTGGCTCCATAATTTGTTGCCAATGCTTTTAGGTACATTTCTGAGATTCTTCTCACGTGCTGAAAGTTAAGCACATGGTTAAATGCTTTGCTAGAATGGGGTCAGAATTATCAGCACCTTCCAGGAGTCACCCCTAAGTGAATATTTACAATATTCAAGGAATTCTCTATTTAAAATATAGGAAAGTGTAAGAGACTTCAGCTACTGATATAAACCTATTAATCTTTGATAAAACTGGCAAGTTTTATTACAGGAGTATGAATAGGAGTGTGCACCAAAGTGCTGCACTGTAACTGTCCTGTGTGGACACTATGTAAACTGGGAACCTTTTATTTCATTAGTGTAATCCCGATTGAAGAGGGCTATATTAATGTCAACTAGGAACCTTTTAGTTTGCACCTGCAGAGTCCATACTAGATGGTCGCAGAACAGCACTTTGCTGCACATTACTGTTCACAGCCCTGTAGTCCAAACTGTGGGGCAGTGTAGACATACCCTTAGGTTGTGTTTATACAGCAAAGAAAAACCCACGTGTGGCCCATGCCAGTTGACTTGGGCTCACGGGGCTTGGCTTGTGGGGCTGTTTCACTGCTGTGTAGACTTCTGGATTCGGGCTGCAGCCTGAGCTCTGGGACCTTCACACCATGCAGAGTCCTAGATCCTATTGGGAACTGGGTATCTAGGTGCTAGAGATAGGAACACTTTCTAAGCCATATTCAGTTAAGTCTGCAGCTTTTGGGGGACGTGGTTCAGACCTGGGTTGGTTTTTGCAGCAGGCTAGCATGTCTGACAGGGTTCTGAAGTCCCAAGCTGGCAGGGAAAACAGGCTCAGAGGTAGTCTCAGCACATCAGGTAGTAGTCTCAAGGGGGTCTCTGTGACCCAACCCGTCCCAATGGATCTCATCACTGTGTGGGGAGAAGAGTCTGTGCAGGCAGCGCTCTGATCCAGCAGAAGAAATGCTGACATCTGTGCAAAGATTGCTAAGTGGAATGGCGGAGAAGGTCTACACGAGGGACACACAGCAGTGCTGTGTGAAAATAAAAGAACTTTGCCAAGCTACCAGAAGGCAAGGGAGGGGAACGGTTGTTCTGGTGCTGAACTCCACACGTCGGTTCTACAACGAGCTGCATGCAATTATCGGGGGTGACCCTACCAGCACCCTCACAAGCAACATGGACACCTCACAGGGACAACAAGGAGGACGATATGGTGGATGAGGAAGAGGAGATGGAGGAGAATGGGAAACAGGTGAGTGGTGGATCCATTCTCCCAGAGAGCCAGGAAATATTTTTAACCCTGAAGCCCGGGGGTAACAGGACATCACGGTAGCCAACTGTGATGCCGGGGAAGGCACCTCTGGTGAGTATACAGTTACAATCAAAGTTCAGTTAAACTTTAGCGGGCATATGCATTTGGTGGTATTGCATGTTTACTGTGAAGAAAAAGCGAGGTGCTGTAGTTCTTTGCTTACAAGAGACCGCTCAAGCTACGGAAAAGACTGTTTATATGGACTGGAGTAGCCTGGGAATCCTCCATAGATATCTCTAGGAAACTTTCATGGAGGTACTCTGCAATCCTTTGCAGAAGGTTTCTGGGCTGGGCAGTCATTTCTTCCACCATGGGAGGACACTTTCCCACATAACTCCTGAATTAATTCTGCTGGCATCATTGCAGTACACAGCATAGCAGCTTCAGGACAGGGTCTATACCCAGACGCTTGCAGCATCTCCTTCCTTTCCACCTCTGTTACCTTCAGGAGACTGATATCACATGGGGTTGCCTGGGGAAATGGGGAAAGTTCTCATTAAAAATGGTCTTACAAGAAAAAAAAAGGGCATATAGACCCATCCCCCCCCGCCCACCTTCCAGATCGCCAAACCACGCAGGGCCACTAATGTGCCTTTACAGTGCTCGACATGGGTCGGAAAGTAGTTTAAAGTGGCTGATAGGGGACTGGGGCTCCACATGAAAGATTCCACAATTTGGGAGTGAAAATGTCCCCCACTCCTGCCGCCCTGTTGTAAACAGTTTCCCATGGTGCTATGGGGAAGAGCTATGGTTTGATTAGCTACCGCTGCTCCTTACATGAGCCTGCCATAAACGTCATTAAAGTGGGGTCACCCATGACATAAGTGGGGGGGGGGCTACTTACCATGGCTGGAGCAGCAAAATGTCACAGTGAATGGGTACGGATTCTGATTGTGTTATGGCTTGCACCTGGTGTAATAAGGTTGTTGTTTTTTTTTTAATGAAAATGGCCTTGCTCTGGAAATATTTTATTCATGTACAATGGCTCCTTTATTTTTTCCCAAGACTGACAGCTGGAAATGTGTCCTTTGGCATGTCATCAGCACCTGAAGGCAGACTTTCGCTGATTAGAAGGAGGAGAAAGAGAGGGGGGACGTGTTCATTGAGATAATGAATGCCTCTGGGACAGCTGACAGAGCTGAGAGCATGGAGGATTTCACTGTCAATGAGCAAGAGTGTGCAATGCAGGATAAGATGCTTTGGATTATGAGAGACCAAGCAGATATATTGAGGCATGTGGTTGAACTGCAGGAACAGAAGCAGGAGGGAGGAGTCCCTCTGCAGACCCTGGTGGACAGCCAGCCAGCACAGCTTGGGACAGAATCACCCTTCCCCAAGCATTCTCTGAGGTGTGGGTGAAAAGTCCATTATCCCTTTCACTTAAGTCAGAGGAAGGTACACGGAACAGAACTTTTGATGATCTGGAATGTGGTGTTATGTTACACATCTAAAAATGTTTCTCCCCTTCCAAATTTACAACCCCTTTTCCCCAAGGTTATCTTTTTTTCTTCTGTTCTCCCTCTTTACTTATGTCTGTTAAATAACAATAGATTCAAGAAATAAATGTTCTTTATTGAGTAGAAGCAGTGGGCTTGGGTCGGGGGTTGGCTTTACAGGGACAGTGATACAAGGCACGTGAATGTTTGGGAAAGCACAGTGCAGACAAACAGCTCACATTACCGTGACTCATTATTGAAATGGCTTTTCAAAGCCTCACGGATGTGCAACGCCCCTTGCTGTGCTCTTCTTATTGCCCTGATGTCTGGCTGCTCAGAAATGGCTGTGATGTGATTTGTCTTAACTTTCCACTGTAACAAGGCGACCTGTGGCAGGACACAACTGAGAGTATCAATTCAGGACAAATTGATTAGAGCAGGACAGTCACAGCCCAAGGCTAGGGGTCCTTCACTACTAAGGCATGCCAAACCAGTCAAACAGAGAGGACTTTGGTTTTACCCCACTGGCTAACCAGAAATCATACAAGCAATTCCCTCAGATACTCCAGTTCCCTTGTATCATCATCAGCACCACTTCTTATGGGAATGAATGGTTATGAAACCCAATATCTCAATAAAAGAGAAAAGGTTCTTCCAATCCCAAAGGACCAGCCCCACCCCTAGGTCAATATACATATCAGATCTTCCCCACAAATCACGCTGTTGCCAATCCTTTAGAATCTAAAATCTAAAGGTTTATTCATAAAAAGAAAGAAAGAAATATAGATGAGAGTTAAAATTGGTTAAATGGAATCAAATACATACAACAATTTCAAAGTTCTTGGTTCAGGCTTACAGCAGTGGTGGAATAAACTGCAGGCTCAAATCAAGTCTCTGGAGTACATCCACAGATTCAGTCCTTTGCTCAGAGTTTCAGTTTCTAGCAAAGTTCCTCCAGAGGGCAGAAGCAGGATTGAAGACAAAATGGAGGGGATTCCAGAGCCTTTTATATCCTCTGGCATGTGGAAGGATACAGCTTTGGGCTGGTCTACACTACGGGGGAAAATCGATCTTAGATACACAACTTCAGCTACGTGAATAACGTAGCTGAAGTCGAAGTATCTAAGATCGAATTACTCACCGTCCTCACGGCGCGGGATCGATGTCCGCGGCTCCCCCTGTTGATTCCGCAACTCCGTTCGGGTTGGTGGAGTTCCAGAATCGATATAAGCGTGTTTGGGGATCGATATATCGCGTCTAGATGAGACCCGATATATCGATTCCCAAGCAATCGATTGCTACCCGCCGATACGGCGGGTAGTGAAGACGTAGCCTTTGTTCTTCCTGTTTAAAACCACAGCAGAAAGATGGAGTTTGGAGTCACATGGGCAGGTCACATGTCCATGCCTGACTCAGGTTTTTACAGGTAGGGCAGCCATTGCTCACATGCTGCCTTGAACGTTCCCAGGAAGGCTCACAAGGTCCTTTGTCAGTTAAGCGTTTCTTGATTGGGCACTTAATCTGAAGAGTCCCTTCTCAATAAGCTGGCCAAATGCTTCACTGGTGCTACTTAGAATCAAACACATTGAGACACAACTACATAGCCAATATTCATAACTTCAAATACAAAGATGACACTCACATACAGACAGCATAATTATAATGAGCAAATTACAGCCTTTTCATAGACACCTTACTTGATCTCTGTTGTACAAGATTTGGTGCAACTATAGGACCTTGGCTGCAACAATGATCTATATGGTCACAGTTCATGTCAATAATATCACACTCACCCCTGTGGAAAATTTCCCCTTTTTTTTTTCCCCACAGATGATATACACACAGCAGACAGCTAATACAATGGGGATGTTCTCTTTGCTAAGGTCCGTCCTTGTTAGTAAACTTCTCCAGAGCCCTTTCAAATGACCACAGGCACATTCAACCACAATTCTGCACTTGCTGAGCTTATAGTTGAACCATTCTTTACTGCTGTCCAGATGTCCGGTGTATGGCTTCATGAACCATGGGAGCAAGGGGTAGGCAGGGCCCCCCAGGATAACTATAGGTATCTCAATGTTATCAATATTCATTTTGTGGTCTGGAAAGAAAGTCCCAGATTGCAGCTTTTTGAACAGACCCAAGTTCCTAAAGATGCACATGTTATGAACCGTTCCCGACCATCCTATGTTGATGTCGGTGACATGCCCCCTATAATCCACCAGCGCTTGCAACCCCACTGAGAAGTGTCCCTTTTGGTTTATGTACTTTTTGGCAAGGTAGTCTGGTGCCAAGATGGGGATATGCATGCCATCTATTGCCCCACTGTGATTAGGAAACCTCATCGTGACAAAACTATCCACTATGTCCCACACTTCCCAGACTCACTGCCCTTCGTAGCAGAAGTCAATTAATGACCCTACACACTTGGAGCACAGCAGCTCCCATGGTTGATTTACCTACTTCAGATTCATTTCCCACTGACCAGTAACTGTCTGGCATTGCAAGCTTCCAAATAGTGATCACCACTCGCTTCTCCACTGTCAGAGCAGCTCTCATTTTTGTGTTGCTGAACTGCAGGGCAGGGGAAAGCACAAAGTTCCTGGAAGGTGACCTTCTGCATTCAAAAATTCTGCAGCCACTGCTCATCATCCCATACCTGCAAAATGATGCGGTCCCACCAGTCAGTGTTTGTTTCACGGGACCAGAAATGGTGCTCAACAGAGTGGAACTATGAATTGTTTTTTTCAATGGCTTGCAGCAGGGCTGCTTGCAGGACACTACTGTGTTCTGTGTCATGGACCCTACTTCGGCTCTGGAAGTACTTCAGGAGAAGGTGCAAGGTGTTTGAGATGCTCACAGCAAGAGTGCACAACTGAGCAGCCTCCATGCTTCTGGGGTTATAGCATAGGTGTGACAGTTTTAACGTGCAAAAACCACTGGGTTGTTTGTCATTGAGCAGAGTGCATCATGTGATGCCAATGTTCCCATTCTCCCCTGTGACAATGTTTTGGTTCCATGAGGAATTGCACAAACTACCCAAAACATACTGCGGCAAGTTGCACTTTGGGATAGCTTCCCATGATGCACTGCTTTGTGCATCAGCGCAGGCACTGCTAGTGAGAACACACTCCATTGAGACAATGAGCATGGTGTGGCCATGCACAATTAACTTAATTAATTCGGAGGCTTGAGGTTGAATTAGATAAGTCATCTTAATTTTGTAGTGTAAACAAGCCCAGAGGCCATAGAATTTCATCCAGTTACCCCTACATTGAGCCCACTAACTATTGTTTTACTAAAGCATCCAGTCTTGATCTGAAATCTGCTAGAGATGAAGAATCCAGATCCAATGGTTAATCATCCTCACTGTTAAAAATTTGTCTTATTGAACTTGTTTGGCTTTAACTTCCATCTGTTAGTTCTTGTTATGCTTTTCTCTGCTTGGTTAAATAGCCCTTTAATACACCCTTCATTTTCTCCCCATGATGGTACTTATACACCATAATCAAGTTCTCTTCATCTTCTTTTTGGTAAACTAGACAGTTTGAGCTCCTTAAGTCTCTCACTATAAGGCTTTTTTCCCCCCACCTTCAGATCATTTTTGTGGCTCTTCTCTGCAGCTTCTTCAGTTTTTTAACATTGTTTTTAAAATGTGATACAAGAACTGGATGCAGCATTCCAGTATCAGTCTCAGCAATGCTGTAAAGAGGTAAAATCACCTCTATACTCCTGCTCACTACTCCCTTGTTTACACATCCAAGCATCACACTAGCCCTTTTGGTCACAGCACTGCTCTGGGAACTCCTGAATTGTAAGTCCTCTGTAACTGCTAAGCACTTTTCAGAGTTACTGATTTCCAGGATACAGTCCTTTTTTTCCCCATAGGTATGAGCTGCATTTTTTGTTACTAGATGCATTTGCTTGTATTTAAACTCATTTTCTTTGAATGGGTCCAGCTTACCAAATGACCCAGATCATTTTGTATGGCCACCCTGTCTTCACCATTCTTTAACATTTACACAGATCTACAAAACAAGTCAATTTTGAACTTGCTAGCTTTACTCGTTTCTCAGTTAGCCTTATGCAAATATCTCATTGGAACAAATAAGGAAGAGTACATTGCTTTGACACATGCATAAATCAAAAATAGTTCAACCAATTTTGCTCAAACATTAATTACAAATTTACCTTTGGGCCTAGACCAAGTATGGAACACTTCAGCCATGAAGGAGTTTGTCTGAATATGTTACGAGCAGTTGGAAAAGTGGCAGTAGAAGGAATTTATAACTCAACCTAGTGGGTGCTTTTTTTTAACTTGACATGATATATAATATGGCAAAGGTTTTCAGACATGGCTACCTAAGATTAGACTCCTAAATCCAAGGATCTAAGGGTGGAATTTGTAAAGCACCTAAGTGACTTAGAAGTACAGTTCTACCTCGATATAACGCTGTCCTTGGGAGCCAAAAAAATCTTACCACATTATAGGTGAAACCGCATTATATCAAACTTGCTTTGATCTGCTGAAGCACGCAGCCCCCTCCCCCGGAGCGCTGCTTTACCACGTTATATCTGAATTTGTGTTATATCAGGTGGCGTTATATCGAGGAAGAGGTGTATAAATCCCTTCACTTAGGTATTTTTGAAAACCCAAGGAGTCTAATTTTAGGTACCTATTTTTTAAAAAAAATCTTGTTATATAGATAACATACATTAAAAATATGTACACACATGCATGGATATGCACACAGAGGCTTATTTTGTTTGAATTAACTCTGTCCTGCCCAATTCCAATCTGAGTAAATGTCATCTGTCTACATAAGTATCCACAACAATTTTAGTTGGGTAAATTCTAACCTGTAGTGTTAAGCAGTGATTGTTTTCCACCCCACAGATGGATACGTTTCAGTAGTGGGTGAAGTGATCTGTGAGTAATTTTTCTTTTCTTCTCCAACAGTTTATGAGGTGGTGACTGTGACAGGAGATGTACGAGGAGCAGGAACTGACGCCAATGTCTTTGTTACTCTCTTTGGAGAATTTGGGATCACACCGAAGACTCATCTTACCAGCAAGTGAGTATTAGAGAGAATTGTATAATCCTAAGGGCCACTCTGCATTCAATAATTTGTATTGTTTTTGTTGAAACATAATAGTATTTTGCTGATAGATGCAGATGGAACATAGCCTAAATATATGCAGATTTTGTAAGGAAAATGCAGATTCATACTATTGGATATTTCTCATTCCAATACCCTACAAACCTTCATGTGTAAAGATGTTCTGCACACCATACTTTGTAAGGTCCAACCCTGCAATTTGCTGAACACTCTCCTTTCCCAAGAAGTTAGATTGGAGTGGAGAGCACGCATTGCCTTGCAGGTCTGGGCCCTGTATGCCTTGAGTGCCTACATCTCTTTCACGGACAGTTCTGTACATCCACCATGGTAACACCTGTAGGGTTCTTGGTACATCCTGACTTCTTCATCACAGTATTGAAATGAAAGGTCAATATTTTCTCACCTGGATGCCTAAAGTTAGGCTCTTGACTCCATATATGGTCACTTGTGTATGTAGCCTGTTTTTCATAACTGCTGACCACCCACAACTTCCAGAGAAATCATTGGATGCTGCATGTTGCTAAGCACCCAGGGCAGAAAACATTGACCTGTGCTGTTGAAAGTTATGGTCCTGAACATTTGTATGGGGCATGGAATGTAAAGAGTTAACGCCCTGGCCTAGAGCTAAGGGCCAGCTGTCTGGAACCAGTGCAAATAAGAGTTAATGGATGAGGAAAGTATGGGCCAGATATTCCTCTAGTGTAAATCCATTGATTTTGATGGAGCTATGCCAGTGGACACCAGCTGAATGTGTAGATCTGCACATAAAGGAGACGTTTCAGAACACTGTTAATTTTTTAAAAAACAACCTGGTTCTGCTTTATGGGGCCTGGCACTAGGCTGTGGAAGGTTGGAACTCATTATTGGAAAGAGCTAAGAACAGTCAGGGAAACCACTGCAGGGTCTTCACCGACATTATTAACTTGCAGTTAAAAAAAACAGCATGTTTAGGAATCATTAAAAAGGGGATAGAGAATAAGACTGATAATATATTATTGTCCTTATATAAATCCGTGATATGCCCACATCTAGAATACTGTGTACAGATGTGGTCTCCTCACCTCAAAAAAGATATTCTAGCACTAGAAAAGGTTCAGAAAAGGGCAACTAAAATGATTAGGGGTTTGGAGAGGGTCCCATATGAGGAAAGATTAAAGAGGCTAGGCCTCTTCAGCTTGGAAAAGAGGAGACTAAGGGGGGATATGATAGAGGTATATAAAATCATGAGTGATGTTGAGAAAGTGGATAAGGAAAAGTTATTTACTTATTCCCATAATACAAGAACTAGGGGTCACCAAATGAAATTAATAGGTAGCAGGTTTAAAACAAATAAAAGGAAGTTCTTCTTCACACAGCGCACAGTCAACTTGTGGAACTCCTTACCTGAGGAGGTTGTGAAGGCTGGGACTATAACAATGTTTAAAAGGGAACTGGATAAATTCCTGGTGGCTAAGTCCATAAATGACTATTAGCCGGGAAGGGTAAAGAATGGTGTCCCTAGCCTCTGTTCATCAGAGGATGGAGATGGATGGCAGGAGAGAGATCAGTTGATCATTGCCTGTTAGCTTCCCTCCCTCTGGGGCACCTGGCATTGGCCACTGTCGGTAGACAGATACTGGGTTAGATGGACCTTTGGTCTGACCCGGTACGGCCGTTCTTATGTTCTTATGTGCAGCTTTCCTTATGGCACAGCAGACTTGTGAGACTAGAGTTTTATTTGAAATATGCCTGGCTTTCCCTGGTCCTGTTCATAATATCCATTTTTTGCCCACTGGCTCTCTTTCACAGAGGAGAGAGCAATCCAATGTAATGGGCACTTCACTGATACCCCATAGGCTCCTGAAAAATCTCTTTGACTAATTTGGGTTTTATTACATAAGCATCTGAGGGCAGGGTTTGAAATTTGTGTCACTAATGTAGACATGTACAGTTCTGTGCACATGGTTGCATGTGCAAAATTGCTCCCACCCACGGAGAGTCTATTTTTGATAAACTATTCTACAAATTCTTCTTATTAGTAGCAGTATTTATTTTTTGTATTACTCAGTCTCTCAAATTAAGAATGAGAGTCCTTTGTGTGAGGCTTTGTACAAGTGTGATGGCTGCCATCTTGGCCAGCACAAGGGGCTGAACCAGGAATATCCAAGGTAATAGCATGAGCTGCTACAGTTTGAGCTAAGGACCCAGAGCCCTCTAACTTATCCAGTAACAGACTCATATCATTCGTGGATTGACCCAGACAAGAATCTGTAACATACACTCACCAGTGGGTTACACAAGTGCAGTGACAGTCCTTGCCCCAGAGAGCTTACACGCTGAATAGATAACACAAATAGTAGGGGAAACTCAGGCATGGGGTGTTGAAGTGACTTACCCAAGGTCACACAGTGGCTGAGCTGCAAACAGAACCCAGAATTCCTGCCTTCCAATCTAGCGCCCTATTCACCAGATCATATTTTTTTTAAGAAATATCAGGGAGAGGGATAGCTCAGTTGTGTGAACATTAGCCTGCTAAACCTAGGGTTGTGAGTTCAGTCCTTGAGGAGGCCATTTAGGGAAGTGGGGTAAAAATCTGTCTGGGGATTAGACTAGCTGAGGTCCCTTCTGATTCTATGATGATTTTGATTTTAAAACCCAAGAGAAACCATGCTCTGTTTGCCCCTTTTGAAAATTATTGACTCTGAGGAGAGAAAATCTTTTTGATTTTTTGAGCATTTCACTTGATTTGGAGTTCACAGTGCTCCAGCTGAGATTCCATTCAGTCCGATTGCTTGACAGGGCTATGATTTATCTGGATTTGCTCAGACTAACATGTGCTGATAACAAAATTGTCTGCAATATTAAAATATTATTGCTCAATAGTTTCTAATTTCCCCTTTGACAGAACAATGTTTTAATAGAAAAAAATATTCATTTCCCTTACCTGTAGGATCTAAAGGGGATTATTGGTTTTATCTTTCATTATGCTTGCTAGTTTAGTTTTGTTGCAAATGTGTTTCAGAAAATACTAACCTTCTGTTAATGTCATACGGTAACTTCACATTTTCTCCGTTTCTACAGCACCGACAAGAGGTACCTGAAGCTATTTTAAATTTTATCCTCAAAAGAGCTTCTCTTCCCAATGAAGCAACTCAAACATGAGACTCTGTAAAGAAAAATGATATGGGAATGGTAATGAAAATACATGAAATTTCAGACCTGTTTGCCATATTTGCTATTCTGAAATCACTACTCACAGAGGTGTTTTGTTTTGTTTTGACTATTCCAGCCATCATTAGCAACAGCAGTGAGAACTTGCTGTGTATGTATTTATCTAACCCCCCTGATACATCATCTCTCTTATCCTTAGATCTCAAAGCACTTTACAAGGTAGGTATCATTTTCTCCATTTTACAAGTGGGGAAACTGAGACTACAAGGTGACTTGCCCAAGCTCACAGAGCTGGTGAGTGGCAGAAGTGGGAACAGAACCCAGTTCTCCTGACTCCCCATCTGCTGCCCTACCCATTGAACGCCACTGCTCTCCCATTACAGCACTCCTATCTGCTTTACAGTAATTGGTAAGGCCATTAAAGGCACCTGTTTTACAGTGAGTTCTCTCCTGGTCAGCTTTTATGTGAGAATGGGTATGTCCTTAGGGTATGTCTGCATAGCAGTTAAAGACCTATGGTGGCTGGCCCATGTCAGCTCACTCGGGCTTGCGCTGTGGGACTGTAAAATAGCTGTGTAGATGTTTGGGTTTGGGCTGGATCCCAAGATCTGGAATCCCAAGAGGGAAGGATCCCAGAGCCCAAGCTTCAGCCCAAGCCTGAATGTTTACACTTCAATTTTGCAGCCCAACCTCTGGGAGCCTGAGTCAGCTGACTTGGGCCAGCCAAGGATCCTTAATTACTGTGTAGACATACCCTTAGTTGCACTGAAATGTTGTTCTGCTGGTGGCCTTGGAAAGAATCCAAAACACACTTTAAAAAAAAATACTGCATGCCCTTTAAAGAGGAAGTGAAGATATCCCAATAAAAATGCTGGCTATTTTTAAATCTGTGGTGACCTTAAATGATTTACAAGTTGTATAAGTCTTCGCTGACACTCTAGTTAATGATTTTTCCTTCCAGAAGCATTAGTTGTATTTCTCTGAATGAAAGAAAGAAAAGATGGTGGTGGTTTTACTCTACGATTGGCATAAGTATGAGTCTGTTCAAAAACACGTTATGGTGTCTAGCATTATCAACTTCATCCTTGTTATAGAGGAAAGCAGAGAGCTAAGATGGCTGGAAATGAGAATGAGAGTCATAGCAAACAAACCTTTTGCATTCTGAGGCATCTTAAAATTTAGTCCCCTGGGAGATAACCATTTCTACCCTGACTACAATTTTCCACTCATGGTTTCCTAAATGCCAGCTAAAATTTCCAGCACCTATAAGCAAATGCTTACAGAATTGTAGTAGTTTATTAGTCAAAAACAAGAATAAATTATTCCAGATATAGGTTGCTGTTCTACTGTTTGACTGATTAATCTTTTCTCCCAGATGTGAAGTGGGCAATGGAGTAGCCAGACTGCCCCTAAATGTTTTACTCAACTTGTGAATATGGCAAAAGGATGGAATCTCATGCATCTTCCAACTAGGAGTTTATATAGAGCTCACTGATGAAATGACTGCAAATGCATGACATTTTATACATGTTTGTTTTATGACATAGATGATATGATAAAAAGATAAAATACCATGCATTTCCTAATGAAGGTACTATCATTTCAGCTTCTTGTTAGCACAGGGGTGGTTTTTTTTGTGATTGTGTGCTGGTAGTGAAATACATGACATTTCAGACCTTTTTGTCATGCATACATGCCTGCAAAGTAAAATTATGACAAGACATGACAAGGTGATGAAATATCATGTGTTCTTAAGATTTTGTCCAACAATAAGTTAATTGTAAAAACCTACATGAATTATCATACTGACTTGTCATAAAAAACATGAATTCTGGAAATGGAAGCTTCCAGAATCTTACCAGTATAATGAAAGAGAAGGTTTTTGATCCCGTTAAATAGGGTTAAGTCATGTCTAGGGTCTTCAATATACTGGGCCAAATTCTTTTTTCTCCTACAGCTCTTTTGCACGTCTTTTCCAGCACAAAGCAGGTGTAAAGCTGGTGGATCTGGTATAAGGAAAATTTGCAGGTGGCAAGGAGTGAGTGTCATGGCTTTATGCTGCTGGCATCAGAGCCCCACCATAGTCGATCATGGCTAGGGTAACGGTCATAACACTGATGTGCTCTGGCTGCTGTGGGCAGCTGGGAGACGGCTGGAGTAACCTTGAGGCTGGGCCGTTCGCACAGCCCCCAACCATGCCCAGAACCAAAGAGCAGAAGGCCACTTTGCTTCCCAAGTGGGGTCCTGCACTCAGCGCAGCTCAGTCAGACCCAAGCACAAGGTAGGGTGACCAGATGTCCCAATTTTATAAGGACAGTCCCGACATCGGGGCTTTTTCATATATAGGCACCTATTACCCCCCCACACCCTGTCCTGATTTTTCACACTTGCTATCTGGTCACCCTAGCACAAGGCCACTTTAAAAAGTTTGTCTTTTCATGGATTTCACAGTGTGTTTGCATGCTAACTCTGACTAGACCCAGATTCAGAGTCAGCAGTCCCCTGCCTTGCCCAGGGCCGTCCTTAGGCATAGGCAACATAGGCAGCTGCGTAGGGCACCTGAAAATTTGGGGCACCACTGGGTCTTAGTGTCCACCCTCTTGTTTTCCTATCCCTGTTCTGACCCTTCCTGCAGGCTCCCACAGATGGCTGCTCTAGCCTGGTGAGTCTTCCTTGGGAGGGAATCTAGTAGTTAAAAGTGAAAAAACCTCCAGCCTGCCAGACCTATTAGCACAACATTGAAACTGTTAAAGAGACATTCAAGGGGTAATAAAGCCATTTAACAGGCATTTGCCAACCCCAAGGTATATACTGACAGGTTTCAGAGTGGTAGTCCTGTTAGTCTGTATCAGCAAAAACAAGGACGAGTCCTTGTCACCTCAAAGACTAACAAATTATTTGGGCATAAGCTTTTGTGGACTAGAACCCATTTCATCAGATGTCCACGAAAGCTTATGCCCAAATAAATTTTATACTGTCAGTTTCTGACTTTACTGACAAAAACAGTTGTGCATTAATGTAATATTTACACAGAACATGTCAGTCTACAGGATCTTAGTTTAAAATTTGCTTTAAAAATATTTCATTAGTGAGCTGGTGAAGATTATAAAATCACATTTCTAAAAAATGCTTGCATAGAGTTTTAGATGCACAATCATCTTTAGCCTTAAATGTGTGGATCTTCACACATAGTTTTTTAAATAAATCCTTCAAAAGACCTCCCTTATCTAAAATACACATTTTAATTACTATAGTTAAAAAAAAAAGTGCTTCCAAGTCTTCCTCTCCTTTCTGTCCATCCCTTCACCACCTCTCCCCCCACTCCCCACTGAAGAGAGCCCTTAAAGGGACAACAGTCCTTCCCTTCCAGATAGCTGGACAAAGAGTTCCCTTTCTTTACTTCTGACTAGCCGACAAACTAGTTTTAAAAGAACCCTCCAGCAAAATCAGTACCTTAGTAAGACAAAATCCTTGTTATACCTAAAATCTTTGGAAACATATTTTTTTAAAGTTGGTGAAATTTCATAACCATGTCTCTTGTTATGGAGATCACACAAAGTAAATTACTGTTCCCTTTTTCTAAAAGCAATGAACATTGTTCTGAACACACTAAACCTCTCTGATTAATTTAAAAGAATGTCTTTGTTTCAGTGAGTTAAATATGTAGTCATCTGGAAAGCTGGCTTAAGATTTGAGTACATTTAAAATATAAATTCAATTTAGAAATACTGATGAAGAAAATGTAAAACAGAGAAGAGCTGCATCATGTATTCCATTATATGTAATGTTGTATTCAGCAGGAGAGCTGACTCACCCTTGCTATGAAGTTTTTGCAAATAAATCTCTGACAAACTTCAGGGCATATCAAAAAACCTGTGACTGACATTTTTTATTCCCAAATTTTGGTGCTTTTAATTAGGTACTTTCTTCATGTCCATTCTGCATGAGGGAGAGTGCATGGAAGTCTCTGCGGGGAACTGTGACTCTCCGCCACCATGAGGCAGGCTGGGCATCTCATTATCCTTTGCTGTCAAGTCCCTCCTCCCCCTCCCCCACCAGGCTGTGAGCTTGGGCTGCCATCCGGCATAGGGGCATCAGTTTAATAATACTGCGTAGGGCCCCATAAATCCTAAGGACAGCCCTGGCCTTGCCTCACAGAATTATGGCATTTCTCCTGCCTTCCTCACCTCCCATAGCTGTTCTGCAGGTGTTCTCTGTTCCCAGGGGCGTCCTCTGCAGCAGGGGTAGAGTTCTGAAGATCCTCCACTAATTTTCCCTGTCCTTAGCCACCTTTGCCTAAGATTCGCTGCACTGTGGCCTCTACAGCTCTTGGACTGAGGGTGATGGAATGGGATAGACTAAATAAATCACATCACTAGGGTAGCAATGCTGCTACCACTAAATGTTTTACACCCCAGTGTTTAGCTCGCTATGTTATTTTTGTTCATTAAATTACAATCTCACAGTTACCCAGTCCTATTTATGACAAGTGGAAGATATATTCATGAATTTTTTTCTAAAATAAATGAATTTAAAAAATGGTTTAGCAATTACTGAAACTTGAAGCAAAGGTGAAAGAACTGTTCCTGGCTAGGAGTAGATTGGTAAGTGATAGCTGGGTTGTTGTAATATTAATGAGATTGAAGGTACTGTGGATTGATTTAGTTTTTTCAAACATGCTGCAGTTTTTGAATTGGCAAACTCTTCTACCTGGTCTTGAATTACCTTCGCACAAGGCTTTTCTGATTCACAATCCAGTCAAATAAAGATGAATTCAGGAATATCTACACATTGGGCCAGATCCTCAGTTGATGTAAATATCTATAGCTCTACTGAAGTCAATGGAGCTACACTGAATTAAATCAGAAGACGATCTGGGGCGAAACCTTACTCCCATTGAAGTCAATGGAAATGTGGCCATTAACTTTAATTGGGCCAGGATTTTACTCTTGGTTTTTATTTAATAGCTATAAAATAAATCAATAAATGTAAGGAAGGGAAGACAGTTAACTTCAGTAAATACATTAACCTAGAAAGTGTTATCCAAGGTTTTTCTTAAAATAAGAAAAATCAGTCTATTTTGCATGGCCCATGAAAAGCACAACTAGAACAATTCTCCAATTTCCAGCAGGCTTAGAAACACTTGTGCAAGAAAAGGGACCTGACTGACACATTTTTCTTTTAACGGCTCAAATTGTGCTGTCATTCACACTAGTGCAATTCCATGGCATTCAGTAGAGTTGATGAGGTGCTGCAGATGAATTCTGGTGTAAATGACAACACAGTCTGGAGTTACATATTTCATATTTTTTTAAAAAGGGCATTCTTGCTCTTTCACTCACAACTTTTGTTAATCAATAGTCATTGTTGTATGCCAAAAACTACATGAAAAAAATGTTAAGGTTATGAAGTCTAGTACTCAAAAATTAGGAAATGCCAGATTTCAAGTTATCTATGCAACCTTAAGTTGATCCCTCTTCTCCATATGCATTATGATGATGTCTTTAATTCAGTAATCAACACCTGGGAGCTGCAATTGCAGGGAAGGTCTTGCTCAGGCCCTGAATCCTTGGGCACGTTCTCAGTACAGATAGACTCTTTGAAGAATCCAGCAGCTAAATTCTAAGAAGTTTCTACTGAGCATGTGCAAACAGATTTTTCAAAGGTTTATAAATGTGGCCAAAATAGTGTGTGTTCTCATGGGAATAACATAATACATATCACTGATGTAAAGGGGAACATTCTACCACATTTTAATTCTCTACTCCAAAGCATGGAAGTGGTAGAGCTTCTTAATAAAACATTTGCAAGAATATTTTCAACATGGCATTTTTCCATAATCTCATTCTCAGAAATTACTGAAGCATGCTGAAATATTCAAAAAACAATTCAGCCTGAAGCTAATAGCTGTCTTAGGAAATTTTGTCTCAACTGATGAAAGTATGGCAAAGTTGTAAGAACTGAAAACAGGGCCTTATAATGGGAAGTGTTGAGCAACCTTGAGTATAGGTCCTAAATTTCTACAGCAAGTGACCAATATACAAAATACATAACAAGAACATCACCATTAACCTCTCATTGTTCTTAAAAGTATTTAAATCATGACTTAAAGTGACACATAAATATCTTATATATTTGTACAGTTTATTCATTCGTTTCAGAACAATATCAGCCTAAAAAGTCACATTACATATTACAATAACAACCTTAACTCTGACCCACAAGACATACATTGAAAGAGCTCATAAGCTTGCGTTGTGGGTCAAAGCTAAGGTTATTGGAACATGTAATGTGAACTTTCAATCATTGGGTTTTCACACATCACTACTGTTAAATGAAGGTATGGGCTGCAAGGGTGATAGAACATTTATTCGTTACCTTATGTCATCATTTCCATGTTTTTGAGGTTTAGGTGTAAATCAATCATATTTTTGTGTGGCAGTTAGCACCAGCAGTCAGTTACAACACTTGACATGCTGGCACTCTCGCTTTGGCCTTTAGCCTCTGCCAATTACTTTCAGCACCTGCACCAACTGCTGCAGCCATGTATAGAACATATTTGGCAGCTGAGACTTAAGGGCTGAATTCTTGCATTAGCTTTTCTAGCATAGGCAGCTAAGGCATTGAATTGGCTTCTTAAGTGGATTGTTGGCAAGTCCTCTGTTGGCTGTAAAACAATTTCTGAGCTATCATAGATTTAGCCTAATGCTGGGCTGTCATGTCCTACTGGACACCATCTCTGTGTTCTCACACACATCGATTGCACAGAATTACATCCTTGTAAGTGTGACCATTACATCATCGTGCAGAAGCCAGGCAGCAGGGTTTTCATGCTTTGTTTAAACAATTTGCTTAGCCCCTGCCATCTGATGACAGATTATTCCCAGCAAACAGGAAATAATGTCCTTGTCATATGGATGCTTGTCAGGGACAAGGGAAGCTCCCTAAAAGAGGGGTGGCCACTGGCACCCAAACCGTGGCCCTACCTCTGCGCCACCCCTTTTCCCCTAGCCCCCATCCTCACGCCATCCCTTTCCCTGAGGAATGGTTCCCACACAACCTCTTCTCCCTAAGACCTCGCCCCCACTCACTCCTCTCTGCTCCTTCTCCCCGTTTCTCACCCTTACAGCCAGTGAAAAGTGATGGGGCCATGCCCCCACGCCCGCCCCCATTCTGGCACCCCTGATGCTTGTACTGGGTGTACTTTCTGAGCTGCCACCTTTCCCATCTGGGGTGTCTTCTGATGTTTGTCTGCCATATGCAGTCCTTTCTGCAGGTTACTGATTTAGCATCATTTTATCAGCAGAATGACAACAGGTTATAGTGGATCACAAACTAAATATGAGTCAACAATGTAATATTGTTGCAAGAGAAGTGAACATCATTCTGGGATGCAATAGCAGGAGTGTTGTAAACTTGGAAGCTTGTCTCTCTCGCGAACAAAATATATTACCTCATTCACCTTGTCTCTCTAAAAGGTTTGATGACAGATTTGAAGGCCAAAACATCCGGATTATTCATCCCTCATGGAAGGACAATAGTTACCTTGCTTTAGGGTGCATCCACACTAGGAGAAAAGGTGCTCTCTTACTGTATGTTCCTAGAGGCTAAGCTTTGCAAAGGATTGTTATTAGCTGATTAAATAGGGGAAACAATTTCCCACAAATGTCCAAAATTTCAATTTCTTATATGAATTTTGATTAGGCAATAATCTCAAGTGTTTCATCTTTGCTTCCCACACACATTAAAACACTTGAGATGTGTACTAGTTCTGAAGGTGAATTTTTAATTGTATATTTGACTGTAAAATTTGCAATTTTCACTATGTTAATTAATAGCAGATCACAGGGTATTGTTTCTGTGTCCTAACTGGGTGGTTTATATAATTAATCCTGTCAAGGTTCCTTCCTCACTCTGAACTCTAGGGTACAGATGGGGGGACCTGCATGAGAATCTCTAAGCTTAACTACCACCCCCAGACTATTTACAGGGTTGTGACAGGCCATAAACATTTACAAATGGGTCCTGAGTCCAAAAGGTTGAGAACCACTGCTCTAGTCTGACCTTCTATGTGAGAGAGGCCACTGGACTTCTCTGAATGAATTCCTGTTTGATTGCTTTGGATAACAAATGTATTTGAGAATGTCATACTCTACTCAGTGAAATTAGCTGCATACACTATCAATTGTGAATTATTCACTCAGCTTTAGTTTTTATACTGTTACCCACTGTATTCAGGGCCAGCTCCAGGCACCAGCCGAGCAAGCTGGTGTTTGGGGCGGCAGATTCCCAGGGGCGGCATTCCTCCCAATCCTTTTATTTATTTCTTTTCTTTTTTTGCGCTTCACAGCTTCCACTGCCCCTGCAGGTTTTTTTCCTTTTTGGTTTGCTGCTCCTGCCGCCGTATGGGGGGGGCGGCGGCGCGGAGGAGGGGAGCTGCTGGGAGCGGTGCCAGGTCTGTAGTGAGCCCGGCACGGCAGCCCATGTCCCTCCCTGCCCGCCCACCGGAGCGGCGCAGAGCCCTCCTGGCAGGCGGCACGGCGGGAGGGGCCGCATGGCGAGTGCCCCCCTAAGGAAGCCCTGACCGCTCCCCCAGCTAGCTGGGGTGTGCAGTCCGCTGCCTGGGGTCTGCAGGGCTGGGAGTCCCCCTGCACCCGCAGCCCTGTTTTGTTTTTTGTTTTTTCTTCCCTTCGCTGCTCCGGCCGGCCGGGCGGTTTGTTTCACACGCGCCCCCCGTCGTTCCGACCGGCTGGTAGGTTTCACCCCCCCCGCCTTCACTGCTCCAGCTGGTAGGTTTCTTTACGCCCCCCCTCCGTCCCCTTCGCTGCTCCGGCTGGCAGGTTTGTTTCCCCTCCACTCCTTTGCTGCTCTGGCCCCGCGCAGGGTTTGTTTTTTTTTTTGCTTGGGGCAGCAAAAAAGCCAGAGCCGGCTCTGACTGTATTACACCTTAGTGCTGTATATTCAATCCACAACTTCCAGATCATTACTAGAAATGTGAACTAAAACCCAGCCTGAAACCTAGCTCTGTAGTCCCCTACCCTGGTATCCAAGCCAATGTGAATTAATGTTTCAAGAGAAATTATGCAAGGTGCCATGTCAAATACTTTGCTAATGTCTAATCATGTCTAAAACCTCCAAGCTTTGGGTCTCAGAAATCTGGAGCTGCATTTTAAAGTCAAGTTTTCCTCTGCTTTAGTTATCACTAGAGAGCTTGGTAATTACAGTCCCCCATGACTACATTATCTTATAGTATCAAACTCCTTAGTGATAATAGGTCCAGGAATTTTCTGCCGTCACTTCCAGTCTTGATGGGTCTGTAGCAGAGGCCCACAATAATTTCTCCTTTACTTTTCATTTTTTGTAACTTTATACAAACTAGTTCACTAGTTGGAATTTCCCCCTCACTGTATTTAAGCAACTCTAAAGTACAACATTATTTGTTTTTTCCTAAGCATTCAATTTCAGTTCTTTGATGCTATGCAATCAGTTCAAGGGCCGGGAGACTTTAAATGCTCATTGAATTCCACCCACAGTTTAACAATTACATTTTCCAGCAGTTTGTCTCCCGTGCCACATACAGTTCCAAATCCCTTCACAAGCACCTTCAAGACAAGTGATGCATACACTCTGAAACCATTTGAGACAGTGAGCCCAGACGCATGCTCTTTGCTGTTTAAACATCGAGTTTTCGTTCTGCATCTTGAAACTGCAGCATCGTGCTTGTGTCACAAACATAATGAAGTCACATGTAAACTTAATACCAGCAGTATTCAGACATTTAGTGTAGGGTAACCAGATGTCCCGATTTTATAGGGACAGTCCTGATTTTTGGGTCTTTTTTCTTATATAGGGTCCTATTACCCCGCATCCCATCCCGATTTTTCACATTTGGTGTCTGGTCACCCTAATTTCGTGTTGTCACGTTAATGCTGTAAATCAGCAGCAATTCAAATTAGTCTGCTAAAAGCTTTTGGACAATTAACTGCAGTTGATACTTTTACATAATTGCTGTAGTACGTTGGGAATCTGCAGTACCGTACTGAACTCCAGAGCATGAGCAGGAAGATGCTGCTGTCATTACAATGTTCACTCACCCCTGGCAAACTAATTGCCTTGCACTTGCTGACTGTTTTCAGTTTGACAGCCAAGCAGCAGTTGAGGGAAGCTCTGCTGGGTTTAATTGTCTCTTGCCATAGTGTTCTGGCAAGGTTAACTCTTTTAGCCTCTTTATGTAGCAACAACGGTCTAGCACAATATGCTTGGTATCGGTACTGGGGGTGAAAGCTACACATGTATTTGCAGAATACAAAACAGACAACCTTTAAACACTGGCACACAGACACCCTAAAGTGGCGAGAGAAAAGATCAGAGCAAAACTGGATGCTATTGCTCAGATTATTCGTATTCATTGACTTTCTGGGAACAAGTTGCTTGGCACTGCAGCATTGCTGTGGTGATGTGCAGTAGTATTTTGTTTTCAAATAGGATGACTGCTTTTTGTTGTATATGTTCATTAGTATTACAGTGAAACCTAGAGTCCCAAATCTCGACTGGGGCTGCATTGTGTTAGGCGCTGCACAAGCCGAGCAACAGACGGTGCCTGAAGCCAGACAAAGTGTGCATGGAGAATACAGAGACACAGAAGGATGAATTGACTTGTTCAAGCCACATCAAGGTCACTGGGAGAGTGGGGAATGGAACCTGGATACCCTGACGCTCAGTGATCTAGCCACTGGATCATGCTGCCCTTAACCTACTGTCACAATTTCAGGGCACTTGAATTTCCCCTCCGTGGCCACCAAGGGCACCCACTTTCAGCTTCCATCTCTCAGCCGTCACCGCTGTTGGGTGCGAAGCGCATCTCTCTCACTCCTGACTGGGGTTCTTGGAACCACTTGGCTCCTGCCTACTCTGTGATATTCGCAACAAGCCAGACTGCTTAAACAGGCCAGGGCCTGCACTTTACTTTCTCTGCAAGGGCTATCAAGAGTGTATTGCTTGAAGTTATAAGTTTCCACACAGCACATTTACTCTCAAGCAATGGTGGATTAGCCACTGGGCCCACAGGGCCCGTGCCCAGGGCCCCAGCCATCTGGGGGGCCCTGGAAAAAATCTGCCACCAGGTGGCAGAGGCCTGGAGCCCCAATCATAGGGCAGGGGAAGCCCCCCCAGTGGTCCTCAACCCCATACCTGGCAGCAGTCGCAGGACCAGGAAAGCACCCCCAGCAGGTCCAAACCCTATGCACAGCAATAGCTGCTGGACGGGGAAGCTCCCACCAGCGGCTCCAAACCCCATCCCCAGCAGTAGCTGTGGGACAGGGAAAGCCCGCCCCCAGCGGCTCCTGACCCAGTCCCCAGCAGAAGCTCCTGAGTGGGGGATGCTCCAGCGTCCCTAACCATCCCCAGCAGAAGCTGCAGGGTGGCAGGGGAAGCCCCTGTGCCTGACCCTGTGATCCAGCAGAAATACTGGGCATGCAGGGTGGGAGAAGCCCCAGCACCCTGGCTCTGGTCCCCCACAGAAGCGAAGGGGTTGGCGGGGGAAGCCCAAGCTCCCAGGCCCCGCTGTGGTTCTGGGACTGGAGGAGCTCTAACTCCCCGCTGTACCCCGGGGCCAGAGCTTCTCCGGTCTTGGGGCTGCAGTGGGGGGTGGGGGTGGGGCAGAAATGAACACAAGGGGTTGTGGGGCTGCAGTGTGGGGAGGAGGCAGAATACAATGAAGCCTATCAAGGCTATTGCAGGAAATTGCCTTATCTGTCACACATACCTCTGTCAAATGCTTAGCACTTTACAAATAAAGAAGAAGAAATAGTCCCTGTCTCACACACATTGCAATCTAGTTCTGGGGAGGTGGTACAGGAACTGAACAGTGGTCATTTTTTTTATGGTCTTGGTATGTCAGAAGAAGCAGGGGGAAAGAAATCTATGACCCAGCTGCGCCGTCTTTTATCTGTGCTTGAGCTCCAGAATCGAACTGCCAGCCTCGGAGCAGCGCTTTGGGCCATGGAGCCCCTTTAAAACACAACCCTTGTTCTGTTGCTGAAGAACACGCTCCTCTTGTGGTGATGTAGGGATGTGCTGAGAAAGCAGAAAGGAAACCTTTGGAAGAGGGAGCAGCCTCTGCAGGTATGGAGCAGAGAAATGAGCTGAGCTTCTGTCAGCCAACAGACAGGAAGGTCCAAAGTGCCTGTTTCACTGATGCTGTCTAATTTGTGTAGTCATCCAGGCCAAAACAAATTCTGTGACAAAGTCTACCATTCTGAATTTGCACTTCACACTGGTCTGAATGAAAGCACAAGGTGCAAGGCGACATAAAACCACGCCCTAAGCCTTTTTTCCCAGAGATTCTGTAGTTTAGTACCTATCCAGGCAGTTTTAGATGAATTCAAGAACAGGAGAAGAGATATTGTAAAAAAAAAATAAATTTAAAAATAGCCTGGAATTTTAAAGATGAATGGCTCAATGTAAAAATGTCTTCACTGAACATTCTTTTCTGTTACCTCTGAAAGCCATCAGCAGAATAGCAAACTGCAGCTCTTTTCTATACTAGTGATTGTTTAATAGGTGAAAGATTTTTTTTTTAGCTGATATGGAATATGACCTAAGGTTTGCATCCATTTGGGCCAGCATTGCATTTCTTACCAAGTTGGTGTGTTGGAGTCTGAGAGGGTGCCTAAGACCTGTCAAGATATTAGCATGGAAAAGTTTTAAAAAAAAATCCCAGTACGTTCAGACCTTTTCACAGGAATGAGGATATTGAAAAGTAGATTTGTCCAATAACAGAAATGAGGATCCTCCATTCTTAAACTCTGATCCTTGATGGGTCTGTGATGATGTATTTGCTGACATAGTAACCATTTTCTTAATGTGTTTTTTGGTATATGTATATTACAGGAGTAGAACTGCCTTTGAGAGAAGTAAAACAGATGTGTTCCGAATAAAAACCAACAATGTTGGACAAATAAAGAAGATAAGGTATCGTGTAATATTGTCACTGCTATATACAGGACATCAAGATGCCGGGGTCAAGCTCTCAGCCTCGGCTGGGATTGCAGCGGAGCTCTCAGCTCTCGCTGGAGCTCTGAGCCTGGAGCCCCTCCCCTGTTCTGCCCAAGGCCCTGCCCTTGGCCCCACCTCATTCTGTCCCTTCCCCCTTGCCTCTCCCCCTGTTCCACCCCTTCCCCCACAGCCCCCACTCTACCTCTTCCCTCCAAGGCCCCGTCCACTGCTCGCTCCTCTCCCCTACCCCGCTGCAGCCTTGAGACTGGAAAAGCTCTTTGCTCCAGAGCCATGGTGGGGAGCGAGAGCTCTTCCAGCCCTGGGGCCATGGCAGCGGGAGATTTATCAGGGCCTTCTGAATCTGCCATTGCTTCCTGCCGGTGCAATGTTTGGGGAGGCTTAGTCTTCTCTAGCCTCCATTATGTGCTGCCCGTGAATACTGTATCCAATAAGTTGATTCAATCACTTGAGGTTCAGCCCTCTGCTTTATAGACCAGTAAACCCAACAGAATACGAGCTTGTGTCACCAGGAGTTCTTGGCATACTCCACAGTTCTCTGCCGTATAGGAGCAGTCTCCCCATGTACCAGTTGCAGCACTTGGCCCAGCCACCTCTCCGTCAGATTTGAAGTGGCGTTGTGACCGTGCAGCCACAGCAATGCTCTGGACCACTCTGACAGCAGCTATACCGATTTAGTATGGGACTGCTGCTTAAAAGTGACCAGGCCATGGTTCCTTCTTGGCCCCGTGGCCTGTGGAACTTTGAACCAGTGCAAAAACCTACAGGGGGCATTTGCCACCCCCATCCTCCCCAGTCAGTGCCCCTGGTCTTACCTTGCCTAATATAAAATGTGCCACTGAATCAATGTGCTAGTTGCTGCCAAAAATCACGCCAACCAATCCAAACTCTTGGGTATATTTTGTTCCTTCTTTGTGCTGTAGAATTGAGCATGACAACACAGGAATGAACGCAAGCTGGTTCTTGGACCGGGTAGTAGTAACTGACATGAACAGGCCTCACCTCCGTTTTTACTTTTCTTGCAACAACTGGCTGAGCAAGGATGAGGGCGATGGACTTTATGTCAGAGATCTGATTGGCAGCCTAAACCCCATGGATGTGCCCAAAGGTAAGTGTTTCTAGAGAAGCTGGATGATGTGGTTCATTGTCCGTAGAAGAGCAAGTGTAGCCCAGTCTAATTACATATCATTGGAAGAAAGATGGTCACAATTCTGACCATGAATATGAAGTGTTCCCAAATTCTGGTAGCATTCTACAAGCAGCCTTTCTATAGATGACTCCAACCTCTTCTCTGTAACTGCACCAGTTCTGGGATGCCTGGAGCAGAATGTGGATGATGATATTTAATTGGTACCTATTTTTCAAAGTGTTTTAAGTTAATGATGTTGAAATGAGGCCAGCACAGCTTGCAAACCTGACAGGTACAGCCAAGCTGACATCAGGGTGTATGCTGGGGGGTGACATACAGTGTAAGTAACATGAATAGGGATCTGATCTGGAACCAAGATATGAAAGTTGAACCTGCGGACTAACCTGCCGGTTGTGTGTGTCAGTAGCTCACCTCCAACTGCCAATGGGCAACCTGAGGTTGAACTTCCCCTGCCCACTCTGAGTGTGCCAGTACAGTCTAGATTTGGGCAAGGAGATTGAACTAGCCTCTCCTCCTTAGACTGGTGTTGAGGGACGGGCAATGGCACATTGGTTGATCTGTGGGCTGGGGAAGCTTGTGCTTATGTTACATACCAAACGTCTTCAGCGGATAAGTAATGGACTTCTTGCTCCAATGCTGTCAGTCGGGCCTTTGTGCCTCAGTTTCCACATATGTAAAATTGGGATAATACTTACTCCACCTTCATAAAGTGCTTTGAGATCCTCCAGTGATAGGTGCTTGGCAGGGGGTATGTGAACCCCACACCGGCCAGAGGGGTTAATGAGCTGCTGTGAGCTCAGTCAGCCTCACTCCTTCAGCTGCTTGAGCTGTCAGGCTTGGAGTGGGTCTTTGAAAGGAGAGAGCCTGGGGATGGACAGTGGGGGAGAGCAGGCTGACAGCTCCCAAGCCATGTGAGAAGCCTGCCTGGGGAGCTGATTAGCAGACTT
Source organism: Gopherus evgoodei (assembly GCF_007399415.2). Lineage (NCBI taxonomy): Eukaryota > Metazoa > Chordata > Testudines > Testudinidae > Gopherus > Gopherus evgoodei. The sequence continues at coordinate 123,744,826 of NC_044327.1, forward strand.
CAGACAGCCACAGCCTCCCTGAGGTAGGGTAGGTCTGACACCAGCTGTTAGTCTGAGGTTTACCAGGTGGTGGATGTTAAGGCAAGCTGCTGCAGCTGGGGTCTGCCTGAAAGGAAGGGGGCTGAAAACTGAGCCCAGCAGGGCTGAAGGTTCTTTTGGTTTTGGGGTATGATGAACCTTGCCTTGGGACATGTCTACACAGCAGCTGGGCGCCTCCCAGCCCTGGTAGACAGACTTGAGCTAGCACATTAAGAACAGCAGTACAGACACTGGGGCTCTGGCACAGACTTGGGTTGGCCGCCTGAGCTCAAACCCAGGGGTCAGGTGGGCTCAGGAGCCTGAGCTGCTGCCTGAGCCACAATGACCACACTGATATTTTTAGCACACTAGCTCAAGCCCCACTAGCGTGAGTCGGGCCACCTGGGCTGAGTGGCTCAGTCCCAGGTGCAGTGTTGAAGTCTCTGAGTGATTGGGCAGGAGGGCTAAGCAGATCCATAACTGATGTGCACCGAGGAGTCCATTTGGGAAACTGAGGCAGGGCTTCTGCAGTGCCACACCATGCCTTGAGGGGCATGCAGGGATGGCACCTCCCACATAGTGCTGTTTAAGTGCAAATTATTATTGTTCTTATGGTGGCTAGAGTTTCATCAGAAGTGACCTGGTGGAGATAATCTATTCTTCCTATTACAAATGCCATAACACAGATTGTTCTTGCACTGTGTTCTTAAACAGTTTTGTCCTTCTAATGAATTGTGTCCTTCTAAGGGAGGTTTTCATGCATGAAAGAAATATGAAATATCCTTTAATACTCATAAATGAGTAAAAATGCATGTGAGAGCCATTTATAAGAGCAGGATCCTGCAGGATCTGAATGAGACAATGTCTGGAGGCACTCAGCGAAAAATCCACCCAGTGACTATATACCTCCCGTTGTGATTGTGTGCTCTAATATGTTTTGCTGCTTCTATATTCCATTTAGTCAGTGAACTAGAAGAGTGCCTGATACTTTAGAGCAAGGGTAGGCAACCTATGGCATGGGTGCCGAAGATGGCACGCGAGCTGATTTTCAGTGGCACTCACACTGCCTGGATCCTGGCCAATGGTTCGGGGGGCTCTGCATTTTAATTTAGTTTTAAATGAAGCATCTTAAACATTTTGAAAACCTTATTTACATTACATACAACAATAGTTTAGTTATATATTATAGACTTATGGAAAGAGACCTTCTAAAAACGTTCAAATGTATTACTGGCACACGAAACCTTAAATTAGAGTGAATAAATGAAGACTCTGCACACCACTTCTGAAAGGTTGCCGACCCCTGCTTTAGCGGGATGGGGGGAGGTAGCATATGATTCAAAGCAATGCTCAATCAAAGAGAGATCCCGCAAGGGCAAGCAAACAGCCCAAACTATTTCTCAGTGGTTCCTTTACATGGCACAACTGTTTCTTTGAATCCAGTATTGTTCCTTTTTGGGGTGGCTGATTCAAATTTAAATGTGTGATTTCCTGCACCATCTTCAAAGGCCCATCTCTCTGCTTAGGTGGATGTACACAATCACGAGGGATGGAAAAGGCTCACGGACCAGACCCTCAGCTGGTGTAACTCAACATTGCGCCACTGATTTCAGTGGCGCTATCTTGATTTTCACCATATGATGATGTAGTCCCATGTGCTTATCAGTCTAATGAAGTGGTTTCATATTCTGTACTGGCCGATGACACCGTGCTTGGCGCTGTGCATACAGAATGGATGTAAAGAACATGATTGCTGTCCCAAAGGAACTCACGTAGGTACAAGGAGAGAGGCAGTAGAAATTTCTACAGAAAAGTTTGCCATCATGTCATCTATTTAGCTTATTTTATCTGCTATAAAATCTTCCTTTGAAATTTTGCAACCTGTAAACAACAAAATTGTCCAGATGAACCTGGGGAGTTGGATCTAGTCCAGAGATGAGAGTGAAATGGGAGAAGGATTGGACGCCTTCCAGGCACTAGCTATGAGTTTGTAACAGAAGAGGACTAGCTCAACCGTCTTAGGTTGCAATTCCCCTTGAAACATAATTAATGAAAGAGAAGCATTCACAGACTGCTGAGGTGAACTGTCAACCAGTCAAACATTAATGTAAATGTATCTGAATTCCTTTAGCTCCATCTGAACCATGAAGGTCTGAAATGAGATTGTGGTATGATTTTTCTTGTACACACAAACTGTTTGCCCTAAGAGTCTTTTTTTTTTTTTTAATCTCAAAAGGATGAAACAGAGACATTTAATCCTGGCTCACTGGCATTGTCCTGACTACTAGGCAAATGAATAATTATGTGCACAGGTGATTGTGTGTGTGTAGCTAAAGATTAGTTATTCCCGACGAAAGCCATGTTCTGATTGGCAGAATACAAGACAGGAATTCTTGTCTCTGATGAATTTCCCAGTCCTTCTGTTATTGTTTCTTGTATCATTTTCTCCCTCTTGGGAGCCTTCAGTCCTTCTTTGTGAACATTTCTAGGCACAGATGCTGGAGACAGGTTTTTCTTACTCTTCTCTCCACCTACAACTGCAGTAGTGACCTGGTAAATTCTCCTGTGGCATATAGACTCTCATCCTCCCTTTTTCTCCACCCCCTTTCACACACCATATTCAAGTGGCTTTCTCCTATGATCTTTCTCTGGAGGTTTCCCTCACCTTTCACTATTGATGGTTTATTTTTCAGTCCTGAAATACACAGGTGACTGCTAAGAAGTGCAGGTTTTCTGTCACTTGTCTAAGATCTGGACTGTAGGAAACAATGGGGAGACTTTAGTGATTTTTGCAGAATTTCAGTGTTTTTCTGTAGAGCATTCACCTTTCAACAGCCTCTCTACTCTGTATACGGTGTGGTTGCTACAGCCTTACTATAAATACACTGGTTTTCACTTGCAGAGGTATTTATTCTGGATTGACTTCACCTCTGTACATCATCCTGTTAAGTCACACCTAACCCCTCAGAACAGGGATTTAAATAGAGCCACAGGCTTTCTGCACGGGGCTAGGAGAGGGGAATTTCACCCTCTCATTTACAAAATCAGAATTCCAGCCAGAGTGCAATGGGATCTACAGAGCTGCCATTTCCTTGATACTGTGCTGAGCAGCTGCAACTCCCAGATTCATAAGTGCCAACATCCACTTTCTTTTGTTTGTATCGATTTAAGCATTGTTAGATCTTTAAAATCTTTCTTTCAAAGGAAGTCCTTACCCGTGTTACTAACAGACTATGAAAATCCGAAGGATTATAACAAATCAAATGTTTATGCTCTGTGTTTATTTGCTGTGTTCCACTCAGCTTGACCAATGAAGAGATGAGTCAGCTTCTAGTTAGTTTTTGACTTCTGGTTCTCATGCACTAGCAAATTCTGCCGGGTTCCGGTTATAAATCCCTACAAGCACCAGTATAAGAACCTAGATAGACAGGTTGAAATGACTGTTATGATGGAAATGAGGGTTTCAAAAAGATTAAACAGTTTCTGTTAGCAGTAGGTTTTTAAAAACTTAAACAAAACAAAACATAAAAACTCCAACAACCTCCCCTTAAACTTTGAGCCTGAACCACCTGATAGAGTCATTTGAAAGTGGGGCAGTTAGAGAATCAGATCAGGCCAAGTAAAATAGTTATTGCAATTCTGCCCCCCCATTTACATAGCCCCTTTTGTTCCTTGTGCTCCCCGCTATCCTCTCACCTCACACTTCCTTCAACTATTTATCTCATTCCTGGCTTAATACCTTTTGCCTTGTCACCCCTGATGCTTCCATCAGTTTCCCAAGTGTGACGAATCCCCTAGGGGTGCCACTTGGAACTGGGGTACCATTGAGACCCTCAACCCACCAGTAGGAGACCACTGAGATGGGTTACCCCTGGGATGCCACCTGGAACTGGGGCATCACTGAGAACTGGGCTCCCTCTCACACTGTACTGATGTGGCAAGCTGCAAAGCCCTCCAGCCTGCACTTTCACCAACATATATACAGGTAGGGACCTACCCAGCTGCAGTTACATTTAGGCTTTCTGACCAGCCCCTGCATAGAAAGGCTACAGGCTCCTCAGGCACACAGCCCCTCTGGAGTGTAAACCCACAATTATATCGTCTTGTGCTGCACAGGGAACTGTACCGTGTAAGCTCATAAAATTTGCCCCCTCCCTCAATGTGGAGAGGAATATTCAACAGCCTTTTGCTCCTGAGCTAAGATTTCCCATACACTTCATTCCAACTTACTGGTTTGGATAAAGCAAAAACAAGTTTATTAACTACAAAAGATAGATTTTATGTGATTGTAAGTGATAGCAAACAGATCAAAGCAGATTACCTAGCAAATAAACAAAAAATGCAAACTAATCTTAATATACCAAATAGATTGGAAATGAATAGCAGATTCTCACCCAGAGATGATACAAGCAGTCTGCAGATTCTTAAGGGGCAATCTGCACTTGCTTTACTGATTGGAATCCCCAGATGTTTCATTCACAGGCTAGAAAACCCTTTAGCCTGGATCCAGCACTTCTCCTGGTTCAGTCTTTGTTCCTCCGGTGTTTCCAGGAGTCTTTCTGCATGGAGAGTAAAGAACACCAGATGATGTCACTCCATGCCTTATATAGCTTTTGCATATAGTGGGAACCCTTTGTTCCCAGAGCTTGGTTCCCAGACCAGTCTGTAGAAAAACACTGACATCCCAAGATATAGTCTAGAGACATGTGGTCTCATCACATGTCCTTGTAGAGTCAATGCTTGGAGGCTGTTTGTAGCATTCTCAGGAAGGCTCACCAGGTGGGAGATAAGCTTCTCCTAAGGCTTATTGTTTTTAACTAATGGATCATTGCCCGGAATAGGCCCATCCCCACCCACTATCTGGACTGAAAGCATCCTGTCTAGTGGGCGTTATCCAGGTGTTGGGTACATGGGAAATACAGATACATAGTCAATATTCATAACTTCAGGTACAAAAATGATACATTCATACAAATAGGATAATCATATTCAGCAAACCATAACTTTTCCAATGACACCTCACATGGCATAACTTGCATAAAATACATCATAATTAGGCTGTAATCATATCATAATATCACTATGAAAAATATGGGGTGCTGTGTCACACCAAACACCATCTCTCTTTCCCCAGATCCTTTCTTAAGACCCATTTCTTTCACAAAAATGTTCCTGAACTGGAAAATCTGATCTCTAGGATTGGGGCATTCATGTGCTAGAAGGCTAAGTGACCTTGGGTGAAATCCTGGCCTCACTGGAGCCAATGGGAGTTTTGCCATTCACTTCAATTTGACCATTTTACACCTTGTCTTTATGGCCTGACCAAAAACCTACTAAGGTCAAGGGAGGCTTTCCATTGATGTCAGTAGTCTTTGATCAGAGCCTTTGTGTGTGTGTTTATAGCACTGCAAGGCCTTGCTGTGTTTTCTCTATGGCAGTAGGTTGAATTGTGGTGGGAATTGGATTGAGAGAGAGTTGGTGAGTTTGGAAGGGTTGTTGGCTCAGTCATCAAGCCAATTGGAGGCTAGTGTATATTTTAAAAACTGATCTGTAGAAGCACTTCAAGCTTTGGAGGGGCCCATTTTAAAAAAATCTGACTAAATAAAAATGAACAATAAAGATGGTTAAAAATGCCACCAAAATCCATATTTTTATTCCATGAACATTTTATTGAAAAATGTGGGCAAAGTTTCAAAAAAGCAATGATCAGTTTAAATAATAAAAAATAGAGATTCTCAAAAGGTGTTAGTAGTAACAGTGATAGCTCAGTGACTGTATTTATTGATCTGATGATGAGGGATCATCTGAAGTTCCCTGCTGAATGACATGAGTTCCTGAGGCCTGGTCTACACTACAGAGTTAGGTCGACACAAGGCAGCTTACATTGGCCTAACTATGGAAGTGTCTACACTTTTCTCGCCAACATAACTGCCCCACTATGCAGACTGACCTCCACCTCCATGAGTGGAGTAGAGTCGAGGTACATATAGTTTGGTCAACACCGTGTCAGTGTAGACACTGTGTTGCTTATGTCAACTGTTACTGGCTTTCAGGAGCTTTCCTGCAATGCTCCCACACTGAAAGTACAATCAATACAAGCACTCCTGATGACGATGCGCACCACCAACAAAAGAAGAAAAGTGTAGACAGACACAAGTGATGTAATTGCTGTGCCGGCTGTATGCCAATGTAAGTTAGGTTGACTTAATTTTGTAGTGTAGAATGGCCTCAAGGAGAATATGTCACATGAAATGTGCCTTTCAGAAGAACTTCTTTATCCTCTCCTAGCTCCCTGATCCATAAACACAGTGCCATATGCCCATGGTCCTTTGACATTTATGTTGCTACAGATTCTTATTTACCCAAACGCTGCTGTTGGTGGCCCAGATTAATTTACAGCATAGATTTTAATTGCAAGGACAGGATTTTGTTCAACCTTATGTTGTTTCCCTTCATGAATTCTTAGGGTTGTGTGACTTGCAACTGAACCTTTGCACAAAGGACCTTATCTAAACTGAAGTCAATGGGAGGCTTTCCATTGGTGTCAATGGCTTTGGACCAAACCCCCATTAGGAAATGAAATTGCTGCCAATTTTCTATGGACTGAGAATAGTAACATTAGGACATAATACATGGCTCCTGGTGTACTGCTAAAGCCCCAGTGTTTGGAACTCTTTTGGGTTGAGGATAAGCTTTGCCAAACAAAACATGGGAGCACCTTCACTGCCTAGCCTGCATTCGAGGCGGCAGGAGCCTCTCCCCTTGCTTTGGAACTATTCCCATGGCTAATGTTCTCTTCCCTGTTTAGGTGAAGCTCAAAGCACCACTGGCAGGCTCTGGAAAAAGCTGTGTCCAGACCTCCTCAGCTGGATGGAGGAGCCATCTGGTTCCTCGTATGTCCACATCAAAAAAATCAGCACCAACATTGAAACCAGTTGTTTTCTTGTTGACTATCTGAACAGAAAGCCAAGGTCTGAATTGTCACAGATATTGAACTGCCTTGCCATACCTTGGAGAGGTCCATCTTGGGCAGTACTGAGAAATACTGGTAGGGAGTGAGAAAAAATGTGCACTGTCTTTGTCTGTGATGTACCTATTGTATGGTTTAATGGTCTTCGTGCTCCAGTGTTGTCAATCCAAAACCATTTGCCTTTTCACTGTGGTTTTGTCTAGATTAAGAAGAGTGGCTGGGATTTGCTAACATGCTAGCTAAACATGGCCTGATCATGACCTTTTTCCTTGTGAAGCCACAGGTTAATCATTTTGACTTCAATTTAGCTTGACAAGGTCTTCCCTAGGCTTTTAATCACATAACCTCTAGCCTACCTGCACACTAGTGATAAGGTCGTGGTTAGGCCAGGATTATCTAGTGCATGTTAGCAGACCATGATCTAACCCAGACCTCTTTTTCTAATCTAGATAAATCCTGTCAAACCATTCTTTTACAAAGAGAAAATGAGGAGACTAATTTTCAAAAGGGCATTTTACTTTTCTAAGCTGTAAAACCAATAAAGAAGCATAAGCACCTGGAAATAACCTTAGACTTCGCATAGTTTAAGTTAATGCTGAATTATTGGTCATATCTTTTTCGTGAAATCCTGCCAACTTGACTGTTCCAAACGGGTTCAGAACTAAAGACTGGTCTCCAACTGGCCCCTAGGCCATTAAAACACCAAAGTTGCTAAAGATCAAACACAATCGACAATCAATGTTGCAGATAACAGTGTTGCAGACAACCCCTGACAAGGCTGCATATTTAGAATAGAACAAAACTATTACTGTACCCTGTGTGTGAGCTAAAATGATCTAACTGTTCCCTTTGCTTAATTAGTGATAACTCTTTCTTTCGGAAAAGTTTAATCTTATCCATCTTATTAGTAATACATTTGATTACAATGGAGCTGTATTATGCCTCAGAAATCTAAAAGGGCTATTGAACAAACGTTTCATTCTTTTTGCTAGGAAGCAGATGTAATGCATTGTTCATCAGAAACTTGAGGGATGAAGCAGCCAGCGTAATTTAGTGTATATATTATCCTCCAAGTTAAAAGAACCAGGAGTTGCTCACTGATTCATATTATTATTTTTATTATTTGGCAAAAATTGAATATTATAAATAAAGATTAGCCATATCTGTGACTAAATCTAAGTAATACAGCTGCCTAAGTTGCTTCCCTAAAAGAACACATCTGACAACAAGAAATTAAATCGTTATGGAAGGGAACTAATGACAAATCCTCCAAGTGAGTTTCTGTATGTGAGTACTCTGCTTAAATTTTTTTTGCCAGTATTCCTGTAATAGTAAATTATTGAAGTTCAGCTGACCAAACTGAATATTGACATGAGTCTGTTACTTCTTCACATGCTTTCATAGCCACTTGTTGGTACGTTCTTGTGTAGAGTGAAGGTAGTGAGATCAACCAAGGAGATTGGGACTGAGTCCCTCAACAATCAGAGGGAAAGGAAGACCATGATCAGTAAGGACCATAGAATACATTTTCTTCAAATTTTATTATGATTGGAATTTATCTCCAAAAAGAGACCAAACCACCCAGAACTTGTTTGTCTGGGATGTGTATCAATATATGCAAGATTAAAATGTGTTAGCTAATCTGTGAATGTTTGAGTCGAGTCTAGCCACAATCTTCACTATTCAGAGACTAAGACTGAGGTTTGCTTGTTTTGTTTGTTTTTTGCTAGCAGGAAGCAAAGTTAAGACTTCACAACTCCCTTTTGTTATGTTTTAATATTAGCCAATGTGAGGAATTATGAGTTCTTGATGCAGTTAGGGCTTGAAAAGGCCCTCAGTTCAGCAAAGCACTGAAACATGTACTTAAATCCGTCCTGATTCAAAGCAAAGCACATGCTCAAATGCTTTGCTGAATAGGACTTAAATATCTTAAATTGTGGCCAGTATTTCTTGTTAATAGGCACAGTGCTACAAGCAATGGTATAGCAAAGCTCTTTGGACTTGGATTTGAGATACAATTTAGTGTGATCCTGCTCGATTTTTGGCTTGATTTTCCAAACTCTCTTTATGCAGAATTCCCATTGAGTTGAATAGGAGTATTGCACATACTAGGGTTGCTGGATTGGGACTTTAAATGAGGATGAACCAGTGAAAAACGATGAGAATCTTTGAAAGCTGTGAGAGTTAAGTAAAATTAAAGGAACTCGACCCAATACACCAGTGCTTCATCTGTAGATTGCTTCTGATGAACTGTTTCATAGGAATGTCCCTATTGGGTTCCATATACAGTCAGCATTTTAATGGAGATGAAGTGGTTGAGGTAATATCTTTTATTGAACCAGTTTCTGTGGACCAACATAAGTTGATTCAATAAAAGATATTACCTCACCTGGGCCAACATGGGACCAACAACAGCACTGCAAAAAACATTTTGATGTACGTTTTAATTTCATACTGAGGCCACACCTGTTGGGGCTTGATCTTGTGATCTCTGGGTTGCACAATGCCGAAATGAACAGCTGAATTAAACAGAAGAGGGTATTGGGCAAGAGAATAATCATAATACTCAATGGAGGAAACAATCATTTTCCTTTTTCCTTTTACTGTTGGGTTTTGTTGCATAATAGCAATCATCTCGATTGCTCTGGAGCATACTCAAAGCAAAAAAACTTTTGAGACTAATTAGCTTTGTTTCAGAGTTGCTTCACACTCAGCAGCTGTTTCTAAATGTATGTATTGCAAAATAATAGAAATACTCTCTGGAGTTTCTTCCCTACTAATACTGCATTTTGATAGGGTAATAGTCTCCACTTGTGGTCAAATTCAGTTAATAGGAAAGCATCACTAAACTCTTCATAAACAGCCCCTGTTCTCTTGTACCTCCAGCGAATACACAAGCAGTCTGAATTCCCTATTCAAATTTTCAGTTGAAGCTATTGACAGAGTATGAAAGCTGCCATTCATTACCAAGGATAGTTGTCAGTTACTCTTGACAGGAATTAATTTTTGGAGGCACAGAAATGACCTGCTGATCTAATGACTTCCACGTTTTTCTTGCGGGGACAGGGGAAAAGATCTTTTATTGGACAGTGTGTAATGTTTTTATGCAGCAAAAAGCCAAACCTTTCCAAAGGTGCTGGAACAATTTGTATAGTGGGGGTGCTGAGAGTCACTGACTGTAAACCCTGTATATGATGGAATCTCCTTCCAGCCAGGGCGTGCAGCAACTCCCCTAATTCCATCTCTGTCTGGGAGACTGAGCCGACTCCTCTTGAGCTCAAGGGGAGTTTTTTCAATGACTTTAATGGCAGTTGTTCTGGGTTCTTGTTGTCTCTCTCACTCTGTCTGTTGTATGGCCCCTATTATTTGTAGTCAGCAGGGAACAATTCTCACCCTCCTTTCACAGTGAATTATTGAGGCACAGAGGGTGGGATTCATAAAGGTGCTTAGTCACCTAAGCCCCCGAGTTAGGCACTTTTCGGTGCCACTGCGATACATAAACCCCCTGCTCAGATGCCACCAAACCCTGTGGGCGCCTAAACTTGCTTGGCACCTACTTTTTGTGGTAAAAGTTCCCTAGGTTCCTATGTTTCTGCCTCCGAGTATGTGTACTGCAGCCTTACTCAGGCTGTCTGGTCACCTATCTCTCGCCTAAGTCCCAGAGGGGATCATGAACCAGGGGAAGGTCGGTGTGGCAGGTTCCCCCAGGGTGCCACCTGGAACTGGGGTACCACTGAGCCCTGTGACCCACCAGCCTGGGCTCCCTTTCACAGTATACTGCTGTGACAAGCTGCAAAGCCCTCCAGCCTGCACTTTCACCAGCATTCACACAGGTAGCGACACACCCAGCTGCAGTTACATGCAGGCTCTCTAACCACCAGCTTCCCAGCCTAGCACCCCAGAGCAGTACTGTCCTGCCCTAGTCAAATCTGGCCATTATATGGGTTTAATACCCAGTCCACCTCTGCCTCAATGTGAAGAGGAGAATGAGGGATACAGACATCCCAGCTGAGTGCCCTAACCACTGCGCTAGGGGTGAAAAAGGAGGTCCTCCTCCTTCTCCTCTCCTTCCTCATCCCCCCACTTCCCCTAGCTATTTTGTGTAGATCTAGGCAGTCTCTGAGCATGTCTGCTGCCATAGGCGCTGACTTTATTTTGTTTTTCCCCAGGGGTGCTCCAGCCCCGCTCAGCCTGAGGCCCTGCCACTACTTCACCCCTCCCTCTGATGCCTCGCTCTTGCTCTGCCTCTTCCCGCCCCCCCCACCCTCTCCCCTATGGTCCCATCCTCGCTCCACCTCTTCCTGCTCCTGCTCTACCCCCTTCCTGAGGCCCCCACCTCTGGCTGCTCTCTGCTCTCCGCCAAACCCCTCCCCCAGCTGCCAAACAGCTGATCAGTGGAACCCCACCGAACAGCTGATTGGGGGTGGTCTACCAAACAGCTGATAGCAGGGCCCTGCAGAACAGCTGTGGCTGGTGGGTGCTGAGCGCCCACTATTTTTTTCCCTGTGTGCTCCAGCCCCAGAGCACCCACGGTGTCAGCACCGATTCCTGTTGGATTAGGGCACCCCTCCCCACACGTTAGGTGGCCAAATGTCTATCTTCACCCAGCTTGTTACTTGCTAGCAGAAAGAGGCACCTCCGTGAAGCCTGGACTTAGGCACCTGTCTCTGAGAGCAGGTTGGAGCTTAGCACATACCTCTCTCATTGGCATCTCCCATTAGCTAGCTTAGGCAGTTCCCTGCTTAGCATGTGCTGGCTTTTGTGAATCGAATTCTAAGGCATCTGTCTGTTTCCATTAATTGTATAGGGAGCCTAGGTGCCTGCTCAGGCTTTGTGAATCGTGGTGTGTTCCTGTGATTTTCTCAGCACCTAAAAGCTGTTGCAATGCTCAGTGCCTAATTCCCTTTGTGACCAGAGAGAGAAATTGACTTTTTGAAGGTCATATAAAGAATCTATGGCAATGCTAGGAATTGAACTCCCATCACCTGAGTCACAGGCCAGTGCCTTGCCCATGCTTCCTTCTTCCTCTAGGGTGAATTATTCTGCTTTTCAGATTAGTTATGATTCAATTCCTAGGGCTGCCATAAAGTTGGAGTGTCAGCAAATCACAGGCAACAGGACTGGCTCCTTTCTGCACACTCCACTGCGTCTTTATGGATCCTAAACACGCGGTGGAGTAACAGTCACAGTGTTCGTCAACATGGGGATGCATTTTAACAGGCTACTCCCATGGCTGTGTTTGTAAAATGGAATTAAAATGATTAGAACTCATCTAGCCAGGTAATCACAATGCTGCCCAGAGTTAGGTCTCTGGCTTTTACCCAGCAGGTTATATATCAGACAGCTGTGCCATTGCTTGATTGTTTGATGCCCTGCTGGTAACCTGCTACATTGCAAGTCATGCACATGGAAGCTAGTCAGAAATGTATAATAGAGAGATTCACCCAAGCACAGTCGGAGATGATAGCTTTAAGTAATGAAGCATGATCATCCCTGCTTATTGCAATAGATGAGTTTGGCAGCTCGTGCTTGAGGGTACCATCTAGTGGCTGAAATAAGATTAGCTAAAACTGTTAGCTGCCCCTTCCTCCCCCAGCACTTTTTGTTTTTTTAAAAAAAGTATTGCTGAGATTCCCTCTTACGGAATTTCAGGAGACAGACTTCATACCTCCAATGAGTAACTGGCAGCTAAATGAACTGCACAGTTAGTGGAATAGAGTGGCATGGCAGAAAGGGCATCTGGTCAATATCAATTTGTAAGTGGAAGGAGGGATTGAGTTTAAGCTGAAAGGAAAATAACGAAGTGGCTTTCAAATTTCTGAAGGACTGGGATGGATCCATAAGTTGTCCGTGGCTCCTGGTGCCTGGAAGTATGAGTAGTTTAGAACAAGCAGGGATGCGATGGAGTGACTCAAAGGAACCTGTGAAATGCATTATTTATTTGTATTACAGGGGGACCGAAAAGCCCCAGCCAAGATCAAGGCTCCATTGCATTTAGTGCTGGACATATTCCATAGTACAATTTAACTAGACAAGAGAGGGGAAAGAGGGGATTTACACATGGAGAACTGATACCCAGAGAGAGAGAGAGAGAGAGAGAGAGTACTTGCCCAGAGTTTATAGGATGTCTGTGGAACAGCTGGGAATTTAGCTGAATCCTAGGCTGGTGCCAACAGTCACACGACTCTCCCACTTCCCAACAAAACAAACCCTGAGCCCTTTAATGCTAGAAAACTCAATCTAGCGCCAGGCGGAATGGCCAGTCAGTTCACTTGGCTGTTGACAGCTGCACCCAAGTTTGTTAGGAGCATACAAGTCAATAAAGCACTTGACTACCACACCTCCCACTTCTTCAGAACACCCAGGGCCATGTCAGTTAGTGCCACCCCATTACTTTCCAGAGATAGCATCCATGTAACATCTCTCAGAATCCTTCCTGGGGACTGCTTTATGAGTGCCACTTTCCCAGATGAGTTGTGTCAGTGGAAACTGGAATGCCTAAGTGCACAGCATACATGGTTGCATGGAAAAAGAAAAGGACAGCAGACATTATACACATAGGATAGACCCTTGCAAGTTACACAGGTTGTGCACTAGTTACCCTGAAGATGTAGAGACATCAGGAAATAGTTGAAAGCTCTAATTTCAGAAACGCTGAAATATGATGATCCTGAAACACAATGTGAAATTGATATTTGTCAGCTATTCACTGAATAGCATCCATGAAACTGACAAGAATGTCAATTTCCTTAGCAGCTCTACAGCAGGGAGCCAGCCTGACCTGTGATGGACCCCCAGGGCTGCTAGGCTGTCTTCTCCTGCTGGGGATCTGGAGTCTGACAAGTATCCTGCCATGGAGTGGGGTTCTTAGCAGTCCCAAAAGACCTGGCTTTAGCCAAGGCTGCTGCCACAGAGCAGGGACCTATCCTGGATGTCTCATTTTGTTGTGAAAAACTCTGAAAGGTCTAATCTTCATTCTGATGTGTAACAAAAACAAATATTGAAATAGCTTTTTTTTTTTTGTGAAACGAAATTTGTGTTGTCTGAAAGTTAACCACATGCACAAGTGTTTGGAAGATCAGGGCCATCTCACTTTAGTTTTGAAAGTTCTTTTCTTCCTTCTCTGGCTGTGCAACATGACACTTGGTCCCGTCAGCTCTTCCAGCTCGATGGTTGATCCATGAAGTCATTGCCTCAAATTTGCATCCTAGGGATGTCAGTGAAATCTTCAAGGTATCTTATTTGGCAAGCTCTTGTACAGTCATATCTCTCACTGACCGGTCCTGCTCTGGGGAAGTCAGTGTATTAGTTGCTGTTTGCAAAAATGGGTCAGCTCTGGGTGTGGCTTGAAGAAGTGCTCTCTGCTGTCTTGTTTGGACACTTATACCCTGATCCTGATCCCGGTAAACTGCTCTATGCAGGATGCAACATGGACCAGTGAGAGGTTGTGTCACTGCTTGTCCTGAAACCTAAGTGCCCTAAAATGCTCTGCTGCTATAGCTCAATGTCTGGATGCTCCCAGCCAGCAGACAACTATGCACTGAATGTCTATGTGATGAATAGCCCTGGTTCAGCAACTCTGACTCCAGCAGTCTGCTTGTTACACCACATCCTCACTCTGCTCTTCACCAGACTTGGTTCCTACTAGTCAAATGACCTCAGCACACCCCATATCCTGAATGTCCCCAAAACCGTATGCCCTGAACATTTGGTAATAAGGTCCGTTGCTCCTTTAAAGAGACAAAAACACAATGGTTTGTTGCGTTAACTGGAGTTAAACAGTCCCTTTGATTCGAACACAGCACTGGATTAGTTTAGATTGGACATAAAGGAAGTTTATTAACAAAAAGAGAAGATTGGAAGTGAGTTCAAGTATAAAGGAGAAAGACAGAAACAGTTACCAGCAAATAAAAGTGCGAAAGTGAAATCTCTTGCGGCTCTTTGCCTCTCTCTTTTTTTTTTTCATAATCCAGTGAACCTTTGAAATCTGCGCTTCTCAAAGTCCAGTGCCCCTGCAGTGAGGAGAGGTACCATAGAGTCTGATGGAGAAGGTTCCATGCTGGTTTCTTCTCCACTGGTGCTTTCTACCATGCACGTTGATCTGACCCCGCAGCCTCCGACGTGCCAATGAATGGCTGCTTGATTGTGGTTGCCAATTGTCTGTGATTGCACCTGGATGGAGGCATCAGCCTTTTTGTCTGGAAAAAACCTGTTTACCTGCACCCCAAACTTACTGATTCAAGCATGTTTTAGTCCCATATTTCTTTCACATTTGTACAGTCCTTTGGGTATATACTGTACATACAACATGAAAGAATATTAATGATCAATGTGTTACTGGTTTTTCCAATGATACCTTACACAAAACCCGTTAGATACAGATTAGGATGTACACTGAGTCGGGGTACACTGAATAGTCAGGCCAGCTGAAACTCTCTGATACCAGAGCCCCTTGCTCTCTGGCATTGGGATGCTCTTAGGGTAACAGCATGTTTCTTCCTTCACAAGATTGGGGGCTCAAGGCCTAATAATGCTGTTCGTAGCATGTGGGAACAGAAGTCCACCAGCAAGATCAAAGCTTTAAACTGTACCCACTCTGTCTTTGGCTGTTAGAAATGAGAACTCTCTGAGGTTTGTATCTCCTCTTGTTGCACTAGCTGTACTGGCAAAAGTCTTCAGGAGTCCTCCCTACTGGGAGTCAGGTTCTGCCCCTCTACTTCTTGTTATTTATTATTAAGAGCATTTTAACTCAAATTATTTTATTGTGTGGTGATGCATTTTGTGACGGGGCTCTTCAACTGTCAACCTGATTTTTAGTATTTAAAAAATTAGCTGTGACAGGTACTATATTTGCACCGCAGCCCCCTGGCCAATTTTGTAGTCCTGCAGTTGCATTTCCTACATATTGAATGAAAACTCATCAACACATCTCAAAATAGGAATATTAAAGACTTGTAGCAAATTACCCAGGAAGTCTCTAGACAAGGAAACATTTGGCAAATAACATAAAATAATAAAAATGTGCAAGTAATTTGTAGGCTCTTCGTGGAGAGAGAACCATCACTGAGTACATTATTTGCTGCATGTTGTTCACTCAGATCTAAATATCAGTGGAGCTTGCCACCTGATATAAAGAAAGATGAGTACTGCAACAGTACAATCAGTTGGCTAAACTAGGGTGGGATTTTTAAAATTGTTGAACATTGTCCTAAATTTCCTCCCATTGAAGTCAATGGGTATTTTTCCATTGATATCAATGGGAGTGGGGTTAGGCTAACCTGGATCGTATCTGAAAAATCCCATCCCTAGTTTTGAAGAGTCTGGGCAATGGAAATATCTATGCTTCTTATTGACGTAAGTGTTTTTTAGGCTCCTTAGTGCTACATATGATTGCAGTTTGGCATTGCAACGTCAAAGGTACAGTGCTTGATCTCTTCACTCACTTATGACTTTTTTATATTCTATAAAGCAGCAACATTTTTAAACTGGATGGGGTAGCTGGATAGGACCTTTCCAAGTCTTTGCACATCTTCAGTTGACTGATCTTTCTTCAAAATATTTCTTATCGCCTGCTATTCCTGAGTGTTGGCTAAGTTGCAAAGTTAGCTGCAGTGTAGTGTTCAGAATTGGAGGGGTCAGATCTAAACCTGAGCAGTTGTATGGGTTACTCAGATCATTGATGTTTCAGAAAAACAAGGCTAACATAGACCTTAGTGTGTTTAACGGCCATGTGTCAGCACCACAGTTTGCCCCACTTGTGTCATTTGTTCAAACTTCCAGTAAGAAGACCAAGAACTGAATGATCTGATCCTCCTGCCCTGAGAAGTGGATGCCAAAGGTCACTGAGCTCTGACTAGGGAAAAGGTCTTCCTAGAATGGTTTGCACCCCTTCCACAGAGGGAGAGAAGATGATCCAAAGCTTTGGGTGCTAGCCTAGCCTAGCGTAGCCTGTGGGACGCCTGGGTTCAGTTCCCTCCTGTGCCCCAGGCATCCTGTCTGAGTTTGGTTAAGTCATTTAGTCTCTCGATGCTTCGATTCCCTATCTGTAAAATGGGAATAATAGCACGGCCTTTCCTCAGAGGAGTGTTATCAGGATAAATACATTAAAGATTGGGAGGTGCTTGGCTAGTCCAGTGATGGGGAGTTATAAGTACTGTAGGATGGAAGAAGCAGGGAATATCAGATGTCTCTGTGGCACAGTTTCCAACCCCACAGAGAGTTCCCTGCAGAATTGGGATGGGAGGAGGTGCTAATGCAAGGAGGTGTGTGCACAATACCCTCCAGCAGAGACTCCACTTATCTTGTCACTCTTATTAGGTGAGGGATCAATGTAGGATTAATTTTGGAAAAGTTTTGGGAGAGTATTTTAATTGCCTTGGCTAAGCTTTGGTTTTACCTCTTTATTGAAATTTTCTTGTATGCGTTGGCATCCTGGATCTCCCTATGGTGGCAGTGTTACAACAGCCAGGAAAGGCTGTGAATGGTGGCCTGCATAGTACACTAGGATTGTCATACACATGTTGGGTGAAATGCTGACCCCCATAATGACACTCCCACTTACTTCAGTGGGACCAGAATTTCACTCTTTGAGTCTGCTGCAATAGTTACCATAGCATTCTGCGTACTAACCATTATGAACAGTGGCTCCTAGCATCCCATATTGTCCAAGTGCTCCCAAGGCACTTTGCACCACCATGACAGGTCTGGTGTGTATCAGTATGCTTTATGTTGATCCATGGCTTGTATTGTTAATATGCTGGGCATTTCTCCTTCTGTCTTTGCAGTTAACAAGTATGTGGTCAGAGTGTTTACCGGAGACATTAGCGGCAGTGGAACAGATGCGGATGTCTTCATTAATATCTTTGGCGAGAATGGAGACACAGGTATTCAAATGCAAATCATTTCCTAAAATACTTTTCCTGCTCTGCCCTAGGCGAACCTGATATCTGAACAACAAACAGCACAATCTGGAAAATGCAAAATGATTTGGCTCCATGAAAGGACAACAAATGGCCCATCTAGTTTAGGATATTTTAGATCCATAATTTTCAGCAGGTGCAACAGCAGAACAGCTGGAATATGAACCAGGGTCAGGCTTTTCTACTGCTGTGTCATCTAACACAAAAATTCCTGGTATAGATACACGGGCATAGACCAATTCAACAGGGAAACAATCCTCTGAAATATCTGATGTTCCCATACATGAAGGGAAAGCAAAATATTGGCAATCCCTTTTGGGAAGCTGAGAGAAGAATTTTGTCCACACATATTCTTTCAAACTTTAATTGTCAACTATGATTGAATATCTGTCCATTTAAAGTGTGATCGTGTCACCATTTGTATCACCATTTAATTCAAATCAGCTGATAAGCTGCATTTATTTTGTGAAACAGAGGCTGTAGCAAAACATGATAGTATGCAGTTGATTTTAGTAAACATTATGTTTCATCTATAAGATCAGAATAATAATTAGAGATGAGCCCAAACCAACCCCTCACATCCACCTTACAGAAAAGTCTTCAAGACTTCACTGAAAAAATGAAATCCTTTCTATAGTTTAACTATCCTATAGAATTTAATACAGAAAGATATCACTTCTCTTGCATTACTCATAGACTCATAGACTTTAAGGTCAGAAGGGACCATTATGATCATCTAGTCTGACCTCCTGCACAATGGAGGCTACAGAATCTCACCCACGCACTCCTGTAACAAACCCCTAACCTATGTCTGAGTTATTGAAGTCCTCAAATCGTGGTTTGAAAACCTCAAGGTGCCAGAGAATCCTCCAGCAAGTGACCCGTGCCCCACACTGCAGAGAAAGGTTAAAAACCTCCAGGGCCTCTGCCAATCTGCCCTGGAGGAAAATTCCTTCCTGACTCCAAATATGGCGATCTGTTAAACCCTGAGCATGTGGGCAAGACTCACCAGCCAGCACTCAGGAAAGAATTCTCTGTAGTAACTCAGATCCCATCCCATCCAACATCCCATCACAGACCATTGGGCATATTTATCTGCTAATAATCAAAGATCAATTATTTGCTAAAATTAGGCTATCCCATCATACCATCCCTCCATAAACTTATCAAGCTTAGTCTTGAAGCCAGATATGTCTTTTGCCCCCACTACTCCCCTTGGAACGCTGTTCCAGAACTTCACTCCTCTAATGGTTAGAAACCTTTGTCTAATTTCAAGTCTAAACTTCCTAGTGTCCAGTTTATATCCATTTGTTCTTGTGTCCACATTGGTACTAAGCTTAAATAATTCCTCTCCCTCCCTGATATTTATCCCTCTGATATATTTATAAAGAGCAATCATATCACCCCTCAACTTTCTTTTGGTTAGGCTAAACAAGCCAAGCTCTTTGAGTCTCCTTACATAAGACAGGTTTTCTGTTCCTCGGATCATCCTAGTAGCCCTTCTCTGTACCTGTTCCAGTTTCGATTCATCCTTCTTAAACATGGGATACCATAACTACACACAATATTCCAGATGAGGTCTCACCAGTGCCTTGTATAACGGTACTAACACCTCCTTACCTTTACTTGGAAATACCTCACCTGATGTATCCCAAAACTACATTAGCTTTTTTAACGGCCATATCGCATTGGTGTCTCATAGTCATCCTGTGATCAACCAATACCCCGAGGTCCTTCTCCTCCTCTGTTACTTCCAACTGATGTGTCCCCAATTTATAACCAAAATTCTTGTAGTTAATCCCTAAATGCATGACCTTGCACTTTTCACTATTAAATTTCATCCTATTACTATTACTCCAGTTTACAAGGTCGTCCAGATCTTCCTATATGATATCCCGGTCTTCTCTGTGTTAGCAATACCTCCCAGCTTTGTGTCATCCGCAAACCTTATTAGCACATTCCCACTTTCTGTGGAATGGTTCTTAAACATCTGTTGAAAGGATCTCATTCCCTATTAAATTCTATCAGCTTTTAGAGTAATTAATGTAGAATACTATTGGTTTTATCCCTGTTCAATTCTTCAACACTTTTCCATAAAAGCCAACTCCTTTGAGTTCAGAGGTGTTGAAAATCCAAACTTGCACATAACTCCTCTCTTTATAGTGGTCTTGAGTAAAATTCAGAATCCAAAAGCCCCTGAGCTTTGAGGCATGGTAAATCTGGAATTCTGCAGCTTGTATCTACCCCTAAAAGTATTTTAAATGGTTGGATAGACTTTTAAAAGCAGAACTATTTGAAATGTTGCAATAGAGAAAATAAAAGACCACCCAATCATCTATCTTTGGAAACTTCTGAGTGAGGTAACTAACTGTCATAGGGTGACCTGTCCTGGAGCACCCTCCTACAGCAAGCCATTATATGACAGGTGTGCCTGCCTCAGTTTCCCTTTCACACAGGTGCACTTGCTTAAGTAGTACCTCTATTTAGGGCCAGTTTATTACCAAAACAATGCCCCGTAAGAGTCCCAAATATAGTTTACTTCTCACACTCACTATATATAGTCCTTAAAACTCTGTTCTTCCCTGTGGGAATCCCTCCAGCCTCTCTGCTGGGAGTCCTTCCATACCATACCGCAGTAACTTCTGCCACACCTGGGCTCTTCGTCACACACCTCCTGTCCTTTTGTCAGGACAGCCGCCACCCCTCAGCCCCTCCAGGTGGGGTGCAACCCCACTCTTCCCAGTGAGAACTCTCCCTGTTGCTGTGCTGGGAGCCCTTCAGCCCTCTGACTTCAGCTCAGGCGTGTCCGCCGGTAAGTCTCTCCGCTGCTTCCCTGCCGTCAGCCCTCTCTGGCCCTTGGCTCCAGCTCTCCGACGTGAAAGCCAGCAGTCAACTCCCTCTGCTGTTCTGCCTTCAGCCCTCCAGCCCTGGCTTGGGGAAATCAGCCAGCAAAACCCACTTGCTGCTCTCCTGCTTTTGTGTGTGCTGAAGGAATGGTGCTACATCATTGTAAAGTTCCCTGTCTTCTACTATCCACACTGTATAGAAGCAGTGTTTTGGTACTGGTTGATTTAGTCATAACAGTAGCGTTGCTAGACAGAGATTTTTGTAAATGTATAAATATGTACTGAGACCTTCACCAACTTTTTCCCATCTCAATCACCTGTCCCTGTGCTGTTGTTTTGCTTAGGGGAGAGGAGACTGGACAATGACAAGGACAACTTTGAAAAGGGAGCAGAGGACAAGTTCACCCTTGATGCTCCAAATTTGGGAAAGTTACGGAAAATTACCATAGGCCACAATAACAAGGGTGGCTCTGCCGGCTGGTTCCTTGACAAGGTTAGTTATTCCTTATGAGACAGTTAATTAAGGCTGCACTGGGACCAAAATGTCTAACTTCTCATCTACTCACTGGTTCGATACCAATAGACCCAAATACTCACTGGTAATTTTGTCATTCAAGTTTCTTGTTACTCAGAAAAGTGTGGGTGAAGCATTGAGCATTCAAAGCTAATAACCACACCAAAATCTTTGGAGATAATTGACGTTTAAAACTGCAAATCTGGTGTTGACAATGGTATGTGAAGGGCAAGTGCAGGTGTTATAGCAGAAACTTCTCTTTCCCGCCCTGCCAGTGAATTCAGCCATGTCCTGCAACACTCTAGTTTTGAGCCTACTCTAAATAGTTGGTCCAATAAAAGATATTACCTCACCCTCCTTGTCCCTTTAATGTTCTGGGACTGGCACAGCTATAACACTGCATATATTCTAAACAGAGATGCTCAAGCATGTGACCAAAAAACAGAGGCGTTGAGTTTCTGAATTCCTGGGGGGCACTTGATCCCTGCTCTAGCCCAGGCCTCGCCCCCACTCCATCCCTTCCCTCAAGCCCCCCCGCCTCTTCCTGCCCCTGTTCCTTCCCTCCCCCCGTGCCTTCTGCACAGCACTGAACAGCTGATCACCAGTGGGGGGGAGGTGCTGGGGGGATGGGAAGGAGCTGATCGGCGGGGCTGTGAGTGGGTACTGAGCACCCACTGTTTTTTTTCCATGGGTGCTCCAGCCCCAAAGCACTTACAGAGTCAGTGTCTATGCCAAAAATGGAAACCAGGTTGTAACTCACCATTGACTTGACCTAAGTCAGTGTTTGGGCCCTGGAGTGCAGAGGTGTAAGTACTCTGCACCTTCTAACATCAACTCTCCCCACTCACTGCTCGCCTCACTCGTTCAGTGAAAGGCCTGTTAATGTGACTCACATTTGTGGCAAACACTTATTATTTTACAGGCCAGTGCAAGGTCCAGGCACCACTGAGCTCCCATATAATCCCTCAAAATAGTTTAGTGGTACAAGGGCACGCTATAGAGAGTATACAGTTTAGTGTGTCTTGTTTGAGTGAAAACTGTTGCATGATCATTTGCATGGGAAATGGAGGGGGTGGGGGTTAAATGGGCTACTAACTTTTCTCTGGACTTGGCTACCCTGGAGAGTTGCAGCGCTGGTGAGGGGGTTACAGCGCTGCAACTCAGGATGTGGCCACACTTGCAAAGCACAGCCAGCGCTGCAACTCCCTGGTTGCAGCGCTGGCTGTACACCCAGTCGTGCCTCAGGTGTAGCGATTCCAGCGCTGGTGATGCAGCGCTGGTCAGCAAGTGTGGACACCACCAGCACTTTTATTGGCCTCCGGGGTATAAGGAGGTATCCCAGAATTCTTGTCCACAACAAACCGGAAGAAAGGGGGAGCTCGGAGTTCAGCCAAACTGCTTATTTAAAAAACAAACACAGCTCCTGTTTGCTGAGCCAGCGGAGGCAGGCAGGGGAATTACTTTGGAATGTTCACAGCTGTTTGCTTGAAGAGAGAAACAGCACGCTCACACGGCAGAGGGGGAGGGGGAACTCCATGTTGAACAGATGCTTATCTGGTCTGACGGCTATTTAGGAGTGCATAATTTGCATTTAGTGAATAAGAGAGGGGTGGGGAAAGGGGTCAGAACTTTTAAAATGATTGAAGGTAGGCACTGTGTGTCTTCCAGTCCTTAGAACTTGCAAGGCAGGGAGCTGAGAACAGTGTCAGCTCCAAAAATCCACTCTCTCTGTCTCCCCCACTCTCCCTGTCACATTCCACCCCACCCCCCTCTTTTGAAAAGCACGTTGCAGCCACTTGAATGCTGGGATAGCTGCCCACAATGCACCACTCCCAACAGCGCTGCAAATGTGGCCACACTGCAGCGCTGGTAGCTGTCAGAGTGGCCACACTGTAGCGCTGGCCCTACACAGCTGTACGAACACAGCTGTAACTACCAGCGCTGTAGAACTGTAAGTGTAGCCATGGCCTCTGTGTCTGCTAATGTGCTCACTGCTTTTACTCCACATGACTGCAGCTCACCACCTTCTTTGTGCAACCAAAGGACCTCTCATTAACAGTTCTCCTTAGAAGTCCCTGTTTGATTTCTTTCCTCTCCAGCCCCAAATGCTCACTGAAGCTAATGGCAAATCTGTCATTTGGAGCATTTGTGACAGGGGCACAGCAAGTGAGTCAAATTGCTGGACCTCTTACAATATAGAAAACTTACCCATGCAGTAAGTATACCGCATCTGGGCAGATTAACAGAAATCATCCGTGCTATTTCAGAGCACGTTTAGCTCAAGTGGGTCCAACTACTACAGAGCACAATATAGGTATCATTCTAAAAGGTGAGCTGCAGTCAGTGGGAATTGTAGGTTCCCATATCAGAAAATCATGTGGAATGTTTTGCCTGCAGATCCACCCTGATTTATTTTCAGTAATTCCAGGCATAGCTATAATCCTTGTGTAGGAGATCTTCAAGGAACACCTCTTGTAGGTGCTGCAGGACATGGTGTTGGTGATTCAACAGATGACACATTTCCTGCTGAGTTATTA
This sequence comes from Gopherus evgoodei, assembly GCF_007399415.2. NCBI lineage: Eukaryota > Metazoa > Chordata > Testudines > Testudinidae > Gopherus > Gopherus evgoodei. The sequence goes on from NC_044327.1 coordinate 123,768,630, forward strand.
CTGAACCAACTCCCCAAATTGAAGTTAGGGAGCTCTGCACTAGATGGTGTCATTGCTCAGATGAGATGGAAAACCATGGTTATAATCTAGTGACTATTATATATATTAAAAAGGGTCCTGATTAACACTGAAGTTATATGGTAATGAATATCATTGTAATTTGTCCTAAGCCAAACTTTATAACCCACACCATTCACCCTTGAAACTTTTTGTATGTTTAGTTTACTTATGCACTCATTAAGTAGTTCATCTACCCAAACATGATCCAGTGATAACAGCACAGGTTACTTAAATGCTTGTTTAACAACTTGCAAAATAATTACCTTTGATATCTGGGTGATATGAATCATTCCCACATCTTACCGTAATATGCACCATTTTGGAAACATGGACAGACATAAAACACAAAGAAATATAGAGGAAAAATGTTAATAAAATAGCTGTGTCTTCTTTCAAAGCTTCACCAGCATGACCTTATTGGTTGTCGTTTGCATTGGGATCATGCCCAGAGTCCCCCAGCTGTGCATATAGAGACAGCCCCTCCCCTGAAGTGCTAACAATCTAAATAGACTAGACAGCCAAAGAGTGGGGAAGAGGAAGTATTATTATTCCCAAATTTGCAGATTAAGCAATTCGTCCAAGGTCACACAGGAAGCCTATGGAAGAACTGGGACTAAAGCATAGTGTCAAAGTGTCAATTCAGTGCCTTGACCTTAAGACCAATTTTGCTGTCTGCCTGACTCTGCCTTTTCTTGGGGTCTTGTTGTATGGTTCACTCCAGTTAGCTGTCTCTCCCCACTGCAAGGGTTGCAAAAAGTCTGCTTTTCTAAACTGGCTTGCCCCAGTTACTAGTATTGTTTTATTTGCTTTGTGCCAGCAACATGTTTGGTTCCTGTCAACTTGTCAGAGTTAAGAGTCTCAAATCACAAGGCTCATTCTAATTCAAGATGCAGAAGCTAGGCAGCCCTTTCATCCATTTGTTGCTGGCTCTAGGGATGGTCCAGCAAGGTGCCAAGTTTCTTCATCTTGGGGGTGCTCAGGCTTTGTAGGACTGAGCCCTTGGAGAAGAAAATTAAAGGATAGAAGGTGAAATGAGATAACAGTGATTCCAGTTCAATCGAGTCATTCCTTAGAACGGCACTGCAGGATGTTTTATAACAGAAGATAAACACTGATATAACTCACTCAGAGTTCGAACTCCTGGTATTCTCCTATCAGATAATAAAAGGTTAAAGAGTATTTAGATAACTTGAATATATTGCCATCAGCAGGGCCTGATGAATACACCCTAGAGTGCTGAAGGAATCAGTGTCTGAACCATTGGCAAAAAGGCAATTACTGTACTATTGTGGGTTGTATTACTAGGAATATCACATATAAAACAAGTCAGATAATTATTCTGCCCTGTTTAGCATGTTTAGGTCTAAAGCATGTGAAAGTTCAGAGGAGAGCAAGAAAGATGATTAAAGATCTGGAAAATAAGAGCTGTGAGTAAAAAGTTAAGTGAACTCAGCAAATTCTTTTTGGAGAAAAACAGACTGAAGAGAGATGGGGTTAACTGCCTGCAGATGTGTGAATAGATTTTATAAAGGGGACAACAAGAACAGAACGGGAAACTCTTCATTGTAGGGAAGAGGTAAAATGTAGGTTTGGTACCAGAAAACATAGAGAGAACACGCAGCCACTGGGCCAAGCTCTAAAAGAAGGTTTTGGAATTGTTTTCACTGGAAACACTCGAAGATAGGCTAGATTACACTCCTGTTTGTGAGAGATGATTTAGGAGTAACGAATTCTGAATTCAGTTTTGCACATTTACAGGGAGTTGGACTAATTGACCCAGTAAAGTTTCTTTTGGACCCTGCTGAAAATTGTTTAAATAGGTCCAGATCCAAAGCCAATGGAATTCAGTAACTTCATTGTTACTATAGCCGAAAGAGAGTGTGTGTAAAAGAGTCTGTGACCCAGGAACAACAAAGCAAAGAACTGAAGCATGCACTTGCAGTTCTAGCATAAAGACGACTCCAACCGGAGTCCTTCCTACTGTATTGAGTGGAGGTCTGAGTCCATCATGTTTAACTCAAGCTCAGCTAAAACTGGAGAGTGCGTTTGTTAAATCTGTGTCAGATGGTTCTTGCTTGAAGAAGTGCATGAAGGGTTGGATGCTCTTGAGGCTAAGCCATGGGACTAGGGGTTGAGGCTGTTTGGTTCTATTCCTCACCCTGCCACTGATTCTTTATGAGAATTTGGGTGATTCAATCACATCTCACTCTCCTCATCTTTAGAATAGAGATAATACTTCCTGTCCACACAGGTGTACTGGAAAGCTTAGATGAAGGTTTGTAAAAAGTGCTGCAAGTTTCTTAGATGGAAGGCAACAGAGGTTACATGTGTGTGTGTGTGTGTGTGTGTGTGTGTGTGTGTGTGTGTGTGTGTGTGTATATTGCACATACAAAAACTATGTTAAAAGAGCAATAAGATTGCAAAGTCAAGTACTCAAAAATTAAGAAATGTTAGAATTAAGATTGTGCAACCTTAATTCTGCCCTCATTGTATTTATGCATTAGTACTTAACATAATATAGCACTTATATCTTCAAAGCACAGCTTCCATTGATTTCAAAGGCAGCTGTGAGTGCTCAGCGCTACTGCAAACCAGATTCTATTTGGGCACCCAGAAAATAAGGAACACACAATTAGTGGCATTGGTTAAAATGATTTCCCCAGCGTTACCCAGGAACTCTGTGGCAGAGGCAGAGATAAAATCCAATTCTCCGGGGAAGCTTCAACTGCCTTAACCATAAGACCATCCTTTCTCATCTTGCAATGCTCTGCCTCATTTACTACAGACCTTCCAACTTCTACAACAATTGGGGCAGGGATCCTACAGACAATAGCTTCCTTAACTAAGCAACCCCAACTCATCCCCAGTACTGTGGAGCTGTGGGAACTGAAATTATGCAAAGTCTTATAACTTGGCCAAATTTGGATGTTTTTTCATGGGCACAGCAAAAGGCACATTCTTGACACAAAGGTCATACACTCCTGCCAAATTGCAACCCCCTCCACCAAAGCATGGTGTCGCTAGAATTCCCCAACAAAATGGTGGTAAGAATGTTTTTTAAATGACAAAATAATGTACTTCCCCTATTCTCTGAAACAGCTGTACCATTTTCTTTGCTGAAACTTCAAAGAAAAAGAAAAAGAAAAAGAATGACCCTTTGTCAGACACGCAGCATAGAAAATTTCAGGCCAAACAGTTAAAATTTGACCAAGTTATAAACAACTGAAAACATGGTTTTATAATGGCAAGCTTAAGTATAGGCATCACTGCCTCCCCTGCCTATAAAATAAGTAAAGAAATAGAACAGGGGTAGGCAACCTATGACACGGGTGCCGAAGGTGGCACGTGAGTTGATTTTCAGTGGCACTCACACTGCCCGGGTCCTGGCCACCGGTCCTGGGGGCTCTGCATTTTAATTTAATTTTAAATGAAGCTTCTTAAATATTTTAAAAACCTTATTTACTTTACATATAACAATAGATTAGTTATCTATTATAGACTTATAGAAAGAGACCTTCTAAATATGTTAAAATGTATTACTAGCGCACAAAACCTTAAATTAGAGTGATTAAATGAAGACTTGGCCCACCACTTCTGAAAGGTTGCTGACCCCTGAAATAGAATATAAATTCACCATAACCTCAGCTGGTGTTGATTTCCTGATTTACACCAGTGGAGGATCTGACCCAGTTTTTTGAAGCCTAGGTAACGTGACTGTTGGTACACTAGAACTGTATTATCTCACTCTTTAGTACCATTACTGGGGTCTAAATCAAAGTTTGCCATTTAAACTGATAAGTGGGAACAGAAAATGAAGACCAGAGCCCTGGGGAATCCCTCTGATAAGTGGAACAGACCGCAGGAAAAGGAGCATCATTAGGATACTATAAATAGTCCCTGCATGACATAGACTTTAGAGCCACTTAGTTTAGGTCAGTGGTGGCACAGACACTGGGGAAGTGACAAGGGGCAGCCAGAAACTAACCCTCCCCTTTACAGCAGCAATCAGAAAGATAGTTGTGAACATAAATAAAGCCGTTTCTGAGCTGTGAGCTTGACATGAAATCTAGCTGGAATGTAAGCTGCCCCGAGTTCGAAGGTGCAGGGTAAAACATCACAGGATTTGTTTTTCTCCTTGTGCTGTTTTTCCCAAAGTGTTCTATGATCTAGTAAAGGAAGCTTTGTCAGACCCAGACACACACAGTAAACATCTCTGGTCGTTCCTCACACGCTTCCCGAGTTGTGGATGTTGCTGTCTAGTTGTTTATGCTCAGAGTGAGCTTGCCAGCTCTAAATATAAAATGAAATGAGAATAAAGAGAAGTATAAGAAAAGTATTAATTTATAAGCGAGGGCTTCTAACCATTGATACTCATATCGTGTCTGCTGCTGGGCACTGCTATTATAGACACCTCCAGTCCACATGTACCTTAATGGAGCAGTCTTTTTTAGGATCCAGTGCATTGCTGCTGCTTGATTTCCCAGCATGCATTACCAGCCAAACTCTGGAGATAAGCTCCCTTTCGGGTTTGACTATATGCCATTAGAACCAGAGGCATCTGGCACTACCAGCTACAACCAAAGTCTTAGATCAGGGGTCGGCAAACTTTTTAGCCTGAAGGCCACATCGTGGTATGGAAATTGTATGGAGGACCAGCTAGGGCAGGGGATTAGAGTGCATGGGGGGTGGGGAATGAGGGCTGTGGCTGGCAGTGCAGACTCTGGGGTGGAGCTGGGGATGAGGGGTTTGAGGTGCAGGAGGGTGCTCCGGGCTGGGATCAAAGGGTTTAGAGGGCAATCAGGGCTGGGGAAGGGGGTTGGGGCATGGGAGTGGAGTGCAGGATGGGGCATGGCTCAGGAGTGCGGGATCTGGGTGGGGCTTACCTGAAGTAGCTCCTGGAAACAGCAGCCCGTCCCCACTCTGGCTCCCACACAGAGGTGAGACCATGCCACTCTGCATGCTGCCCTGGCTGCAGGCATCACCCCAGCAGCTCCTATTGGCCATGGTTCCCAGCCAATGGGAGCTGCAGAGCCGGTGCTTGGGGCAGGGACAGCGTGCGAAGCCCCCTGGCTGCTCCTGCTTCTTGGCATTGTGTGGAGCTGCTGCATGCGTGGAGTGGAGCAAGGCATGCCCCGATCCTGCTCCCCAGCTGGGAGCTTGAGGGCCAGATTAAAAGGTCCGACAGGCCAGATGTGGCCCACGGGCCGTAGTTTGCCTATCCCTGTCTTAGATAAATGATAAAGTTGGGAATCGCGGGTGGATTTTGGAATAAATTATTCTCAGACTCTCTCTTCCTCTGGCCTTGAAGGCTGAGGGAAATACAGCAAGAACAGTCTAGCCTGGAGAGCAAATCTTATTCACTGAAGACATTCACCAGCAACATGAGTGACGATTCATGTCTAGCAGAAAATCTATTATCCTCTGATGGTATAAAACATTGCAGTAACACTATAGAAATTTACCAGTGTTTTGCAACAAAGGACATAGTAATTGTCATATCTGATCAGACTAAGTTTTTGTCTAGTCTAGTATCCTGCCTCTGGTAGTAACAGATGTTTCAGCAGAAGGTCAAGAAATTGCAAAATTGGTAAGAATGGCCTTTCTGGCCATATAGGTGTGGTGTTTAGATGTGCTTGTAATTAATAGAACTGGGAGCACTGGCTGCTGGAAGTCTGAAAGGATAGGAAACAGGAAGCATGGGGGAGGAGTTGAGGAGGCCGGGTGAGAGTTACAGAGTGTGCAGCAGCAGCTTGGTAAAGAGGTTTCCACTGTAAAAATAAAGTCCTGTTGAAGTTTGTTAGTACCTTGCCTGCTTGATAAAACAATAGGGGAAATTCTTTCCTTGGCTCATCAATGTGGAACATATTTAGTGGGCCTGGAAGCCAAGTCCTACCTAACTGATGGAGGATAGGTCCATCAGCGACTGTTAGCCAGGATGGGCAGAGATGCAAAACCATGCTCTGAAGTGTCCCTATCCTCTGTTTGCAAGACGCTGGGAATGAGTGACAGGGGATGGATCACTTGATGATTACCTGTTCTGTTCATTCCCTCTAAAGCACCTGGCACTGGTCACTGTCAGTAGACAGGAAACTGGTCTAGATGGACCTCTGGTCTGACACAGTATGGCATTTTTATGTTCTAACTAGCAGCTGTTTCTGCTGTAGGTTCACTGCCTCCATTGCAGCCGGAAGGTGCAGAACTGTGAAAGGAGGAAGCTGCTAGTTCAGTAACGGAGTCACTGGGTGAAATTTTCTGGCCTGTGTTATGCAGGGGGTCAGATTAGATCTACTGTCCCTTCTGGCCTTAAAATCTGTGAAAAAAATCTTTGAAAAAGGCGTCATCATGGAGCTACCAGTTTAGCTGCCACCCAGACTAAGGATAGAGAGAAGGCAGCCAGCTGACTCTAGAGAGGAGTAAAGCAGGCCAGCCAGATAGTACTGTTGTCAAAGGCCGCTGAGAGCTCCAGTAGGGGGCAGATTCTGACAAAGTTCACTAGGCAAAATAGCCACATTAAAAGGTGATGTATGTGCTGTGTGCTGACTTGCTGCAACTCTCTGTCAGCCACAGTTGTGGAGAAGATGGTTTCATCTTGTTCTCTGATAAATGTATTTTAAGTAGGTAAAACAGAATGGACAACTCAAATGCTGCACCTCCACTGCACTCTTTGGTCTCCTCTCCGTGTAACGCCTCCCTTCGCTTTAACTTCATGTCGGTCACAAACTGTCTCCTCTTTTCCTAGGTAATCATCGAAGACATTGGCAATAAATCTGTGTACGAATTCCCAGTTGGTCGCTGGTTTGCGTTGGATGAAGATGATGGGAAAATCCAGCGGGACATTCTTGTGGGAGGAAGTGAGGCCACAGGTAAAAACAGTGGGCCTGATTCTGGGGCTGGGGGTGAAGAGAACTGAGGAAGGAGCAAAGGTTTAAATAGGATTAAAATGAGTTCCAATAAGTGGAGCGTAGGAAGTGAATGTCCACCTCCAACATGGTCATAAGGGGCAGGTCATTCACATAGCTGGGTTAAGGTTGGAGAGGCAGATATAGAGAGGCAGAGTCCACTCCTTCATAGTTCTTGGACCATAGGGACCTGTGCTGTGTGGAGATCTCTAGCTATGCCCCGTTTAGAAGTTAACATGCCATGTTTGTGATTCACCATGGAGACCTGCTGTGGACCAGACATCTGTGACATTCCAGTCCTCCGGCGCCCAGATCACCAAGCATAGTAGATGCATGACATGTGCATTGACATAGGTCAGGAAGCACCAGCATCAGCAGATTCTAGGCTGATGGCTAATGGAAGGATCCAGTGTATCATGTTGACCATGTGCCTTCAGAATGTGGGTTAACAATGCCAAATGGCTTAATTATTTATCCGAGTAACTGATTAAAAAGCTCATCGATCAATTTTATGCTTGATACTATTGCCTGGGAAGCAGATCTCCTTTTACAACGCATAAGATTCAATTCCAAACTCTAATATTGACTTTATGATTGTCTAACTTAATTAGAATACAGACAGACAAATGCTTTATTGTTGTTTGAGGAAATCTGAGCTCCTAAGGTTTGATAAAGATGCTCTATTTGCATAAAACGCGCCAACATACAAATGTTAATGTAACTTTTAAAAAGACATGACTGTTTATAAAACACCAAGTTCTGAAGTTCCTATTTAAGCAAAAATCGCCATTCACGTTTGAGCTAGTTAACCTGAGCAAGGACTGCAAGGCTGGGCCCAAAATATTTATGTGCACATCTTGGAACATTCTTATGGTAGTAGAAATGTTTCCTTACTTATTAATGGAGGTTAGGTGTGAACATATGTGTGGGAGCCAGGAGTGGCTAAATTCTAATAATTCCAGCTAGGCATTGACTCTGTCTGTGACATGGATGTCTCTAAAGTGACATTTTCAGATTTTTTTCAATGGACGTGGAAATTGCCGTGCTGGATCAGACCAGTGGTTCATCTAGTTCTGTAACCTGGAGCTGATTTTCAGTGGCACTGAAGATCTACAGGTCCACTTCACTTCACTTAGAACTTTTGGTGCTCAGCTCCTCTGAAAAGCAGGTCTCTCTTACTTAGGTGATTAAATATGGGTCTTGGTACTTAACATCAGGCACCCGCATTTGAAAAAGTTGGTATTGACAACTATGCCTCAGTCTCCTAGCTCTTAAAGTGAGGTAATCTCTGTGCCTACCTTGTGAAATGTAATGCAGAACACGCTGAAGATGTTAGATACATGTTCAGTATTTTTGATTTAACTTAATTGTTACAGCAAGAATGTCAGAACCACTGAACTTCAGCTCAGGGTTCTTTCTTTCTGGGACCCTGTAGCAGAGAGGCTATCACCATATGTGTACTCCTGCTGGAATATATGAAGTTATATAAGATTTAGCTGTGTGTTTTATCTGAAGACACCATGGCATGAAAAAAACATATTTACAGTGCACTGCATGGAGGTTGAAAACAAAACACCCTGCCAGAAATCGATGCAGCAATGAACCACATTCTAAGTCAAGTCAAAAATTGTTACTTTCACTTTTTTTTCTTTCTAACTGAGTCTCATTCTTTTGTGAACCCCTCAGGTATTGTTTACAATGTTGCTGTAATGACAGGGGATGTCAGAGGGGCTGGCACTAACTCCAAGATCCACATAATCCTGCATGGCTCTAAAGGTTTAAAGAACAGTGGGAAGATTTTCTTGGAAGGAGGTGAATTTGAACGTGCCAGGACAGATCTATTTAACATTGAGATAGCAGCTCTTCTCAGCCCCCTGAGCAGAGTCACAATTGGGCATGATAACTGCGGTGTCAGTTCTGGCTGGTTTTGTGAGAAGGTGAGAACAGGTCAATGTCTTTAGGCAACTGTCAAATTATTTCTCCTTTGCAGTCTGCCCTGGACAACCAAATCAGTTTTAAAATTCTACTTTTATTTAGATTACAATATCTCCAGTGTATTAAGTCAATATTATGCATAATGCATGCTACGAGACTGATTGCCACTAATATATGTTAGATGCATAAATCAATCCCTCATTAACTGGGTCAATTGCTCGTTTGCTGTCACGAAGATAGAGATTATTTTCTGCTCAGCACAGAAGCACTGTTAGATGTTTGCATAATGCGTATTGCAGAAATGCAATTTTGTGTTGTATTCAGAGCTTCAAAGTTAAGATTCAGAATCAAACTTGCCCATCGTTTAGGGGCTGTGATGATCTTGGTTTTGGATGGGTCCAGAACAGGGAAAGGGGTCAACCACATCAGTTTGTTAGGGGTCCAAATCTGGGCTTTTCAGATCTATGGGTTTGTGTCTATGCCCATGTGTTCTGCCATGAGATTGTCAGCTCTTAATCCTAGTTTACCAATAAAGGGACAACTTTCCCTCTAGATGATGGAAGGCCATGCAGTTTCTCTGGGAAGTGATGTAGCAGTGGAGACACCTGAATCATTTGCATAACTTGGGTCTCCTGCCAATCACTGAAAAGTGTGGCTGCCTGACCCTCAGTCCACTTGGGCTGTTGAATTGAAAATGAAAGATGCATGCAACAGGCCCCTGTCATTCACTTCAGTGGCTCCTGTTACATCCTGCAACCCCCACTTCCCAAGCCCATGTCTTTGGAGGATGAGCAATTGACCCTTTTCTCCCTCCAGGCTCTACAGTAGTGTTTGGCCTCTTCTTGGTAGGTACATGTCAATGCACCCTAAGAAGGATCTTCTGGGGAGTAGGAGGGCAGAAACTATTTGTTGCACTCATAATTGGACAAGAAACAGCCTGTTGTTTTTTTCTGATGACTTCCCAAAGAGCCTAACTTTCCCCAGAGGACTCACAACTCCTTGCTCAGTTGTTGCCTGAGCTGTGGCAGGTTTCAGACATCCCTAATTTGGGCTGCTAGTGAAAGGAAATGGATAACTGGACTTTCTTTTCTGGACTTCTTTTCCTAGGTGGTGGTTTATTGCCCATTCACTGGCATTGAACAAACCTTTCCTTGTGGGAAATGGCTGGATGAAGATGAAGGAGATGGACTGATAGAACGGGAGCTCTATGAAATGGTCTCCCTGCGCCAGAAGAGACTAAAAAGTATGTATAGTGGCAGACGGCACAAGCAGATTCCTTCTACCCTCAAATTTGCATGCTACCTATCCGGGCACAGTACAGGTAGACTCTTCTGCAAGGCAGAGGACTAGGTAATGCAGTGATCAAAGCTCTCAGGTCTTGCTTTAATTCCAGATTGAGACATTCAGATGGATGTGGGTTTGGGGATTTCAAGAAATTAAACTTTTAAAATATTGTAAAGGAATGCACCAGTTTCCTTATGTAGGGGAATTATGGGCTTCTTAGGTTGAGTCACGGCATGAAGAGTCCCTATAGTGCTTTTACACTGTAGGCATGTTAGTTCTAGAGTTGTTCTCCCTATAATATTAAAACCTGCTCTGCTAGTGAAGCTGAATATCTCCCTCCCTACCCCCACCCCAGTGCATCCTAAAAAAATGGAGAAGAGGAAAAATAAAAGAAGCAACCAACTATGTTATTGTCGATTTTACACAAACCTTATTTTTCACTTAGGGTGGGTGGGACAGAAGTAAAAAGTCCAATCATATTTTGTCATCTTGACCAACTGCAGAATGTGCCTCTCCAGGTAGCAAAATTAAGCATTTGATCCCCCTGCATTAGAGGGAGGCAGGCTGAAATGCATTTGGCTAGGCACGCCATTCCATCTAGCAGAGGGCAATACGGTTCAAGACCTGTGTGGTGTCTTTGCAGCAAGAAGGGAGTTCCTGCTATTTCACCTGTATTAGAATGTACATGTAAGTAAAAGGTTTTAATTAGCAAAATAGATGCTATTTAATCAGGATGCCTCTGTGGATTCCAGTTTGTCCTGTTTAAGCAGCAGTTCTATGTAAACTAAGTTTATCTAAATGTTATTTAATGTTATCCTCGCATTATGTCTCTCACGCAGTCCATTTAACTAAAGCATTTATGACCTTTAACTGCCATATTATCAGCTCTGATTGTTATTGACAGGGTAATTCCCTGGTTGCCATTGTATGCGAGATGGGCAGAGAATGTTAGCCTTGAGAAATCTGTGCCCTTTAAATGCCACATTAAAGAATTGTAGAAGCTGGAGATGGGGAAAACCTATTATGTCATCCAATCCATCAGCTTGCCAGTGCAGAATTGTTCCCTACTGTACATGTATTGGAGTATTGTTCAAACTCATTTTAAATATCCACAGAGACAAGTCTGCCTGCGCTGCTTTTGGAAGAGTATTCCACAGACTAATAGATCTCACTGTTGAGAAGCTTTTCTTGCTAGACAACCAAATTTTTTCCTTCCTTAATTTCATTCTAGAACCCTTTGCACCGAATGATTCCTGTCTCTCTTTGGTGTTTATATCCAGAAGAATCTCTGCTCACCAAACCCTACTTATGAGAACGTCCTTGTTAGACAAACACCCAGATGTGTAGGGAGGTTTAGACAGGGGATGAGTAGGGTAACAGAGTGAAGGCTTCAGATTTATAGAGCCACTAAGATCTGCAAAGATGTGGCAAATGCTTGGGGAACTCCTAATCCCCTCTGACAGCTCCATCCAGACTCTGTGCTTGGTTCCTTCTTCTTTGACCCCTTTACTCCCTTGGCAACCAAATAATCACTGGGTTTTGCAGTCTGTTACTGTCCAATTTTTAAGTTCTTGGCTAATTTAATTTTACAAATTACACACATGCAATGTACAACTACAGTAAGGCATGGTTCTATGCCACGCTAAGTGTTGTATACTACTGTTATACCGAAGATAACTCAACCAATCAACACCTTACTTTACAGCTAATTTGTGTGCAACAATTTCATTGGTTGAGTGGACTGCACACATGATGGATTACTTGGCCCATGTACCCAACTGCCACACACAGAAGTCAGTGCAAATCATCCAACATAACCAACCTCACCTAGACACATATCGAAACAATCATTCAAACAACAATACAACCAGCACACACATATAACCCTTACCACAGCACACACCCCTTATTCGCCACCTGCATAAATCCACATAATTCTCCCACCATACCACAAACCTCATAGAACAACACAACCTTCACACACTATAACCGCAAACTCACATAGTCCCTCACCACAGCACACACCCCTCATTTTCTACCCACACAAATCAACACAACGCAACCCACACACAAAACAACCCAACTACTCACACAACAGCACAACCAGCACACAAAATAACCCCACACATCACTCTGAAGCCTAGATTGTCTGTAAAGTCAATGTGAAGTGATGGAAACAGACACAAGCATGGCTGGGAGCCCTTTTGGTCTGTTACTGTCCAGTTTTTCAGTTCTCAACCATTTTTGGCCCTTTGCACACGTGACTTTAAAAATTACACCAGTGCAACAGCACAGACTTTCAGCTGCTACTTATAGTTTAAAGGGAGTCACATGGTTACATCTCCATGCAATGCATGGAATGTTATTCCTGTATGACTATAGATACCTGGTTATGTATATGCCTAAGAGGATAAAAGGCCTGAATTTTCCTCATATAAACACCCAGCCTCCTCTTGTTCTAGTGAAGTTATAGGAATGTTTTTACCACTGTGTTTTGATATTTTTCTTGGCTGTTTTGTTTATAAAATGGTTTGAATCTTCTTTGTAGAAAACCCCTGGTCACTTTGGATCTGGACAAGTGACATTAAGAATGCAGGGACAGATGCCAGCATCTTTTTCCAGATTTACGGAGACAAGGGGAAGTCAGATGAAATGAAACTGGACAACAATTCAGACAACTTCGAATCTGGACAAACTGACAAGTTCACGGTCAGAACTTTGCATTTGTGGCAGAAAGACTTGACTGTGGTTCTCTTAGGGTGAATTTCACCTTTCTGCAGAGGGCCAGGAGCCCAAGTCCTATACACCAATTAAATCCTACTTTAAGCTTTGGACAAATCCTCTGCTGATGTAAACAGGTATAATGCCATTGACTTCTGTGGAGACACAAAGATTTACACCAGCTGAAGATCTCGTCCAAATTCTTAAAATAGGGCTTATGGTTGTTCAGGTGGTGGTGACTTGAAGTAATGATGGTATTGCGTGGCACGTTCCCTCCAGAGCTCTGGGCTATATCCTCAGGTGATGTAAATTGGAACAGCTCCATTGACTCCAGTTCATTTGCTGCGCCCATTTGTTCCAGTGGAGGAGATGGTCCATTATGCCTGCAGAGGGGAGAAACAAGCACAGTACCTACAGTGGGGCTGGGGTGGGAGGAGCTCATTGACCAACAGCTCTTAGAACCTTGGGAAGAGCAGTCTGTCCACGTTCCATGCAGTGCTAACCTCTTTGCACTTGCACAAGTGTGACTGTCATGGCTATTAGTATACTTAGGAATAGTTTATATGTACGATGCCCCAAATGCTCTGGGCTCTATAAAGAACAAGTGGCAGACAAGGTTCCTGTCCCATATAGTTTATAGTCTTAACCTGGCCACATCTCCAGTCTCCTTGGACCTCAAAGAGTGACTAGTGCTGATGTTAATATTGCCTGCAGAGTTGGGGTGAGGTAGAAGCTTCCTGTGCACGCTAGTTCCCCCAATTCCTTGACATGCTTGCATTTGACTGGCCCTAAAACTTTGTTATGGGTTGTCCAGAAGAAGGTTAAAAAGCAAAGAGTTCTGATTTCCTACCCTGTTGTAACAATAATTCCTCTATGTAGCCAAAGCTCTAGCTGGCTCACAGAAAGAAGGGCGTATGTTTGGGGAACAGCTGTGGAGGATTCCAACCAGAAGAATGCTGTGAGATTAAGGTGCTCCAAATATTATAGCTGACAGCCCTTATTCAGACGACTTATTTAGGAGACAGCAGATTCTCTTCAGTGCCCAACAGTCAACAGCTCAGGCCAGTGGTTGTCCCCACACTGGTTTCTATGCAGTCCTCCTCATATGGGAAATGTTGGCTCTGATGCTGTGGCTCTAGGTGTGCAAAGCAAGGGGAACACGATGTATGGGTGTGTGTCAGTATCCTATGTAAGGCAGAACTCCAAAGTATGGCAGCAAATTCTACTCCATGCCCGTAACTTCAGTGACTTTCATGGGTTGCAGGATTCTGACCTTACATTATTTATCATGGAAGTAAATTAATCAAACTGTCTTTTCGGTGTTACCTTTCTAACAGAATTCATTCTCAGCCTCTGTTTTTCCTCCTTTCGACCCTCATTGGAAGCTGTGGATTTCAGGAGGTTTTAAGAACAGTGTGTGTGTCTTGCTGAGTTATGTAATGTGTCATTTTGGGCATGTTTGTGTTTGTTTATGTAGATTGAGCTCCCTGATCTAGGCACATTTTATAAGCTCCGGATATGGCATGAAAAGAGGAGCCCTTTTGCTGGCTGGCATCTAGACAAGGTGAGATGATGGAAAAGCAGACTGCACCTGAAAAAGCCAAGTCCGCCTTCAGCGGGGCAAGTCATCCTCTCTTGTCACCAAGACAAGAGACACATTACAAATAATATGCTGCGTTAATGAGCTAGCAGTTGCATTCAGTATGCAATGGTCTGATATTGGGAGTCTGAATTGGTATCTCCGTTTACAAGAGTGTCTGGTTCTGCTGTGCAACGTGAAGATCAGGATCTGGGGAGTCTGCATGGAAAGTGCACACGCTCTGCATATTCCAGAGCACAGCTCCACTAGGGGTCCCTGCACACCTTTGTCTAAGGTGGGGGATACCAGGGGAGAAGAGGGAGCATGGCTGGTCGATAGGCTGCTACAAAGGCCCATGAAATATTGTCCCCATCTGAGTAGGGGTGCACGTGCTGCAGGAGATACCATAACCTTTACACTGCAGTAGTAGCTAAAGAGTGACTCCTATTGGTGTTTCATGGGCTTTGGTAGAGGATTCCTTCTCCGCTCAGCTCCATGTCAGTTCCCTTGCCCCCCACAGTATTCAGCCCAGTCATTTGTCAGGTTGCAGGAAAACTTACCCTCAGAAATGGGAAATGTTTCCAAGTCCTTTGTTTAATCTGAGCTTATTACTGAGGAAGTTTTGGTGCTGTGCTCAGATCCTGATGGTGGGATGGTAGAAAGGGGTGCCTCTCATTGCGCAGCAGTGAACAGCTCAGCCCACCGATTGTCCCCACACTGAGTCCTATGCAGTCTTCCTCCACTTGGGGAATATTGGCCCTGGTTCTGAGACCCTGAAGTAAGGTGTCCAAAGCAAGGAGAACATTGTGTATGGGTGTGTGTCAGAATCCTAAGGCCTCCCAACTGATAGGCAATGGATCCTAATTCCCGCCAAGTCAGAGGTCCTGGATTTCACATATAATTCTTCTATCACTAGCCAGTCCGAGGACCAGAAGCTATCCCAGTCTTTATTGCAGGGGACTAAGATTTCAGGCTGGATTTGGATCTCCTGATGCTTCATGAAGATGACAGGTTGGGTAGCAAGTGTGAAAAGGAATGTGCGTAGATCAGCCCACTTTTGCAGCATTTACTGTGAAAAGTAAACCAAGTGTAGCGCCCCCTCTCCACTCGGTTACCTTCTTCAGTGCCAATCTGCTTACAGGTTTTGATGGACAGATCTGGGTTCTTCTGGATCTCACCACCCACTTAGCAGGGTGTATCTTCTTTCTTTTTTCCCATGAATTTATTTGGTGGTGCCTCGACCCCCCTCACTCCTTCGTGGCAGGGTCACCAACCAGCGCAGCTTGGGAGGAAAACTTTAACAACAGGGTATTCCCACTTACTTGCCAGATAGTTGGAGACTTCCAGGAAATAACACAAACACATATAATATATTCAACACAATAATTATATTAAACAGAAGACAAATATAATGTAGCAGGGTAAAACACTATTTTTAGGGTCACCAGTGCCCACTCTGATAAAACCTGTGACTTTACTTTGTTGGGGCCCTTGATGACGTCTGATCACAAAATTAATCTCTGCAGTGGTTTAGCTGCGTGGCTGATGGGGTTCAGTACAGCCCAAAGGACTCACAAGTAGGAGAAGGAGGTAAATCCCTCCACAGGTTTAATATGCAGCAGATTATAAAATCCCCAAATCCTTACTTCCTGGCTTGAGGACATAGTTCAGGGAGTAGGGGGTCCCCAAAACAAATTCCCTGGCTAACTAACTAAAAGCTCGTGCACTCACTAACTCCATGAATGATCCTCAGGTTCAGAGATGACTCTTGACTCCTCGGTCACTGCAGAGGGGCTGATCTCTGCTGACAGGGATCCTCTTCAGGCAAGAATAAGACTGCTTCGGTCCCAGGATTTCCCCTCACCCCAAAGGTGTGCAGGGCTCAAGGTGCAGGTTACACAACTGTACTAAAATCCAAACAGTAGCCTCCTAGCCCAGCGTCCAGACACACTCATAGCAGGCAGCGGCCCTGGACTAGCAGACAGAGCAGAGCTGACCATGTGGAGACTGGTCTCACCTAGGGAGCCGGAGGGCGAACTCAGCCTGGCTGGGGAAGTTTCCTAGCAAAACTCTACAAATGGGGAGTCAACAGTGGAGAGGGAAACGCCCAGCTGAGGGATCTTGCTTTCAGGTCTCTAGAGGCCAGTTCTCAGGGGGAACCCTGCATGCAGGCCTGGGACTCACCAGCTCCCCACACAGCCAGTCCTGTCTTTGCCCTGTCTGGCTCCAGACTGACTCAGAAATGGCTTCTCCCTTTTCCCGTTCAGTTCAGGTACAGGTGAATTGCAGTAACCAGACCTGGAGGTGACAAATGCATAGATTGCTACAGTGATGTCCTTGTCTGGGAGGAAGGGGAGGCATTTTTTAGTAAGCTGGATGTGGAAAAAAAATATTTTTGTCACTGATGCTACCTGATCTTCTAGGGTATTGTGATGTGTCAAACAAGACTCCAAGGTCCCAGATCACTTTCTGATGAGTGGGGATGAAGGGGTGTATGCCTGCAATGGAAGATGAGAACAATCTCTCAGCATGTTCTTCAAAGTGTTTAACCCTGCTGACCAGCGTCACTTTGCCCTTGCTGGGTTGAGTGTGAGCCTGCTACTTTTTATCCAGGAGATGATCTTTTCCAGGCTCATGGCATCATAGTAGCAATAGGACTAGTATGCAGATGGTGCCTCTTTCCCCTGTGCCATGTGGCCTTGGGGAAAAACTGCAGAGAGCAGCCAACCAGAGATTCCAACTGGGACAGGCAGAAACAGCCAAAGCAAGAACCTCTGGACCTTAGATATTCAGAGCAGTTTCTACAGTTTTAACTGGACTTTCTCCTCCTTGTGCTGATTGGCTGGTTGTTCCAACCCTCCCCCTCTCTCCCTCACAGTCTCTTGACCTCAGCTCCAGTCCACATCTGTCCCTCTTACCCTCTCCTCCACCACATTCCCTTTGCCCCCTTCCTTTCCTTTTCTTTCTGTTTAGCTGATCATTATATTGATGATTATTTATTTATTTATTTATTTGTATTGCTGTAGCACCTACATGCCTCACTCATGGACCAGGACCCCATTGCACCGGGCTCTGTACAAACACAGAACACAAAAACAGAGCTTACAATCTAAGTCGAAATAAAAGATGTGAGACAACAGATGGATACAGGCAGTCAAATGGGGGAGTACAAGGAAACAAGGAGGCAATATTGGTCAGCATGGTCAGCAGTGGTTTCAGTGCACCAGCCACCTAATTGTTGTCAAGTTTTGTGTAGGTCTTACAGCAAAGGAGAGGTTTAAGGAGGTTTTGAAGCTCCTCCGAAGTGGGGCAGAGGGGAGGAAGTTCTGGAGAAAGCACAAAGGTGCTTATTTGACAATGTAACAAATGGGCAATGGAGGCTAGCGTCATGGGCTGACTGGAGGTGGGAGTCAAACTTTCGATGCTGGATGAGAGATGATAGGTAGGGTGGGGTCAGGTCATAAAAGACACCTAACGTGAATGAAAACAAGTAGCTTATGTTTGGTGATAGAGAAGGGGGAGCCAGTGGAGGGATGCCAAGAACGGGGTGACAGTGTCAAAGTGATGGGATAGGAAAATGATCTTTGCAGCAACATTCTGAATGGATATGAACATGGCAAGATTACATTTGTCCAGGCCAGAGAAAGGGCTGTTGCAATAATCATGACACAAGATGATGACAGCCTGGACAAGAACTTTAGCTGTTGTGGAAGGACAGGAAAGGCTGTATTTTAGCAGCGTTATGCTGAAAGAAACAGCAAGATTTAGACGTAGCCTGGATATGAGGACTTAATGAGAAGTCCTACTTGAAGATGACACCCAGGTTACAGGCAGAATGGTGGAGTTATCTGTGGTGATTGAGAAAGGAGATAGCAGGGAGGGAAGATGAAGACCACTGAGATCATAGAATGTCAGGCTTGGAAGGGACCTCAGGAGGTCCCCTAGTCCAAGCTGCTGCTCAAAGCAGGACCCATCCCCAGACAGATTTTTGCCCCAGACCCTTCAAGGATTGAACTCATAACCCTGGGTTTAGCAGGCTAATGCTCAAACCACTGAGCTATCCCTCACTGGGAGCAATGTTTTTTCTATGTTTTCCCACTATCACATTGTTCACTCTGCTTGTGTTTTATACTCTTACCCTCACTCTGTGTCTTCTTGACTATTGATATTGTAAGTTCTTCAGGACAGAGACCGTCTACTACTCCATGTTTGTACAGCACCTAGCACAATGGGGCCTCGTTCTTGGTTGGCCCTTAGGCACTATGTAATAAACGCAATTAAGTCATGTGGGTTGCACATTTGTTAGCGAAACCATGTAGAAAATGCTGAGGACAGTAGGTCACAACATTTCTTATTCCATGAGGCTGCTGGGCTGAGAGGTCTTCACACTGGAAGATAGACTGGACTAACGGAGGGGGAGAAAAGCTACTCAGGGAAAATGGAATTTTTTTCCTTCCAAAATGAGTGTGTGAGTTGTACTTTTAATAATTACTCTCATTATTTCTTAATAAAGATGAGGCCAAGCTGCAAAGTTCAGATGGCTTTTTCCCTGTTGGCCCTTCAGCACTGGACATTATTTTGATCACCAAGCCACCACCCTCTCTCCATTCATTTCTCTCCTACAGACTCACTTCTTCCTAATACACAATCCTACAACGTAGTTACATTTAAACAAAAATCCCAGTCATTTAACCCGGGGTATCATGCCTGTTCTGCATCTTTCTGTTTTGAACTTGCAATTTCCTCAAGGCATGGATTATCTGTATGTTATCTCTATGTTGTCTGTATAGTGCTGGGCATAGTGTGAGCACATAAGAAATTCTGAATAATAATGAGCTTGATCAAAACTTTTTTCTAATTTTTTTTTGGGGGAGGGCAGATGTGATTGAATCAACAGCTTTGCCTTCAGGAGGGTGGAGAAGGAAAGGAATGAAAAGGAATCAGATTTGACAGACCTTAGTCTCTTTGTTCAATGTCCTAATTCTGGAAGGTGCTCATATACCCCAGTGATGAGCATAGTATGCGAACCTGAATGGGTTCTCTAATTATTAATACTAATTCCTTCGTCGCTCTGCCCTTCCTCCCCTGGCAGAGCTCATTGGGAGCTTGTCATTTTTGTCTTTAAGCCTGCAAACTCATGTGGTGTTTCGATTTAATTAAGATAACTCTGCTGAAAACACTGACAAAAGAGAAATATACGTTCAACTGTGGCCGTTGGCTGGATGTAAATGAAGACGACAATGAGATCATCAGGGAGCTCCCTGCAGAGGGACCTCTAGTGACTGAAGTCATGCCAGGTAAGAATCAAGGACTCCTTATAGAGGCTTGTTTAGTGACTGAATAGAAATAAATCCTCTTTGTTTCAGTGATGCACAGATAGACCTGTGCAATTCAATTAGCCTCTTTCTTTTGGCACTGATTTTCCTACAGGGTTTTATTTTTGCACCATTAACTGCACAAAGTGTGTGAAATTGTAGGCTCTGTTTTGAGCCGACTTAACAGTAGAGATGGGAAAGATCAGGCCAGAAAACAGTTGTTCCTTAAAGTGTATTTTCTGTCTACTTATGCAATTTCCAGTCCATTTTAAAATGGAAAGTACAAGATTTGAATGTATGTGTGTATATAAAAATATTTAAATGCTTCACTGAAATGAGGTCTAAAAAGTTTTGTAAAGATATATACACCAAAAGAGTATACACTATATTTTTATATATACACACACACAAGGAAATGGACACCTTTTGTTACATGG
Organism: Gopherus evgoodei; assembly: GCF_007399415.2. Taxonomy (NCBI): domain Eukaryota; kingdom Metazoa; phylum Chordata; order Testudines; family Testudinidae; genus Gopherus; species Gopherus evgoodei. Next base: position 123,788,860 of record NC_044327.1, read on the forward strand.
AAGTACTCAAATATATGTTTATCACCTGTAGCTTTAATTAAGGAACTTAACAGGACTCCATTTATTCAAGGAGAATCCCATCCTGTTGCTTTTAGAACTGAATCACTGAGTACAACCTCTCAACTGTATTTCATAAGCATTAAACTTACTTAACAGAGACTTTCGGGGTGGGGGTGGGGAGGATACTGCACATCTACTTGCTGTGGGGTTTCCTGCACCTTCTTGCACCTCTGTAGCATCTGGTGCTGGTCAGTGTTGGGAGACAGGACACTGGACTAGTTGGACCGTTGCATGAGTCTGATCTCGTATGGAAATTCTTGAGAACTCAGTGATCTGTAAGCAGCTGAGTGCTCCTCTAATGATGAAGAATAATTGTAATTGCAAATATTATTAAAATGTCATGCTGGGTTTTCAAATTTATTTGTAATCAGCTATGAAGAGGAGGCCTGAGTTAAAAAAGCTTATTTGATAGGGAGCACCTGGTGATGCTGTTTTAGTTCTACTGTTCACTGAAATTTCAGGCTTGAGCATTTAATGTATCTAAACTTGCATTTAGGTGTCTAAGAGCTAGATTATTGAAGACTGTACTCAGAGTAGTTATCAATGGTTCACTGTCAAACTGGGAGGATTGATCTAGTAGGGTCCTGACTGGACTTAGTCCTGGGTCTGGTACTATTCAATATTTTCATTAATGACTTGGATAACAGAGTGACGTGTATGCTTATAAAATTGGTGGGTGACACCAAGCTGGGAGGGATTGCAAGCGCTTTGGAGGATTCAAAATGATCTTGATAAATTGGAGAACTGGTCTGAAATCAATAAGATGAAATGCTATTAAATGAAAAATACTACACTTAGAAAGGAAAAATCCAATGTGTAAATATAAAATGGTGAATAACTGGCTAGGCAGTGGTACAGCAGAAGAAGATCTGTGGGGTTATAGAGGATCACAAATTCAATATGTGTCAACAGCATGATGCTGCTGTGGAAAAGGCAAATGTCATTCTGGAATTTATTGACAGGAGTATTACATATAAGACATGGGAGGTGATTGTTCCACTCTACTCAGCACTGCTGAGGCCTCAGCTGGAGCACGGAGCCCAGTTACGGGCACCACACTGGAAGAAAGATGTGAACAAGCCAGAGACAGTCGAAAGGAGAGCAACAAAAATTGAAAGAGGGTTAGAAAACATGGAAGGTGGAAAGAATCAGGCATATTTAGAGAAGAGAAGGCTGAAGGGAGATTTGATATGATTTTGAATATGTAGAAGATTGTTATAATTGGAATCGTGATCAATTGTGCTCCATATCCACTGAGGATAGGACAAGAAGTAATCAGCTCAGTTTGCAGCAAGGGAGATTTAGGTTGGATATTGGGGGGGGGGAACTTTTAAACTCTAAGGATAGTTAAGCATTGGAACAAGTCTCTTAGGTTGGGTGCAGAATCTCTGTCACTGGAACAGGATTAGACAAACACTTGTCAGAAATACTTAAACATACTTAATCCTGCCTCACCCCTAGAGGGTGGACTGCATGACATCTTGAGGTCCCTTCCAGCCCTACATTTCTCTGTTTCTGTGATAAAATGCTTTGAGTTCCTCAGATGCAAGACAGTACCAGGTGAAAATTATTATTGCTGCTTTTTTAGGGCTTGGGAAGAATGTAGAGGTTATATGTGTTAGTGTTAGGAATGTTATACATATGTCTGTGGGCTTGGTGGTTATTGTATTTGCTGGTTAATGGGTAACAAAGAGTTAAATCAACCCTAGTTAGTTTTGCAGGAACCAAAACTCAGTGGCTGGAGACAGCCCCAGTAGCCTGTACTCAGATAATGGAGGTGATAATGCCTTTGAGGTTTACCTCCGCTCTATCTTGTTTCACGGGTGGGGCAGGGGGAGATACCAGTTTACGGGGCTTTTGGTCAGGAACTCTCAAACGAAGAGTTAGAAAGAGGGTAAAAAGCTGATCCTCCGAGGAGACAAGGAGACATGTGGTCTACATGTGGTCTACAGGCTGCAACTTGGTTTTCAGGAAAACAGGGGTGGGAGTACCGCTGCTAAGTCAAACCTTTCCAGTTGCCTGAGGCAAATGTTAAATGTAGGTTAGACAATACATGTTAGGCTGAGGTTGTTTTAACCCTTTTCCTGTGTATCTATGGATGAATAAATTATAACGGCACTTGCTCTGCCAAGGGCCGGCTCCAAGTTTTTTGCCGCCCGAAGCAAAAAAATTTTCCTGTGCCCCCCGGCTCTGCCCCAACTCCACCCCTTCCCTGCCCCATTCCAACCCCACCCCTTCCCCGCCCCATTCCAACCCCTTCCCCAAATCCCCTCCGCATTTCCCCTCCTACTCCTTCCTTCCTCCCTCCCAGGGAGGAGAAGCGGAGCGCTCGGGGGAGCAAGTGGCAATGGAACGGAGGTGAGCTGGGTGGGAGAGCAGTTCCTCTGCCCCCCTGGGTTACTTCCTGCGGCCCTCCCCGCGCCCCCCACCGCCACAGCTCACCTCTGCTCAGGGCCTGCTCCCGGTGTTTTGCACCCCAAGCAAAAAAATAAATAAATAAAAAAGGAGTCGGAGTGCCGCCCCTTGGAGAGTGCTGCCCTAAGCACATGCTTGGAGCACTGGTGCCTAGAGCTGGCCCTGTGTTCTGCTATAGTTAAGGTTAAAACCTTCTTTCTGTTTAAAGCTCAACTGTTCTAAGTGCTCTAAAATCCATATGGTTAATCAGATTACTTTGATATTTGGTGTGCCTTATGGTGGCACAGGGTATGGTCAGTGAGCTATATTTGGGGCCATTTGACTAGGAGGTTCCTGAGATACAGCCCCCAGAAAAAAAACAGCTTGTCTTAAAGTTGACACATTCTGGCAACTTTTTTATTGTTGTTGTTCACAGAGAGTGGTGAAATCAGGGCTCAGATAATCGTGTCAGGATCTCAGACACACGAGGGTGACCAAAACAGAGTGCATAGCACCAACAGTCTCTTTGGAGGAAATAAAATCAAAATGTTATTTCAAAAGAGTTTACTTCTCCATTTAGACATGCTAAGGGTATGTCTACACTATCCACCGGCTCGGCGGGCAGCGATTGATCCAGCGAGGGTCTATTTATTGTGTCTAGTCTAGACGCGATAAATCGATCCCCAAGTGTTCTCCCATCGACTCCTGTACTCCACCGCCGTGAGAGATGCAGGCAGAGTCGATGGGGGAGTGGTAGCAGTCAATTCACCGTGGTGAAGACACCACGGTAAGTCAATCTAAGTAAGTTGACTTCAGCTACGTTATTCACGTAGCTGAAGTTGTGTAACTTAGATCGATTCCCACCCCCTCACCGCCAGTGTAGAGCAGGCCTAAGTCTCATGGGCTTATTCGTATGCCTAGTGGATTACACTGAGTTTGTGCAGAGGGAGAGCCTAACTATCTAGAAAGACACATTTACATCACAATACCTGGGTGACTCTGAGGGTATATTGCAGTCATTGTGTTTGAGCTGTGCCTTGTGTACTCTGAGTTCAAATCCAGGCAAAGGCAGAAATCTGAAGTAAAAAAAACAGCATATTGCTCCAATCTTCCCCAATCAAAAGGGGCATTTGTTTTGGGGACATGTTATCTGAATACAGCAGAATAATCAAATGGTGCTGAAACTATTTTTGGAAAAAGAAAATAAACTAAGCAAGCAAATGCTGGTTTAGAGGGGAAGGTGATGAAGGGTAGAAAAGTAAGTGGGAATGGGGGAGCTAAGTTGGGGGATCAGGTTGATGGGGGAGGGGACGGGGACTGGGCCAGTGGGAGGAGGCGGTGGGACACTGGGAAGGCGGACATGAGGGTGAGTGATAAAGTGAATTGGGCAGAATAAAGACCGGTGTGCTTGTCAGCCCCACATTCCCCTCCCATGTGTGTGCCAGGATCTGGGGCCCCGGAGCCTATCTACACAGGTATAACCCCATTTCTTGCTCCCATCATGTGAGCCATGTTCTAGAGGGGGCTTGTCTATCGAAGGAGTTTGAGTCCCCTCTCCTTATTTCCCCATGTGATCTGGGATACAGGAGTCTCTGTCCCTGGAGGAGTCTAAGCCCCTCACCTGACCCTCCTATGTCAGGATTGGCATTTCCCAGCCAATGGGAGCTGCGAAGCCAGCACTTGGAGTGGAGGCAGCTATGCATAGGAGCTGGAGGGTGGACATGCAGCTGCTTCTGGGAGCCACGTGGAACCATACTTGTAACTGTGGTGCTGACCGGAGCTGCCAGGGTCTCTTTTCAACCAGGCAGTCCGGTCAAAAACTGGACACCTGGCAACACTACATACAGCCCCAGTAAAAACAGAAAAACAAACATCCCTCTCTAGCATTTCATTAAGTTCACAGCCACTAGCAACTTTGAAGTTTGAAACCCACCCTGGACAGAAATTTAAGAATGATCTGTAAACATCTGGGGAAATCTGCCTCTATCAAGATTCTTGTTTGGTTTTGTTTGTTTGGGATTTTGTTTGTTTGTTTGGGGGTGTTGTTTTGTTTTTGAGAAATGTAGTCTGAGGGCAGCAGGATATTCAGTAGGTGCTGAAACTATGTTTGAGAAGAAAATAAATTACACATGCAACTGCTCACTGGGAAGGGAGGATGATTGGGGTGCAACAATAGCAATGAGGAAAAAGTGTTTGGATTTATAGAGAGGGATATAGTGTGTTATGGGGATGGGCATACATGGGAATGGGTGGCAGGGGAGGGATGAGAGACTGGAGGACTCTGGTAGATGGGAGAGGGAAGGTGTCATGGTATACTTCCCCAATCTGAACCTTAGAGTCCAAAAGTTGGGGTACCAGCATGAATTCCTCTAAGCTTAATTACCAGCTTAGTACTTGTAGTGCTGCCACCAGTCAGGACTTGGAGTGCCTAGTACACTCTGGTCCCCCCAAAACCTTCCCTGGGGACCCCCAAGACCCAGACCCCCTGGATCTTAACACAAGGAAAGTAAACTCTTTCCCTCACCAGTGCCTCTCCTAGGCTTTCCCTCCCTGGGCTATCCTGGAAGATTACTGTAATTCAAATCCCTTCTCTCTCCTTCTCAGGCTTTCCTTCCCTGGGCTATCCTGGAGAGATAGTCAGATTCAAGCTCTAAAGGGATCTAAAACAAAGAGATTCCACCCTTCTCCCCTCCCTTCTCCTTCCCTGTTAAGTACAGACTCAATTTCCTTGAGACTCAACAAGGGGAAAAAATCAAACAGGTCTTAAAAAGCAAAACTTTTACTAAAAAGAAAGAAAAAAAGTAAAAGTTGTCTCTGTAATTTAGATGGTAGAAGTTACAGGGTCTTTCAGCTTATAGACACTAGAGAGAAGCCTCCCCACCCCCCAGCAAAATTTAATTTAAAATACTTCCAGCAAACTACACATTTGCAAATACAGAAAACAATCAAAAGACTATAACCACCTTTCTACTGAATACTCACTATTCTGAATATATAAGAGACTGTAGCAGGGAGATTGGCAAGAAATCTGGTTGCACGTCTAGTCCCTTTCAGGACCCAGAGAGAACAAAGCAAAACCCAAAAACACAACAAAGGCTTCCCTTCACCGAGATTTGAAAGTATCTTGTTTCCTGATTGGTCCTCTGGTCCAGTGTCCGGTTCACTGTTTGTTAACTCTTTACAAGTAAAAGAGACATTAACCCTTAACTATCTGTTTATGACAGAAAGATTAGGGTGAGTGAGAAGGGAGACAACAGGAAGAGAAGCAGAAGTTGGGTGTTTTTAGGGGTGCAGTGGAGATCTGTCAGCCCTGAATTCTCCCCTTCTATGTGTGTGCTGGGATCTGGGGGAGCCCTATCCTTCTGCAGGGCCCTTCTCCCTGCCGATTGTGTATCCTGAGACGTGGGGGACCCTGCTCCTCTTGGCGTGTGTGAGCCCCTCTCCATGCCTCTCCTTGTGAGCTGGGATCTGGGGCTGGGGGGGCTGAAGGTGACACAGATGTATAGTTAAGGTACACATCACCCCTGGGGGAATGGTCAGAGTGTGTGTATGGAGTGGTGGTGAACTGGGTGAGCCAGGGACAGCTAGGGAAGCCTGGGTGAAGCGGGGGCAGGAGTCTGAGCTGAGCATGGGTACTGGTAACTGGAGTGAGGGACCCAGCTCAGTGTGCAACTCAGGCTACATAATCAAGGTAACATGCTGCCCTCCAATAAGCTGTTACCTGTCACAGCACTATAGGGCAGGAGACTGCCAGGATCAACTTCTTATGTGTTAATGGCTTCTACAGACCAGCTAATGGCTTGATGGGATGGGATGGGATGGGATGGAGGGGGATGGGGGTAAGAGGATCTGGAAACGTTGGTGAGGGAGCTACATATTGTAGGAAATGACAGGACAGGTGGTGGGAAAGGAGAGAGAGACACCACTCTTCTCTCACATACTTACAGTTATTGTAACAACCATGTAATAAAATTATCACCGTTTTGGGACTTAGACTGTGGATGAGATTTCTCTCACCGATCCTCTGAATAACTGCATACTGCAGACATTTCAAAGCATGATAATTATCCCCATTCAAGTATAACTAAATGTACAGGAGTGGTAGTAGTACTTAAGCAACCATATGGTCTAGTGGAAAGACCACTGGTCTGGGACCATTCCTAGCTCTGCCACTGGCCTGCTGGGTGACCTTGGGCAAGTCACTCTCACCTTCCCATCAGTAAAATGTGGATAATGATGTAAAGTGCTTTGAGATCTACTGATGAAAAGCACTATTATATAAGGTAGGTCTCATGATTATGACCTAGCCAAAATAACATAACAACTGCAAACCTAGGTGAGAACTACAACTGTCTAAAAGACCACTAACTCCTACAACAAACATTTCTCTTTCTATTTAAAAAACTTGGAAATGAAATGACATAAAATGAAGTGAGTAGCTTGTTCAAAATACAGTGTTATTAAATGGCAAAAAATTTTGTTAACACAGAGTTAAGCTTGCCTGGCGATAGCTCTAGCTGCTCGAGAAGGTCAAGTTCAACAAAAGTCAAACGTCTGAAAACTAGGAAATAAAGAATTAAGATAAAAGCCCATGTAACCTTAACTCTGCCCTCTTTGAGTGATGTGCCAGTACTCCCACAACACACACACACACTCCCACTCTGCCTTTTCACCCTAACAGACAGGTGCAACCAGCACTTGCATTGTGCTCAAACACTGAGTCTGCTTGCCTGACAGATAACCACACTTAGAAAATGTAACAATCACTTCAAATCCTTTTACAACCCCTTCACACTATTACACAGGACAGCACCATAACCTATACTTTCCTATAGCAAGCTTCAAATCCATGGACTGCTCTCATATCCTACCTTGCTAAGGACAATACCCATGGCAAGAACACTCCAGTGCCCTGCTACTGACACAACCTACACAATTCTGTACTGAAATGACAAAGACTGGAACCTCAAGGTATACATATACCTCTTTCTTTTGATAACGCACAGTGTGGACTCAGGTCTCCTCATATCACAATCACAGCTCTTCCAAACTGCTCTAACTTATTTCCCCACCATTTAATACAGCTACACCTAATGCAGTGAATGCAGCTGGAGGGGATGCAGCTAATTCCCAGTAGCTATTGCCAGCTTCATGGGGCAGAGTTACGGTTACATGGCTGTTTACATTAACTCTTTATTTTCTGGTTTTCAGAAGTGAGAGTTTTGCTGAACTTGACATTCCAGAAGGACATGAGCCATCACCCGGCAACCGTAACTGCATTAACAAAGTGTTTTGCTATTTAATAATATTTTGTTTGGAACATGCTGGTCTCTGCTTCTGCATTTTCATACTGGTCACAGCCCCCATAGAGGAGGCTGTAGCAGGGGCCAGAGCCAGCTGGACCTGCTGAGGTAATGCAGTTGGTAAATGAGATGGTAGAACCGGGTGATCCAGTCTAAAGGTGAGATGAATCGTGGCACTCCACACTGAGAGAAATGCAGGCGTCGACCTTGAAGGAGGTGCCGATAGAGAAGAGAGGTCGAAGGGATAGCTCACCACTGAACTACAACCAGGCTAAATCCTAGCTTTGGCCTGAGCCCCGAGCAAGGGTGCTGTCCCAGAAGCAGTGCAGGAAGCAGATTGTGACTTTGAGGTTCATAATGTACCATTCCGTCTTTGCCTGGCTGTGGTGAGGCATGTAACCTGCACCCGGCCTGCACCTCTCTCAGCATGCCAGTGTACCTATGCTAGCGTGCATACTGGTGGCCAGGGGCAAGGCTCTGCCCACTCCCCACCCCGTGGGGACATCTGTCTGCCCATGTGGACTGCAGGGGGCATCACAGCTCTGCAGAGGCTATATCTGTCTCTGTGCTTCTACCCATGATGGGGTATCCAAGGCAAGGAAGTAAATGGATGCCTTAAGTCTCTTAGCCTCCTGTACAGCTGCACGAGATGGGCTGCTTTGCCCCTTTATTACCTTTCAGTGGGGAAGATGATGTCTACCTGCCTCACAAGGATTGTTGTCCGAATTGGTTACTTTGCAAACTCTTGCAAGGTGCCGAGCTTCATGTGGCTCAGTAGCAATTGTGCTGCATGCAGGTGAGTGAGTTTATTTGCACCTCTTTGGTTAGTTTTGAAAATCTGTTGTTACAGTCTCTTCTGTCTCTAACTAGCTCACATGTATCTTCTTGAGTGCTTCCAGGTCACTCCTGTAGCTGGTTGGCTGGCTTGCAAAGAACGGGGGAAAATAGCAAGGAAGCCTAGGCTGGACTCTCTCTTTCTAAAATGTATCAATCTGTTTATTGGTGGGTTTGAAGTCTCTTTGCCCTGAAGCTCTTTCTCAAGTTTGCAACCAGCTTTCCCTTCTGAATGCTTTGGTAGCAGGGGAACCAGAGCTGGTATTTATACTTTGGTTTTTTCCCCCTTTTTTCTGTAGCAATGTACTGACTTGCAGCATTAGTAAAGTAAAAGCCAATACATCAGCAAAATTACCAAGTGAAAGGTTGAAGTGTGGTTCAGAATGTTTGGAATTAATTATGGAAAATGAAATAAATTTCAATTGCAATAAATTGCATTCTGAAGTTGCTTTATTAATTTGTGTCTTCCCAGTGATAAAGTACCGGGTGACCGTTTGCACCGGGTCAGTAAACGGAAGCGGGACAGATGCCAATGTCTTTGTCAATCTCATTGGGGACCAGGGAGATACGGGGGAACGTATCCTCTTCAACAGCATAAACACCATGAATAAATTTGAGAAAGGCAATGTAAGTTGGTACCGTGGCCCCTTAAGCCTGTCTGAGCATGCTGCTTAAAACGTGCTATGGTTGACAACCAGCTGAGCTCGTTTGGAAATGGGGTTGGGGGAATGTAGTTCCTAGGACTGTTTAAAACATTGTCGATATCATCTTGAATCACAGGAGCTACATGTTGCACTGAGGCGTAGGAGCAGCTGCAACCTCAGGAGATTCAGCTGCAAGCTTGGCACTGATACTCCTTGGGACAATGGGGGTCAGTGAAAATCATGTTCATGGAAGAAGTGTCCTGATAGGTTTTTAGTGGAGAGGGTTAGGTGAGGAGGATGGCGAGAAGGAAGAGTGCCCTTTGCTTGACAATGTCTGGATGTGCATTGTCTGGCCACCCCAGAAGAAAGACAGGAGGCAATGGATGTGGAGTACCTGGTAACCAATTGTACAGTGTAGGTCATAGACTCATAGACTCATAGACTCATAGGTCAGAAGGGACCAATATGATCATCTAGTCTGACCTCCTGCACAAGGCAGGCCACAGAACCCCACCCATCCAATTTTATAACAACCCCTATCCCAGGACCGAGTTATTGAAATCCTCAAAATTGGTTTGAAGACCTCAAACTGCAGAGAAGCCACCAGCAAGTGACCCATGCCCCACGCTGCAGGGGAAGGCGAAAAACCTCCAGGGCCCCTGCCAATCCGCCTTGGAGGAAAATTCCTTCCCGACCCCAAATATGGCAATCAGATAAACCCTGAGCATGTGGGCAAGACTCACCAGCCAGCACCCAAGAAGGAATTCTCTGCAGTAACTCAGTTCCCATCCCATCCAACATCTCCCCGCAGACCATTGAGCAGACCTATCTGGTGGTAATCCAAGATCAATTGCCCAAATTAACGATCCTATCATAACATCCCCTCCATATACTTATCAAGCTTTGTCTTAAAGCCAGGAAAATCTTTTGCCCCTACTACTTCCCTCGGAAGGCTGTTCCAGAACTTCACTCCCCTAATGGTTAGAAACCTTCGTCTAATTTCAAGTCTAAACTTCCTATTATCCAGTTTATACCCATTCGTCCTCGTGCCTACATTAGTACTAAACTTAAATAATTCCTCTCCCTCCCTAACGTTAACCCCCCTGATATATTTATATAGAGCAAGTGTATCCCCCCGCAGCCTTCTTTTGGCCAGGCTAAACAAGCCGAGCTCTTTGAGTCTCCTTTCATAAGGCAGTTTTTCCATTCCTCGGATCATCCTTGTAGCCCGTCTCTGAACCTGTTCCAGTTTGAATTCATCCTTCTTGAACATGGGACACCAGAACTGCACACAGTATTCCAGATGGGGTCTCACCAACGCCTTATACAACGGTACTAACACCTCCTTATCCTTGCAGGAAATACCCCGCCTGATGTATCCCAAAATCGCATTTGCTTTTTTAACAGCCGTATCACATTGGCGACTCATAGTCATCCTGCTATCAACCAGTACCCCAAGGTCCTTCTCCTTCTCCGTCGCTTCCAACTGATGCGCCCCCAACGTATATCCAAAGTTCTTATTATTAATTCCTAAATGCATGACCTTGCACTTTTCACTATTGTATTTCATCCTATTTCTATTACTCCAGTTTACAAGGTGGTTCAGACCTTCCTGAATAGTATCTCTGTCCTTCTCCGTGTTAGCAATACCCCCCAGCTTCGTGTCATCCGCAAACTTTATTAGCACATTCCCGCTCTTTGTGCCAAGGTCAGTAATAAAAAGGTTAAATAAGATCGGTCCCAAAACGGATCCTTGAGGGACTCCACTAGTGACCTCCTTCCAGCCTGACAGTTCACCTTTCAATACGAACCTCTGGAGTCTCCCCTTTAACCAGTTCCTTATCCACCTTACAACTTTCATATTCATTCCCATCTTTTCCAATTTAACTAACAGTTCCCCGTGCGGAACCGTGTCGAACGCCTTACTGAAATCTAGGTAAATTATATCTACCGCATTTCCTTTATCTAAGTAATCCGTCACCTTCTCAAAAAAGGTCATCATCCTTTCCTTAATCATTTCCACATGATCCCCAGCTAAGTCCCAGCTATCCTGCTGCTGGGACCCCACTGCCCTCCTCTCATAAGAGGGATAAAGGTGCTATAAAAGGAGGGTGGGTCCAGCTCCCCACTGTATGAGACACAGGAACCCCAATCCCCTCTTACTCAGCTCCCTTAAGGGACACTTTCCATCATATTCTTTTCCAATCCATTTTATCCAATAACTATGGTCCCTTTCATACTGAGTACCTGCCCTGGACATCCACCACAACTTTTACATACTCAGTGGCGTTAGTTGCACACCCCTTCTCCACCTCACATGGTCTCAGACCTGCTGTGGGGAAGGTGAGAAAACCCACCCTGCATTGGCCAATCTGGCAGTGAGGAAAAAATTCCTTCCCAGAGCCCCAAGGAAAAGGGCAACTAGTGTAATACCCACAGTGGGTCAAGAGAGGGACTGGTCCTTTTGCTATGTGAGCCCGATGCAGCTAAAAAAGTGCCTCCCTGGAGCTGCATGGGATATAAATACCCCTGACCTCCACTCTTCTGGTCAGCAGGAAGGGCAGAGCAGTTACCTTCTTCTGACCTGGCCCCAACTACTTCCTACTCTTCCTGCCCATCCCTGTAAGCTTTTCCCTACCTCCTCACCCATTATAGGGGAGTCCTTAAAGGGGCAATGCCCCTTGTCTTTCAGCTAGCTCGACAAAGACCCCCCCCCACACCCACTCACATGGAAGACTGCAGTGAGCACATTCATAGCATCCTGTAAGGAAGCGACTCTCATTTTGGTCTCTAGGCTGAACGTTGACTGTTGTGATGATTTCCTGGAGAGGAAGAACTCTAGGAAACTCATCAGTCCTCCAAGAATGAAAGACAGACTTCCCCCATGATCTGATGTTGGGGAGAGCAGGCTATTTGGGCAGGGGAGGGAAGAGCAGAATGTTGAAGGTAAAAATCAGAAATCCATTAGGACCAGAAGGGACCATTTGTGAGAATCTACTCTGTCCTCCTGGGTAACACAGGCCATAGAACTTCCCTGAATTAATTACTGTTTGACCTAGAGCAGATCTTTTAGAAAAACATCCCATCTTGGTTTAAAAATTGCCTGTGATGGAGAATCCACCACAACTTTTGGTAAGTTTTTCCAATGGTTCATTACCTTTCCTGTTAACATTTGCTGCTTATTTCTTCAATAAAATGTTTCCTCTGTATGTTTTATTCTGATTTCCACCCCACTCGCATTGCCACACCAAATTTTCATGTCTTATTCATGCAGTTATTTTCTTGTCAGAATATCATGTGTTTTTCTGTCCTCCCTGGAGGAGCGTGAAATGGCCAGGGATGGAGACTGTGCACTGATTCTGTGCAAAGCATAGAATAATTGAAAGACTCAAAAGTAGCTAAGGCCAATCATTAACTAGCAAATAATGCACTGATCTGTTCCATGGGGTCAACCTACTTAATATGCATTCAGTTGTGCCTGACACTTTGGATTTCTGGTTTTCAGTTTAAGCTGTTAAAAGCCAGGCATACATCTCTAAGGGAGGAATTTGAGAACCTGATCAGAGAATCACTCAAATTCATCATTTGTGTGGAATTTTTTTAAAAGTCATTTTTAATTAAAAATTTTAAGTGGCAAGAAAATGCAAATAGGAAAGGTGAAATTTTCAAAATTGGCCATTTAAATTGTGACTGCAAAATATACATTCACAGATGGAACTTGATTTTACATTTCTAGAGCTTCCAAACTCCCACTGAAATTCTCAGATGTCACAGGGCATTTCAGGGGCTCACAGCATGCAGAGGAGAGCCCTTATTGTGTCTACCAAACCTGTATTTGTGCACACAGTTGGCATTTGCATGGCAGGATGCATAGCTGTGCTTGAAAACTGTGTATGCAATTGCATATTTACTCATGCAAATGTGTATTTTGCAAGTGTAATATATGCATATACATATTTTTTCAGACTCTATTTATAGGCCAAGTTTTGAAAAGTGGGCCCAAAATGTAAGAAGAACTTTAAAAATATGGGATGATTTATTCCGGTCTACAATGTAACAGTTTTTTAAACTGGAGGAAAAGTTACCTCTTCCAAATGGTAGCAAAGCAAATCTCATTTTTCTGTTAGTTGGAAGCCTGTTTCTGTGATGTTCCAAAATCATCATCATCATCATCATCTTAGTTCATTTCAGCCAGAAGCATATTTTAAACACATATAATAACTAGTTTATGACTTATAAAAATGATTTGTATGGCAATTTGCATGAAATAAACAGTGGATAACAGCAAAAATAATTTTTTGAAATCCTGCTCATGCTGTAATAGCAGCCAGACTATATAAACTAACCTGGGATGTATTAAAGAATAATTGTCCTTTTGTCAGGGTGATCTGAAAGCTGGTGAGTGAAACAGAAAGGTCCACAGGGCTTAACTCTGACCAAACAGAACTTGTCCATTCAAAAATAATGCACTAGTTTAAATAATTGTTAGTTTAAATAAATGTAATCAATTAAAAATTAAAAATAAATAAAAAAACACATAAAATAAGTAAAAATAAAAGTGCAAACCTCTAATCTAGATTCATTTAAACCAGTTTAACCCTAGCTTATATTAGTTTAGCTCAAGTGGGTAGTTTACTGATGCAAGCTAAACTGATGTAAGCAAGGGTTAAACCAATTTGGTTTGTATACATTAGCAGTTTGCACTGGTGTAATTTCATTGACTTAATTTGTACCAGAGTATGGTAAGTGCTAATTTATTTACACCAGTGTATGGTATGTGAGCTCAGAATCAGGTCCAGTATGGCTAACTTCATTAAGTTAGGTTAAACCTGCTAGGTTTTGCTCAGTGAATAGATATTTGTGAGTCTGATCCTGTGACCCTTTATTCAGTACATAATTTTTCCTTACACAAGCACATCCATTATTTTTAACACTTAAAAGTTCAGTATATGTTTTTGTTGCCTCTTTTGAAAGGACAGTTTTGCTGAAATCTTTTAAAACATATTTGAAAGTTGTGGCTGATATTTTTGTAATAATCTTTCTTGGTTGAAAAAATTTGTCACCCTCTTAACCCTCTATCTGGGCATTAATGAAGACAGGCCACCAGCAGCAGCAAATTTGTGCTTTCTGTGGACAGAAGAGACAAATGCACCACAGCACTCTGTTCCCTCCAATTTTCTTCTGCCTAACAAGGCATTAAAGCAAGGGGCACTTGTAATTGCGTCAGGAGCATGGTAAACTACAGTGGTCCTCTCTGTGTATATGTCTGTTTAAGGTACTTATATGGCCTCCATTACTGGAGTATCTGAACACCTCACAATCTTTACATATATTTAGCTTCATAGTGCCCCCCTGGAGTGAGGAGGTACCATCTCAGTTTATAGTTGGAGAACTCAGGCACAGAGAGACACGGTGGTTTACCCTAGTTCCCCCAGTAAGACTGAGGCAGAGCAGAGAACGGAATGTGGGTTTCCCAGGTCCCAGGCCAACACCCTTAGAACTGGACCATCCTTCCTCCCTATCAGGGTGAGGTATGAGACTATGGGTAGGAGTAAGCACCCAAAAGCTCTGGCCTCCATTGCTTTATCAATCCCACCCTATGAGGCTAGCACATGTGCTCTGGTTTATTCTTTGGTAAATTAACTTGAGCTTAATCTATTCACCTGCTTCTGAGGGATCTTCTACATCCTGCAGCTCTGGGATTGGTTTGATCGCAGTAATAAATGCTTGTGTTTCATTTTGTTTCTTAGGAGCCATATTGCCTAATCATGTTTCTTTTTCTCTCTGCCAAAGGCTGATGAGTTCTACATTGAAGCTGTGACTCTGAAGCAGGTGAGGAGGGTGAGGATAGGGCATGATGGCAAAGGAGGAAGCAGTGGCTGGTACCTTGACAAAGTGATAGTGAGGGAAGAAGGGCAGCCAGAAAGTCAGGCTGTGGAATTCCCATGCTACAGGTACTGAAAATGATGCTCTCAAATTATGCCTTTATTTATTGATTTGTCACACTTTCAAGAGCCTAATTACTGTTCAGGGCTGGAATCTTCTGAGCTCATCTAAATACTGCCAGATAATTTTTTTGCTTGGCCTGAAAGCAAAATGTGTGGATTGGGAGATTAATTAAAATATTGCCCTCTCCTACTAAATAGGCAGCAATCTGAAGAATAAACTTCACAGTGATTAACTCAATGGTGCTGAGACAAAATGCCACCTTCCAATGATGAATCCAGTGTTAATTCAACCGCCTGCTGCAGGAACGTTCTCATTGCTACTGCAGCCTCCTAGTTTTGTTGCAGATGTGGAGCCTTCTTCTGCCCTCACATGCATGTCCCATGGTCCCAAGAGCTGTGGCATGCTAGTCTCTTGTTGGGAGTATGCAAAATTGATAAGATGCTGTCATGAAAACTCACCACATTGCACCAGGGTGGGTGGGAATCATAGAGAAAAGGGCCGTAACTCTGCCATCAAATGTATTCTTCTCTTTCCTCAAGACAATAAGTGGCCGAAAAGAAGGTACTGTAGCTGAAGCTTCCCTTGGAGAAGCTATAGCTAGCACTCATTTTCACATCATACACACAAGTGCTAACCACTATCTGCCTCAACGTGGAAAGAGCAAATAATCAATAGCTAGGTGAAAACACAACAGACACAGCTTTAACATAGAGTTCTGGGTCCTTCAAATCCCACTTTTATGTGCAGAGGATTTCACGCTTTGCAGGGTGAATTCCACTAAATAACAATGAATTCCCGTTTTAAAAAATATAAGGTGCTCTCTTCTCATAGGACTGGTAGAATTTTATATACTAATATGTAAAAAGCGACAAAGAGTTCTGTGGCATCTTATAGACTAACAGACATATTGGAGCATAAGCTTTCAAGGGTGAATACCCACTTTGTCAGATGAATGTAGTGGAAATTTTCAGAGGCAGTTTTCTCCTCCCTTGGTGTTCACACCTCAACTACTAGAAGAGGGCCTCATCCTCCCTGATTGAACTAACCTTGTTATCTCTAGATTGATTCTTGCCTGCATATTTATACCTGCCTCTGGAAATTTCCACTACATTCATCTGACAAAGTGGGTATTCACCCTTGAAAGCTTATGCTCCAATATGTCTGTTAGTCTATAAGGTGCCACAGGACTCTTTGTCGCTTTTTACAAATCCAGACTAATACAGCTACCCCTCTGATACTAATATGATTATTCTCAAATTGCCAACAAATGTAAAGTCACTGGGTCTGATTCTAATCTCGTCAGCAATTACTCTCCAGCGTAAAAAAGTGTGAGCTCAGAATTAGGCCCACTGAATTACTAAAGCCACATCACATAACGGAGAGCAGAGCCAACTTGCCAGGAATGTAGAATTTGACAGGAGATGCGACATCATGTTCATTGGGAAAAGTGGGAAGTTTCCAAATTATAGCCCTCTTAATCACAGAATAAACCCGTCATGTTATGATGTTGCCACTTTTTAATACCCATTTAATAAGTTAACTCACAATATAGTAACCAGACAGGCATTGACTTGGACATGAAATGTCCACATTGAGAACTGTTATGCTGAGTATCTTCAGAGATCCTCACAAGTCTAGTCATGTGATACATCTAGCTCACATTAATGACTACTTCTGAATAATCTCATGACTGAAGCCACTTAATTAATGGCCTTCCTCCACCATGGGGTGAAGATCCTGTTCTAGTAATGTTACAGTAAAGCACTTGGCCCATCATCCAGTTGTGATAGAAAAGATTTCATTGACCGTTAAAAACAACAACCATAAACAAAAGGCTGGAAATTAAGACCTGACTGTAGAATATCCAACTTGCACATTCAGCCTTCACGCCATGAATCATTGGATTCTGTTCTTGTATTTTCCATGATCTGTTGTCCAAGTGAGACCATTGTCACTCACCTGAGTTGTTTTGCTGTCCTTGTGCCACCATTATCCGTTCCTCTCAGATGGAAATGGTCACATGACCAACAGAATGGGAGTGAGTGGAGCACTGTTTCTATCACTGCCTCTGGTGCCTGTGTCTTCTGCAGGATCATGAGAAAGTGGAGCAGAATGACAGTCTACAGTTGTTGTGGAGCCTGGAGGTATCTGAAGGCAAAGGTGCTCACCCACTGCATCCTCCATAGGAATGAATAAACTTGTCCATGACCTGCAGCGTTTGGATGCTTCCACTCCTGCTGGCCAGGGATACCTCCAATTCCCTTGCTGCTCTGGATATCATTCAGAGGGGCCTGCTCCTCCAGGATACAGATACTTCTAGAAACTTGGCCAGGAGGAGCAGCCCTTCCTTAGTGAGCCAAGGCAAGCAAGTGGTAGTGCAAAGTTAGAGACTACAGGTCAGAAAAGCCAGGGGAAGCATCTATCTCAGTCAATCTGTTGCCAGCTGGTGGATATGTTGTTGTGCCCATCACCCTTCTCTTCTGTGGCCTGATCACCTTCAGTTGTTACTATAGCACATTGACAAAGTCCAGGGGAAATAATTTTCTTTCTGTTGTGTCCTGTTATTTAGGACTGGTCCAAAGACATGCTCTGAGCTCAGCTGCTTCTGCTGTGATCCAGCACAGCCAGAACACAAAATACTTTCTCCCAACAGGAACAGATCATACTGGGGCAGAAAATGCTAAACGTTCTCCCACCGATCTGGGTGCATTGAGATATAGGATATAATTCCATTGTGGGGTGCTGGTTACAGTTACATCTGTCTGATGCCAGAAGGAGATCAACATGGATTTCCCATCCGTGTAACTCACTGAAGTCTGTTTTCTTCTTCTCATTTATATATGTAAACACGTGGCTAAGATTTTTTTTAATTTCAAAGCTTTTAACAATAAGCATTTATGTAGCACTGGAGGAGCATCCACTAATTAAATCACAACAGTCCTACAAGGTGTATTAGCAAACTGAGGTACAGAGAAGCTAAATGGATTAACAGTGAGTTTGTGGCAGAGCCAGGAATAGAATCCCGAAGTAATGTCTCCCAGTCCTGTGCTTTAAACTACCAGAATTGTTGCTGTGAAGAAAATGTAATGGCTCATAGTTATTCTCAGAGTCAGTGTATTAAAAATGCTCCTTTGAAGTACATTTCCAAGAGCTCTGTGTAAGCTCAAAAGCTTGTCTCTCACACGAACAGAAGTTGGTCCAATAAACGATATTACCTCACCCATCTTGTCTCTCTAATATCTGAGTGTTCTTTGCAGAGTGCTAGGTCATCATTCAGATGCCTTGAAAACTTTTATGACTTTTTGACATTAGAATAATTCAGATTTTTTTCAAAGTGAATCACTGAACCATTCAGTGCAATGACTGAAGCCATCTGTATATTACAAGTACTTTACAGTTTGGATGCTATAAAGATAAATAGTGCTAACAATAAAAAGGATAGGTGAAGGGTTGAATAAAATAAGACCCACCTTTCCCACCTAAACCTAGAACTAAATGTATTTTGAGGATCAAAGTTTAGGTTTTTTATTTTTCATTTTCACTTTGGGGCTCAGGGCAAGGCCAGGAATGTAGGAGCTACCAGCCAGTAATATCCCTGGCAGAAATGAAATGGAAATCAAAGACAGCCCAATCTCATGTTAGGCCAGATCCTCAGCTGATGTAAATCATTATATCACCACTGAAATGATTTTATACCGGCTGGGAACAGGGCTTGATATTTCTAGCTCAGCTTTGCAGACCCAAGAAATCTGAATATTTGTGATAAGCTTTGGACCTGACCTGTATCTCTGAACTTCTTGTGGTTTTCACATCATTGTGCATTTTGTAAATATTTGTGCAATCTGGGATTACAAGAACACATCATTTTAGTCTGATAGAGTGTGTGCAGCTCAGAGTGGTACCAGAGTGAGGTATGTGTATGTTAGAAATATCTAGACAGATGTATATAAACTACCTAGGGATTATTGATGATTTTACATTGCAAGCCAAGGGCTTTTACAAGTACTTTGTACAACAAGTACTTTGGCTGTTAGGTCGAATGAATGGCCTGATGTGTTTAGAATGTGTTGCTCCATTAATGCCATGTATATATGTATAACCTAGTTGACATCGTTCTGAACCTCGTTCATTATACAGAGAGTTCTTTTGCAAACCTTGCTGCTGAGCATGGGTGGCATCTTGAGCTTGATGTACAAGGAACAAATATATAGATACAAGAGCTTCATGATGTTCCATTGTGACTTCCGTGGAACAACATTCGAATGGCACATTGTGAAGAAAAGGAGAAACAAGAATGTGTTATAAGTCAAAATCACTCATCTGTCATTATTCACAAGTCTTCATCTTGCACTGCTTGAAGGGATGGTGTCCTTGCCAGAGCCTGCTGTTCTCTTGGCTAACACAAGATTGGGCAATGGTAGCTGCATTAAGTCATTTCTCTTGGTAGTCTATCCCCATCTTACTTTTCACTAGCCTGTCGCAAGCTATCCACACCTGATTTAAATGCTTCCTTGCCTCTTCATCAGTGGCCCCTGGAAAAGAGCAAAGCAAAAGCTCTTTTCAAGAGAAGTCTTCATGAATTCCCTTGCAGCACTCCCTTCTCCACCAAGAAAGCAGTTAATATTTGCTCTTCTGCACCCAAAGATCTGTTTCTTGTGGAAGACATTTTGATTCTCTCACCTTAGCTCAGGAGGTGTCCTTGGATTCACTCCATATTGGGTGATTGCACCAGCAACAGCAAAGGATGCAAAAACAACCACATATACACCAGCAATGGAAGAAGCAGCTTCCAAGATGACTGATGCTAGATTAGCACAAAAAGCAACTGGCATAAAGTTGGCCATCTCAGGGGCTTGTCTCGTCCTGAAGGGCATTCTGAATTGAGAGGATTGTGGGATGGGCAGAAATTAAGTTCTGTTTTTTGAGGGTACCCCATTTAAGTTCCATGTATGCAGAGGCATCTTGACTTTTGTGATGACTTAATCCCCTAGTTGTTGGATACATGTCCAAGGATGGGACCCTTGAATCATCAAGGACTACACGACACACAGGTACTAAGGATCAGTTGCAACAGGTAAAAAAAACCCAGACCCGTGACTAATACAAAGACTTCCTTCCATAAGACACATGTTCTGAGACACTCTTCATGTGTCCTCTGTACTCTCCACGCTTGGCTCCAATTCTTTACATCAATCTCTCATTCTCCAACACAGATAGCTGTGCTTCTATAAACCTAAAGTCCTTCTCACTCACCACCAAGGGCGAACATTGCACCTGATAAACTACCACAGTGTTATACCAATATTTCTTCATGCTGATATAATTACCTCTAAATCTCTCCAACACACGGCCACATGTTTTACAGAGTGAAAGGGAAGAATACTGGGTAGATTACATACCCGACAACCAACAAAAGATTAGCGGGGGAGATTGGGGTGGGGGAATGGCATTACATGTGTCTCTTTTCTGCATGCTTCCGAGCACTTAATATTGTTGCAAAATCCTGGTGACTGTTTCATGTTCCCCTTACGAACTCTGGCCTACAGAATATTCCTGGTGCTTTTGCCAACTCTGAGTTTTGCTTTATGTTTGGTGATCCTATATGCTGCTGTTTCTTCTGCATAGCACCTGTGCTGATATTATTTCTGTGTGCAGAGAGGGGGGGGCGGAAGGAAATTTTAACTCTTTTTTTTCAGATGGAGGACATTAGAACCTGAGAAATTAAAAACAACAACAACTAGCGAAACTGGTGGGAAAGGGAGTTGGTGGCTCAGGGGATTGATCATTGGCTCTGGATCCCTTCACCTCTAGGTCACCATTCAAATCCAGATGATAGTGACTTTGAAGATGTTACAGCTTGATGATTGTTTGGCCTATGAGAAATGAGAAGATGGCCTCATGCTAATTGTTAGTTGACATTTGTTCACATTTCTAAACCCCTGCCTCATGGGGTTCCTTGTAATGGCAGTCTCAGCAGCAAAGCTGAAGATTGATTATGATGGAAACTGAACTCTCCCCTCCCTTTGTGTAATGGGTTAGGATGGAGCACGTTGACAGAGGACAGCATGGGGAAACTTGTGCTGCTTCCAAGCTGCACTTGTTCAGTGGCTAAAGAGGACTTCGGCCTCCAGGGCTGTCAATCTGGCACTTCTCAACAGCACTATCATCCCTTTGAAAAGTACTTTATGCAAACCAATTAATTTTGTTGTTGTTTTCCCCCCACACTTTCTAGTTTTGGAAATCATTATCAAACTCCTTTCTCTGACAGGGTGTTAAATAATCTCGGTGAAATGTCCAAAGTTTCTTACTTGTTCTTTGTTTACCACAACTGGTTCAAAACAGTATTTTTAGCTGCAGGATGAAGCAGAGTAGAAAAATTGAGCTGGGTAATTCAGAACATTAGTATAGCTCTTTTGTGAAATCAGCTCTGATGACCTGATGTTAGAAGGTTGAAAAGGCCAGCTTAGACCTGTGTGGGACAAATGACTCTAGAATGATACTTTTAATAACATCTAACACTTTGAAAAAATGTGTGCTGCAATCTTCTGATCAGGGAAGTGCAAATCTCTGTGAATACCACACCGGTATTGAAATGATTATGATATATTTTTTCCTTTTGGCTGTAATTTCTTCTTCCTTGGAGTTCAGGGAAACAGCTCTTCCATTTAAGTTTGAGTCCACTGTTCTATTTGCGACAGATCTCTCTCCTTAATTAGCCTAATAATTTGCTGTTACATGAATGTTGTGATGCAATATATTCCTCCCTCCCTCCTGTGTTAGCACTCCAGGGTGAAGCATGCTACTTCCACAGCACATCCGGCTCTGGAATCGAGAGGCAAGGTCCAATAATATAATTCAGCTCTTGTCTGGTGAAGGAGAAGTGTTTCTTGGTTACCCATAGACAGCATAGGATGAAAAGATAAAGGAATCGGCAGGCATAAGAAAAGATGTCAATAGCCTTATCTGATATTATTGTCAGAATAAAAGACAATAAGAATTTCAAGCTAATGTGCAAGATTTTCAAAAGGCCCAGCCTCCAGGTTTGCAGGAGATTGGTATCTGCTGAATTTTCACCTTCTATTTAAATGCAAATGCAAGTCACAATAGATGGACCTCTACTTGTGTGGCAAATGGAAGATGGACCTTTTGAAAATATTAGGTCTTTGAGAATTTAGACTAATGTGTGACTGCTGTAGGGTTAGATCACATTCCTGAGAACTAGGCCTTGTCTTCTTCACAGATGAATAGCCACCTGAAAATGTCACTTTATCTACACGGTGTTACTTTTTGTTACATACTATATTTGTCTGGACCTTAAAAACCCTGAATATTAGGAGATAACTTACTTTTATTTGCAAACCAGATGGCTTGACAAAAATGAGGATGATGGTCAGATTGTTCGAGAGTTAGTACCAGCTGGGGAGTCACCGATCCTGAAAAGTGAGTTTGGTCTGGGATAAAGAAGGGTTTGGGTTGGGCTATTTATTTATTTTTAAATCAACAGGAAAACTACAATATTTATACCAATAACATCCAAGAAATGTGTGCTGTGCCATATAGGGGGAAAATCTGTGATCTTTAAATCCTAGTTTATAAATGGGATTAGTTCACATACAAGAGGAAGACCGTCACATTTTTGTGTAATGGAAAGAATTTTTTTTTTGTTTAAGAATGGCTTGTTTTGTATTTCTAGAGATTAGATCCTTAAACATCTGCCTTCTGTGCAGGGTGAATTCCACTGAATAACACTGAATTTCAGCCAATCCCCCCCACCCCAAAAAAGACAAAGATGCCAATCCTCCCTTATAGGGATTTTAAGGCACCAGGAGTGTAATTTCCTAAAACATTGCTAAATGAGAACAAGAACATAGCTCTTAATAATTATTTTGCATGCAAAAAACAAAAACAAACAAAAACAAACAAACAAAAAAGAGCGGCTAAAATCAACCTGTAGGCATAAAAGTAGATAAAGCTACTTCAGTTTCTAACAAAGTTTACCTTTTTCGTGTTTTGGTAATAATCTAACCCTGTGGGTCTTTCATCAGACATTCTCAGTCCATTTATATATCTGTTAGGGTTTTCACCTTTCCAAACCTGATATTCTATGATTCTACAGCTGGTGAACACATCTCATAGGTTTACGAGCTCCTTCCAGTCTGCTCTTCTGGGCAAGCCTCTGGTGCAAATGTTTCCAAGTCTCTCTGATTCATGCTTGTGCTCTGTTCTAGTTTGCAGCAAGCTTCAGTGATTCAGGATGAACTTTGGCAGTGCATCATGTGTCTGTGTTGTGTACATTAATATCTCTTTAGATGTCAGCTATCACATCAGTGTGAAGACAGGAGATGTTCCTGGAGCCAGCTCAGATTCTAAAGTTTTTATCAAACTATATGGTGAAAAGGGAAATACCAGCAAGGAGCCTCTGTTAGTTTCTGATAATGACCTAGGCAATTACTTTGAACGTGGGCGAGTGGATGAGTTTATTTTAGAGACTCTGGATATTGGAAAGGTAAGACTTTATCACAAGTGTGTCAGTATTTTATGCCAGTGATTTGTGTAATAATCAGCACAGTACTAAGGGAACTGCTGCACTGTACGAGAATCTGCCTTTTGGACAAAATGTTACAAACCACATTTTCAAATAGGTTGCTACAATTGCACCTAGGGGTTTTTCGTAGATATTGGTTTGCACATGTAAGGGAATGTTTCTACATGCAGTGTGGCTCTCTGCCCGCCTAACTGTCCAACCTGCATGTTTAAGGGCACATTGTATGTTCACAAGCTGACACATATGGAAAAGGTTTGCATGCACACAGTGAAAGAACAGAAGTTGATTTTTATTTTATTAAGTAAATGCCTTCCTTGTTCCCCTCCCCCTTTTTGCTTTTTCTTTTCAAGATCAACCGACTTCTGATTGGACATGACAATGTAGGGCTCCGATCTGGTTGGTTCCTGGCTAGTGTCCAGATCACAGTTCCTGTCCATGGAAGGCAGTACATGTTCCCATGCAACCGATGGCTTGACAAAGACGAGGCTGATGGGAAGGTGGAGGTGGAGCTCTACCCAAGTGAGATTGTGTCCATTGAGAAATGTGAGGGAGCAAAGCGTTTGTTGTTGTTGTTGTTATTATTTATTATTCATATTATCGTAGTGCCTAAAAGTCCCAGAGATGAAGCAGGACCCCATTGTACAAATCCAGAAAAGACAATCTCTGCCCCAGTGAGCTTACAATCTATGTATAAGACGAGAGAAAACAGATGGATAGACCAGGAAACAATGATGCAATATTGGTCTGCATGAAAGGCAGTGGTGGCAGCACACTGTTTGTGGAAGTAAATGATAAAGCCCTATTGCTGTGGTCATTTACAATCAGATGAGAAAAAAATGAAAAAAACACAAGTAAAGAACGCTGTAGGGTTTATATTTGCTTTGACGGGGTTATTGCTGAGATGATGTAATAGGTTGCCTCCATCTCTGACTTCTGAGATTCTAGAAAAAACCTAGTCTATGGCCGGGCTCAATGCAGTCAGACACTGGGTTTCCCTTGCTCCAACATCAAAGCATCTCTTTGCTGACCTGCAGCTCCCATGCTGTTCCAGAGCGGCATCCTCACACACTACTTCCAGTTTATTACAGTCTTGATTTGCAATAGCATCTGAATTTCCAGTTCCTAGCCTCTCTTGAGAGAAGTTTTGTGATAGATATGGATGAAGATCCATTCTGGTTTTGACTGACATCGGTACATTCATTTTCATTTAGAACCAAGATTAAAAGTTGACCTCGTGTCCCAAGGAGGACAAATGTAGTGCATATCCCCACAGCTCCATGTAGCTCCCTCCTCACTACTGTATTATGGAGAGGCTTGAACCTCTCCATAGTTAATGTTGCAATGAGGTTCCATTTTTAAGGCCCTATTTTAGTAGCCCTCTAACTTTGAGTTAGGAGATTCACTTGACCTGACAAGCCTGTGGTCTGATGGAGAATATTTTTATCATCTGCTCCTGGATTGGGTCAGACTACTTTTCTTGAGTGAAAGGAAATTCAGGATCTGACTCCTCTTGCATTCTCAACCAAAGTATTTCCCTTCAGGGAAATGTATATAGGTCCATTGTCCAGATGGGGTAACAGCAACAGCATTTCTGAATGACTTGCCAAGAGTCTATATGGGTGGTAGACGTTGGGGGTATGTCTATGTTGCAGCTGGGAACAAGCCTCCAAGCCTGGATAGACTGACTTGCACTAGCTCCATTTGAACTAGTGGGCTAAAAATAGCAGTGTGGATGTTGAGGAGTGGGAGCCTGAGTCCAAGGTTGCCTGACCTGATAGGTCTGAGCTCGGGAAGCTGATCCAAGCCACTGCACAGGATACAACATCCACACTGCTACAGAGCTAGAGTGAATTTTTTTACCTGGGGAGGCATGCGCCCAGCTGCAGTGTAGACATGCCCATATTGTATCCACTAGATCGTTCAGACTGATCTCTTTTGGCTACTTGTAAAATTAAAACATTAGAAAAATAATAATGTTTAGCTAATGTTTGGAGTAGATTTTTAAAGCTATATTATTAGACACATTTTTCAGGTGCTTTTACCAAAGCAAAATGTGTCAGAGACATTTCTGGGAGATACCCTAGCCTATTGAGATAGATAGACACTGGCTATTGCCTATTGAGATAGGCATTGGCTGTGGAGCCATAAATTTTTTATATATATGATAAAAATAGCCTATGTGTATTATAGATAATTAATTTTCATCTCAAAGCAATTCTATGCATTTCACCACTAGCAAACTCACCCCGGAATTAAACTAAGGAACTTTGTGTATTAACTCCTCCATTAAATTTATTTTTTCTTTTGGAATAGTGGTAAATTATGAGGTGTCAATAGTTACGGGGGACGTGCGGGCAGCAGGTACCAATGCAAATGTCTTCATGCAGCTTTATGGCGAGACTGGCAAAAGTGAGTTGATCACCTTGAAAAGCAGGTCAAACAACTTTGAGAGGGGAGCAACCGATATTTTTAAGGTACGATCAAGGCAGCCTTTACTGTTTATCTGAAGGGAAAGAAATGAGAACCAAAATAATGTACTTTTAACAAAATGGCAACACACATTCACTTTTCAACATTCCTACTCAATTGGCTTTTGCAATTCATGAAAACAGATTAGTCTCCCTTCCAGGTTTCCATGCACTAGTATTTAGGATGCAGGCACTGTAGAAGAAAAGAAATATTCATTTTAGCTTTGCAAAACATTTGTAAACCTATGTCTTGGCCTTTATCTAGTGGCATTATCCCTTATGTTTTAATTAAGCTTTTGTATTTAGTCGAAAAAGCATGCATGACATATTGTCATGCTTACTTTAGAATGTGCCATTAATCACACATGGCACTTATGACAGAGATACACGTTATTGGCTCAACCTTGCCAATCCTTGCTACTGGAATTACTACTCTTTGTTCTGTAGGAAGGGGTGCATCTCATGCTTTTCTGTACTTTATCTGTTGAAGGTGCTAACAGTACCCTCCTACCTATAGTATTTGAGCACCTTATGACATCTGTACTGTATTTTTCCCTGACCCCCTCCCACCCAGGATTTGGAAGGGCAGTGCTATTATCTCTATTTGCAGATGGAGAACTAAGGCCCAAAGAGACTAAGTGACTTGCTAAGGCCACACGGTAAGTCTAGTGGAGAAGAGAATTGAACCTGGGCCATCTGAGTACTAGGCAAGTGCCCTAACCACTGAGTCTCAGTCAACCTGGGCCTGGCAACCAAAGAGTTAATGCAGGAAGTGCTGGCCAATGCTGATTGGCTGCCTCATAACACCTGGGAGAATAAAAGATTTGAGGAGTGGGGCAGCTGCCAGAGGAGCAAGGTGGTTAGCAAAAGAAGGTCCTGCCAGCAAGCTGGTGAGAAGCCTCCCTTGGGTGACAACAACCCAAAGAAGGGCAGATCAGAGGCACAGGCTGCAGAAGCCTACAGAACCAAGAGAGGGAGGAAGGAAGGAGCTCAACATGGGAATTGTTGAGAACTGATTCTGCCTTCCAGGGTTCAGGGCCCTGAACTGGAATCCAGTGGAGTGAGTGGCCTGAGTTCCCCTACCTACCTCTTAACAGAGATTTAAGAACCAAAGGGGGTTCCAGGCCTCTTGAGGACAAGGACCAGGTAACCTTTGCCAAACATGAGGGGAAGGGGGCAGGTACGCTCCAGTGGGACAAAATTAATGTCCTTGCCTCTAGAATAGGTTGATAGAGATTCAGACAAGAAGGGCGGACTGACCACCTCATTGGTCCGAGCAGACTCTCTGCAGTGCCCTGTCTGGCCAAAGGGGATCCTGACACAGTGGGCACCGTCCACAGAAAGTGAGAGCAACTCAGTAGCAGCCCCTGTGCTATTCTGAGCGTGAGGCAGCAATTCAGTGCAGTCCTGAAACAGGCCATGCACTGGAGGGCTAACACTTTTTAAAGGAAGTAAATAAGAATACTTAGGAAGTCCTGGGTCTGGCTTGAGTGAGATGGATAATTAATGACTTCTTTACGCCTCTCGTAAGAGGGAGGCAGCATGGTCCACTGGATCGTGCAAGGAGATCAATCAGGAATAGGCCGATGTGTGTGCTGTCTCTTTAAATCTAATGAAGGAAGCCGGGCAGAAGGGAGGGGTAAGTGGGGAAGGGTCTAGGCACAAGTCCTATCATGAAGCAGAGGGAGGGATAAAATGTTTGCTTTGTTCTAATAAAGTTCCCTGTTAAGTGTTGAGAAACTGACTTGTTCAGTGATTCTTTACCATTGTCCCATTATGCCTAGTACTTTTCCTCAGTAGACCTCAGAGCCCTTTATAAACGTTGGTGTCATTATCCCCATGGTACAGATGGGGAGATGCTGGCACAGAGATGTTAAAGTGATTTCCTTAGGTCACCCGGCGGCAGAGCTGGAAATAAAACCCAGGTGTCCTGGGGCTGAGGCCAGTGCTCTATCCACTACGTCACACTGCCCCCGTAAGATACAGATACGCATTCCTTTCTGGGGTCTGCCACTGCCTTGCTTTGTGCGTTTGCATGGCTCTGTTAACCTCTCTCGGCCTCTGTTTCTTCATCTGCAAAACAGGGACAACTTCTTTGAGTGTTTGGAGGTCCTTGAATGACCAGCACTTTATAAATGCACCTCTACCCTGATATAACGCTGTCCTTGGGAGCCAAAAAATCTTACTGTGTTATA
This sequence comes from Gopherus evgoodei, assembly GCF_007399415.2. NCBI lineage: Eukaryota > Metazoa > Chordata > Testudines > Testudinidae > Gopherus > Gopherus evgoodei. The sequence continues at coordinate 123,817,252 of NC_044327.1, forward strand.
AGTGAAACCACATTATATCAAACTTGCTTTGATCCACTGGAGTGCGCAGCCCCCACCCCCAGCACTGCTTTACTGCGTTATATCCGAATTCGTGTTATATCGGGTCACATTATATTGGGGTAGAGGTGTACTTATTGTTTGTTATAGAGACAAGGGCGATGAGCTAATATCTTTTATAAGACCAACTTCTGCTGGTGAAAGAGACAGGCTTTTGAGCTATACAGAGTTCTTCAGGTTAACATATTTCACGGGTTAACTACTTAAACGAAACATTCTGTCTGTAACATTCTGAGTTCGTTCCCCAGACCTAAAGAAGAACTCTGTGTAAGCTCAAAAGCTTGTCTCTCAGCAGCAGAAGTTGGTCCTATAAAAGATATTACCTCACCCACCTTGTCTCTAATATCCTGGGACCAACACAGCTACAACAACACTGCATATATAATTTGTTATAACATTTCAAATACCAGCTGTACATTCATCTGTTTCTAAAGTAAAAGAGCTTCCCCTGACATATTAAATCTTACAGATTTGTATAAATCTTCTATGTAGATCACTCTATTTACATAGCCATGATTGTTTCCTATTAAACACTTACACAATTTGGAAGCCTTAAGTTTAATGTGTTACCCATTTTCTGCAGTTTTCCAAGTACAGAAGGTAGAAGTTTGAAGCATTAGGAGATTAAGGATCTCTATCTTTCTCAATATTAATATTTACAGGAAGATATGGGAAGGAATAAGATTGTATGAGCTACATGTTGAGACAATGCTATCAACTACAGACAGGGAATGCTGGATGCACATGAGCTGGGAAAAGAGAGACACTTTTCTCTGTGCTGGGATAGGTGGATCGATTTCAGTTTCCTGATAAACATCTCTTTTGCAACTGATTGTTGTTTTAATCTGATAAAAATGCTTCTAGGCTGAAGTCTTCTATACTAAAATGACAAATTAAAGCCTGAAAAAGAAAATAGTCACAGGGTACATAGCGTATAAACTACATATCAACACAAAAACCCACCATAACTGAAAGTATCATTGGTTATGGGGCCACCATGCTGAGAAACACTTTCTAATGCAGTGGTTCTCAAACTTTTTGGGCTCACGACCCATTTATAAGCCTTGATGGCCTGTCGTAACCCAGAGATCCCCAAGACACCCAAGATCCGATGGGCTCCCACCTCCCTGCAGAGGTCCATCCAGGGATGGCAGACCTTGGAGCTAAGATTTTGAGATATAATCAACCAGATGTGAACTCTGCGGGCCACTGGGGGGAGGATTGGCAACCGAGACCCCCCCCAATACAGCTCCCCCATATGGCCCATGGGGGACAGAAGGTGAATGTGTGTGTGTGGGTGAGGGAATTTGTGGGCCTGGAGGTGAAATGGGAAGATTGAGGTCCTGGCAATGTAGTAAGGAAGGAGATGGGGGCTGAGGGAAGGCTGTGGAGGCAGAGGTGGCCAGGGGAGGAACAGAGAGCCAAAACACCCTCAAAAAACACCCCCCCCGGGGGTAGACGGGGTGTGAGGATTTAGGGTTGTGGGGGTAAAATGGGGTGGTTTGGGGCAGAAGGAGCCAGGAATGCAGTGGGAAAATATCTCTGGGCCAGGATGGGTGGTATGACAGAGGGTGTTGGGGGATATATATCGAGGGACCAATACTTACTGGAGAATGTGTTGTTTGTGACCCAAAGCAGCAAGTTGCTCTTCCCCATGCTTGTGGGAAGAAGGGGCAGCTCAGGGGGAGCAGCAAGGATCCTCAAAATCCCTGCCCACTGGCATATCCCAGAGTGACCTGCTGCATCCAACACAAACAGACACCAACCACTACCTCCAAGCCCCTGTCCGTGAAGCTCACTGGATTCGGCTTCCCACGCTGGATGTTACAACCTCTGCAGTTGCAGATCTGTTCAGATTTGGCCCCCTCTTCCTGACAGGGGCCAGCCAGCCCAAATCTGTGAGAGCGGAATTACAACCTGGCATAGGAGATCGCAATCCCATTCGCTCAAATTTGTCTTGGTCGGCCCCCCATCTTCATGACAAAGGGTGACTGTGCAAAACCTGAGCAGTGCGGTGACCTTGTGCACTAGGTCGCAACATCTGGAGCGGAAGCTGAGCCCAGCCAGCCCTGCAAGGCTTTGACACATTCCGGTGACCGAATTGTGGGTCACAACTCACAGGCTGAGAAACTCTGTTCTAGTGGGGCAAGTTACTAAATAATCTGGGCAAATAGTCTATAACAATGAAGTGCCCATTCTTCATATCTGCTTTACTGACTAGAGAGACCTCCTCCTTCTTGTATAGCCTCCATCACTGTAGTATCAGGATGGTATAATCTTCATGGAGTTTACCATCGCAGGGAACTGTTATGGGGAACTGAGGCACAAAATAGATTAAATTACTTGCCCAAGGTCACACAGGAAATTTGTGGTAGAGGTAGGAATTTAACCAAGTCTCTTGAGTGCTAGGTTAGTGTTGTCACCGCCAGAACAGTCTTCCACTTTGGTTTACCATACTGCATCGCTAACATTTATTTAAGGAGCACCATATGTATATACAGCATTTTACCGATCACCTAACCCTCCCCACCACCAACCAAAAAAACCCAAAATGGTGCAAGGTCCACACCTCAAGAAGCTTGCAGACTGATAGAGATGAATACAATAGTCAGCCCAATAATTTAACAAAGGCACAGCGACAGTGTTGGTGAGAGCAGGAGAGGCAGGATTGGTACCCAGTAGATCTTAGTTTGAGTGTCTCTGCCACAGGTGTTCTGTATGACCTCGTGCAAGTCACTCAGTCAGTTTAGATGATATTTGATGGAAGTGCACTACACAGTAATTTAGAACAGGAAGTGAAAAAGAACCCTCAATCCAGCTGAAACTGGGGAGTGGGGCAGGGAATGACCTGTCACATCTCACAGTCAAGGTAATAGTGAGGTAATAGATTTGGTTATAATGGTCCCTGTGGAGTTTTAAGCACTATCATTGGTTATTTATGAAGAGAAGACATTTCATGTTCTCTCAGGCCTTAAACTTGTCTTTGGTGGCAGGTAGAGGCTGCAGATGTTGGCAAGATCTACAAGCTCCGAATTGGCCATGATGGGAAGGGCATTGGGGATGGCTGGTTCCTGGAAAGTGTCACACTTAAATGGATGGTAATGAAGGTGAAGGAGACAGATAAGAAGAAAAAGAAGAAGAAGAAGAAGAAGAAATCCAGTGAGGAAGAGGAGGAGGACTCCCAGCCAGAAGAAGTGATGGAAGTCTGTAAGTTCTTGGCTCACCGCTGGTTGGCTACAGATGAAGGGGATAAGGAGCTGGTTGTGGAACTGATACCCGAGGATGGATCTGGACTTGAGGGTAAACTTCAGTAGTAAATATGTGTCCCTAAGTGTCTCATAATCAATAATAAACATTACATTAAGAGAGCAGTACACAGTTAACACTCAAAAGTCTGGAAATGCCATAAAGTCGTATATACCCCCTCACCTCCACTCCCTTGTGCACTCAGGATAGTTCAAAGACTGTGCTTCTGCCAGGCTGCTACACCATCCCCACCCCCAGTGAAATGGAAAAAGAGCAAATTTAACAACGAGAAAAACAAATACTTTTCACACAGCATGTACTTCTAGGGGAATTCTGTGCCAAAAATTAAAAATTCTGCACCGAAAAATTAAAAAATTCTACACACAATAGTTTAAAATTCTGCATATTTTATTTGTCAAACTAACACAATATAATCACACCAGTTTCAATTATTTTAGTAATTTCTTTCAAAATACCTCTCAGCAAGTATGTCTGTAACAATACAGGCAACAACAAAAAAGATTCAGGAAATGTTTGTTTGACAAATAGATTCCTTACTAGGCATATTCATACAGAACTTTGAGCAATTCATTTAAACCACAATACAGAAATGTATTTCCTGCATCCCTCAGAAGTAGTGCAAAGCCTTGGGAGAGTCAGGGGTAATGAAAGAGCTGAGGGAGAGGGTGGGTGTGGATGGGAGAAGTATGGAACAGGATTTTTTTGTGTGCGGGAGGGATTGTTAGGGAGCTGGGGAGCCTCCCCATGCACACCCTGGCTGACCCCTACCCACTCCCATTCAGTCGGTCAAATCTGCCCCTATCCCCATGTATCCCTTCACACTCCTGCCCCTAGTCCCCATGTGGCCCTGCAGTCCTCCTCCTGCATCCATGTGACCCTGCAGCCCCTCTCCCCCAAACTCATGCGGTCCTGCAGCCCCCCTCCCATTCAGTTCATGGTTCAATGCTGTCACCCCACTAGCTCCTGTCTGTTCCTCCCACTAGCCCTTCTGAATTCCAGTCTGTTACCCTCCTGTAGCCCTGAGTGCCCCACTCTGTCCATCCCGTGCCTCCTCACCTGGATCTACTGTGAGGAACACAGCCTCTTCCCCAACCTCTCCGCTCTCTGGCTGCCCTCTCTTCTGGTGCCACAGCAGCCCCTGGCTGGAGAAATGTATAATTGCAGCGCCTCTCCAGCAGACTCTATATTCTGCAGAGAAAAAAAATCTGAATGAATTCTGTTTGTGCACAATGGCACAGAGTTCCCCCAGAAGTAAGCATGTAATTAGCCTGTGGAGCTTACTGCTACAATATATCATTGAGGCTAAGGGTTTAGGAGATTTAAAATCCCAGTTTCAGCATTTATATGGCAAACAAGAATGTACGACATTACAATAGATAGGGTAAAAAATAAAATCTAAATCCTCATGCTTCACAGCAGAAGCAAACATCGGGGTTTGGAAGAAACGTCCTAAATGGCTTGGTTATTCCACAGTGGCCCAGTCGGGGTTTCTTAAAGCTTCCTCTGAAGCATCTAGCGTTGACTACTGTTGGAGACTGAATATTAGACTAGATGAGTGTATGTGTAACCCACACACCTGCTGGATGTGGTGCTCTGTCCCATATAGTGGCACTGAGACCACTTTGAGAGAAAGATTAATGAGTCTGCTACAGCCTTAGCTACCAGCCATATGGCTTGTAGTTCATGGAGTAGAGCAGGGGTTGGCAACCTTTCAGAAGTGGTGTGCTGAATCTTCATTTATTCACTCTAATTTAAGGTTTCATGTGCCAGTAATACATTTTAACATTTTTAAGGTCTCTTTCTATAAGTCTATAATATATAACTAAACTATTGTTGTATGTAAAGTAAATAAGGTTTTTAAAATGTTTAAGAAGCTTCATCTAAAATTAAATTAAAATGCAGAGCCCCCGAGACTGGTGGCCAGGACCTGGGCAGTGTGAGTGCCACTGAAAATCAACTCGCATGCCGCCTTCAGCACATGTGCCATAGGTTTCCTACCCCTGCAGTAGAGGCTCATGCATTTAGCTGCAGGAGTCCCAGGTTCAATCCTGCCCACCGACAACTGGAGTCTGTCGGCGTCACATAAGTTGGTGAGCAAATAACCTGGCTAGGGAAGGTTAAAATAAAGCCCAAGTAAGAGTTCAGTTCAAGACCCTTTCCTCAGAGCTGGCTTTATTATCACAAAAGGATTGGAAACGAGTAAACAACTCAGAACACTTGGTCCCAGCCAAGCGAAGAGGGCAGAGGACACACCATTCTTCCTTGCTCTCCTGGCCTGCTGACAGCTCCCATGGAGGGAGGGACTTACCTCAACTCTTACCTCCTCTAGAATGATCCAGAAGCATTCCTTTATATAGTGTCTGGCAAGCAGTCACATGACAGTCACCTGATCCCGCTCCATCGTGTGCCCTGTCTGGACCACAACTCAGAACAACCCTCATCTTAATAGGGCTGGCCATGCCTGTGCTTATAGGCCAGCATGTTGTTATAATGGACCACTGGTCTGATCCAGCATGACAGTTCTTATGTTCCTATGTCATCTCTTCTGTGCAACTTCACTTACAGAGAACACCTATGAGGTCCATGTCATCACTGGGAATGTGTGGGGTGCTGGGACTGATGCTAATGTCTTTCTGAGCATTTATGGCGAAGGAGGAGGAGACACTGGTGAACGCCAGCTGAAAAGGTCCAACCACCTGAACAAGTTTGAGAAGGGCCAGGTAAAGCATTAAATAGTCACTCAAGCAAGAGAAAGGCAGGTATGATCCTCTGTCCTTGAACACAAGCTGCTGGTCCTTCATTTGCTACATCTTCTCAGTAAACCTCAAGCTCTTCTTTGAATTAAAAGTTTGGACATCTGGTTTTCTCTCTTAAACAAATAGAGCTGGGAAATACTCAATATATATTTCAGTGAATATTCACTTGAATGAAAAACTGAATTTGCTCCACCTGGGTTTGTGCCTCTTTTGTGGTTGGATTCCTGCAAGTGTTCTGGTGCTTGTAATTTACTGGCAGAAATGTTTGGAAACTGGAAATTTTAAATGGATATTAGATAATATATGTCAGAATTAATTGTGAATGTCTGAATATTTGCATTGGAAAATTGATCCTAAAAGTTACACTCATCTGGTCAGGGAGCAAAAACAATATCATGTGATTTATCTGTCCAGTTATAATTAAAACAGTGCAGTTTGCAATCAACAGAGCAACTGTTACTAGTAGGAATTATTCAGAGAATAATTTTGAATAATGAAAAAACAGAGAAAATGGTAAGCTGCTTGCAGGCAACTTGCAACAAGCAAAGAGGCTAAATTTGCCACATAATCTGTTTATTGTGAATTATTAGCTCAGATCTAATAACATTATAATCTGAGCTACATTATTTAAGTCGGAGGAATTCTAAGAAAGAGACGTAACACCTTATGCTTTTGGTAGCAGAGGAAGCCCAAAGTCTATCAACAAGCAAATTGCACTAAGGTTTCTAAATAGCATGACAATAAAGGCTGTATTGTCATATTGTTATTGTTGTTAATTGGTAAACTTTATGGACACTGCAAATGACAAAGGGAGACGGTAGCTTCAACCAAAGCATATTGAAGTCCCCAGGAGTCTTTCCATGGACTTAGACTCATAGACTCATAGACTCTAGGACTGGAAGGGACCTCGAGAGGTCATCGAGTCCAGTCCCCTGCCCTCATGGCAGGACCAAATACCGTCTAGACCATCCCTGATAGACATTTATCTAACCTACTCTTAAATATCTCCAGCGATGGAGATTCCACAACTTCCCTAGGCAATCTATTCCAGTGTTTAACTACCCTGACAGTTAGGAACTTTTTCCTAACGTCCAACCTAAATCTCCCTTGCTGCAGTTTAAGCCCATTGCTTCTTGTTCTACCATTGGAGGCCAAGGTGAACAAGTTTTCTCCCTCCTCCTGATGACACCCTTTTAGATACCTGAAAACTGCTATCAGGTCCCCTCTCAGTCTTCTCTTTTCCAAACTAAACAAACCCAATTCCTTCAGCCTTCCTTCATAGGTCATGTTCTCAAGACCTTTAATCATTCTTGTTGCTCTTCTCTGGACCCTCTCCAATTTCTCCACATCTTTCTTGAAATGCGGTGCCCAGAACTGGACACAATACTCCAGTTGAGGCCTAACCAGCGCAGAGTAAAGCGGAAGAATGACTTCTCGTGTCTTGTTTACAACACACCTGTTAATGCATCCCAGAATCATGTTTGCTTTTTTTGCAACAGTATCACACTGTTCACTCATATTAAGCTTGTGGTCCACTATGACCCCTAGATCTCTTTCTGCCTTACTCCTTCCTAGACAGTCTCTTCCCATTCTGTATGTGTGAAACTGATTGTTTCTTCCTAAGTGGAGCACTTTGCATTTATCTTTATTGAACTTCATCCTGTTTACCTCAGACCATTTCTCCAATTTGTCCAGATCATTTTGAATTTTGACCCTGTCCTCCAGAGCAGTTGCAATACCTCCCAGTTTGGTATCGTCCGCAAACTTAATAAGCGTACTTTCTATGCCAACATCTAAATCGTTGATGAAGATATTGAACAGAACCGGTCCCAAAACAGACCCCTGCGGAACCCCACTTGTTATACCTTTCCAGCAGGATTGGGAGCCATTAACAACTACTCTCTGAGTACGGTTATCCAGCCAGTTATGCACCCACCTTATAGTAGACCCATCTAAATTGTACTTTCCTAGCTTATCTATAAGAATATCATGCGAAACTGTATCAAATGCCTTACTAAAGTCTAGGTATATCACATCCACCGCTTCTCCCTTATCCACAAGGCTCGTTATCCTATCAAAGAATGCTATCAGATTAGTTTGACACGATTTGTTCTTTACAAATCCATGCTGGCTATTCCCTATCACCTTACCACTTTCCAAGTGTTTGCAGATGATTTCTTTGATTACCTGCTCCATTATCTTCCCTGGCACAGAAGTTAAACTAACTGGTCTGTAGTTTCCCGGGTTGTTTTTATTTCCCTTTTTATAGATGGGCACTATATTTGCCCCCTTCCAGTCTTCTGGAATCTCCCCCGTCTCCCATGATTTCCCAAAGATAATAGCTAGAGGCTCAGATACCTCCTCTATTAACTCCTTGAGTATTCTAGGATGCATTTCATCAGGCCCTGGTGACTTGCAGGCATCTAACTTTTCTAAGTGATTTTTTACTTGCTCTTTCCTTATTTTCTCTTCTAAACCTACCCTCTGCCCGTAAGCATTCACTATACTAGACATTCCTTCAGACTTCTCAGTGAAGACCGAAACAAAGAAGTCATTAAGCATCTCTGCCATTTCCAAGTCTCCCGTTACTGTTACCCCCTCCTCATTGAGCAGTGGGCCTACCCTGTCCTTAGTCTTCCTCTTGCTTCTAATGTATTGATAAAAAGTCTTCTTGTTTCCCTTTATTCCCATAGCTAGTTTGAGTTCATTTTGTGCCTTTGCTTTTCTAATCTTGCCTCTGCATTCCTGTGTTATTTGCCTATATTCATCCTTCGTGATCTGACCTAGTTTCCATTTTTTATATGCCGCCTTTTTATTTTGTAGGTCACGCAAGATCTCAAGGTTAAGCCAAGGTGGTCTTTTGCCACATTTTCTATCTTTCCTAACCATCGGAATAACTTGCTTTTGGGCCCTTAATAGCGTCCCTTTGAAAAACTGCCAACTTTCCTCAGTTGTTTTTCCCCTCAGTCTTAATTCCCATGGGACCTTGCCTATCAGCTTTCTGAGCTTACCAAAATCCGCCTTCCTGAAATCCATTGTCTCTATTCTGCTGTACTCCTTTCTACCCTTCCTTAGAATTGCAAATTCTATGATTTCATGATCACTTTCGCCCAAGCTTCCTTCTACTTTTAAATTCTCAACAAGTTCCTCCCTATTGGTTAAAATCAAGTCAAGAACAGCTTCCCCCCTAGTAGCTTTTTCAACTTTCTGAAATAAAAAGTTGTCTGCAATGCAGTCCAGGAACTTATTGGATAGTCTGTGCCCCGCGGTGTTATTTTCCCAACATATATCTGGATAGTTGAAGTCCCCCATCACCACCAAATCTTGGGCTTTGGATGATTTTGTTAGTTGTTTGAAAAAAGCCTCATCCACCTCTTCCACCTGATTAGGTGGCCTGTAGTAGACTCCCAGCACGACATCACCTGTGTTTTTTACCCCTTTTAGCCTAACCCAGAGACTCTCCACCCTTCCGTCTCCTACGTCCATCTCCACCTCAGTCCAAGTGTGTACATTTTTAATATATAAGGCAACACCTCCTCCCTTTTTCCCCTGTCTATCCTTCCTGAGCAAACTATACCCATCCACACCAACATTCCAGTCATGTGTATTATCCCACCAAGTTTCAGTAATGCCAATAATGTCATAGTTGTATTTATTTATTAGCACTTCCAGTTCTTCCTGCTTATTACCCATACTTCTTGCATTTGTATAAAGGCATCTAAGATACTGGTTTGATCTTGCCTCCCAGCTTTGCCCTGACCCTCCTTCCTCTCTGCTATTATAGCCCGTGCTCCCTCCTGTTTCCAACCCATCTCCCAGGTCTTGTTCCCCACTTACCTGTGGGCTTTGCTCACCTGTCCCCGTCGAACCTAGTTTAAAGCCCTCCTTACTAGGTTAGCCAGTCTGTGCGCAAATAAGGCCTTTCCCCGCTTCGAAAGGTGAACGCCATCTGTTCCTAGCAGTCCTTCCTCAAATAGCATCCCGTGGTTGAGGAAGCCAAAGCCCTCCTGGCGACACCATCTTCGCAGCCAGGCATTCACCTCCACGATGCATCTGTTTCTGCCCGGACCCCTACCTTCAACAGGAAGAATCGAAGAGAATACCACCTGCGCTCCAAACTCCTTAACCCGTACTCCCAGAGCCCTGTAGTCACTCTTGATCTGCTCAGCATCACACCTCGCAGTATCATTTGTGCCCACATGGATGAGTAGCATGGGATAGTAGTCAGAAGGCCGGATAATCCTCGACAAAGCCTCTGTAACATCTCGGATACGGGCCCCTGGCAGGCAGCATACCTCCCGGGATGAACGGTCAGGGCGACAGATGGGTGTCTCCGTCCCCCTCAGCAGAGAGTCTCCAACCACCACTACCCTACGTTTCTTATCAGTGGTGGCAGCAGACCTCCCAGCCTTAGGGGTACGAGGCTTCACCCCCTTAACTGCTGGGGGTGATTTCTTCTCTCCTGTATCAAGAAGAGCATAATGGTTATCTTTTACCACAGCAGGAGGGTTCGCAGCAGCGGTGGAGCACTGCCTGCTGCTAGAAGTAACCAGCTGGCTGTGTCCACCCTGAGCCTCCTCCTCCACTGGTGTGTCAGACACACCCTGAGGCATCTCCTCCTCCACTGGAGTGTCGGTAGTCCTGTCAACTGGGACAGCACCATCAGCTGTCTCCACATGGATACTGTCCAGGAATTGCTCATGGACATAGATGTTCCTCAGCCTGGCCACCTCCTCCTGTAGCTCTCCCACCTGCTGCCTGAGAGATTCCACCAGTAGGCACCTTTCACATTGGATGCCACCCCCAGCCTGGATATCAGTAAGTGGAAATTGCAAATTACAGTCTTTGCAAGCCCACACCAGAATCTGGGTAAAAGCATCCATGCTTTGGTGCTCTGTCTGGCTACAGGCGCAGGTGGAGGAGACAGAAGCAGTGCTGGCACAGGTGTTGCGGGTCCTCCTCACCATTGTAAGCCTCCCTCTGTCAAACTCTCGCAAGTTCCCGTCTACAGTTCCCTGTCCGCTCCTCTCTGCTGTAAACAGAAAGGTTTTTGATGTGGCTCAGGTTATGGGTTCAGGGGACCGAAGGGTCACAAATGAGACCGACAAGGGACCCCCCCTCCCTTCCTACTCCCCTTCCAAACTCCCTTGCAAAACTCCCTGTTAGCAGCTCCTGTTCGCTAAGCTCCCTGGTTGCTTGTGCGCAGCTTTATAAAGCCCTGGCCTGAGTGAATGCCCCGCCCACTGGTTAAGGTTCAGCCAATTACCAGAGGCTTCTAGCTTTCAAACCTTCCTAGTAGCTCCACCTCCAACTGCCAGCTACAGCACACGGTCCTTCAAACAAACAAACCAAACAGACTGACAAACACAAGCTCAGCACACAGCAAGTAACCCCCAAACACACACACAAACCCAAACACTGCAGACAGTCACTTACCCCACAGATGCTGTAGGTGCTTCTCCTTCACCTGGAGAACTCCCTTGCAAAACTCCCTGACTTAAAGACTTAAAGGGCCTTTACATCTGGTTTCAAATGCTTCATTGCAGAGTGGATCCCAACAAGAGATAAGGACTCTGAAAAGACTGAGAGTTAGGAGAGACAGATTAAAGCTGCTGATAATATGATTTTAATATCTGAGAAAGCACGAGAGAGTTTTCACTTTTTTTTTTTAATGGAAAAAATACCCTGTCCAGGGCACTGACTCCCTGTAAACTTGGGTGTGAAACACCAGTCTGCCTCTGTTTCTGCTTTTGCAGGAAGATATATTCACTATCAAAGCCATTGATCTGGGAGTACTGAAGAAACTGCGGATTCGTCATGACAACTCCAGTGGCAACCCAGCCTGGTTCCTGGACAGAGTGGAAATTGTTGATCTCAAGGACAACACCAGGTGAGCAGATTGCTGCACTCCATTCATGTGATCAGACGCACGGGATTCATACTTCCAGTCAGATAAATATAAAGCCTTAGAAATACAAAGAACATAGTGATTTTGTTACATGTGTCACGAATCCAGACTGGATGAGCCTCTTAAAATGCTAAAATAATGGTGCTTTTGGATGTGGGGATGGCTCTCTCAGATGTGTGTGTGTGTTCGCAGGAGGGTAATAAACCAATGGGCTAAATCCAAAGGTCCTGACCCAGGCAAATTCCCAGTAACTTGAGAGGGAGCAGACTGAATAAAACTTGAGCCCCCGATCCATCGGAATGCTTAAGCGTGTGCTCAACTTCAAGCATGTGAATAGTTCCATTGACTTTAGTGGGGTTACTCCCATGTTAAAAGTTAAGCATGTTCATATGTGCTTTGCTGGTTTGGAACCTGAGTGAGGACCTCAAGATTCATTCCGTTGTTTGTAAATATGAAGTGTATTTTGCTGTGAGACAATCATTAACCCTTAGGTTATTTATCTGCTTCTGGGCCTCAAAATGAAATGAGCCAGGCGGGACTGACAGCTTGACACTCAGTACCTATCAGAAAGCATCAATTACCAGGCCTCGATAAGTCCACACAAAGGGAACAAAAGACAAGGAAGGAGACACATTTATGCTTATCAGCTTTGAGTGCTGTTACTCTTTGTTAACGAGCCTCTCATCTTTGCTAATTACTGCTGTTCATGTCTGTGAAGTGCTCTGAAGATGAAAATTCCTGTGTGAATGCTGTGTGCCACTGTTATTCTTGCAGGTATTATTTCCCATGCCAGCGGTGGTTGGCAGGTGAGGAAGATGATGGTCAGATTGCCAGGGAGCTGGTCCCAGTGGATGAAGCATTTATAAAGAAAGATTCAGACAATGATCATCAATCTCTTGCCTCTCTGGGCCTGGAACAGAAAGGTTTACATCAGTCTTGTGTTTCTTTCAATAAGTAAAAGGAAGACAAGTTATTAATAGCTCTAAGACCACTATCAATTAAAGTATTTGTTAGGCCATGAAAAAGTCCCCTCTTGGATTGTCAGGGTCCCCTCCCCGCTCTGAACTCTGGGGTACAGATGTGGAGACCTGCATGAAAGACCCCCCTATGCTTATTTCTACCAGCTTAGGTAAAAACTTCCCCAAGGAACAAATCCTTTCCTTGTCTTTGGATGGTATTGCTGCCACCACCAAGTGAGTTAGACAAAGATTCAGGAAAAGAACCACTTGGAGACCCTATTCCCCAAAATATCCCCCCAAGTTCCTTCACCCCCTTCCCTGGGGAGGCTTGAAAATAATATGCCAACCAATAGGTTAACCAAGTAATGTTGACAAGAAGGTGTGAGTATCAACAAAGGGAAAATTATTTTTTGTAGTGACGCAGCCTCTCCCAGTCTTTATTCAGGCCTAATTAGTTAGCAATGGCTACACGTTTGGATATGAAACTGACCAGGTGTCAGTGACTAAAACCAGAGACTTGTTGCTATCAAGGGAAGGAACCTGAAGATTCATCTTTTTTTCAATCAGCACCCTGCTGTCTTATGATCAGAGGTGGAGCTAGCCCACTGGGGTCGTAAGCAAGAATATTTCCCCCCTAGACACACAACATATACTAAAAAAGCAGATAAGAGGACCCCTTGAGCAGCTTGGGGACCTATGCAATTGCTTGGTCTGCTTATGCCTAGTGCCAGCTCTGCTTATGTTTATCTTCCTGAAACTACCTTGTATCCAGTCTGCTTGATTGCCCTGCCAACAACTGAATAATGATACAATCATGGGCCTAATCCTGCAAGGTAATGAGTGTCCTGGACTTCCACTGACTCCAAGGGAGTTGAGAGCCTTAAGCTAAGCACCTGCACCCATATTTATACAGCTGAATAAGGGGGCTAATTTTCAAAAATGTTGAGCACCCAGCAGCTCCCATTGACTTCAGTGGGAGCTTCTGGCTGCTCAGCACTTTTGAAAATCAGAACACTCCTTTGGGTGCCTAAATATGGATTGATGAGTCTAACTTTAAGCATCCATTTTTGACAATCTTGGCTTATTATTTTGTAGTGTTTTGGAGAAAGCTTCTAGGAATTTCCACAGTTCTTAAGAGTTTGCCACACTTTTCAGATCATGGTGTTGTGGGAAACTATGCAAAAATTGTACAGTGAAGGGCTGTCTGCATATATGAAATCTGGTGCTGTAAATGAAATGTTATTGGAGATTGCAGCAGGAAACAAATCTGAGAAGCATGTGAGACTCCCAGGAAAGAAATGGGAAGCAGGGCTGCCCAGAGGATTCAGGGGGTCTGGGGCAAAGCAATTTTGGGGGCTCCTTCTTTAAAAAAAAGTTGCAATGCTATAGAATACTATATTCTCATGGGGGCCTCTGTGGGGCTCAGGGCCTGGGGCAAATTGCCCCACTTGCCCTCCCCTGGGCAGCCCTGATGGGAAGTCTGAAAAGCTCTCTCTTCTGTAAAGATGGAGAAATCATTACTGAATGAAGAGGGGTCGCAAATCCTCCAGCCCAACCGTCCTGTTTCACTCTAGCAAATATCAGCACAAGCAACAGAAATTACTGTCAGAGCTTTAGGAATACAATCTGACTGTCCAAAAATAAATAAATAACGCGTGCAATGAAACAAGAAGAAACAGAATTAATGGCTGCTCAGTGTTCACACTCTCAAATTAAGAAATGCTTTTTGACAGCTAAATCCACTACGTATACTGTGAAAATGAAAACCGGGGACAAGAAGAATTCTGGGACAGATGCCAATGTCTTCATCATTCTTTATGGAAATAAAGATGACACGGGTAAGAACCAAGTACAGCCCATGTATGTGTGAGAGAGATGGGGTCTGTGCTGTTGGTATAATTGACTGAAATGACTGAGGAGTGTGGGGTGGTTTTTTTTTTTTTTTGCTTTCCCTAGTAGAATATCTGTTCTTAGTTAAGCTGATTTCATATTCTTGCTGTAAGTCTTTTTCTTACCAGAGTGCATGTGGAAGCCAATGTTATTTAGCATTTTAGTTACTAGGGGATAGAGCCTCAGCTCCTGCAAACACTGTCGTTTCATAGGCTTCAGTAGAGCTAGACCCATTTACACCAGCTGTGTAAGCCGAATCGTTGACAGCATAGATTAAAACAAAGAGTAGGAAAACAGAACACTGGGTCTGGGTCAACTCATTTGTATCCCAGCAAGGAATCAGCCCACTCTAGAAACCCAGCTCATCTTCAGCTGCTGAGATGTTGCAGAAATATTTGATCTGTTGATGAGCAAACCCTGTTGGGACCGACACAATGCATATGTAGTGAATCTTAGTATTTGTGAAAGTGACAGACACTGAAGAGAAGTGTCGGGCAAATTCCCTTACACAACTCGAACCACATCTCTAGCTGGCCCTTCAACAGTATAGTTGCTGTGGCATTGAAGGGAGACCTCTGAACTCAAGAGAGATTTGATGTATATTTTGGTGGGTTTTTTATATTCAGTTGAAAATCTAGGGTTCAATGTGACAAAGGACAGATTGGACACCAAGTCTCCAGAGGTGAAAGGCCATTTATTACACTGTAGCCACATCCCCTGTTCCTGTTTACAGTCCCTAAGTATTGATTTTTATACATTAAACCGGGGATACTCAGACAGCAGCCAACAAGCCGCAAGTGGCTCTTTAATGTGTCTCCTGCGGCTCTTTGAAGCACATGATATTAAAACACTGTGTGATTTAATTATTAACCAATCTAAGTTACTAACCAGTCAGTATAAGTGCTGGAAGTAGGTGTGCTGGGGATGCTGCCACACCTCTTGGCTTACAGTGGTTTCCGTCATACACAGAGTTTACAGTTGGGTTCAATGACTTTCAGCATCCCCCCCGACACACACTATATAAATTGTTCCAGCATCCCTACCAATCAGGATGCTTTTACTATGTTATTAACCAATTATAGATAATAATATAATAATACACGGTCTGTCATTTTACTGTCAGAATATTATATACACACACATATATAGTAAATGAAACAATGAATTCACTCTACTTTTTTGGGTAATGCTGATTACTAATTTGGCTCCTGAACCACTGAGATCTGAATATCATTGCAATTAACAATGTCTGTATGTGCTGCAACAAACAGGGATAATCAATCTAAAGGCCTCCAAAACTAACAAGAACAAATTTGAGCGTGGGAAGCTCGATGAGTTTACAGTGGAATCTGTGGACATTGGGGACCTGAAAAAAATAAAGATTGGCCATGACAATAAAGGTAAGATGACCTGGCACAACATAGCTTTCCTTGTTCCACGCTGGGGTGGGGGAGGGTGTTATATTTGGAAATATTCATTTCATGACTTATTTATTAACATGTTGGACATTATCATCATCGTGGGCTTGGTGCTTTGCAGACAAATATACAGGCTCTTTCCCCAAGGAACCTGCAATTTAATTTAGACTAGGTACAGCAGTGGTGGCAAACGAGGTGTGAGAAGTGTTGAAACACAGCAGTTTTTTCATCCTTTTGTAAGCTGTGATGTTATAGCAGGAGGATTATGCACCAGGATGGAAAGGCTGCCCAGGAGAAGTGAACATTTCAAGGAAATTGCTGCACAAAACCATTATTCCAAGAAAGGGGTGATGCCAGTCCTCTGGCTTTATAACCACCTTGTGGTATATATTCAGGGAATTCCGACCTGATTGCTATGCTTTGAAATGATCTGGATTTCAAAATGGGATCTGCAGATAATAAAACCCAGGTGTTAAATTCACACAAGGGGCCCAGGTTTTCACATGTAACTAGTGGTTCCAGATGCCTCAATTTTTGAAGGCCTAACTTCAGACATTTAAAAGATTTTCAGATAGTGCTGCAAACCCTCCCTCTAATAATGAGGCCCCTTTAGTCTCCCACTGGACAGTCAGACTCTGAGGTACCTCAAACCCCTCGCCACTTTTGAAAAAATTGGCCTCAAGTTCTGATGAAAGAAGCAAGAATGAGCAAGAGTCTAATGGTGACCAGTGAGCTCTTTCTGTTTTCTGACCCTGGTTTTCACTCCCTCTGGGACTTTGGGCAAGTCACTTAGCAGTAGCCTGTCTACTGCAAGTGACTCGTCTGTAAAACAAGATGATAACACTTACCTCTTTCACAGGGATCTTGCAGGATGAATTAATTAGTTCATTGTCTGTAAAGCGCTTTGCTGGTGAAAAGTGCTATTCACTCTGAGTATAATCTCCTGCTGCAGGTGGCTCTGCTGGCTGGTTTCTGGAATGGGTGGAAATTGATGCCCCATCACTTGGGAGATGCCTGAAGTTCCCTTGTGGCCGCTGGCTGGATAAATCAGAGGACGATGGAGCCACTGAGAGAGATCTCTTCCCTGCACAATTGCAGACAAAAGAATATGTTCCATGTATGTAGAGTTTTGCCTCATGGCAGACATTGAATTGCTCATCTCTACGCCCCCTGCTTTTCCCTTTCCCTATTTCTGTGGGGTGGGAATCCACTGTGCTTCTCATCCCTCACATTCACAACTTTGAGGCTCTCTCTGACTCTCCTCCCCACATGCTGGCTGTTGCCACATCTTGTCACTTCTGCATCCATGGCTTTTTTAAAATCTACCCCTTCCTTTTATAAGGAAAGATGGTCCAGACTTGGAAATGGAGTTCTATTCCTTGCCCTGCTACAGACTTCCTATGTAGCCTTGGCCAAGTCACTTAGCCTGTCTGGGTGCCTCAGTTCTCCTTCTGTAAAATGTGGACAATAGGACTTGCCTTCTTCACAGGACTGTTATCAGAATAACTAACTTTAAAGACTGCGAGGCACTCAGATACTACAGTAATGGGGACCATAGAGCTACCATGGGTTTATGGATTCTTTCTTCTCTCCCCTGCCCAAACCCTGGTTCATGCCATTGTTCCTTCTCACCTGAACTATTCTCCTCTATGGCCACCCTGATCTTCACCATCCCCTTTTCAAACTATCCAGCAGTCAGAAGCTAAAATAATCTTTCCCTGGTGATGCTCTGACAGTGTCCCCTCACTCACATCCCTAACTCCACTGCTGCTCTGACCATGGGACCCCCTGTCTCTCAAGCACATTTGTACTTTCTTTCCACATAAAACATTAGGGGTGGAAGAATGGGTGCTCCTTGTACCCTTCCCCACCACCCTCCTTGGTGCGTTCAGTCTGCTGTCAGACACAACTGGCCCCAGGTTTGGAATAATAAATATACAGACGCATGGGATAAATGCCAACGCATCGCAAGGCCTCTGCAAACATAGATCACACTTAGGGATCATCAGTGTCACATTTCAACCTAATGGGACTTAAGCAGTGCATAACCCTTGCACTGGTCCTCTTCAGAGGAATGACTGTCACCAATAGTACCATGGTTTTGCTTCTCACTGTGTTTTTCCTGAGATGTATCACACATGGTAATATGAGACATAACTTGAGGGGGAAATTTATTAGGGGTATTACATGACATAAGAGTTTCTGGAATGCCAGCTCTTCATGTACAATATGTGCAAAGCTTATTTGTGTCAGCAGCCCTTCTGCAGCGTCTGGAACCAGCAATCAGGGCTATGGAGAAGGAGACTTGCAAGAACCAAGCATAAATACACACGTGCCTAAATACACATGTTGTATTTTTCACAGTATTCTAATTTCCCAACCATTAAAATAGTGATTTCAGATTCAAGTATCAGAGGGTATCCGTGTTAGTCTGGATCTGTAAAAGCAGCAAAGAATCCTGTGGCACCTTATAGACTAACAGACGTTTTGGAGCATGAGCTTTCGTGGGTGAATCTGAGGAAGTGGGTATTCACCCACGAAAGCTCATGCTCCAAAACGTCTGTTAGTCTATAAGGTGCCACAGGATTCTTTGCTGATTTCAGATTGCCACTAAAATGGTCGGATATGTCTCATGATCACTCACGCCAAATGATTTCCTTGAGCATGGAGGATGAAAACATTCTTGTTGTGCCCGTTAAAACAGTGCCTATAGGGTACAACCTGCAAACGAAAGGGGATTCTGACAGCTGAGAGCTGTGACCTTGTTACAGTGCTGTGTTGTTGATTCAGTTCTAAGCTTATGTTAATATTCAAATAAAAAAACAAGCATAGCAGACTTGAGAAGATCCAATCATTTTTATTTCATAACACATAGCAGGCGATTTTGGTCTCCCAGATTAGTTCTTTATTTTTAACTATTGCAGGAAACTATTTCAGTTTATCTGCAGCACAGGCAAATAGATTTCATTGGTTCTGGCAAAAAAGAATATTAAGTACCTTCAGGCTGATTGTCTCTAAAATCAAACTTCTTCATCTCTGTTCTCCTGAGAGCTGTGTTTAGAAAGCCTGGATAGTTAATAAATGATTATGCTCTGATGTGCATAATCACAGTTACTCCAGCAGTAATAGAAGTGGTGCCAGAAATATGCCATCTGTTCTGATCTAGGATGCCGAGTTCTATAACTCCCAGCAATAAAGCATAACAACGAATATTGAAATGGGTGGAGTGTGGGTGAGCACAGGATTATAAGCAGCTCAGGAGGAGGCATGGAAAAAGGAAGAGAATGGTTGAAGTGGGGTTTGCTATACATGAACAGGTAAACCAAAGAGAGCAGAAGGCCAACCAGAATGACAGAGAAGGATAGAAGAAATGGAAGCCATGGTAACTATGGGCCAAATTCTGCACAACTCTAATGGAGTTCAGTAGCATCCTAAGTGTGAGTCAGCAAAGAGATTATCTCTGTTAGGGTTCAAGAACTGCAAAGAGGCCTTTGATAATTTGGAATAAAATAAATAATATTAATGCTGAGCTCTTGTCGGGCACTTTTCAGCCATATACCTCAAAACACTGAACAAAAGGGAGTAAATATCATTCTCCACATTGGGAAACTGAGACACAGAGAGGGGAAGTGACTTGCTCAAGGTTATGTAACAGGTCAGTGGCAAAGCCAGGAATCTGTTTTGGTCTTATGGCCCCCCAGGCCAGGCCCCTATATCCTAGGCTAGTCTAATTCTTACATCAGGAAGAGTCTGAAAAGGAATAAAAATAAGAAAGAACTGTAGGAAGTATGGAATTAAAGGCAACAATAAATTCTAGTGAGATCAAAGCAGGAACAAGGGAGGATTAAAGGGTCTGATTCATTGTTGCTCTGCACCTTGTGTAGTCACAATTCTAATTTAGTAGCATTTTATGTCCATTTGCACTACTGTAGATAACTGGATAAGGTGCAGGGCATTGGAGAATCTGGCCTCAAGAGAACACTAGATAAGAGGGTGAAATGGAAATTAGGTCTTCAAAGTGAGAGACAGGTTCACATTCCCCCTCACTCCCATCCCCTCTGGTTTATGTTTCCTCCGCAAGCTAATACTTAAAATAGTCCAGAAGTTTGAATGAGGTTTATATAGAATTTTTCATACCAGCTCCAGCTAGTTCGGTTTTGCCAGTTTGCTTAGTTACTCAAAAATCATCTGAGTCTTTTGAAGACTCAGCGTACTGTGGGAGATCCATGTTTCAATGACTTTGCAGTATAAATATTCAGAGCTCTTTTGACTCCCAGGATTAAGTCCAGTGGGTCAGATTCCAACCTCAGTAAATCAGTATGAATTCAGAGTAGCTCTGTTGGCTTCATTGATTTAAATGGAGTTCTCCAGATTTATGCTGGTGTAACTGAGATCGGAATCCAGCCTGATGGCTTGCAACGTAATGTAGCAATTAATTGTGCATCACCTCTGTGTGTATAATTCCCAAAGATGCTTTGTGAATGTTGACGTTTCTAATCTAGGTTTGAGTTTGTTACTTTCTAAAATGAATTATAGACTTTCCCAGTTGGAAGCCTTGCTTTTCGCTCACAGCCTGGGGTTTGTTTTTTGTTTTCCTCCGCTTAACTTAGTTGTTCCGTATGAGATCACAGTTTACACCAGTGACATCTTTGGAGCTGGCACCGATGCAGATGTTTTCATTGTTCTCTATGGAAGTAATGGGGTCTGCAGTCTACAGAAATCCCTGTGCCAGAACAAGAGAGAGCAAAAGATGTGCTTTGAGAGGAACACAGTGGATCAGTTCATTGTGGAGGTAAAATAAAAAATATTTGCTCTTTTGCAGGAGCAATGATTGGGTGAGGGGTTTAGGGACACAAAATGGAAAGAAAAGCAGTCAGGATGTGGAAAAAAATGGAAAACGGACTCTTCATGACAGCTGGGTGAAAATTTTTGGATGACTAATTCTGGACAAAAGATGCATTTTTGGCTGACCTGAAGCTATTTGTGAATTTGACATGAATTGTTTTGGCCATTCACAGACTGGCCAGAGAAGGAAAAGATGGGGGTGCTGCTGGACCCTTGTAACCTTTAGCCCAGTGGTCAGGGAACTCATGTGGAGACCCAGGCTTGAATCTCTGCTCTGGGTTCAAATCCCTCTTCTGGAATAGACCTCAGGCAGACTTTTTCCATTTACCAGACAGTCTAAAAATTTCAGATGTGTTTCGGCCCAAACAGAATTTTTTTCCCAGTTTTTTGGAACTTCCATTGAACCAAAAAATCAATTACTTGCCCAGTGCTGCTCTTTACCTCTCTCCTCACTGGAGACTTGTGCAAGTACTTCCATGGCGGAGAAAGGATGGTCTGGTGGTTAGGGCATTAGCCTAGGACTTGGATTTGTCCCAGTGCTGCTCCAGACTTCCTGTATGATCCCAGGCAAATCTCCAAGTCTCCTTGTGTAACCCACACACCTTCTCGGTGTAATTTTCTGTCCCATTTAGTGTCACTGAGACCCGCTTAGAGAGAGAGTCAAATGAGTCTGTTTTACAGCGTTAGCTAAGAGCTAGTTGGCTTTTAGCTCATGCAATAGAGGCTCATGCAGTAAGTTCCCCAGGTTCGACCCTGTCCACTGACAGATTGGCGTCTGTCGGGGTTCCACTTGCACCTCAGGTTCCCATCTGTAAAATGGGGCTAATAGCCCTATCTCACTGCATGTTACAATGATAAATACACTTAAAGCGCTGTAAGGAGCACAGATACAGTAATAGGAGTAACATATGATTGATAAGTAGCAACCCCTGCCATTGCTTGCTAAGGGCCTCATCTAGAACCTTTAATCAATTATTATTTCTCTTCCTCTCTCTCTGGCACACTTACACATATTCTCACCTGCTCTCTGTCCAGCCAATATTTTCAAAAAGGAACCCCTTCTAAGAACCAAAGGAAGCGTCTGAAATTGCTTGCACAAATGGGGGGTCTATATGCACTATTTTGTGGGTGCCCTTTCAGAAGGCACTTTTGAAAACTTGGTCCATCATGCCTAATGCTTGTGTAGGAATATATAGAGGATCTGTTACCTTACTATAGGAGCTATGATTTCTGAATATGTTGGACCAACTTTTCAAAGAGCCTGGTGTATTCCTGATGTATTTGCAAACAGGTACATTAGTGTATGCAAAAGATACATTTGTGCACACCAGGGCCAGCTCCAGGGTTTTTGCCACCTCAAGCAGTGGGTGTAAAAAAACAAAAAAGCAGCGATCGCGAGCCACTTTCTTCTTCGGCAGCAGGTCCTTCCCTCTGAAATACTGCCGAAGAGCCGGATGTGCCGCCCCTTCCCCTTGGCTGCCCCAAGCACCTGCTTACTGAGCTGGTGCCTGGCGCTGGCCCTGGTGCAAGCACATCAACCAGCTGTGTGCCTAACAGCCCATTGGCACATGCAATGCTGGATTCAACAGTCCTTGCTCACGGCAAACTCTCACTGAAACCAGTGCATACCCAAGATTATGAATTAGCAAATACTGCAAGTTATGGAGGTGTTTTAAAAATCTGTCCCTAATATTATTTCTGTTTGCTATTTTCATCCACTGGGTACGAGAGAGACTACGTTCCTAGAGGGACTTAAAACCTTTCTGTGTTTCTTTTTGTTTTGTTGTGATGGTGGTTTTTTAATAATCAAGACCAGACCTTAGAACATTTTAAAACAAATTAAAACATTTTCACCTCAAATTGTTGTCCTAGGATATAAATCACAATAAACCCTCCTCTTTACGTCTTTCAAAGAACAGAACTTACCTCCGTGGAGTTTCCGTGGAGTGTCCATGATGGAGTTTGCCATTAATCAATCCATGTGTTAAAAATCTTGAACTGCCCATTAGTTTAATGTTGTAATCCTTAGGATTGATTTTCCTTTAGAAGAAGCTGAGACATCAGTGTGTTTTAGACTAAGTACATGACAATGCAGTTTGTTCTGTGGATTTAGAAGGACATATTAACTGGTCTCCAAAATTTATTTTTTTCTTTACCAACAACAAAATAGCAGCAAAATATATTCTTCTTTCACCTATTCGTGAGGAGCCATAATTTGAAGTTCAGTAGACCTTGAAAATAGTGCTGGGATTTCAGAAAATACAGAGCTGAGAATTGCCTTTTTGTTCTAGTGGTTTTACTGCCGGTGCTGTTTGGTATTCTGCAGAAGGGGCAATAAAAGCATTAAAATACACATTATCAGCTGCAGTTCTGAGTGGTGATTTTCTAGAGATGCCTAAAGCGGTGCAATAAACACATCTTTTTTTAATACCCATCTTTTCAGTGACATGCCACTTCACTGCTATGTATAGATTGAATGCCTCACTGAAGGATGGTTATTCAGGCTGTGCAGAGGAAGAATAACATCGTTTCACCTATATTAATGTTTTTGGATGAATTCGGAGAATTTGAATTTTTATACTAGTAAGAGATTGATAATGCTCTCGATAGTCAACTCGGGTAGAATGAATGCAGACCTCATGCAAGCTTCCCTAATCAGTTCTGTTGCAGCATCAAACCCTGAATTGCAGCAACCAATATATTCAAATCCCCTGAAATTAGACGAACTGTGCTTCAGTACATGACAGTCTAGTCATGTTGGGGGCAAGCAGTAGGGGAACTAAATTGATGCCGGCAAACTTTTAACATTTGCAAGATTGAAAAATAGTTGGTATACAAATCGCAGCAGGGAAAACACTAGCTTAGCAGGCCCCTCCCATATGAAAAGGAGGCATTCAGGCAGTGCTGATCTACACTCAAGCTGGCACCGAAATAAGAAAAGGTGCAAATTCAAACCAATTTCATTATTTTGGTGCAACTATGTTTACAGCCTTCTTTTCAGAATATAAGTGGGTAAAGGGGCAAATGAGAAAATGAGTGGCATTTGCTATGTGATTTGCTCAAAGTGGCAGACCGAGTCTGCGGCTGTGCAAGAAAGAGAGAGCAGATTTCCGGGCTCTCAATCTTGTGCTTTGATTTCAAGATCCTCCTTCCCCTGTAATAATCATGTATCAATAATCTAACACAGAGTTGTAAAAAAAAAAAAAAAAATCAAACCACAGTAAACTTACAGCTTCTAGGATTGGTTCAATTCCCATTCCAACTGAAGAACTTGAGGAAATGCTCCACGGACAGACTTGCACCAATTTAACAGAATCTGTTCCCAAAATGTTCTTATTTCAGTGCAAGTCAGTGTGAACACACTTATTTCAGAACAACAACAGTGTGGAGCCCCTCATTCTACATGCATATGGATGCTACAGTGAAGCTAATATTTGCCCCTTTGGGAACTTAATATAGACATTAAATAAGAAAATGGACAATGAATCAGTGGATCTTGGCTTTAGCTGTAAAGGAACTGAGACTGCTGCCTATTACTCACTTCATAATCTTTTTTTTTGTTTCCATAGCTGGAGGATGTTGGTGACACTATTGAGAAGATTCGTATTGGGCACAAAGGTGGAGGGCTTAATTCTGGATGGCATTTAGATCGGGTGGAGATACGGAGACTTTTGCCAAATGGGAAGGTAGGCATTGAATCATTGGACTTTGTGGAAGGCTTCCAGGGGCAGCTGCTTCTCTGCTTCCCAAAGTTGAGCTGCAATACACCAAGAATGATTAAGAGTGAAAAATGACTCCCTGGAGAACAATGCTAGCTAATGAAGTAGCAAGAGCTTGGGGACCTTGGGGCAAACATTTATTATTATGGTGGTTTATTCTTCAAATGCTGATTCTAAAACTCTGCAGCTTAACACAAAAAAAAGCTTAACCTCCTCCCCTCCACCATTCTCAATACACTTGTTGAGTAGAATAAAGGTATCTGGGCTTACGTAAGAGCAAAATATTTCGAGACTACGGACGGTTAACAACAGATTGATCAGGCAACCAGTGTGTCAGTCTGATGGCCCAGTTATATGACTTTAAAAACTGAGGACATGTCTGCTTTCAGTAGTTACAATAAAGATCTCATGGTGGTTTTTGTAAGGGTAGACTTTTCCCCAGTTATTCTGGGGAAAAATACCCCTTCCACCACTGTTATGTAGTGCATGCTGGCTAATGTCCTCCCACCCCAGAGCTGGCTGCATTCCAGTGTTGTGAAATGACTGCTGTATGTGTAGATTGTAACGAGTTTGGGCAACTTTGGAATGACTGTGCACTGTATAAAGGCATATGCCACTCTGTTGGTCTATAGGGGCCGTACCTGTGCTGCAAACACCAGGTGAGAATTTTCTGTGAGGCAGGAGTAGTTAAGGGAAACCATAATCAGATATATGCTTCCCCCTTATATGGAGTATGTCAGGAGTGTCAGAAGAAATGTTCCTGGTGCTGAGCACTACAGAGATTGTGGGATGCTCCAGGATGTGGTTCTGCCCCTGGCTGTACTGGGGAGTCTGTTGTAAATTTGGCCAGTCCTTGAGGCTCTCTAATTTGTGCCAAGAAGGTGCACCAGCCCTCACTAGCCTGGTATCATTCCTTCACTACCCCTGGGCTGCTGCTTCTCTGCTGCACCTCCTGTAAGGCACAGAACAGAAACTCTCCCAGGATGTTTAATGCTCCATTTCTGTGTGGAGAACATTTCAGGTTTGACCCAGCTACCATTTTATTCCTGAGCCAGCCAGGAAGCTCTTTACAATAAGGCCTTGGTCCACAAAAGGATTTAGGCACCTAACTGCTCTTTAGGCACCCAAATTTGAACTTCAGATCCTCAGATCCCCCACTTAGTTGCTGTCCAAGGGCGCAAGGTGCCTACATTTCCACAGATAAAATCCTTTAGGTACTAAAACTCTGCCAGTGGGAGTGAGCACAGCTGCTTCAGTCCTACCACTCTTCACTGGGCCAGGGAAAGAGAGTGAGAATGACCCCCATAGCCTAGTGGTTAGGGCACTCCCCCGGGATGCAGGAGACCTAGCTTCAAAGCCCGGTTCCAATGACTAGTTCATTATTTATATGAAGTGGAACAGTTTCAACAGGAGAGATGGAGGAAGCCTCCACTTCCCCTCCTTTGAATACCCCATAGCGCAGTGGTTAGGGCATCCTCCTGAGAGCTGTGGGTTCAAATTCCTGCTCCACATTTGCACAAAAGGGCTTAGGCACCTAACTCTAAGAGAGGGTTCCTGGCTACGAATCCCCAGTTGTTGTGCCTTCACCTTATTCTTTTATTTTAAATTCCCTCCACCATTTCTACAACAATTTGTGTGCAACCGTTTATTTACAGTGCCAACAGCTCTTTTGGCCCTCTCCCCAAGAACTGAGAGGAACAGATGTCTCCCTCCGTTGAGGCTTCTGTGTTACTGAGATCAACTTGCCGTGGTCTCCTTCTTCTCCTCCCCCTTGGCATTTCTTTCCTACCTCTTTAACGGCCTTGGGCTGATAGGGTAATTGGCTCCTTAGATCAGCCAGCCAGCCAGCCTGATTGACTAATTACCCCTGCCAGCTTTCTCCAGGGGAATGAGTTAGTATCTGAGTGATCAGAGTTCAGGCTCACCTGTTTGCACCCTGCATTCTGCCATACTGTGCCTTGAACTTTAACCTTTGTCAATAGTTCAATAGGAAATGGAGGCCCAGCAGAGAGAGGAGGTTAGAGCTGCCTAGTGTCTCTCAATAGTGACCCTAAAGATGTTTTTGGAACATTGCCATGGGCAGACTGCTGAGGAATCTGCATCCATTTCTCAGCCATAAGAAAAGTTGCCTCTGTATGAGAGAGTTCACTAAGTAAAGGATATGATAATTTCTTGTTTGGTAACAATGTTGTTTTAAGTGAATGAAAAGGAGAGAATGAAAGGAATTAGGGTGTATAGTTTGAAAGATACAGTTGCTGAGCATAGGCAAGGAATTGCTTACAATCAGTCTTATAACTGTAGAAGGATAATTGAAGGTGACTAGCACTGTTGAGAGATGCAAAACCCCCATCAGTGTAACACAGTGAGTCAAAAATACACAAACACCATACGTTAGGTGGCTGATATTCTTGTGTATGCAAATGAGCACTGCTGGAAAAATTCTGCCAAACTCTAGACTAGCAGTCATCTCTATCATGTTTCATACAAGGGAGCTTTTACACAACCATACTTTACAGTGCCAGTTTTCCAAAGTGGGGACACGAGGGTTGTGCCATTAGGCTACCGTAGCAAGTCTGGGAGTGTGCAGGAAAGGATCAGCCTTTCCGGACTTGAAATATAAGCTACATTCTGGGACATGCAGGTTCTGTCCTCTGCCTCTTTGTCTGTTCTTTTCTAATGTGCCCATTTGTGACCTCACCCATTCTTATAGCATCAACTACCATATCTATAGTGTTGGGTTCAGAAAGCTGCCTCTCCACCTGCAACTTCTACCCCTCTGCCTCACATTTGGGACTTTCCAACATTTAATCCTTGAAAATCTGCTGCCAATTTGAAGTAAACAAGCATGTTTCTAATGTCTCAGCCTCCCACCTTCTTTTGTCTCTCCCCTTGTCCATCACCTTCAAACACTCCACTCTCTCTTCTGGCACCTGCGCTTTCGCACACAGTTTCATTTGATTCCTTTCTACTCTTTGGATTACTCTGTTGGTTTCCTTAAACCTTTTTCATGACATTCAGGGCCACACCCTCCTGTTCAAACCTCTGCACAACATCCTCTTATTTCTGTCTGCTGCCTATGCTTCTCCCATAGGTGCTAGTCACCTTCAATTATCCTTCTACAGTTATAAGACTGATTGTAAGCAATTCCTTGCCTATGCTCAGCAACTGTATCTTTCAAACTATACACCCTAATTCCTTTCATCCTCTCCCTTTCATTCACTTAAAACAACATTGTTACTAAACAAGAAATTATCATATCCTTTACTTAGTGAACGCTCTCATACAGAGGCAACTTTTCTTATGGCTGAGAAATGGATGCAGATTCCTCAGCAGTCTGCCCATGGCAATGTTCCAAAAACATCTTTAGGGTCACTATTGAGAGACACTAGGCAGCTCTAACCTCCTCTCTCTGCTGGGCCTCCATTTCCTATTGAACTACTGACAAAGGTTAAAGTTCAAGGCACAGTATGGCAGAATGCAGGGTGCAAACAGGTGAGCCTGAACTCTGATCACTCAGATACTAACTCATTCCCCTGGAGAAAGCTGGCAGGGGTAATTAGTCAATCAGGCTGGCTGGCTACCATTCTAAACACACACTCATTTTCTTCTCTCACTTTCATACTTGCCTCTGCTTCCATGCCACCCATTGTGTATCAGTTTGCAACTGGCATTTTGCTTAAAATGGCATAAAAGTTCTTTTGCCATAGAACTTATTTCACTTGGGGAACTGCTACAATCAATACTCTTGAAAGCACTCTTCTTGTGGCAGAACCTGCATCTTCACTAGGAGAGTTTGTTGGTATAGGTCTACCAGCAAGGCTTTCCTGGTGTAGACTAGGCCTCTGATATTGATTCAATATTTACTGAAAGAGAGGAGTGCCACCTGCTGAACAATCAGTATAATTTCCTGAGACCCACGGGTGTTCCTCAGAGAGCTCTCATCCAAGGATCGACCCAGCCTGCTCCTGTTTAATTTGTGATAACCGATTGGGCTACCACACATGTGGTGGTGTTGCCAGTTCTAGAACAGTAAAAGAAATGGGTGTTTGACTCTATGGGGAATTTCAAGAGCACCATGCCCAAGGGAAACTATGCTTCCTGCCTGCTTGCCCCTATCAGGTTCATGTTTGACTCAGCACTTCGGACAGCTCCACCTGCTCAGTGTCTGTCTGGTTGCCCTCTCTTCCGGCAGGGAAGTGGGTTCTAAACCAAGCAGCCAGGCAACAGTTACACCAGCATTTAAAGGATGTTAAGTGAGAAGACTGAGCAAAAAAAACCTCACAACCTTAGATAAAGCAGAGAGATCCACAATTCTGCTGAGCTTTGACTCTGGCATATGAAAAAGAAGAAAGCAGCTCACTGCATGATGCCACTGTAATCAACCGCAGGATATTATGACCTGCCACAGGATAGCAATATGCTGCCAAAGCTTCTAAAAGCTGTGCTACCTGATTAGACTGTTAAGATGTATCTGTATGTTGCAAAGGAAAAAATGAGGTCAGTAACTAGTAGAGTAAATTGAAAGCTCTTGGGTAGGAAACTAATCTCATTGCATATCAGTAGAGCTCTGCCTATGCATGTCAATTATATCTAATAATTATATTTCATTTGCTGCAACTCAGACGGCTAAAGCATTGAGTTGAGCAGACTGTCATACCACCTATAGCTCAGAGCTAAAAATCAAACTCTAATGAAACAAATCCCAGTTGTAAGCGCCATGAGATTTTACAGTCATTACTATAAAATAATACACTTTGTGTCACTGTAATAATAATACCATCACTAACAAGTCAGCTCCAATGGAAACTGCGGCAATGACATGGAGACAAGTGATTACAATACAGTTAACACTTGCCAGGACTACTTTATTTCCATTGTGCAGGCTTTTAAGCTAGAGTCCCCCAAATACCATGTAACCTAATATATAATGTTCACAGCAATGACTCAGGCACATACAACCAACCACGATAACACTATCAGCATTTAGGATCAGTTAAAATTGAAAGCAACCCGTATGCTCCTTCAGTCATGGCTTTAATGATGAATCACATTAGGAATCTCTAACTGTAACAGGGAATACCAACGTAGAGGCACAATTACAAAATGTCGTCTCTTCCTTCTCATTGCCACTAGATTATAACTGGGGGAAACCACGTCAACTGGTAGTTCTAATTGTAATGAATGGTTTGGAACATAGAAAGAAAATACCGGTTACATTTCCTGGACTGCAGTCATTATGTGTAGAGCCGTATAAATCCGTGGATATCTATTTTTGCAGATCGTGGATCAGATGTGGATACAAATGTTGTATCTGCGCAGGGCTCTAAATATAGGATCTTGAAGGCTGGGAAGCAGCTGTCTGCAGCTCATAGTCTATGAGGCTGCTTCTTTGCCTTCAAGATCCTATATTCCTCTACCCCCCGTATGCAGAGAAAGGGGAGGTGATAGATCAAGAAGCAGATGTCTGCAGCTCATATCCCAAGAGGCTGCTTCCCCACTTTCGAGATCTTATATTTCCTCTCCCTCCATATACAGAGAAAGGGGAGGTGATAGATCATGACAGGCAGCAAAATCACCCCCATACTCCTATCACCACGATTTTAGCAGCCAAGCAATTTAGGAAACCTCTTCTGACTTCATTGCTGTATCAGATCACTTGGAGAGGGAGGTAGCTGCTTCTGCACAGTAAGTCGGTAGCTGCAAACAGCTGCCTCTGGATCTATCAAGAGGATTTTGAGTATGGAGATGATACTGCCTCATCTGGAGAAATTACTGATCAACTGCTGCTAATGCTGGGAGAGCTGCGACAGACTGCAGAATCTATAGGACTTAAAATAGGTACTGATAAAACCAACACTATGCAATCCTCTTGTAAAATGGAAACGAATGACCTGTCAACACTGGATGTCAATGACAGTGGCATTGTATGGGGGAATAGTTTTATCTATCTGGGTAGTTGGTTGAAAGCAAGAGGTTCGGTATCCAAAGTCATATGTTGGATTGGTCTTGCATCAGTGACATTTCATCACCTTCGGCGGCCTCTCTTTGGGCAATGGGATGTCCGTGTGACAACTAAACTATGTGTGTTCAATGCAATAGTGATGGGAACTCTGTTATACGGAGCAGAAACATGACTTTAAAAAACAACTGAGGAAAGGAGACTAAACAGTTTTTGGTGTCAAAAGTTATGGCATATTCTTAACATCCATTGCTTTGATTTTTGTCACAAACAAGGAAATGCTTAGATGATTCCAGTAAGTTGCAGTCTTCCATCAGTTGAGAACAAAGTGATTGCAATGGTCAGATCATAGCCAATGTGCAGACGAACCTCTGCTTTTCCAGAAGGATCATTGAGATGAGGAAATAGATCACAAAGCTGACCATGAATGAGGTTGGAAAAGAAAGAAGACTTACAAGGGATTGTTCAAGATGGAAGTCTGTTCTGTGTGACACTTCCTTCTGCGTCCTAGGTAAAATGGAAATAAGAACTCCTGGAAGTAAAGATTTACAATAATCTAAAGTCTTATTTGATTTGTGTATTGACATTCATACAGGCCATGCTCCAAAATGCTGTAGAGTTAACTTTTGCACGTACAGGGTTACATAACAGCTGTGAGAGGAACAGCGAGAGGAATGAAGAGGTATATGTAATAGAGAAATCATGTTTCTGGCTAAGATTTGGAATGGGAGGAAGGTTATTCTAAATGACAGGAGCTGCACAGGAGAAGGCTCCTGCACCAATGATGGGAGTGTCGGGAAGTATAAAGAGGATGATAGCATTACAGCAAGTATAAAGAGGATGATAGCATTACAGCAGAGTGAACAGGGAGGGTAGTGGAGAGAGGATGATGGGGGAAGCAAGGCTGGCTCTCGACCAGATGATGACCCAGGCGAGGCATGTCTTTGGCCCCCTCCATTTGTTAAACTTTTCAGTACTTTATTTTTCATTGCATTTGTAGCCCATTTCACAATTTCGATGCACAGTTTGCATGCATGATTTATCCCTGTCATATTGGATGATAAATTTGCTTGCTGTATTTATTCATGCCATATATAAGCAAATAAAAAATTGTTTTCTCTAAGGTTATAGAAACTTTTTTAATTTTAAGAATAACTGAAATATACTATCAAGAAATTGAACTGTGCACCAATATTGGGTGGACTGGTATTAAATCGTGTTACAGTAGGTGACAGACTTAGAATGTTAACCCTAGTCCTTTAGTTCTAAAGGTCACTTTTCTCTCCTTTGTCCTTGTGAACTGAAGCACATCGTCAGAGAGATCCAAAGACTGGCCAATGGCATTTTCAAGCAATAAAATAGCAAGCGATGTCAGTGTATCATTGGCCATCGTTGATCAAAGATATGTTTTAATGAGCCTGAGCTTCGAAAAGCTGTGCTCACCACTCACGACTGTGACTGGCAGCTTGAGCAGAATCCTCAAAGCTAGCCACACATTAGGAAACGTGTCCTTCAGCTCTATGCCATGAATGAATTGGGGAACTTGGAGTGGAGAGTGTGATGAATGTTGTCCAATTTGACACAGAGGTCTTTATCATTGATGTCCAAACATTCCCCATGTGTCAGCATCCGGTGAAGGGCCGTATAATTGTTGAAGAGTGTTTTCCTGTCTTCTGGCAACTTACTAAGATCATAGCACCCCAGATCTTTTCATAGTGCTTCATTAGTCCAAACCTTTCTTTGATGAACACTTGAGCAGTGTCAATGAGCGAGCAAAAAACCTCCTTTTTGAATTTTTCTTCTAAGCTTCCCGTCATCTCATCTCTGCCCTCATAACCCTTCTTCCAGTGAATATGAGTTTCCTTGAAGACAGGCTCAACTCCTAAGTTTTCTGCCATTTCTTTGGCAGCAGTGATGGCGTCTTCAAATCTGTTGTCTCTGTAGGCCACAATGAAATCACGGTAGCTTCTCATTAAAATAGTAGCGGTCATGATGTCCACTGATGAAGTTTGTAATGCCTGACGAACAACGTTTGGATGGAACAGGATATTGTGCCAAACCACAACTGAGACCAGAAATTTGAAGTCAATGATCTGGTTTACCAGGCTTTGCGTCTCGTGTTGGATTCTGGCTTTGGCCTTACTTGACTATGCCAGTACCATTAGGATTTTGTAAACATCAGTCACTTGATACCTCACTGGCTTTTCGCTGTCAATGAAGCTCTCCCAGCGAGTGTCACTTAGCGGCTTCACAATCAAATTTATAACATTGTCCATGAGCATCTTCTACCTGACAGTTGATGCTGAAAACAGGATGTATATCCTTTGCAGTACTTCAAAGAGAGATACTGAATCTAAAGCAGATGACACTGCACCTGACACAACCAGGTTGAGAGACTGGCAGCCACAAGACATGAAGAAAACTCTTGGATTCAGCACAAGGATCCTTGCCTGGATCCACTGTTTCTTCCCTTCATGTTTACACCATTGTTGTAGCCTTGTCTATGGCAGTCCTGAAGTTTTATTTTATTCTCATTCAAAACATTCATAAACAGTTGTATTAGGCTTTTTCCAGTAGCGTCGTTCACAAACCGGAAACCAATAAAATGTTCCTTTACTTGAATACAGCTATTCTTGTCATCAACAAATCTTACAGTAAATGACATCTTTTCAGTGTGATTAATGTCAGGAGTGCAGTCCGTTATTACAGTGCAGTGCTTTGCCAAGCTGCATCAATATGTTATCAAGCACCTTCCTTGCCATAAGGTCAATCAATTTGTTTTGAATTGTTTTGCAGCAGTAATGATCCATAGCTTCTTTACAAACTACTTGACATAGGTGCTCACACATGACATCATCGTATTTCCCAAGGAGCTTTACCAAACCACGGTGTAGATGTGTGCACTCACCCCCATGGCGCCTCCT
The DNA here is from genome assembly GCF_007399415.2 of Gopherus evgoodei. Lineage (NCBI taxonomy): Eukaryota > Metazoa > Chordata > Testudines > Testudinidae > Gopherus > Gopherus evgoodei. The sequence goes on from NC_044327.1 coordinate 123,850,954, forward strand.
GCTGGTGACATCAGGGAATTAGCTTGGTCCCAGCCCAGAGCGCCCCCTGCCGGCCAGTGATCCACCTGTCCGCTACTGGCCCCCGTGTCCTTCCCTGGACCCCGGTGCCACTTTAACTGGGTCTCCCCCCTCCCAGGGGAACCCTCACCCCACTATCCCCTCTTTGCCTCAGTTGTGGCTACTGCCAGTCTCTGTTTAGCCCCCGTGCCCTGGGGCAGACTGCAGTGTATCAGACGATCATCATAGGCAACAAAGGGTTTGGACTGGCTGCCTTTACTCATCCTCTGGCTGCCCCTCTGCAAGCCCAGTATCTAGGAGGCCTAGACCCAGCTCTGCAGCCTGGGGAGTTGCTGGCCTAGGGCTTCCCAGCTCCTAAGGCCTTTCCCCAGCCCTGCCTTCCTCTAGGTCCCCCAGGTGAGTTCCCAAGCAGCCAGGCCTGTCTTTCTCCCCAGTCAGAGAGAAACTGTTTTCCCTTGGCTTCACTGGCCTTCTTATTAGGCCCTGTGGCTCAGTTTGGGGCGTGGCCCCAGCTGCAGCCACTTCCCCAATCAGTCCAGCTTAAAGGCTGCTTTCTCCAGCCCCAGCCCCTTCCTAGGGCTGTTTTTAACCCCTTCAGGGCAGGAGCAGAGGTCCACTCTGCTACACACGGAAATTACTTTTGTGTTCGGTGAACAACTTATCTGAGTCCCAGAAAGGTAAATTAGTCTATGCAAGGAACAGGGTAATTGAGATCAGAGGCTCGAGACTCTGCTATCAGGCATAAGCAAGTTCATTGAGGGTTTCAGAAACAAGGAGCACTAAGCTACACAGGATCTTGAAATGATCAGGAATGCCTGTGGAGTCATTTGAATATAGATTTGAGGTGGCTCCATAGAGAGGAAGAGTAGTCTAGTGGTTAGGGCACTAGCTTGCAACTCTGGCAATTTTGGTTCAAGTCCCAGCTCTGCCACAATCTTCCTGTGTGATGTCAAGCAAGTCACATAGTCTCTCTCTGTGCATCAGAATAGCACTGCCCTACCTCAGAGAGATTTTGTGAGGATAGATACATAAACAATTGCGGGGGACATATAAGTACCATAGATATAGAATTATAGAATATTAGGGTTGGAAGAGCCCTCAGGAGGTCATCTAGTGCAACCCCCTGCTCAAAACAGGACCAATCCCCAACTAAATCATCCTAGCAAGGGCTTTGTTAAGCTGGGCCTTAAAAACCTCTAAGGAAGGAGATTCCACCACCTCCATAGGTAGCTCATTCCAGTGCTTCACCACCCTCCTAGTGAAATAGTGTTTCCTAATATCCAACCTAGACCTCCCCCACTGCAACTTGAGACCATTACTCCTTGTTCTGTCATCTGCCACCACTGAGAACAGCCGAGCTCCATCCTCTTTGGAACCCCCTTTCAGGTAGTTGAAGGCTGCTATCAAATCCCCCCCTCACTCTTCTCTTCTGCAGATTAAATAAGCCCAGTTGCCTCAGCCTCTCCTTGTAAGCAGTGCAATGCAAGATTCTTTCCTGAGTATCTGGCTGGTGAGACTTGCCCACATGCTCAGGATTTAGCTTATCGCTAAATTTGGGGTTGGGAAGGAATTTTCCTCCAGGGCACATTGGCAGAAGCCCTGGGGGTTTTTCACCTTCCTCTGCATTGTGGTCACTTGCTGAAAGGTTCTCTGCACTTTGAAGTCTTTAAACCATTATTTGAGGACTTCAATAACTCAGACATAGGTTAGGGGTTTGTTACAGGAATGGGTGGGTGAGATTCTGTGGCCTGCATTGTTCAGGAGGCCAGACTAGATGATCATAATGGTCCTTTCTGACCTTAAAGCCTTTGAAGTCATGTGCCCCAGACTCCTAATCATTTTTATTGCCCTCTGCTGGACTCTCTCCAATTTGTCCACATCCCTTCTGTAGTTGGGGAACCAAAACTGGACGCAATACTCCAGGTGTTGCCTCATCAGTGTTACATGACAGGCAATGGCAAGTGGCTGTTTGAAAGACAACAGCACGGAGCTACAATAATCAAGGTGAAAAGAACTGAAGCCCTGGATGAGGATCCCATTTCAGTTGGAGTCAAGGCAGTGACACATTCAAAAGCTTTTTCTTCCTTTATGTTGTGTAGTTTGTGCATGGTCTGGAAGTTAACACTTGTTAAATAACATTTTGAATGCTTTGAAGAAGCCTGTTACTTCTCCTTAGCAAGTGATCTGATATTGATTTTATTTGCTATTCCACTGTTTTCGTGTCTTCCTTAATAGGATAGAAATCATGCTTGTTTCTCCTAAAGTAGTCGAAACAAAGAATAAAAACTGATTTCACTTTTTTTTTAAAGTACTCATGGGAAATGGCTTGAGAATGGTTGAGTTTTAGAATTATTGGGCAAAATCATGAAGTTTGCACTTTAGCAAAATCCTGGAGTATGTACTCAAACAAAACTACTGACCTCAAGTATTACCTGAATAAAAACTGATAAAGGGTTACAGGATCCTGCAAACCCATATTCACAAACGTCTTTGGTGGGGGGATACTATTGGGAAAAAGGGTTTTCAGGATCAGGCACTGAACCCACTGAAATTAGAAAGGGAGAATACCTATTAGATTATATAGTCTAGCCCCTGTTAACTGGTGGAGTAGCATACTTTGCATTATCTAGTGCTTTGATTAGTTTCGTTTGAGCACAGAGTAGCTTTTGATACTGAATAATGGAAAGGATTTTATTACCTAACAGTATACTTTGTCCTGCTTCATTGCATACTTGTGTTGTCTGAATGTTGCACTTAGCACAATTTTTAGTCTGTGCATACATACATACTGGAATTCACTGTGCTTGCAGATCAATGGCTGTGTCCACTGTCTGAGAAGAAACTGACATGCTCGCCCTCTAAAAAAGAATATGTCTTTGCTAGGGTTCGGAAACAATCACCTTTCCATGTCAAAGGTGGCTTGCAAAATCTGAAGATGATGGCGAGATTGTCAGAGAACTTGTACCATCTGATATCTTTACTGAAAAACTCCTGAAAGATGGGACACTAAAGCAGATAGAACAGGAAGTTGAAGAACCACTGGAAAGTAAGTAAAATTCCACCGCGTCTTGACTTATTATTTTGACCCTTTGGAACAAGCCATTTGGATATGTAGTTCAGGTAGATGCATGCTCCTAAAGGTTGCTTCTTTGTAATTATGGCCATTGAGTGAAAAATCAATCATTTAAGCTGCCATATTTTATGTGAAAAAGCTAGTATCTCCCATCTGGATTACTGTAACTTCCCATTCTCTGGCCTCCTTGATGCCCAGCATGCTCTCATCCAGTCCTTACAAACACAGCTGCTACAATCATCTTCCCTGGCTGCTGTTCTGATTGTATCTCACACACATCCTTTGAATTTTTGTACTGGCTCCCCTTTATACACAAGTTTCCAACATCTTGTCTTCCAGGCCCTGCAAACATCTCTAGTTATTTGTCCTCATCTCCTTTTGTACTGTCCTCCACCCCTTCTGCTCCACCTAGTAGCCTTGATGCTCCATTTGCAGCTTTTTTCCACAATTGTCTTTGCACTTTCTTTCACACTGCCCCTTAGGCAGGGGTGAGCTGGAGCCAATTAGCACCAGTTGGCGTGAACTGGTTGTTAAATTTAGAAGCTGGTTTAGAACCAGTTGTTAAAGGAGTGGGCAAACTTTGTGGCCCGCGGGACTGTCCTGTCCAGGCTGCCAGAGCTCCCAGTTGGGGAGGCTCCCCCAGCCCTTCCCCTGCCTTCCCCCCTCTTACAGAGCTTTGAGTGGCATGGTAAGGGGATGGGGCTGCGCGTCATCCATACATGCTGCCCTGAGCAGCATGGTAAGGGGACCAGGCCGGGGCTGGGAGGAGGGGTTGGATTAGGAGCAGGGAGCGGTTGGAGGGGGCAGAGGTTTTGGGGGGGTTGGTCAGGGGATGGGAAACGGGGTGGGTTGGGTAGGCGTGGGAGTTCCAGGGTCTGTTGGGGTGGTGGTGGATGGGGTTGGGGCAGTCAGGGGACAGGGAGCGGGGTGAATTGGGTAGGGGATGGGGCCCTGGGGGGTAGTTAGAGTCGGGGGTCTCAGGAGAGGGTACTCGGGATAAGGAGTGGTGGAGGGTTGAGGGGTTGCCGGTACTGAGGAGGGAAGTCAGGGGCAGGACATGGGTGGGGGTCGGATGGTGGGGAACAGGCTGTTTGGGAGGCATGTGGGGCTTGTACTCACCAGGCAGTTCCCTACCGGGTCTTCAGTAGCACTTTGGTGGCGAGTCCTTCACTCGTTCCGGGTCTTTGGTGGCACCGAAGTACCCACCACCAAAGTGCCACCAAAAATCCAGAGTGAGTGAAGACCCCTCGCCACCGAAGTGCCACCCAGGACCCAGTAGGGAACCGGTTATTGGGATTTTGGGAGCTCATCACTGCCCTTAGGTACATAACATCCTCCCAGAACTGGTCTGCAGGGAAGCTACTCAATCCTTATTCAGATCCCTCTGTAAGTAGGTTGAGTTCCTATCCTGCCCTGGACAGAGAATACAAATGCTATGCAACATCTGGATTTATCTCTTCCTGGTATTTGGCTTTCTAGTGTAAATAGCAACAACACAATATAAATTTCAGCCTAAACTTCTCCCTCGAACTTGGCTGTTGCTAAGGATTTCTCTGCAACACCTCCCTGATCCAAGTCTTAGTTACCTCTGCCCTGTAGAGAGATTCTTACCCCGCTCATATCCTGATTGGAGTTAATTGTATCCAACTGCCAGTATTACTTGCCATCTTCTTTCAGGGCGCAAGTACCTGGTAGCGGGATAGTTCAACCATGGAAATCATCCCATCCAGTATTTCTTATTCTCTTTCACAGCTTGATTTGTATTTACACTATGCCTAGGGCCCTATCAAATTCACAGCCATGAAATATGCATCACTGACTGTAAAATCTGGTCTTTTGTGTGCTTTTGCCCTATACTATGCAGATCTCATGGCGGAGACCAGTGTTTCTCAAATTGTGGATCCTGACCCAAAAGGGAGTTGCAGGTGGGGGAGTCGCAAGGTTATGTTAGGGGGCTTGCGGTATTGCCACCCTTAATTCTGTGCTGCCTTCGGAGCTGGGCAGCCAGAGAGTGGCGGCTGTGTTGGCTGGGCGCTCAGCTCTGAAGGCAGTGCCCTGCCAGCAGCAGCACAGAAGTAAGGATGGCAGTACCATACCATGCCACGCTTAATTCTGCGCTGCTGCTGGCGGCTGCTCTGCCTTCAGAGCTGGGCTCCTGGCCAGCAGCCACAGCTCTCCAGTTGCCTAGCTCTGAAGGCAGCGGCGCCACCAGCAGCAGCACAGAAGTAAGGGTTAGCAGTCTGCAACCCCCCTTAAAAAAAACTTGCTACCTCTCCCCCCCCCCCACAACTCCTTTTTGGGTCAGGAGCCCTACAAGAACAACACCATGATGTTTCAGATTTAAATTGCTGAAATCCTATGACCGTGAAATTGGCCAAAATGGACTGTGAATTTGGTAGGGCCCTAACTGTGCCATTCTGTCAGTGTACATAATTTATGCACACCTTAAGAGCTTTTGTAGTTATAAGATGAGCTAGCAGGTCAAAGTGAGGACTAAACAGGAGCCTGGGGTTTACCTGGACCTGCTAACTCATATTACAACTACAAACTGCCTTGTCTTCATTAGGATTTTACCTTGTGTTAGTTACCAGATGTTAACTAACGCCAGGTAAGAACATGCCTTTTCTAGTGGAGACAAGGTCTTTGAATATTAAGTTCTTTGAGACAGGGACAGTGTCTTCTGAATTGGTTTTACAGCTGATTTTGGGCATCAGCCCGATATAAATAATAAAAAATAACAGCTTCCTTTGCTATTGTAGAGCATTCTGCTCCAACGAGCTCCTGAAATGATATGCAAAGAATCAAATTTAATAAACTGATTATGCAGAACATATGTTGGGACCACTGCACCCATTATTAAAGTGCAGTTATTTCTTGGCTGGAACACCACAGTTTAACTGAGTATAGCAGTGCTACACAACAATTTAGGACATAATGTTAGAAAAGTATTCGGTTGAAACTGCAGGTGGAATTCAAGTAGGTACGTTGTAATTAACTACCCAAATTGGAATTTGGCCAGCACGCCAGAGTTAACACCTCTACTCTGATGAAAAATGCCAGAGTATCTTTGATAACCACAAGCCATCAGAACATCTTTTTGTTATGGCACCCACTGCAGCATAATGCGCTCTGTGGTTAGTGAAAGAACAGAGCAGAAAAAGTGAAATTGCAGCAAACCAAAAATATTCTCGAGGCTAAATGAGCCTGATCCATCTCCCACTGCAGTCACGGGGAGTCTTTCCACCGATTACAATGGAAGCTGGGGCAGCCCTTGTATTGTTCTGAGAGTTAAGTGTGAAAATACTCTAAAAAAAAGCAAAAAACCTCACACCTTATCTATGAAACTATTAATGTACAAAGAAGAATCCCACCATCAAACGTGGCAAGTCTCCATATCTCAAGTTTTTGTGCCTCCAATAAAAAGTGCAGCTTTTTCTCCTCATTTTTGAATCATGTGGGAGTAGCATGGGAAGCTGCCTGTGAGACTCTCTTTGGGGTTTGCGTGGCACTAATGTGAGTAAAAATCTGTCAGCTGCTTTTAGCGTTTCTAGGGAACATTCTTTCAGTCACTGTTTGTTCTCCTCATGTAAATGGGGTGAAGTAGATACCTGGAAATAGCTGCATTTAGCACATTAGAAAAGCACATTCCTGAAGATTGTTATGAGAATTCAGTGGATCATTGCTGAGTGAGCTCAACAAAGAAGATGTTTAAACAGTACAACTCCAACATGTCTTTCATTAAATATTGTCCAAGCAAGAAGATTCTGGAGTCTGCTCTCATCTTTCAATGCAGGGAATTTATACAGGTGAATCCCATTAATTCTGGTGGTAATTTCCCATTAAAATCCCTAGAGCTTGTTTGTGGAGGACAGAGTATTAAGAATCCACAACTCCAGACCACTTATCCCTCTCATATGCAGTGGAGAGCAGATTCTGAATCTGAATCCTGAAAGATGCTGAGTTCACTCAACTTCCATTGACATTAGATGAAGTCAGTAATAATAAGGATACTTAGCATCTTTAATTGCACATTCTGTGTTCAAGGCACTGTAGAGACATTAACTAGATGGGAGTTCATGGGAGCTCAGCACCTCTTACACTGCCCTCAGCATATAGGATTAGGCCCTGAGAATCCATCTGCTCCCAAATCATATATTTAGATATCTGTTTCTTTATATAGTTCATACATACAAGATAACTGTGTTCACTGGCAATATCTATGGCGCTGGGACAGATGCAAATGTTTTCCTGACTATATATGGAGACCTCGGGGACACTGGGGAGAGAAAACTCAGCAAGTCTGAAACTAACTCCAACAAGTTTGAAAGAGCACAGGTACAGATGAAACTGACTGGTAACATTTTTCATATTGCAGGCCTTAAACAAAGTGATGAACAAATGTTGTAACTGCCCTTCCCTAGTTGCAAGTATCAGTCTGTAAGGATTGTCAGAACGGATGAATGGCAATCCTGACACAAAGGATCATGTTTATTATCTCTTAAAACCTTACATTTTCAGTTTAATGTTGGTGCTTGTGTACTACAATGATAGGCTCTATAGCAATACCTATGATGAACAAGATCTTTCTTTGCTTGGAGCCAGTGAGATAGGGCCAGTCTGGCCCATATCAAGCCTCCTAGGTTTCAGCTGCAAAACTGGAAGTATCCAGTGTTTAAATTTTGCTGGGGGTAAGCCCAGACACTTCTTGGCTAGGCGGTTCATCGCCCCGGCACCTCTGGGCTTGCTGCATCAGTTATGAAAGTAAAAAAAATTGTTTGAGCCCTGGCACCTCTTTCATTACAAATTAAGCAGTGGAAGTACCAATAATTGAGTGCATGTTTACCATCCCTTGCGCTGATTTGTATCTCCTAAAAGCGAGGGCAGCTTTGGTGAATCTGACCATAATGTGTATTATTATTAATCTTGGGGCATCATCTTACAACACATTTTTGTAAGCTCTTAAAGTGTGATTCTACTCTGAGAAATGATGAAAAATGACACTAGGTTGTTCCAAATTTGTCACTCCATGATTTCCAGATCAAATGTGCTCATTTTAAAAGTTACCAACAGCCATCCCTGCAGACTCCATCTTATATCTGAGGGTATGTTTACATTGCAAATAAAAACCTGCTCACCAAGTCACAGAGCGTGGGTCAATTGACTTGGGTTTGTAGGCTAAGGCTGTGGGACTAAAAATAGCAGTATAGCTGTTCAGGTTTGGGCTGGAGCCTGGGCTCTGAGACTTCCCCCCCCCTCACTGGGTTTTAAAGTCTGGCTCCAGCCCAAGTGGGAATGTCTGCACTGCTATTTTTAGCCCTGGCCGCAGCCTGAGCCTGGTGAGCCCAAGATAATAGGCCTGTGGTCTAACACTCATTGCCGTGGGGTTTTCTTTGCAGGGTAGGCATACCCTGAGAGTCTAGCGAGTTTCTTTCCTGCTAACTTCACTAGCAGTTGTGTATGCATAATAACCAAGTGTAGAATTTGCTCCATTGTCTCCAGTGTGTTGCACCGGGTATAAATGATGGCAGAATTTGGACCTGTAATAGAAATGTAGTTAACAGTTCTGTTGTTGTGTTAACCAGAGGAGAATCCAGCTCACTTTCTCTTAGCTCTGTTGTCCTTGGAGAGCTAACAGCAATAAACAGTAAAATCTTACTTTTGACACTAAAGTCAGCAGATACTGGCTCCAAGTGGTCAACACATCTGTTCCCTTTGAGTAAGAGGGTGACTTTTTACATAGTCATGTTCACAGCACAGCCACACTTTAAACCTCTTCCTCTCAGGACAGTGTTAATGAACACAGACTTTTATACAGACAACTCTGCTGTAGCTTTTAATCAAATACTGTCCAGTACGGCTGGGTTTACACATGCATTGTGCTCCATTGTGCACATTAGCTATTGTTCATTATGAGAAACTATTGCTATTAAACATCCTGTAGGAGGATAAGTTCACAATACAGGCTGTGGACCTTGGGATTATATACAAGATCAAGATTCGTCATGACAACACCTTGCTGAATGCTGACTGGTACCTGGAAAAAGTAGAGATTCTGGATGAAACCACAGAAGAATTGTATCTCTTTCTGTGTGAACGCTGGCTTTCTACAAAGAAGGAGGACAAAAGGATAGAGCGGACGCTTTATGAACAGGTACAGTAATAACACCTAGCACAATGATCCTGGCCAGGGCTTCTGAGCACTATACATTGCTGCTAATAAAAATGAGATGCATGGCCTTTCATCTGGTTGCAGTCCAGCACAGTTCATTAGTGACCTAAACGTGTTACCCCCTGAAGGTTGTTTTTTGGCCGATGTAAAATGAATTGGTGGTTCTCACTCTGGTCTCCCATCACTGACTTCTTTTGTTTGCAGTCTCAGGCCACGTCCACACTACAGAGTAAAATCGAAATTAATAAAATTGATTTTATAAAACAGGTTTTATAAAATCGATTTTACGCGTCCACACTAGGGCACATTACTTCGGTGGTGTGCGTCCATGGTCCCAGGCTACCATCAATTTCCGGAGTGATGCACTCTGGGTAGCTCAGTAAAAGAATGGGACCAATAACTTCGATTTCTGTCCACACTAACCCTAAATCAATATAGTAATATCGATTTTAGGGTTACTCCTCTCGTTGAGCAGGAGTACAGAAATCGATTTTAAGACCCCTTAAAATCGATTTTAAGTGTCTTGTAGTGTGGATGGGTACAGTGTTAAATCGATTTAACGCTGTTTAAATCAATTTAACGCTGTAGTGTGGACCAGGCCTCAGTGGAGAGGCCAAGGCCTGAATGGTTAGTTGAGACTTACCCTTGTCAGATCAGGATCCAAGTGCACTGGCAGGGCGGTGTAGAGAATGCTGCACTGTTGCTGCCTGTGCTGTCCCTATCCAGCAGATAAGTAATAGATTTCTTTCCCTGGAGTTCTCAATCCAAAATTCTGGGTTATATGGCCCCTGCCTCTCCACCCATCAATCCTAATAATCAAATAAGGCAACATCTTTCACCAGCACTAAAAATATGCAGTGAAATGCCTTCTTGCCAGCACCTGGAAAGGCTTTGTATGTATTGTTTAATCAGTCTAATATAGCTAATTAGAATTCAAAATACATGTATTAATTAAAATTAGCAAACTGGATTAAGTTAATAGGCGCTTCTTGCCTTTATACAGGAAGGCACAGCACTGCAGCTGATTAACGTCTGTTGCATTAAAGGGGTTTTCTTTACAAAACATAGTTAAATTTTAATTGAAAGTTACTACTAAAATTATTATGAACAAATAGGGCCAAACTCGTCCCGGGTATAGTGCCAGAGACGTAAACAGGGTTGCAACAGGGATGATCCTGGTGCCTTGCATCTAATATAATTACATTTCCCAGCAAAGAATCCTCTGAGTTCTTGTGGTCACGCCCACCCTGTTGCTCATATTAATTCCCTCTCAAAGAGACAAAATTAATTAGATTTAAAAAATGAAATGGTGTGGGGGGAGGATTCTCTTGTTACGTGGGCTGTGACACAAAACTCATCCTCAATAATTGTTCTAAAAATATAATAGCTTTGAAATTTAGGATTATTCAGCTTTGCAGCATTTGCTTAGCCTTTGACTCTTGTGTAGTACGGATCAACCAGTTTAACAGCTATTGTGTATGTCTTGTTAAGCAAATCTGTAGCTACTCTACCAGTCTACCTTGCCTGTGGTCATTGCTCTGACATGCTGTGTAGAGGAGTCACAACACATTTTTGTTATGTACATTAAGCACATGCCAGTTGCCTTCATTGTATTGCTCCTGGAAATGGTGGAGTTAAGGTCATTATAGTAAAGTAAATGGATGAGCTGTAATAAATGGTGAGGAATCATGCTTATGGGAGCTGTACTGAGCAAAAACGACATGGAGAGCTAGAGGGATTTCGTGTAATGCTGTTTAAGGCATATAGGAACAGCTGGCAATACAGTGAACACTGAACCTGGTTACCTTCACCTATGTGTGTTCTAATTAGAGTTATGATGGTGAACGGAACAGCCTGGGTGGCTCGTCTCTCAGCCTGAAGAGCCAAGATAGCAATGCAAATGGAAAGAATAAGAAGAAACTCAGCTTGAACGGGTCTGCACAGGAAGGCTCATGTAAGAGAACTGTGTGTGTGGAGTGGATGTACGTGTGTGTGTTCCTGATTTGAATTCTTTAGGCAATGTGTTTTTACTGGTGAAGACCAAAGTGAGGCAGAAAGGTAAATTGTTCTGGTCATCCTGCAGCTGTACCACCTGGGGCTGTGATCCTATGGGATCTCATAAGTTCAGCAGAATCAGGCTGGATCGGTGCTTGGATCTGTTTGTGTATTGCTCTTTATATAGTGGTCTTCACCATAGCAACTGAATAATCTGCACGGTAAAAGACACTTCCTATACCTCCAGAATTCTTCTTTCCCTCCCACCTAAACCTAGGTTATGTAGTGCTAGATCCCGGGGACTGAGTCCTTCATCTGCCATGAGAATAAATTCTGTAAGCAACGTATTTTGTGTGACATGAGCATGTAACTAAGTAGATTCTCCAAGAACACTCTCTCCACAACCATCCCAGGTGAAACCTGCACAGGGGACTTCTAACACAAACCCAGAGCTCTTTAGGAAGCAGTATGGCTGGTTCGTAGCGGATGCTCTTTTCCTCAAGTCTGTGTTGACTCAATACTTTCTCTGGTGTGGCTGAAGGTGCGGTCTTTTGCATGAGACTCTTGTGGGCGTTAAAAATGCCATGACTCTCTTTAAGAGTTGCGGGGCTAACATTGGTATCCCGGACAAATTCTGGCTCATGCAACTGCCTTCTGACTCCTTAAAATCCCCCCTGTGTTTTAATTTGGAAAAGGGTTCTCACTTCCCCTTAATCTGCAGTGTAATATTACCATCAGCTGCTAAACAACTGCTGAGTTTCATATATGTATTCAGTGGTGGGCAAAGTGATCCCTGCGTATATTGTTTGTTACCATTTGTTAAGCACTAATTGTGGTATTGGCTTTGTGCAAAACTCAGAGGAAGATTTCATCCCAGCCACATGGAGCCTCCTTCCAGCCAATGTCACCTTGATATCTAAGTATAATGACCTGATCTTGCATGGGTGATTGGGGCACGGGGAACCTTGCATATTCCACTTAGCACCTACTGGTGCAGGGACCAGTGGCCTCAATACCATTATGTGCTAGGACAATACAAGGATGTAGGAAAACTGAGGCAGGCACTGGCCCTCCTGAGGTATAATAGCAGGCATGTCTAGATGCATATGGTTTTGAGAAGGGCAACACCTCCACTAGACTCGCAGCCAATCATCTAGACTCACATGATTTGAGACAGGCAGCTAGCCCCTCAGATGAACAGGGCTTTTGGAGAAGACAGCCACCTCCCCAGACACTCAGAATCATACTCCAGTTCCCTCCTCCACCCTCACCTTCCAGACACCCAGGATTTGAGAGCAGGAGAGTAAAGGCAGCTTTCTGGAAGGGACAGGTTTGGTGGAAGAAGTTGTACAAGGTGTATATAGCTCGTGCACTGCATCCATTCAAGTATGCAAAGCTCTTTGAGATCCTTTTGCTGCAATAGGGGCTGTATGTATGTAAGATGTGTTATCACCAAATAACAGCCTCTTCTGTATGGGTTACAGGATCAATTTCCAGCACAGGCTTTTACTTGCTGCTTGTATCAGATGCTCTTTCCAGCTTGCTCTCTCTACTGAAGCCTCATGTCCTATGTGGCATATTAGATCTAAATTCAACTCTGTGGGCCCTGAAATTCTATGGCACTGTTTGCCACCCGCTACCCTTAGCTCATTCAATTAGTTCAATTTATTTTAAATTCATTTATTTTAATCTGCCCCCAGATTTTCAGTGTGCTGCAGATTTTCCTCCTGCAATGCATAGCTGCATTGCAGAAGCTGGCACGCTGCTGATTTTATAGAATCATAGAATCATAGAAGATTAGTGTTGGAAGAGACCTCAGGAGGTCATCTAGTCCAACCCCCTGCTCAAAGCAGGACCAACACCAACTAAATCATCCCTGCCAGGGCTTTGTCAAACCAGGCCTTAAAAACCTCTAAGGATGGAGATTCCACCACCTCCCTAGTAACTCATTCCAGTGCTTCACCACCCTCCTAGTGAAACAGTGTCAGAGGGGTAGCGGTGTTAGTCTGGATCTGTAAGAGCAGCAAAGAGTCCTATGGCACCTTATAGACCAGGCCTGCACAACTCGTAAAGCCACATTACTCCAAAGGAAACAGCTGAGGGCCGAAATCCCCCTGGCCCTGTGGAAACATGCCCCCCGAGCACCTCCCGGCCCCTAGAAAACATCCTGCTCCAGCACTGCCCAGCCCTGCAGAAACAAACCCTCCTTCCCCGGCGCCGCCCCACCAAAACAGCTGTGGGCCAAAAAGGAAGGTTGGAGGTGGGGAGGTGATACTTGATTTTAAATCAACCAGGCACTCCCAGCTGAAGAGGTGGCTGGGAGCCCTCAGGGGCAAATTAAAGGGCCCGGGGCTCTGGTGGCTGAGGGAACACGGAGCTTTCCGGGGCTGGGGCAGGGATTTAAAGGGCCTAGGGCTCCTGCTGCTGAGAGGAGCCCGAGCCCTTTAAATCCCAGCCCCAGCCCATCCGCTGGAACCGCAGCCGGGATTCAAAGGGCTCTGGGCTGCCCGCAGCGGCTGGGAGCCCTGAGCCCTTTAAATCTCAGCCGTGGCTGGGAATCTCGAAGCTCCCCATGAGCGGCCCGCGGGCCGTATGTTGTGCAGGCCTGTTATAGACTAACAGATGTATTGGGCATGAGCTTTTGTGGGTGAATACAATGAAGTGGGAATTCACCCATGAAAGCTCATGCTCCAATACGTCTGTTAGTCTATAAGGTGCCACAGGACTCTTTGCTGCTAGTGAAATAGTGTTTCCTAATATCCAACCTAGACCTTCCCCACTGCAACTTGAGACCATTGCTTCTTGTTCTGTCATCTGCCACCACTGAGAACAGCCAAGTTCAGTTCCTCTTTGGAACCATCCCCCTTCAGGTAGTTGAAGGCTGCTATCAAATCCCTCCCTCTTCTCTTCTGCAGACTAAACAATCCCAGTTCCCTCAGCCTTTACTCATAAGTCATGTGCCCCAGTCCCCTAATCATTTTCATTGCCCTCCACAGGACTCTCTCCAATTTTTCCACATCCTTTCTGTAGTGGGGGGACCAAGCGTGCAATTCTTCAAGCGTGGCCTCACCAGTGCCGAATAGAGGGGAATAATCACTTCCCCCCGATTGGCTGGCAATGCTCCTACTAATACAGCCTAATATGCTGTTGACCTTCTTGGCAACAAGGGCACACAGTTGACTCATATCCAGCTTCTCATCCACTGTAATTCCCAGGTCCTTTTCTGCAGAACTGCTGCTTCGCCGGTCGGTCCCCAGCCTGTAGTGGTGCATGGGATTCTTCCTTCCTAAGTGCAGAACTCTGCACTTGTCCTTGTTGAACCTCATCCGATTTCTTTTGGCCCAATCCTCAAATTTGTCTAGGTCATTCTGGACCCTATCTACCTTTAAAGGCTCTCTTCCCAGTGAGAAAGGCTAGAGACTTAATTTATTAAGAAAGGGAAAGCACTGATTATGGAGCACAATTGTAAAGCAGCTGTGTTTAGAATGAAATATTTTGGGGGGCTATTTATGCACTTCCATAATCTCAGTATGCATGGGCCCTGACAGTATTTTGCTCTGTGTTTATAAAGCGCCTGGTCACCATGGCATCTATGCACATGCAGCATTTAACAGCAAAAAAACCCCACAGCTGGTGTTTACTGGTGGTCCACTCTTGCTTTTTCCATTTTCAGTCTTAGGTTATGAGTCTGATTTTATGTTGTCCATCCCACCCAGTAACCTACTTGTCTCAGTGCCACTCAAATCTTCCTCTTGTTCTTCACTCATTCTGGGATGAGCAGATCCAGTATTGTGCTTGTGAAGGAGGTGTACTCACCACCTGTCGCACTCCCTTGTATCCGGGTGCAGTGCTGCAAGGGTCCTCATCTGCAGTGCCTCCTGCTGGCCGTCTGCCTCTTGCCAGGTCTTCAGTGGCTCAGCTCTCTGGCCAAGTCACAGGAAGTTCAGTCATATCATTGTCAGCTGGGAGCTAGCTGGTAGGTCATAGGCAAGGCTGAGCCTGGCCTTAAAGGGCTAGCCAGCCTGTGACAGTGCTGCAATGAGAAATAAGTGAGGTCTTTCTGTAATTCTCACCTTCCTTCTGATACTGCTTCCTCAGCAGAGGAATGAATAACTGCCTTACATCCATCATCTGGGCATTCCATGTAACTTCCCAAATCACATGTAAGATCTCAATGTCTTGCATTCGGCGCCATTGCTAATGGAACTATAATGGTTTCCATATTCTTTTGCAGGTATAGCAACTTTTAGGCCTCCGGTATTTTCAAAATCTAGAGAAGTACCACAGTCCCAATAAACGAGAGAGGTTGTCCCATGCCCAGAGGGAGACTGAACAAAGAAAGACGTTATTTTGTAGTGGTCAGGATTGCAAGCCAGAACTCCTCTGATTAACTCATTGGATACCCTTGGGCAGGTCACTGAGGCCCAGATTTTTAAAGATTTTTAAGCACATGCTGTGCTCAGCATTGCAACACCTAACTGGTTTAGGAGCTTAAATTTCATTTTCAAAAAGGATATAGGCCGATAAGCGACAAAATCCCATAAACAGTCAATGGGACTTAGGCTCCTCAGTACCTAAATCACTTTTAAAAAACGGAAACTTGGGCTTTTATATCAGTTTGGCGTTGCAATGCTGAACACAGAAATGCTTAAGTACCTTTAAAAATCTGGGCCTTAACATCACTCAGCTTATCCGTATGTAAAATGGGGGATGATAATACTTTCCTAGCTCAGATGTGTGCTGTCAGATTTAATGCTTGTGAAGTGCTTTGAGTTCTGTTTAAGTTCTATATAGTATTAGTGGTAATTGTGTGAAGAAAGCCATTTTAACCTACCAAAGGATGACAGAGTGAAGTGGTCTTCCAGTGGAAGAACTCTCCAAAAAGAATTCAGAATACTCTTTAATGATGGTGGGAGGCTACAGCGTGACACCTCTTGTGGCGTGTGTCAAATGTATGTAACCCACAGCATCATCTTTTCAATGAAGAGGCACCATCATTGCATTGCTTAAACAATTGTACTACAGTGAATTCATTGCACACTCATTACACTGATGTGCACGATTAAGCATAATTGGTACTGTGTAGTGGAGAATAATTCTTGCCTAATGTTTAATTCACTTCTGTGCTGTTACAGTCAATTTCAGAAGCCTGAAATTGGGGTTGTATGAAATTCATTGGTTTCAGCTCACAGGGGAAAGAGTAGATTTAATTTGCATGAATTCATGCCCATGTATAAGTTTTGCTGGAAGTTTCAAGTTCAAACCAAAAGCAAAAACTTCATCAACTCCACTGTCATAAAATCATAGAAATGTAAAGCTGGAAGGGACCTCTAAAAGTCACCCAGTCCAGCCCCCTGTATTGTAACGGGACCAAGAAACCTAGACCATCCGTGAGAGGGGTTTGTCGAACCTGTTTTTAAAAACCTCCATTGATGGGGATTCTACAGCTTTCCTTGGAAGCCTGTTCCAGAGCTTAACTACCCTTTATAGTTAGAAAGTTTTTCCTAACATCTAACCCAAATCTTCCTTGCTGCAGATTAAGCCAGAGGTGGGCAAACTATGGCCCACAGGCCACATCCAGCATGAGGGACCATCCTGCCCAGCCCTTGAGGCCCCTCCCCTGTTGTTCTATTTCCCCTGCAGCCTCAGCTCGCTGTGCCACCAGCGCTCTGGGCAGCAGGGTTGCAAGCTCCTGCCAGGCACTGCGGCAGCATGGCTGGCTTTGGCTGGGTGGCGCGACTGCCAGTCCTGCTGCTCTGAGCGGCATGGTAAGGGGGTGGGGAGTGGGGGAGTTAGATCAGAGGCAAGGAGTCCTGGGAGGCCAGGGCCTCCCAGAGGGGGGAGGCAGTTGGGGCAATTTGCCCCAGGCCCTGCAGGGGCCCCCACGAGAATATAGTATTCTATAGTATTGCAACTTTTTCTTATGAAAGGGGTCCCCGAAATTGCTTTGCCCCAGGCCCCCTGAATCCTCTGGGTGGCCGTGCAGGGGGGCAGTCAGGTGACAGGGAGCAGGGGGCGATTGGATGGGGTGGAGGTTCAGGGGAGGATGGCCAGGGGACAGGAAGCAGGGGCAGTTGGATAGGTGTGGGAGTCCCAGGGGGCCTGTTGGGGGTGGGGGTGTGGATAGAGGGTGGGGCAGTTGGGACAGGGAATGGGGGGGGTTGACAAGGGCTGGGGTCCCAGGGGGCAGTCAAGTGACAAGGAGCAGGGGGGGTTGGATGGGTTGGAGATCTTGAGGAGGGCAGTCAGGGGGCGGGAAGTGGGAGGGGGCGAATAGGAGGAAGGGGCCAGGCTGTTTGGGGAGGCACAGCCTTCTCTACCCAGCCCTACATACAATTTCAGAACCCTGATGTGGCCCTCAGGCCAGAAAGTTTGCCCACCCCTGGATTAAGCCCATTACTTCATGTCTTACCATCAGTGGACATGGAGAACAATTGATCATCATCTTCTTTATAACAGCCTTTAGTATATTTGAAGATTGTTATCAGGTTCCCTCTCAGTCTTCTTTTTTCAAGACAAAACATGCCTAGTTTTTTTTTTAACTTTCCTCATAGGTCAAGATTTCGAAACCTTTTATCATTTTTGTTGCTCTCCACTAGACTCTCTCCAATTTGTCCACATCTTTCCTGAGGTGTGGCACCCAGAATTGGACACAATAGTCCAACTGTGGCCTCACAAGTGCCAAATAGAGTGGGACTGTTACCTCCTGTGTCTTACATACAGCACTCCTTTTAATACACCTCAGAATGATATTAGCCTTTTTTGCTGCTGCATCCGTATTGTTGACTCATTTTCAATTTGTGATCCACTATAAGCGTCAGATCCTTTTCAGCAGTACAACCATCTAGCCAATTATTCCCCATTTCGTAGTTGTGTGTTTGATTTTTTCCTTCCTAAATGAATTACTTTGCACTAGTCTTTATTGGATATCATCTTGTTGAATTCTCCAATTTGTCAAGGTCATTTTGAATTCTAATCCTGTCCTCCAAAGTGATTTAATCCCTCCTAGTTTAGTATCACCTGCAAATTTTATAAGCATACTCTTCACTCGATTATCCAACTCATTAATGAAAATATGCAAATCTTAAATCCGTCCAGGATCATTTGACCCTGGGCTAAGTGTTACTCAAAAGATTTGTGAACCTTGTTCCCTGTAACTGTGCCTCAGTGGGTCACAACGGAGGATGCCAACTTCAGGACAAACTGCTGAGAAAGAGGGCAAACTCAACCCAAAACTGGTGGTTAATCTTCCATAAGATATACCAAACCAGCAACAAAAGTAAACTCCTGTTTCACCACACTGGTGACCAAGAAGTCATAAAAGCAGTTTCCTTGGGCATTTCAGTTCTTATGTCACCACCAAAAACACTGGATTTAAAGGTGAGTGGTTCTTTACAACCAGTCTCATCAAATAAAAGGTTCTTCTGATCACAAAGGACCAACCACACACCCAGGTCAATATATAACTTATATCTTACCCCAAAATCACGCTATTGCCAATCCTTTAGTAGCTAAAATCTAAAGGTTTAATCATAAAAAGAAAGAAAGAAAGAAAGGTGAGAATTAAAACTGGTTAAAGGAATCAAATACATACAATAACTGCAACGTTCTTGGATCAGGCTTGTAGCAGTGATGGACTAAATTGCTGGCTTGTTAAGTCTCTGGTTGCTTCCAAATCATTGGAAGGACCTCAGTCCCTTTGTTAGAATGCTCCCATTAGTATAAATCCATAATCCAGAGGTTTGAGCAAGACAGAGGCAAAATGGAACTGTGTCCATGACCTTTTATAGTTGCTGCCATGTGCAGGGAATCCCACCGTTTTTACTGTGGAAAATTACAGCAACAAGATAGTGTTTGGAATCACACGGGCAAGTCACATGTCCATGCATTTCACCTAGTCACAGCAGGATATTCCATTATCTGTAGATGGGCATCTCCCATGGTCCATTGTCAGTTAAATGTTCTTTCGATGAGCCACTCAGTTTGAATAGCCCCTGCAAGCTGTGCTGGCTGGCTACCTTGTGGGCGTTAGCCCAGGAGCAAACATTTGAAATCCAGTTATAGAGCCAATAATTAAAACTTCAGATACAAAACTGATACATGCATACAGATAGCATAATCATATCCAGCAAATCTTAACCTTTTCATAGACATCTTACATGCCACATTTTGTACAAGATGTGTTACAAAAATATAACCGTGGTTGCAACAATGATCTGTATGGTCATATTTTAATCAGATAATGCCACCCCCTCCTGTCACCCCACCAAAAAACCTGTTGATTAACTTGGGCCAAGTTTGGAGTTTGTGCTGAGGCACATTTCACAGAGTTTTGAGTTTTGTTATGAATATGTTGTACAGCTTGGCGTGACTTTCTGAGAAATCATAGGTGTATTCATCATCTTACTCTTCACCATCCAACAGACCTACCCAAATGGGCTCCTGGAAACCACTTGAAAAGCAGCCAGGCACTGGGGAAACAGTTCTTCCCTACTAACAGCTGCACTGAAATGAAACTACCTAGGGAAGCTCCAGAGCTATGGTCTGAAGGGTTTTCTCCCTAATACATATTATATTATGTATAAATATTATTCAATGTCTAATCTTTAATATTAGACTATTCATAGTTTACCTTGATTATATAAAGGGACACTGGAGCCCTGAAAGTGCCACGTGTATCAAAGTGATCCTTGAATAAAGAACAAGGAGGAACTACAGTGGTATTGAGGATGTTCAGTCAATGATTCTGTTTGGCTTGGATCTAACAGAGTTTTATGTGCCTTTATTATCCTAAGAGTGTGTGAACTCTTTGGTCTGCTGGCCTATTGATGATGTAGGACCTGAGTCTCGTTGACACTAAGGTCCCTTAATGTAAATCAGAATCAGGTCCTTAGTCTACACAGGAAAATTCTACACTGAAATGCACCCTATGGAACCTTACGAAAGTGAATGGGGCTGCATGGGAGGTAAGTCAAGGCAGAATTTGGCCCTGTTTGTGTGTATATGGGAAAATTTCCCAGCACCCATTCATAGCCCAGTCCTGCAAGATGATGTGCACCTCACAAACAGAGATTACTCAACACCTCTTAGGAGGCACTCTGCACCTTTTAGGATCAGACCATTGGTGCTTGAGATGTTGGTACCCTTGCATCTCTGTACATGTTTTCTGATTAATGGAACTTTGTCTATTGCAGTGATTCCGTATCATCTCATCATCACTACTGGCACAGAATATGATTCAAGCACCGGCAGCCGAGTTTACATCATCATTATGGGTCCTCAGAAAGTGCAGACAGGCAGACTGTGGCTGGATCTCCCGAAAGAAAAGAAAGAGTTTGCTGATGGCTCCGTGGAGAAGTTCTCTGTTATGGGATTAGATGTTGGGGAGATCAAAAAATTGGAGGTACTGTGTGAACAAAGAGTGGTCATTGGAGGCTTGAATGAAGCATGTTTCACCTATCTGCAGTATAGTTAGAAAAGGGCAAAAGAGGAGGTATTTGGATCCAGAATAGAAACTGGGGTTCTCTCAAGTTGTTCTCTCACAAGATTTCAACTACACCCAAACCAAATTCGGCAAATAAGTCCCTTCTGGTTTTGCATCTGGCTTAGAACCAAGACTTTAGAGGGCAGGTTCAAAATCTGCAAAATGTAAATGGCTTTGCAATTGATGCCCTAGTTTTGTCCCATCTCTAATAAAAGGACAGTTGCTCTTCCATAAGACGGTTGTTTTAACATCTTCAATGTAAATTTGTTTTTTTATCTGGTGCAGTTATAATTTATCCACAAATGCAGTCAAAATTTCCAGGCTCCTAGTCTCTATTCACCTTTTCCCTTGTTGATTTTTGCAGTGCTTCCAGTTGGGTTTCATAAACTGCCTCCAGTGAGAAAAGCATCTTGTATAATTTTCTAGCTAAACATGGAAATTGTTTTCACAGCTTGGAGGGCCTCACAAAAGAGAATTAATCATGGCTCATAATCAATGTGTACAAATCAGAGATCCTAGAGAAGGAACCTTTCTTTTTTTATTGTTATTATGGCTCAGGGAGACAGAATTTACATAAACTCCCCATCACTGAGTTTAAATGTAGTATGAATCTTCAAAATATACATAATTCTTGTTCTACATGGCAGCTATCACCTCCTGAAAGTCTACCCAAGTCCCACAAGTACTGCAGTCTATCTGCTAGCTGAAGCCCACCAGGACTGAGGATTTCAGTAGGCAGTCCATTCCAGGCTGTGCCCAGCTATTGCTGTTAACCTTCCAGATGTGCTGCAAAGCCTTTTTAAAAAAAATTTGTCCAGAGGATGAGGAGTGAAATATACAAAGGGAGAGAATTCCTAAACAAATTGAAAATCTCTGAACTTGCATGCTCTGTTGCAGCAGGTAATGGTTAGAGTGAAATGCTACCATTAACTTTCATTCAAGCAATGCATTCTGACACCTTGAGCTGTGCTCTCTGATAGCTTTTAGTTTATTATCAAGCCAGTTTCTTAATGCACTCTAAGTGCCTAGTTATTAACTTTAGGCCAATTTGTATCCAAGCATTTTTGGTGCAGATTTTCAAAGTTAGGCAAATATATAACACGTCTTCCCTCTCTCCCTCCAGTGTATGTTTATATGTAAATGTACCTCTGACCTGGGCAGGTAAGTTGTGGGTGAGCAAATACTGGCTGCTGCCAAACTGTGAAAAAGGAAAGGTGAGAAAATCAGGAGTTTGGGGAAAGAGGGATAAAGCAATGGGCAGGAATGGTCAGAGAAAGAGAGGGAATGGGGAACCGGAGAAGGAAGTGTGAAGGAGGTAGGGACACTATGAGGAGAGGGACAGGCAGGATGAGGGGAGAATATAATAGAGAGGAAAAGGGAAGGTGGGGGGAGGAAATGATGCAAAGATGAAATTGAGAGAGAAGAGGAGGAAGATGAAAAATCAAGAAATAATGCACAGCTTTTAAGTTAGCCTCTGGCCACTTGGGCTCCCAAAGCCTCAATAGGCCCTATCATTATCCTATCCACCCTCCTATTCATTTGTCCACTTGTCCTTTTTAATGTGCCCTGACTCTGTATTGATAGTCACCCACTCATGGTTTCGTGCCTCTTTTCATGCAGTCCCCTGTGCCTGAAAAGTCTCTCCTGGTTAAAATGCATCTCAGCTATGACATCCACATGCCATTCTGCACTGGTGGCCATGGCACTTGTGCTTATTTTCTTGTACAGTATTGTACCCTTTAGGTACTGGGGAAGAAAATTGCTAGCTATCTCCTTGGTGCAGGCAAAGAACACCTGGGTATTTGGAGTTGGCATGTGCTTGCTATTAGCAGAACGTGAGAGGATATAGACATAAATTCTTGAGCAGAAATAACATAGTATATTGCAGAAGATGCTGGAATAGTCTCTGTACTCTGTTTGACTGGCATAGTGATATCTGCACTGTGATGCAGTTTGTAATAATGCATTTTTATTCTGCTTTCTCTAAAGATAGAAACAACGAAGATTTGAGTGATATGAGAGGGCCCCTTTGCTGCCTGTTCTGCCTACATCTCTAAAACTCTGTATTGATAAATTTTAATTTACACATTGAAATAAAAATAATGTGGACACCTGGTAGTCACAGGAAACAACAGGCAGGCACTTGGTGAAAACTGAACAGTGCTTTCTTAAACTCATGTTCATTCATTTTTCTCCTAATAAAGAAAAAATAGCCCAGCATCTTTGATTTCGACTGCCACAGAGAATCACAATATTATTTAAAATTCCACATTTCCCCCTATGCATGAGGTGTCTTTCCTGAGCTGATATGCCAGGAAACTAGTTCTCTCTTCATTCAAATCCCTCCCCAAGATCCACTTCTGACATGATACCTACAAGAAAGAGCTGAGCTCATTTCGTCATTGCAGATTCTGCCCCACTGTGCTGTGCGCTGGCCCTTGCTGAATAAGGACCTGATCTGGAAAGACGCTGAGCATCCTCTGCTCTCATGAGTCCAGGGGAGTCTCAGCACCTCTGAGCGTCAGACCCTAACTCTTTGCTGTGACCTTTGTCTGTTCTTTCCCTTTCTGTTGTTTTATTTTACCCTATTGTTGTGTCACATCAGAAATTTGATTGTAGGCTCCTAAGGGCAGTATTGTGAAGAGCCTATCAAACTTTAGACTCTGAGAAATAATAATGGTGACTAGGATTTTCAAAGGAGCTGTGGGATTAGGCACCCAAATCTCTCTGAAATTCTGCTTCGTTAGGATCCTTTCAGCATCCCAGCCAGAAATATCATCAGTCTTCCTAGGTGGTCATTACGGCCCTATGTTCAGAGATTACCCTCTGGTGTTGTTATGATTTAAGACCATGCAATATATTGATGGGGCTTATTCCACAATTCATTTAGAAAAGGAACGACTATGACAGCTATTTACCATTCCTGCAGGCTCAAAAGTAACCTGCTAAGAAAACTCAAAATTAAATAATCCCAGAGTTATGTTCTGAATGCCCCACTGACCATGTTGTAGTGGTTATTCAGCACTGAACTAAGTTTAGCTCTGGTCCTCAGAACAATGTTTAAAACCTTAGGATTGCCAACTTTCTACTTGCACAAAACCGAACACCCTTTCCTCACGCCTGCCCCGTCCCTCCTCCGACGCCCCATCCATGCCCCGCCCCTTCTCTGAGACCCCACTCCCCCTCATTCCATCCCCCCTCCCTCTGTTGATCGCTCTCCCCACCCTCACTCGTTTTCACTGCGCTGGCTCAGGGGGCTGGTGTGCGGGAGGGGTGAAGGCTCCGGCTGGGGTTGTGGGCTCTGGAGTGGGGCCAGAAAGGAAGAGTTCAGAATGCAGGAGGGGGCTCCAGGCTGAGGTGGTTGGAATGAGAAAGCGGTGAGGGCTCTGGCTGGGGGTGCAGGCTCTGGAGTGGGGACCAGGATGAGGGGTTTGGGGTGCAGGAGGAGGATCAGGGCTAGTGGGTGGAGTTGAGGGTTTTGGAGTATGGGAGGGGGCTCTGGACTGAGGCAGGGGGTTGGGGTGTAGGAGGAGCTATGGGCTTTGGGCTGAGGAGGGGTGCGGGTTCTGGGGTGGGGCTAGAAATGAGGGGTTCAGGGTGAGGGAGGAGCTTGGGGTGTGTGTAGGGGTGAGAGCTCTGGTTTGGGGGGGTTCTGGTGTGGGGCTGAGGGATTTGGGATACAGAAAGGGGCTCCAGGCTGGGGGGTTCAGAGTGAGGGAGGGTGCTCCAGGCTGGGACTGAGGGGTTCAGAGGGTGAGAGGGGGATCAGGGCTGGGGCAGGGGTTCAGGGCACAGGGTGGGGTCAGGGGTGCAGGCTCTGTGTGGCTCTTATCTCAAGCAGTTCCCAGAAGCAGCAGCATGTTCCTTCTCCAGCTCCTATGTGTAGGGGCAGTCAGGCTCTGCGTGCTGCCCCATCCACAGGCGCTACCCTGGCAGCTCCCATTGGCCATGGTTCCCCCTGTTGCCTCTATGCGTAGGAGCCGGGGAGGGGGACATGCCATCTGCTTCCCAGGAGCTGAGCAATGCGGAAGCTAGCAGGGAGCCTGCCAGCCCCCCTGCACGGCGCTGCAAACCGGACATTCAATGACCCGATGAGTCTCCAGGATCCCTTTTCAACCGGGTATTCCAGTCGAAAACCAGACACCTGGTCACCCTAGGGGACCGATGAAAGTCTGTTGGTCTTCTGGATTCTCAAAGGTAGCCCAGAATGCAAATACTGGTGTCAAGAGGTGTCCCAGAATGATGCCTAGTGGGACATTTGTAATGAATCGAGATGAGAAGCAGACTTTCACAGGAGTCCCAACAGAATTTCCCCTAAAGCTACTCTGTCTCTGCTTGCTAGGCCTTCCCCATCCTCCTCATTCCTGGCATCTTACTACAGATTTAAAGAAACAGTGCACATGTTCTCATAAGGGCCGCTGAGTTGGCAGGGAGGGTGCAGAAAAGCAAATGCTGTATTCCTATTCCCCACACCCCCTCGGAATCCGAGAATTATTGCATCCACTGTAGACTTGAATTTCCCTAGGGGTTAGCTCTAATTTTCTGCAGCTGCACAGACATTATCATTCTAATAATATTCCTAATAGCAGTGATGGTTGAGACTGTTGGATGAAATGATCATTTGGTTTTGGGTGGAGTAAGATACCAGGACCTGTCATCCTCGATAGAGCTGTTTTTCTTAAAAAGTTGTTAGCTATTTAGAGTGGTTCAGAAAATAATTTGTAAAAGTTGAGAGCTAAGATTTCTGTAACTCTTAATGATGCATAAGTTTTGCTTTGAAAATACTGAACTGTAGGCAGCTCTTATTTCCAGCCTTTTGTGAACAGATTGTTCATTAGAATGACTGACAGAGAGGTTTTCTTTTTGTGATTGGGATACATAATTATGCTGATACGGATGTGCTAAGATGAGTCTCCCCAGTTATTTAACAGTGACACATATGTTCTTGGAGAGGAGTTTGAAGGATTAGCAGTTTACTGCAGCCGTCCCATCTCTGGCTGTGATGTTGACAGATCTCATAGGCTAAGGCTGGGAGACCCTTCAAGGAGCTGCAGAATGATGATAACTAAATCTGAGGCATTCTTCACCCTGAGTCAGTACTGAATCAATGCCCAGCCTAGCGCTGGAGTTACCGTGTTGTGTGAGGGACCAGCTTTCAACTGTCTATCTAAGGTATGCAGATGGCCCCATCCACCCTAGTATCTGAGGGTTTGACTCTGGCTGTGGGGCTCTAAAGTCATCATGTAGATTGTCTGGGCTTTCTGAGGGAGGGAAAGAGTTTCAGAGCCCAGCTCCAAATGTCTACATTGCTATTTTTAGCCATGCAGCCTAAGCCCAAGTCAGCTAACCCAGGCACCGAGTGCCATGGATGTTTTAATTGCAGTGTAGACATACCCTCCATGCCTCTTTAATGTATTTATCCTCATCACATCCCTGGGGAGCTATGGAAGGACCATTATCCCTATTTTACAGATGGGGAACTGAGGCACAGAGAGACTAGGTGACTTGTCCAAGGTCATACAGAAAGCCTACGGTAGTGAAGGATTTGAACCTAAGTCTTCTACTTCCTAAGCTAGTGCCCACTGGACCAGCCTTCCTGAGACCCTGTCAGAGATGCTGGTCAACACTGGGGCCCCATTGAGAGAAGCAGACACAGTCTCTGCCCTGAAGAGCTTATAATTCAAGAAAAGGAGCCACATACCAAAGTTAGGGAAGAGGGAAGCAATCCAATATATATATTTTTATATACAGACATATATATGGCGGGGGAGGTTGATGTATGTATGGGAGGGGGTGTATGGTCTGGCAGGGTGTGAACATGAGGAATGGTAGGGAAGAAAATGCAAACTAAGAGGAGCCAACAAGTGGGTGGTCATAACTGTAATTGTTGGAGTGGAAGGGGGTGATGCCATAAAAGATGTGGGACTTTTGGGAACAATAGAGGTGTTCATAGAATATCACGGTTGGAAGGGACCTCAGGAGGTCATCTAGTCTGACCCCCTGCTCAAAGCAGGACCAATTCCCAGACAGATTTTTCCCTAGATCCCTAAGCGGCCCCCTTAAGGATTGAGCTCACCCAGGGCCGCCCAGAGAGGGGGGCAAGTGGGGCAATTTGCCCCAGGTCCTGTAGGGGACCCCACGAGAGTTTTTTGCTCTGGGGGCCCTGGAAAATTCTTGTGGGGCCCGGGCCCCCAGAGCTTCTTCCACTCTGGGTCTTTGGGCGCAGGGAGGTCCTTCCGCCCCCACCGCCGAATTACCACCAAAGTGGGACCTGCCGCCGAAGTGCCAGGTCTTCGGTGGTAATTCGGCAACGGGGGGCCCCTGTCATGGGTCTTCAGTGCACTTCAGAGGTGGGTCCCGGAGCGGAAGGGCCCCCCACCGCCGCATTACTGCCAAAGCAGGGGCTCCCAGCTGCTGAAGACACCAGGCCCCCTGAATCCTCTGGGTGGCCCTGAGCTCACCACCCTGGGTTTGGGAGGCCAATGCTCAAACCACTGAGTTATCCCTCCCCCTGTTTCAATATGGGCAGTTGCTTTCTGGCTATTTAATATCACTCCCTCCCTCCTCCCTCCCAACATATTTACGTTGTCCTTCACTTCTGTCTAGGTCTAGGTTTTAATGCCTATCAGTATGATATCTGAGCACCTTAACTAATATTACCTGCCGAGGATCCTGACATCCTTTCTTTCATGTAGAAATGTCATGCATTGTTTTACAGCTGTTCTGTTCCTCCTGGAGGTGGCTGCATTTCAGCAGTACATGAAATAAACTGGCTTTGGCTGTCATTACCAGTTAAAACATCTGGTCTGATCACTTCCTATTAGGATCCCTGGATATGTCTGTATTTCCTTTAACAGTCAATGTTTTTATCTGTCCGTACGTCATAGCTGGGTCATGATGGTGCCACACCAGAGAGCTCCTGGCTGGTAGAAGAGCTAACACTGATTGTGCCCACTAAAGGGGTCATGTATACCTTTGTCTGTAAATGCTGGCTGGCCAGGGACCGCGGGGATGGTCTCACTTCACGTGTCTTCAACATCCTGGATGCAGATTGTATTACCATTGGCCACAAGGTATGTTCTAAGATCTTTTTACTCTTTAGCAGTTAAATTAAAACCTACATCTATATACGTGTTTATGTGCCATATATGGTAACAGATTGTAACATAACTACAGTGAATACATTTGTAAACTACTGTACTTTCTACATGAGGTTTGAGTTTCTTGTTTTTAAAAGGTATCTTTATTATTTATTTATGAGTTTTGTTTAGTATCATTACATGTTATAAAGACTGTATATATTTACAATTCTAAAAAAAATAATTCTAATCTGTTATTTTGTATGCACGGGAGATCATTTCAAAGTTAACAAAGTAAGATGTGACTTTTTGTGTGTACGAAGTTTGAAGTTTGTTTCTGTACACAGTTTGTACAGAAAAACATTTCTTTTTGTTTTTGCTCAGTTAAAAAAAGGCATCTGGAAACCATGAGACTTTTATAGCTTTGCTTATCTCTGAATCAAGTACCATATGATTTAAATCAAATGTAGCCTAGAAAAATTAAAAAGGAAAGACAAAAACCACTATATATTTATATATATATTTGAGATGAGATGATATGTGCTATATTTTAAACCAATACAAATTAAAAAAGGCTGAATTATGCAGTCCTTGGAAATAGGATTCATAATGGAAATACTAGCAGACAATAATGTATGATGAGTGAGACAATAATACAGTGTTGGTCTGAAATCTCTGTTGGTAAATCTATATTCCGACCTAAATCACCCTGCTAGTAAAACAGTAATTTCATACATTTCTTCTGACTTCCAACTAAATGAGATTTACTCATAAAATCTTTTTTGTACCCCAAACAGAAGTATAACAACATTTTTTTACTGACAGACACAGCCACTGCACACAGTCTTCAACCGTAGAACCTAGTACACTCATAAAGAAGACTTTGGGCAGAAAACTGGGGCTAAGATCTACTTTATCTGAAATGTTCCACCAGTTCTTTAACTTCCACCTTGACAGCTTTCAAAGACTCATACCAGAGACCTCCTCTAATCTGTCATCCATAAATCAATATTGATGCTAATTAAGGTTTAAGATTAGTTTTACATTAAAAGTCCAGTGTTGCCCACCACTTCCTTAAGTTTGCCAAAAGTAATTCCACTCACCTGAACTCTCATATGTGATGTTATGCCAGAATCTTGCTGGAAGATTTAGGGAAAATTAGGGATGGTAACACTGAGCTGAGAGTTCAAATACTGAAGTGTAGGTTTCACTTTTTGAAAAGTCCATAACATATTTTGTCCCATTTTTCCATATAAATGGCTTGGATCAGAAACTCCAACTGTGTTGGCACTGGTGAGGACTGGCTGCCTTAACTATTTTTGGAAAGTTAATGGTATGATTTTTCTTTACCTCCTGTGCAGCTGCCTCATAATTTAATTTATTTTCCCTTCTATTCCTTTAACACTCTTGAATAATGTGGCATCCATGACTGATGCCTATAAAACCCATATAATATATCCCACCAATAAGGAGTACAGTGTACTGGGACAGTTTCAGATATCCCTCCACTGATAAGCCCAAGTGCCTTAGTTACCAGGTAAAACATCTGCAAAAGTGCCTAAGTGACTTAGGTAACTAAGTCCCATTGACTTTCAGAGGGACTTCTAGGTCACTTAGGTGCTTTTTGAAAATGTTATCCAAAGTCCCATGGAGCATTGGGACTCAGGGACCTAAATCACTTAGGTGCTTTTGAAATATTTTACCCCATGAGTCCAGCTGTTCACGTCTCAGAGAAAGAGAATAAAGTAAAACTAATATGTTGAAAATGACCCCAAGTAGCTTCCTATGAATAAGCTGGCACGACTTTAAAGTGTCATATCTTGGGACCTTCCAGAGCTAGATGTAAGTGCTGTGTATCTCACTGGGAAAGTGGGAATCTCCACTTTGCCATGGCTGAGAAACCCAATTTTTACCATGCAGTGTGATGAGATACGTATCAGGCTTTAAACCTGTCACTGAAGCAGGGCTGAAAATTGTCCACTTTGGGCATCAGAGCCGTAACATTTAGGGAGGTGGATTGGGGGATAATGTATTTGAGGGGAAGAAACGAACATTTTCCTAGCAAGTTGATTTTTTAAAGTGGCAGCAGTTTGAAGCTGCTTGAGGGACTGGAATATCGGAACAGTCTAGAGCAGGGGTAGGCAACCTATGGCACGCGTGCCAAAGACAGCACGCGAGCTGATTTTCACTGGCACTCACACTGCCCGAGTACTGGCCACCGGTCCAGGGGGCTCTGCATTTTAATTTAATTTTAAATGAAGCTTCTTAAACATTTAAAAACCTTGTTTACTTTACATACAACGGTAGTTTAGTTATATATTATAGACTTATAGAAAGAGCCCTTCTAAATGAAGACTCGGCACCCCACTTCTGAAAGGTTGCGAATCCCTGGTCTAGAGGGAGATGGATTTTTGGGCAGAGTGCAGATGAAGTAGACAAAGCTGTATGATCATTGCCATTTATCACCTGCCTCTGCAGTTCATCAGATGCCTATCACTTCCAAAGTGTGTATGTGTGTAGTAATAACAGAGTCTCTCTCATACTCAGACACATTGTGTGGGCTGTCAAAACCCACTAAAAAGGGTTAGCTGATGAAAAAGGAAAATATTTCATAATACGTTTCGGCCAGTACCTTTGCAATAGAAAATATTAGTATAAAGGGAACTGATCTTAAAGGTACTGTGCTATGATAATTGCACTTAAAGAAGGAGATAAACTGCAGAGCCTAACTAGCTTTTTGCTTAGACTTCTGTTTGGATCAAGATCACCTGTTTGCAGTGAGATGCTTCATGATTGTTTCAATCCTTTTCAGATTCTATATGAAGTTACAGTTGTGACTGGCGACATCCAACATGCTGGAACAGATACTAATATTTACATGACTCTCTTTGGGTCCAGCGGGAACACAGAAGAGATGCGGCTGGAAAAAAATGGGGAGAGGTACAGTGTCTTGTCCTCTTTGTTCCTTAAAAACAGGCAGCAACAAAGCTCAGCTTCCAAATTTAAACACAGTCAGAGCCCTGCTCCTGCTCCCACTAAAGTAAATGGCAAAAGGGCCGTTGACCATTTCCAGGCTGTGGTATTGGACTTAACAGAGCGGTAGGATGAACTAGACTGTGCAACAAATGATGTATCATTCTTTGGCATTTACACAAGTCTTGGAGTTTATCCTGGTTCTCTGCAGTCTTAAAACTAGACAATATAAGGAAAATTGTGAATACTAAAGTCTTGAGTCAGCTAGAGTCAGGGTCCTATATATTCCATGGTATCATAGGGGCAGTATCTGATGTGGAATCCACCTTTGCAGGAGAATCTAAGATTTGGGGGGGTTGTACATTTATTTTTCGTAGTTGTGAAGAAAATGTAAAAAACACAGACTGAATGTAAACAGATGCTGTTATTCTGCTGACAGTCTGACAGAGAGAGGTGTGGACTGACCCACCCCTACCAAAGGGTGGTGTACTCTGTAGCCTCAAGATAACCTTTGTAATTATTTCACTAATGATCAGTTTCACGGACACAGCTAAAATACTTACCCTATCATCCTAATCTGACTCCATCACCTCCCCAGGTGCTTAATGTTCTAACTGACCCTTACTCAGCTGCCAAAACCTCCAGCGTCCCCTCTGATAACTTCTGACATCCAGCTGTACCTTGTCAAAAGGTGAGGACAGCATGGAATGAGTATCACAAGGGTGACAGCAATTATTATAATATCCCATTTCAATTTAATAAACCCCTCAATTTTTAATATTTATATGAAGCTGCTACAGCGTTTCCAGGCTGCTCCACCAGAGTGCTGCAGGATCCAAGGATTTGCCATAGACTTTAGATCCAGTTTGCTGTCGGGGACACCAGACCTTTGTCCACAGCCTTATAGCATGTTAACTGACTGAGATCTGATTCTGTGTATAGTGCACTGACTAGCATTACTGAAAATAAGAGCTCTCTGGGCAAGATGATGAAGAGATGTTATATTTGCAGATGTCAGTAAGGAATAGTTACGTGGCCAAGTATGTTCAAATGACCTTGACACCTTCCTGTGTTTCATTATGTAACAAGAAGGGTTCTGTTGCTTTGTTTTGGAAAGTTTGAACTCCTTTACCCCTGCCTAAAATGTCTGCATCATCTTCAAAGGACCCAACCCAGCAGAGTGGATATGCTCGCTTCTGAGCCATGCAGGTGACAGAATGCCATGATAGTTTTTGGATCCGGATAGATATATGCAGAAGACAGTTTGTTTCCAGGCATATTCAGGTGCTTTTAACCTAAGAGCACCAGCAGATGAACTCCCCCTGCTTGCTGCCCTTTGCAGCCCCCTACGCTTAGCTGGTCTGTCTTCCAATGTGCGACCCTGGGGTGGGGAGGAGGTGGACTGTTGTTTTTCTTGTTTAAGAAACAAAACCAGTCCCATGTCAGCATCAAAATGCCTATGAGGGATGGGAAGAGACTCCCAGTCACTGGAGAGGGGTCCTTCATGATAGCTCTAGGTATCCCACACTCCCCCAGTTGACTGAATAAGCCAGGAAATAACTTACATTATTGTAACTACTGAGGGAGGCTCACGGAGCTTCTATGACTAATTTTAAAGAGCCTTTCCACAACACAATACACTGTGTGCTGTGAGTCACCACAAAGGCCTGTCTTCAAGACAGGGCCCCACAAAACATAAAGAAAAGCAACTGAAGCAGCTGGCTGTACATGGCCAGAGAGTGGCTCCTAAGGAATAATAGTTAATGTGTGCAATAGATAAAGCAGCTTTGCACACACTGTAGTTCTGCCACAAGATATCATAGACCAGGACATGGGCAGTCAAGCCTAGTGCTTGGAGCAGCCACTATCCAGCCTAGTGCTAGGGTCAAGATCCAGGAGCCAGAGCTGAGGGTCAGGAACCAGGAGTCAGAAACCGAGTAGGGCTGGAGTGGACTGGAGCGGGGTAGGAGCAAGGCAGGAACAGGACTGAAGCAAGGGTGAGAACAAGGCAGGTACAGGAGTGATTGACGCTGTGGGCATACACGTTGAGAATCCCCAGCTGAGTGCCACTAGTGATCTTCAGAACAGTCCTGGCAATGCCACTCAGGCAATAAGACCATCTAGCTGATTAGGGGTGTCAGCTGCTGTTAGCTAGCTGCTTGAGGCCCTACTGCAGGCCCTCGTTCCAGAACCAAGACTAATGTAACCTGCCCATTACTTGCATTGTCATAACTGTCCTTAACACCCACAGCAAAAGGGAACTTTACACAATGTGCACATTGCCTGTTTACTTGTAATTCCTGTTGTCTCTCAGTTCAGCAATTCACAACACAAACTTCCATTGATTCAGGTCCCATGCGGAAACATCCATAGTCATCACACAACTGGATGGAGAGAGAGGGAGAAAGCTCTGAATACAAAATTGTTAAAAGACACTTCATATTTATTGGGGTCATCCAGTACCAGCTCAGTGACAGGAGTTCTCCACCTTACAAAGAAACAGCTCTCTAACCTGTCATAGATTTAAGGCGATTTTAGTTACATTACTATTTATTGCCAAGACCTCAAGGCAATAGAAATATTTATAGGTAGAGGCACGGATAGTAAAGCTTAATGAAATCCTGCAGACAAATGGTTCAGTGTCCTGAAGAAGACATTTTGCCAAATACTTTATCTCCTTCAGTATTATCCCCCAAGTTTTTATTCAGATTTACAATCCTTATGTTCGTGCTCATATAAATTAGGGATAGGAATGACCTATTAGGTCCTCCAGTCCATCTCCTTAGGGTGATTGTTTCCATGCAGTGTAATGAGTTCTTGTGAATAATGGGTTGGATATGAAACCTACAAATTCTGAACAGGATATTGACTGATGACAGCAGGTTGAAAGAACGGGATGATGGGAGGATGCTTAGACTAGGGTTATTTAGCCTGCAAAGGACAGAAGTGTGATGGGGCATAAAGCTTTATGAACAAGGGTGTCCATAATGAAAAGTGATGGTTTGCTCCTTTTCATTTTGTCTTATAAAGTTAGAAACTGGAGAATCAGTCCACTTAAGGCATGAAAGGAAATATTATTTTGCACAGTGTTTCATGAGCTTTGGGACTCACTACCACAGAAAGGCATTGAGGCAGAGAACATAGCACATGTTTTCAAAAGGATGAGGGTGAAGTAAATTTAATCATTAATAACTAGAAATGGACCTGAGTCAAAACCCCACACCTGTTGCCTCTGTAAATCTAGAGAAGTTAAAGTCTGGATGAAAATTTTGCAGCTCATGCCAAAACTATTGGTAGCATCTGCAGCTATGCAGGCTGAGATGAAGACTCAAGGATAATCAGATTTATTCTATAGGGTGTAATCTGACCAGAGGCTGAAAAGAAATTTCCCCCTCATATCACAGAGTTGCACAGCTGGTAGCAGGTGCAACCCACTGCCAGAAATGGGGTACCATTACTATTTATTATCTAGACTGTAGTAGTACCCACAGTGTAGAAAGCTGTGTCCAAACACATGAGAAGACACATGCCCTGTTCCCTAAAAAAGCTCACCCTCAGAACTTTTAAATGATGGACAAAGAGGAAGACCATACAACACATCAGCAAAGGAGCCAGAGTGGTGGCTGATCATTCCACTGGTGTTTTGGGGGACAGTTTATGCAAATTCTCCTATCTCCAACTGACATGCTAGCTAGCGATTAATAGTTGGCTATTTTCTTGTAGGTCTACAGCAATTCTGCCAGCCTGTGTGGGATATTAGAAGGTGGGCCTCCCTGGGGGATGCATTGGCTGTAGATAGCCTGCAATAACACATGCTTGGCACTATAGGCGAACAATGGCCCCTCTGGATTCAAAGGCTAAACTCCTGTTGACTTCAACGGGGCCAGGATTTCTCACTGTAATCATAGATCCTAAGCAGCTGGGGAACTGGACAGACACTTCACCAATGTACTACGTCATTCAAGATGCACAATCCATTAGCTGGCCCTTTTTCTCCCTGTTGCTTCTCAGCAGCAAAGGCCAATGTTCCTTATACCCTCTTCTCCCCATAGTGTGACAGCATGACAGAATACAACCGATGGCTTGAGGCCGAGTTTCCAAACGCTAGCCTGCCCCAGGTGTAACAGGAGACGGCCTCAGTCTGCAAACCTCAATTCCAGAGTCAAGCTCTCAAAAAGTTTGGGGATATGTAGATGGGGTTCGTAGTTTTGTCCCATCTTTACTAGTGACAAAATTTGCACGTGTCCTGTGTAAACGTAGTTATATCTGTGTTACAACCATGGTAATGAGCCATGCTGTAGATTAGCTTGGGCAACCTACAGCGGCGTTTATATTGGCTTGATTCTCAGGGAAAAAGAATCCCTGCCCAAACTTGGCAGGAGAAGCTTGCCAGAACCATGCTAGCATGCAATAACCAGAGTGGAAAACTCAAGTCCAGAACAGTGCACAAAGAACGGGTGGTTGGTTTACAACCATTTTTACTGAGCTTGCTGGCATAGTTCGAGCTGTAGTGTGCACAGAGCATGATGAATGCATCAGCACAAGAAACCAAGCCAGATAATACAAAACCTGCGTGACCTTTTAATTTCTCCAGATTTGAGAGAGGTCAGGAGGACACTTTTATCATGGAGATTGCAGATATTGCACCACTCAGGAAAATGAGGATCCGGACGGATGGAAAGGGGACACGCCCAGACTGGTTCCTGGAAAAGGTAACATGGTTACTTCCTGCAGTACACAAATCTGAACTCTGTTGTGTTCAGGCCGGAGCCCTAGTGGGGGGAGAGCAGAAAGGGACCAAGCTGTGAGCAGGAATAGTTGCCTTTCTCATTCACACCATAACTAACATTCTTGTAGTGTTTCTTTCCTTTCCGATTCTGAATTCTTATCCCAGCAGAATCTGAGACCAAGGAGATTGCGGGATGCAGGAGGGAAACAAATGCAAGGTATAACTTCACCCAAATGGCCTCTCTGCTGTTAAACGTCTGTCTTCCTTACTAGGAAAGAACGCTGGCTCAGTGCCAGTGCACCGGCAATATGTTATGGACTGTATGCTGCAGTGACAGCTTCTAGAAAAACGGAGCTGCTCTGTCTGTATTGAAGAAATTATCATTCACTATCAAGTTTTGGTAAATAGTACCAGCTAAGTTGGGTAGTACATTATAAAGAGACACTTCTGGGCAACTGTAAATCCTGTAAAACGGGAATGCATCTCCCTTCCCCCATGCAATTTTTTTTCTTTTTTCGTATGGCAACTATGGCTTATTTTCTCTGTTATGTTTCCAATGGAACCAATAATCTGGCTGCAACCATTTCCATGCCAAAACAACATTGCTAATGCACGTGCATGATCTGGGGATCCAGCAGATCTATATGAACTGTGCTAATGTTCGCTCATCAAAATGAGTAAAATCGAGTATCCTGTTTGTAGGCCCTACAGTAATAGTTACTTTTGCTATATTTTCTCAGTAATGAATCATGGTTTAAACATAAAGGGCGGCTGTAGGAAGCATCTTTCCATTCCTAAATCACACACATGGGAATCAGGCGCCAGGCAGGAGCACTGGGAAGAGGGATCAACAAGCAGACGAGGCAGCACTGCAATGGGGTTTCCAGATATGGGATGTAGCAAAGGCCATCGCCATAGGTATCACTGACAGCAGATGCTTAGGGGGGCACATGCTGCTTCTTCCTAAAGCGGTGTAAGGAGCATCCAAGGCATGTCTCATTCAGCATGGACTAAGGGGAGTAATGGGGGCAAAAGACAAATCTGGCTTCAAAACTAAGCTTGATAAGTTTAAGGAGAGGATGATATGATGGGATAGCCTAATTTTGGCAATTAATTGATCTTTGATTATTAGCAGGTAAATATGCCCAGTGGTCTGTGATGGGATGTTAGATGGGGTGGGATCTGAGTTACTACAGAGAATTCTTTCCTGAGTGCTGGCTGGTGAGTCTTGCCCACATGCTCAGGGTTTAACTGATCGCCATAATTGGGGTCAGGAAGGAATTTTCCTCCAGGGCAGATTGGCATAGGCCCTGGGGGTTTTCTCCTTCCTCTGCAGTGTGGGGCACGAGTCACTTGCTGGAGGATTCTTCAAACCACAATTTGAGGACTTCAGTAACTCAGACATAGGTTAGGGGTTTGTTACAGGAGTGGGTGGGTGAGAGTCTGTGGCCTGTGTTGTGCAAGAGGTCAGACTAGATGATCATAATGGTCCCTTCTGACCTTAAAGTCTATGAATCTATAAGGCATTCTGCTTGCCTCTGCCCTGTGTAGGCTGCAGGTGCTAGAGGTGTGCTACTCAACTGCCATAAATCTACACCCTTATCTCAGCATTTCAGAGACAAGTAAAGCCAAAACTGAGATACTTAGAATCCAGATGATTTTCCCTGTGAGATGAATTTGTGACAAGTCACATTAAGGGGTTGCTGTGTATCTCTTCAGCAACAGCGCTGTTTCTAGGTTTGCCTGGTTTTTGTATTGTTTTCTAGTTCAGCTCTTGAAAGGTCTGTGAGGTCTGGTCTACGCTACGCAGGTCGATGTAAGGCAAGTTACGTCGACCTTCTTATGTCAGCGTAAACACGACAGCCTTGTCGCGCCGATGTAAGTGCCCTACGACACCAACATAATAACTCCACCTTCACGAGAGGCATGGGGCTTGTGGCAGTGTAGTCAGGGCGACACGGTGCAGTCACTGCATTACTTACATAGGATCTTGGCTATCTTCTCAATTTCAGGGCTTCATTCATGCTAGAGCTGTGAAATTGACAAGGAAGCCTGGCAGCTAGAGCCCAGCAGCCCTTGGCTCCCCACCAGGCTGCGCCCACCCAGCTCCCCACTCCCAGGGGGCTGTGCCTGCCTAGCTCCCCACTCAGGGAGCCAAGAAGCCCAGGCAGCTGGCCCCAGCTCCCACTTGGGAATGAGGAGGCAAGAAGCCTGGACTACTGGCCCTCACTCCTTGCAGGGAAAGCAAGAAGCCCAGGTCACTGATCCCCGCTCCTGGTGGGACACAGGGAGATGAGAAGCCCAGGCCACTGCTTCCCCACTCCTCTCAGGGAATGGGGAGGCAGGAAGCCTGGGTTACTGGCCTCTACTCCCAGCTGGCAGCGAGGAGCTGTGCACAGCTGAGCACCCTGGCTCTCAGCCCCTCCTGTCCCCCCCAACTGCCCCTCTTCAGTCAGGGGAAGTGCTCCTGATGAGGACACACACTACCGACAGAAGGAGGGTAGTGTGGACATCAGCCACCACAGTAAGTCAACCTAACATAGGTAAACTTAATCTTTAGTGTGGATGTGCCCTGAGACTCCAGGTAATTTACTATTCTGCTTCTTCTTCTGTCCTAATTTCCTTGTGATGTATTTGTAGCCCAATGGTCATTGTTTTAGGACACAGGAAAGTTGCACTACATTTGAACCCAAATTCAGGTTGTAACAATTTTTATTGCAGGGTCCTTTCTGTTACTCTGAGTGAGCCTCATTTGTTAGTTGCTAGATTCAGTAAGGGCAGAGTTCTTACCCTCTCTCAACGCTAAAGCATGTCAAGCTCAAATATTCTTTAAGGGGAAGAGAGTGACTGGGTGAAATTTTCAAATGAGATTTAGGTTTCTAAGGTTACTTTTCTAAGAGCCGTAGGTTTCTAAGGACCAGATTTCCAAAGGTGTTTAGGCACCTTAAGATGCAGATAGTTGCCTAATGAGATATTCAAAAGTGCCTAAGCAGGTGCGGTGCCTAACTCCCAATTAAATTAATATTCTTTCATTACTAATGGATTGGAAAGTACTTCATTTTCCTCATGTGATACAAGTACATCAACCTGCTTCGTTCCAAATACAGAACAGAAATATTTATTGAGCATTTCTACATCATTATTAACAAAGTTTCCATCTCCATTTAGTAATGGGCCTATATTTTTGTTAGGGTTTTTTTTGTTCCCAATATACTTTAAAAAGTCCCCCTTTTTATTTTCCTTTGCTCTACTAGCTATGGATTTTTTCCATGATCACTTTACCTTCCCTTATCAATTTTCTGCACATAACTTATAATTTATATCAGAGGGGTAGCCATGTTAGTCTGGATCTGTAAAAGTGGCAAAGAGTTCTGTGGCACCCTATAGACTAACAAACGTATTGGAGCATGAGCTTTCATGGGTGAATACCCAGTTTGTTGGATGCATGCATAAAGCTATAATTTATATTGATTGCTATCTACTCCACCCCCCATTTTTTCCATTTGTTATGTATTGGGAATTTTCTTTCTAAGTGTTACCTTCACCACTTAATGAGGATGGGCTTTTACCCAAAGTTGTCCTCTTTCTTGATTGTAGAATTGTGGCTTTTTATCTGTCTAATATCCTCCTCTTAAACAACTCTCAATTTTCATTCACATTTTTCTGTCTGAAATTTCCTCCCAATCAATTTTGTTCATCTTCCTCAGTTTGAGGAAATTAACCCTTTTGAAGAACTGCTGCTTGGGACTGTCTTCTTTTTGCCCACATTAGATGTAATTAGATCATGATCACTGGTCCCTAGGCAACCACCCACTGGGGTGATTAATTCATCTTTACCCACATTAGCAAGGTCTAAAATAGAGTCATCTTATGTTGGCTGCATTTTGTGTTAGAAAATTACCATCTATAATTTTGGAAACACTAAGATGTTTTACTACTGGCTGTATGAGACCTCCAAAATATTTTCAAGTTGAGGATGTGAAAACATAATTTTTATTTCTGCACACATTACAGAGAGGTGCTTAAGGAGTAATGCATACTGTTCTCTGGTTTGATTTCGTGGTCTGTAACAGATCCCCACCAGTATCCTCTCCTGGGATTGTTAGTTAGAACATTGACTTTGCATTCAAGACCCAGTGGTTCTGTAGATATCAATAACTATAAAAAAGTTAATTATCAGAGGGGTAGCCATGTTAGTCTGGATCTGTAAAAGCAGCAAAGAGTCCTGTGGCACCTTATAGACTAACAGACGTATTGGAGCATGAGCTTTCATCTGTGAATTCCCACTTCGTCAGATGCTTGAATACCCACTTCGTCGGATGTATTCACTCACAAAAGCTCATGCTTCAATACGTCTGTTAGTCTATAAGGTGCCACAGGACTTTTTGCTGCTTTTACAAAAAACGTTAATGGTATCTTTAATGTTCAGTGCCATCTCTTTCATCCACTCTATCCTTCCTAAACAGATTGTAACAGTGTAATGATTTTAACATTCTAATAATGTGTCCCACGAGGTTTCAGTAATACCAGTGATATCATATTTCTTCTCAGTGAGCATTTCCAATTCTAATTGTTTGTTGCCCAGACTCCTAGCAT
Source organism: Gopherus evgoodei (assembly GCF_007399415.2). Classification (NCBI taxonomy): domain Eukaryota; kingdom Metazoa; phylum Chordata; order Testudines; family Testudinidae; genus Gopherus; species Gopherus evgoodei. The sequence goes on from NC_044327.1 coordinate 123,891,070, forward strand.
GGGTATGTAAGCAATTGAAATTTTCCTTCTCATTACACTCTTTGTCACATTGGTTCAATTTGTTCATTACAGGCTGAGTTTGTACAACATTCACGTCCTTACCATCCTCCCCTTGGATTGTTAATTTAACAGTGGCTGCTCCAACTAAGAAGTCCCTTCCTGAATTCTCTGTCCAATCTTCTTAGTATGGAGTCACCAATGATGATTGCATGTCTTCTTAGGACAGCTGAAGTATCTCTCTTGGTAGCTGATTGCTTCAGACCATATCACAAGAATGTCCATTGAGTATGTCTCCTGTAGCATTCTGTTCCATTCTTCTGGAGATAAGTTTGTTGATAGTTGGCTCACTGAGCTGACTCACTAGCTGGACTGAATGCCACCTGTTTCTCTTTACTCCCTCTTGGTCTTAAATTGCCTGCCTCCTTCTTTGGTTTATATTCTCTCCAATGGCAAACCTTCCCCATGTGGAATCTGTGGCAATAATTTCTGAATCTGGTTGTCCAAAAAGACTTTGTTTTCTCAGACACTACAAAGTGTTGATACTTGTGCTTCCAAACTATGTATCTCGTCCTCCAGTACGGCCACAAGCTTGCATTTCATGCACCAGAAATCTTTACTGTCTTCCAGCAGAATGGAAAACATAGCACATCCAAAGCAAAACACAGCAGTTGTTCTCTCATCATTCATATCCACTACCTGGTATAGAACCACACCTAAAACAGAAGGAACCACACTTCCTATTCCAATTCCCTTCAAAACTCCCCTGGTTACTGCCCTTGTTCGCCTCCTTAAATGTTCACTTGGCAACTGACTTATATACTAAGATTTGTTGCTTAACATTACCCCATCAGGGACTTCAAACACCAGATCTGATCAAAGAATTCCAGCCACATAGTCCTCATAGAGATGCAACAAATAGACCTCTGGCCTGACCTGTTCACCTGGTAACGCCGGCCACACAGCCCTCGCAGGGTATGTCTTACACAGGCATTAAAAAACCCGCTGCTGGCCCTGGCCAGCTGACTTGGGCTTAGGGTGACCAGACAGCAAGTGTGAAAAATCAGGACAGAGGGTGGGGCGTGATAAGAGCCTTTATAAGAAAAAGACCCCAAAATCGGGACTGGCCCTATAAAATGGGGACATCTGGTAACCTTATTGGGCTCATGGAGCTCGGGCTTCAGGGCTGAAAAATCACTGTGTAGACATTCGGACTGGGGCTGGAGCCTGAGCTGTGGGACCCTGCAAGGGTGTAGGGTTCCAGAATTCGGGCTCCTTCCCAAGCCTGAATGTCTACACAGCGATTTTTAGTTCCACAGCCTGAGCCCTGTGAGCCCAAGTCAGCTGACCTCAGCCAGCCACTGTCATGCCACGGGTATTTTATCCCTGTGTAGACATACTCACGGAGACAGACAAACAATTAATGCACCAAATTCTTTTGAAAATGGGGTTTAGGGTCCTAAGCCATGTGGGCGCTTTTGACAATGTTGCCCTCGTCTCCTTTTAGTACACAAATACAGGAGAGAGGAAAGAAGCTGAGAAAGCTGAACTTCTCTGTTAGCCATAGTGCAATTTTTGGAACATTCTTTATTGATTCTTTTTTCCTGAGGTAAAAGTACAACATGACATTCTCAACAAGTGAACCAGGACAGGAGTGATCCATAAAATGGGAGAAGGGAGCCATTGTGTGCCCTGATTTGTATTCCGAACTGGAAAGTGTATGTAGCTTGGTGTGACATGAAAACTGATCTGAATCATTTCTCTCAGCAATGCATATTAAAACCACATCATGAAATACATGTGGGGATATTGCTAAAATCTCAGACAGATGGTTCACAGTTATTGCTAACTAGCATGGTGAAATGAGAACCTAGATTAAGCTATCAACCCCATAATTAACCATTTGTTGTTCTATTTAGCCATAGGACATTCTCAGTTTTCTTGTTCTGTTGAAATAACAATAAATGGTCTTTTTAATTCTCTTTGGTCTTTTTGTAAACAGTTTGCTGATCTTAATTTATGCTGCTTTTAGTTTACTAGAAGTAGAAGTGTATAAACACCAATTAAAATGCATCAAAGATGTACAAAGCTAAACCTCTCAATTTACCAGCAGAAATGATATTTTTCTTCATAATTATTTTTCTCTATTTGAGATACATTGCAACCCCATTCAGAATCTCAGTGGGGTAAATAACCTGATACTTAAGATCCAAACTGCATTAAAAATGCAAACGGTTGACTTAAAATATTTAAAAATGGATTTAAAATGATGACTTCAAATATGAATGGGATCAAGATCTTGATGCATAGCATGTTGAGCGGTAGCCATCATTGTTCATTGTTATTTATATATCCCCAGACATTAACAATGCATTTTACAAGCTTAGTCCCCAGTTCTGCAAACAGATCCCTATGTGCACACACAACAGTTTGCAGCACTGGGGCCATACACTAAGGGGTTGAAAGCTCTGAAGAGCTTAGGGAAAAATTCAAAACTTGCCACTGACTTGGGGTGATACAATTTTGGGTTGTCTACCTTGAGACACTTAAGGCCTGATTTTTCAGAATGTTGGGCACCTATATCACTGATGAGAATTGTGGGTGCTCAGCACTTCAGGAGATCAGACCCTGGGTGGCTGAAGTCAGGAGACCCAACATGCAAAGCACTCAAAAGTAGAGGCCACTTTTTACAACTCTCCTGCTGTTGTCGGGGTTCTGGGCCACATGGCAGCTCCACATAGTGCCTCAATGGTTGTACGTATCCCCTACTGATGAGTCCCCTCCAAGGATCCTGCTAGCGAAGGTAAAGCATCCCAGTGGCTCTGGGAGGTAAGATAGAGGGTTGGGAAGTAATGAGAGAAGATGAGGATTTGCTGAGTGGAAGAATGGGAAACTGTCAGGCCTTTAAAATCTGAACATTTTATTCATTGGGGGTTGTACAATCCATGCCCAGTCTGCTATGAAGCTGCCTTAATAAAGCGCTCCTTGCATTGCACCCAATACCTGACAAACCATCCTGAATGCAACCATCTGAGCTGACATTGTTTGATTAGAGTTTTCCTTTATATTATAAAAATTCCATGAGCGTTTGAGACAGTTCATTCAAAGCAGAACCCACAAATGTTCTCCCTTTTTCAGTGTCCTGATGGGAACAATCACAGAATCAAAACCTCGTTATGGATTCTTCAACACAGGTGTGCTGGGCACTTCAAAGTATAAGCACAAAAGCAATTAGCCCTGCATTGTTTTGTGTACATTGGGGAGTCTGCAGGCCTCCCCGGGGGAAGCTGTTCAGGCTGCATTCTTCTGGGAGATGTGGGTAGAGATAAATTGAAATGACTCATGTACCAAACCTCTCCATTACAGTACTCAGAGCAACATAAATTGCAAAATTGCTTGGGTGCAGATTAAGGCTCCTGCCACTGATGGTATTCACTTAACTACACAACAGACTACTGGGGCTGTATTTAAACACACTATTCCTGAAACACCTTTTATTTTTTTTTTAAGTGGATTGTCACAGGCTGTGCCTGCCGTATAACATCCCCTTCTGGCCAATAATGGAATTGCAGGCACTCCCTGCTTTATTTTCTCCTCTGAGGTGGGTCTTCTCAGCCTTCCCCACGCAGGCTGAAGTTGGCAGCAGTTCTTTTGCTCCCCTCAGACTTTGCCTTCTGAGCTCCCTTTAAGTCTCTCTGCTCTGGGATATCGCGTTCCTCAAGGAATCCATTTTGAAGCACTTGGAGGAGAGAAAGGTGATCAGGAACACTCAACATGGATTCACCAAGGTGAAGTCATGCCTGACCAACCTGGTTGCATTCTTTCATGAGATAACTGGCTCTGTGGATATGGGGAAAGCAGTGGATGTGATATACCTTAACTTTAGCAAAGCTTTTGATGCGGTGTCCTACTGTATTCTTGCCAGCAAGTTAAAGAAGTATGGGCTGGACGAATGGACTATAAGGTGGATAGAAAGCTGGCTAGATTGTCGGGCTCAACAGATAGTGATCAATGCCTTGATGCCTAGGTGGCAGCCGGTATCTAGCGGAGTGCCCCAGGGTTGGTCCTGGGGCCGGCTTTGTTCAACATCTTTATTAATGATCTGGATGATGGAATCGATTGCATCTTCAAGAAGTTTGCAGATGACACTAAGCTGGAGGGAGAGGTAGATATGCTGGAGGGTAGGGATAGGGTCCAGAGTGACCTAGACAAATTCGAGGATTGGGCCAAAAGAAATCTGATGAGGTTCAGCAAGGACAAGTGGAGAGTCCTGCTCTTAGGACAGAAAAATCCCATGCACTGCTACAGGCTGGGGACCGACTGGCTAAGTGGCAGTTCTGCAGAAAAGTACCTGGGGATTACAGTGGACGAGAAGCTGGATATGAGTCAGCAGTGTGCCCTTGTTGCCAAGAAGGCTAACGGCATATTGTGCATCATTAATAGGAGCATTGCCGTCAGATTGAGGGAAGTGATTATTCCCCTCTATTTGGCACTGGTGAGGCCACACCTGGAGTATTGTGTCCAGTTTTGGTCCCCCCACTACAGAGGGGATGTGGACAAATTGAAGAGAGTCCAGTGGAGGGCAACAAAAATGATTAGTGGGCTGGGGCACATGACTTATGAGAAGAGACTGAGGGAACTGAGATTGTTTAGTCTGCAGAAGAGAAGAGTGAGGGGAGATTTGATAGCAGCCTTCGAAGGAGGGTTCCAAAGAGGAAGGAGCTTGGCTGTACTCAGTGGTACCAGATGAAAGAACAAGGAGCAATGGTCTCAAGTTGCAGTTGGGGATGTCTAGGTTGGATATTAGGAAACACTATTTCACTAGGAGTGTGGTAAAGCACTAGAATGGATTACCTAGGGAGGTGGTGGAATCTCCTTCCTTAGGGGTTTTTAAAGCCCAGTTTGGCAAAGCCGTGGCTGGGATGATTTAGTTGAGGTTGGTCCTGCTTTGAGCAGAGGGTTGGACTAGATAACCTCCTAAGGTCTCTTCCAACCCTAATATTCTATGATTCTATGATTGTTTCTCAAGCTGCTTCCCCTCTCACAAGCTCAGCCCCTCTGGGTTACCTGTCCATATTCCCTGCTCTAGGTAGAGCCCAGGCTCCTAGGCTACTTCCTTGGAGTCCTTTCAGAGCTCTCCACTAGAGCTCAGCTTGCCTGCTTACCCCCAGCCTTGTGGCTCCTCCCACAAACTGACTTTTCTTAGTCCTTTCTTGAGTCCCAGGAGTTTCACGCTGGCTCCTGATCACAGTTAGGCAGCTAACTAGGGTATGGGGCCAGGGGCAGAGCTGACTGGCTAGCCCCAGGCCTCCTGAACCTTAAAGGAGAAGGCCACCCTCTTATAGAGATACTAAAATTCTTGTCAAAACCCTAATAGGGTCAACTATCATTTATTAGTATATTTAGATGTACAGACATTTAAATATTCACATCAGAGCCTTAGGGGGCTGTGCTGAAAAATAGTTGCAACACAGTCCACTGCCCCACTGGCATTGGCAAGCCAGCAGCCAATGCTCTCAACAAAAAGAACAGAGAACAAAAAAAAAAAGCCCCACCTCAATGCTAGGATCCTAACCCTTCTGATCCAAATGCAATGAAAATAACATTGGGCTCAACCCATGGACACCAAGGTACTTAAAAGTACTTAGCCTCCTAACTGTCATTGAAATGAATGGAAGCTTCAAGAGGAGAAATTGAGGGAGCCCCCCCACTTCAGACTAGCCCACAGAGTGGGTAGAGCATGCTCCTGTGAGGTGGGAGATTCCAGTTCAAATCCATTCTCCCCCTCAAGCAGAAGGTCGCATTGAACTGTGGTCTCCCTCACCCTAGGTGAGTCTTCTAACCACTGTGCAAAAAATCATTAGGTGGGTGACACTACCACCTCCTTCTCTGCACATCTTGTGTAGAGGGAGGCAGGCGCCTAAATCATGCTCACAAGGAATGACTTTAGCAGCTATACTCCAGGAGAGGATTGCTTGCAGTGATCAGTGACTCCTTCCAGCATGGGTTTAGGTGCCTATTTCCATGAGAAGTCTGGGGCTTCAGAAAGACCTCTCTCATCAGCATCCCACATTCATTAACGTAGGCAGCTCTCTGCCTACCATGCTGGCTTTTGTGGATTGCAGTCTAAAGTGCTTACCTCTCCCCAGTCTTTGTATAGGGGAGCCTAGACACCTAATTCAGGCTTCAGGGATTGCAGTGTTGTGCTGTGATTCTTCTAGGTGCCCAAAAGTTAGGCATTGCAATGCTTTGCATCACAATGCCAGAGTCCCTTTCTGAATCCAGGCCTGGCTGCTTCTGCACCAGGTATTTTCCTGTAAGCTTTGTCAGACTATGATGCTACTCACGATGGTGCCAGAATGCATGTGTGGGGCACAGGATCACGAGTACTGGGAACAGGGTTTGGTTGCATTTACATTGAAGATAAATTATTGCATGAGTTTCTTTTTCAATTGACATTTGATTTTTTTTTAAATCTCTCTAGTTTGGCAACACTGCCATATGCCGATCAGGCAGCACCATGCCAAGCTCCTCTGACTCACAGCTCCGGGCCCATCCCCACATAGCCTCTTGCGGGGGCTTGTGCTGCCACACAGCACTTCCTGATGTGCGGCTTCACTTCTGTGTACTTTCTGCTTCTGCCAATTAGTCATATAAACTGTTATTTGCCTTGCCTCCTCCAAAGTAAGCCATAGATTTTTGTTGGTGTGCTCTGGAATACCTCTCCAATTCTTCCATTGCCTTTCCATCATACGAAGGTCCAGCATTGTGGAGAGGATTAGCCACAAGGGGTTACCCAAGAACAGCACACAGTACTTCTCCCATCCCACTGAAACCATCATGATACCAGTAAAAGTTGCTGAGAAGGAGCTGGTGACCTGGATACATGTGTGTTGGACTCTGGGCTGGTCTGTGGCCAGTGTTATAGCAAATATTCTATCCACTCTTAACTGCACAGTGCTACTTCTAAGCCTTATCTCTGCCCTTATTTTAACCATGGCTGAAATTCCTTTGTTTCCCCAGATCGTCATGAAGAACCTGTCGAACCAAGAAGTGACCATATTTACATACAGTGAATGGCTGTCCAAACTCAGAAATGCTAAGGGAGCTCTTGTGTGCGAGATGCCTGCAGTGATAAATGAAGAGCAGATGATGGAGAATACCACATACACTGTTCAGGTTAAAACCAGTGATATTGGAGGTAGGGTCATTTTGGCTATTTCTGGTTTTCTGGCACCAGGCTCAAATTCTACCTACAGATATAATCTCATATTTCAGTGGAATTTATGCTATTCCTGAGGGCAGAATTTAGTCCTACAGTCCTGGAACCTTGAAATTCCTGGAGGGTAAGAATGTCTTTATTACAGAAACTCACCATTATTCAGTGGAGAACAGGAAATCTGCTACAGAGCAAATATAACCCCAACCCACTGCCCTGAGCCCCCTGCTACACCCCTCCTGCACCCTGATCCCCTGCCCTGACCCCCTGCTGCACCCCTTATCCCTCCTGCACCCCCTGGGGGCAAGGAGGGGACAGAGTTGGGGTGAGGATTTCGGGGAAGGGGTTGGAATGGGGGCAGGGAAGGGTTGGGAAGAGGTGGGGCAGGGGTGGGGCTTCATGGAAGGGGTGGAGTGGGGGCAGGGTCAAGGGCGATTGTGGGGAGGAGTCAGTAATGCGGCCCTTGGGCCAATGTACTACTCCTCATGTGGCCCTCGTGGTCATTTGAGTTTGAGACCCTTGTGCTAGACATATTGCTACTGTCACTGGTCCTTTCTTGATTAGGTACTGCTGTTGGGTACAGAAGAAGGTTGTTCTTGTGGTTAAGGTTCAGGGATCTGGGTTCAATTCCTTGGCCTGCTACAGGTTTCCTGTGTGATTTGGGTAATTCCCTTAACTGCGTGGTGCTGTAGTTTATTTCTCCGTGAAATGGTGCTGACAGTATTCACTCTCCTTTGTAACATGCTTTGAGACCCTTGGAGGGATGGTCTAGGTATACCTAGTTTTGCCTCAGTGCAGGGGACTGAACTAGAGGACCTCTTGAGGTCCCTTCCAGCCCTTCAATTCTCGGATTCTGTGAAAGTGCACAGTATTTAAAGAGCATGAAAAGCCAGCCCAAGGGTAGACTGTGGAATTTTGAAAAAGTTCAGTTAATGGCAGAAGAAAGTTGCAGAGCTTCAAATATCTCGATAAAATGGGCTTGCAATGCCGTTTGCTGGGATCACTGCCTATTTCCATGGGACCCTCTTTCCAACTCCTCTGTGAATCTTACCATCATTTTACACAATCGCTGAATACCAAATCAGTGCAAGATACACTACCACATACACACACTTTCTGACTGGCTTATCCCATCTCTGGATCTTCCAACATTGCTCAGTCTTCAGCTCTCTTTTATTTCCCCCTTTCTAACATTGAATTTACACCACGTGAGGGATTTGTGCTTAGAATATAAAGATCGCCCCTGGCAAGTGACACTGCACCATTTTGCTGCCTCGCTGCCCACTGCATGCCTTTAAAACATGTAGAGAGACAAGGTGGGTGAGGTATATCTTTTATGAAGAGGATCTCTGGGTATCTTGAAAAATGTGTCTCTGTCCAGCAGAAGTTGGTTCGGTAAAAGATATTACTTCATCCACCTCGTCTCTCTAATATCCTGGGACCAATAGGGCTGCAAAACATTACAAACGTTGTGGAGTACTAAAAACAAGAGAGAGTGTGAGGCTGAGTTTGTGTGCCTGACTTTCCGTCCAGTGTCAACAGTGTAATCATAGTGTGAACTTTTTCTGCAATTCAGCCCTGGCTTACAAAGGCAAGGGATATAGAAATGAGAGCAGAATGGGAGGGAACAGCAGCAGCAGACTTACCTCCTCTTCATGTTGAATGAAGGGTGATTGGTATGAAAGATGAAACATTTCATTATGATCCACGGCAGCTGGTGGGAGAGAACAGATGACAATGAGGATGAGTTTGGATCAAATTATATACTTGGCTGCATGATGCTGTGCTTTAGCCAACATACCTGGGAATTGCTCAAGTTGTGAACTAGTTTGCCTTATGTGTTTTATGGGTATCCCTTGTCTTCAGGTAAAGCCCTTCTCTCCAGGTGATAAATCGCTTGTTCGATATATTGAGCATGATGCATCTGCCACTGTCACACAGATTTAAACCAGTAGTAACACCACTGAACTCCACTGGTGTAAAGAAAAGCAGAATCAGGCCCATTTATTTCTCATTTTAGAGTTATTTTCTGCATCCATCTCCACAGCCTCTGGGTGCATTTGAGTAATTTAAACAATAACACAAACTCTGCTACCTATGTTAGGCGGTAGCACTTGCCAGCCTCCTTAGTGCTCACCCTTTCCCAACACTTTAAAATATCTCAGTGTTACTCAGGCTCAAGAAAATGCTTGAGTAAGAGATGGGCCTTCTACTGTGCTCTGAAGGTCAACAAACTTGGACCGTGGTGGAGAAATGGGGATGATTCTAGCATCCCTCCCGCAAGTCAGAGTCCTGTACTGCAAATGACCTGAGTCCAGTCTTCCAGTCTTCAGATCTAGGGGCTGTCAGAAGTGCTTCAGGTGTTAGCTGTCAGCATGAAGGTAGATAAGAAGAGAGAAGGTCTCTAAAGCAACCAGGTCCCAGGTTATATTTCTTAAAACCAACACCTTGAATTTCTCCCTAAAGCAGATTGGAAACCAATACAGTGCATGAATGCAGGAATAATAGGTTTACAAAGGCCTGTTCTAAGATCCTTAGACTCCTGATACAGTAATACACTCTCTGAGTGCTAGCTCAGCCCAAGATAAGTGACCCTTTAAGAAGATGTGGGTGATTTTATGATGTCAGGGCCCTATCTTGAGACATCCTTTTTTGAAAATCCTGGCATGTCTATTTTGGGTTAAATGTATCCTAAGTCCTGCTTTGGACACCTCGATAAGTGGCTTGGTTTTTGAAAGAGCTGGTCTCTCAGTAGATTGGATGGAAATTTGAGACAACTTCAGCTGGACTATCAGAGGTGCAGAGTACTCACAACTTCAGATGAAGTTTAGTGAGGGGTATATTTGGGTCCCCAGATACGAAGGTACTCAAAATCTAAAGACATTTTTGAACATTTGTCTTTAAGAGACTTGCCCAAGGTAATGGTGGGTCCATCTGATTCAGCGGTGCAGTGCTATGCAGTGAGTGTAGGCATTTTTTACTTGATAACATTGGAAATGGAGTTTAGGGAAGGGAATCAGCAGCTAAGGAAGGAAAGAAACATGGTGAGAGCTATTCCTTTTTAGTGACTCAGGTTTAAACTATTTAATTCAAGATATGACAGAGACATAGCTGGAAATAGAACCCAGATCTCTTGATGCTCAAAACCATCCTCTCTCCTTACTGATTTTGATTTAAGTCCTGTTTCTATATTTTATTTGTAGCCATCAAATATGTGGCACTGCAAAAATAAAGATCCTGAACTAATAATAATATTGCACTATATCCAAAACTCATTAATTAATACAGCTGGCCTAAGAGGCAGGTAAATATTAATGTCTCTACTATTATACGATCCATTATTGTTGTTGTAAGCTCAGCTACAGTTTACAGTTCACCTAATATGAGGTGATGGGTGCAATCCGTTTCTAAGTGTCTGATCCAAAGCCCAGTTCAGTTCAAGGGAAAACTCCCACTGACTTCAGTGGACTTTGGATCAGGCCCAATTCTGGTAAACCAGTACAGCTCCTCAAAGAGTAAAGGACCCACTCTGGCTTCTGCCACCAGGAACATGACAGCTACCTCATCACACTGACTTGACCTCTTTGTTTTGTTTGTCAATTACATGTCAAATTTGCTGCAGCTCCTAAGTGTGTGTGTCTGTTTCAAGGAATCCAAAAAAGTCAGCTAGGTGAAATATCCATTGATTCAGCAATTTCTGTTCTTTTCTTTCCCATCTTGTACTAATTGCTTGTGAGGTTACTGTCACGGCATGCGGCCTTCATAAGCTGCTTCCTGCCAAGAAGGTTTTGTTTGCTAAAAGCCAGGCAGTTCTGTGCTTTTTCGAGACCTTACATCAATTGGGAGCCTGCCTCTTATAAGAAAGCAGACTATTCCGCTTTGTTCATCACCTCAGCAAGCTTTAGGGCCATGAAAGGTACTGCCGACTGAACTGCATGAATCCCTGCTGCTTTCCTTCTTTCCTTAAATTTTTCTCAAGGAATTGCTGAAAATTAGTCCCGATTTAACACTAGCAAAATGTCATGTGGGTGTGAGACATTTATTTGACTGTCCTCTGCATGCAGGGGAGTCACTTTTGCATTCTTCTGTTTTTCTTTGTGTAAAGATGTATGTAGTTAATACAAATTTGGAAGAATGTGTTATAAAGTATTGTCCTGCAGTGAAACTTATTTTGTCACAAGCTTCCCAGGTCCCTCACATTTTCCCCTTGGCCCCTGAGCAGAGCTGTACAGAAGTCATTGTACAGCTGATGGGTTTGCAATATGCTTGTACAAGAATTGGCTTGAGGCCTCCAAAGTCTGAAAAATTGGGGCTTCTAGCAAAAGGTGGCTAAGGCTGAGTTTCTTTGTGAGCCAGGTTTCGGTTTAATTGTCCCTTTTTCAGTTGCCAGAATTAGAAGGTTTCTCAGGTTTGATGCAGCAATAAAAGTCCGGCCTCAGAAAAGCAAATTTGCTTCTGTGAACCAGTGCTTTGTTATGGAATTATAGAATGTGCCAGGCAAAATGCTCATAATTTCACCCATGTCCATGTGAAATTCCATACTGGGTACCAGATTGGTACAGAGGCCATCTTAGACATGCTTCCTTTCTAGATTGTTAGGTGGTGGGACGGGATGTAGGAGAGACGCATAAAGGTAAGATTTTCAAAAGCACTCAGTGTTGGCCTAATTCTCCCGCTGAAGGAAGTGAGAGAAGAATTAGACCAATGCTGAATGCTTCTGAAAATCTCACCCACTGTTTTTGTGTTCGATAAGCACGCATGTGCATAGACACCATGTGATACAGTAGAGGAGGCAAATAGGAGGAAGGTAAGGATGGTGGTGCAGCTGGGAGAAAGATTGAGGGCACTTGAATGAGATATGCGGAAGGCATTGCGCTGAAGAATGGGGAACGCAGATGAGCTAGAATTCTGGGAGACACATCAAGATAGCAGTGGTTTGACCATGACTGTGGAACACTCCCTGTGCTGTTTGCTTAGCCCTGCACTCAAACCCCATGCTTGACAAAGGGAGGAAGGTAGCAGCAAGATGGGCGGTAGCTGGAGGGCCAGCCTGTACAGCAGGACTAGCCTCTCTCCCTTGTGGGAGCACTTTGAGGATCAGTTTGGGACCACTGCTTGCCGGGAGAGGGAAATGGCAAAGTGGGAATGGGCCCTGGCAGGCCAAGAGAGGCCTGTGGCAGTGAGGGAGAAGATATCCATGCCAGCTCACAAGCCCAACACAGAGCATTCCAACAGGTACTAGCTCCTTGACCACTAGTTTTTCCACGTCTTTGGGCATCTTACTATTTAAGCAAAGATGTTACAAATCTCTTACTGTAGGCTTCCCTGCCCTGCCTTTAAGAGCATCTGTGCTGGGTCTCCTATGCAACTGTGTGTCCTCTGGCCTGTGGTGGTGCTTGAATGGCTCCCAATGCCCATGTTATTACACCATGCTATTTGGGAGATCCCAGGCTACCCCGTGAATTAGAACTGCACTGCTGAATGGCAGGCAGTGAACATTGACTGACACAGCCATGTTCTTACTGTATTACTCTGGCACAGTCGCCAGAAATGTTAGGAAGCAGCACTGGACTGGGACTCGGAAGACTTATGTTCTGTTTCCAGTTCTGCCACTGGGCTGGTGGGTGACCTTGGGCAAGTCACTTCATTTCACTTTCCTGTGCCTCAGTTTCCCCATCCATAAAATAGGAATAATGACAGTGCTCTCCTTTGTAGAGTGCTTTGAGATCTGTGGATGAAATGTGCTATGTAAGAGGTGGGTATATTATCATAATTATTATGACAACTTGTGTATAAGGACTTACCACTCACACTAAATTTGTGAGGACAAGTTAAAAGTATTCGCTTGTTACCTGCCTGCTGTGAAGCCTCTCTTTGCTGGTCCAACAGAATCATGCAAGAATCAGCTCTAATCATCAGCTCTGCCCTAAGAGTGTTGAACCTCAGAGCAAGAATCCCAGTCACTTTTAGCCTGCCATTTCTGTACCCTTTTTGGTTGACTTCAGAGACATTGTAGTAGTTACTGTGTTGTGTTTTGCCATCTCCTTCCAGGAGCTGGTACCGACGCCAACGTGTCCTTGATTATGTTTGGGGAGAACGGAGACAGTGGGACTCTTGCTCTGAAGGAGTCTAACAAGTCTAACAAATTTGAAAGGAACCAGATGGATGTTTTTAATTTTCCCGACATGCTGAGCCTGGGAGATCTGTGTAAGGTGCGCGTCTGGCATGACAACAAAGGTAACTAGTCTGACGTGAGTGGCTTGGTGAAAGGTGGGATGGGTAATGGTCTCAAGCTAGGAGAGGCAGCCTGGTCTAGTGGATTTGGCATGGACTCAGGGGTTCTAATCCCAGCTTATTATCATGGTTCATTATGGCTACATCTTGTATCATGGCTAACAATTGAGTTTCTCATCTCAGAAGGAAGATCTTGCATTCACACTTGGTTTTCTTTATAGCAGTCCATGTAAATGAATCAAATTTGGAGTCCTCTTGTTTTCTGTCTCCTTACGGACAATATATAGGAATGGGGAAGGTTGTGACCCACATGGAATTAATGTAAATAATCCTTTTGGATCAGAATCTCAAACTGAAAGGTTGTTTGCCGTTAGCCTCCAAATACAAATTTGTTCTGAAACGGCAGAGTAAAAACATAGGAAATATGAATTTTCACTTAACTTGGCCTCCATTTCTGCTTGCACACATCAATACAAGCATAACTTTGGATCCACAATTACTTGCGCCAACAACATAGATCACTTAGTTGTGTGGCTTCTGTGGCTTCAAATTAGGGATGTAGGTAAGTAACGGTCTAAACCAGTTCTCATTGAAGTCAGTAGAAACACTCCTATTGACTTAATTGGACCAGAATGGATCAATACTCAAGATTTCAGACACAATAAATTGTAAACATACAATTTGCCCTCAGTTATTTGTGTAGACAGTTTGCACCTGCAAATGTAGAAGCTCAAAATCTGGGCAGCATAACATGCCAGGTTCAACTTCCGTGGGCCTAATTCTCTGTTCACCCAAACTCTACTAAAGGCCAGTTCTCTATCTCTAATTGACTGAGCACTTAAACACTACAAAGGCGCTGTAGAAACACATAATAGTGTTTTGGCTGTGCAGAAAGTGCAGGCTCCATGTGATTTTTTTGTGCCATGTTTGAGAGCAGAGGCTGATCAACATGAACTTGCAAATCTGGTTTCAAAGAGGTTAGCAATTAAAAATATTGCAAAGAGAATTTTTTCCTTAACAGAACTGTTGTCTCCCCTGATGATAAATCATGCTGCCAAAATTATAACATATCCATCAGACGCAAAGCACATCTGAGAAAATAGCCAATGTTTATGTATATATTCATACATTGCAATCTCAAATTCTTCTTTCTTGTTATTCCCCCAATGTATGTTTAACACTGTATGTAATAGGATTTTTGCCAGATTTAAGAGCTGTAGTTCTGAGCCCTATGAACTATCTACCCAGGTTTTGTTCAATATAAATTTACTTGGCCCCGACTCCCCCCCCCCCAACCCCTTGTAAGAAAGAGAATTGTGCTTTGAATCAAAACACATGCCATCTTCATTAGTCATGTAAGGAACACATCCTATCACTAGCTTTTAATAACGAACCATGACAGTTTGTTGGATGAGTGGAGCATTTATTGCCACTGGCAGCCGGGGCGATTGCTGGACATTTTATGCAAGTTCAGGTCTGTATTTTCCATTCAGTGGCCATGCCACTGGTCTGAAATTCCTGGCCTTGTGTTTTGGGGAGGTTATCAGATGCTTAGAGGCCTACAGGTTTTCAAAAAAAATGCATTTATTTATACCATTATTATTGGTCATCTCTTTTTGGAAATCATGCTCATTTATTTTTTTTATTATTGTCAGTGGTTGTTAAACATTCTCCTTTCACACTGCTAACAAACAGCTGGTCATTTTACTATCAATCCATCTCTCACTGGAGACTGCCAAGGAATTTGAACTACTCATGGTGTCCACTTTTAAAACTTCTTAATAATTACAGAATCATAGAATTGTAGGACTGGAAGGGACCTCAAGAGGTTTTCTAGTCCAGTTCCCTGAACTCAAGACAGGACTAAGAATTATAGACCATCCCTCACAGGTGTTTGTCTAACCTGCTCTTAAAAGTCTCCAATGATGGAGATTCCACAACCTCCCTAGGCAATTTATTCCAGTGTTTAACCACTCTGACAGTTGGGAATTTTTTCCTAATGTCCGACCTAAACCTCCCTTGCTGCAATTTAAGCCCATTACTTCTTGTCCTATCCTCAAAGATTAAGGAGAACATTTTTTTGCCCTCCTCCTTGTAACAACCTTTTATGTACTTGAAAACTGTTATCATTTCCATCCGTCCATCCCCCTCCCCTTCGGACACCCCCCCCCAGTCTTCTCAAGACTTTTCTAGACCTTTAATCATTTGTTGCTTTTCTCATTTGTCCACATCTTTCCTGAAATGTGGCACCCAGAACTGGACACAATATTCTAGTTGAGGCCTAATCAGCGTGGAATAGAATGGAAGAATTACTTCTCATGGTCTTGCTTGCAACACTTCTGTTGCAGAATGACATTTGCTTTTTTGCAACAGTGTTATACTGTTGACTCATATTTAGCTTGTGATCCACTATGATCCCCAAATCCTTGTCTGCAGTACTCCTTTTTTGGCAGTCATTTCCCATTTTGTATGTGTGCAACTGATATCCTTCCTAAGTGGAGTACTTTGCATTTGTCCTTATTGAATTTTATCCTATTTACTTCAGACCATTTCTCCAATTAGCCCAGATCATTTTGAATTTTAATCTATCCTCCAAAGCACTTGCAACCCTTCTCAGCTTGGTATTGTCGGCAAACTTTATAAGTGTACTCTTTATGCCATTATCTAAATAATTGATGAAGCTGTTGACCAGAACCAGACCCAGAACTGATCCCTGTAGGATCTCACTGGATATGCCTTTCCAGTTTAACTTTGAACCACTGATAAGTACTCTCTAGGAATGGTTTTCCAGCCAGTTATGCACCCACCTTATAGTAGTTCCATCTAGTTGTATTTCAGTAGTTTGCTTATGAGAAGGTCATTTGAGACAGTATCAGAAGCCTTACTAAAGCCAAGATATATCACATCTACTGCTTTCCCCATTCCACAAGGCTTCTAACCCTGTCAAAGAAAGCCAGTAGGTTGGTTTGACATGATTTGCTCTTGACAAATCCATGCTGACTGTTACTTATCATCTTCTCATGACATTTCCCAAAAACGTGACCAATGCTGAAATATGTAAGGCCGCTACTTGGGTGTCTGTACATACTACACAATAACTCACAACTCTGCTTCTGATACTGTGTTTGACTGGGCTGTACTTATTTCCATACTGGACTCAACTTTGAGCTCTCCCCACACTGTCTAAGAGAGAATTGCTCAATAGTCACCTACAGTGGAGCACCTCTATGGACACTACTTGAATAAGAAGAAATGGTTACTCAGTCTGTGCAGTTGTTTGAGATGTGTCCCCTTACAGGTGCTCTGCTATCCACCCTCCTTCCCCTGTGCTTCAGAGAGTTCTCTGCTATAGAGCTTCATGATTGAGAAGGAACTGAGGGCAGTTCGCCCACGCAGTGCATAAAACAACAGCATGAGGCACAAGGCGGACTAGCATGCGTGGGCCAAACAGATCACCACTACTATGAGATATCTCCGATCAAAGGTGCCCGGGGCACTAGCCCACCTAGAGTGGAGGACCCATAGGGAGACACATCTCAAAGAACCACAATGACTGCACAGAGTAAGCAAGCATTTCTTTCAAATCCATTCCTGGTTTGGGAGTTAGTCACCAATGTGGAAGTATCAGGTTTGAATGTTTTCCACTCTCTGAGGTTCCTGCATTTAAGTATCTAAAAACTCTGAGTAGTGACATTATTTTCCTATAGAAGCACAGTGACTCTTTTCTTATCTTTCTTTCCACCCATCTTGTTAGAAGTTCCGTACAGTCTTTCTAGAGTCATCAGTTTCCAACACTTGATCATCTCCATCACCTTGATCCAAAGAGATTCAAAGAACTTAATTACTGAGAAACTACATTTCTCTATATTGTCATAGAAGTAGCAGAGAGAAGAGAGCGACCGTGTAATTCAGTCTATTCCTCTGCCAGAACAGGATTGTCCCCTACATAATATGTATTAGTGTGTTTTCTGATCTTGTTTTAAATATCCCACGTGCTTCCACAACTTCTTTTGGGCGATTCTTCCACAGGACAATGAATCTCATCCACCATTCTTGAGATAGACACAACTGGAGAATATCTTCTTTCTGACCATAGTGGATAGCCCTTAAAGGAACTTATCAGCTAGGGTCATACTACTGTAGGGCTTAAATTGCCTAGAACTTGCACTCACTATATATCTCAATTCTGAAGGATCCACCACTGTAGTATGTAGGCACCAACCCAATTCCACTCCTTTCAGACAATAATAAAACAACACATTACGAAAAGACAATGAGGGACTCTCTATGTCCTTACTAAAGATTTGTTTACATTTCAAACTCTGAAAGTCTTTTTTGAAGCCCTTAGTCAACGCTTGATGGTTATCCACGTATTCTATGCAGCCAGTGCCCAGTTTTGTGTCCTGCTTTTTTTAAATCAGCCTGCTTAAATGTATCTTTAGATTCATCACATGGAAGTGGGTGAACTCGCTGAGCTCCTGTTTCAATAAGAGTTGTTGCTGTTCATCCTCTTTATTCATAGCTGGGGGGAAAGGCCCCTTCCTTGTATCTATCTATCACAAACGTGCTGTGGGATTTAGAGACCAAATAGAAGACAATCACCCTTCCCCAAAGAGCTTACAGTCTGGATTTTAGACAGGATACAAAAATTATTTAAGCAAACAAAATTGGGGAAGGTAGGACAAGGGTCACATAATAACATTACATAATTACTCATGTCTATCTAATATAGCTTATTACTGTAGTATCAGATTCTCTCCCCCTCTCTGCCCCATAAGATTAAAATAACTCATTAGCCCATACAGCAGTTGTAAAGTTCTCTGTTCTTTAAAAGCATATATGTACTATGAGCCTCATCTCTTATGCTTGCCTACAAATTATTCTTTGCCCATGCTAAGTGCTCTTACATAAAGTGTGCCTCATTAAAACATGAAATATGCTTCAATCACAAGAACATCTTTAGCATCCTCAAAATGCTGTTACATATTCACCCTGAGTAGTAAAGTGTTTTTGCACAGGAGTCTTTTAGAGGTAAGATTTTCTGTCTCAGAGCCTTCATGGAGTTTATTGTTAGGTTTCTCCTGAGTCAAATTCAGTGATGCTCAAGTTGTTTAGGCAGTGGAGAATAAAAATACGTCTGTTCCTAAAAGCAGTGTAAAAGATAAGGTCACCATTTGTCAAAAGCTGTTAAGAGACATTTGGTTATCTCTCTACTGAGTGAGAAACGGTGTGGTATGAGATACTGTATTAATTTAGATGGAATAAACGGTCCCAAAGAGTCAAAGGTGTTAACATGACCCAAGTCACTGTCCTACATGAAGCAGTTTTAAACAAGGTTTTCGGTTTGGTACACAGAAACCTCAGCCTCAGTGCTGTTGTAACCCATGCCTGCTTCGGGTGGCGCTCTGTCCCCCTCTAGTGGCAACTAAACCAACTAGAGATTGATGAGTCTGCTACAGCCTTGGCTAAGAGACACATCTTCTGCAGTCGAGGTTTATGTGTTAAGCTCCAGAGATTCCAGGTTTGATCCCGACTGATGATAACCAGGGTCTGTTGGCGTTACAAGTGGGGGCTTGTCTGGCATATCAACTGGGAAGTCTCTGAAGCGCACCATTAAAAATCCTGTTAATCTTTAATTAATCATACAGAAAAGAAGGGAAAACAGTTAAAGCATTTGAAATGTCACATATTGAGTGAGGCTAAACAGCATCCCTTGTTCCCTTTCCCTATAACTGTAGAGAGTCTTTGGAAGGGAAATATCCTGTCTGGCAGTCTCTTAGAGGGTACTAACGAGGGTAGTAACTGTTCTTTGGGAAAATAAGTCAGTTGAGTTGGGCAAGAGCTGTGGTTGCTGTTAAAGGCTGATCCTGTTTCCTAGAAGCCAGCCAGACAAACACACAAATGAGGGAAGAGAAAAGAACAGCAAAGACAGACAATGCTGT
This sequence comes from Gopherus evgoodei, assembly GCF_007399415.2. Lineage (NCBI taxonomy): Eukaryota > Metazoa > Chordata > Testudines > Testudinidae > Gopherus > Gopherus evgoodei. The sequence goes on from NC_044327.1 coordinate 123,910,462, forward strand.
TTGTCTCTGGTGTTGACTCTTGCTTGTAACCTCACTGCTGGAGAAACAGAAGCACAGCATAGAGTTGTGTCAGCCACTCCAAGACCTGGCAAAATTGTACCAGCAGCCGGCTGTTTAGGGCACTGCATTTAGCTGCCTCTTTCTGGTCACCGGCTTACAGCAGCGATGCTTCAAGCTATACAGTCCTGGCCAGCTAAGCCAGACAATTATTATAGAGAAGGGAGAAGGTAAGGGATAGGAACAGGGGCAGCTTCAGGCACCAGCGCAGCAAGCGTGTGCCTGGGGCATCAAGCCGAGAGGGTGGCCTGCCGGTCGTCATGAGGGTGGCAGTCAGGGAGCCTTCGGCAGCGTTTCTGCGGGAGGTCCACCGGTCCCACGGCTTCGGCGGTAATTCAGCGGACTGGCAGACCTCCCACAGAACCACCGTCTAATCCGCGTGAGTAATGGACCTCCCGCAGAAACACTGCCGAATCTGTGTGACCAGTGGACCTCCAGCAGAAACGTCACCGAAGCCTCCCTGACTGCCGTGCTTGGGGAGGCAAAAAAATTTGAGCCACCCCTAGACAGGAAAGAGAATAAATAAAATGAAAAAAGAAAAGAACACATGGAGGGGTGGGCCCTCCCCAGAGTTTCTTTATTGAGGACCCCAAAAGGGAATGGTGGGTGAAATAGGATATACTCTCTTATTTTGTCCACCAGTTAAGCCTAAATTCTGAGGTACCAATTTTGGTTTATTGCTTTCCATGTCCACACTTTTCTTGTTTACCAGGTATGAACTTAACACAGTCCTTGAGTTACATCAATAGGCCTTTTTGTTTGGACTCATTGAGCCTCTGTCTTGCTTTGTCAGCCTTTCCCATCAACATTGGTTATTATAACTTATTGTGACTTTTATGATCTTGCCACTCGATTTTTACATTTGATCTCACAAATAGGCTAAGTTTGTAGACCCAGTTACCACAACAGAACTAACAGGAGCCCAAATGAGGTGAAATATACAAGGCTGTTCTAGTGCTAGCTCTGTCACTAGCCTGCTGGATGATATTAAGGCATATCTTTCACCTCCCCGTGCCTCAGTTTCCCCACCTGTAAACTGGGGATCGTAGAATCGTAGTAATGTAGGGCTAGAAGGGACCTTGATGTCACCAGGTCCAGCACCCTTGTTGTGGCAGGACCAAGTAAACCTAGACTATCCTTGAGAGGGGTTTGTCGAACTTGTTTAGAAAAACCTCCAATGATGGGGATTTCACAACCTTCTGTGGAAGCCTGTTCCAGAGATTAACTACCTTGATAGTTAGAAAAATTCCCCTAATATCTAACAGAAATCACCCCTGCTGCAGATTAAACCCATTATTTCTTATCCTACCCTCCATGGACATGGAGAACAATTGATCACCATCCCCTTTGTAACAGACCTTAACATATTTGAAGACTGTTATCAGGTTCCCCCCTCAGTCTTCTTTTTCTCAAGACTAAACATATCCAGGTTTTCTTAGCCTTTCCTCTAAACCTTTTATCATTTTTGTTGCTCTCCTCTGAACTCTCTACAGTTCGTCCATATCTTTCCTAGTGTGACATCCAGAATTGGACACAGTACTCCAGCTGAGGCTTCATCAGTGCCAAATAAAGCGGGACAATTACCTCCCATGACACTTTTATTAATCTACTGCAGAATAAATTAATTCAAATTCTGCACTTTCTTGTTGGATCTGTTTTTGAAGTTTTTTTGTTGGAGTATTGCGACTTTGAGGTCTGCAATCGCGTGTCCAGGGAGGTTGAAGTGTTCTCTGACTGGTTTTTTAATGTTATTCTTGACGTCTAATTTGTGTCCACATTACAATCTATCTTGCCACCTAGGCAATCTGGACTTAGTGATAAATGGTCACTTACACCAAAGATCACAAAATATTCAGGTTGTTGCCAGTTCCAACCGACCAGTCACTTACCCCAGGTCAATTTGTACTTCAGCTCTCACACCAAAGACACCACTTGTAGCAAATCCTATAGTAAAAACTAACTAAGAATTGATTAACCAGGAAAAAGAAATGAGAGTTATTTACATATTAAAGCAGGCAACATATATACACAATTGAGTTACAGTTTACAGGTCCCAAAAGATGACAGAGTTATAGTAAGCTGTCCACACTGAATGTCTTTTAGGGCTAGCCCAAGTTGAGCCAGGGGTTCTCTGCTTCTGTTTCCTAGCTCCAGCTCTGTGAGAATCCAAACAGCAAAGAGATGTAGAATTTTCATGTGAGTGGTCTTTGTTCCCGTCTTCCAGAATTCCAGCTGATGGAATGGTAGTATCCCGTGACGGCCATTTGCTCAGTCTTTGTATTGTGATGCTTCACAATGGCCCACTTAGGTTTGATGGTCTTTCTTGATAAGTGGGGGAACCCTCCTCCTGCTTGGGTTCACAAGTTCACAGCAGGCATTTCTACAGTTATATAGCAAAACGTACATATCACCTTAAAGCATGGGATACAGACATTACAAGTAAGATGAACACCTGCAGCAACTTACAAGCCTTTATGAAGACTAAACATCTTTACAAGTCTCTTGAACCAGAGGTGGCTCTAGCTTTTTTGCCGCCCCAAGCACAGCAGTCAGGCTGCCTTCGGCGGCGTGCCTGTGGGAAGTCCCCGGTCCCGTGGATTCGGCGGACCCGCTGCCGAATTGCCGCCAAATCTGTGGGACTGGTGGACCTCCTGCAGGCAAGCCGCCGAGGGCAACCTGACTGCCACCCTCACAGGGACTGGCAGGGCACCCCCTGTGGCTTGCCGCCTCAGGCACACGCTTGGAGCACTGGTGCCTGGAGCTGCAGCTGTCTTGAACAATATTGACATACAGGTGAGCTGGTCTGGTTTCCAGCTATGAGTTTGTCAGTGTTCAGCTGACACCTACTAGTTTTACCATACGTCCATATTTTCCTGGACACGTCTGGCTTTTTAGTTCTTAAATTCCCGTCTGGAAGGAATTTTTAAATATCTAAAAATGTCTGGGAAAATGTGGAAGCATGGTAACCCTAGATAATCAGTTGTGGCAGCTGCAAATCAGCTCTCGGGCATGTGGAACCCATGAACCTCTGGCGGGAGGCTGGATTAGCTGTTTCTAATCAATCTACTGTAATGCTCAGCTGCCTGTCAGCTGTTTTGGCAGGAAGCCAGCAGATGAGCAGCATGTGGCTGCAGTTTCCAACCGGGCTCCCATGGCAGGTAAAAGTGGTCCGTTTCCAGGGCAGAGCAGGCTTTTACTCCTCCCTGAGCAAGAAGTTGATACAGCTGTCCTGGAGGAGCTGGATCAGCAGCTCCTGTCTCTCTCTTGTCTCTGGGCTGTGGGAAATGTAAATTCCCCATTGCGCGAACTCCGAGGCTGGGAGCAGGAGAGCTGTCTGGATTGCTCTGTCCACCCCAACCCTTCACGCACAGAGGGAATCTGTAATGAGTTTCTCACATATCCCCTCAGGCTGAGCGGCTGAGAGCCTGTGCGAGTTAGAAATCCCCCTGCCCCTTCCCCTGCAGTTAGCAGCCCCTGGGCCAGAGGTGCACTCAAAGCACTTCATGTGGGTAAATAGTTCCCGCCCAGCTGGTAGGATGAGACCCAGGAGACAGCAGTTTCTGGCTAGCCTTGGCTGAGAGAAGGGACCTGGTGAATGCTGATCTCAAGTCTCTCCCACAAAACTGATCAGTTTTATTTTCAGTGTCACAGTCAGTTCTTCCCTGAGACATTTCAATTGCTCTTGATAGAAATCAGAGGAAGTATTATTGTACATACCTCTGCTTCTCAATCTTTTTTCTTGAAATAGTAAATGGATCTTGGGGACTTTTGTTAATAACATTTAAAAAAAACCTCCTGGAGTGCTCTTACTTCTATCTGGTTGTTACAACCTTTAGAACAGGTCTCTTCAGTAACTTCCTTAACGTTTGAGTATGCCCTTGAAAATGACATTGTTTAGAGGGCAAATTTTCTTAACATTTAAGATGTATAGTGTCATATTGTATTTTCAATAAGACCACAGTTAAGAATTGTCCAGTTCAGTCACTGTAGATACATACTCAGGATTTCTTATTACATTGTAAAATGTAACTGTTTCCAGGGCTAAAACAGGCTTTTAGATCAGTCATTTGTAAATGCAAGTTCAATTTTTAAATTTGTTTTTATGTTTTGAATCTTTACACCTTTAATATCTTGAACTGGAGTGTGTTTTCATTTGTGCTGGAGAAATATCAAATGCATTGTTTAAATAGATTACAATGTTTTTAAGACTTTATTTCTAATTGCTGAGTAACTTTGTAAGAAAAGAGAGCACACTGCCACTGGAAAAAGATGATAACATTTGAATCTACTGGAAATATACCCTCAGGTGTCCTGGAGCTGATAGGAAACAAACAAAAGGAAGTATTTCTTCCCACAATACATAGTCAACCTGTGGAACTCATTGCCAGGGGATGCTGTGAATGTCAAAACCTTGATACCTCCATTGACCCCATCATCACACAGGCATGAATGGCTTTAGCCTAGAAGGCAGGGAATCATTAGCTCCATTTGGAAGGGGGGATCTAGGACACTAAGAGATGAAGTGACGTTCCAGAGACTAAGCAGAGAGTCTGTGGCAGAGCAGAGAATCAAACTCAGAACACCTGAGCCCCAGGTCTGTGCTTTAACCAGTAGGCAACCGTTCCTACCCTGAGGAGGGGAACCTCCTGTGTCACTTGGAGTGAGTGGGTGGAGTCAGGTCATAGACCAAGCCAACAGGAGTAGGGAGCAGAGAGAGGCAGAGCGGGGATGGGGCTTTGGGCAGAGTGGGGGCAGGGCCTCAGGGAAGGGGCAAGGCCAGGTGGGGCACCCACTGGCAAAACCAAAAGTCAGCACCTATGCCTGCAAGGCCTGTTCCGCGACTCCAGCAGCGCCCATTGGCACTTTTCCCAGCCAGTGGGAGCCACGGAGCTTGCGCTTGTGGTGGGCGCAGCACGTGGAGACCCCTTGGCTGCCCCAATCCTAGGAGCCAGAGGGACCTGTGGCAGGAGGGATAAGTAGGCAAGTGGGGCACAAGGCCACCCGGGGGGGAAAAATGGGGCAATTTGCCCCTGGCCCCGCAGGGCCCCCATGAGAATATAGTATTCTATAGTATTGCAACTTTTTTGTAATGGAAGGGGCCCCCGAAATTGCTTTGCCCCAGGCCCCCTGAATCCTCTGGGTACCCCTTGCGGGGCGGGGTGAAGAGGTGAGCGGTGAGCCAGCAGTGGGTGTGGGGGGGAGTAGGCAAGTGGAGGTGGGGAGTGAAGAGGCGAGCAGCGAGGGAGCCAGCAGCAGGCGGGAGGGTGAGGAAGCGGGCGGCAGGCAACGAGGGTGAGGAGGCGGGCGGCAGGCGGAGAGGGTGAGGAGGCGGGCGGCAGGCGGGAGGGTGAGGAGGCGGGCGGCAGGCGGGAGGGTGAGGAGGCGGGCGGCGGGCAGGGAGGGTGAGGAGGCGGGCGGCGGGCAGGGAGGGTGAGGAGGCGGGCTGCGGGCAAGGAGGGTGAGGAGGCTGGCAGCAGGCGGAGAGGGTGAGGAGGCGGGTGGCAGGCGGAGAGGGTGAGGAGGTGGGCTGCAGGCAGGGAGGGTGAGGAGGCGGGCGGCGGGCAAGGAGGGTGAGGAGGCGGGCGGCGGGCAGGGAGGGTGAGGAGGCGGGCGGCGGGCAAGGAGGGTGAGGAGGCGGGCGGCAGGCAGGGAGGGTGAGGAGGCGGGCGGCGGGCAGGGAGGGTGAGGAGGCGGGCGGCGGGCAGGGAGGGTGAGCTGGGCGGCGGGCAGGGAGGGTGAGGAGGCGGGCGGCGGGCAGGGAGGGTGAGCTGGGCGGCAGGCGGAGAGGGTGAGGAGGCGGGCGGCAGGCAACGAGGGTGAGGAGGCGGGCGGCGGGCAGGGAGGGTGAGGAGGCGGGCGGCAGGCAACGAGGGTGAGGAGGCGGGCGGCGGGCAGGGAGGGTGAGGAGGCGGGCGGCGGGCAAGGAGGGTGAGGAGGCGGGCGGCGGGCAGGGAGGGTGAGGAGGCGGGCGGCGGGCAGGGTGGGTGAGCTGGGCGGCAGGCGGAGAGGGTGAGGAGGCGGGCGGCGGGCCGGCGGCAGGCTGGGGGTGAAAAGACCAGTGGCTGGTGGAGGATGGTGAAGAGGCGAGCGGCGAGGGAGCCAGTGGCTGGCTGGCTGGCTGGCAGGCAGGCATATGAGGAGGCAAGTGGTGGGCGGGGAGGGTGAGGAGGCGGGCGGCGGGCAGGGAGGGTGAGGAAGCGGGCGGCGGGCAGGGAGGGTGAGGAGGCGGGCAGCGGGCAGGGTGGGTGAGCTGGGCGGCAGGTGGAGAGGGTGAGGAGGCGGGCGGCGGGCAGGGAGGGTGAGGAGGCGGGCAGCGGGCAGGGTGGGTGAGCTGGGCGGCGGGCGGAGAGGGTGAGGAGGCGGGCGGCGGGCAGCTGGGTGAGCTGGGCGGCAGGCGGAGAGGGTGAGGAGGCGGGCGGCGGGCAGCTGGGTGAGCTGGGCGGCAGGCGGAGAGGGTGAGGAGGCGGGCGGCAGGCAAGGAGGGTGAGGAGGCGGGCGGCGGGCAGCTGGGTGAGCTGGGCGGCAGGTGGAGAGGGTGAGGAGGCGGGTGGCGGGCCGGCGGCAGGCTGGGGGTGAAAAGACCAGTGGCTGGTGGAGGATGGTGAAGAGGCGAGCGGCGAGGGAGCCAGTGGCTGGCTGGCTGGCTGGCAGGCATATGAGGAGGCAAGTGGTGGGCGGGGAGGGTGAGGAGGTGGGTGATGGGCCAGGGGCAGGTGGGGGGCAGGCGAAAAGAGCAGCGGTGGGCAGTGGGGATTGACAAGGCGAGCGGCAAGGTGGGCAGGCGGGGAGGAGGAGGCTAGAAGCGGTGAGTCAGTGACAGGCGGGAGGTGGGGGGATGAAAAGCCCCAGGGGTGGGCAGTGGGGGTTGAAGAGGCAAGCAGTGAGGGGGCCAGCGGCGGCTGGGTGGGGAGGGTGAGGAGCTGGGTGACAGGCCAGCAGCAGGCGCGGGGGGGTGTGTGTGAAAAGCCCAGGGGGTAAGGAGGGGGGGTGGAGCCAAGCGGGGATGGGGTGGGACCTGGGGCAGAGTTGGGGGGCGGAGTGGGGAAGGAATGGGGGTGGAGTGTGGGTGGGGCCGACTCCCCCTCCCCCCGTGGAGTGTCCTTTTCTTTCAATGTTCAGATATGATAACCCTAACCCCTACAACCTTGGCAAGAGCTGGCACCTCATCTGCCACCATGTCTCTTCTCACCCTGATGGCCTCACACATTTGTTTTGATCAGTATAATTTATTTGTATTGTCCCATTTTACACATGATGCCAAATAGAGCAGCTGGTGGGCAGGTAAGCAGGAGTAGTGTAGCAGGGCCACATGGGTGGGAATGCATTTCCAGCTCTAGCTCTGGCAGTGGCCAATATCTGATGTTTTAGAGGAAGACTAAACGAAAGCCATAGTGCACCCAGCGAGTTGTGCAGTGCTGTGGTGAGGGAATGGGGAACACAATTGCTTTTTGACCCCCTAAAACGGTCAGTTTACTACCTGACGTGGCTTTTTTGAAATCCGTCTCGAGTACTGGTAATTGCAGATGTTATCATTCAGGGGTGGCCAAACTGCAGCTTGCAAGCCACATGTGGCTCTTTTACAATTAAAGTACAGTTCGCAGAGCCCGCCCCACCGCCCCCACCCCATTCTCTGCCTACCAGATTGGGGATGGAGCTCGGGGTTTCTGCCCTGCAGCGGGGTGTGCTGAGTTGAACGATGCATACTGAAGGGAGGGCAGAATTTTAAGGTTCAGCTCCCTCCCAGGAGCTTGAGTCAGGCCCCCCTGCCCACAAGACATCTCCCTTTTTGCACTCAGTGGCCCCTCCTTGCAACTCCTAGGTGTTAGCCCCAAGCTCCCTGGGGAGAGGCAGCAGCAGCGGCTCTCCCTGCATCTCCCAGCTGTTTGCCACTGCCTCTCCCAGGAAGGGGCCCTGAGGAAGTATGTGACCGAGTGGGCCCTGAGGAAGCATGTGACCCAGCAAACCCTGACAAAAATCTGGGAGCACCCACCCTACCCACGCATCACCTCTGGTTCTACCCAGCAGGAATGGAGGTCTCACTATTTGGGAAGGGATGCTTATAACTATTTCTGAGTAGGTCTGAACTGGATTTTTCTTGTACAACTGTAAAGGATCGGTATCTGCAGACAATAGACATGACTAGCTCGTCTATGGGGCCGGGGCCATCTTTTCACACATGCCAACTCCAGCAACCCCATGAACAGAAAACAGATGGACGAATTGAACTGCTCCTTGTGGCTAAGGATGCTTGGAGGAGATAATACCTCTCCCTACATGACACTAAATTATACAACTGCCAGAGTCGAGTCAGCAAAGTGATTCTGTTTTCCCCAAAGCTGTTCTCCTCTTCTAATTATATCTGAAATGTTTTGCTTGCTATTGAAAATGTCACTTCCAGCAGTGGGACCATGCAGGAAGCCAAGTTGTGGGTTTTATTTGGACAGGTTTGCTGCTGGGGATTTCAATGACAGCAGAACAGGCTTGGAATTAAGTTCCTTTTGTTAAAAACATTGATCTGGGTAATCAACACTTGTTATGGTGATCAGAAAAAAGTATGTTTGACAAAGGCACAGCAGTGACCAATGACTATTTTTAAGACTAAGGTTATACAAAAAAAGCAGTGACTGGTCAGTCACTTAGTATTTAATATCTTATAAAACTGCAGCAGAGACAAACACACTGGTCCAAGTTCATCCCCAGCATAAGTGCAGCAAAGTCAATAAAGTCCCTCTAGCCTTTTGTACAGTGCACCTTGGCCTGAGCCCAGCCCTTCTGTGCCTCCCAGGCTCCTGTTGGCATCAGTTTTAGGTCTTCAAGGAACAGGTCTCTTACAAGCATAAAGCAAACCATGCACATTGAGAGACAAAGTCAGCCTTTGCATCTACAGACAGGGGGATCAGAGTGGGAGAGGGAATCAGCTTGTGGGGCTGCTCTAGAGCAGAGGTTCTCAAACTTATTTTGCTGGGTCCCCCTTTGAAAATATTTCAGGCTGTGATGACCCTGCCCTCCCATTCTTGGTACCAGACATAGCTTTTGTGGTGTCAGAGCAGATCCCTACAGAACTAAGTAACCATACCATGCCACCCTTACTTCGGTGCTGCTGCTGGCAGCACCACTGCTTTTAGAGCTGGGCACTTGGCCAGCAGCCACTGCTCTCTGGCTGCCCAGCTCTGAAGGCAAGGCAAAGGACAAGCAAGGAAAAATCATGGATATTTGGTCGTGTTCCAAAAATCCACCTAGACAGAGATCGGAGGACAAAAAAAGAGGCCATGTCTGGGAAAACCTGGATGTATGTAACCCTATTTTTTGTGATCTCATGACACTCCCCCCATAGCCTTGTGACCCCCTTTTGGTTCATGGCCCCCAGTTTGAGAAATGCTGCTTTAGAGACTCTCTGCAGGGCAGCTCACACGGCCTTAGGACTGGGGAGGCCAAGGGAAGGGTGAGGCTGGTGGATCTGCAGAGCAGTTGATCCTCTGGTTTCTCTGCCTTGGGGCTACGTTAGGGAAGCACAGGGAAGCTAAGGAGCAGCTGCGTGAGCACAAGATGCTCCCACTCTTTACCCTTCCCATATCTCGCTAGAACCCAGCCTGGGCTGAGGATCTGGCCTACAATAGGCTACTTTTTTTTGTGGTGTAATTCCATTGGCTTCAAAGGAGTTACAACAGGGGTGGATCTGGGTCCATTTACAAAGAGAGCTTTGAAATAGAATACTTCAACTGAGGTTTCATTCCCTGAAAGGCAGCTGTGCCAATGCAGCACCTTCTTACTTGGCAGGTCTGCTCCTGGGTGTACTCCATCCGCGCAGCCCAGTGAAAACACAAGAATCATTGTCATGTATCAGAGTGCTGCCTTGTTCCCAACCCCAGACACAATGGGCCAGATTTTCAAAAGACAGAGTCTCCAGCTCTTCACCCTGGGTTTTTAAATTAAAAATGTAAGGGATAATTAAAAGGATTAATCCAGATTAAGTGTATACATCTGTGTATCTCTTCTGTAGAGAGAAATCTCTTATGTGTCTGTATGCTTGTCACGGTAGGTGTGCACACACACATATGGTGGTCCCCATTTATAAAGTCCAATTTACTAACAGTTACATTGCCCTATACTTAGAATAGGAAATAATTAGTATTGCAGAGATTGCAGTGAGGTAAATCTTGGCTCTCTAGTGGCATCTACGATGTATCCACTGTGAACTCTCCTCTCAACACAGAACTAGCCCCAGCAGCCCTTTACAAGGATATCCGCAATAATAGCGAAGTGGGGTACAGAAAGAGTGAAAGAACTTACGGTCTAGTTCACCTAGTCTGACTCTTCCCCAACATGTGGGGAGCCTTCTTGCGGTCCAGAGGAGTGTGGGAGGCTGCTGCTGCCCTACAACTGGCTGCCCTGCCTCCTTACTCATGATATTTCTTTTAATGTAGGACCAGATTCTGATCCCCTTATTCCTTTTTGGAAACCAGTGAATCTAGTCAACAGGGAAGGTGCCACCCAGACAGAGTAAGAGGATCAGAACATGGTCCTTATAGGATAAGCTCCCCAGGGTAGCAACCTTGTCTCCTCTGCCTCTGTACAGCACCAGGCCCGCTTATGGCCCATTCTAAACAAATAATATACCTTTTCAGTGCCCACAGGTTCCTTCTGGCGATGGGTATGTCACCTACCCAAGCATTATATATTTGTTCTTTTTCACCAAAAAGGAGTTGCACCTGGCTGGCACTTGGAATACATCGAAGTGAAAGACGCCACCCTGGATAAGACGTTCCGCTTCCAGTGTGATCGCTGGCTGGCTAAAGGTGAAGATGACGGTCAGCTCATAAGAGAACTGGCTTGCGCCAATAACGACATCCTGGAACTGAAGGAGCGCACATGTAAGTTGAAGACTTTCTCTGAGAGTCATCGGGTGGCTGGAGCTATTGAAACTACTCAGCTGAGAGTCACCGGACTGGCACTTGGTACTTCTCAGGCTTAGTTTACCTCAGTGCCTGTCTATACACAGCACTGTGGTTTTATGAGAGAAAATTTATGAGGAGGAAGCACACTGAGTCTCACTCTAGGCTGAAAGTAAAGATGGCACCATATGCATCTGTTGGTGCTGGCAATATGCAGAGATGATACATGGTTATGTCCTCATTAGAAATAATAGTCTTGAATCTTTGAGGTAAAAAATAAATTCAGTTTCCAAAGGCATACAGGTAACATTACCCCAGCTGCCTTGGGGCTGCAAGCTCGACTGCAGGGTTTAAAACCCCATAGCCCTGATTCTGCTCTGAGTTATTCCTGATTTGACACCAGGGTAACTCCACTGAGGTCAGTGGTGAGGGAGAAAGCATCATTATTTAATAGCTCCAACAAAAGTGCCAGGCATGTCACAGGTCCTTGTCCTGAGGAATTTGGAGGATTTATATCATGTCACCCAAGGTATGTCTGCACTTGGAGCTTGGGATGTAATTTCCGACTCGATGAGACATACCCATGCTAGCTTTCATTGAGTTAGTATGCCAAGAACAGAGTGCAGCTGTGGTGATGTGACGTCCCTGCTCTTAGGCAAAGTAAGCAGTCATGGGATAAGAGGGGAGGTCCTCTCATGGATCGGTAACTGGTTAAGAGACAGGAAACAAAGGATAGGAATAAATGGTCATTTTCAGAATGGAAAGGTCAATAGTGGAGTCCTCCAAGGATCTGTACTGGAATCTCTGCTGGTCAACATATTCAGAGATGAAATGGAAATGGGGGTAAACAGTGAGGTGGCAAAGTTTGCAGATGATACAAAGTTACTAAGATAATTAAGTCCAAAACTGACTGCAAAGACTTACAGAGGGATCTCACAAAATAGGTGACTGGGCAACAAAATGGCAGATAAAATTCAATGTTGATAAGTGCAAAGTAACACACATTGGAAAACATCATCCCAACTATACATATAAAATAATGGGGTCTAAATTGGCTGCTACCAATCAAGAAAGAGATCTTGGAGTCACTATAGACAGTTCTCTGAAAACATCTGCTCAATATGCAGCGACAGTCAAAAAAAAGGAAATAGAATGTTGGAAACCATTAGGATAGTAAGACAGAAAATATCATAATGCCTCTATATAACTCCATGGTACACCCACATCTTGAATACTGTGTGCAGTTCTGGTTGCCCCAACTCAAAAAAGATATGGGAATTGGAAAAAACTGCAGAGAAGGGCAACAAAAATGAGTAGAGTTATGCAACAGCTTCCATATGAGGAGAAATTAAAAAGACAGAGTTTTCTGCTTAGAAAAGAGACGACTGAGGGGGAATGTGAAAAAGGTCTGTAAAGTCATTAATGGTGTGGAGAGAGTGAATAGGGAAGTGTTATTTACCCCTTCACATAACATAAGAAGTAGGGATCGCCCAATGAAATTAATTGGCAGAAGTTTTAAAACAAACATAAGGAAGTTCTTCACACAACACAGTTAACCTGTGAACTCATTGCCAGGGGATGTTGTGAAGACCAAAAGTATAACAGGGTTCAAAAATTAATTAGATAAATTCATGGAGGATAGGTTAATCAATGGCTATTAACCAAGATGGTCAAGGATGCAACCCTATGATCCGGTTGTCCCTAAACCTCTCACTGCCAGAAACTGGGACTGGGCAACAGGGGATGGATCACTTGATAGTTGCCTTGTTCTGCTCATTCCTTGTGAAGCACCTGACACTGGCCAGTGTCGGAACACAGGATACTGGACTAGATGGACCATTGGTCTGACCCAGTATGGCCGTTCTTATGTTTTTAAATCAGAATGAAAATTATTTTGATAAAGGATGTTGATTACTTTTGTTTTACTTTTTAATTTATTTTCTTCAGATGTTTAAAATACATCTGGAGGGGCCCCTCCAGTGCTCTGGGTGCCTGTCTCATACATTAAAATTTACAATATAAGCATAGTCAACGGATTGTCCAAAAATACACCCTCCTAAATCCATCCCCTCCTCAGCAGACTAAACAAAGTACAGGAGGTGGGAGGAAGATGAGCTTTGCAGCATGCTCAAGAAGTTAACAAATCCAAGCTCTGACAGACCAGTAAGGAAGCAAGTTCCAAAATCATGGAACCCTCATGTCAGCAATTCCTTCTTATTTGTATTGAAAGCGCCTCTGATGATCTCATCCGTGGCTGCTTAAGACAGATTGAGAGGTGATCTCTCATGATACCAGGTCCAAAACCAGTTAGGGCTTTATAGGTCAAGACCAACACCTTGAATTCTACCTAGAAGCTTACTGGAAGCCAGTGCAGATTACAGAACACTGATCTAAAGTGCTCCCAATGTGTAACTCCCCTTAATAGGCAGGCTATGGCACTATGCACTAGCTACTGCACTAGCTGCTGCTTCCTGGTGGTCCCAAAGTATAACCCCATGTGGAGCACCTCACAGCAGTTTAATTGTGAGGTGGTCAAGGAATGGACAATTGTGAGAGGATTCCCACAGGAGAGAGAAGGTTTTAAATCATTTTGCCAGGCAGAGATGGAAGAGAGCACTCTTCTCTACAGCCACTGCCTGGGCATTTTCCTGGTGGTCCCAAAGTATAACCCCATGTGGAGCACCTCACAGCAGTTTAATTGTGAGGTGGTCAAGGAATGGACAATTGTGAGAGGATTCCCACAGGAGAGAGAAGGTTTTAAATCATTTTGCCAGGCAGAGATGGAAGAGAGCACTCTTCCCTACAGCCACTGCCTGGGCATTTAGGAGCTGCCCACGGCCTAATACCTCTCCCCCATATACGCACATATGAAGTGCACACTTGTTTTACAAATGGTGGTTGTGCTCCCTCAATGAGGGGTGTCCATATGAATTCCACCAGCTCCTCAGCTGCTTCCACAACCCACCAACACCATCTCAGTGTTGATGGAATTGCATCCATTCAGCTGTCATCCAAGCCGCACGTTCATCTGGGCACAAGATTATTCGTCCCACTGCTCCAGCCAGGTGAGACATGATGGAGACACAGATGTCATCAGCATACTGAATGCACTACAGCCCCTGTATCCTCACTAACCATTCTAGTGGCCTCATAGCCACATTGAGCAAGATAGGGAACAATATCAACCGCTGCAGCACACCTGCCATCAGGACAGAGGGACAGCTGCTCACAACTTCCCTTTGAGTTCTCTGAAAGAAGAGAGCCACCAAGAGTAGCCCCAGACACTCCTGCTCGTTGATCATCCTAAGCCTATTCTGTTTTCTGTTTATTCCTTCCCTGGGGTGAAATGTTGGCCCCACAGGAGTCAATGGAAAAGCTCCCATTATCTGAAGGCCACAGTGACAGTCCAATAGACAAGTCTCTGTCTGGCCATTGTCATTGATTGCATCTGCTCTGCTCTGGCTATTTAATTTTGTGCTTTAATTTTGCCTTGGAAGCCTATGAGATCATCGCAGTGACGAGTGACACAGAGGATGCAGAAACCAAGGAAAACATCTGGATCATCTTAGAAGGAAAGAAGTGCCGCTCAAAAGAATTCCTTCTGGAAAACTCCTCCAAAAAAAGGAAATTCACAAGGTAGGTGAGATAAGCCTTGATGGGTGAGCAGGAAGGGAATGTCACCAGCTGTGTCTCTCTTACAAAGGTGGATCCATGGAGTGGCATTAGGAGTGTCAGACCATTTCTTACTTTCCTTTCCGAAAGATACAATAGGTGGCAAAGTGGAAGAAAGAAGTAATGTTTGCCTCTGGAGGCCAAGTTTAAGATAGAGCAGAAATGTCCGTCTGGGGATTGGACACTTACATGTATGTGTGCGCATATCCTTCAAAACTTAAACAAGGGTCATGATACTTCAGGGGTTTGCCAGATGAGCCTAAGGGGAACCCCAAGAGGCTCAGCTGGGAGGAGCTGTGGAAGAACTCATCTGAGAGGGAGGTGTTTTTAACATCTCCGACAGAAGGTTGCTGGGGTGGAAAAGAGAGACAACAGGCTAAATGTCGTCAGTGCTGTTTAGATATGACCTAACATTCCAAATCTTTGGTTTAGGAATGAGAGATCTCTGGTATATGTCCTGGGTGCAAGAAAAAGGAGAGAGAGAAATGATGAGAGAAAACTTTATATTGCAGATATGAATGGGCGCTATTATGTGTAGTGTATAGAGTGACTGGCGGCACCTTTATGTAGATAAAAAGAATGAGTTCCTTTTCCACATTTGAAGTCTACACCTAAGCACACTAAGAACTGGTCAAGCCCCTCTAGTTATTAGTATGCATGAGATAAGTTTTGTGTTGTTTTTGTTTATGGACACTGTACATAGTATGCTGCCCGTAGACCACAAAGAATATTAGAGTAGCCTGTTTGTTGTGGAGGGAGGGAGTGTTTTTCTGTCAGGAACTCAAGAGAGGTCCTTCCAAGGCAGGCAAACCTGTAAGTAAATTGGACACTAATCTTAATGGCATCAGTGTGTATGTAGCTATTTTAAACATCAGTGACCCAGCAGCAAACAGCCATGATATGAGGAAACCTCCATCTGTTAACCAGTGCTGGCTCCTGTTATGAAGTGGTTTGGCACAGTTTGAGGACGGATAGGTCTGCAATAAAAAGAAACAACTTTCATATTTCACAGAATAAGCAGATTGTCTGTGATGGTCAGGAAGGAACCTCCTCTATTTACACAATTGGCCAGGGGTATAATGGAACTAGGATTCCTTCCTCTGAAGTATTACGCATCATCTACTGCTGGAGACAGACAACTGGATAAACTACTAGTTAAGGCTAAGTTTTAGTTAGGGGTATATAGTACAAGTCTATGGCCAGATCACGGTCAGTAAACAAAAAATCATGGCCCGTGACCTGTCCATGACTTGTACTATATACCCGACTAAATCTTGGGTGCTTGGGGAGGGGGAGCTGCTTGGGTGGCCCCCAGACGAGCTGCACCCACCACTGCAGAAGTCATGGAGGTCCTGGAAAGTCACAGAATCCGTGACTTCTGTGACCTCCCTGACAGTCTCACCGCCTAACTAACAGTCTAATCCAGTGGTTCTCAACCTGTTTATCATAGTGGATTGCATATGCGGCCCATAATATATTACATGGACCCCAGGTTGCAAACCACAGGCCTCCCTCCACCCCCAAAGAATGCACACAGTCGCCTATGCCCAGCACCCGCCTACCCAGAGACACCTCCACAGAGTGGGACCAGGAGTGAAGCCCTGGGTGCAGGGCTGGACAGCCGAGACCTGGACCTACCATGTTGGGCCACGCAGCCGGACCGGGACCCTGCAACGTGGGGCTGGACCCTACCAGCCAATCCCCGTTGTGTGGGGCCGGGCAGCTGGCAGCCGGACTGGGACCCCGCTGTGGGGCCAGGCAGCCGGACCGGGACCCCACTGTGTGGGGCCGGGCAGCTGGCAGCCAGATCAGGACCCCGCTGTGTGGGGCCAGGCAGCCGGACCGGGACCCCACTGTGTGGGGCCGGGCAGCTGACAGCCAGACCGGGACCCCGCTGTGTGGGGCTAGGCAGTTGGCAGCCAGGATCCAAGGCTCCAGTCCAAGAGTGGAGCCCCACCTAAAACCTGCACCCCCGCAAACCACTAGTTTCCAGTGCCCAACCCCCTTCACTGCCCAGATCCCCCACGCAACCCTGCCCAGAGACCCACTCTCCTGCCCCCTGCCCTCCTGCAGCACTCACCAGCCTCCTGCTGGTAGGAACACTCCTGCAAGCTGCCTTGTGCTCTCTCCCCTTCAGCCAGCCCCGTCCTCTGCCAGACCAGAGTGGCAAATTTTGCATTTTTTTTAGCTATGCCGCAGCTGTGTGCTAACTGGGCTGCGGGTTGAGAACTACTGGTCTAATCCAATAAGACAGCTACTGAAGATACACAACAGAAGAGTTGGCTAAATGTTTGACAGATATATGTTGTTCTTAAAAGCCCATCTTGAGAACAGCTTAAAAGCAGGAGGGTAGTTTGACTAGTGGTTTTTAAAGCAGCTATGCTCAGTAGATCTACAACAGATACAATATCTGTCAAGAAAAAAATGAATGTTTTAGGGGAAAATTAGTCATTCTCTAGCTTTCTCTATAACAAGGCAAATTGATTTTGGATGTGAAGTAGCTCAGACATACCCTGGAAGGTCCTAGTAGTAGTAATTTAAAGCGTCACCCTAATCAGGAAAAATACTGAATTTAAATACGGAAATTATACTTTGTGTTAAATAATTATGGGTTAAATCAAATGACTTTAAATGCAGGTTTGTTTTATATCTTTCATAGCTGCGCTCAAATTACTTAATGCCAACATGACACAAGTCATTGCTGGTCTCCAAGATGTTAATTGAAACTCTTCTATGTTTCCTGCAGGGGAGCAACAGACAAATTTCTATTTTCCTCAAAGAATGTTGGTGATATTGCAGCCATCTGTGTTGGTCACTGTCCAAAAGATGGAAGGAAGTCAGCCGCAAAAGCTGATGCATACTGGCATGTCCGAGAGATAATCATAACAGAGATGGAACTTTGCAACAAGTAAGTTGCTTCCATCAAAACAGATATGCAGTATGCAATAAAGAACTTCAGGGGCTAAAGGAAGAATACTATTGTAACCATATTTCTGAGGTTCTTCATAGTTAACCTTTCCTAGCCATGCATGTTGAGCCTTAAAAATTCTTAGCGTGTTTTAAAACTAAGGGCAAGATATTTAAAACATTTAGGAGCTGCCGCAGACAAGTCTAATTCGCATGCATGGTTTCCATGTTTATGATGTAAAGTATTTGCATGTGCAGATGAATGCACAATCATAAAAGAAATCAGCATGTGTTTTGCAAAAAAACCCCAATAACCCTGCACACCTAAACTCGTTGAAAATCTAGACCTGGTCATTTAGATTCTATGGCCACTTTTCAAAGATTGGCCTCTAAACTGCTTCAACATGGGAGAAACCTCAGATTTGACTTCCTTTGCATTTTGGGATGGTTCCAGTATGACTCCTTGGATCCAAAAGCACCTCAAGAGTCATCTACAAAACTTTAACAGGGAGACACACCTCTTGAGCACCTCCTGCTGCTGTGTGCAGTATTGATAGACTTGCTTGGCAGGTCTTCTGTGGCTTGGCTCTCCAGCCAAGTCTAGATGAACACCTTCTGGGGTATATACCATCTGATAGATAAACAGTCTATCTGCCTTTAGTAGGTGCCTTCCGCCCTTTCTTTGGGCTCCCAACCCAATCCTGCCCACTTTGTGGGTTTACACCACTTTACTTCTAGCCAGTAGCAGAACCCAGCCCAATACTCCAGGTTCCAATCCAACAATCACTTAGAAAAGTTAGATGCCTGCAAGTCACCAGGGCCTGATGAAATGCATCCTAGAATACTCAAGGAGTTAATGGAAGAGGTATCTGAGCCTCTAGCTATTATCTTTGGGAAATCATGGGAGACGGCGGGAGATTCCAGAAGACTGGAAGGGGGCAAATATAGTGCCCATCTATAAAAAGGGAAATAAAAACAACCCAGGAAACTACAGACCAGTTAGTTTAACTTCTGTGCCAGGGAAGATAATGGAGCAGGTAATCAAAGAAATCATCTGCAAACACTTGGAAGGTGGTAAGGTGATAGGGAATAGCCAGCATGGATTTGTAAAGAACAAATCGTGTCAAACTAATCTGATAGCGTTCTTTGATAGGATAACAAGCCTTGTGGATAAGGGAGAAGCGGTGGATGTGATATACCTAGACTTTAGTAAGGCATTTGATACGGTCTCGCATGATATTCTTATAGATAAGCTAGGAAAGTACAATTTAGATGGGGCTACTATAAGGTGGGTGCATAACTGGCTGGATAACCGTACTCAGAGAGTAGTTGTTAATGGCTCCCAATCCTGCTGGAAAGGTATAACAAGTGGGGTTCCGCAGGGGTCTGTTTTGGGACCGGTTCTGTTCAATATCTTCATCAACGATTTAGATGTTGGCATAGAAAGTACGCTTATTAAGTTTGCGGACGATACCAAACTGGGAGGGATTGCAACTGCTTTGGAGGACAGGGTCAAAATTCAAAATGATCTGGACAAGTTGGAGAAATGGTCTGAGGTAAACAGGATGAAGTTCAATAAAGATAAATGCAAAGTGCTCCACTTAGGAAGGAACAATCAGTTTCACACATACAGAATGGGAAGAGACTGTCTAGGAAGGAGTATGGCAGAAAGAGATCTAGGGGTCATAGTGGACCACAAGCTTAATATGAGTCAACAGTGTGAAACTGTTGCAAAAAAAGCAAACATGATTCTGGGATGCATTAACAGGTGTGTTGTAAACAAGACACGAGAAGTCATTCTTCCGCTTTACTCTGCGCTGGTTAGGCCTCAACTGGAGTATTGTGTCCAGTTCTGGGCACCGCATTTCAAGAAAGATGTGGAGAAATTGGAGAGGGTCCAGAGAAGAGCAACAAGAATGATTAAAGGTCTTGAGAACATGACCTATGAAGGAAGGCTGAAGGAATTGGGTTTGTTTAGTTTGGAAAAGAGAAGACTGAGAGGGGACCTGATATCAGTTTTCAGGTATCTAAAAGGGTGTCATCAGGAGGAGGGAGAAAACTTGTTCACCTTAGCCTCCAATGATAGAACAAGAAGCAATGGGCTTAAACTGCAGCAAGGGAGATTTAGGTTGGACATTAGGAAAAAGTTCCTAACTGTCAGGGTAGTTAAGCACTGGAACAGATTGCCTAGGGAAGTTGTGGAATCTCCATCGCTGGAGATATTTAAGAGTAGGTTAGATAAATGTCTATCAGGGATGGTCTAGACAGTATTTGGTCCTGCCATGAGGGCAGGGGACTGGACTCGATGACCTCTCGAGGTCCCTTCCAGTCCTAGAGTCTATGAGTCTATGAGACCCTATGAACAGCCACCACATATTGCTCAATTTCAATTAGCTGCCACTTCTTTCCTTGGCCTCTTCCTACCTGTCCCCTTTTAGTTTCACCCTTATCTCAGGATTAAGGTCTTATGTCCTCTCTTCCTGCCAACCCAGCTAAGCAAATGCAGCCGGTAACAGACTCTGGCTATCCTGTAAGCTCCTAAGGCCAGAGAGAAGCACCCCACCTTGCCTCTCTAGTCCCAGCCAGGAACTGACCTGCTTGGGACCTGCAGTGCCTTTTATCTGAGTCTGCTGGGCTCTGATTGGCCGCTTCCATGCAGCCTCGTTAGGCATGTCCAGGATCCACCCTCGGTGCTCCTTTCCTGGGGCAGGATGATGGGGCCTCCAGGAGGGCGCCACAAAGGCCCAGTTTACCCTGTCACAAAAACCAAAAGATATTTTTATTCTCTGGTTTGGAGATGGCAGAAACCTTCCAAGACTTTCAAGAGACTTTAGATTATCTTGGTGATCTTGTGTGATCGGCTAACCTCTCAGCACTTCAATTCCCTGGCCCTGTCAGTCTGAGCCCTTCGTTTGGAAGTGGCAATGTTCATGCAGAATTAATGAGCTGCTAGCGTGGAGAATAGACAGGAAAAGGAAAAGAATGGTCATCCAAAGAGCAAATACCTACTAGCTGTCAATCTTGGGCCAAAATAGCTAAGCAAGCACATCCAAACTACTAATGAATTCCTTTTCTTGTCTGTGGTATTTCCACTACCGTTAAAGTATTTAACTTTAAGGGTTTCATTCCTAATGAGACAGTTTAGTGTTTAAAAAGAAATCCTTGATGTGAGATTTTCATGTTAAGTGTCTCTTCCAGCAAATTAATCAACAGCTAAATCAAATCAGCCTGTAGAAGAGCCATGTTAATATTTGCAGAATGAAAACTTAGTCCGTCATAGTCTTGTCTCGCAATCAAGGGAAACCTGTGGCATTTAACGCCCGACCCTGCAATCACAGCCACATGCCCGAGGCTATTGTGCATCTGAAGAGCCTCACTGAAACCAATGGTTGGTTTCAGAGTAGCAGCTGTGTTAGTCTGTGTCCACAACAAGAACAGGAGTACTTGTGGCACCTTAGAGACTAAAATCTATTTGAGCATAAGCTTTTGTGAGCTACAGCCCACTTCATCAGATGCATGCAGTGGAAAATACAGTAGGAAGCTATATATATATACACAGAGAACATGAAACAAGGAGTGCTACCATACACACTCTAATGAGAGTGATCAGTTAAGGTGAGCTATTACCAGCAGGAGAGAAAAAAACTTTTTTGTAGTGGCAATTAAAATGGCCCATTGGCAGCAGTTGACAAGAAGATGTGAGGAACAGTAGGGGGGGGAAATAAACATGAGGAAATAGTTTTACTTTGCACTGCATACATCTGATGAAGTGGACTGTAACCCACGAAAGCTTATGCTCAAATAAATGTGTTAGTCTCTAAGGTGCCACAAGTACTCCTGTTCTTTTTACTGAAACTAATGTGGCCCCAAGGGGCAAGGGTCTTCTTAAAGCACAATTCAAGTCTTTTATTTAAACATGACATAGTACAGCAACAAGATTCTGCTGTAAGTTGCAGCCTGTCACAGCCCATTCTCAGGGCCGGTGCAAGGATGTTTTGCGCCCTAGGCGAAACTTCCACCTTGCGCCCTCCCCACAGCATCTCCCCCCCTCCGCCCTGAGGCACGGCAGCTCCCCCCCTCTGCCCTGAGGCACCCCCCCCTGCCCGAGCTCACCCCTGCTCTGAGCACGAGCACCCCGAGCATGCCGTGGCTGCTTCACTTCTCCCACCTCTCAGGCTTGCGGTGCCTACGCTGATTAGTGCCGCAAGCCCGGGAGGTGGGAGAAGTGAAGCAGCTCACCTCTGCCCCGCCTCCTCCCTGAGCACGCCGTGGCTGCTTCACTTCCCCTGCCTCCCAGGCTTGTGGCGTCAATCAGCTTAGGCACAGCAAGCCTGGGAGGTGGGAGAAGTGAAGCAGCCATGGCATGCTCGGGGAGGAGGTGGAGCAGGGGTGAGCTGGGGCGGGGAGTTCCCTTGCGTGCCGCCCTCCTCCCCACTCCTTACTTGCTGCAGGCGGTCCTCCCCACGCTCCCCTGCCCCAGCTCCCTCTGCCGAAATGCCAGCAGTGACCGGAAGGGCTGAAGATCCGGCCACCGCGGTCGCTGCCGAAGAAAATGGCGCCTGGCGGTCGCCTAAATGGTTGCATCAACCCTGCCCATTCTGCCCAGCACTAGCCAGAACCCTTCCTTCTTGCATGTTCTCCGTATACACAGCCCTACCTAGCAGCAGCTGCCCCACATTGTGAGATCAAGCATTCAGTATTCCCCATCCCAAAATTCAAAAATGATGAGAGGAGGCCCCGTGTTTCCCCTCTATCCCCTCACCCAAAACCAGGCAAATTAAAAAGATTGCCTTAACAGTCATGATTTTATTTTAAATAATATATTTCGGTTCTTTGTCTTTGCCTTTTGGTTTTAGAGCTATTAGCATACAATTGGGTCATGTTTTCAAGTTTTTCTCTGCAATTTTGAGGGGTAGAAATTTACAAGAAAGCGAGCTGAGATTCTCATCTAATGAGACAATTCCCCAAGTCAAGGTTTTAAGGAAAACTTAGAATATCACAAAATCCACAATAAAAATCCCAAGAGCTGGCAACACGGCAATTGTGAGAGAGTTAAAAAAGTACCCTCTGGGAAGTACGTTCCCACCCCTGAATAAGGGCTTCAGGATTTCTTCTCATTAGACCCTCCCAGGGACAAAACTTCTTTCCAAACGTTGGCAGGTATTTCTGTGATTTCAGATGCATTCGATGTGTTGTGAGACCTTAAGAAATATAGTAACACTATGGTACTGAAGAAGTCCTTTCTTCAGGTCTTAATTTTACCCATGAATAACGCAATGCAGCTGAATTCCTTCAGGGAGTACCTGCTGCTGTTTGGACAGGAGAGGGAGGAAACTCAGGTGGAAATGACTTGCATCATTGCAAATAAAATACCTAATTAAAAGCCCAGTGTCCAAACTTCTGGCTGATTACCAGACACACAGTCATTTATGAGTATGTTATGTGCTTCCTGTACATCGCCAGGGGCATCCCAGTGGAGTGAAGTGTTTTCAGCATCTGGTGCATATTTCAGTGCTTGCTGCTTCCTTTGTCTGTTCAGGATGAGCTGAGAGTTATAAATGAGGAGAGAGGGGACACACATACTTCCTCCCCCAGCCTTTTAACATTCCCTCTTTTCCTGTTCTCCCTCACCTCTGGCCCCTTCCTTGTCATCCCATTGATGGTGGTAGTTGTTGAACTTCACCTTAATGGGTGACAGCAGAGATGATGCACCTAACTTTGAAAACTTGCCCCTAAGTTGTTTGATTGTTTTAAATCAAAAAGCAGCATCCTGCCTGCCCTGCTGGGCTCTCTGATAGGAACCATTTATGATATTATTTTTCTGTGAGTGTACGTGACACTTGACAGGCAAATAAGATGACAAGGGCACCACATTCAATTCTGGCCTAAGTTGAGTGACTTCAGTTACCTGGGGACGTGTTGGAGTCTCCATCACTCATAGTCTTTAAATCAAGACTGGATGCCCTTTTAAAAGCAATGCTCTATCTCAGGGATAGGCAACCTATGGCACGCGTGTCAAAGATGGCGCTCAAGCTGATTTTCAGTGGCACTCACACTGCCTGGGTCCTGGCCACCAGTCCAGGGGGGCTCTGCATTTTAATTTAATTTAATTTTAAATGAAACTTCTTAAACATTTTAAAAACCTTATTTACTTTACATACAACAATAGTTTATTTCTATATTATAGACTTATAGAAAGAGACCTTCTAAAAACAAGAATTTGGCTCAAGGACCCTGCCTGAAAGATATTTTTAAGCTGGTCTAGGCATAGGGAGCAGCATGATCTGTTGTTTTTGATCTTCAGCCCTAATGCCTAACTAAACGTGCTAGCGCAACACTCCCGTTATTACACAACTCCCTCAATAATCCTCCCCTCGGGTTTGCAGTGGTGCCTGGCCTAGCAGAGGGCAGCACTGAACCTGCAACATGGTGGCCTCTCAACAGGTTTTCAACCTGGAAATCCAAGGAGGGGCTGTTCAGCTAGGAAGCCCCTTCAATTTGCTATGTTGCATGTACGAGATGCAAATCTCACGTGCAGCTCTGGAAGATTGAAGTCCTTTAAACCATCTGCTTGAAAGCATGGGATTTGAACAGCCGTGTTCTACCAATTTTAGGGATGCTGTTCACCCCGAGTTGCAATAGAGCTACAACAGCCTTCAGAATAAGTCCATGATATCCAAAAAACATGGGTGGTGGGAAAGCCCTGCCCCCACTCGCTGCTGTCAGCCACCCCGCATGGCCCTGGTGAGGACTGCGGCAGAGCTCTCAGCCCTGGTTGGAGCAACGAGCCTGGAGCCCCTCCCCTGTTCTGCCCCTTCCGCCCGTGACCCCGCCCATGGCTCCACCCCATTCCACCCTCTCTCGCTCCCCCCATTCACTCCCCTGTCCCGAGACCAGGAAAGCTCTGTGCCCCCACCTCAGCTGCGGAGTCGCAGTGAGGAGCGAGAGCTCCTCCAGCCCCAGGGTCATGGTGGGAGGAGACTTTTCAGGGGGGTCTCAAACCCACCACTGCCCCTCCTCCATGGTGGGGTGAGGGTTGGAGGGAAGGCTTAGCCTTCACTGGCCTCCATTATGCGCCACTTACGCCAAAAAAATCCAGTAAAAGCACAAGTAAAATGAGCTGCCTTCACTGTAATTAGAAAGTGGGGCAAGAGCTGTGTGAGGGCAAGACAGCAGTGGAAATTATTATGGTTTGGGGGAAATCTGCTGCCACGGGACTTTTGAACTTCAGAAGAACTGTAAGTGTTCATACACATACTGTGTAACTCAAGCTGGCTGTTTCATCTCGGCGTGTTCAAAGGCGAGCTTATTACCTTGGGTAATGCTGAAATGTAGAAGAACTGGAAGGTTGAAGGGCTGAGTTGACTTTCTCTGACTTGAATTTGTGTTTCCAGGGAGGCTTCATATTTCAAACTTGCAAAATAATTGTCTATGTCCTTTAGAGAGCTTCCTGTAGCACACCGAG
Source organism: Gopherus evgoodei (assembly GCF_007399415.2). Classification (NCBI taxonomy): domain Eukaryota; kingdom Metazoa; phylum Chordata; order Testudines; family Testudinidae; genus Gopherus; species Gopherus evgoodei. The sequence goes on from NC_044327.1 coordinate 123,935,455, forward strand.
CAGTGCTGTTTCTTCAAATCCCAGAATCTTCAGTTTGAGTCCCAAGCAAGGATATGTCCCTCTCATTCTAAATACAAGGTTGAAACATTAGTAGTAGGTGAATTGCTAAATCACCTGCCCCTATTATACCTGAGCATTCATAATACAAAGCAAATGGCTATATTATTAACACATTGTTAACTTTCCTTTGGCAGATATTTTTTCAAGTGCAATGCAAAAATTCCACTGAGGAACAAGAGGGGTGACTACAAAGTCTTTGAGTGTGCCAAGGTCATAGAGAGTTTTGCCAGCAAAGCCCGGAGCTTGGTGCCAGTCAAATATGAGGTCATTGTGGTTACTGGGTCTGAAAAAGGAGCTGGGACCGACGCCAATGTCTTTATTACCATCTTTGGAATAAATGGAGATTCGGGCAAGCGTGCTCTCAAGCAGAAGTTCCGGAACCTCTTTGAACGGGGCAAAACCAACAGGTTTTGCCTGGAAACCCTGGAGCTGGGGGAGTTGAAAAAAGTCCGGATTGAACATGACAACAGCGGCATAGCAACCGGCTGGTTAGTGGAGAGGGTGGAGATCACCAATTCAGCTACTGGAGTGACCACAATTTTCCCTTGTGGGAAGTGGCTGGACCAGAACAGAGGAGATGGTATGACCTGGAGGGAATTATTTCCAAGATATTAACAGGGATGCATCTGCAGCCTTTAAAAGGAGCTGCAATGAGGATATTTATATTCACTGCAGAGGGGTTTTTCTTACTCACGTCTTACACCATTTTGTATCCCGTTTTACTTTTTACAATACTGTATTTTATATTGAAAGGCTTTTAGTAGGAATATATACTCCCAGGATTAACATTTTATAAAAAGAATCACACTTTTTAAATAAAAATGTGTGAATGGCACAATTTTTCTGGTCCACTGATTATCCATATCAAATCCCCTTAGTTTGCGGCTCAAAGGGTGCGGTTTTATTTGCCCAACTACCAAGGCTGGAAACTCCAACAGAGAACTGATGATCAGGCTGGCTGCTCTTTTAAAGTAAAAGAGGCTCAAATAACAATTAAGCTGACATAATCATGGGGGTTGGGTGTAGCAGTCCCAATTTTGACCCACTTCTACTCACTTTCTTTGTATTTGAGCGTGTATATTTGTTTGTGTGTACACGTGAGATGAAGAGTTGAAAGCAACAACCCAGATAAGATTTTCTGAACAGGTATTTCAACAGGAAAGTGAATCATCTAGGTCAAGTCTCTGCTGCTGTGACTTGGCCTAACTCCTTTGACTTCAATGGACTGACACCAGTTTACAGCGGCTGAGGATCGGCACCAGTCCACAGGTGTTAAGCAGCTCCAAGATCATAGCTATGAATTGAACATCATAATGATTTTGTGCTATTCAGCTGAATGCATTAACAAAACACTTAACAATAATCAATTCTGCTTTAGGAAAGCAGCAAAGAGCACATGTTCAGAGCTATCTCAGCATCGTTCTGCGCTGTGTGACATGCATAGCAATCACTTGTAAAAGCAGCTGCCATTGATTTTGTGGGTTTGTTTGTTTTTTTTAAGTCTTGCAATTTTGACTTTTCGAAAAAGGATAGGTTCCTGCACAGAGTCAAAACTGACACACCAGCACATGAGCTTCCCAGTCCCTAATACACTTTCATTCACCTATTTGGCCAAATTAGATTAGATTTGCTAACAAATAATTCTGTACTTAAAACAAAAATAACATTTCTAAAAAAAAGTCTTTGGGACCCCAACTCCCAAGCTAGGAGAGTGCCTACCGTCTCCATTGAAGTCAATGGCAAAACCCTGTTTAACTTCACTGCAGCCAGGATTCCACACCAGGAGTATGTCCTGGTCTCCTGGTTCTACCATTGTTTGGGGCAAAGCAGGGAGGAAGAGTTTGCCCAGCTGAGGAAGGCAGGAATCAGACTCCAAAAACCTGCAGATCGTGAGCAGGTTCCCATACAGTCTGCTCTGCTCCATACGCTGATTCCTGGCCACCTTCCTTCCTGATGGGAGTCCTTGAGCGCCCATAGGCATCTTTGCCAGCAGGCGCCTCCTCTTTCCCCACTAGGGACAGGGGTTCCCAATCTGAACAGGGGCTAACTGCACGCATTAATCCTGATTTGACCAGCAGTGAGTTACACAAGCTGCCAACCCCTTGTGGAGTCAGAAGCCTGCAGAGAATCAAAGGGGGGGGTTCTGTGGGGGAGGGGAGAGGAGCCTACAGATGCAGCAATCCCTACTTCTATGCATCCCAGTCAGGCCCACAAGGGCTTCAGCATATCCCCTCTAATCTGCTCGCTAGGCAAAGCTCAGCCAATAAAACAATTCTCTGCCCTTTCCATCTGAAGCTTGGCTATTGTTTCTTTCCCAAGGCATCTGCTCTTAGATCCATCCTGCAGCCTTGTGCTCCCATTCTCTGCTCTCCCTACCTGCAGGGCAGAGGCATTTAAAGGGCGATTAGCCATAAATCCAGGGGTTAAAGAGTGAATCTCACCAGTGTGATAAGGGGCCATGTGAATTTACTTTGCATCGAATTGCTGATTCCTGGTGATGTTAATCACAGCCAAGGCCCAACAGTTGTTCAGATTACATAATGAGCTGGGGCATTTTCCCAGCCTCCCAATCCCCCACCCACTTCTCTTCTGTTTACCACAGCAGAGGCAGGATATATGATCCTAAGCGGCCTCATTAGGCGGCTTGTATCTCCAGAGATAGTTTAGGTACAATCTGAGCACTTCACAACACCCCTGGGAGGGCTGGAAATACTGTTGTCCCCATTTTACAAATGGAGAACTGATGCACAGAGAGGCTAAGGCCCAGCACCACAAATACATTTAGGTTCTTAAGTGACTTTCCCACACACGGAATCCATGGCAGAGCAGGGACCTGTCTCCTACAGCTTAAGCAGTGGCCCATCCTCCTGCTCGTATGCAGTAGCTGTAGTACGGTAGGTGCCATATAGGCCAGCATATCTGAGCCTACTGAATGGTATGGTTTTGGTATCAGTGAGGCATTTTTCTTCCAGTAGTGGGGAGCCAGCCTAAGGCATGGGGCCGTGCCTTTGCAAGCTACTCTCCCCTGGGCAAATTCCACCCTGCAGGGGTCCTACATCATGATCATCTTTTGTAGGTCAGCCAGTGTACCACTTAGGCCATGTCTACATCTAAAATTTTGCAGCGCTGGTTGTTACAGCTGTATTAGTACAGCTGTATAGGGCCAGCGCTGCAGAGTGGCCACACTTACAGCAACCAGCGCTGCAAGTGGTGTTAGATGTGGCCACACTGCAGCGCTGTTGGGCGGCTTCAAGGGGGGTTCCGGGACGAGAGAGCAAACCGGGAAAGGAAACCAGCTTCGCCGCGGTTTGCTCTCTCGGTCCCGGAGCCACCCAGCAAACCGCAGGGAAGGAGACCTGCTTGCTCGGGGTTCCGGGACCGAGAGAGCAAACCGGGAAAGGAAACCAGCTTCGCCACGGTTTGCTCTCTCGGTCCCGGAACCCCGAGCAAGCAGGTCTCCTTCCCTGCGGTTTGCTGGGTGGCTCCAGGACCGAGAGAGCAAACCGCGGCGTTCCCGGTTTGCTCTCTCGGTCCCGGAACCCCGAGCAAGCAGGTCTCCTTCCCTGCGGTTTGCTGGGTGGCTCCGGGACCGAGAGAGCAAACCGGGAAAGGAAACCAGCTTGATTACCAGAGGCTTCCTCCTTCCACGGAGGTCAAGAAAAGTGCTGGTAACTGTCTACATTGGATTACCAGCGCTGGATCCTCTACACCCGAGACAAAACGGGAGTACGGCCAGCGCTGCAAACAGGGAGTTGCAGCGCTGGTGGTGCCCTGCAGATGTGTACACCTTCAAAGTTGCAGCGCTGTAACTCCCTCACCAGCGCTGCAACTTTCTGATGTAGACAAGCCCTTAGAGTGCATTCGGCCCTGTGTCCATGCTGCCTCAGCTAACAGGTAAGTGCTTAAATCAAGTCATTTTCAAAACCTTTCTGGGAAATGATGGTTTTTGGAGAACAGCGAGTTACTGAAATCTACCTAATAATCAGCTGCATAACTGATCAAGGACTCACTGATGGGAATAATAATAGTGATTGACTCTTAGACGCTGTCTATAACTGTCATTAATCCCTCCAGCTACAGGCCTGATGCTACAAAGTGCTGAGTGTTCAAAGTGGTGGGAGTTGAGAGCTCGCTGGAGGATCAGCCCCTGCAATGGAAATATCTAGGCCCGGCGGCTATGCTAATGAACACCCGGCTTGCTTCACTGGCATTGCCTCGCATGCACATGAGCGCACCGCTAGGAGCTGAGCCTAGGGTCCTGCTGATTTTATAGTGCAAGCCATTGGTACTGTATTACAGCATGTTTAACCCAATCATTACAGCAGATTATACTGTGAAACAATGGGCAGCATTGAGGAAGCTTGTACTGCTACTGCCTGCTGTTTCCTAGCTTTCTGGGGAATCAGGCATCAGTCGCCATGAGCAAGCTGTTGTGCTTGTAAAGGGTTTCAGCCTAAGCATGCATTCCAAAACAGCCTGTAATGGCTGGAGCCTCTGCCTGTTCATTTGCAGGGCTTGGCTGCCTGATCATCTCCTCCAGTGGCTAGGGAGTTTGCTTTATTTTTTTCCCTATAGTAGCACTAGTAGATGCTCTAGACTACCAGAGCGCTACAGACCATGGAGTTATTATCCAAATTGTGATAGATGAAATTCGGTGGCAGCGGAAATGCAGGCCGTCAGACTAGATGATTGCTGTGGTTTGTTCTGACCTTAAAAAAATCTTTGAATTAAAAGCTATGATGTTAGCCTCAACTGAGATCAGAGCTAGGCTCCTGGCGAGGCCCTGGACAAACAAATTGTGAGAGGCAATCCCTCTCCCAGAGTTTACAATCTAAACCTGCAGAGGTTGGGAGAAAAGAGGTGATTCTGAAAGCCAGAGAGATCTAAGTGAATTGCCTACGGTCACCCTACAAGTCTGTGGCAGAGTTCAATCTAACTCTCCTGAGTTCTATGTCAGTGCTTTAACTGCAGTAGGGGGTCTGACCTAGCAAACTAGATCTTCCACTAGATCTTCCATTCTCTGGAGTATTTTTCTAGGATCAGCCTTCTAATTTGAAAAAGTTTTTCCCCCCTTGAAGTAAAAAAAACCACTGTGCATAACATTTAAAAAGTCACTTTGTGTTATAGCAGTAACATTGGTCTGCCAGACATGCCATGATAAAACTCAGTTCTCAGGGATTTTTACTTTAACCCCAAGTTCCTTGGTGAAAGTGACAGTTCGGGAAGTTCAGCATTTTCATTCACACTACGCTTTTCTTTTTGCGATAGAACATACATGATCATCTTGTGCTTCAGGTGGTAACTGACAAAAAACATTATTTATTTATTTAAGTCTGATCAGTCCATAAGGTAGGTTTCTGGCTCTGAGTAAGTGACAAGAAGATTTGTTTATTTTTAAATAAAGATCCATTTTTTAAATGTAAATCAAGCAACTTTCAGGCTAAAGCACATTTCATGTCTGTAAAAACAACGAGCAGTCCTTGTGGCACCTTTGAGACTAACAAATTTATTTGGACATAAGCTTTCGTGGGCCATAAGCCACTTCATCAGATGCAGGGAGAGGAAATGACAGTAGCAGGTATAAATATACAGCACATGACAAGATGGGAGTTGCCTTACCAAGTGGTCAGTGCTAATGAGGCCAATTTAATTAGGGTGGATGTGCCCCATTCCCAACAGTTGATGAGAAGGGGTAAATAGCAACAGAGGGAAAATTACTTTGTAATGCTAACGAGGCCACTGCAGTCAAGGCGGATGTATCCCATTCCCAGCAAGAAGGTGTGAGTGTGATGGGCTGGATCACAGAACCCCCCCCTTGGGAGCTGCCACCCAATGTGCCAAGCAGGGCCGGCTCTAGCCATTTCGCCGCCCCAAGCACGGTGGCACGCCGCGGGGGGCGCGGTGCCGCTCGCCGCTCCTGCGGCTCCGGTGGACCTCCCGCAGGCATGCCTGCAGATGCTCCACCGGAGCCGCGGGACCAGCGGACCCTCCACGGGCACGCCTGCGGGAGGTCCACCGGAGCTGCCTGCCACCCTCCCGGCAACCGGCAGAGCGCCCCCCGCGGCATGCCACCCCAAGCACACGCTTGGCGCTTTGGGGCCTGGAGCCAGCCCTGGTGCCAAGACTCCTTCTGCCCCTGCTTTCCTGCCCCATCAGCTTAGGACTTCAGTGCCCTGCCTGGTTTGAGCCAGACCCACTAGCCTGCTGCAAACCCAGACCCAGGGTCTGAACCACATCCCCTAACAGCTGCAGGCTTAACTGAAAACAGCTGACAGAAGTGTTCTTGCCTCTAACACTTAGATGTCCAACTCCCAATGGGGTCCAAACCCAAATAAATCCATTTTACCCTGTATAAAGCTTACACAGGGTAAACTCATAGATTGTTCACCCTCTATAACACTGATAGAGAGAGATGTGCAGCTGTTCCCGCCCCCCAGCCCGGTATTAACACATACTCTGGGTTAATTAATAAGTAAAAAGTGATTTATTAAATTTAAAAGTAGGATTTAAGTGGTTCTAAGTAGTAACAGCCAGAACAAAGTAAGTCACCAAGAAAAATAAAATAAACACACAAATGTATGTCTAATCAAACTGAATACAGATAATCTCACCCTCAGAGATGGATGCTTCAGTAAGTTTTTGTCCTCAGATTGAACACTTTCCAGGCCCGGGCACAATTCTTTCTCCTGTACAGCTCTTGTTCCTGCTCAGGTGGTAGCTAGGGGATTCTTCATGATGGCTCCTCTCCTCCCTTTGTTCTGTTCCACACCTTTTATATCTCTTTTGCATAAGGTGAGAATCCTTTGGCCCTCTCTGGGTTCCCACCCCCTCCTCTCTATGGAAAGACACCAGGTTAAAGATGGATTCCTGTTCAGGTGACGTGATCACATGTCCTGGAAGACCCCCCTAAGCCTTCATTCCTCCCAGTCTGACTCACAGGAAGGCCTGCCTGCAAACAGAGCCATCCACAGTCAATTGTCCTGGTTGATGGGAGCCATCAAGATTCCAAACCACCATTAACTGCCCACACTTTGCATAATTACAATAGGCCCTCAGAATTATATTTCATATTGCTAGATACAAGAGTGGTACATTCATACAAATAGGATGATCACACTCAGTAGATTATAAGCTTTGTAATGATATCTTACAAGAGGCCTTTTGCATGACGTATATTCCAGTTACATTATATTCATTTATTAGCATATTTTTATAAAATTATGTAGAGTTCAACATTACAGTGAGTATCAACAGACACTTTTCATGTCTGTGCCACTGTTTTTAATTTGGCCCAGGCTGATAGTTGCTGTAAATCATGGCCAGCAGACAGCTGTTTGGGGGGGCGTATGGCCAGACAAATGGTGGTGCCAGCCCAGTACTGAGTGATCAAGTAGCTCTGTCACCAAAGGACACACATGTATTACAAGCCCGAATTGGCTGCCTCCTAGAGTGAAGGGAGGTCAAGTGGTTCAGCACTGGACTGAGACTTAGAAAATCTGGTTCCGTCTTCTGCTCCACCACAGATGGCCTATGTTGACCTTGAGAAAGTCACTTAATTCCCTGTGCCTCAGTTTCCTAACTGTAGCGTGTTCCATATACTTCCCTCCCTCAGAGGGTGTTTTGTCAGGACAAGCTCTACATATCTGGGAGGAGCTCCCATAGTCTAGTCATATGGCCATGTAGAAGTACCTAGGTAGCCTTAATGAGTGCTCATTCTGTGAATGGTATGACTTTTTTATGATGACCACATCACTTCCAAAGATAAATATGGCCTTTCGTCTTTTCACACAACTTTGCCATGGTTTTAATGAACACCGGAAATGATCCATCTAGTCCAGTGGAGAGGGACCAGCAGCCTCTGCTTCAGAGGAATGTGCAAACACCCCACCCCACACCCCCCAAAAAAATCCAACAAAACCAACCACAAAAACTCCATAATGGACAATACTGGACTAAGCTGCCTATAACTGTAGCCATTAACCAAAATGGTGACATTTAGTCCTGAATCAAATTAGCCAATTCTCATTCTCTCCGCTGTTGCTTTGAGACAGGTTTACTTACGCTGCAAGTGAAAGTGACTTTTGTTTTTTGCACCTTTCCTGTAAATACTATAAATGCCAAGAGCAGAGGAAGAGGCATAAACCCTCATAAGCCAGCATATGACCCAACCGCTAATTAATTAGGGGCAGAAAGTTTATTTTCTGTGGCGGGCAGGTTATGTAACTGCCATTGCAGAGTTTTTGGCATCTTCTTTTAAAGAATCTACTACTGGCCACTCTCAGAGACTGGAGTCTAGCTGGATCCTTGGAAATCCCAATGCATAAGAGCTGCTGGTTGGGAATGAGGTAGATAAAGCTATGTAGGGAAATCGGCAAGGTCCCTTTGCTTCCATCCCTCCCTCCCACTCTGCTGGCTCTAGCCAATGCCCTATTCCCCCTGTGCTTGTACACACTCCAAATTTGGAAAGAAAAATGGCTTATTAGTTCACTGAGCTCAATAACATCAGATCCGTCAGCAAGTCTTATGTTGCCAAGTTACTGCATAGTTCCAAAATGAGAACCACAGTCCCTTACTGTTGACAAAGAGCACACCTGCTGCCGTGGACAGAAGTAATCACAGGCCGGTTTTAGCTATACTGAAGGCAGCCTAATAGCTGCTGGAAACACCAGGCAATATTTTGCTAATAAAGAGTCAATGTTAATACCAAGGGTCACGGATCTTGCTGGGACCAAGGAGGACTATCTTGGCAGGAAAAAGAAAATTTAAAAAAAAAAAAAGCCTTAAAATGTACCCCTTGTTTTCTATAAAACTAAACACGATCCCATCTCAGGGGACCTGTTCAGTTCCTACAACAGCTAATGCTATCTAAGTAATAAGGTTCAATGGAATTTTTCCAGTGTGGGGGTTTGCTTTATGTGACTAAAACGAATGCATTCTTTGCAAAGCTGAGAACCTGTGGGAACAGATCCTCAGCTGGCCTAAATTGTCCAAGCGCCACTGACTTCAAAGGAGCTGGAACAGGTTACGCCAGCAGAGGATCTGCCTGCTGGGCCTGTAAATTGGTCAGCTGTGTAACTCCTCTTCACTGCTCTGTTACCATTTTGCTTTCTAATTATTTGCTCCTTAACGAGGGACAGGCAAATTTTATTGTAATTTTTTTTCTTGTTTGGACTCCTGACACACTAAAAATTGCAACCACCCTGCTAATGGCAGCCACCAATATGGCAAATTTGGCTGCCTCTAGCTATATTTTGTAATGATAAGATTCTCCAATTCTTCCTCCTCGTCAGCCTTGTACTTGGTGCAACAAATGAGCCCTGGGTAGAAAGGTGGTGTCTGGTTAAAGGTGAGTTTCAGTAAGTTCTGTGGAAGTGAAAAAGAAATTAGCCTGAAACCTGTTGTAACTGACAGGTTCATTACATTCCTATGCAATCTAGTCTATAGCAGTGGCTAGCTCTGCTGTAATACTTAGACTAGGTGATCATAAGTATCCTTTCTAGACTTAAAAACCTATGGAAGCAGGTTGCCAAATGCCATCATTTTCATTTGGTAGCATTTTATACCCTCACTGGACTGGAATAAGTGAAAAAAAGAGGTGGACCAGCAGGCCCCTTTCTTCCCAATAAAGTTGTCTACACAGGGCTCTTTAATCCGCAGGAAGATGCTAAAAAGACATAAAAGAACCAAATTCATTTTTATACCAACCTAAAAGCTTTGGTTGCTCACAATTACAATGCAGAGGGCCAGATGATGCTAGATACTATTCAGCACGACTAAATGTTACTCTGCAAATAGCCCCACTGAAGTCACAGAGGCTATGGTGGAGTAAAGAAGCTACTAAGGGTGAATAAGGGTATTGGAATTTGGCCTTATCTGCACTAACTTAATGGGAAAAGGTATTCCCTCCCCCCCCCCCCCCGCACCCCACCACTTGCTTGTTCCTATTTGTGTCATTGGGCAGCAGGATGTTATCAGTCCAACACTTAAAAGCAGCATGGGTTATGTTTTGCTGAGGTTTTAAAGATAAAATGATTGTGATCTAAACTGAGTTCTCCCAATGCTATTACCCTTTCAAAGGAAATCATAAGATCGCCACAGAGCAACTGAGAGGTTGAGATCCGGTACCAAAAGACCATTTTCCTTGGGCTTGACATTGCTTGAAAATGATCCCACACCCACACCCACACCCACTCTCTGTCTTTGTCCCTCTCTCCCTTTCAAAAATGACAGTGAAAGAAAGTACATCCAGCTTCTTCTTATCAAAATGTGCTCAGAGTAATTATGAAGTCAATAAAGCTACTCTACTTCAAACCGGTCACAGCTTCATAGCTGAGGTCACACTCAGGTGTCCTTATAAGCCCTATATTTAGCCCTCAAATAGCTTCTCTTTTTTATCACTAGGATTCCCTAATTAGGTGTAGATTTGTATCTAAATCCATTCAGTAGTTAGGATTCATCAAGCCTTTATCCCTAGAATAAATATGAACATCGGATAACACATTTTAATAGCTCCGGTCAAGAACTTTGTATTATTCTCTCCCCAGCAAAAATGAACAGATTAATAGGCTGAATGCTATAAAACTTACCAGGTAAACTAGGTCATAAAATACTCCACGGAGGCAGCCAAAAGTGAAAAGTGTCAATGAGATTCACTCATTTTTTTAGGCATTCCTATCAGCCCCTTTGAAATGGTCCAAATACTCTTGATTCTGGGAGAAAGGAGTGAACCCTCTTTCAGTGGGATATTGGGGGTGACCTGGCTCCAAGAGGTTATGTGGAGGGACACTACCTGTATTTGACTGGGTAGGCAACTGATACTTATGTTTTCCAGGCCACTTCGTCTTCACGGTGGGGTGGGGATTCTGCCAATACCCCGTCCTGGAGCACCTCAGAAGATATTTAACTGGCTGCAGCAAGTCAGTGGCATTGCAGAGTTAAGCTCCCATACTGCTGCTTCACCAGGTCTAGTGAGAGAGGGACTTATGCAGCTTTTAGCCAGGGGGCAGTAGGAGGCACAGAACATCACTTACTATTGCCTGCCTACCAGCCTTGGGCTCAGGAAGGTGGAACCTGACTTTGGCTCGAGGATGCAAACCTTTTAGAGGGTGAAAGACAAATGTGGTTAATTCATTTCTCACCATTGTCAGCATTGTGTTTCCAGGTTCCATGCAGGACCAGACATGCAAAGTACCAAAAGGCAGGTTTGTTTTTTAGGTTTTCCCAGCATGCAGAGGCTAGACCAGAATCACCCACCCTGGGGAATGGCCAAGACAATCTCCTTGTCTTGCACGAAAGAGCCGGTGTGCCTTTAAAAGCGGCCTAAGGAAACCAGGTTGAATGTGTCCCCCCTTTGATTCTACAATGTATCAAGAAGCCCTAAAATCTTTGCCTTTTGGAGGAAGAGGGGCAAGGAAGTAAGAAGAAAAGCTTTTTTTTTTTGGTTAGTTTTAGAAATATCAGGGAAGTCTCATCTTCTCTGGCTCAGCTGGGGAGACTCATGACAGTGACCCAAGTGCAACATGCCTCTATCAGCGCTTTACTAAACAGATGAACCATTAACAGAGGAGTCTCTTCTCCTTAGAGCATTAAATAGACATGAGCAAAAAAACCCAACAACCCCAGTGTATAAGAGTTGGAGGAGGGGGCAAGAGGAAGAACCATCTCCTCTCAGTTACTTTCACACCCTCCCCTCTCACTTTCCAGTCATTCAGAGACTCCTCAGGTGACACAAAGCAGCCAAAAGATGGTACACACCTAACGGTGGTTTTGGTCTAGCTCAGGCCACATGTGGAAGTTTTACTGGTATAACTATGTGGCTTAGGGGAATGCTTTCTTCCCCCTACAGTTACAAGCCTAGCGTCAACCCAGTTACACTAGTATAAAGGCAGCTTGTACCAGTATATTATTCCTGTCCCTGTACTGGAATAACTAGATGGGATAAGGCACCTTTATACTGAGAGAAAGGCATCTATACTGGGAGGTTTATGCCACTTTAACTATATTGGTATAAGACAGGCCCGTTGGGTTGGAGCCAAAGTCCACTAGAGTCAATGGACAGTCTCTCACTGATGTCAATACACTTTGCAGCAGGCACACAAAGAGTCCAGACAGGCCAGTGGGTTTTACAGCTGACCAGAACTCACCCCGCTCATAGAATCATAGACTTTCAGGGTTGGAAGAGACCTCAGGAGGTCATCTAGTCCAATCCCCTGCTCAAAGCAGGACCAACACCAACTAACTCATCCCAGCCAGGGCTTTGTCAAACTGGGCCTTAAAAGCCTCTAATAATGGAGATTCCACCACCTCCCTAGGTAACCCATTCCAGTGCTTCACCACCCTTCTAGTGAAATAGTGTTTCCTAATATCCAACCTAGACCTCCCCAGCCGCAACTTGAGACCATTGCTTCTTGTTCTGTCATCTGCCACCACTGAGAGCAGCTGAGCTCCATCCTCTTTGGAACCTCCCTCCCCCTTTCACGTAGTTGAAGGCTGCTATCAAATCCCCCATACACTCTTCTCTTTTTCAGACTAAACAAGTTCAGCTCCCTCAGCCTCTCCTCATAAGTCATGTGCTCCAGTCCCCTAATCATTTTTGTTGCCCTCCGCTGGACGCTCTCCTCCCTCTGTAGTGGGGGGACCAAAACTGGACGCAATACTCAGTTACAGTTCTTCACTCTGGTGACATCACTGAGCCAGTACTGTGCTCTTAGTGTGAATACTGTTTGTTTAAGCTTTTAGACAAATTTTCTACTTACGGAAATTACCGTTGCGACAGACGGCATCGGGAATGAGTCCACCTGGTGGGGCCGAGTCCCAGTTCCGTCTTTGGGCCATAGATAAGACGATTACTCACCTTTGTAACTGTTGTTCTTCGAGATGTGTTGCTCATATCCATTCCAGTTAGGTGTGCGTGCGCCGCATGCACGTTTGTAGGAAGATTTTTACCCAAGCAACACTCAGTCAGTCGGCTGGGCGCCCCCTTGCGTGGCGCCGCTATGGCACTGAATATATAGTCCTGCTGACCCATCCGCTCCTCAGTTCCTTCTTGCCGGCTACTCCGACAGTGGGGAAGGAGGGCGGGTTTGGAATGGATATGAGCAACGCATCTCGAAGAACAACAGTTACAAAAGTGAGTAACCATCTTTTCTTCTTCGAGTGCTTGCTCATATCGATTCCAATTAGGTGATTCCCAAGCCTTACCTAGGCGGTGGGGTCGGAGTGAGATGTTGCAGAATGCAAAACTGCTGAGCCAAAGGCTGCATCATCTCTGGACTGTTGAACCAGAGCATAATGTGAAGCAAAGGTGTGGACCGAAGACCATGTAGCTGCGCGACATATCTCCTGGATAGATACACGAGCCAGGAAGGCGGCAGATGAAGCCTGAGCCCTGGTAGAATGCGCGGTGATGTGGCTTGGGGAAATATGAGCCAAATCATAACAAGTGCGGATGCACGCTGTCACCCTAGATGAGATCCTCTAGAGGAAACAGGTAGGTCTTTAATTTGGTCTGCTACCGCAACAAAGAGTTGGGGCGTTTTATGAAAGGGTTTTGTCCACTCAATATAAAATACAAGTGCTCTACGGACGTCCAGGGAGTGCAATTGTTGCTCCTGTCGCGTTGAGTGTGGCTTCGGGAAGAAGACCCGGAGAAAGATGTCCTGGTTAACATGAAAGGCCGAAACCACCTTAGGGAGGAATGCCGGGTGTGGCCACAACTGCACCTTGTCCCTGTGGAATACAGTGTACAGCGGATCCACCGTAAAAGCCCTAAGCTCGGAGACTCGTCTGGCAGATGTAATGGCTATTAGGAAAGCTGTCTTCCAAGACAGGTAGAGTAGCGAGCAGGTTGCTAACGGCTCGAATGGGGGCGAGTAGCTAGGGAGATGGAGGTCAGTAAAACCGCACTCCACTGTTCCAACGACCGACACAGGCGGTAAGAAGGAACTGAGGGGCGGTTGGGTCGGCAGGGGTATATATCCGGTGCCATAGCGGCACCACTCCAGGGGGCGCCCAGCCGACCCGCCAAGTGTTACTAGGGTAAAAATCTTCTGATGAACGTGCACGTGGTGCGCGCACACCTAATTGGAATTGATATGAGCAAGCACTAGAAGAAGAACAGGGCTTTCCTCCACACAACTGGTATACCATGGCGGGGAGCGGTGGAAGGGGAGGTGGAGGGTTAGTAGGTGCCCTGGGGGAAGATACCAAGACTGGATGGGAGGGAGGGGGCAGCTGGCTCCAGGATGGGACTGAGGGTCCCAGGGGTTCCTACCTGGTCCCAGATCTGTTCCAGCCCCCCTGGGTCCCACACCTGACCCCTGACTCCAGCTGCTCCAGCCCTTCTAGGTCCCGCTCTTGCCTCCAGCACCCTCCCGCCAGGCATGTGCAACTTCCACTGTGGGAGTGCTAGGCCCCGGCGGCATGGGCAGGGACACTAGGCTTCCCTTGAACCATCCTAGCAGCATTTTCCCATTCTTACCTGAGAGTGTGATCTCTAGGGACAAGATGGTCCACAGGCCACGTCTACACACTCTCTGGCCTGGCTGTGGCAACAAGAGTGCTAACATCTGCCAGGGCCCCAGCCATTTGTGGCTAAATTTTAATCCTGACACATTTTCGCCTCAATTATAAAATTGAATCAAAATAAAAATTTTGCTATCAAGTTTGCCCAGGAACCTCCAGTCTCACCACATACCAGGCAAGTTTACAAAGGAGCCCTTACTCCAATGAGTATTCTCCTTGACTCATGGGCGTAAGGGTGGCAAGATGGCACCCCAGCCATGTGATGATGGCATAAGCCTAATATGTGGCGTGAGGAGACTAATTTGTCCCAATTTCAAGCGTAACACAGACTTTCAGATTACTAAACTGCAGATTTCATGTTGATAATAATCTTATAGTCTATAGGCCCAGATCCTCAAAGATATTTAGGCACCTAATGCCTATTGAAATCAAGAGGAGACCTAAAGACCTTTGCAGCTTCTGGCCCATAGTGCTTTCCATCCTGAAAGAGCTGACAATGCTTTACAGACATCAACAGTTATGCAAAGCTGGGGCCCGACGCAATGGGCTTTGGATCAGGTCCTGTATGCAGAGATCACATCAGTGGAAAGATATTAACAGGGCTTGAAAAATTATAGGAAATGAAAGTTGAGATACAAAAGAAAGAGAGAGAGTGTGTGTGTGTGAACTTACCAGAAATAAATAATTTGCACATAGCCCGAGGATGTAGTTAGCAATGCAATTCATTTTATTAGTTATAAATAAAGTACAAAAAATCCACCAAAAGTGAATCTAAGCATTTACACAATTTCTAATGTCTCTTCATTTCTTCAATGCACTATTGCTTTAATATTAATAATAAATATTTTGTCTAGCTTTCTGCTATAAAATAGTCTATGTAGCAAAATGTTGCACAGCACAACAGAACAGCAGTAGGATTACAAAAAAAGTGGAAAATCCTTTCACTTGCCCGTGCCATTAAAGGAGTTTTTGTTTGTTTGTTTGGCCGCTCATTGCTCTCGTTATCCCCATTACATTTGGATGGTGCCCATGGGAAAAACAAACCCAGCTCCACATTACGGGCCTGTGCACGTTTCAGAACAGTGTGAGATGGAGGTGGGCGTGTTTTAGTCACAATGACAAGCTAAGCAGCACCTTTAAGGGACCAAAATCAAAAAAATTCACATCGAAACGAATTATGGGAAAAAACTGGCTCACTGCCGGGATAATTTCTCAATTATTTTCTCAGTGATATTCTTATGCAGCTGAACCGCTAATCGTTGACATGGTAGCAATGGCTCAAGGTTAACATTTCACAGCGTGTGCTGCCACCCTCCTGAGCTGCCTATTTGCTTGTTATGGACCAAGCCCGTTTAAAAGTGCCCCTCCTTGCCCTGCTGGGGCTACAGAGCTATTTACTGGTCTTGCTGTTGCTATGGTGCCCCCTACTTGAATATGCCCTACACTCAGCTGTCCTTGCCTGTAACCTTCAGCTGGAAAAGGAAGGGTGCGGAGGGGATATACTGTTTGAATTGACACCACTGAATGGCAGAAAGGATAGGGATGAAGGTTTGTTTATCTGCAGTTTTATTATGGACCAGCATTTCAAAGGTGGAAACATCACTCCTAGCAGAGCCCTTAGGGTTATGTAAAAGCAGCAAAGAATCCTGTGGCACCTTATAGACTAACAGACGTTTTGGAGCATGAGTTTTCGTGGGTGAATACCCACTTCATCAAATGCAACTGACGAAGTGGGTATTCACCCACGAAAGCTCATGCTCCAAAACGTCTGTCAGTCTATAAGGTGCCACAGGATTCCTTGCTGCTTTTACAGATCCAGACTAACACGGCTACCCCTCTGATACTTAGGATTGTGATAGCTTATGGTGCTAGGGCTGTCACACAGTGTGTGCTATCTCCATGCATGCAAAATGTTTAGGATCAACAGTGGTTCAGGTTCATTAATCCCCTTTTTCTAACTTCAGTTAGGTTCTGTGGGTACGATGGGTTTTTATTTAGAAATTAACTGCCTGGTCTACACAAGTCCCCTGCAGGATTTTAGGATTTAAAAAAAATTAAACTCAGCTGTCACACAGAACAACTGTTGTTCAGAATTATCTTTACGTGTATTATAGGTGACTTCTCTAATTCACAAGAGACCTACTTATAAGGTACGTGTGTCCCCTCCTTAGCAGAATGCTTATATGACAAATTTCAACCCAAGAGAATTTGCATTGATTACACTGAGTTACTCCTAAGGAGAAAAGGTTTCAAATGGAACTCTGCCAGACCATTATTTTCTAATGCAGCTAGCAAGTCTGACGAGGTTATATAGTGGCTGTCATTAAAGAATCAACCTTTTCCAGCCGCTACCATAGTTTTCCTCCTCCATACACCAGGAGACATCTAGTGAAATGATAGGCAATTCTTTTTTTAAGTGGCTTCTGCTACACTAGAAGAAGTATGTGGAAAAATTGGAGAGAGTCCAGCAGAGGGCAACATAAATGATTAGGGGGCTGGAGCACATGACTTATGAGGAGAGGCTGAGGGAACTGGGATTGTTTAGTCTGCAGAAGAGAAGAATGAGGGGGGATTCGATAGCTACTTTCAACTACCTGAAAGGGGGTTCCAAAGAGGATGGCCCTAGACTGTTCTCAGTGGTGGCAGATGACAGAATAAAGAACAATGGTCTCAAGTTGCAGTGGGGGAGGTTTAGGTTGGATATTAGGAAAAACTTTTTCACTAGGAGGATGGTGAAGCACTAGAATGGGTTACCTAGGGAGGTGGTGGAATCTCCTTCCTTAGAGGTTTTTACGGTCAGGCTTGATGAAGCCCTGGCTGGGATGATTTAGTTGGGGACTGGTCCTGCTTTGAGAAGGGAGTTGGACTAGATGACCTCCTGAGGTCCCTTCCAACCCTGATATTCTATGATTCTCTGAGTGCATCAATTATATCAGACATCTAGGATCGCATTTTCTAGAGAAAGGGATTGCTCTTCTATGCCTGAAAAAGTTGTGATCACATGGTTGCACCTTCAACTGAATTGTGGGTACAAGGCCAAGCACTAGTACCCCTGGTTACTTGATTGTGTGTGCAAAGGAAGATGGAAATTTTGCAGGTGTCCGCGATCTTTTCAAAAGTTATATGCTAGGGTTTAGCCTAAGCAGACAAAGGCTGAAACACTGGTTTTAATACACCTCAGTGTCTAGAGATGCGGGGACTTATGCTACAATAGCATTATCTAATGTAGCAGCTCTAATAGAAACCTGATCAGCTGCAACATCTAGGCCTAAGGTGGGAAATTAAGGATGGATTTTTTTTTTAGGACATTTAATTCATGCAGCCAAATACAGTTGGACACACAGAATGGGTAACTGTGCACACAATTTGCAGTCTTCCATGCACAATTCCATCTGCTATCAACCTGTTTTCGGTACACAACTGGTCAATTTGTCCCAAATCCTACTTCTATTGATGCCATTGACAAAACGCCCACTGACTTCAGTGGGACCATGACTTCAGGGTCTTTGTGAATGTAAATGAGAAAAAAGCATTGTGAAGACGCCAGCTGAAATTACTCTGTCATATTAAGTTACAACTTTTTGATGGGGAAGAGTGAAAAATGGAGGGTAGGGATTTTAATACTGATTTATTTTTAAATGATTAAAGAAACAATTTCCAGGCATCTTCAACGCCAAGCCCTAGAGGCAATTTATAACTGTTTCTAACCAGTGGTGATGCTGTCACTGAACCAGCTGAGGCTTGGAAACGTCAAACAATAAAATTACGGGGGAGGGGGAGTACTCCCAGACCTAATTCTTTGCTGGATCCATGGGTGTTCATTCTACATAGTGGTCCTGCCACATGCGGGAAGGGGCCACTTTCAGTGGTGCCCAGTCTGTTCAGTGTGCACCTGCACCTTCCTCTAGGGGGCTCCAAAGCAACAGCAACTTCCCTGAATTGGCCGGCAGCCACAGCAAAGCAATGGAGTGATCTTTCCAAAAAGTGCCCTTTGTTAATAAGCACTCAAATTCCACCTAAAACTTGGACTCGGCTTCTCCATAATGGAAATGCTGAGAGGTCAGCCTCTGTCACTGTGCAATTCTAGGGCCCAGGCGTGCTCTACTCCCTGTCTTCAAGGGACTTCCACACATGGGATGAGCCACACCTGGGCCCTAGAATTGCACAGCGACAGAGGCTGACCTCTCAGCATTTCCATTATGGAGAAGCCTGCTGCCTCTCTCATGCAAGCAAGTTTCATTGACTTCACTAGGGTATTTATGGGAATAAAGGCTAGGATTGTGGTCAGATTTCCTCTTCTAAGTACAGGAGGGAACTCTGGTATCTCAGTCACCACTGTGTAGTTGATATTGGCAATCACTGGCTTTTTAATAGTGACCACTGCATACTGAGGAGGAATATGGCCTGTAGAGACTCTCTTTCTAAAGGGGACAACCAGCACTGACCTGATCTGCTTTCAAATCCTAGGTCTAGATTATGTTACGATGGTCTAGATGCTGCCAGCCCTCTGAGCAAGGAATTCCCATTGAAGACACTCCATGGGGCTTGCGGGAGCCACCCGGATTATTTGGCTCTGAGGAGTGCTATTTTCCTTCAGTGCATACGGGCGTGAGTGAAAGGATCACCATAGTTTGATTATGAGTGCAAATAATATTTATATATATATATGTGCTAAACACAGTCACTATATTGCAGTTTTCCACTATGTCACAGCATACAGAATCAAAGGTTTGCATTTTTATGGAATGTATCCAAGGTAACAGCACCACAGTAATACAGTTTGTAATCACACACCCTGATTTTTTTTTTGACATGATAAGCTTTACCCCCCCATGCCCCATGTTTAATTTTTTTTAAGTACCAATGCATGCAAAGCATTCCATTCCCAGAAACAATGCAAAAATGAGGTAATAGGAGTAATAAAAAAAATTAGTATTAATTTCTAAATAAATAAATTATAATTAAAAATGCAAAAACAACTATAAAAATAATTAAATAAGAACCCACAATATCTACAAGTTAGTCATAAATTATGATTGTTAAATATAAGGCATTTAAACTCACAAAACCCTGTAAACTATGTTTTGTTTCTAGAGATTTGTTTTGTTTTGTTTTGAAAAAAATCACTCTATTAGCTCATTCTACTCATACAAGCTATTTAAAGACAAGGGAACCTGACACACCAAATGCAAATTTCAGACGTTACAAGCGCTCGCGTGCCACTGTATCACTCACTCACACAGACCATGGAAGTTTGGTGCTTTCTTCACTGGTTTAAAAACTGTGCTTGTTCATTAGGCAAATAATAATACTTTCGCATAGACGTAAAACACAGGGGTCGGAAGAGCTCACTTCCTCCCCACTGAATAGTTCATTCCAAGCAAGACCCCGGTCTTGAAAGGTTCTGAGCACCACCTGCAAGGTGCTGAGTAGCTGTAATTCCCATTCACTTCATTAGAGGATCCTTAGCCCCTCCTGGGACAAGCTCGGCACTGGCAGGACCAGGCTATAACACATGATGGGTTACAGTGCATTTAAAGAGCAACATCTTGTTTTGCTTGGTTATATTATATTTTAATGATGTATGAATCTGCTGCTGCTGGAGTGAGGCCCAGGCTATTTATTGCCCCAGGCACTCGACCCTTCGAGTCTAAGGGCTCATGGCATGATGTTCAACAAGATAAAGTAGAAACAACCACATGGGTCTAATGTCATCTTGAGGCAAAATTAAACAGTGCTAGAATTTTTCAGAGCGGAGTTTTGCAGGAGTGGTTACCTGCCCCGGTTATCTTGTCCCCCTCCCGACACTGTTCTCATCACCCACACACACAGGACGAGAACAGCAGTTATAAATAAATATTTATAGATTGCATCTTCTTCATCTGCCATTGTAAGTTATTATCTTCCCCCTTCCTCACGCCACTACCTGTGTCTAGCAAGACAAATCTGCTGAAGAGATGGCGACCCTGGGCGAAATTACTGAAGTGAATTGGAGAGCTTCTCCTGTGCCAGTGCTGATGCAGTCCTTCGTCCTGGCCCTATCGTTAACTTTATTTGCCAGACTGGAAAAAAATAGATCATGAGCATCTGGGAGGTCAGCATTTTTCAATTACAGCTCGCAGGAATTCTATGATCTCTCCAAGGGTAATTTATGTTCATCTCCACTTACAAAACATTACTTAGCTCCTACGAAACAGGCACTCATGGGAACGAGAAATCATTCTCCATATAAGCATCTTAAATATATGTTTCTGATTAAAAATCCTCTAGACACTTCTTTGCTCCCCTAGTACATGAAAAATGTATTAAAAGCCTAGAGAATCTTGGCTGTTGATTCCAATCCTCCCGAGAGCTGTCAGATAAAGAAGACTGAGTAAAGAGTCAACATGCACTTAATTCAATGTCTCTCGTGGCAAATAATCTGAAATATTTATTTCAAATGGAATGTGGCTCATAAAACTCCTTTATCTTGGCACTTCATTGATTACTTCTAATCTTTATTTTGCTCCTAATTATAACGGAGCCTGCCAAATTAGCGTCCATTTCATTTCAGAGCTCACAAAGTTCATATATATTATATAGGTATGTTTTTGTAGATGTACACACATACACGTTTATAGTTTAAAATTCAGAGCAAGTAGTAAATTATCCCTTCCATCTAAATTCCCATCCTGTACTGAAATTTTCACATTCTCAGCAATTTCTTACATACAACATGACTGAACTATCCTGCTATTCTCCTCCGCATCTTGTCATCAGAACAACCATCTGAGATTTTCCACAGCAAGGTATGAAGAAAAAAAGTGGATTTCTTAAAAACCCGCAGAATTCCACCTGAGCTGTAATCTCCTCTCTTATTCTTACTTTCTAAGCTACAAAAGCTGCTATTTCATGTAAATCGCAAAAGGAAAGAGCAGCAGAAAGAAATTTAGTGCAGGATGCAACTTGAATCAATCCCTTTTCTCCTTTGCCTCCGGGAGCCTGAAAAGGAGGTTAGATGGCAGCACAGCTCAGGAGCGTTTAATTAGATCACTTGAAATGTCTTAGTCTGCTAGCCAAAGAAGACCATGAGATTAGGAATTTAATTGTAAGAAGGGCATGTTAGTTGTGTTCAATTTTTCCCCTTCTGGATACCTGCTTTAGCAGAAAATATGGTTTGTGCTTTTGTTTCTGAGAGAAGGAAGAATGCATTTCTCATCACATTGCATGCACATTTCTGGGCCAATCAGTCCTCCAAAAAAACTCTTGCAGGATCCAATGACTATGACCAGCTTAATAGGTTCTCTTTCTCCAGCAGGCAGATAATGGATCTTTCACCACAAGTGTGGTGTCATCTGATACAACTTCCGCTGGGAAATTCTGGGCCTGGTCTGGAGAAATGTGGAACCACCGGCAGCTCCCATTGACATCAATGGGCCACACAGATTGCAGGAGCCATTGCAATTGCACTGGGAGATGAGACAGTGGTAGGAAAAATAACAATAATAGAACACCAAGTGGCCCTTCTTGGATGCTGTGCCCCAAAGTACATCGTTAAGCTATGGAAGCAAGAGAAGCAGAGTCAGTCCCAGGATCCTGCCCTATATAAAGTGTCCAGCACCAGCAGATAAGCAAGAAGAAAACTTCTCTCTATCATTTTGTTCATTTCATTCCGATTATTTTTTTTTAAGCTTCTCTAAATTAGCAACACACTGTAAACATAATCAAAGAAATAAACGCAGACGAGGCAAAGAGCACGATCCTTCTAACTGTAAACAGGAATTTGCTATTTCACCTCTTTTTTTCTTTTTCCTAAAGGTGGGAAGATTTAACTTTTTTTTTTTTCCTCTGCCACATTTCAGTTAGGCACCAAAATAAGAAATCTATGAAAAAAATATTTGGTGCAAATTAGGTTAACAGCGACATGTCCACCACAAGATGACTAGGGCACCAAACACAACATTTCATAAGCTAACATGCTCCAGTTGCTGTCCACAGAAATAGCTAAAGACCCCCTAACATGTGTCTACTTGTTCAAGAGGTATATATACAATCCTTGTGAAATCCAGGATTGACAGGCCAGACTAACCACACACTAGTTCCTTCATGTTCGATACTAAATCTTCTGTAGCACAGGGCCTTCTAGCTCTGGGAATACCAGCTCCCATGCATTGGACCAATATGGCTGTTAGGATCCTCTCCTACCACTAGATATTGTACCACCAATTCCTCCTTTTCGCTAATGTGCTTGCAGACTTTTCCTCTAAATCAAATGGCTCAGAAGGCAAAATTTTGCTGCAAGGGCTTATGGCCATATGACCTGGTAAGGAAAATGGTGCACTGCATTGGTTCTTTCAGCTGTCAGAGCCAAGTTGTGTTTCAATGTCCACTCTGCAGATCGGGCACTTCTTGCTGGTTGCTAGCCACTGATCCACACACACTTGGTGAAATAGATGCATACAAGGTAAACGCCTGCAAAAGAGAATCACATGCCTGTTACAGTTGGGGCAGTGATGTGCGTGAGGGGTGTGGAAAAGGGACAAACACAACCACATATAGGATACAGCAAGGGAGAGAACCAAGCATCCTGCATTTAGTATGTTTATAGATTCATGGATTTCAAGGCCTCGTGGGGCTGTTATGACCATCTAGCCTGACCTCCTGCATAATGCAAGACAAAGATGCTCACCCAGTAATTGCTGATCAAGCCCACATCTTCTGTTTAAACTATGGCAACTCTTTTAGAAAGCTATCCCAGCTTGATTTAAAGAGGGATGGGAAAACCCAGCACTTCTCTAGGCAAGTTGTTCCAATGGTTAACAACCCTCACTGGTAACATTTCCGGCCTCTCTAGTTGTTGCAGTTCAGTATCGTTTAAGTGTGGCCATGCTGAGCGGACTGGATGGCACTTGCACACACAGCCCTAGCAAAAACAGTCACCGGTTTCACCCAGCACCTTATTGCCAAGATTTTCAAAGTGTCCCACACACACTCATTCATTTTATAGATAAGGAAATTGGGGTTTAAAAAAAAATGAAGGGCCAGTGCCTTTAACCCTTGTGCATGTGCCCTTGCATGACCCTGGTGTATGGAGGATGGCAGGGATTGTTTCCTCCATGGGACCACTGAAGGTGCACAGTGCACCAGAAGAAGTACGTGGTGGGGGCAGGGAGAAGGTAGCCATGGCTCTCCAGGGCTCATCTGCAGAAGCAGGCTACCCCTTTCTTGAGTCACAACCCCTTCCTCCTGCATTCGGTGCAGCCCTGTCCCGCTTCCCAGCAAAGGGCTCTGCCTAAATGCTGCCCGTGATTGGACCAAATTTTCAGCAGGATAGATCGGCACAGCCCTTACTCAGCTGGTGCAAGCCAGGAGTAATTCTGCTGATGTTAGGGTTCCGGCACCACGTACGTAGCATTGTTGGGAGAACAGAAGCAGGCCCTGAATCTTCAGTCTCGTCACTTTATGTCTGTGGCATTGGCTCCTACTCCCACTTAATTCAATGCTGCAGTAAAGTTTTGCTAGGACACAAGACAGGACCTTAGTGATAAGCACAGCCAAAGCACAGTAACTCCTCACTTAATGCTGTAGTTATGTTCCCGAAAAATGTGACTTTAAGTGAAACAATGCTAAGCAAATCCAATTTCCCCATAAGAATTAATGTAAATGAGGGGGTTAGGTTCCAGCGAAATTTTTTTCACCAGACAAAAGACTACACACACACACACACACACACACACACACACACACACACACACACACACACACACACACACAGAGTATAAGTTTTAAACAACTAATTTAATACTGGTACACAGCGATGATGTTGTGACGCTTGGTTGAGGTGGAGGAGTCAGAGGGTGGGATATTTCCCAGGGAATGCCTTGCTGCTAAATGATGAACTAGCATTTGGCTGAGCCTGGTTGTTAATGTAGTCTCACTCTACCAGGCAGCAGGCATGGAGGGAGGGGAGACAGCATGGCAGACAGAGACAGAGACACACATCTTGACTTCCCTCCTGCCCCCGTACAACAAGCAGGAGTCTCTGGGAGCAGCTCCAAGGCAGAGGGCGGGAGCAGCACATGGCAGTGGGGGAGGGACAGCTCAATGGCGGCAATGGCTAGCCTGCTGGGCAGCTGCAGCACAGGGAACTTAGAGGAACAGGGACCTGATAAGGGGCAGTTGGTCCACCCTGGTTCCAAGCCCCCACCAGCTAGCTCCAATGGGCTGCTTTTTCTGCAAGCAGTGGACAAAGCAGGCAGCTGCCAAATGACATTAGAAGGGAGCATTGCGCAACTTTAAACGAGCATGTTCCCTAATGGATCAGCAACGTAACAACAAAAAAACATTAACCAGAATGAATTTAAGTGAGGAGTTACTGTATCTTATTGCACGTTGGTTACTTTAGGGTACAATGGAAGGTCGCAGCCATTCCATGCTGTCTGCGTCATCGTTGTTTTGCCATTCTGGCTCACGGCAGCAGGAGCTTTCTGCCAAGAAACCCAAAATTTCCTAAGTGGCTGTGACCCAGCTTCCAATTTTGGGGGCTCATTTAAGGCTCAGAAAAATCTGGTTGCCATCCCCCTTTAATCTCCCAAACACACATGCACCGAGCAGCTGGATTAAAGAGGAACCTTTAAAACCCCAGATTCGAGCATCCCTGAACTTGAAATCTAGGTCTTCCTGTAGCCATTCCCCTCATAATGGGTTGAGTCCAAAATCCAGATGCAAAGACCCCAAAACTATAGAGACTTGCATGCAGATCGGAGCTGTGAGACTTGCCACTGACTTAGCTATCTAACAACCTGGCTCTTGCCACCACACAAATACTGACTGGCACTAAAATCCGCAGTGCTGTGGGCCTAAAAACACAGAGGCCCAGAAATAGGTGACCAAAAGCAGAAGTCACTGTTGAGAACTCTGCCCTAGTGCTGCAGCGTAGCTCCCTTTAGCTCCAGTTTATAAAATGGACTTTGAGAGAACCCTAAAGATGTTTAGCTTCCTACAGACACCTGCAAAGGGAGCTCACCAGAACAAGAGCATTGACAGCCGATCTTAAAAACATACTCACGTAGCGGTGAACGATTTCCAATAAAATCAAATCCAAACCAAGCAGGAAATAAATGGAAGTAAGCGGAGGGAATCTGACAGCCAGAAAATCTCTGTGGGAAAGATCATACCTCACGTCTTCTCCATCTTCAAGCATAGACAGACAGATTGTGCATTTCTCATCGGTGTCCGACTCCTCCCCATCCTCCTTCTCAGCTTTTTCTTCCTGTGGTCTTCTCTGTGACAAGGTTAAAGACATACGGTAATTACACAAGGAGAGACTATGACTCAATATTGTTCTCCAAAGCCTCTGCAGCTGGAGGAATCTGAACAGAAAGCACTTCATTGTCAACTGAAAGGACACACCAGGTCAGGGAAGCCTGCCCAGACAAAAATCCACAGTGAGATGGATGCCAGTTCCTACTCATGCTCCAACTGTCAAATTGTACCAGGAGAGGAAAGGCAGACAGAATAATGTCAGCATCCCAAAGGAGCCAGGCAGCCACTTTCTCATGACTTCTATGATTAAAGTCATAGTCAATGTCAAAATTAATGTCATGATTCATTCTTAGGTACTGAAATCTCCACAGTCTCTTGAACATTTCCAGTGAACAATAACAATCCCAGTTCAGCTCTCGGATATTCCAGCACAGTTCCCACAGATACTGCACCTGTATATCCCAGGAGGTATCTGCAAACATATACCTGCCAGTTATAGTTGTTTCCTGTAGATTTTAGAAGCATGATCCTTTGTACACAACTCAGCATTCACTGCAGTAACTTCCATACCACTAAAAATACCCTGGTACCCAGGGCCTCTGCCAGCAATTCCAGGGCCCAGGGCAGAACAGTCAATGGGTCCCCCCCACCACACAAGCTGTGTGCACACAGTCCGCCTGACATTTGGCTGGTGCTATGCCTGTGCTGTCTGGGCACGCTCTTCTGGTATGGCCAGGGCTGCCACATGCCCGCCTGGTAGGGTTGCCAACTGTCTAAATGCACAAAAGACCCTTGCCCCACTCCTGCCCGCTTCTTCTCCGAGGCCTCACCCCTGCTCATTCCATCCCCATTCCTTCTGTTGCTTGCCCTCTCCCACCCTCACTGACTTTCACCAGGCTGGGTCAGGGGATTGGGGTGTGGGGGAGGGTAAAGGGTAGGGGTCTGAGGAGGAGTTTGGGTACAGGAAGGGATGTGGGCTCTCAGAGGGAGCTTGAATGCTGGAGGGGGTGCAGGATGCGTGCTCTGGGAGGGAGTTAGGGTGTGTGGTGCAGGCTCTAAGCTGGGGTAGGGGGTTGGGGTGCAGGAAGGGGTCAAGGGGTCGGTGCTTACCTCAGGCGGCTCCTGAAAGTGACTGGTACACCCCTCTGGCCGCAGTTCCTAGGTGGGAGGTGCAGGGGGTCTCTGCCCACCGCGGCCTGCAGGCACTGCCCCCCACAGCTCCCATTGGCCACAGTTCCCAGCTAATGGGAGCTGTGGAGTTGGCACTCGGGTTAGCAGCAGCATGCAGAGACACCCTGCCCCCCCTCCAGGGGCCATAGGGCCATTCCGGCCACTTCCAGGAGTGGTGCTGTGCGAGGGCAGGCAGGAAGCCTGCCTTAACTCCACTGCACTGCAACCGGCAGCAGGGACCTCCCAGGCCCTTTCAAATTGCCCAGGCCTGGGGCAATTGCCCTCTTTGTCCCCCCTCAGCAGGCTTGCTGATGCCACAATCACTCTGGAATGGCAACGGTTATTTGTCTTGTGCTAATGTCAACAGGCCCCAGCCCCATTGTGCTTGGCACTATACAAACAGAAAAAGTGTCTTTAATGGAGCTCATAAATGAAAGTAGAATTCGGCCCATGAGCTTTTCCACATTGTTTTCCACTCACATTTTCCCTTTCCTGTGAGAGAATGATTTAAACCCAGCCCAGCAAGTAAAACAGAGTCAAAGTCTCAGGCCCCATTTTCCTTTCTCCTCCCTTGTAGATCAAAAATAAAGTGACCTCCTGGAGTTTTGATCACAAAATCTGGAGATGTCACAGTTACTGAACGGAGAATGCAGATTCTCTCATCGTTGCGTGAGTCTTTCTGGTGTGGGACTTGGACTCAAAAGGGATATTTGCCTGTGTGTGTGAAATCTGCAGGTGCTATCGCTTGTGTGCATAAATGACAAGAGTTCTCTCTCTCTCACACACACACACACACACACACACACACGTGTGAGCACTGAGACTGAGACTGCTGAGGGGGAGAAGGTTGAGGCACAACCAGCTGAGCTACCCTGGCACTTTAGCCTACAATCCCCACAACACATTATAATCAAACATGAGATGAGCCATAGGGATTCTGGATTTCAAATTCCTCCCATCTGAATTTGAGGCTTTGGTTTGGGCCTCAGTCTAACCTGAATTTGGCACGCACACACACACATACTTCAAGTTTCTTCCCATTTCCTATCCACGAGGAATCCTGGGACAAGACATGTTTCTTTAGCAGCTACACATTCCCTTAGGAAGTGAAAGTCAGACCTGCTGGGAGAGTTGCCTATAGACTCAACCCTGGCAGATTTCTCACCTTTTTGTACTTGTGTGGGAAAGTGAACCTCTCGATGGTGTTCTGCACAGCTCCCCGGTTCACGCTGCCTAATCTGTCTTCTAGCTGCAGCAGCTCCTTAAGCAGAAAATATCCACAAGGCACATGACAATCTCCCAAGACTATCCCTGCAGATTCATTCTGCTTTGTGATGAACATAGAATGTAAGGTTCTTTTCTGACCATTTATTCAGAGAAAATATAATCTCATGTTAATAATACTATGTTTCACTTTCATGAAGTCTTTTATCATAAGAACATAACAACGGCCATACGAGGTCAGACCAAAGGCCCAAGTAGCCCAGTATCTTTCAGCAATGGTCAGTGCCAAGTGCCCCAGAAGGAATTAACAGAACAGGGAATCATCAAGTGATCTGTCCCATCACCCATTCCCAGCTTCTGGAAAACAGAGGCTAGGGACAGCATCCCTGCCCATCCTGGCTAATAGCCACTGATGGACCTATCCTCCATTAATTTATCTAGTGCTTTTTTGAACCCTGTTATACTCTTGGCCTTCACAACCTCCTCTTGCAGAGTTCCTCAGGTTGACTGTGCGTTGTGTGAAAAAATACTTCCTTTTGTTTGTTTAAACCTGATGCCTATTAATTTCGTTTGGTGACCCCTAGTTCTTGTGTTATGAGAAGGAGTAAATAACACTTCCTTATTTACTGTCTCCACACCACTCATGATTTTATAAACCTCTAAACCCCGCCCCCGACTCATCTCTTTTCCAAGATGAAAAGTCCCAATTTTATTAATCTCTCCTCATATGGAAGCTGTTCCATCCCCTTTTCTGAACCTTTTCCAATTCCAATATATCTTTTTTGAGATGGGACAACCACATCTGCACGCAGTATTCAAGATGTAGGGCGTACCATGGATTTATATAGAGGTAATATGATCTTTTCTATCTCTTTCCTAATGATTCCCAACATTCTGTTAGCTTTTTGACTGCTGCTGTACATTGAGTGGATGTTTTCAGAGAACTATCTACAGTGACTCCAAGGTCTCTTTCTTGAGTGGTAACAGTTAATTTAGGCCCCATCATTTTATATGTGTAGTTGAGATTATGTTCTCCAATGTGCATCAACATTGAATTTCATCTGCCATTTTATTGCCCAGTCAGCCAATTTGATTAGATCCCTTTGTGAGAGCTCTCAGTCTGCTTTGGATTTAACTATCTTGAGTAGTTTTGTATCATCTGCAAATTTTGCCACCTCACTGTTTACCCATTTTTCCAGGTCATTTATGAATATGTTCAATATGACTGGTCCAAGTACAGACTCCTGGGGGACACCACTATTTACCTCTCTCCATTCTGAAAACTGACCATTTATTCCTACCCTTTGTTTCCTATCTTTTAATCAGGCATCAGTCCATGAGAGGACTGTATCCCATGACAATTAACAGACATGGGCCCAAACCACAGAATCCAGACCTGGGTTTCTGACACTTAAAAGTTCAGGGTGCTTGAATCAGCAGTTTTCAGTCAGCTCGGTCTCTACAAATTAGTGATTTATAAAACATTAGTTAATTCTCCATTCACACCTGTGAAGTAGGTGGAGTCTTATCTCCAGATAGGAAAAAATGAAACAGAGAAATTAAGTGACATGTTCATGGTCACACATTGAGCCAGAGCCAAAAGTAGGACCCAGGAGTCCTGGTACACAGGACACCTTACTGTAATTGCTAGACTTCATTACCACCCAGATTGATATTAAAATGATATGGTTTAAAATAATCTGGACACAAGTATTTTGCCAGATAAGTGATACTGTCTCCACATTTTTCACAGAGAAAGTACAAACTGGGCCAAAATTTCAAAACTACCTGCCTGGATGTACACCTGTAAAATCTGTGTCCCAACTGTTCTGTGCTCCACACCTGGATTTGGGTGTGAACCACTAAGAATCTGATCCAAAAGCCCCTGGATGGGATTCTTTCCATTGACTTCAATGAGCTTTGAATAAGACCCTAACTACATCATAATAATAAACAGACATACACCTATCTCCTACAACTGGAAGGGACGCTGAAGGGTCATTGAGTCCAGCCCCCTGCCTTCACTAACAGGACCAGGCACTGATTTTGCCCCAGATCCCCTCAAGTGGCCCCCTCAAGGATTGAACTCACAATGCTGGGTTTGGTAGGCCAATGCTCAGCCCATGAGCTCTCCCTCCCTCATCTATTCAGTGTTCCTGGACCTATTTCATATATTCCAGTTTGGAATGGCTGTTCTATAGCAAACAGTTTTAAAAATGTATGACAGGACATATGTAGGTTCCAAGGGAAGCAAAAAGGGTTAAACAATTATGTAAACCAGAAGGTACCTACTTCATAACTTTCCCTTACGGCAGACGTGTGCCTGTTTGGATTCAGTCCCTGAAGAGCAAGTAACTGAAGCTGAGGATAAGGGTAGTTTCTGATTTCATGGACAACCTGGGTGGGAGGGGGAAGACAATTACCTGTATTAGCACATAAAGCCCTGACTTCAAATCAAATCTTTTTAAAGTGCAAAACTTCAGAGCAGACTGACAACTAGTTTGAGGCCCAAAATGAAGATTTCTTTTAAAACAAAGAAATCATAGAGATTTATTAATTACAACGACTCTCAGGAAAAATACAATTGTGATTTTTTCTAAGTTTGTGTACAGTATTGCCAACCCTAGGCATTCAAAAATCATGAGATCAGCTTAAAAATAATCAGCAATAAATTTCGGGATCTGTTTATTTGTCCTCTGGTTTTTAGCCATTTACACAGCATTCGAGTCACACTGTCAAGCTTTTCTTTGAAACCAGCAGAACTAGAAACTTACTTTAAAGAAAAAAAATGACCGCTTGGAGTCTCACATAGTCACATGATTCCAGGAGCTGGGGGCTTTAAGGAAAAAAAACAGACAACCCCCCACCAAATATCACAAGACTCAATAAAATTGCTACGGTTGGAAACACTGTGGGTCAACATCCAAAACACATCCTGCTAGCAGGAGAGTATCACTAAGCCTATGAAAAAACACACTCCTGAGCGACATAAGTTACACAGCTAGAAGCACTGGTGCGGATGACACTATATTGGTGGGAGACGCTCTGCTGTCAACATAGCTACCGCCACGCATTGGGGATGGTGTAATGATGCTGATGGGAGAGCTATCTCCCATCGGCATGGGGCAGCCACACGGGAGACCTTACAGAGCACAGCTGCAGCAGTACAGCTGTGTCACAGTGAAGTCTCTAGTGTAGACATGGCCAAAGTGAAACTGATCATCATCATCTGTGTCGAGTGAAGAGCAGAAAGTTAACAAACAGCCTAAAGGTTGTAGAGGATAATAGATTCCCAATCCCCATTAAAATCTCATCTTGAAACAATCACACGCAAACCAGATAGTGGGGACTTCTCTTAAAGAATCACAAATCAGGAGAGGGGCCCCAAAACAGCATTTGTTTTTAAGAGGATGCTTTTTGGGGGGAGGATCTGACTGATGATTTTTGAACTCATACAATTAATGCCATAAATGGTGAAAAGTGAATACACCTTTACCCCAATATAACGAGACCCGATATAACACGAATTCGGATATAACGCGGTAAAGCAGAGCTCCGGGGGTGCGGGGAGGCACGCTCTGGCAGATCAAAGCAAGTTCAATATAATGTGGTTTCACCTATAACAAGGTAAGATTTTTTGGCTCCTGAGGACAGTGTTATATCGAGGTAAAGGTAAAAGCAGCAAAGAATCCTGTGGCACCTTATAGACTAACAGACGTTTTAGAGCATGAGCTTTCGTGGGTGAATACCCACTTCCTCAGATGCATCTGAGGAAGTGGGTATTCACCCACGAAAGCTCATGCTCTAAAACGTCTGTTAGTCTATAAGGTGCCACAGGATTCTTTGCTGCTTTTACAGATCCAGACTAACACGGCTACCCTCTGATACTCGAGGTAAAGGTGTAATTTATTTAGTTTTAACATACTGCAGGAGTTTCATTGGTAACACCTCATCAGAAAAATACCTGGGTGATCTTCATGCTGTTGGTCTCCTTTAAAATGTGAATAGGAATAGGCTTCAAAGATTTGTGTCAAGGATCCTTTTGAGTGGAAGGAGATACAGCGGGAATAATTCTCAGAGACGCAGAGACTTTAAGGTCAGAAGGGACCATCATGATCATCTAGATCAGGGGTCGGCAACCTTTCAGAAGTAGGGTGCCAAATCTTCATTTATTCACCATAATTTAAGGTTTCATGTGCTGGGAATACATTTTAACGTTTTTAGAAGGTCTCTTTCTATAAGTCTATAATATATAACTAAACTATTGTTGTATGTAAAGCAAATAAGGCTTTTACAATGTTTAAGAAGCTTCATTTAAAATTAAATTAAAATGCAGAGCCCCCTGGACTGATGACCAGGACCCAGGCAGTGTGAGTGCCACTGAAAATCAGCTCTTATGCCGCCTTCGGCACCCGTGCCATAGGTTGCCTACCCCTGGTCTAGATTCTAGTCTGACCTCTTAAAGTCCCTTTACACCACTCTGCACTACAAAGGGATTAAATTACATTTAAATACACTTCAAGGCTGCTTTACATTGCCAGAATGGTGTAAATAGTGCTTAGTCTAAATAAGCATCAGAACCAATTACTCAAATTCTGCTCTCAGCTAAACCAGTATGAGTCTGGAGTAATTCCATTGACTTCAT
Source organism: Gopherus evgoodei (assembly GCF_007399415.2). Taxonomy (NCBI): domain Eukaryota; kingdom Metazoa; phylum Chordata; order Testudines; family Testudinidae; genus Gopherus; species Gopherus evgoodei. The sequence continues at coordinate 123,968,321 of NC_044327.1, forward strand.
TGATTTACTCCATTGATTTACAGTGGGTTATCTGGGAGTGGAATTTACCCTAATATCTACAGTGGTACAGTGTTCCATATCTTTTCCATTCTGTCTAGATTTTGTGGGCCAGCTAGTGTAAAATTGGTGTAGCTCCACTGAAGGTAATAGAACTAATCCGATTTACTTTTCCTGCCCAATGAGTACAATGACACACCCTTATCCTCTCAGGCAGACTCCCTCCCACAGCCAGAGATAAGTGGGACTCTTAGAAGACAGGTGATGGAAAGATAACAGCCTTTATTTTGACTGCTTTCTGGCAGATAATGCATAAAACATTTCCAGGCAGAAGTGTTTCACTTACCATCTGCGTTGAAGATGTGTTTCTGGGGAAATGGTGCATTCTAGACGTAGCTAAATAATGTTGATAGTGCTGAGGAACTGGCCTGACCTGGAACTGGGCATGTGTCAGTCCAGCATCAACACTAAGATCCCTGTAAGAATGAGACCAAAAATACATATATAAAGAAAAAATAAATCCAATCTTTCTTTTACAGGCCTCACTTTATTTCTAAGCCCCTATACGCTGCCAGTTACAATTTATAGTATGCTCTCACACACCGTGCACGCAGTTCATTGGGTCCCATTCTCAGCTACAACAGTGCAAATCCAGAGCGATGCCACTGACATCGGTAGTTACTCCAGATTTACAGCACAAACTAGGTCCGATTCTCCTTGGTCTTGCTCTTTGTGCAAGTCACTTACACCTTGACAAGGTGTGTGTGAAGTGGTGGTAAGAGTTGTGATTTGCATATGTGCAAGGCAGTAGAGAAATAGCCCCACTGGCTTCATAGGTGGATGAATAAAAATTTAATAGCCTTATTAGTCCTCCAGGATATGACGGGTAAGGCAATGTGAATCAACTGGTTCAGAATAGGTCAGATTTTGTTTTCGGTCACGCCAGTGTAAATCTGGAGTAATTCTACTGGCTATAGAATCTGCCCAATCTACTTTATTTTTTTATTAATACTAATCATACGTCGCTTATATACTTTACAAACATAGGAGATGCCTCATCCGCCTCTAAAACGCAATCACTTCTAATGTGAAACAAAGCATCCATTTAACAGAGTACAGCAACAGTGGCACAGCGAGAGAAGAACTGAAACTACAAGGAGAATTTTAGGTAGGCAGAATAATACCAATCACCCAAATTGGAATTAAGCCAGAACACAGCTAGGACTTGGTCAGATATGACTGTGGGAACAAGAGCTGGAATTCGCATAATATTCAAAACTGGCCCAGCCCATAGAATAGAACCCCCTAACAGATCACAGGGGAAATAGTCCAATGCTGACTCGGAGTCCCACCTACAATGCTTTCTGCAGCACTTGTGTAGTCACTGGAGATTTATCATCCCAGGGATAAGCTCATCTATGATTGCTTGGCTTATGAGAGCACAGTGGTTCACAGCACAAAGTGAGAAGGTACATACCTTACCCTAATCAGTCAGGTGCTCAAAGCCTCTGAACTGCAAAATTATTATTAAAAGAAAACAAAGACAAGGAAGCAATATATAGGAGGGGGAAAGGAATACATCTGAGGGGAATGGGGCAGAAAGTGGGCTGGAGTCATAAGGAGAGAAGTTCATCAAAATTAAAACCAGAAAAGACCATTAGACCATCTAGTCTGTTCATAGATTAGATGATCATCTAGTCAGACCTCCTGTGTGACACAGGCCAAAAAATTTAACCCAGCTACTCCTGTGTTGAGCCTAACTACTTGTGTTTGGCTAAAGCATCTCTTCCAGAAAGGCCTCTAATCTTGATCTGGAGACATCTAGAGATGGAGAATCCACCACTGTTGTAATCTCAGAAAAAAGATACAGTTTGTCTCAATGCATTTCTCACGCTTTCCCTAGACAGAAATTTATGATCTCCATAAGCCCTCCAGCGGGGATCCTTCCTGTGCATGCACACACAGACACAAACCTGTGAGTTAAACCGTGCTGGCAAACCCCACCCTCTTGATTCCTGGAGTCCAAGGGCAGAGAGCTAGCATGTTATCTCCATCAGTAATTCAATTAACAGATCTCTTGGCTAGCCAGCAAGAGAAATCTTGTAGCAAACAGTGATTTGAATGTTGGTCACTTTATCAGAATTACAAAAGCAGGCATTCTAATAACCACTGTATTAGCACTTGCCAAAGTGAAGCTAATGAGAACGGAGGGATTGCCTTTTCATTCCATCCTCAAACTTCCTTTCCCTTAAGTGGAGGAAGAGAGCAACCGGCATGAGGCTCGTTATGAGCTATCAAAACATTTCTTCAAGTGACTGTGGAAGCTGCTTTCCCTCAGCAGCGGATGACAGACAGGAAGACATAGTCACTGTAGAAGTCTTTGGCAGCACTGCTGCTTGAAACATCCTGAGGGGAGGAGAGAACTCCAACGCCCATTCCTCTGGCCTATTCCTGCCCTTTGCTTGGCTGTACCATGCCTTCTGTCATGTGGAATCTCAAATGCCAAGCCTCAGACCAGAAGAAGGCCCACAGAAAGATGCAAGGTGTTGCAGGAGGAAGACTGACATATGAGGAGAGATTTAAAAGCTGCCCAGTTATACTTAGTGTGGAAAAGATAAGATTAAGAATTCAGAGAGAGAGAGAGGGAGAAGCAGTGTGATCCAGTTGTCTATTCGTGGCTCTGCTGCTAGCTATTATGATAGACCTACAGGTCTGTCGCCTCTTATGCGCATTTAACATGCGCGATTTCAGCTTTACGCGCTTGGCAAAAACAAAAAAAAAAGAGAAAAATAACAATTTAAATACTGTTTCTGTGGTGTGGGTGATTCTGCCCGCCATTCAACTCAATGCAATTTTGACTATATGTGGTTTTCGCTTTATGCACTAGCCACGGAATGGAACCCCCGCGTAAGATGAGACAGACCTGTACATAATAGTGGCATAGGTATGCATGATGCTATACAGAGAGAGTAACGACTCTTTGCTTTCAAGGACCTTATTATAATCTAGGGGCCCATTCCTACAATGACATCTGCCCCAGAAGACCCCTGCATCAATGCCTAGCTCTACTGTAGCCATTGAAAGTGGGGGTTGGTGCAGGAGGCTGTTTGCCTGGATGTCTTTGCAGGATCAGGGTCTAAGAAGAGACCATTAAGCCTCTCCAGTCTGTGCATCTTGGGTTTTCCTACCTCCCTGTGGCTGTGGGCCCAACTGGCTAGGGGGCCTAGAAGTGTCGATGAGAACATCCGCTTTCATTTCTTTTAAAAACTCAGATTAATATTTTCAAATTTGGATGGCCAAAGTTAAGCACCCAAATCCAGACTTCGGCATCTACCTAAAAGTGGCCAGATTTTCAAAGAGGCTGAGCACCCACAGCTCCATTTAGGATGAGAGAAAGTTGGGTTATTTACGTTTCTGCAAACCAAATCACTATTATACAGGTGTCTAAATGTGCATTTTAGGTGCCTGCCATCAGCCACCGATTTCTAATTCTTTTCCTTGAACAGAGTGCTTTGAAATGCACACCACTGGGTACTGATTGCTAGGGCTGAGAGGGCCAAGCAGCAGGGCTTTGCTCCTTCAGCAGGAAGCTGAGAAAGCCAGCAGAGGCTCCATCTACATTATGAGCTCGCAGTGTGATTTCCTTGTTCGTGTACACGCACTTGCACTAGTGCTCATCGAGTTAGTGTGAATATAAATAGCAAGGTAGCCACAGTAGCAGCAGCAGCAGAGGGGCCTCACAGCTGAGCCACACAGAGTACATACCCACTGCTTTCAAGTAGGTTTGTACTCGGCACAGCTCAGCCAAGCCTCCATTACCAGTGCTACCATAGCTACCTTGCTATTTATACTCACACTAACTCAAGGAGTGCTAGCCCAAGTCTGCAGACACCAGCAGGAAAATCACACCCCTCGCTTGTAGCACAGAACCTGGGCTCAGCATGTGTGATGCATGGCCAGACAGGGTTAAACATGATGCAGGATGAATGACTCAAATTCAACCCTTAAAGACATATGGGGAGATAATGTTGGTGTTTTTGTGTATTTACATAGATATGGGTACAGGTTTCAGAGTGGTAGCCGTGTTCGTCTGTATCAGCAAAAACAATGAGGAGTTCTTGTGGACCCTTAGAGACTAACAAATGTATTTGGGCATAAGCTGTCGTGGGCTAGAACCTACTTCATCAGATGCATGAAGTGAAAAATACAGGAGCAGGTACAAATACATGAAAGCTTATGCCCAAATAAATGTGTTAGTCTCTAAGGTGCCACAAGGACTCCTCTTTATATACGGGTAGTGGTTAACAATGTAATCAACAGTCCCTGCATATGCTGTATTCTGTTAATTCAGAGCTAAAAGAACATCCTAGCATTTAAATGAACTGTAAACGTGGGATATCTCTGTATTCATCTTTCTTTGAAGTGTATAGCAAATCACCTGTGAATGGTGGAAAAACAGGCAATTGCCTTATGTTAATCTGTGTGAATAATTAACAACAATGCTTAAAAAATGAGAGCCTATTGTTCCCCAAGGGACTCTAACATGTTAAAGAAGCAAACTTTTTTATCTCAGATCTGCTTGATGCTCAATGCAGGGGAAGTTTAAGCCACAAGATTAAGATCCCAGTGCTAACTGGACCACCCTGAATATGATATTGGACATTGGACTATAATCTGTGGACTAAAATCTAAAAGAACTCTTTGCAAGTATACAGTTTACCATAGCTGCTATGAATCTGAACCTCAAGTACTGAACTCATTTGTATTTATATTGATCTTTTAACCATACTCTCTCTCTTTCTATTTTAATACATTTTAGTTTAGTTATTAAGAATTGGCTGGAAGCATGTGTTTGGGTAAGAACTAGAATATTCATTAACCTGCTTGGTAATGTGTCTGATCCTTTGGAATTGGTAGAATTTCGTATATGACGAAATAAGATTTTCATTAATCTTCATCATATCTGACTTGGGTAACTAGGTGAAGGCCTAAGGCTGGGTTACTTTAAAGGAACTATGTTTTGGACTTCTGAATAACCTTTAAGATATAACAGAAGCTGTTTAGTGCTGGCTTGGTAAATCTAAGTATTGGAATATCCACCAGCTTTGGGGATTGTCTGCCCCATTCTTTGCAGCTCACCCTAGTTGAGTGACCTCAGCTGGCTCCCCCCAGGACCCGAGTCATAGCATGCATCCCAAAGAATCGTCTTACTAACCTTCCCTGAGCCCTTAGACCCACATAGTGCATGTGTTGTGATCATGCTGGAGAGGACTGAGTTACATGGAGAACAGTAAACAAATTGTTTCATGACAGGCCCACCCCAAAAGTGTTAAATCGCTTCTCCCCTCCCACTACACCAATTATAATGTAAATTACTCTAGTGCCTAGAGGCCCCAAATGAGATCATGGCCCCACTCTGCTAGGAGCTGAACAAACACACACCGAGAAACAATTCCTGCCCCAAAGATCTCACAGTCAAAATAGATAAAACACGGCAAAAGAAACAGAGGCCCACTAAGGTGAAGTTAATTGTTTAAGGTTATACAGCATACGACTGGAAAAGCCAGATAGATGAGTATCCTATTCATATGACAAGGCATCCTCAAGTGCATGTCACGTGTCTGCACAATTACACAATGTACAGACGCAACTGCAGCACTATAATTGCATCACCAAATTAATCACACAATTGTACACCTAACTTCAAAAAAATCACACCCACTACATGATGTTGCTTCAGAGGCTGGAGGATCCCAACTAACAGACCATATTGGATGTTTTCTGAGCATTTTGAAATGAATAAATATGACAAGCCAGCTGGGGAAAGCAAAAACAACAGCCATCAACATAGCACAAGCCAGCACCCGCACAGCATTCTGATGCATGGACATCATAGGTTCACTTGTTGCAATGCCTGTAGGACTCATCTCACTTGGAAATAATACCTGAAGGATTAGAGCCAGGATAACAGGTTAGAGTGGACTCACTAACTGCCTATTCAGAAGACAATTTGTGGGACAAAGAGAGTGTTTTATGTTTTAGTAAAGGTGTGACTATTGGAGATACCTGATCACTTTCAGCAATTCTACCCATCCTCTTTTCATGTAAAAATACACTCCCCTTGCCTTCAAGTGAATGCAGTCTCCACTGATGTATTAATACGTTACAGGAATGGTTTTACATCTGTCACTGGATAGACTAGTTAGTACAAGCACCCTGAGGGGAGATGAGTCACCCAAAGGTATATATACACATATACTATATGATTTCCTGACAGCCACTCCTTCAGTTTTATAAGATTATTGAACAACCAAGGCAAAAATAGGAAGTTAAGTGGTGCTTTATAATGAGCATAATTAACATCACACACACACACACACACACACACACACACACACACACACACACACAGAGCACTATTCCATCTAGAGAGAACCTAAAGCACTTGTCAGCGCATAGAAACTGGGTCAAATTCTGATCTTGTTGGTTTCAATAATGGGAATGCTCGAGAAAAAGAGACAGAAGAATCAGGCCATATTTATACTGAACTTATAGACTCATAGACTCCAGGACTGGAAGGGACCTCGAGAGGTCATCGAGTCCAGTCCCCTGCCCTCATGGCAGGACCAAATATTGTCTAGACCATCCCTAATAGACATTTATCTAACCTACTCTTAAATATCTCCAGAGATGGAGATTCCACAACTTCCCTAGGCAATCTATTCCAGTGTTTAACTACCCTGACAGTTAGGAACTTTTTCCTAATGTCCAACCTAAATCTCCCTTGCTGCAGTTTAAGCCCATTGCTTCTTGTTCTATCATTGGAGGCTAAGGTGAACAAGTTTTCTCCCTCCTCCTGATGACACCCTTTTAGATACCTGAAAACTGGAACTTCAAAGGTTCCAAAGTCACAAATTAGGAAATGCCAGAGTTCAGGTTGTCTATGCAATCTTAATTCATCCCCCTTGTGCATATGCATTATGTTCCAGTCTTTAATTACATGACCACATGCTATTTTTCCTACAGCAACCCCACCACATTCAGTCTGCAGACTGGACTGTGCTATTCAATAATTTGTTTTTCCCTCATCGTTCAATGTAGACATACGTCTTTTTCACTGCACACTATTCAAACCGTGTCCTGACAATGGAATGATTAATTTCCCGGTGGGCTTTTCTGTCATTCTCATCGCTACAGTAACCGAGCACTTCACAAGTATTAATTTATTTCTTTATTTTCAGAACACCCTCGGGAGATGAGGGGTGCTATTATCCCCATTTTACAGATGGGGAACTGAGGCACAGAGAGATTAAAGTCAAAATTATCTACTAGTTTTGGGTGCCCAATTTGAGACATCTAGAACCTGATGTTTCAGAGTACTTAGCATTACACAGCTCTGTATCTGTTCCAAGCACAGCTCTCCTTGACTTCAGTTCTAGCTGTGAGTATTCAGCACTTCCACAAATCAGACCTCAGGCTCTCAAATTAGGAACCCAGAAAATGAGGAACACACAATTTCTGTGAAAGGTTTGGTTTAAAGGAATTGCCTCCCACTGCACAATAACATGGTGACAAAGGCAAGGATACAATCCAGCTCTCCTGGGCAGCATTTAACTGCCTTAACCAAGAGATCCTCCTTCCTCTTCCTGCAGTCCCTGCCTCATCCACTACACACCTTCCAAGGCCGTAACAGATGGAATGCACCTGGTCTCGTCTGATTTCAGAAGCTAAACTAACCCTGGGCCTGGCTAGTATTTGGATGAGAGACCACCTGGGAATCCCAGGTGGTATAGGCAGCTTTTCTTCTATTTCTGGTTGCTGATCCAATCAATGTCTGGGCAGAGTTCCTCTGGGCAGCATCCACTGACTCCCTGGATGCTTTTGAGGAGCAGTGGGTACTGTCTGGGGCTCTCTGCTCTCTGGATGCTGGAGTTTTGTCCTATGACCTGCAAGCCCACTCCTGTTTTTTTCATTTGCTCTCCCCTGCATTTACTTGTGGCCTGGGACCACTGGCCCCTCCCGCTCAGGTGAGGGGTGGCCTTTAGTCGTGGGCAAGCAATCTCCCAGGTGCACAATAGATATACACCTTCCATCTACTGCAACCAAAGTAACAGGGGTTCTACAGACAACAGCCTCCTTCCCTACATAGCCCTGATTTATCCCCAGAGCATCACCCTCCTGTGCACTGAATGAGGCAGGAGTCCTGCTGAATAAATAGTTTGTGATCATATAACTAAAGACTGTCTCATAATGCTTCTGCGCAAGGTGATACAATGAAGATGTGCAATCTTAATTCTGGCATTTCCCAACTTTTGGGTGCCTGACTTTGCAACTTTCATAATGAGCCGCTGACATAGTTTTGTGTGTAATTTCCTTATTTCTTCAAAAAAAGAAACAAACAAAAACTACAGACATTCCATTATGTGCATAATATTGACATCCACACTCATTGAACTGCAGTCACTTCTGCAATGGAACGTGGCAGCTGTTTAACAGCATATGGCAACTTTAAACCACCATTTAGGAGCAGAAGTGAAGAATTTCTGGGCTAGATTCTCTAGTTCAATGTGTCCTTCCCTCTCCATAGGCCCTCCAGTGCAGACCATGAAGAGAGGAATCCCAGTGGCCAGGACCCAATGCAGAAGGAAACTAGAGACAACTAGGACCGTCGAGAGCAGCCTCCAGTCTGCTCTAGTTTGACTAGAGGCTAAGGCAGAGAATCAGGGTGTTGTAACTGGCTCCATGACAGTCTGCTGCATCCAGCATATACTGTATGCCGCAGAAAATCTGACCCACTAGATGTAACTAAAACTGCAGGAGGCACATAGATAGGGAAATGTAATTACCGGACTGGGGCCTGTTTGGGCCTCTGGTGTTAACGCCCCTACTTGCTATACAAGTGCAAAGTTTTATCGTATTGTGAAAAGCGCCATGGGAACATTATTATTAATTTATTATAGTGAGTCAAAGTATAAACATTTTCCCATAATACCCAGGGGCCATGATCTTTAATGACCACGGTTGCTTATGGCTTTGGTATTATGCCTCATCCAAAACACCAGGGGAAATGAAAAACTTACCAGTCTGTGCCTTCAGCTAGATACCTGGGCTGGGGCCCCATGGGTTGAGGAGTTTGCAGTTGGTGGCCGAAGTCAAAGCCTGGGTGTAACCGATGAGGTTGAACAGACATGCGCTCCTGAGTCCGCCTGCAGGGGTGAGGAGAAGAGCAAGTGTGTTTAAAGATGAGAAGGACATGGCCAAATGCTGTCAGAGGGGAAAGATATGGGCAGATTGCTAGGTAAAACATTGTGCACCTACAGCTCCCTCACCAAACACATCTTCCTTCCTTCCTTCAAAACAGAGGGGGGAAAGTTATTGCTCTTCTGTGGAATTTTATTTTTATATCACACCCTAAGCACATAATAGTAAATAAGGCAAGAAAACAGCAGCAATAGAAATGGTCACACTTTTAAGGGGTGACAGACAAGATATGCCAGGGATGAGAGGGAGGGGAGGCAGAGGCAGAGCGGAGACCACATGGAAGGTCAGTGGCAGAGCCAGGAGCAAAATCCAGGTCACCTCAGTCCCTTTCTAGCACTTTATCCAAACTTACTCTGTTGACAAGCAAAAACAAAAGTATGTTATTTTTGAGCATCAGCACCACAAACGCCTCAAAGTTGTAAGTCAAAAGATATACTTACTGGCTATGGGTAAGGCAACTGTAATACAGAATCTGTAAACCTAATTCAGCACCTCGTTATACCCTCTGTCTCCATCCTTGTCTCCACATTCACCTTACTAACCTGTTGTTATGAATGGGGTTCCACTGGAGTCTCCACAGATGGTAACTAGGAGAAGAATTTGGCCCTGCCCCTGGAATTTAGTCAACAGGTAGTAGCAGCTGAGTGTGGCAGTTGGACCAACCAACCCACCATCTGTGCAGTCTCCTTCATACAGCCAATGAAACTGTGGCAAGCAAATTAGCTGTAAATAGGGTTGCCAACTTTGGTTGGAGGTATTGCTGGAGGTTTCATCAGATGACACAATCTTTAATTAAAGATTAATCTCTAATTCCAAGAGAGGCCAGGAAAATCCTGGAGGGTTGGCAGCCCTAAGTAAAGCTGGAGGTGATTGGTTGAGTTATCTCTGATATCACAGTGGTCTAGGATTCCAGGCAATGCATAGATACATGCCTTGTTGTAGCTGTACATCCCAGGGGTGGAGTTTGTAAAGTCAAAATGGCTGAACACTTAAAAATTGGACGGTAACAGACTGTGAATTCCAGTGACGATTCAACCTGGTGTCAGTCTAAACAAAAGAGAGCTCTCAACCATGCTTGCAGCTGTATCCTTCACTTCACATTGACTCTGGTGTTCTAGGCTTCGGAACAACAATCCTGGAATTTCATTATATTGCTTCTCTTGCTGATATGTCAGAATAGCCCCCAGCTAGCTCTCCTTTAGTTGTTTTGTCTTTGCGGGGCTAAGAGAAGAAGGAGGTAGCACAAGCTGTGTCTAAGGGCTGCTCTACTCACAGCTCTTGACTACTTTAACTGCATCCGCACTGTGAAGCTGCTCTGCTTTAACAATATCCGTTTCTAAACTGACATAGTTAGAGAGAGACAAAATCTGTGTGTAAACAAGACCTGAAGTACACAGATGAGGATCTGAACATACAAAGGGTCACACCTGTGTGCTCAGTTGTTATGCAGTCAAACTCCCAGTGATGTTGATGAGGGGAGTGAGGTACAACTACATTGCATACACTGATACTGATGGCAGTTTGCCTAAGCAAAGATGGAGTAAATCTAAGTAAAGAACTCTGGATATGGCCCAAATGGAGTTAATCTGCTGAGTAAAGAGGTTCCATTTTTCACAGAGTCACAATAGAACCCACACGCTGCAAGACATAAACCAGATTCTCCTTATTAAGGATTGCAAAGAAACTTTCCCTGTAAACAGGCTATTCCACAGCTGCCAGCAACAGAGATTCTTGCAGCTTCCTCTGGAACTAGCTGTTTCCCTGAACAGGATGCTGGACTGGATGAGCATTTCTTGACCTTTTCCATAATGGGACCCCCTGAGCACTCCCTCCCATATAGCTAGCATCACCCGTGTAACATTGTGAGAAAGGCATAGAGGTTGTGAACCTATTACCTGATTTGTGAATCCCCCAGGAGCCCATGACCACAAAGTCCACAACCCATTGACTAAATGTGCCACTGATCTGATCGTCTGAGGACATTTGGATGTAGAACTGCACTATATGGTTTCAGAAGAGTGCAGTGTACGACTAAGTAATAAACATATCATCATTACCCTAGCCACAAATATATTTGCTACTAATCATTAAACCCACTTAAAGAACTGACCCATGCAAAACAAAACAAACACAAGAAGATTATAAGAAAACACCTTTAACAAGGAAAACACATGGAAAGCAGGAACCTTCACTTTGCAGCAATCTTTCCAAACACAGCATTAGTGCAAAGTTTCATGCTTTAATTCTTGATCCATTAGTATAACCCACAAATGGTTTCCATATGTTTTCAAATAGGTCTCCCCATCCTATATTTTATACAAACCACTCTCTCAAGAAATGCAGGCAGAGTAAGGCCTGACATCAGTTTCCATCTCTGTTGAGTTAAAATTATTCTCTTTGCAGCCATCTGTCCAGTGTGAAGCCAAGCTGCCTTCCTTGACAAAAATGTTCTTCAAATCAGAAGCATCATTTACCCTGCATTCAGCTGGATTACAGCATCAAGGCTGCATCCAGAATGATGATCCTCTGCCTTCCCATAATATGCACATATAAGTGAAAAATATATGTGATAAAGTCTCCTATATTGTTGTGAAATCCTATAGCAAACATTTATATATCTCATACAAACTCCCCATTTTCTCTGTTGCCCAGTATAGATTATGTACAGTTTTAAAACTGTCATCCTGATTCTCCTGCCATTTACATCAGTACTTCCAATAACTTCAGGTGAGTTACGCTAGCGTGAGAGATTCTGTCTTAGTACTTTTAAATGCATGTCCCCAACGAGTCTTATAATTAAGAAGCCAAACGTTTTCCCCATTACCTTTGTGTAACTTTCACCTATTCTGATCTCCCATGTGCTTTTAGGACTCACCACTAATCGTACACATATATGTATATATTTTATATTCTTAATGAGTTTCCTTCATGCATCTGAGTTTTCTGAGCTTTATGGGCACATCAGTCAGGTGTTTTCTGTAAGGAATCACTCAATGATTTTTTCATACACAGTCACAACTGTGAACTCCACTCTTACTGGAACAGCTTACATTTCCCATTCTATCTGGGTCAGAGATGGGCAAACTACGGTCCGCGGGACCCTCCTGCCCGGCCCCTGAGCTCCTGGCCCAGGAGGCTAGCCCCCAGCCTCTTCCCTGCTGCTCCCCCTCCTCCACAGCCTCAGCTAGCTCTGCCGCCAGCAAAAGGCGCTGGGCGATGGGGCTGTGAGCTCCTGGGGCAGAGCTGCTGCACAGCCCAGCCTGACCCGGTGCTCTGTGCTGCGCCGTGGCAACGGCGTGGCTGGCTCCAGCTGGGCAGCATAACTGTAGCGCCACCACCCACTGGTGCTCCAAGCAGCGCAGTAAGGAGACAGGGTGGGGGGTTGGGTAGAGGGCAGGAGAGTTTGTGGGGGGTGGTCAGGCGGCGGGGATGTGGATAGGGGTCGGGGCAGAGTGCGGGGAACAGGAGGATTGAATGGGGACAGGGGCCCCAGGGGGGCAGTCAGGAAGGAGAAGGGGTTGGATGGGGCGGCAGGGGGCAGGGGTTCTGGGGACGGTCAGGAGAGAGGGAGCAGGGGGGTGGATGGGACAGTGGTCCCAAGGGGGGCCATCAGGGAATGGGAGGGTTGGTTGGGGCAGGAGTCCAGGGGGGCTTATAGGGGGTGGGGGACGGTCCATGACACCCTCCCCTACCCAGCCCTCCATACAATTTCCAAAACCCGATGCGGCCCTCAGGCTGAAAAGTTTGCCCGCCCCTATCTAGGTGTTTGTACTGTGGATCCCCATGCAATTGCATAGGTGCAACAGAAGTTGAAAATCTGCTCTGCAGACTCTCTTCCTCTTGAAGATACCTGACCCTAAAAGACCACAGCTTTGGTGCTGGATGAATCTATGCAACAGGCACTTAGAAACCAAATGTCATAGGAAGTGAGTGAAAGACGTGGCCTCAGGATATCATTTGTTCAGAACCACTTTTCAGACCCTAAGAGGACAGGGGCATCCCTCCATTCTAACCTCGGAAGGTCTCATGGACTTCTGTATCTGAAAATCAGGCCAGGGGTATTTATCCCCTCCAGCAGGTCAGATGTGTGTAGAATGTCCTTTGACATCAACTTTGCTTTACTGCGCTCCACGAACAGGACATGGAGCCAAACTCAGCCCTGATTTAAATGTGTGTGAGCCCCATTGACGACACTGAGTGTCAGCCCCAGCTACCCTAGGGTTGAGCTTGTATTGTCATGTCTCAAATGTAAGAAGAAACATCGCCCTTGAGAGCCATGGGCTGGCTGGGGTGGGTTAGTTCATGGCTTGCAGCTAGCTGCCCGATTTCTTGGTGGAAAGGTCACCCACCTTGGATGAGGCATGAGCCTGCGGTGCTGGGCTTCGAGGAGCTGCTGCTGGAGGAGGTATTGCTGGTGTAGCGCCTGAGGTAGGAAGGAGGGTCCTGTCACATCCTGAAACGGCAGGGCTGGCAGAGGTGGTAGGGGCTGGTGTAGTGGGCCGTTATGCTGGTGAGCTGTCGCCATGTGAGGGTTCAGCCCTGGCTGTGGCTGGACAGGGTGAGGGAGAGGGAAGTCAGCTGAGATCTGAGGTTGGGGGCCCAGATGGAAGTGCCGGCAGGAGGTAGCATGAGGGTGCTGAGACCTTTGAAAAGGAGCACCTGAAAAAGAAAAGCAAGTCTATCAGAGAGGTATGCAAATAACCACCACAAAGGCTGTGCAATAGGACTTCCTCTAGAATACCCCATCAGGAACAAAGCCTCACAGATGTCTTCCATCTCTTTGAATTAATGATCAAAGTCATCTGTATGCCCGTGGCCACATTTCCAAACAAGCCTCCACAAAAGCCAGCAGTTGCATTACCTGTGCATAAGCTGGGTAGCTGCATTAAACCGGACATGAAATCTTTAAAGCATATAAAACTTCCTGCTTTCACACATAAGCCAGCCACACACTCCCAGGAATGAGGAAGAAATGTTACATGTCCCCCAATGCCATCACTGTCCAGGATGGAAGCTTTACACTTTTTTCTGAAGCCTCTTGCATTGGCTGCTAGCTGAGACAAGATCCTGGATTATATGGGCCAGTGGGCTGATTGAGCACATAAATACCTATTTCCTTAGAACTTTTGCATTCATAACAGCTGCCATCTTGACTGGCGTACTAAGGATTGAACATGCAGGCTACACACCCACTGAAAAAATATCCGCATGTAGGAAATTAAAAGACAGCAATATCATCATACAAACTACTTATTCTTAGTGTGTATCATACTACAAGATGAGTGTTTGTAATAAACCTCAGAGGTTTATTAGAATAAATCCGGTACAGATCAAAGCCGAAAATGTGGAATCTCTTATCCAAGCCTAAGGCCATCTCTTTTGTTCGGCCCAAGTGAAACCTTATACCAACGACATCCAGCTTTAGTTTGTTTCATCTTGGGAGGCCTGGTTCTCATATAGTCTTTCGGTAACATCTGCAAGATCTTTCCTAAACTAACAATAAACCAGGTGCTACCTGCTAGAGGTCCATGTCCCTCTCATTCAGACAGACCCCACGAGTTCAATTCCCTTGCCTACCACAGACTTTGCTGTGATGTTGCACTCTGTATGATTTTATGAAAATATGCTGATGAGTGTGAATATAATGTAACTAAAATATGCTTCATGCAAAAGGTCTCTTGTAAGGTATCATTACAAAGCTTATAATCTACTGAGTGTGGTCATCCTATTTGTATAAATGTATCACTCTTGTATCTGAAACTAGAAATATAAAATATAACTCTGCGGGCCTACTGTAGTTATGCAAAGTGTGGGCCATTAATGGTGGTTGGGAATCTTGACGGCTCTCATCAACCAGGACAATTGACTGTGGATGGCTCTGTTTGCTTGCAGGCCTTCCTATGAGTTAAGCTGGAAGTAATGAAGGCTTGGGGTCTCACAGGATGTGTGATCATGTCACCTTGTACTGAAATCCATCTTAAACCTGGTGCTTTTCCATTTAGAACGAGGGGTGGGGACCCAGGGAGACAAAAGATTCCTTGTGCCAAAGCTATATCAGAGTGTGGAATAGAACAAGGGGGCTGCAATCATGAGAAATCCTCTAGCTACCACCTGAGCTGGAACAGGGGCTGTACCAGGGGAAAGGATTGTGCCCAAACTAGGAAGGCGTCCAGTCTGTGATAGAAGTCTATTGAAATATCTGAGGGTGAGGTTTTATCTGTATTCAGTTTTCTTACTGTATTAGGCATAGATTGCATGTTTTATTTTATTTTGCTTGGTAATTCACTTTGTTCTGTCTGTTATTACTTGGAACCACTTAAATCCTACTTTTTGTATTTAATAAAATCACTTTTTACGTATTAATTAACCCAGAGTATGTATTAATACCAGGGAGGGGGGAGCAAACAGGTGTGCATATCTATCAGTGTTATAGAGGAAGAACAATTTATGAGTTTATCCCAATAAGCTTTTGTCATAAACAGATAGTTAAGGGTTAATGTTCTTTTACCTGGAAAGGAGTAACCTGAAACACCTGACCAGAGGACCAATCAGGAAACAAGACTTTTTCAAATCTGGGTGGAGGGAAGTTTGTGTGTGAGTCCTTTGTTCTTTGTCTTGTGTCTATCCCTCTCGGCTATGGGAAGGATTTTTCTGTCTCCTGCTTTCTAATCTTCTGTTTCCCAGTTGTAAGTACAGAAAGGATAGTGGTTTATATGGTTTTTTTTTTTGTATTTACATGTGTGTAGTTGCTGGAGTGTTTTGAATTGTGTTCTTTTGAATAAGGCTGTTTATTTATATTTCTTTTAAGCAATTGACCCTGTATTTGTCACCTTAATACAGAGAGACCATTTTTATGTATTTTTCTTTCTTTTTACATAAAGCTTTCTTTTTAAGACCTGTTGGAGATTTTCTTTAGTGGGGAACTCCAGGGAATTGAGTCTGTAGCTCACCAGGGAATTGGTGGGAGGAAGAAGTCAGGGGGAAATCTGTGTGTGTTAGATTTACTAGCCTGACTTTGCATTCCCTCTGGGTGAAGAGGGAAGTACTTCTGTTTCCAGGACTGGAAATAGGGAGGGTGGAGTTCCTCTGTTTAGATTCACGGAGCTTGCTTCTGTATATCTCTCCAGGAACCCAGGGAGGGAACACCTGGAGGGGGGAAGGGAAATGGTTTATTCCCCTTTGTTGTGAGACTCTAGGAATTTGGGTCTTGGGGTCCCCAGGGAAGGTTTTTGGGAGGACCAGAGTGCCCCAAAACACTCTAATTTTTTGGGTGGTGGCAGCTTTACCAGGTCCAAGCTGGTAACTAAGCTTGGAGATTTTCATGCTAACACCCATATTTTGGACGCTAAGCTCCAAATATGGGAATTATGTTATGACAGCTTTATACAGGGTAAAATGGATTTATTTGGGGTTTGGACCCCCTTGGGAGCTGGGCATCTGAGTGTTAGAGAGAGGAACACTTCTGTCAGCTGTTTTCAGTTAAGCCTGTCGTGTTTAGGGGATATGGTTTAGACCTGGGTCTGGGTTTGCAGCAGGCTAGTATGTCTGGCTCAAACCAGGCAGCGCACTGAAGTCCCAAGCTGTCAGTGGAAACAGGCTCAGGGGTAGTCTCAGCACATCAGTTCGCAGTTCCCAAGGGGTTTTCTGTGATCCAACCAGTCACAGTATTTTACCTTGAGCAAGTCACTCAGAGCCAGTCTACCTGGGATGTTAGTGCACAGCAAGCCAGAGTGTTAATCTATAGTGCCCCAGCTGTCGCCAAACAGGAGTAGGTCAGAATTCACTACCAGGAGTGGCGCCAGGGTTTTTGGCGCCCTAGGCAGCGGTCCTTCCGCGCTCCCGGTCATTGGCGGCAATTCTGCGGCCGGGGGGGTGGTCTGTCCGTGCTCCCGGTCTTCGGGGCACTTTGGCGGTGGGTCCTGGAGTGAGTGAAGGACCCGCCGCAGAATTGCTGACGACAACTCAGAGCATGGAAGGACCCACCGCCGCCAAATTGCCGCCGAGGGCAGCAAAATGCCGCCTTCCCAAATCCTGGTGCCCTAGGCGACCGCCTAGGTCACCTAAATGGAAGCGCCGGCCCTGTTCACTACAGAACCGTTAGCACCACATAGGACATTGCTGCATGGCAAACTAGTCACGGTAAATTCATGCTCTGATTTGCCTCACACACTAAAGTTCCATGTGGGACAAGCCCTAAGTTTCTCTTTGTCTCAGTCCCCATCTGTAAAACAGGGATAATAGCATTCCCCTACCAGTGGTTTTGTGAGCATAAGCGCATTAAATATTGTGAGATGCTCAGGCACTACTGTACTGGGGGCCATATAAGTATCAGAGACAAAAAATAATCATTTGCACTTCTGTGGTGCTTTCCTTTAGAGTGTCTCAAACATTGCATGAATCGGGCCCCATAACACCCCTGTGTAGGTAGGTGGTATTATCCTTGTTGCCAACTCTTGCGAATCTCGTGATATTTCGCACTTTTCTTGTGTGATGTAATAGTGATGTAAAAAGAAGTGGGTAAGCTGAACTCCAAATGATACATACGTTAAAACTCCGTTTACCCAAATTTTCCCCTCAACCCCATGACCTTTTTTGTCAAGATCTGGCTCCTGGAGTCAAGTTATTTCACGAAAATCTCATCTTAAAACCTTCAGAATGTGACTTAACTACACCCAAAAGGCTCAGCACCCAAAAAGGAAAGAACCCCCCCACCCCCCGATTTATCAGTTTTTTAAAAAAGTCTCATGATCTTTTAACAATTTCATGGTTTTTAAGGCTTGACTCATATTTTAATGCTTGGGTTTGACAGTATCAGATTCACTTTAAAGACAGGTAAAATGAGGCATATGGAACTTAAGTGACTTGCCCAGGGCCACACAGAAACCTACTGGCAGAGCCACAATTAGGACTGAGGTAATGAATCGGCATCCCTTTGGCAAAAGAATCCGTTACAAATTAAGGGCGCGCAGCACCTCACTAAAATTCTTTACAACTCTCCACTCTAACTTTTCTCCCCATCAAGACAGATTTCACTATGTGCCACACTTAGACTGGCCCTTACATGGCTGTATAGTGATTGCACACAGAGCCCCAGCCCCGCCCCCTCCTCTATCTGCATACGCCAGGCAATACAGTCTCTGTGATCAGTAGAGCACAGGGATCCCTCCGTCTGTGAGCCCTTGGGGTGCAGTAAGGTCTGAAGGTGGGGCTGTAGTTGATGATGTAATATATCGCTCCATCTGATAGAGTGTATCAGCAATCACAGTGCGCTGGGCGCTCTAGGAGAAATTCTGCTCCCTGAGGCCCAGCATTCCTTCAAAACTCCCTCTAAGATGGTGCATCTCCAAACATGCTCAACATGGGGCCGTGCATAAAATGCACCATTGACCACTGGATCAAGATCACTTCTTACCACAAGTCATTAGCATCATACAGTTCACCACCAGCCATCCACACCCCATTTGTGTGTGACATAGGATTGCTTCTCAAGAGGCATTTAAATAAATAGATGCCCCCTTATCTCTTCAAAAATACAATCACCATTCTTTCTGGACAAAACTCTCCTTTCAGAACTCCTCTGAGAGAGTCAGTTAATCTACTCCCTACAGCATGCAGCCTGGTGACAGACAGTATGCCATACAGCACACACATTGGAGACAAGTGGAGGTTGCTTTCGAATGCTTTGTTCATTATACACTTACTGTATATTGGACTACACAAAACATAACCCTGCAACTAGAACAATGCCCACAATGAAGCCAAAAAACACAGGAAATTTACCAAAGCTGAAGTTTTCTTAGAAACTCAAATCTCTGACCAGGTTTGAAAGCCGCTTGAGAGAAGCAGGGTCCAGTTTGGAGTGAACTTGGAACAATGTTATGGTCTCGAATTGGAAGTGTATTATTTATTGTACTGGGCACCAACAGTTAGCATGGTGCTTTGAATACACAGTAAAGTTCAGGCTAATGTACAAAGCTGAGAAATGGCTCCAAACTCCCCTAGAAAGCAGGGTGCTCCTATGTCAGGCTGTGTATTGGGGCCATCTTAGCTCAGACAAAGGCAAAGCAGTTTGGCCACCTATTCATTAGGGTGCCTCTACAAGTCGGAAGAGGTGGAAGAATTATAAGGAAGAAATATTTTAAATTTGTGGTTTTGCAGGAATTTGTCCTGAAACCAAGCAACAAGCTGGTGATTTCTAGAGGAGTGGAAGGCCATAAACACAGGCTGATTGAAACTAAGGGGACGTCTACACTCGGAGCTTGGATTGTGATTCCCAGCATGTGTAGACATCCTAGTGATAGCTCTCTGCAAGCTAGTACACTAAAGGTCGAAGTGTAACTGGGGAAGCATAGTCAGTAGGTAAGCAGCAAGCTAGCTCCTCCGATAACAAACCTGCCTGAACACCATGGGTATGTACTCGGCACAACAAGCACCTGCCGCTGCTCGCTGCTGCCTGTGCTCCCGAGGCTACACGAGTACTCTAGCGTGCTAGCTCCAAACAGAGACATACCCTAAACAACTGATTGAACACACAAACCACCAATTTTGAACGATTCGTGTATAACCTGCTCATACACAGGTTCTGATGAGCTCACTCACTGGGAATGGTTGAATGAAGACATTCATACATTGGGAGTCTAATGAAACTGGATGATTTGTCCACAGCTTGGGGGTTCCATTACAAAAGTTTCACACTGCTCTGGGGCAGAATATTACACTATGCATTTTCATCTCTGATGAAGATACTGTCCATTAGACCTGCGCCAATATTGGCTAGCTGCATGTGGGAACATTCATTAAGATAAGCCACGAACTTGCTTTGATGGAATTCGTGACTTTTTTTGTATTCCTTTCATACAAGTGTGGTTGTGAGGATGTCTCAGGAAAGACAGAAACTTTGTGAAACACTTCTGCAGGCCTGTGTCTTAGCACAGCCATCTTGAAATCTCTCTCTCCTCTCTCTTCCTGTTGTAGTCAACCAGACAGAAGCAAAAACAATACCAGTACGATGCAACTGACCAACCACACATCACAAAGAAAAAATAGTTGCTGAAAATCACACAGGATGAAATATGTTAACTGGGTAAACCCATAGTACCTCCGCTGACATCAATAGAACAGAATTATCCTGGATTTACCCTGATGTAACTGAGATCAGAATATGGCCTGGCAGTACCATTCCTTTACTGAATTTAACGGAAGATTTCTCAGGGTAAAGTGCACAGGATCAAGCCCTATAGTATTTACTCCAGTAACATTTATTCTTTTCTTTTTGCTCAGCCCATATTTCAGTCCCAGGTCAGATTTACATTGGAACATAAAATCACTGCCCATGAGAGATTCTGGGTCAAATGAGAACTTGATCCATTTATTTCAACAGTCCTTTGTTTAGACAGTACTATCTGGCACAGCAGAGAGAAATCCATAACTAAAGATCTGTCCAGAGACACCATACTGGCTCAGTGTTTTTTCTCCCTGTAATGATGGCCAGGGAGCCATTTTCACTTTCCAAAGCAGCTCTTGAGTTTGTAGGACATTTATACGGCAAAGACGATTACGCTGGAAGTGTGCCCATCACATTCAAAAGCCACTAATTGCATCCTTCCTGTGCCATGCTCTGCATAACCTGCCTGCAGCAGGAATTTGCAAAAAGGAACTGTAGTTCTAGGATTAAAGAGGGGAGATGGAGATTCAGATACTCCCTGTGTCAAATCACAGAGGGCCTCAAGTTTCTATCTCCATGTGAATGGGAGATCTGAGCTCCTGACTAGACCAACCACAATCGACTTTATTTTTCCATTAATATACTTTGATCTCCTGACAAGTAAGCATAGAGCTTACCAGTGAGAAACTGACAAGCTTGTAGCCTAAAGGACTGGTCTCCGCATTAATACACCTCTACCTCGATATAACGCTGTCCTCGGGAGCCAAAAAATCTTACTGCATTATAGGTGAAACAGTGTTATATCGAACTTGGTTTGATCCATCGGAGTGTGCAGCCCCGCCCCCACGGAGCACTGCTTTACCGCGTTATATCCAAATTTGTGTTATATCGGGTCACATTATATTGGGGTAGAGGTGTAGCTGCTTTCTAAGGGCCTGCTCCAAAGCCTATTGAAGTCCATTGAAAGATTCCCCCTGACTTCAATGGTCTTTGGATCAGATCCTTATTCTCTGCTCTCCAGATGAACAGGGAAATAGACCGTGTTAGCATGGTAACGTGCAACGTAGACCACCGAGTGATGAAGCACTGCTGTTGTTCCTGCTTTTGACCCCAAGCAAATCTGGAAAAACAGCACATGCCCCTCCTTTCTCTACCAGCGAGATGGATTCAAAAGCCACCGGGAAAACCCCTCAATGTGTCCAGTTTATTTATGTGCCTCCCTAAACTGGAACTTCTAGCTCTTCCCTGAGGTTCCGTATTATTAATGATTTATTTGTGCATTCTCTGTCTGTCTCTCTCTCAATATCCATTTTCCCCTTTTGCTGCTTACCTGTACTTTTCCATCAGATTATGATATTTAAATAGTAACTTGAAGGGACTAGATGATCTCCTGAGGTCCCTTCCAACACTAACAATCTATGATATTGGATCAGCAGTCCAGAGAGGGACCCTACTGAAAACAAAACCCAGCTGCTGTGTCAGCGGAGGAGATAACATATCACAACTCAGCCAGAAAAACCAGTTCCCACTTAGCTGATAAAGGCTGAGCACCATGAGGATCAGCATCTCAGGGGCTAGGCTTGCATAAAATTCTCCTTACGGTATGTCGCTTGGCAGCATAATGGTTTGACTCTCTATCTTCTCCCCTTCATTTCCTGGCTTTCCTTTTGTGATTGATCACATTCAGTCTCCCTGTCATTCTGCACCGACTCAGTGCTCGTCATAAAGTCTTCAATGTGTTCTTCCTAACCCTTTCCAACATCAGATGGCAGGCCACAGCCTGCGCTGAGTTACTCCTGTGTGACTGCATGGAAAACAAGGTGGCAATTTTGCCCTGTGCTAGCTCTGGCTGATGTAGAATGGACGAAACACAAAGGTTTGGGATGGCTCAGGAACGTTGCCCTGTGTCTAACTGCATGTCCAAATGATTAACAGAGAGGAAGAATAGTCCAGTGGTTAGAGCAGTAGCCTAAGCCTTGTCTAAGCAAATAGTCAGTTTGCAGCAAGCTGGAGTGTCACTCTACCCTGCACTAGCATGTCCCGCATTAAGTGTCTGTCTGGTTTCTGCTGCCACACACCAAAAGTTTCCTAGGGTGCTTTGAGCTACCCCATTTCAAAGCAGGGCAGAGCAAAGGGCACTAGAGCATTTGTTGTGCATGGCAGCATGGTCCACACAGACACTTAATGTGGGGCACAACAGTGCGGGGTAATTGACACCCCAACTTGCTGCCAACTGAGGCCTGGTCTGCACTTAAAAGATAGGTGACTATAGCTAGGGCAGTGAGGGGTGTGAACATACACTGAAGATTGTGAGGTGCTCAGATAGAGTAGTGGGGGCCATGTAGGAACCTATGGCAGACAGCTGGAAAGCAGGGGAGGGGGAAATCACACCAGAGCAGATTTTCTTACTTCCAGATGGACTGGAAGCACCAGGCCACTTGGGACTGGGGATAGGGTATTGGGTCCTCCCCTTTTATTTAATCTGAAAAACAAAAGAGGTGTTAGGTAGCTTTACAAAACCACTCAGCCTGAAGCCTAGCTACTACCAAGATGGGTATGCTCTTTAAATACCTGAACCAGATCCATCAGACAGCTGGCTGGCCCAGAACGTGCCATGCACAGGTGTTAGGCACGGGCTTATTTAATACCTTTATTAACGATAATAAGGGGGAAAGGCCTAACCACTGGACTATACAGTCAAGCTCACACTCTCTGACCCAATGTGTATTTCATTATTTATACACAGTAGAGCAGCTTCAATAGGAGCAGATCCCAAGATGCAGTGGCTATAGCACTCACCTGAGAAGTAGGAGACTGATGTTCAAATCCCTTTGCTCACCAGGTTAGGAGGGGAATTGAACCAGGGTTTACCTTCCTCCCAGGTGAGTTCCCTAACCACTGGCCTCTGGATTCTAGCAGAGACCCCCTCCTTCTCCTGCCATTTTGCCTGGAGTTAAGCATGTGTTAAGAACTCCTACCAGACTGGGCCCCACGGTAAGATGGCTGTTGTCTATCTCCACCTGGTTTGAGGATCCCATTGACGCCCTCAGGATAGGTCTATACATCCGCGGCTGGCCCATTTCAGCTGACTCAGGCTTGCGGGACTTGGACTACAGGGCTGTAAAACTGCAGTGTAGACATTCGGGCTGGAGGCTGAGCTCTGGGGGCTCGCAAGTGGGGAGGGTCCCAGGCTCCAGCCCAAGCCCAAACGTCTACACAGCAATTTTACAGCCCCGCAGCCTGAGCCCCGTGAGCCCAAGTCAGCTGACCTGGGGCGGCCATAGGTGTTTAACTACAGTGCAGACAGACCCTTACATGCGAGATAGGTGCCTAGACTGAGGTGTTGTGCCCATGTCCAGTGGCAGGCACTTAGGCAACCTGGGGACTTTTCCGGCCAAGGGATTCAGGTGCCCCCAGAGTTTGGCAGCAGCTTAGTGGGGCTTTTAAGGAAAAGCGGTGCCTAAATCTGGGCTTAGGTGCCTAAAGTGGGAGCTAGGCAACTAAATGTAGATGTGGGGATCAGTGATCACGGCCTGGGCATGGGAGACAGGAAAGCGGGGTTCTATTCTCAACTCTGCTCTCAATTCAAATCAATATGGGAGAGATCGGCACAGCCCTGAGCAAGGGGTGAGGCATCAGCTATGTTAGCCCCTGCACGTACTGTGCCTTAGATACCCCCATTCCTCAAAGCAACTCTTCTCCTGGCTCCCTGGAGGTCAGAATTTACAGCTGGCCTTTACCAACAAGTAGTTACTACCCACCTCACACAGGTTGGGGAGTCTGAAGGGTGAAGCCTATGTGAATCTAAGTTTAGGCAAGCTGACCATCTTCACCGTGCCTGTTTCTCCGCCTGTGAAATGGGGATAATGATGCTTCCCTGCCTAGGGAGAGGGCTATGTATTCACAGATCCTAGAACCGTGCTTTGAGCTCCCTGGTTGGAAGGCACAGAGCAATAAGATAGCATCAGAAACACCACCAACAAATGAATCAGGTCTTTTCCTAGCAACGATCTCCAAGTCACGATCACCTTAAAGAATTTGAAGGGGGGGAGGGCAGGAAATGCCAGCACTTCATTAATTTACTTTGGTGCAAAATCTGAGTACTGCTAACCAATTATCGCACTTCATTTGGCTCACCTCCACTTCACCGACACAAACGGTCGCACCCCAACTATGGCATTGCCGGCTACACTGATGATCTGACACAGCTTCTCTCTAATGCTGCTCTGCAGCTACCCAGGCTGGTTCTGCTGCATTTTCCGAGAGCAGCTAATCCAGAAGCTAAGCACCTGCAGTTGCCATGGATTAGTTTTGCTGCAGAATAAAAGGACGCCCTAATTGGGAAGTGTCTGATTTTACTCTACTGCTTTCTCTGCCCTGCATTTGGGTACAAAGAAAGTGTCATAGCAACACAGCCAGGGAAGGCAGTTTCTGATCGTTAAAATAGAAGCTTGGGAGTAAGGAATTCTGGACTTTATCCCTGGCCCTGACACTGATTCGCTGTCTGTCCCACAGGCAAGTAACTTAGCTGCTCTGTGCCTCAGTTTCTCCACTTGTAAAATGAAGAAATACTTAACTAAGGAGGATGTTGTGAGGATTGATTAATGGATATGTATAAAGCACTTTGAGATACTTTGATTAATAGAGCTATTACGGGCTTCAATTCTACAACCCTTCACTCACTGAAGTCAACAGGATTACTCAGGTGTGTAAGGGTTTGCAGGCTCAAGTCCATATACTCATCCATATTCCATGGGGAATCTGTATAATGAAACATTCTCTTTTCACACAGGAAGGAGAAAAATTGCTCTAGTCCCACAAATTTGACTTCAGAAAGATAAGATGCAACACAAAGGCCAAAGTTAATTGTAGCAGCTGAGAATTCCCAGCTCTCTGGAGATTTATGAGAATTTCCACCTTTTCAACCTGGAAAGGATTAGAGCTGACTGAAAAATACTGTGGAAAATTCATGAAGTTTGGAGGGATGAGGAGGGGAGGAAACCACTTTCCTTCCTGATTCTCATCAACAGCTGAAATTTTGTCAAAATATAGATATGTTGACCATTTCTATACGTTACTTGAAATACAGCGAGGGCGGGGGGGAGGAGGAATTTTCCCAGAAAAATCCTCAGAGTCCATAGTTCTACAATCTAAGCATTGTAGGATGAAGGTTTGCATGTGGTACCATAGATGTAGATATGTTTTGGACCTTGTTAAACTCTGTGGTGTGGGCCTGTGTGTTGACATCTAGGGCAGATTATTTTGGCCCATTCATTTCCCCACCTATGGGCCGTTATAATATCTAACTTGTATACAGTGATTTTCATCAGTAGATCTGAAAGCACCCTATAAAGAAGCATCATTACCCCCATTTTATAGATGGGGCAACTGAGGCAGACAAAGGTGAAATGCCTTGGCTAAAGTCATGCAATAGGCCAGTGACAGAGCTGTCCCAGAACAGTACTCAATTCACTCTGCCTTTCTGAAAGCATTGCTGATTATCACAAGAGTTACCATTAAAAAAAAAGAGAAAACTGCTCTTTCAATGAAGATTAACTATCCATTAAAACACATTGAAATTCATCATTTTTCAGGGGATCGTTTGAGCTACATTCTCATTGTTTTACATATTGTCATTTTTGAGATCATCTGTTTCCACATGATTGCTAATTATGCTGCAATAACCAGGAGCCTCTGACTCCAACAGGACTGCTGAGCTAGGGTTGCCAACTTGGAGTGTCCAGGTTTTAAATATTACCAACAGGAGTGCCAGAAGCTCCCCCACTCCACCCTTTCCCCACAAGGCCCTGCCCCGCCTTTTCCCCACAGGCCCCACCCCATGTCCACTTCTCTTCCCCCTTCCCCTCTGTCGCTCGCTACTTTTCCCCTCCCACACACACACACACACACACGGGTCAGGAGGAACTCTCCTACAGAGCCAGGGCAGGGAGCTGCAGCCACCTAACACAAGTAGGAGGCGGCCCCGGCTGAGTAGGGCTGGCCGGGTGATGACCCAGCACCTCCCTATCTCCCACACCCGCAGTAACTGGACATTAGGTACCCATCTGACCAGACGCTGTGAAATCCCCTTTTTGACTGGAAGTTCCAGTAAAAAATAAGGCACCTGGTCACCCTAGACTGCTCGTGGAATAGCTACTCACCAACTTGAAGGGCTCCTAGTCTGATCCTAGATTGGCAGAATCAACATTTACATGTAAAAAACAGCATGCACAATTTTATTATCATGCACCAAGATTCCATCCAAACACTTCATAAAATCCAGGGATCTATAATGTGCATATTAAAAAAAAACAACCCTCATCAGTGCTTGTGATGCAAAAATCTATAATTAATATTTTCAACACAGACATACGTTTCAAGCATTACAGAAAGTGGTCCAAAAATCAGGTTTGCCCATATAAGTCATTCTATTGAATGCAACGGGGCTACTCTGAGGAGGGCTACTCTTGTGAGTAAGAGGTTCAGGATCAGGCCCTTTGGTTTTTACTGAAAATAGGCATCCCAAAGAGGTTCTAACAGATGCAGCCCCAGGGGTACTGCAACTGTGTCACATTTGAAAGGAAAACAAAAATCTGGATGCACGTGAATTTTGCCCCTTGGGTAAGGAACCCTGGCCAGTGTAAAGAAGCATTAACAGCTTGTGGGTGAGAGGGAGAGCACTGAGCATGTGTGTGCATGAATGTAGTGAGGGAGGGTGGAGGGAGTTCAAGTCCTATTTATACATCTCTGTCAGATCACAGGGGAGAGGGAAATGGCAGCTTCTGGTGAGCCCTGACTCACAGGACACAGTCACAGGCAGATTTTGGAACTGCAAAAGATCTTCATTTGCTTTTCACAAGCTGCACAGATTGGAGAGGCAGACTCTGTGAGAGCTGGCAGCTCCAAAGAAGTCTGTTGCATATCTTGATGTTGGCCACTTGCTATTGTTTAAACTCCAGCTCAAAATCTCTCCCCACTCCAAAAATAAATCAATCAATCAAAAGGCGCCCAGATAAGACTGACACACACAGCTACAGCCATTAGGGCTGGATTCTGAAGGCTATTTCTTAAAGCAACCAGCCTCTGCAAGGCTGACTTCAGAGATGCCATGCAGCTAGGAAGTCTTTAAATAGAACTATTGCCCAGTAACACTAATAACTCAGCAGCCATGAGAGATTGTGATTTCACTCCAGTTTGGGTTTGTTATCCTAGAAACGCTCACATTTTATAGTAAGGTTCTATTTAGAAATAGTTATAAATGAATATTGATTGCATCAGACATTGATATTAATAATGATTACTAGATGTTAGCAGCACATTACCAATATGAGTAGTGTGTGTTATATATGGGGATTAATACACCAGCAAGTCTTTTACCTGCAATCTGTTGAACTCTAACAATTGATTAATACTATTTTATGACATCCATGAACCATGTATTAATCTTTTACAAACTATTGGGAAATGTATCCTTATTTAAAAAAGCCCAAATTTATTCAGTGATCTGAAATGGGAGATTATACTGCATAAAAATACCCATAACAGACATAACCACAGATGCTGTGACTTTAATATTCTCATTTACTTCAGTTTACAAGACAGGAAACTCAATATAGGGGGGAAATTCTGCTACAGTCACTACACATGGAGGTGTGCAGTGCAGGGAGATATATAGGGGGCAAAAATCACTCTGTCTTGATTTCAGTGCCTTTTACAACAGCACTGCCATTTTGTTTAGGAAATTCTGAGAACTGTGCCAAAACCACAGAGCCATCCAGTATCCATGAAAACAGTCTGATGCACCACACATACGGCAGGATATTGTGACAAAGGGCTTGGCTACACTGGAGAGTTGCAGCGCTGGTGAGGGGGTTACAGCGCTGCAACTCAGGATGTGGCCACACTTGCAAAGCACGGCCTGCGCTGCAACTCCCTGGTTGCAGCGCTGGCTGTACACCCGGTCGAGCCTCAGGTGTAGGGATTCCAGCTCTGGTGATGCAGCGCTGGTCAGCAAGTGTGGACACCACCAGCGCTTTTATTGGCCTCCGGAGTATAAGGAGGTATCCCAGAATTCCTGTCCACAACAAACCGGAAGAAAGGGGGAGCTCGGAGTTCAGCCAAACTGCTTATTTAAAAAACAAACACAGCTCCTGTTTGCTGAGCGAGCGGAGGCAGGGGAATTACTTTGGAATGTTCACAGCTGTTTGCTTGAAGAGAGAAACAGCACGCTCACACGGCAGAGGGGGAGGGGGAAGTCCGTGTTGAGCAGATGCTTATCTGGTCTGACGGCTATTTAGGAGTACATAATTTGCATTTAGTGAATAAGAGAGGGGTGGCGGAAGTGGTCAGAACTTTTAAAATGATTGAAGGTAGGCACTGTGTGTCTTCCAGTCCTTAGAACTTGCAAGGCAGGGAGCTGATAACAGTGTCAGCTCCAAAAATCCACTCTCTCTGGCCATGTCTACATCTAAAATTTTGCAGCGCTGGTTGTTACAGCTGTATTAGTACAGCTGTATAGGGCCAGCGCTGCAGAGTGGCCACACTTACAGCAACCAGCGCTGCAAGTGGTGTTAGGTGTGGCCACACTGCAGCGCTGTTGGGCGGCTTCAAGGGGGGTTCGGGGAACGAGAGAGCAAACCGGGAAAGGAGACCAGCTTCGCCGCGGTTTGCTCTCGCGTTCCCCGAACCACCCTGCAAACCGCAGGGAAGGAGACCTGCTTGCTCGGGGAACGCGAGAGCAAACCGGGGAAGGAGACCAGCTTCGCCGCGGTTTGCTCTCGCGTTCCCCGAACCACCCTGCAAACCGCAGGGAAGGAGACCTGCTTGTTCGGGGAACGCGAGAGCAAACTGGGAAGGAGACCAGCTTCGCCGCGGTTTGCTCTCGCGTTCCCCGAACCACCCTGCAAACCGCAGGGAAGGAGACCTGCTTGCTCGGGGGTTCGGGGAACGCGAGAGCAAACCGGGAAAGGAGATCAGCTTCGCCGCGGTTTGCTCTCGCGTTCCCCGAACCACCCTGCAAACCGCAGGGAAGGAGACCTGCTTGTTCGGGGAACGCGAGAGCAAACCGGGGAAGGAGACCAGCTTCGCCGCGGTTTGCTCTCGCGTTCCCCGAACCCCTCTGCAAACCGCAGGGAAGGAGACCAGCTTGCTCGGGGTTCGGGGAACGCGAGAGCAAACCGGGAAAGGAGACCAGCTTCGCCGCGGTTTGCTCTCGCGTTCCCGAACCCCCTGCAAACCGCAGGGAAGGAGACCTGCTTGTTCGGGGAACGCGAGAGCAAACTGGGAAGGAGACCAGCTTCACCGCGGTTTGCTCTCGCGTTCCCCGAACCACCCAGCAAACCTCAGGGAAGGAGACCTGCTTGCTCGGGGTTCGGGGAATGCGAGAGCAAGCCGGGGAAGGAGACCAGCTTGATTACCAGAGGCTTCCTCAGGTATGCTGGGATACCTGCTTATTCCACGGAGGTCAAGAAAAGCGCTGGTAAGTGTCTATACTTGATTACCAGCGCTGGATCACCAGCGCTGGATCCTCTACACCCGAGACAAAACGGGAGTACGGCCAGCGCTGCAAACAGGGAGTTGCAGCGCTGGTGGTGCCCTGCAGATGTGTACACCTCCTAAGTTGCAGCGCTGTAACTCCCTCACCAGCACTGCAACTTTCTGATGTAGACAAGCCCTAAGTCTCCTCCACGCTCCCTGTCACATTCCACCCCACCCCCCTCTTTTGAAAAGCACGTTGCAGCCACTTGAATGCTGGGATAGCTGCCCACAATGCATCACTCCCAACAGCGCTGCAAATGCTGCAAATGTGGCCACACTGCAGCGCTGGTAGCTGTCAGAGTGGCCACACTGCAGCGCTGGCCCTACACAGCTGTACGAACACAGCTATAACTCCCAGCGCTGCAGAACTGTAAGTGTAGCCATGGCCTAAGCTAACTTATTGCAGAGTCATAACCAGGGGTTGTGAGTGCTCCACACCCAGAGGTTTTGCCTCAGTTTGCTTAGTAAAGGACTGCAGTGTAGGTTTCTGCTTCTGTTAAGCCACACAAAAAAAAATAACAAAAAGAAATAACTTGGCATTTACATGGCAACTGGCCTCTAAGGAGAAAGGCAAAACAAGAACCAGTGGCTGGTTACTAAAGCCAGACACAGTCAATTAGAAATAAAGGCCCAATTTTTTAATCCTGAGAGCAATTAACCACTGGAAAAAAGCTACCAAGAGAGTGGGGTGTTCCCCATCTCTTGCAATCTTCAAAGCAAGACCGCAGGCCTATCTGGAAGATGTGCTTTAGTAAAACACAAGTAATTGGGCTCAGCGCACAGGTACCTGGGTGAAATTCTTTTGCCTATGTGATGCAGGAGCTCAGACCAGCTGATCTAACCCTTCTGGCCTCACAATCTCATTGCGCTAGGCAAACAGTCATTACACTTCAGGTTACCCTGGGAAGTCGGTATGATGCCGATGTATCAGATAGGCAAACTCTGCTCCACAGAGCTAAACTGAATCATTGAAAGTCACAGGCAAGACAGCCCCAGTCTCCTGCTTTAACAGTGAAGCCATAGTCCCACATGAGCTATGGGAAGTGTGAGTGAGGGGTAGGGTCTGCTGGCCGTCCAATGGTTACTGATGTATGGTTCTACTCTGAAAAGTAACTGTAGATGCATGGAAGGGGGGAAGAAGAGTACCTGCTTTATCACCCTCAATACCTTCTGTATGAAGTGCGCTCAGTTTACGAGGGACATGGATTAGCAGTAAAGCTTGGAAAAGAACAGTTAGGGATCCAGTTGATTCCCTGACTGAGAACTACACGGGCACATGCTTGTGTCCAGGCAGGTCTCAATACAAAATCATTCTGTGTCCTAAAATGTACAAAAATAAGGAAAAATTCACAACAGACTCCAAGACTCTATAATCTCATTTCCTATGCAGAGGATCCGTTCCCAGTACTATAAACACTACCACGTGCTACTTCATTACACACTATAGGGGCTACACACTCATTGCTATACAACATAATTAGTCAAGTTAAAATATAAAGTTGTAAGTGAATGTGGAGGTCTCATAACACATTGGAACTCTATAATCAACATGGTTCCTAACGCCAACCCAATCAATCATTTAATTGACATGCATAACAATATTCTACCTGGCCAGCTCAGGACTCCATAAAATTCTAACATAATGTCCGGGGACGGGGATTCAGCTCCTTTCAGAACTTTTATTACTTATTTAATAGACAATGTATAAAACTAACAGTCAAGTCTCACAGCATGTTTCCACTGAAGATCAAGACAAGGGGTGAAGTTAATTTTGAGCAGTGTAAATTGAAAACAATGACAGAAAGTGATGAAGGATTATATGGCACTGGGGACCTTGTTACAAGAGTGTTCTTCAAAGGAGATGTCTGTATGTATGGTTGAAAAAAATTATGATGAGATCATTTTCCATCAAAAAATACAGTTTTGTCAAAATTCCCATAGAACATGTTGATTTCTCTACTTGTCCCATGGAAATTTCAGTAACATTTTGATTTGAACAATGATAAAATGTTTAGATTAATTTTGTTTATTTGTATAGTACAATACTTGTGTTAATATCATAGTAATACTATATTTAATATTAAGGCTGACACAAAATCAATCAAAACATTTCAGCGGTTCTCAATTGAAATCTTTTGGAATTTTTGTTCTGTGAGACATTCTGGAAGGTTGTTTTTTCATTCTAATTCAGAACAATTCCCCCCCCAAAATGTCAGAATTTCCCACAAAATTTAATTTCCACTTTCAAACCCGATCTAGGTATGTTGAAAGTCAGTGAATAGTAATTTGCCAGTAGGTGGTGCTCAAGAACATGCAGCATTATTCATAGGTGTTGTAGGGCCAATAAAAGTGGGCTTAACAGAGAGGGCTATTTGCAGTGTACTTTACATCAGCTTTTAACAGAATGGAGCAAATCTTTTAAACTGTTCATTTCCAGATTTCCTAGCGTTATCAGCCAGCACCTTAGCTGATGTACACTGTCATAGATGCGTAGACTTCAGTTTGTGGGTATAACAAATTTTCTCAAGTGTGCTGTTCAGAGAAGGGTGTTTTAAAAAGTGGACTAAATATTCAGGAAAAGTACCATCCAACAGATTGAAATCTGTTTACCCACAAAATAGATATGGCAGCAATGCAAGCTTATTCACTCAGTCCAGTTAATACACCCCCATCTTATTCGGGAGGGACTTTTATTATTTACTGGTATTCTGTGTGTCACTCCCCTTCCCGACGCTCACGCCGCTGCACCAACCCTTCTGTTTTTAGCATGCTAGCTCGATCGCAGCTAACACGTGCATGCATCTTCCTGAGCTGGAAATTACATCCCCCGCTCTAACATACACATAGTCTAAACCCGGCTCTTTGAAAAGTCAGCACAGCAGCTTGTTTTCATATATTAATCTCAGGATGAAACCTGGCTGTGTTGACTTCAACAGGACTTTTGCCGTTGACTTCAAAAGAGCCAACATTTTACCCTGAGAGTCCGAGTTCCAAAATTAACAACCACTCCCAAGGCCAAAAGGTAGTTCAGTCACCACGCGATTCAGTCCTGGTTGTGTCTGATGAGATGACTTCCAGTCAGGCTACAGATTTTGATTTGGACACCTGTTCACTATTGGACTGAGAACCTCATTTTACCATCAGAAGGTAACAGCTTTCAACCACTCCTGATCTGAAACAGCCACAGAGAGATTCAGAAATTCCAGATCATGTTACTAAATCCCTGAGCTACCCAACCCCCTAAATAGCAGATGTTTTAAATGAATGGCCTGACTTTCTTCCCCTCCTCCTCTTTATCAGTGGCATGCACTCACACTGCATTCTTCAGTCTTTTCAATCAATGCTTGCAGCAAAGTGTTCTCTGGACAACCCCAGTTTCAGCACCCAAACTTGCATGCATAATTTTTTGGACAAGCCCCTTTTTGCACATCCTTAGACTCAGATTTATGCACAGTTGGATATGATTTGATCAATCGAGTGTCAACTGTGTACATCAACCCGGGTTCTATATGTCCCAGAACGAATACCTCCCAAAACACATGTTTTGAAGATTTTGCCATCAACCATTCAGTCATTCTGTCTGTCTGGGCCACCCTCTCCCATACACTCATTCTAGCTGTTTCCTGTTACAGCATAACATCATTCTGTACATAAGAAACCAGCGAATAAAAACATTGAACAAAGCTTTTGCTGAACTTAAAGCAAAGCCCCAGGGCTCATAAATGCTTCCCTAAAGTACATACATAGCTCTCCAATTTACATATAAAGTGCTACAAAAACTGCATGGGAATTGGTTGGAACCAGCATGCTTTGACCCATCGATATATGATACTGCACATACCTGAACTTCATGTCTGCTCAGTTTATCAACCATAATACTCTTCCTTTTGGCCATTCCGTTTATCTTTCTATTCTAGCCAAGCCAATGGTGTTTTTTCCCCCTCTTTCAGTTAATTATTATTAGCTGGGCTAAACCTCCAAAGGAACTAAGTGACAGGAACGTTCTTTTTGTTCTGTTTTAAATAATGTGCTTAGAAAAGACAGTGGACTTCACAGGAAAGTATCCTGGGGTATACAGAACACAAAGTTATTAGTGCTTTTTCAAGAGTGGGGGATAGTTTACTGTATCTCGACTACTTTACACTTGTCTTTCTCCAAGCAGGCAATAGAAAAATAAACTAAGGGGAGGGATGTCATCCTACACTTCAAAAAGTTTTGGACATGAACAATATCTTTTTAAGGAACCTGCCTTTGCAGAATGCTACAGTAAAGCGAAGAAGCACACACACACACACACAAAGGGGAAGTATTAGATCTCAGTCCTTTCCCTGCCAGGCCCTTGGGAATGTAAACTGTGCTGACTTGTGCCTATGAGTGTCTCGGAATTTGACAGGCAGCAGTAAGCTGCTAATGGTTGTTTTAGAGGGGGATTCAATAAATGGTTTTCTGACGTTTGCTTTGCTTTGCAATGGACAAAAGGCCAGTTGGCATTGCTGAAGCTCTGGCATCTAACAACACCCTTAATTGGCCTCTAATGACACCCCTAAAACCATGCATGCATTAATTGCTACTATTATTAGTGGGAATGGTACTTGGATGGAAAGTGCTGTAGACATGCCAACTCAAATGTCTATACAAGCCAGAGATGGGCACAAAACCACAGCCTTGAAATGAAAAACACCAAACTTAGGGAGGGGGGTTCAGAATCTGACCTTTGATCCAGCTTTGAATTTTGTGGCTAGTCTGTGATGGTCCAAAACAAATCTCTGAATCCAAACACCACCAAGCCACAAGGATTTGAAATCCACAGCTGGATCCAAATGCTATTACTTCCTCCCATCTCTAGTAAAAGCAGTAATTAAAAGATTTTTGTAAACAAAATGACCTCCTTGCTCCTACTTAAAATCCCTCCTTGGAGAATTCTTCCACAGACCCCTTTTCTGAAGAAGGACTTCTGCCAGGATCCTACACTGTCTCACGCTTGTATCTGCTCAGGATGTTTTAGCGCTGTGTTTGCTGGACCGTACTCTAATTGAAACAGCAGCAGAGTCCATCAATAGATTTGTACAGAAACAGCTGCACAGCTTGTGCACTCACGAAACAATAATAACTACAGAGACAGTTTGGTTTGTGAGCCTGGAAGTAATCTTGAGTGGGACTCGCTGTGTGACAATGGCAGAGTCACTTTGCCTCTCTGTGCCTCAGTTTCCCCATCCATAAAATTGGGATGATACAGGGATGCACTGACTGCTCAGTATCATGCTCATTCATATGTAAAGATGGGGCAGCGATGCAAAGTTTTGATAGAAAGCTAAACGCTGACAAAATTCAGGGGAGCAAAGCCAGGGTTTTGGTTTAGCCCCCTATGGAGTTAAGGGCCAGCCATGAAATTCCTTTCTGGATATAACACAAATAATGACATGAATTTCTTCAGTG
Source organism: Gopherus evgoodei (assembly GCF_007399415.2). NCBI lineage: Eukaryota > Metazoa > Chordata > Testudines > Testudinidae > Gopherus > Gopherus evgoodei. Next base: position 124,003,716 of record NC_044327.1, read on the forward strand.
TTTGGAGAGGTCTGGTCAGGTTCAGCCCCATCTTCTGCTCATTTGTTTTCACACAGCCCCTCCAGCTGTGTGTAACAGATCTTACCCAGCTTAGAGGAAATTCTGTCCTGTCTGCCGGGCCTGAAGAAACAGCACCAAATGCCTCTGCCCTGCCGCTCACAGGGGAGCAGGCAGGGATTTGAATGGAAAGCACAAGGCGCCACTTCTGAAGATTACTCTAAAGCCCAGCTCTCTGCTCAGGAAGGGAGGTCACAATGACTCATTCCAAGGACCCGATCCCGCTGACTTCACTCACACAAGCAGTCAGAGCAACTGACTTGGGAAAGTGCAGCACAAGCAAGTGCAGCACCTTTGGGCTGGGGACAAGTTTGGACCCCTTCCTCGCACTGTTTCTGGGGCAGCCCTGGAGTTCTGGTCAGGGCTGGCTTCAGGGTTTTTGCCACCCCAAGCAGCAAAAAGAAGAGAAAGAAAAAAGCCGTGATCATGATCTGCAGCTCTACCGCCGCCATTTCAGTCTTCAGTGGCAATTCGGTGGCTGGTCCTTCACTCCGACAGGGAGTGAGGGACCCACTGCTAAATTGCCACCGAAGACCCGGAAGTGTCACCCCTCACCGTTGGCCACCCCAAGCAGCTGTCTGCTGGGCTGGTGCCTGGAACCGGCCCTGCTTCTGGTGTACAAGAAAGAGAGGGCTCTGGGCCTGAGGTGCAGCCTGGGGTTACTCTTCCTCCTTGCAGGGGTGCGAGGATAAAGGGCTGGCGAACAACACAAGGCAGCATCATAAAAAGGAAGCCATCCAGACTGGAACACACACTACAAATGACTCACTCAGTAGACATCCAAGTGGGTTATTAGCTTGTCTCTACAGCCTGACTGACCTACCTGGAGCCCCTGCCAACTGAAACATCAAGCCCAGCTGGCAAAGGGAAGGATAAAGACCTGTTAAGGGCCCAACCTACCCCTGGTCTGTCAATCCTGTGGCGGAGGTGGGCCTTTTGTTCTGGGGAGCTCCACCCACCATCCCAGGATTTCAATAGGCCAGATTCTTTCCAGACAAACTGGTGGAACTGATTTCCCCAACCCCAGCCCTTACAGAAACTGCTTTACCCATGATCCCTTGCTGGGGACTTGTCAGATAAAGAGGCAAGTATTTTCATATGCCCTTTACACTTGCCGTCTATTCAGATGGCAGCCAGAGTATCTGAGACTATAAGCTAGGAGGCCACTTGCCCTCTCTGATTGCCACCTTGCCACTCTGTGATTTGTGACCCAGAACAACTGTTACCAGCTTGCATGCATTTGTGCAAGGCAGCATGGCACTGCTTTCCCCTGGGGCTTTGGTACCATACGGCTTTGGGAAGGATTTTATGTGCACTGCAGCCTTCACTTTGAAGGGTCTGGAGACTCAGGAGGATAGCTTTAAATTGTGCTATTTGTAGTGCAGGCTGCAGTTTGGACTTGTCAATCCTGAGAGCATCCATTTAATTTTTTGTATTTCAAGGCTCAAAAGCCCTGATGACAGCAAGGGAGAGAGACAGTCTAATGGGATGCTGTGTAGCCTATAGGATTAACCTGCTTGCTTGCATTATATATATATAATCTATCTATCTATCTATCTATATATATATATCTTTTCTTATAGTTTAAGTATTTGGTTTATTGTAATAGATTTATAGATTTATATTAAAATAACTTTGGCTGTAATGCAAGAGACCTACAGGCCATATCCTGTAAATTAAGCTAAGGCAAAGATACCCTATCTATATTAAGACCTTTTACCCAGAAAGTAAAGTTGACCTTCATCTTGTTACCTAAAAAGATAAGTACCCATGCTATGTCTAGGGCCTTTTATCTAGACCAATAGACAATGGAAGAATGGCGGGGGAGGGGTTTCAGTTTGTACCCACAGACTTAACAGGTACACCACAAGAAAACGTATGGGCATATGTACACGTCCTGCGCAAGAACCCCAACTACAATGTCTGAGCTGACACGGGGGCAGGGGATCGGGGGAGACAGCACTGGGCAGTGCCTGATGTGGGGGCAGGCGCTGGGCATCACACTGTGGGGAGGGGCCCAGCCCCCCACTTGGTGGTTTTGTTACTGAAACAGCTGATTTAAAAAATAAACTTGAGAGAGAGAAAAAAAAAATACGCACTGTGATAGACCCATGCCAGTTGGGTACAGCAGAATAGCAGAAGGCAGATATACTGGCCACTGGATTAACAGTTTTCTGTTTCCTGACTGACCAGAGCAGGGGCTGCTCCAGGCTAATGAGAACACCTGACTCCAATTAACCTGCTAAGAGTCAGGTGAGGCCATTCAGGTAATGTGACCACCTGACTCTAATTAAGGCCCTGCTGATACTATAAAAAGGGCTCACTCCAGTCAGACAGAGGAGAGGAAGGGTGACTGAAGGGCTGGTTAATGAAGACACCCTCAAACCATTGTTAAGGGAGCCCTAAGGTAAGGGAGAAGCAGGAGAGCTGTGGGGAAGTGGCCCAGGAAATGTAGCAACTCTGGCAGTGAAAGGTTGGCTGCCAACAACTGCTGCCATTAGGGTTCCTGGGCTGGAACCCGGAGTAGAGGGAGGGCCTGGGTTCCCACCACTGCAGGAACATCTCCTGGGAGGGGAAGTTAGGCCCCTGTCAGGACAGGAGGCTGAACAGAGACCGTGGGAGTTCTCTCACCAACCTCCTTGCAGGCCTATGATGAAAAGGACTCAATAGACTGTAATCCTGGCCTTAGAGAGAGAGAAGGGCTATGTGGAGGGTCACAGTGAGCCTCCTGCCTAGAAGCGCAGGACCCACGGGAGCAAGGTCAGAGTTCTGCCACAGCACAAATATGCTAGTTTATGGGGTAAGCATACCCTAACTTTGTGTGGGTGAGGAATGACATTTGGGCATAGGAGGAAGGATTTCTGGCACTTGTGCCCTGTGAAAGAGGTGACCCACCTTGCTAGAGTACTCTGCTCTTTCATTCTCACTTACACTCTATTTCTACTCTGTCTCTCTGTCTATTCTATCTATGATGACTCCTATTAGTAGTAGGCTGTACTTGTTCTTCTTAAACTTTAAGTTTCAAGGGAACTAGCTCAGTTTCCCTGAGTTTTTATTCTTAGTTTATTAGGTTTTGATTTTAAGTTTAACGTAGTCAAGTAAATCCTAAGTAGCATTAGCTTTTTCTAAGCACTGCATCCCCCACTCAAGAATTGAGAAACCTGAACTGCAAGGCTGGTCCTGTGTCTCTTACCACCAGGTTATCAAGGAAGGGTGTGAGTATATTAACCAAAGTTTTGTTGCATATAATACTATATTATCATATGTATCTTTTGAATAGCAGTAATGCAATTGTAACTTTGTAACTGAGTATTTTACCATTTACTTACTATTACTGATTTTAATAAAAAGTATTTCAGGCTACATCTGTCTTAGGGTGAGCTCCCTGTCATACCCCCAAGAGTCCTTTGTGAATTCTGTGGAGCCTGATTTGGGACAAGAACTTTTATTTTCTGTGATACAGCACGGCCAGGGAGCAGTGGGAGAGTGGTCGAGGGGAAGTACATAAACCCTAGGCTAATTAAGGTGTGGTTCCTTGAAGACTAGGGAGGGTTGCTACAGGTTAATTGGAGCACCTGTAGTCAATTAAGGCCCTGTTAGCAACCTAATAAAAAACCCTGCTTCAGGCAGTTAAGGAGGAAGGAGAGACGATGGGAGCCTGGAGAGATGCTGTGAGACCTGGACAATCAGAGTAAAGGAGACTCCCTCTCCCAGTGTTTAAGGTACCCCACCCAAGGGGGAAGAGGGTACCCCACCCAAGGGGGAAGAGGGTAAGAACCTGCAGGGGTTGAGAGGGGCTGAGGCTCAGAGTAAGGAGCAAACCCAGACCCCTCCCCTGCTTTCCTCCTTTACCACCTTCTGGGGCCACTAGTGGGGCCTTTGGTGCCCCAAGAGCAGGGGCAGGAGGTGGTATCTTAGCCCCCCACCAAGAAAAGTGCAGGACCCACGATACTACATTGGCCATCTTGTCATACTTCTGATCAAACAGATTGGTGAGCCTAAGACCCATACTAATTACTATTAATTGTTTTTATTTATTAAATAAAACTGATAAATTATATTATCCTTATATATCCTGAATCCAGCTGCAGCTGAGAATGCTTGACTTCTAACCCCAGTGCTGATGCCAACTCCCAAGAGCCTTCCTTAGTGTACTATACAATCAAATAATTTCCGTGCCTGTTTTACAGATGGGTAACCATCAGTTAAGCAACCTGTCCAAAGTCAGCAGCAGAGCTAGGACTAGAACCTGGGAATTCTGGGTCCTAAACTAAACATCAGGTCACTTTTACTTTCTGATCACCTCCTTTCACTACCAAAACAAGTCTTTCCTGCAGGACCTTCTCTCAAGTGTGTCCATGCACATCTCCCATGATTGCGTTATGGGGAGCAAAATCCAAGCATAGTGAGGCAGTGTGGCTTAGTAGATAATGCACCTAGGGGGCCCCAAAGGCCTTAAGCTCTTGTCCTGCACTGTCAGTAAACTGCTGTATGACCTTCAGTCCTGCTTTATCACTGTTTCCCCTCCCACTGTTTCTTTCTCCTGTCTACTTATAAACCCCTCTGGGCAAAGACAGCCTCTCACTCCGTGTTTGTACAGCACTTAACACAATGGGGCCCTGTGCTCGGAGCTACTGTTATGCAAATAATCAACAATCACAGGTGATGTGTGCATATTGATGGTTTGTACCAAAATCACTGCTAATTTTCAAAGCCTTCTGACTATCCCCATTCACCTCCACTAGGGACTGGGGCAGCATTTGAAATGTCTCCTTAAAGCGACACTGTGCCAATTACTTTTGCATTGGATGTTATCCTATAACAGCAGTTTTTAACCTGTGATCCTCAGAGCCGCTAGGGGTCTGCTGACTATGTCTAAGATTTCCAAAGGGGCCCACTCCTGCATTTAAATCTTTTAGGGGTCTGCAAATGAAAAATGGTTGAAAACCATTGTACTATATTGATTTGGTCCATTTCTAGTTTCTTAACACAAGAAGATAAGAACGGCCACACTGGGTCAGACCAAAGGTCCATCTAGCTCAGTGTCCTGTCTTCCAACAGTGGCCAATGCCAGGTGCCCCAGAGGGAATGAACAGAACAGGGAATCATCAAGTGATCCATTCCCTGCATGCACTGATTTCCTCAAACCCCCCCCCCAAATTAAAGGGGGCTGCAATTACCAGTTAGTTTTTTTATTTACTTATTGCTTAAATTCACTTGTATACTAGCATCATCAGGTGGGTTGGTACAGCTCTGGGAATAATGGAGGTTGCTACTGCATAAACAGAAATGCTGGGACAGTTTTGGCAAAATGTTGGATGATTTTAATATCATCAGCGTTGGAATTTTAGATACAAAGAGAAATATTTATAATCCAGCCATTATTCTTCACTAGATTATAAGAGCTGTAAGATAAATCAAAGCTTGAGCCTAAATTCTTTCAGACTGCTACATATCATTGCTCCCCTTTTCATCTTGTGCTATGTGAACTTTCTCCCGAAACCAGTGGCACAGTCACTCAAAAGAAGAGACAGGTCCTAGAGACTGGACCAATTGAAATTCTAAAGTTTAAGAGGTCCGGCAGGCAATTAGGGAAAGGTCAGTGCAAACGGAGGTGTATGTTTCTGTTCATAGCTATTTGCCAAAACAATATCTGTAATTTACTGTTGCTATTAACACTGAGAGGTACTTAACAGGCTGTGTTTTGTAGCAGTTACAGCTAAGGAATGGGAGTCGAGACTCACAGGTACTATTCCTTGCTCTGCTACTTGCTCATTGTATGGCTTTTGACGAATTACTTTAATCTCTCAGGCTGGAGTTTTCAACAGCGTTCTGGATTGGCTTAACTCTGCTCCCACTGACTAGACAATCTAATGGTCCCTTCTCGCCTTAAACTCTGACTCTTCCAAATTTACACAGACATTCCTCACTGATGAATCTCCTAACATGTGACCCTATCCCTTGACTCGACTCTTCCTGAAGTTCCTTTCCTTTTGGAAGGTGGTCCGGGTTAGTTTTTAGAAGCTGACTGTTTGAGTACCTGACAGTAGGAATTCAAAGCCCAGCATCCTTGATAGCTCTTGGCCTTTCATAGAAGAGAGGCTAATCTTTGGTTGATATTTAACTGAGCTTTGTAGCTGCCATACATGACCTCCTGCCATGTATTGTTATGACCTTTCTGTTTCATTTGTGAATTTATTTGATATTTCTGAGATTTTTGGTTCCTGCACAGAGAATGGAACCAGGAGTGCTACCAGCAGGGGTGAGGTATAGTTCTCCCTAGACTGTACACTGTGTCCTTAAATAGCACCCAAGGATTGCAAAGTGCTTTACAAAATGTGAGCAAGTACTGCACTGTTATCCTCATTTTGGGGAAACTGAGGTACAGGGCAGTGAAGTGAGTTGCCTTAGGCTGCACAACAATTTAATGGCAGAATCAGGACAGGGCCTTTCAGGCCCCAGACAAATCTCACTCTATTCAATCTCTGCTGTTTCACAGCAAGCATTAGGTTGTTGGCATTGAGCTGGTTACCACAGCAAGCCTTGGTGACTTGTGTGAAGACAACACTTTCTATACATTTGGGAACTAGTTTCACTGACCTGTGGAAGAGGGAGAGCATCTGTCACCTAAGTTCCCTATAAGCTGCGTGGCCATGCAGCAGCCTATTTAGTGCCACTCAGGCAACCCACCCAGAGACCTGCTGCGGCAGGAGTGCTCCTCTGGTCCTAACCTAGCCTGGCCCCCAACCTGCTGCATGGCCATGGTGCCCCACTGATGGCCCAGCCTCAACCGCAGCCAGGGCGCACCTACCCAGGCCTGGCCCCAGCCATAGCCGGGAAGGCACAGCCCATACCTGGGCAGCCCAGCCCCAGCTGCGGCCAGGACAGCATGGCACTGCCCAGCCCCAGCTGTGGCTGGGACTCGGACGGCCCAGCAAGGGGCCGGACCTGCCCTGGTGCACCTCCCCTGGCCCAAAACCAGCCCCGGCCCAGACCTGCCAGGGCTGTGGCAGCACCCCACCCCAATCCTCTGCCCCAGCCCTGAGCCCCTCATCCCAGACCCCACCCCAGAGCCTGCACCCCCAGCCAAATCCCTTACACCCCTGCACCCCAACTCTCTGCCCCACCCAAGCCCCTCTTCTCCAGCCCCAACCCAGAGTTCACCCCCCCCAGCTGGAGCCCTCACACCCCTGCACTCCAACCCTTTGCTCCACCCCAGAGTTCTAGCTGTCCGGGGTGTGGTTTTTCCATGCCACTGACTGATATAGCAAAGCTGATAAAACTTCTCAGTGTAGAAGAGGCTCAGAAAGGGCTTCTCAGAAGCCAGGGAGATCAGTGGGGAGCTGCCCAAGCTAGCTAGCAGTGAAACGCACAGGTGAGGGCGGAGCCTTAGAGTCAGATCCACAAAGGTACTGAAGTGCCTGACTCCCATAGATCTGGGCCTTCAGTGTCTGACCGACAGAGTGCAGGGAGGCACCTCTCTCCACTCAGGTGTGAAACTTCTTCTGGAGTTCGGTACATATCCCAGGTCTCCCACAGGAGCACCCTAAACCATCAAGCTGTCGGGTAGTCTGGGGTAGGACTCTGTCAATCACACGTGCGGAAGCTGGTCCACTTTGTATAAATAATTAAATGTTCAGTGGGCCAGAGGGAGAAGCAAGACATTGACTATAATCTTGAGGTTAAGGCACTCCTGTGAGGCATAGGAGTCCTGCATTCAAGTCCCTGCTTCAAATCAGACACAGGGAGGGGAGGAGGATTCAGACCTTGGTCTGCCATAGCCCAGAAGCAGGAGGAGGGCCTGAACCAATGGGCTATCGAGTATGCTGATCCAAATGTATGGATGCATGCACACCAAAATATTTCTCAGACCCGCTGTCATTTGTATAGGTGAGGTGCATGTCTACCACAGCAGGTCCCACAGGGAATGCCTAATTTGAGAAGCCTGCCAGGGAGTTAGGTGCACAGCTGCCAACTTTCACAATAAGCCAAAAATCAAGCTAACCCCATTTAAAAACAAGGCCAACACTCTATGTGACTAGATCCCCTGATATGCAGTCTGGGACTGTGGAGGGGCCCTCTGTGCACCCCTGACTCTCTCCCTCTCTTGCCTCTGCTTTCCCCTTGCCCCTGCTTGCTGAGAGCCGATCAAAAAAAGAAGCTACAAGCCAAAAACTAGCCAACAAGCAACTCACAAGCCAATTAAACCAAAAACAAGTCCAATTTTTGTTTTTTTGTTTTTTTTTTCCGCGTGGATTTGGCATGTTTGGTTAGGTGTGAACTAAGGCTTTGAGCAGCTTGTTAGCTATGGGCCAGCATCAGGCTTTTACCCTAAATCCTTAAATCCTAAAAACACTATCACTGAAATCAGCCTCTGTACCAGCCAACTGGAAGGTAGCTAATGTAATACTGATTTTAAAAATGCTGCAGAGGAGATCCTGGCTCTTACAGACAGGTAAGTTGAACTTGAGTACTGGGCAATTGTAAAAACTATAGAAAAGAACAGAATTATCAGATACATAAATCAATATGATTTGTTGAGGAAGAGTCAATATGGCTTTTGTAAAGGAAATCATGTCTCACAAATCTATCAAGATTCTTTGAAGGTGTCAGCTAGCATGTGGATAACAGTGATCCAGTCAATATAGTGTATTTAGATTTTCAAAAAGCATTGACAAGGTCCCTCACCAAAGGCTCTTAAGGAAACTCAGTAGCCATGTGATAAGAGGGAAGGTTCTTTCAATGGCCAGAGACTGATCCACAAAGATAAGAATAAATAGTCAGATGTCACAATGGAGAGAGGTGAACAGCGGGGTCTCCCAAGGATCTGTATTAAGACCTGTGCTATTCAACAAATTTACTAATGGTCTGGCAAAGGGGGAGAACACTGAGGTGGACAAAGTCTGCAGATAATAGAAATCACTCAAGCTCATTAAGTCCAAAAGCTGACGGCAAAGAGATTTCACAAAACTGGTTGACTGGACAACAAACAAAATGGCAGATGAAATTCAAGATTACATGCCAAGTAACATACGTTGGAGAAAATAATCCCAACTATATGTACTAATTTAGCTGTTACCACCCAAGAAAGAGATCTTGGAGCCATCATGGATAGTTCTCTGAACACTTCCTCTCAATGTGCAGCAGCAGTCAAAACAGCTAACAGATTGTTAGGAACTCTTAGAAAAAGGATAAAAAATAAGACAGAAAATAACATCATGCCACTATCAATCCATGGTGTGCTCATGCCTTGAGTACTGTCCTGCTCTGGTTGCCCCATCTCAAAAAAGATATAGAAGAACTGGAAAAGGTTCAGAGAAGGGGAACAAAGATGATCTAGGGGGTATGGTGCAGCTTCCATAATGGGGAGAGACTAAAAAGATTAGGGTTGTTCATCTTAGGAAAGAGACAAGGAGTGGGTGATATGACAGAGGTCTATTAAATCGTGATTGGCATGGAAAAAGTGAATAGAGAAGTATTCTTACCCTTTCCCACAAAACATAAATCGGAGGTTGGCCAATGAAATTAATAGGCAGCAGGTTTAGCACTAACAAGAAGCACTTTTCATACACCATGCAACTAACCTGTGGAACTCATTGCCAGGGGCTATTGTGATGGCCAAAAGTATAACTGGGTTTAAAAAAAATGGTTAAATTCATAGAGGATAGATCCCAAGATGGGCAGGGACACAACTCTATGCTTAAGGTGACCCTAAACCAGAAGCCAGGAGGTAAAACAGAGGTGGATCACTCTAGAATTGCCCTGCTCAGTTCATTCCCCTGGAAGCTTTGATATGAGTCTCTGTTGGAGAAAGGATACTGGGCTAGATGGACCATAGATTCTTATGCCCACTGGTGGAAACTTCAGCATCTACAAGATTAGGTGGTGGTGGAACAATTGTGTTGAGAATGTCGGTGGGGCCTAGATGTTGGACGGAGGCACTTAAAGAGGCCCGATTGCCTCTTTTGGCACCTAAGTTCCTTTGTGGAGAGAATAGCACTTCCTTACCTCACAGGGTGTTGTAAGGATAAATAGGTTAGAGATGAGGATACTGTGGTAATAGAGAGATGGGCCTTTGCTATATAGAGTTTACAGGCCTGAATTTGCAGTAAACCCAAAGACTGAGCAACTAGATTGATCACACTCATTCTGGTATGCAAGTGCCTACAGTCCCTCATGAAGGATATGCACGGATTTAAGGAGAAAGATACACTGCTTTTAGCTCTGAATTTAAGCTCCTAGGTCCAAGGACTTGTCAATTACTTTAATTTAGTTAATTTAGTTTAATTTCAGTGTTTTGCAGCTCAGTTTCCGCATGGCTCTTTCCACTGCCAGTGTTCGGAGACCGTAGCAACTTCAAATTAAATATCAATCACAGCATTAAGGTCAAGTAGTTTGATTCCATTAACAGGCAGCTAGATTCAACTTCCATATAATGAACAGTCTATAACCTCCTAATGATCCTGAGAGAAAAACTGGGCAGTGCAGTTAGCTCTAGCATTCAATCATTGGCACCCCATTGACATAGGAGACGGTAGAATTGATTCAAAACGTCCATTCATCTGCCAAGAAATCTCATCTGAAATTATTCTGATCTGTGACAAATCTGTGTGAGTATCAATTTAAAGACAAAGCAAGAGAGATGGATTTCAGCTGGGCCTTTCAGTCTTGGCTTCTAAATTTATATATATATATATATATATATATATATATATATCTGTACCTCGCTTTTTAACTGAGGTTAGGGATTTTTTTTCCTACTATGGGGTGATTGCCAAAAAGAAATAAAGCTCTGTTGGAGGGGATGCATGGTCTAGTGGCTAGAGTACTGACCTGCAAGTCAGGAGACCTGTGTTCTGCTCCTGGGTTATGATTACTTGTATTACCACAGCCATATCATTTGTATTACCATAGCTCAGGGGTGGGCAAACTTTTTGGCCTGAGGGTCACATCGGGTTTTGTAAATTGTATGGCAGGACAGTTAGGGGAGGGATCGTGGCCCGGCCCCCGCCTCCTATCTGCCCACCACCCCCAAGACTCCTGCCCCATCCAACCCCCCCATTCCCTAATGCCTCCCTCTCCCCAGGACCCCTGTCCCATTCCCACACTCCCGCTCCCTGTTCCATGACTGCCCGCGGACCTCTGCCGCCCCATCCAACCCCTCCTCTCATTCCTGACAGCCTCCCTGGGACCCCTGCCCCATCCGATCACCCCTTCTCCCTGCTCCTGACTCCCCCCTGGCGCCCCATCCAACCCCCCCTCCTTCCTGACTGCCCCTCCCTTGTTCCCCCAGACTGCCACACCCCCACACCCTGATGACCCCCCCCCAACTCCCCTGCCCTCTATCCAATCCCTCCTGCTCCCTGCCCCCTTATCATGCTGCCTGGAGCACCAGCGACTGGCGGCACTACAGCCGAGCTGCCCAGCTAGAGCTCAGGGGCCAGGCAGGACGGTCCCGTGGGCTGTAGTTTACCCAACTCTGCCATAGCTGCACCATTACCTAGTCATGGACCAGGACCTTATTGTGCTAGGCGCTGTACAAACACAGATCAAAAAGACTAGCCAGTTGTGTGATACATCCCCTTTGTTCCCTCCTCCACATCCTTTCTTTCCCTTTGTCTATTTAGATTGTATGGCTTTGGGAGCAAGGCCTGTCTCTTACTACGTGTTTGTACAACTCCTACCACAATGATATCTCGATCTCGATGGCGGCTACTAAAGTTCCCTTTTTCTGGCCAGCTCTACTTATTGCAAAACTCTGTCATACCAGCTGCAAACATCCATTTTTCCACTTCCCCCACACGCATCTCCACCCTTCCTCCCATGCTGCCCTTCACACTCAGAACAGATCTGACCGCTTCCTTTGTTTTGCTGAGTGTTCAGTGGCAGGTTCAGAGCGACATGCCTACTCCAAACAACACTTTCCAACACCAGCAAAGGCTGCTGCACCTCATGGGGTATGGTGGAATTCTCCCTGGTCAGAGGGCACGACTGCCCACCCATAGAGGCTTATGCCAAGGGAAGGTGTTTCACCACTGGGCCCATGATGGAGGGGAAATTGTAGAGGCTTTGCATTCGCACAACCTCACCCCAGGTGGGCTTTCCTCTGCCAGGTGCTTGCCAATACTGGTGTGAATCTGACATCTTAGGAGTAATCGACGTGCAGATTAAAAGTAACTAAACCCTAACGGGGTTAACCCTGCCTGCCTTATTTACAACCCCAAGTCCTGGGGAACCTTGCACCTCTGGAGCCAGTGAGCTATGGGCTTTAGAGCTCTTGTAGCTACATGATAGGTCAGTGGTTTGAGCATTGGCCTACTAAACCCAGGGTTGTAAATTCAATCCTTGAGTGGGCCATTTTGGGATCTAGGGCAAAAGTCTGTCTGGAGATTGGCCCTGCTTTGAGCAGGGGGTTGGACTAGATGACCTCCTGAGGCCCCTTCCAACCCTGATATTCTAGGATCCCAGCCTCATTGATGGACAGTTTGCCAGCTTGGAAACACAGCTGAACTTTACTTAACCAGCATGAGGGAATGGGATTTGACTCCCTATTGTACAGAATGTAGAAACAGCTAGCGCCAACTATTGATGGAGGAGTGGAACTGTACTTATTTGCGTAGCACCAGAGATGAGCATAAAAGTGGAAACAGTGGCTCTTCTACTCTTGAATTTGATTTCAAACTGAAAAGTGCATCAGGGCAGCACAGACATAGCTTTATATTGGCTCAGCCCAGCACAGGCTGTGATTTTTATACCGGAGCATGAAGAAATTATCTTGAAAATTAACTACTATAACAAGAAAAGCTTGAGAGAAGGATGACTTAGAATCATAGAATATCAAGGTTGGAAGGGACCTCAGGAAGTCATCTAGTCCAACCCCCTGCTCAAAGCAGGACCAATCCCACACTGTTATAAAACAGGAGTCCCTCAACTGACAGAGAGATCAAACTCAGGTCCACCATGTTCTACCTCAGACCATCACAAGGTATGATTTTGACTCCACCATTTTGGTGACATCTGTTAAAAACCATACTTTTAGAAAAAACAAACCAACTCTGAAGCACCTACTGGAGCAATGAAGAACCCTGTATTTCAGATGGTAAGATCATTATTTACTCCTCTTGGCACAATTATTGCATTGTTGCCTAGGTACTTTGTAGATTTTATTCACTTTGCCCTCCACAAAATATGTTCTTTTAAAAGCACTCGGCTAGTCACTCGAGCAAAGAAGAACAAACAACACAACTCCAACCTGAAAATAGCCCTTTTGTTTTTTAAATTAAAAAGTCAATTCCATTTAAAAGTGCAGACATGTTCATTAAAACGACTGTTAAAATAACATCACAGCATCCCGTATTTATTCCCTTTCAATTACTTCAGATCTGATTTGCCCACTGAAATAAACATTATGAGCCTAATTCTGTGCTCCTGTGAGATGACCCAACGACACTGGCTCTGTACCTGTCAGCACTGCAAACAAAACCTCGGATCAGAAAGACAAAGATCTACAAATTGCATATAAGAAACTGATCTGAAGGTCAGAACGACTGGATGAGGTGCTAGGGTTCTATTGTTGACCAGTAATGTGATATGTGGTCTTAGGCAATCTCCTGAATTATTGTGTCTCAGAATATCGATTGGTAAAATTAGTGTAATATCTAGGGCTGGTCAAAAATTTTCTGCCTACATTTTTTTTTAATGGAAAATTGAATTTTCAACTAATCAAAAAGAAAAGTGTCTGCTTTCTGCAGAACTCTGCAACTTTCCATTGAAAAACCTAAATCTGCTTTTCAGCTTAAATTGTCAAAAGTAGAAATTTTCACTAAAAAAAATATGAAACTCATTTTCTGACAGGATCTAGTAGTAATCTGTGTTTCTCTACAATGATGTTTGTAAAGTACTTGGAGATCCTTGGATGAAAGATGATGTATAGTCAGAAATTGTCATTGTCAATAGAGATTCTGCAATCAGAATGTAGCTGTCAATTTTGCCGGATGTGCGTAAGGCAGAGTAGAACCCAGCAAGATTTTCCAGATCAGTCTTAACTCCACAGTTATAACAGGAGCAGAAGGATGAGGTAAGACCCAAATACCCACAAGAATCAGATCCAGTGAATAAGAAGGTGCTGTTTTCACACAGCAGCTTTTCTGATCGTAACTGCACTGCAAAGTTTACAAAGCACTTCAGTCCTGGACTAAGAATTTCATTCCAAATTCTCAAATTAATCACCTTCTGCATAATGCACTTCTGGAATGGCCAAAGTAATTGACCCTTCGAGCCTCATACAATAATTTTCAGAAGTTCAAAAGCCACAGGATACATGCAACCTGCACCACCCCGTCTCTGCGGGGCAGATGCCCCTAGTCCCACCACCCCACCACAGGGCAGAAGTCCTGAGCTCCCCCAACCCATCACCGCCCAGTCTGGTAGGTGGAGAATGGAGGCATGCTTGGGGGGCTCCGCAAGCCACACTTTAATTGTAAAAGAGCTGCATGCAGCTCATAAGCTGCAGTTTGGCCACGCCTGCTATAAAGCAACACAAAGCCCCTTTGCAATAAGTGAGATGAGATAATGAAAGAACCTTTTTCGCAGGTGACCAGAGTGACTCTTGCTGTCAGTGGCAGAACTTGCATTGACTTCAACAGGATCCGGATCTGAGCCAAGCACTGCCACACTTCCCTCTCTCTCCAGCTGGGCTGAGTCCAGTTTAAGGAAACAGAGCAGCCAGGAGTATCTGAGGTTAAAGAGACACAGAGCTACAACCTTTCCCACCTCTTACCACTTCTATCTTCTTGCTCAGTAGGTACAACCACTTGAAGAATTATAATCAGCACCTTCATTGTCCACAGACACTAATAAATCCATCCTCCTCATCCCTGTGAGGCTAGTATTATTAGCTCTATTTCATAGATGGAAAAACTGAGGCAGAGAGATGACATGACCTGCCCAAAGCCACCGAGGGTGGGAACGTCAGCGCCAGGAATAGAACTCAGAAGCTTGGATCTCCACCATTCTCTGTGCAGATCTCAACACCAGGCTTCTCAGAGTAGCTGCTCTTATGGGCTTAAGATTGCTTTATGCTACCTGCTCGAGTAGCTCCTTTGGCAGCTTAGTCGCCTATTGATCATCCACCTTTGTAATAAAAATCCCTTCTTGCAATCCAGCCTAAAGCTCCCCTTCATTAGCTTTAATTCCTGACCTCATGTGACTCTTGTACCTTGTGGCATGAATGAGCCTTGTCCTAGATCCTCGTGTGAACCCATCAAGAAGTTGTAAAGCATGATTAAGTCACCTCTCAGCTGCCTTTTATTTTTTTCTTGCAAGGCTGAACCTATTCAGCGCTTGAAACCTGTCTTTGCAAGGCAGTCCCTTTGCCTCTTGGAACAAATGCTGGAAAACTCTTTTTGAAAGAATCTCAGTAGGCGGCCATTAAAAAAAAAAAGGCAGCTGTAGCCTCTCTGTAGTGAGAGTTTCAAAAGCACCCAGCAATGGCTGGATTCTGCTCCCAGTGAAATCAATGGAAGTTTCACCAGTGCCTCCAGTGGGAACGGAATAAGGCCAACCCTGAGAACTTGTGCAAATGCCACCCTACATGCATTGGTCCGGCATTGAAAGGCCCTTTATATAGACCAATAAAACCTGTCACCTGCTCACTCCTTGCCCTGTACTGCCCAGGCTTTTCTTGGAGGAGTGGAGAGGCTTTTAAAAGGTCATTTGCTCTGCTAGGACTGACCTGCAACCCGCCTCTTGGTGCCTAGATAGCACTGCACAGATCATCACTTCAGACTAACAAATCCTCCTGTCGTGAGCCTATACAGAGCGCTGCCACAGCCCCTCAGAGAATCCCACCCCACAATAAGCCCCATCTTTTCAGTCAAATCATCAGTCCACGCTGTCATAAACAGATAGTTAAGGGTTAATGTCTCTCTTACCTGTAAAGAGTTAACAAACAGGGACCCCAAACACCTGACCAGAGGACCAATCAGAAGACAAGATACTTTCAAATCTCATGGGAGTGAAGCCTTTGTTTGTGGGTTTGGGGTTTGGCTTTGTTCTCTCTGGGTCCTGGATGGGACTAGAGGTGAAACCAGGTTTCTGCCAATCTCCCTGCTACAGTCTCTTATCTATTCAGAATTGTAAGTAAGAAAAGGCGGTCATAGTCTTTTAATTTTTTTTTTCATTTACATATGTGTACTTGCTGGAAGTAGCTTAAATTGTGTTTCTGCTGGAGAAAGTTTCTTTCTGTTGTTTATAAGTTGAAAGACCCTGTAACTGTTTACCATCTAAATTGCAGAGATAAACCTTTTACTTTTTTCTTTCTTTTTTTATTAAAAGTTTTGCTTTTAAGACCTGTCTGATTTTTTTTCTCCTAGTTAAGGTTCAAGGGAATTGGTGGGAAGCAAGGAGGGAAAGGTAAATTTGTATTGCCTCTGAGTGAGGGGTAGAGAGAAACTTGATCTCTCGGTGTGGTGATTCAAGAAGTTGAATCAGGTGATCTCCTAGTGTTCCCAGGGCGAGAAGGAGCTGGGATGAAGAAGAGGGGGGAAGGGAATGGTTTATTCCCCTTTGTTGTGAAACTCAGGGCATCTGGGTCTTGGGGTCCCCAGGGAAGGATTTGCAGGGACCAGAGGGTATCAGGCCCTGGAAAATTCCTGATTGGTGGCAGCATATCAGACCTAAGCTAGTAATTAAGCTTAGGGAAATTCATGCCAGTACCCATATTTTGGACGCTAAGGTCCAGATTTGGGAATTATACTACGACACACGCACACTTTTTTTTTTAAATGATGCTAATGAATTTGGGAAGGACGAGACAGAAACCAAACTCACTAGGCCTAATTCTTCCCCAGTGTAATCCCACCAAGGTCAATTGATTTTCATAAGGGATGAATCTGGCCCATTTTCTTTTGTGATTTGAAGGAAGGTTATCAGAGGTAGAAGGTTAGTGCATTATCCAACTCTGCTACCTACACAAAACATACATGCACTTTTATTTATGCCTTGGATGTAAAATAGACAGAGCACTAAAAAAAATATTTCGCATGGGCCAAACTGACACAATAGACACCATAGCAGAAGCCTGGAATGAGGCTGAATTTTCTATGAGAACATAGGTGACTTTACCACCATGTCTTGCATTTCTGGGCTAAAGAAGTTGACATTGTCCCTTTAAGAGCTCCTGGGTTCACCGTAAGCCTGGGTCCCATTGAAGTTGGTGTAAGAAAGAAGAAAGCACAATGCTTAAATCACAGCTGGTCACTTGAACCTCCTCGAGTAACTTTTTGGCACACAAGAAATGTCTGACCATGGGGGAAGCAGAGTTCAAGTCAACAAAAATTCCCATCTTGCTTCTGGGAATAAAAACTAATGAAACTAATTGTGAAAGATATTCTACTTACGGCTTAGTCCATGCTAAGTGATCCTGGGTGTCTAGGTAGCAATCTCCAGTGGCTAATCTCAACCCTATACTGCAGTGTGCTGTATACAGTAAACCTATCAGATACCTCACCCAGCTGCACAAACATTTGCTGGCCCTCCCAGACCAGTACTCTCTCCTGATGGGGACTAAATTAAGGAAACACTTTAGGAACAGCTTGTCCAGGTGAGGTGGGAGTGGGTCCAGTGGCTGAAAAGAAAACTCGGGATTCTGTTCCTGGTTCTGCTACAAGGTGCCTTTGGGCAAGACACACAACATTTCTGGATGCTAGCTTTGAAGAGGGGCTGATAATACTGACCTACCTCATAGAGGATATGTGAAGCTAAATTAATAAATGTCTGCCAAGCATGTTACATTCTTGGATGGAAAATACTATAGCCATGCAGCAAACTGGTACTGCGTATGTGCCCCTTTGCCCTCTAATGAAGGGGATCAGAACAACATATTATAGGTCCTATACTGCTAACTTACAGAGGTTCTCCTTTTGCTCAAGCAGCAGCAGCTTGATGTGCTTGCATGTGTCTGTACAGACAAACATACCCATGTATCATGAGGGATATGCACCTGATTCAAAAGCCAAGACAAAAATAAATCAGTGCAAATTAACTGTGTTATTGCAAGCTGGACTGTCCTTCAGAGAGAAACTCTTCTTATGGGAAAAGCAGGAATATGCAATGACACTCACAATGTAAATAAGAGATCCAAGCCATGGTTCAAAGAGGATAATTTTGTCCAAGGTGAAATAATACCATAATATCTGATACTTACATCGTACATGTCACCTAGGTGCTTAGCAGATTCCAGGAGTACTTTATGCTGCCTTTTTTTGATCCCTAAGTGCAATGATAAAATACTTTAAAGTTTCAACTCTATTTTAGATCCACTTCCAGGAGACAGCTGTAGGGCAAAACCCTGTTCTTCCTGTTAAAAGCAAGGGGAATGCCATTGAGCTCCATGGTGCTACCACAGTATCAAACCAATGTGAGACTAGAATCAGGACTTCGGAAGAGTTACTCCAGATTTACACTCACGTAAGCGAGAGCAGAATTTGGCTCATCTATTCAATTTCTAAAACCTCCCTTGCAAAGAGGGATGTTTAATATTACAAGTGATGTAACGCCTCCCTCTGCTACCGCTGGCACTGACATGGTATGACATTGGAATGTGACTTCATTTGGAATACAAAATGTGAACAAGAAAACATATAGCTAAAACTGCTGATTGAATCAGAGACTGTGGCCCCAGTTCAGCAAAGTGCTGTTGTATGACTTCGGCCTGGTCTACACTAGTTGGGGGGATCGATCTAAGATACGCAACTTCAGCTACAAGAATAGAGTAGCTGAAGTTGACATATCTTAGATCAAATTAAAATAACTTATTTCACATCCTCATGGCGCTGGATCGACGGCCGCAGCTCCTCCGTCTACTTTGCTTCCGCCTCTTGCACTGCTGGAGTTCAGCAGTTGAAAGGAGAGCAATCAGGCATTGATTTATCGCATCTACACTACATGCGATAAATCGATCCCCGATAGATAGATCGCTACCCGCCAATCCGGGTCCCTGAGATGTCCCTGAACCAGAAACTTCCAAAACTGGGGATGTTTGAAATCTGGACCCAAACTCATGTTCTAATGTGGTCTAAGACAATAAGGCACTTTATCTGCAATGGGCCGAAGTGGTACCCCAAACCTGAATATCCCCAGTCCTCGGAGTTTCCATGTTAAAATACTGATCCAAACCTAGATCCACATTTCATATGTAAGGCCTCACTCTACTTGTTAATTAACAATGACAAAAAATGTATTACAAGAAAATTCCATGTTGGGGCCCTGGTGACAAATTATTCAACCTTTTGCTCAGGTAATTATGGAATTATGTGGCCTTCCATTACAAACTGTAGTCATTCAGCTGGTCTCAGTAGTAATAGATTTGACTATTATTAATAGAATTAATATTAACACTTAAGCTGAAGACTAACTACTTAGTGGTCTAAGTTTCAGGCTGTAAATACCTAGACTCCTTGGAAACACAGATTCAAATCCCGCAAAGGTTGATGCAGTCTAAATTCCATGCATTCTACTATGAGTAGATCCGTTAGCTGAACCTATGGCAATTCAAGATCCTTTAGCATAGAGACTTGCTCAAATGTGCTTGGTCAAAGTTTCCCTTCCTCACCATTCTTCTATGTATCAGTTATCTGCCACCCTTCAACCCCCTATAGGTATAATGCCATAAAGTGCTCTGGGTTCATTTGGTTTGGCAGGTACTGAATAAAGTCAGATATTATTATTGTTATAATATTACTTTGTCATGGACAAGTTTAATCAATCCATGACACTGATTTCTTCTTTGCATTGTGGGTCTCTCTTGCATATTCTGTGTGAGTTCCAGGCCTTGATATATTACAGATGTCAATGGCAGTTTCACATGTGGAAGGAGTGCAATATATGCAATAGAAATCAGAAGAGGAGAATTTATCCCTCCTTCCCCAACCCCTGACTTTTAACTAGTCTTGGGCCCTGCTAGAAATATTCCTGTTAATGAGACACTTATATATATATTAAGAACAAGAGAGTTATCTCTTCACAAGAAGAAGTGTTGTCAAATCCTGCAGTTTTAATCACAAGTCTCAGAACATTTGGTATTTCTCTTAAACCTAGAGTGATATGATTACATGGGAATATCAGCTTTCATCTGAAAACAAAAAGTAAGTTTCTAGCCCTCACGGTTGCAGACAATAAAATGAAAACGCGAACC
This sequence comes from Gopherus evgoodei, assembly GCF_007399415.2. Taxonomy (NCBI): domain Eukaryota; kingdom Metazoa; phylum Chordata; order Testudines; family Testudinidae; genus Gopherus; species Gopherus evgoodei. The sequence continues at coordinate 124,023,967 of NC_044327.1, forward strand.
CCAAAGGCCTCAAAAATCAGAAGACAAACAAACAACTTCAAATCTCTCCTTCTCTAAAATCATGATTTTTAAGCCAACCTCATGATTTTGGGGGCCTGAGTCATGAGATTTGAACTTGAGGTTGGCGGCACTGCAGAGGTCATGCAATACAGCGTGTAAACTCAGAAGACACTGTCACACTCAGACTTAGGGCATGTCTACACGGTAATCAGAGGTTTGAGCGCAACATATGTAGACAGACCTGAGCTAGCTTTGGTCTAGCTAACTCGGATAACAATAGCAATGAAGCCGCAGCAGCATGGCCCAGCCACTAGACTACATACTGAGGGCTCCAAGCAAGGTTGTACAGCCCCCATTGCCAGTTTCATGACTGTTGCTCTCTGAGCTAGCTAGATCAAAACAAATTTGGCTATGTCAACATATGCTACAGTCACACCTCTGATTGCAGTGTAGATGTACCCTGTGGGAGGTGAGTCGCATGCATGAAAGGATATTTTTACACTTAACTTGTTGCAAAGGCATCACTGAGCCCTGGTCTACACTACAAATTTAGGTCAAATTTAGCAGCTTTAGATGGATTTAATCCTACATCCGTCCACACGACGAAGCTGTTATTTTTGATTTAAAAGGCTGTTAAAATCTATTTCGGTAGTCCTCCCCCAATGAGGGGATTAGCACTGAAATCGACCTTGCCAGATCGAATTTGGGGTAGTGTGGTCGCAATTTGACAGTATTGGCCTCCAGGAGCTATCCCAGAGTGCTCCATTATGACCACTCTGGACAGCGCTCTCAACTCCGATGCACTGGCCAGGTAGACTGGAAAAGGCCAGTGAAATTTTGAATCTCATTTCCTGTTTGGCCAGCGTGGTGATCTGCAGGTGAGTGAAGATCTCATCAGCAGAGGTGACCATGATGGAGTCCCAGAATCGCAAAAGAGCTCCAGCATGGACCGAATGGGAGGTACAGGATCTGATCAATATGTGGGGAGATGAATCCATGCTATCAGAACTCCGTTCCAAAAGACCAAAATGCCCAAATATTTGAAAAAATCTCAAAGGGCATGAAGGACAGAGGCTATAATAGGGACCCACAGTACGGCCACGTGAAACTTAAGGAGCTGAGGCAAGCCTGCCCAAAAAACAGGAAGGCAAACAGCCGTTCCAGGTCACAGCCCCAGACATGCTGCTTCTATAATGAACTGCACGCCATTCGAGGTGGTGCAGCCACCACTACCTCACCCCTGTGCTTTGACTCCATCAATGGAGTAGCATGCAACAGGGATGCGGGTTTTGGGGATGATGAGGAGGAGGTTGAAGATAGCTCACAGCAAGGAAGCAGAGAAACCGGTTTCCCCAACAGCCAGGAACTGTTTCTGACCCTGGACCTGGAGTCAGTACCCCCCAAACCCACCCAAAGCTGCCTCCTGGACCCACCAGGCGGAGAAGGGACCTCTGGTGAGTGTATCTTTGTAAATATTATACATGGTTTAAAAGCAAGTGTGTTTAATGATTAATTTGCCCTGGCATTTGCAGCCAGTAAGCTACTGGAAAAGTCTGTTAACGTGTCTGGGGATGGAGCGGAAATCCTTCAGGGACATCTCTATAAAGCTCTTCTGGATGTACTCCCAAAGCCTTTGCAAAAGGTTTCTGGGGAGGGCAGCCTTATTCCATCCTCCACGGTAGGACACTTTACCACACCAGGCCAGTAGCTCGTAGTCTGGAATCATTGCGTAACAAAGCATGGCAGCTTATGGTCCCAGTGTTGCAGGCATTCAAACAGCATCCATTCTTTATCTCTCTGTGTTACCCTCAGGAGAGTGATATCATTCCTGGACACCTGGTTGAAGGTGCCTATTCCTGCTGGGCTGTTTGCCTGTGGCTGAATAGAAATGTTCCCCACTGTTAGCCAGGCAGTGGAGGGCTGAAGCGATCATTCCAGAGAATTGGGGGGGGGGGGGAGAGGTTAGTTGGGTTTGCACTGCCCATTAACCCGAAAACCATAGCCCCTCCTGCTTTTATATGGCCAGCCCAACGACTGCTTGGTATGGGAAATGAGGGCGCTGCTTTTTTAAACCATTCCCACATGTTATGAAGGTTAAAGAAGCCAAAAGACTGTGTCTTACCATGGCTGCCTGCAAGCCAAATTCTGTTGCCCAGCCCTGCGTGAAAGATCTCTCACACCAAACCAGCAAACCCTCAATAAGAGGCAAAATGAGACCTTATACCAAAAGCACATGTGCTCTGTAATGTTAACAGCAAGGTTTACCGTGAAAGAGTTTACCCATTGTTCTCTAAAATGTGTCTTTTTAACTACCACTCTCCCTTTTTTTTCCTCCACCAGCTGCAAATGTTTCAACACTCACACTATCTTCTCCTTCCCAGAGACAGGCAAAGATTAGAAGGCAAAAAAAACGCACTCACGATGAAATGTTCTCTGAGCTCATGCAGTCCTCCCACACTGAAAGAGCCCAGCAGAATGCATGGAGGCAGACAATGTCAGAGTCCAGGAAAGCACAATATGGATGCACGGACAGGCGGCGGGCTGAAGATAATAAGTGGCGGGCTGAAGATGATAGATGGCATCAGCTTGGTGACAGAAGGTGAGAGGCAATGCTGAGGCTACTGGAGGAACACACTGATATGCTTCAGTGTATGGCTGAGGTTCAGGAAAGGCAGCTTGAGCACAAACCACCGGTACAGCCCCTGTGTAGCCAACTGCCCTCCTCCCCAAATTCCATAGCCTCCTCACCCAGATGCCCAAGAACATGGTGGAGGGCCTCCAGGCACCCAACCACTCCACCCCAGAGGACTGCCCAAACAACAGAAAGCTGACGTTCAATATGTTTTAAAGTGTAGTGTGGCCTTGTCCTTCCCTCGTCCCCCACCCCTCCTGGGCTACCTTGGCAGTTATCCCCCTATTTGTGTGATGAATTAATAAATAATGCATGAATGTGAAGCAACAATGACTTTATTGCCTCTGCAAGCTGTGATCAAAGGGAGGAGGGGAGGGTGGTTAGCTTACAGGGAAGCAGAGTGAACCAAGGGGGAGGGGCAGTTCATCAAGAAGAAGCAAACAGAACTTTCACACCATAACCTGGCCAGTCATAAAACTGGTTTTCAAAGCTTCTCTGATGCACACCGCACCCTCCTGTACTCTGCTAACTGCCCTGGTGTTTGGCTGCATGTAATCAATGGCTAGGCGATTTGCCTCAACCTCCCACCCCGACATAAATGTCTCCATCTTACTCTCACAGATATTGTGGAGCGCACAGCAAGCAGTAATAGCAATGGGAATATTGGTTTCACTGAGGTCTATTCGAGTCAGTAAACTGCACCAGAGCGCTTTTAAATGCCCAAATGCACATTCTACCACCATTCTGCACTTGCTCAGCCTATAGTTGAACAGCTCCTGACTACTGTCCAGGCTGCCTGTGTACGGCTTCATGAGCCATGACATTAAGGGGTAGGCTGGGTCCCCAAGGATAACTATAGGCATTTCAACATCCCCAACGGTTATTTTCTTATCTGGGAAGAAAGTCCCTTGCTGCAGCTTTTGAAACAGACCTTTCCTGGCCATTCCACATTGATGTTGGTGAAACGTTCCTTGTGATCGATCCACCAGTGCTTTCAGCACCATTGAAAAGTATCCCTTTCTGTTTATGTACTCCCTGGCTTGGGGCTCCTGTGCCAAGATAGGGACATGGGTTCCATCTATCGCCCCACCACAGTTAGGGAATCCCATTGCAGTAAAGCCATCCACTATGATCTGCACATTAACAGGTGTGTTGTAAACAAGACACGAGAAGTCATTCTTCCACTTTACTCTGCACTGGTTAGGCCTCAACTGGAGTATTGTGTCCAGTTCTGGGCATCGCATTTCAAGAAAGATGTGGAGAAATTGGAGAGGGTCCAGAGAAGAGCAACAAGAATGATTAAAGGTCTTGAGAACATGACCTATGAAGGAATGCTGAAAGAATTGGGTTTATTTAGTTTCGAAAAGAGAAGACTGAGAGGGGACATGATAGCAGTTTTCAGGTATCTAAAAGGGTGTCATCAGGAGAAGGGGGAAAACTTGTTCACCTTAGCCTCTAATGATAGAACAAGAAGCAATGGGCTTAAACTGCAGCAAGGGAGATTTAGGTTGGACATTAGGAAAAAGTTCCTAACTGTCAGGGTAGTTAAACACTGGAATAAATTGCCTAGGGAGGTTGTGGAATCTCCATCTCTGGAGATATTTAAGAGTAGGTTAGATAAATGTCTGTCAGGGATGGTCTAGATAGTATTTGGTCCTGCCATGGGGGCAGGGGACTGGACTCGATGACCTCTCGAGGTCCTTTCCAGTCCTAGAGTCTATGAATCTAGGAATCTATTTCCCAGAGTCATTACCCTTGATAGCAGCAGCTGTTTGATTGTGTTGGCTACTTGCATCACAGCAGCCCCACAGTAGATTTGCCCACTCCAAGTTGATGCCCAACTGACCAGTAGCTGTCTGGCGTTGCAAGCTTCCACAGGGGTATTGCCACTCGCTTGTGAACTGTGAGGGCTGCTCTTATCTTGGTATTCTGGCGCTTCAGGGCAGGGGAAAGCAAGTCATAAACTTCACTAAAAGTGCCCTTACGCATGCAAAAGTTTCGCAGCCACTGGGAATCATCCCAGACATGCAACACTGTGTGGTCCCACCAGACTGTGCTTGTTTCCTGGGCCCAGAATCGGTGTTCCATGGCATGAACCTGCCCCATTAACCCCATGATGTCCACACTGCAGGGGCCCGTACTTTGAGAGAAGTGTGTGTCTATGTCCTCATCACTCTCATCACTGCGATGCCATCGCCTCCTCGCCTGGTTTTGCTTTTGCTTTTGCAGGGTCTGGTTCTGCATATACGGCAGGATAATATGTAGGGTGTTAAAAGTGCTCATAATTACGGCAGTGATCTGAGAGGGCTCCATGCTTGCTGTGCTATGGCATCTGCACTGAATAAAAGGTGTGAAACAATTGTCCGCTGTTCCTCTGATGGAGGGAGGGGTGACTGATGACATGGGTTGTCATACAGAATGGCCTCCTCAAGGATGGAACTCACAACCCTGGGTTTAGCAGGCTAATGCTCAAACCACTGAGCTATCTCTCCCCACATTCTTTGTGGAGGGAGGGGGGAGCAAATGAATACAAAACAAATCTGGTCTCTATTGTTTTGATCCACTCCATCTCTCTTATACATCTTAGGCTGTCAACAGATGGTGCAGTACAACTGCTAGCCATTGTCGTCTCCTGGCTGCTCCCCAGAAGACAGTGCAATATGACTGCTAGCCATCGTCGTCTCTTGGATGCTTCCCAAAAGATGGTGCAGTATGACTGCTGGCCATTGTCATCTCCCATTTATGTCCAGGCGCCCCCGGCCGACCTCACCAAGGCCACCCAGGAGCACACATATCTGCCCAGGTGTCCCTGACCAACCTCATCGAGGTTGGCTAAAAGAGCACCCAGGAGACAACAACGACAGCTACCAGTCATAATGCACCATCTGCTGCCAAAAGGCAATGAGTTGCTGCTGTGTAATAATGCAGTACTATGTCTGGCAGCACTCAGGAGATGTATGGTGACAGTGAGCTGAGCGGGCTCCATGCTAGACTCATAGACTCTAGGACTGGAAGGGACCTCGAGAGGTCATCGAGTCCAGTCCCCTGCCCTCATGGCAGGACCAAATACTGTCTAGACCATCCCTGATAGACATTTATCTAACCTACTCTTAAATATCTCCAGAGATGGAGATTCCACAACTTCCCTAGGCAATCTATTCCAGTGTTTAACTACCCTGACAGTTAGGAACATTTTCCTAATGTCCAACCTAAATCTCCCTTGCTGCAGTTTAAGCCCATTGCTTCTTGTTCTATCATTGGGGGCTAAGATGAACAAGTTTTCTCCCTCCTCCTGATGACACCCTTTTAGATACCTGAAAACTGCTATCATGTCCCCTTTCAGTCTTCTCTTTTCCAAACTAAACAAACCCAATTCCTTCAGCCTTCCTTCATAGGTCATGTTCTCAAGACCTTTCATCATTCTTGTTGCTCTTCTCTGGACCCTCTCCAATTTCTCCACATCTTTCTTGAAATGCGGTGCCCAGAACTGGACACAATACTCCAGTTGAGGCCTAACCAGCGCAGAGTAAAGCGGAAGAATGACTTCTCGTGTCTTGTTTACAACACACCTGTTAATGCATCCCAGAATCACGTTTGCTTTTTTTGCAACAGTATCACACTGTTGACTCATATTAAGCTTGTGGTCCACTATGACCCCTAGATCTCTTTTTGCCATACTCCTTCCTAAGCAGTATCTTCCCATTCTGTATGTGTGAAACTGATTGTTCCTTCCTAAGTGGAGCACTTTGCATTTATCTTTATTGAACTTCATCCTGTTTACCTCAGCCCATTTCTCCAATTTGTTCAGATCATTTTGAATTTTGACCCTGTCCTCCAAAGCAGTTGCAATCCCTCCCAGTTTGGTATCGTCCACAAACTTAATAAGCATACTTTCTATGCCAACATCTAAATTGTTGATGAATATATTGAACAGAGCCGGTCCCAAAACAGACCCCTGCGGAACCCCACTTGTTATACCTTTCCAGCAGGATTGGGAGCCATTACTAACTGCTCTCTGAGTACGGTTATCCAGCCAGTTATGCACCCACCTTATAGTAGCCCCATCTAAATTGTACTTTCCTATTTTATCTATATGAATATCATGCGAGACCGTATCAAATGCCTTACTAAAGTCTAGGTATATCACATCCACCACTTCTCCCTTATCCACAAGGCTCGTTATCCTATCAAAGAATGCTATCAGATTAGTTTGACATGATTTGTTCTTTACAAATCCATGCTGGCTATTCCCTATCACCTTACCACCTTCCAAGTGTTTGCAGATGATTTCTTTAATTACTTGCTCCATTATCTTCCCTGGCACAGAAGTTAAACAAACTGGTCTGTAGTTTCCTGGGTTGTTTTTATTTCCCTTTTTATAGATGCTTGCTGTGGTATGTTGTCTGCATGGGTAACCCAGGATAAAAGGTGAGAAATGATTTATTGCCATTGCTTTCATTTGGGGGGGCTGACAACATTTACCCACAACCACCCACGACAATGTTTTTGCCCCATCAGGCATTGGGAGCTCAACCCAGAATTCCAATGGGCGGCGGAGACTGTGGAAATTGTGGGATAGCTACCCACAATGCAATGCTCCAAAAGTCGACGCTAGCCTCGGTACTGTGGATACACTCCACCGAGTTAATGGCCTTAACGGTCTTAAGTGGGAACACAGACAATCAACTGTATAGAATTGATTTTTAAAAAATCGACTTCTATAAATTCAACCTAATTTCATAGCATAGACATACCCTTAGTATGAAGCAGTTACTGAGCTGTTCTGGAAATGCTGCTGCATTTTATCATATAAGTCTTAGAGAAGAGAACAGGCCAAGAACCAATATAGGGAAGAAGGTGAATTACAGTTCAACTCATATAGAAAAGCCCATCAATCATTAGTGTGAACAGCAATGGAAATGATGTATCATCGCACTGCTGCTCTTATTGGTGCATACTACATGTAGTGCTTTATCTTTCATTTTCAAGTGCTTCTCAAGGCTACAGCCGACCTTGTGATGGAGCAGAACTTTTCACGAGTTTGACATTGTTAAGTACAATTAGATACACAAAAAATGACATGACAGATGAGATTTAACACACATGACTGTAAACGCTAAGAACTGGCAAGGAGCAATCACATGCATCGAATTCTTTTATTGTTTTGAGAATGTCTTTTTACCACATTACTTTTTGCTTATCACTCAACGTAAATTTTGTACTGGCGGAAATATTTACTAGCTTCACTGCTGTTTCTGTAAATCCTTTGTATGCTCCCCTGCAATGCTATACGTCCGTACAGCAGTGGCTCTCAAACTTTTGTACTGGTGACCCTTTCACATAGCAACCTTCTGAGTGCGACCTCCTTCTTATAAATTAAAAACACTTTTTATATATTTAACACAGTTATAAATGCTGGAGGCAAAGCGGGGTTTGGGGAGGAGGCTGACAGCTCGCGACCCCCCATGTAATAACCTCATGACCCCCTGAGGGGTCCCGACCCCCAGTTTGAGAACCCCTGCCATACAGTGACATTCCCCTTAGATAAACTTTAGCCTTCTACAGCAAAGTTACAGTAGGACAACTATTTCCCCCTCTTTCTGGCCACCACCATTATAGAGCCATGCTAAATCACAGCATGACCGCCACCAACTTGGTCAACACACTAGAGACTGAACCAGGAAGATCCAGAGCTAAAAGCATGAGCTGCTACAGCTTGAGCTAAAGAGGCCTCAAATAGGCTCATATCTTCTGGGGATCAGGCACAAACGGGCACCTGTAACAACACACACCAGTGGGTTACAACATCACTTCACCCTGGCCATACAAATATCATAGATCCTGCTTGTTAGCAACCCTTCTCTTGCCAGCAAAAATTTACTGTTATCCAGCAGTTGCCAATAAGAACATAACAAATGGCCATACTGGGTCAGACCAATTGCCCAGCTAGTGCAGTATCCTTTAATCCAACAGTGGCCAATGCCAGGTGCTTCAGAGGAAATAAACAGAACAGATAATCATCAATCCTGTGTTGCCCATTCCCAGCTTCTGGCAAACAGAGACTAGGAACACTTCAGAGAATGGTTTTGCATCCTTGTACATCCTGGCTAATAGCCATTGATGGACCTATCCTCTATTAACTTAGCTAGTTCTATTTGTCTTTGCCTTCTCAACACCCTCTGGCAAAGAGTTCCACAGGTTGATCATGCATTGTGTGAAGAAATACTTCCTTTTGTTTGTTTTAAACCTGCTGCCTATTAATTTCATTTGGTGACCCCTAGTTCTTGTGTTAGGAGGAGTAAATAACACTTCCTTATTTACTTTTGTCACACCAGTCATGATTTCTAAACCTCTATCATATACACCCTTAGTTGTCTCTTTTCCAAGCTGAAAAGTCCCAGTCTTATTAATCTCTCCTCATACAGAAGCCGTTCCATACCCCTAATCAGTTTTGTTGCCCTTTTCTGAACCTTTTCCATTTCCAATATATCTTTTTGGAGATGGGGCAACCACATCTGCATGCAGTATTCAAGATGTGGGCTTACCATGGATGTATATAGAGGCAATATGATGTTTTCTGTCTTATTATCTATCCCTTTCCTAATGATTCCCAACATTCTGTTTGCTTTTTTGACTATTGCTGCACATTGAGCGGATGTTTTCAGAGGACTATCCAGAATGACTCCAAGATTTCTCTCTTGAGTGGTAACATATAATTTAGACCCCTTCATTTTATATATAGTTGGGATTATGTTTTCCAATATACATTTCTTGGCATTTATCAGTATTGGATTTCATCTGCCATTTTATTGCCCAGTCACTCAGTTTTGTGAGATCCCTTTGTAATTCTGCGTAGTCTACCTGAGATTTAACTATCTTGGGTAGTTTTGTATCAACTGCAAATTTTGCCACCTCACTGTTTACTCCATTTTTCAGATCATTTATGAATATATTGAACAGTACTGGTCCCAGTACAGACCCCTGGGGGACACCACTATTTACCTCTTTCCATTTTGAAAATAGACCATTTATTCCTACCCTTTGTTTCCTATCTTTTAACCAGTTACTGATCAATTTGAAGCCCTTCCCACTTATCCCATGATAGCTTAATTTGCTTAAGAGCCTTTGGTGAGGGACCTTGTTAAAGACTTTCTGAAAATCTAAGCACACTATATCCACTGGATCGGCCTCGTCCAAATGCTTCTTGACACCCTCAAAGAATTCTAGTAGATTGGTGAGGCATGATTTCCCTTTACAAAAACTGTGTTGAATCTTCCCAGTTTGTTTCAACCAATTTACCTGATACTAAAGTTAGGCTTATGGGCCTGTAATTGCCGGGAATGCCTCTGGAGCCTTTTTTTAAAATTGGTGTCACATTAGCTATCCTCCAGTCATCTCTTACAGAAGCTGATTTAAATGATAGGTTACACACCACAGTTAAAAGAATGAGGAATATTTGTGGCACCTTAGAGATTAACAAATTTATTTGGGCATGAGCTTTCCTGGGCTAAAACCCACTTCATCAGATGCATGGAGTGGAAAATACAGTAGGAAGATATATTATGTGATAGACCCAGACCAGTGGGGTACAGGAATCTGGTAGAGGGCAAATATACTAGTCACTGGATGAGTAGTTTTCTGTTCCCTGCGTGACCAGAGCAGGGGCTGAACTAGAGTAATCAGGAACCTGCTAGAACCAATTAAGGCAGACAGGCTGATTTGAACACCTGCAGCCAATCAAGGCAGGCTAATCAGGGCACCTGGGTTTAAAAAGGAGCTCACTCCAGTTTGTGGTGTGTGTGTGTGAGGAGCTGGGAGCAAGAGGTGCAAGGAGCTGAGAGTGAGAGGATGTGCTGCTGGAGGACTAAGGAGTACAAGTGTTATCAGACACCAGGAGGAAGGTCCTGTGGTGAGGATAAAGAAGGTGTTTGGAGGAGGCCATGGGGAAGTAGCCCAGGGAGGTGTAGCTGTCATGCAGCTGTTACAGGAGGCACTATAGACAGCTGCAATCCACAGGGTCCTGGGCTGGAACCTGGAGTAGAGGGCAGGCCCGAGTTCTCCCCAAACCTCCCAACTCCTGATCAAACACAGGAGGAGTTGACCCAGACTATGGGTTCTACCAGAGGGGAAAATCACTCATAGATTCATAGACTCTAGGACTGGAAGGGACCTCGAGAGATCATCGAGTCCAGTCCCCTGCCCTCATGGCAGGACTAAATACTGTCTAGACCATCCCTAATAGACATTTATTTAACCTACTCTTAAATATCTCCAGAGATGGAGATTCCACAACTTCCCTAGGCAATCTATTCCAGTGTTTAACTACCCTGACAGTTAGGAACTTTTTCCTAATGTCCAATCTAAATCTTCCTTGCTGCAGTTTAAGCCCATTGTTTCTTGTTCTATCATTGGAGGCTAAAGTGAACAAGTTTTCTCCCTCCTCCTGATGACACCCTTTTAATACCTGAAAACTGCTATCATGTCCCCTCTCAGTCTTCTCTTTTCCAAACTAAACAAACCCAATTCCTTCAGCCTTCCTTCATAGGTCATGTTCTCAAGACCTTTAATCATTCTTGTTGCTCTTCTCTGGACCCTCTCCAATTTCCAATTTCACTGAGGTGAGCAAATCTGCCAGTAAGCACAGGACCCACCAAGGCAGAGTAGGAACTTTGTCATGATATATAGAGAAAGAACATGACAAATGGGGGTTGCCATATGAACTCTAATGAGATAAATCAATTAAGGTGGGATATTAGCAGCAGGAGGAAAAAAAACTTTTGTACTGATAATCAGGATGGCCCATTTCAAACAGCTGACAAGAAGGTGTGAGTAACAGTAGGGGGAAAATAGCATGGGGGAAATAGTTTTTAGTTTGTGTAATGACCCATCCACATTGGTTTTTGAATATTATAATTCTTGATGTCTGATTTATGTCCATTTATTCTTTTGTGTAGAGACTATCCAGTTTGGCCAATGTACATGGCAGAGGGGCATTGCTGGCACATGATGGCATATATAGCATTGGTAGATGTGCAGGTGAACGAAACCCTGATGGTATGGCTGATGTGATTAGGTCCTATAATGGTGTTCCTTGAATAGATATTTGGACAGAGTTGGCAATGGGCTTTGTTGCAAGAATAAATGGAAACAAATCAGACGTCAAGAATTATAACATTAAAAAGACAGTGGAGAACACTTCAACCTCCCTGGACACTCAGTTACAGACCTAAAGTCGCAATTCTTCAACAAAAAAACTTCAAAAACAGACTCCAATGAGAAACTGCAGAACTGGAATTAATTTGCAAACTGGACACCTCTATCTGGGACAATTCCTCACCTAAAAAGAATTGCTTAGGTTTGGGTATCTCACATCTTCCGCCATGAAGACTGATGCAAAGAATTCATTTAGTTTCTCCAAAATAGCTTTATCTTCCTTGAGTGTCCTTTAGCATCTCAATCATCCAATAGCCCCACTGCTTGTTTAGCGGGCTTTCTGCTTCTGAAGTAGTTTAAACAAAAATTGCTGTTACTTTTTGAGTCTTTGTTTAGCTGTTCTTCAAATTCTTTTTTGACCTTCCCAATTATACTTTTACACTTCACTTGCCAGAGTTTATGCAGAAGGCAGGTTTGTGAGGCTGCAGTCAGGGAAGGAAGTGCTGGGATGTGCCTTCACAGGCTGCAGCCCTGCAAACCTGCCTGCAGACAGGGCAGCAACGGGAAGAGGGCTGCAACCCAGATGCCTGGGTTTCTACAGGAAGTGAGGGCACTGGGGGGCCTATGGGTTTACATGGTACCTCTCCCTGCGCTGTCCAGGAGTTGGCCTCAGCACATCCCGCTACTTCCTTCTCTGGGTGCAGCCCACTGGCAGGGCACAGCCTGGAGAGGACAGGGAGATGTAGCATTCAGCTCCATCTCCATCCCTGGATTCCCTGCTACTGCCCTGCCCACAGCCTCTCTTTCTAGCCTGTAACCCCTTACCTCCTGTGTGGGCCCTGCATGCAGGCAAGTTTGTGAGTCTGCAGCCCCAGAAGGAAGCATTGGGATGGGCTGAGCACCAGTCACCGGCAGGTTGCTGTGGCTGCAGCCAAGGAAGGCAAGTCCCACCACTTCTTTCCCAGTTTTCAGCCCTGCAAACCTGCCTGGAGTGGGCTCTCAGCCCATCTCCACACTTGCTTCCCTGTCTGTAGCTTTGCGAACCTGCAGGCAAGTGGAGGCTTTCTTCCATAAATGTTGTTAATAAGTGTTATGCCAATGTCCAAATACCATTAACATTAGTCAGTGAGATGGGATTGGTTTCTCGCAAAATGTTGCTATTAACTAGAAGTGGTCAATATCCAGGTTGCTATTAAGTGGATAGATTCCCGCTTAGGAACATAGGACCAGCTATACTGGATCGCAACTGGGTCCATCTAGTCTAGTGTCTTCTCTACGGCCAGACTCTTCACAAGAAGGTGCAAGAAACCAATAGACAACAATGGTCCTCACTTCTTTTTGCAGCAGAAGAAGCTGTTGGTTGCACAAGAGTCTCCTTCGTCCAGCTCCAAGAATTCTCTCTCTTAAGCAGTTAAGTTTGCAGCCCGCCCAGAAATCCTAAAGTCAGCCCTTCATTTTTGTGTCTGGGTTTTTCAGGCAGCTAAGCAGCCTAGGAGGGGGAAGCATTTCAGATAACAACTTAGGTCATCAATCAAGTAGTCTAGTAGCAAAGATAAAGAAATGTTTCAAGTGTAACTTCCAGGGTTTGTACCTTCTCATACTGTTGTGTTTCAAAAATACACTTCGCTCTAAAACACAGCGGAGTATCTCCTTTGGAAGTTAGGGCAGATTTTGAAGTAATCAGCATCCACAATAGGGGGCCCTGGTTGTCACTCCACAGCAAACACTGTGGCCTTTTTGAAAGTCTGCCAATAGTGGCTCAGCACATTGTGTGCTCAGCTCTCCTGAAAATCTGGCCTCTAATTTGGTGCCTAAATAAGAGCTGAGCTCTTTTGAAAATCTGAACACTAGTGCTCATGGGCTTGAATGCCTTAAATTAAAATCTGTGGGTGGAATCCTAGCCCTACTGAAGCCAACAGGAGTTTTGCCATTGAATCCAATGGGACCAGGATTTCATCTCATATCTGCGGACCAATACAAGCTTAAAGCAGCAGACTTTGCCATCAGTATCTTAAGGCTCTGAGCCTAGTGACTTGTATGTCATGGAAAAGATAGAATAGAGAGAGTGACAATAAAGACAATAAAGAAACCACCCTGACATTATCATCAAAGAGGCTGATAAAGGAGGTGCTGTTGTCATCATGAACAGGTCCGACTATCAAAAGGAGGCAGCCAGACAACTCTCCAATACGAAATTCTACAGGCCACTTCCCTCAGATCCCACTGAGGAATACACTAAGAAACTGCAGCATCTACTCAGGACACTCCCTACACTAACACCAGAAGAAATCAACATACCCCTAGAGCCCCGACCAGGGTTATTCTATCTACTACCCAAGATCCACAAACCCGGCAATCCTGGACGCCCCATCATCTCGGGCATTGGCACTCTCACTGAAGGACTGTCTGGATATATGGACTCTCTACTCAGACCCTATGCCACCAGCACTCCCAGCTATCTCCGTGACACCACTGATTTCCTGAGGAAACTACAATGCATTGGTGACCTCCCAGAAAACACCATCCTAGCCACCATGGATGTAGAGGCTCTCTACACAAACATCCCACACACAGATGGAATACAAGCTGTCAGGAACACTATCCCTGATGATGCCACAGCACAACTGGCTGCTGAGCTCTGTGCCTTTATACTTACACACAACTATTTCAAATTTGATGACAATATATATCTCCAGATCAGCGGCACTGCTATGGGCACCCGCATGGCCCCACAATATGCCAATATCTTCATGGCCGACCTGGAACAACGCTTCCTCAGCTCTCGTCCACTCACACCTCTTCTCTACCTACGCTACATTGATGACATCTTCATCATCTGGACCCATGGGAAGGAGACTCTGGAAAAATTCCACCATGATTTCAACAGCTTCCACCCCACCATCATCCTCAGCCTGGACCAATCTACACGAGAGGTCCACTTTCTTGACACCACGGTGCAAATAAGTGATGGTCACATTAACACCACCCTATATCGAAAACCCACCGACCGCTATGCCTACCTTCATGCCTCCAGCTTCCATCCCGGGCACATCACACGATCCATTGTCTACAGCCAAGCACTGAGGTATAACCGCATCTGCTCTGACCCCTCAGACAGAGACCAACACCTACAAAATCTCCACCAAGCATTCTCAAAACTACAATACCCACACGAGGAAATAAGGAAACAGATCAACAGAGCCAGACGTGTACCCAGAAGCCTCCTACTGCAAGACAAACCCAAGAGAGAAACCAACAGGACTCCACTGGCCATCACATACAGCCCCCAGCTAAAACCCCTCCAACGCATCATCAAGGATCTACAACCCATCCTGGACAATGATCCCACACTTTCACAGGCCTTGGGTGGCAGGCCAATCCTTGCCCACAGACAACCTGCCAACCTGAAACATATTCTCACCACTAACTGCACACCACACCATAATAACTCTAGCTCAGGAACCAATCCATGCAACAAACCTCGATGCCAACTCTGCCCACATATTTACACCAGCGACACCATCACAGGACCTAACCAGATCAGCCACACCATCACTGGTTCATTCACCTGCACATCCACCAATGTAATATACGCCATCATATGCCAGCAATGCCCCTCTGCTATGTACATCGGCCAAACTGGACAGTCTCTACGGAAAAGGATAAATGGACACAAATCAGACATTAGGAATGGCAATATACAAAAACCTGTAGGAGAGCACTTCAACCTCCCTGGCCACACTATAGCAGACCTTAAGGTGGCCATCCTGCAGCAAAAAAACTTCAGGACCAGACTTCAAAGAGAAACTGCTGAGCTTCAGTTCATTTGCAAATTTGACACCATCAGCTCAGGATTGAACAAAGACTGTGAATGGCTTGCCAATTACAGAACCAGTTTCTCCTCTCTTGGTTTTCACACCTCAACTGCTAGAAGAGGGCCTCATCCCCCCTGATTGAACTGACCTCGTTATCTCTAGCTTGCTTGCTAGCACACATATATATACCTGCCCCTGGATATTTCCATTACATGCATCTGAGGAAGTGGGTATTCACCCACGAAAGCTCATGCTCTAAAACGTCTGTTAGTCTATAAGGTGCCACAGGATTCTTTGCTGCTAATAAAGACTAGTTGACCCAGTGGTTAGAGCAGTAGCGTGGGACTCTGGAGGTTTCCTGCTCTGCCACAGATGTTGTGTGTGACCTTGGGCATGTCACTAAGCTGCTCATTGTCTCAGTTTCAAGGCTGTAAAATGGGGATAATAGCACTTTCCTATTTCACAGGGGTGTTGTGAGGATAAATACATTACATGATTGTGAGATGCTCAGATGCTCAGATGGGGGCTATATGGGTATCTTAGACAGAACAAGTATCTTTGACCTGTTGGCAATCTCTCTTGGCACTGAGCCATGCTGTTGAGTGACCCATAGGATATCCCCTGCAGGCTGCCATTCTTATCCTCTGGTGTGGAAGTGCTTTCTTGTTGCCATGCTTAAAGGCAAGCAATGCACAGCAAGAGGCATTTAAGACACATGTTTCTATTTGTTAATCAATCAAAGACAATGGGAGCAGCTGTGATTTATTAAGAAAGAGAAATTCAAGACATATTCAGCTTCTTATAGGGGGAAGACATCTTTGTGGAGCAATTCTAACAGTCACCCAGGTTGCATCAGAGGGGTGTTGGATTTGTTTCTTAATACTGAGACACAACCCTGGGCTGAGCTTGAGAACGAGAGCTCTTGTCTCAGAATCATGGGAATTGCTGTTTGGAACCTAGATGCTTGCTCTCTGAATTGATAAACCCTCTGAGTGTGCGAGTGCTCATAGAGGAAGGAACAATCGCACTGCCAGACTGAGATAGTATATGTGCATCAGGCAGTTGAGAAATCAGTGCTAAGAATTTGAAGACCACAGCACTGCAAGCACCAAGCACTAAAAAATCATGAATCAGACCCCTCCAAAATCATGAGCATGACTTAAAACTCAGGAGATTTTACAGAAACAATACATTTGGTTCTCTTTTTTGTCTCCTGGAATTTGGACCTTTGGGATAAACTCGGTTTACTTACTCATGCATTTCTCTGCACTACAAGGAATAGTGAGCTGAGATTTAAGCGGAAAGCGCCACATATTGTGAGACTTGCAATAAAGTCACGAGAGTTGGCAATACTTGGAGTAGGTGCCTATTCGTGTGAGAGGCTGTGCATTAGAGTTCGGGTGTTCAGCGCTACGGCTGGTCTGAAATAAAAATTTCTCATGGAAATTTGCAACAACAACAACAACAAAACTTGGTTTCATCAAAATTTAACACAGAAATTTTGTTTTATGCCAAAACCAGAAATATTTTGATTGCAAATGAGATTTATAGTTTGTGCCTCATGTCCAGCTGGACTACATCTTCCACATTGCATCAAGATGTCCCCTCTTGGTGATGAGAAGCTCTGAGTCATGAAGTCCCTGGCAATGGATGCCTTATGGCAGAGTTTCTCAAACAGGGGTTGCCGCTTCTATAGGGAAAGCCCCTGGCGGGCCAGGCCGGTTTGTTTATCTGCCCCGTCCGCAGGTCTGGCTGATCACGGTTCCCACTGGCCGTGGTTCGCTGCTCCAGGCCAATGGGAGCTGCTGGAAGCGGGCAGGCTGAAGGACTTACTGGCCGCCACTTCCAGCAGCTCCCATTGGCCCGGAGCAGCGATCCACGGCCAGTGGGAGCCGCGATAGGCCAGACCTGCAGACGGGGCAGGTAACCACACCGGCCCGGCCCGCCGGGGGCTTTTCATACAGAAGCGGCACCCCCTGTTTAAGAAACCCTGCCTATGGGAAATGTAGTCCACTTGGAAAATCCTAGCACATAGAAGAAAATGGCATACACGGAGCAAATTACAATTCCCCTTTTTTGGTTGAAATATGTCAGTTTTCAGCTGACAGATTTTGACAACAACAATGACAATAATAATAGTTTTCTGTGGAAAGCAGACACTCTTTGCAAAACATTTCGTTTAGTCAAAACCCCAATTTTCTGTCAAAAAACAGTTTTGACAGAAAAATTTCAATCATCTTGCAGAACTGAGCCTTAGATTGTCAACTGAAGTCCAGGCAGATGTATGTGGAGTATTGGTACAGTAGATAGGGCACTTTATTTAAGTGTTGGGAGACCTGGTTCTACCACATACCTGCTGATGCTCCCTTTTCTTTGTAAAGTGCCTTGAGAGCGCTGGATGAAAAGTGCTAAGCATTATTAATTACAGACGGCCTGGCACATCAGTGTGCTCCCAACAACAGATATTATTATTACATAAATCATATACATGCTTCCCAGGGGCTGGGATGAGGAGAATGCTGGTCCTTCAGCCCCACAAGCACAAGCCCCTAATCACTTAAGCTAATATAGAGCTCCTGTTAGCATTACCATTAGTAGGCCTTTGATCCTCGATGTGCGTCAGCCAATGGTGAGCAACACCACTCTCGGTCACTCACACACAAAGCCAGCACATGCTCTTTGGGACATGGACTGTCTTTTCTTTTGTGTGTGTTTGTACAATTACTGATGCTTGTACTGTTTGTCCATGACTGGGTCTCCTAGGCACTACCACACTACATATAATAATTAATAACAAAGGGCCCAGGCTACCCAGTTTGACTGAACCTCTCCAAAGTGCCAGAGGGTCTGGTTCGAGCATCCTAGTCCCAACTCATCTCTAATGTTAGTTAGCTGCCTTCAGGGATGAATTTGGCTGATTATCTTTTAACTGTCTGATGCTGGTAACTATTAGCAACAAATGTGAAACTCCAACCCCAGTAGCTGCAGTTAATGGCTGCAGTCCATGCTGAAATTAAGGAGGAAAGCTTGGTAGAGAGCAGAGAAATGTATGAAAAGGGAGGGGTTGTACTGAAATCTTTTTCTTAGCCTGGAGCTTTGTTCGATCGGAGTTGGTGCAGGAAGCTGAATAGACTTACCCACTCCCCAAATTCCTATACCTGTGAGTCTCTTTTATTTGGGAGTCTGTGGCACTGAACACAGCATTGCCAACCCCATCATGAGTCAGGTCCTCAAAAATCACAAGATTGGCTTAAAAATCATGAGAATTATCACCAGTATGTTTTGGGTTCTTTTTCTGTGATTTCCATTTCCAAATTACATAGTCCAAGTTACATAGGTGTCCAAACATTTTATATTTTGTACCAAATGAAGTCATTTAGAAAACACTACCTGCCCTCTTACACGGCAAGGGCAGAAGACTGAATACTTTCATAGATGAGTCTGATGTTAATCACACTTTGGTAATTAAAACTGCAAGAGCTGGCAGCACTGTATCAAAGGTCTTACGTTACTTAGTGTTTTTCCTGAAGTCTCAGCTCCCAGAATCGTGTGACTATGGGAGAATCTCAGCTTTTTTTTTTTTCTTTTTAAAAGACGTTTCTGACCCGCAGGGTCACAGAGAAATGCTTGGAAACGTGGCCCAAGTGAACTCTAAAGACTCAAAACCCAGAAAGCAAATAACAAGAACAAATATTTGTATCTCAAAAACAACAAGAAGTCCTTGCGGCACCTTAGAGACTAACACATTTATTTGGGCATAAGCTTATTTGGGCATAAGTTTGTTAGTCTCTAAGGTGCCACAAGGACTTCTTGTTGTTTTTGCTGATACAGACTAAGGGCTTGTCTACATCACAAAGTTGCAGCGCTGGTGAGGGGGTTACAGTGCCCCCGTTTTGTCTCAGGTGTAGAGGATCCAGCGCTGGTGATCCAGCGCTGGTAATCAAGTGTAGTCACTTACCAGCACTTTTCTTGACCTCCGTGGAATAAGCAGGTATCCCAGCATACCTGAGGAAGCCTCTGGTAATCAAGCTGGTCTCCTTCCCCGGTTTGCTCTCGCGTTTCCCAAACCCCGAGCAAGCAGGTCTCCTTCCCTGCGGTTTGCAGGGTGGTTCGGCGAACGCGAGAGCAAACCGCGGCGAAGCTGGTCTCCTTCCCCGGTTTGCTCTCGCGTTCCCCGAACAAGCAGGTCTCCTTCCCTGCGGTTTGCAGGGTGGTTCGGGGAACGCGAGAGCAAACCGCGGCGAAGCTGGTCTCCTTCCCCGGTTTGCTCTTGCGTTCCCCGAACCCCCCTTGAAGCCGCCCAACAGCGCTGCAGTATGGCCACATCTAACAACACTTGCAGCGCTGGTTGCTGTAAGTGTGGCCACTCTGCAGCGCTGGCCCTATACAGCTGTACTAATACAGCTGTAACAACCAGCGCTGCAAAATTTTAGATGTAGACATACCCTAACACAGCTACCCCTCTGAAATTTGTATCTCATGATTTTTAAGATAATTTCACAATTTTGGGGGCGTGACATGTAATTTTTTAACCTTTGGGATTGGCAACATTATATTTACTGTCTTTGGCCAAGTTTAGATACACTATAGTCTTGGGAGAACAAAAAGGACTTGCTGTTTATAAAATAAATGTGACTACTGCACCAAATGACATTATACTAGGGTCAAGCTGAGGGTAACATGACAGACGGCTGTAGCACTCGGAATCTGGAATAATTTAAAGAACACCGGCTGCACATCACAAACAACCTGCATTATATATTTTTTTCAGATAGACTCATGTAAGATCGCTGCTGCCATCTTATGATTTTAAGGCAGGCCATTAAGGGGAAGCTATTTGTTCTAAGGAAAGCCACATCTGATATCAACATATAAAACAGATACTACTTTATGCTGTGATCCCTCCAAGGAACAGCTAAGCGGTGCAGAAAATAGTGATTCAGTAGGCAGCATTCTTCTTTCTCAATTTGTACTGAACCAGCATGATATTATAGAGCCTCATGTTATCATAGTGCCTCTTTCAGATCCCATGGTCCTGACCACTTCAGATCATTAAATATTTAATGGCACTTTTGTAAGCATTTGGATTATAAATCCTTATATTCTCTCTTCCTAAATACATCCCTGGCTGTTTCATTTGGCTACAGTATTAGTCACTTCCTGTCTCAACTGCTGTGTAATGTTTCTATTCACTGTTAATCAGCTGCCATGTTTTACCTCGCAGGTGTGGGTGAACAGTGAAAGTTTTACCTCGTTGGAGGCGTAGGTGGCCATTCATTAATATATTAAATGCATAAGTCAAATGCAGACCAGGATGGTGTAGGGATGGGTAATGGCCTACAGAGCCTTCTGCATCTCAGCTGAAACTCTTAGCTTAGTAGTGACTGAAAAGTAGTTATGATGCTGTGACTATTCAGTGGCTTCCATGAAATGAATCCGTGATCTCGACCTGTTGCCCAGCAGACGGGTCATCACAAAACCAGCAAACCAGCTGATGTTGACTGGACAAGCTCAGCACAGAGGCAAAGAATGGAATGGGTATAGAAGCTAAAGCCTCTCTGCCTGTCTCAAGGCAGTCCCTTCGCAATGAGGTCCCGGCCCTTTGGAGAAGACTGTGCTGTCATAATCTGTGATATAGCTGTTTGGGATTAAATAGAGCCCTTCATTCCCCAGGACTGTCAGTCCTTCTTAGTCCCTTGTGATGAGTTGATTTGTGGGATTTTTTATGGGCCCTCCCCTCACTAGAGGGGAGACCTTTTCTTCCTTTGGTGGGCTGCACCAACTAACCCAGAATTCATCTAGGATGGCATCTTCCACCAGCACAAAATTCATGCACAAGTAATAAAGATGTCAGACTGTACATATTAGACTGCATTACAGACGAGGTCTGTTATTATACTCAGACACTTACCAGGGTTATGCTTGACACACAGGGCTTGTGTACACTTGAAACACGACGGGGCACAGCTGTGCCACTGTAGCACTTTAGTGTAGTCACTCTACACCAACAGGAGGGGTTCTCCCATCGGCATGAGTAATCTACCTCCCCAACAGACGGCAGCTAGGTTGATGGAAGAATTCTTCTGTTGGCCTAGCACTGTCCACAAAGGGATTTGAGTCAGCTTCACTATGTCGCTCAAGGTGTGGATTTTTCACAGCCCTGAGCAACATAACTGGGCCAGTCGAGTTTTCTAGTATCTATCAGCCCACAATGTACCACTTCAAGCTAAGGCCATAGATTCATAGACTGTAGACTCTAGGACTGGGAGGGACCTCAAGAGGTCATCGAGTCCAGTCCCCTGCCCTCATGGCAGGACCAAATACTGTCTAGACCATCCCTGACAGACATTTATCTAACCTACTCTTAAATATCTCCAGAGATGGAGATTTCACAACCTCCCTAGGCAGTTTATTACACTGTTTAACCACCCTGACAGTTAGGAACCTTTTCCTAATGTCCAACCTAAACCTCCCTTGCTGCAGTTTAAGCCCATTGCTTCTTGTTCTATTCTTGGAAGCTAAGAGGAACGAGTTTTCTCCCACCTCCTTATGACACCCTTTTAGATACCTGAAAACTGCTATCATGTCCCCTCTCAATCTTCTCTTTTCCAAACTAAACAAACCCAATTCTTTCAGCTTTCCTTCATAGGTCACGTTCTCTAGACATTTAATCATTCTTGTTGCTCTTCTCTGGACCCTCTCCAGTTTCTCCACATCTTTCTTGAAATGCAGTGCTCAGAACTGAATCCCTTCAGTGATCCGCTGTGGATCAAAAGAAGAGTTTTTAATCTCTAAGGCTGTCGACGCTTCACCTGAATTCACTTCACATTTGAAGAAGAAAATTTTTTAAAGGATTTCAGGAGCAAACCAAAACTTCCTGCTGCTATAAAGGAGCAGGTAGAGAGGCTAGGTGCTCTCCAATTCCCTCACAACGGAAGAGTTAATACCACACCTCACATACCATTGCTCCGTAAATAATGGCAGCTGGCAGACACAGAGCCTTTGCCTTCTGCAATGCTGTGGATCCAACAGAGATTCCTTTCTTTCACTGCCTGTAAATTACACACAGTTCCCTGATATCACTGTACTGCAAACAAACTCCCTCTTTATTTTGGATCCTGGAGATCTGTGGGCTATCATAAATAACTTCTGTACAAGATAAGGCTTCTTCCAATACATCTCGGCCCTGAGGTACTGCATAGCTAACACACTTTCTTCCTCCATCAACTGAGCTAAAGCAGCCAGTTTCTGAGAGAGGTCAGCTGTAGCCTTCTCAGTGAAGAGTCTACCCCTGCTTCCTTTGAAGATGCAAAAACCCCATTGACTTCTTTGGTGCAGCTTCAGGTTCTAAACCCATGACCCTGAATGGTGCAGAACGCCCAGCAACTCCCGTTGATCTCAGTGGGAGAGGAGGATGCTTAGCTTCGGGCATGGTCAAGCCTGATTCTGCTGCCTTTGCTCACACTGTGTAGAACCTTGCCCTGTGAGTCATCCTGTTGGTTTCAAGAGTCTACTCATGGAATAAGGTACTAATCAGACACAGCAAGGGTAGCAGAATCTAGCCCAGGGAAGGGCAAACTACAGCCCACAGTAGGGTGACCAGATGTCCCGATTTTATAGGGACAATTGCAATTTTTGAGTCTTTTACTTATATAGCCCTCTAACTCCCTCCCCTGAGCCTCCTCCTGCACCCCGCACCCGTCCTGCACTCAACCCCTGCCCTGAACCCCCAACCCTCTGCCTTGAGCCCCCTGCCACACCAGAGCCCAGCACCCTGAGCCCCCTCCCACACCTCAACCCCTTGCCCTGAGCCCCTTCCTGCACACCGCATCCCCTCCTACACCCCACATTCCCTACCACTCTCCAACCCCTGCACTAGTCCTACATTAATGGCCCTGCATACAATTTCCCCACCCAGATGTGGCCCTCAGGGCAAAAAGTTTGGCCATTTAGATTTCACCATGAAAAACTGAGCATGCAGGAGGTGAGATGTTTATAGACTCATGATTCATAATACTGCAATTTACAGGGAATATAACACCATTCATGATTAAGAAATGCTCATATTTTCTGCCAAATATATAAAATAATCACTCACCCCCTGAGCAGCCAAAGCAAATTATACATTGTATTAGCCCTATAC
The DNA here is from genome assembly GCF_007399415.2 of Gopherus evgoodei. Taxonomy (NCBI): domain Eukaryota; kingdom Metazoa; phylum Chordata; order Testudines; family Testudinidae; genus Gopherus; species Gopherus evgoodei. The sequence continues at coordinate 124,047,710 of NC_044327.1, forward strand.
CCTGTAATTCTGGTATAGAATGAAACCATTTCCCAAGTCCCTAAATCTCTTTTCTGACGTCAAATTACAAATGTCTTGCCTGGGATCATCACTGAGATGACTAACGAACACTTATTATAAGTGAATTTATAAATGTTATTAGGAGATTTCTATTAAAGGCCAGGCTAAAAAAAAAATGTGGATTTAACAAGAACAACAAGAGGAGAAGGAATCTGCAAAGATTTCATAGCTCTTTTCCTGCCAGGCAAACGAAAGCTACAATGTTTGCAGCTCAGTGAATGCAGAAATCGCTGGCTGCTCACTGACTTTGACGGACATACCTTCTGAAGTGCTGGAGCCCTGATTATCTTCAGGTTCATTCGGAGCTTTAGAAGGCTCTCACTCAGACTCCTGGGAGCATGCTGTCCCACTACTGCACCACATGGCAGGAGAGGGCTGGGAGCAGGTGGATATTCTTCAAGATCCTAACACTGCATCTCCAAGCTCTCATAAAACATTTTTAGACTACAGCTGATTTGAGACAGATTTAAAAAAAGCAAAATCTCATGTGGGATTCTGACCTCACTTATGACAGCATAAATCCAGAGCTGACGTTTATTCTGGGTTGGTGCTGGTGTAATCAAGATTAGAATCTGATGCCTTGTTTTCTGATGATACATTTTGATAGCTTTGTTTGGGAGCCATGGATCATTTTCACGATGACTTCTCACTGACAGCTGGGCCTCAAAGACAGCTCCTATTTAAAACTATTGCCTCCTGCAAGTGGTGCAGGACAGCTGTGCAGAGAAGGTGCAATCACTGATGAGATAGGCCTTTGAAAGATGGACCCCACACAAAACCCCGACATGAACTTTGGGGAAGTTCAGATCTGGAGGAAAATGTCATGTCCAGCCCTATCTCTTTAGTGGGTTACACCAAAACCCTGGAATTAAACTCCACCTACATGGGATCTAGATTTTGCTGCTGGGATCCATAACTAACACTTACACAAATAATAAGCAGCCAGAAAAACATTGGATGATACAGGTAGTTTTTCCTCATCTCCAAAGCTATACAGCGAAGGGGAAGCACTTGTCTTCTTACTTTTCTATAAACAAATGCCACTATCCATCACAAGCACAGTGATGAGATAGACAGAAGGATTGCAGGATGGGAGGACAGATTTCGAAGCATTTTAGAGGCATTAATGAATTCCCCTTCACAATAACCCTGGGAAGTACACAGAGAGGTTGCCTTTAATAACTCACCTCAGAGCCCTCAGTATTTGCAGTATCCTAGGAAACATCAATATGCAGAAGCTGAGGAAATTTTTTTAAGCAATTGTCACTTTTCCGGGGGGAGGGGGGAATGGCTGCACTAAGTATTATTTCCATCTTGCAGCTGGGGAAACGGAAGCGAAGAAAAGTGACTCGCCCAAGGGGACACAACGAGCAGAGTCAGGAACAGAATCGCGGATCTCCTTCCTCCCAGGTCCAATCAGATCCCTGTCCTCCCCTTCCAGGAAGGCAGATTGTCTTTTTTACATTTTTCCACTGCCATTTCACATGGCTCGAGAGAAGGAAGCAGGAGAAGTGGATGTGCGGCCTCACAGTACATGCCTAAAGCTTATGCAAGTTAAATTTAGTTCTAACTCAAACCATGTGCCTTGGGCTGCAATACCAATTGTGAGTGCTCTTTCTCTTCTCTCCTTTCCCCGCGCCCCCCACCTCCACCCCCTGTAGCTGTTTCTTTAGCTGATGGCAAATCTTCAGCTTTCCCAAAAGAGATGGGCCTTTTAAAACAAGCCTCTAATTCCCTTCCCCTCCCCCAAGTTTTGAGTCGGCAATTAAATAAATGTAAAATGTGGGTGCAAATAAGCAGGCAAGTCATGGCATCCTCTTAGGCTCTGTTGTGCCTGAGAGGCTCAGACCTGCAACAGAGCCTCAGCTGCACTCCAGGTGGCAGGCAGGCTCAGCGCTGCCTGGAGTTTCCAGGCAGTGCAGCAGCAGCACCCTTCTAAGGTCTGTCTTCACTGAAAAGATACCCTGGGTTCTTATTTGAGTGTTGCCCCTAACACCTCTCCAGTCCACACACAAAAGCCTCTCACCTGAGTTACGGGGTGCTTTCATCCCGGGCTAGCTGCTCCGGCAGGGGATGTGAGTGACAGCCCAGGTACCACGTTTACATGGGCTGGTAGCCCGCCCATTGGGATGCAGGTCACATCACTCAAGTGCTGATAGTCCTCCGGTGCCTTCCCACAATTCCCCTCATGTGCCAGAGGGACAGACAAATTATCCCACTATTCATAAAGCAGCTCAGTTTACTGCAGCACAAAGAACCATGGGATGTGCTCCCAGAGTCCTAGCAACCCACACAGAGAGTGCACACAGCAGCAGTGAGGACACTGGCTTGGGTAGAGCTTTGCAATGTGGCTACTCACACCTGGGCTAAGCTAACCTGGGTCCTCAGACAAGGTGCTGATCACCTGGGCTAGCGCTGCAGTGAAGACACTCTTATTAGAGGTTGCAGCATGCCCTCTGCTCTCAGCATGGCCAGTTCCATTGGCCAGTCCTGAAGTCATGATCCCTCCTCCTTCCTAGATCTCCCTAGCGCTTTTCCTACAGCTAGCTTTACACAGGCTAGCAAAAAGCAAAACCTTGTGCTCAGCGGATCTCAAGAATGGTCATTTTTTCCAAATCTTTGCCCTTTTCCCTTCCCTTCTGCCTTTGCAAGGAGCTCAGGCACGATCTGGGCCCTTAAATGCCTTCCTGTACCCACAAAATAAGCCTAAATGCCATCAGCGATGCCTGCACAAGTTTGAACCACATTGTGCCTGAAAGCAATGGTGGGTGCAAGTGTTGAGTATGAATTGAGGCCCCTGGAAAATCCAGGTGCTAAGAATAAAAGGAATAAGCTGAAGCTCAGAGGCTGTATCCACTGCTCAGCTTTTTTCTTTCAGAATGTATTTACTTGCCCTATAATTCAGTCCAAGGTAAAAACAACCCCTCTGCCAAAAAACCCCCCAAACCCTAAGACACTTAATAATGTTGTGACACTTCAGTGGTTTCCCCTGGGCCCTCAGAGGGAAAAGAGCAACTGCTCACTGCTTTATTGAAGTTAATGGCCCACAAAGGAAATCACGATCCACTAACAGAGAGGTCACTGGGAGCAGCAACAAAATTCAAAGGTGGACTCTGCTAGAAAATAGTGACCCAAGCTTGGTGGCATTCTGCCTCTCAAAGATCAGGAAACGCCCAGTTGGAAAGGTCAAGGCTATTCGCTTAGAGGAGATCAATGAAACCCTGGATTTCCTTAGGAAGCTCATAGAAGGAGCTGTGCATTAGGTATGCAAGGAAGCTGTTTGTCAAAATCCATCCCCAGCAAAACAGACGCCTCAGCTCATCAAATCAGCAGTGCATTTTGAGTGAATAGTCAAAAGGTCTTTTCAGATAAGAGTCTAATGAACTTGATTCCTGCAGGACTGCCAGTTCTTATCAGCAAAGATGCTCTCATTTTCCCTCCCACTTTCCCTTTCACAAGAGCCTTCAGAACGGTTAAATGGCTTTAAATTCATCCTGAGCAGAAAGGCCCACATTGCACAATGTGTATGCACAAAACGTATGCGTTGTTTTGCAAATCCGAACCGTTCTGCTTAGGATTGTGTAGCTCTGCTTCGCGGGGTAGGCCCCGTTCTCTGATTTAGTTGTTCTGACTGCCAAAAATGGCTCCTTAATCAGCACTGCATGAGGGGGAAGAAATGCCAGTCCCAAATTCTGCTTCTAGTAACATGGGTGTAAATCCAGAGTAACTCTCTTGATCTTGACTTCAGTGGAGTGACTCTGGATGGGTGCTGTAATGGAGGACAGAATACAGCCCTTTGTCAAAGTCAACAGGTGTAGCAGAGATGTAATTCTGGATAGAACTGCCTCAGTGAGACTAGAGACAGACCTGGCACAGCTTGAATCCAGATCAGATTTTTACAGTTCAGGCCCATCTCTGATTAAATTCAAACTACCTATCTATGGGACTTATATGGGCCCCATTACCATAGCACTACACATTCCTTTGTGTATTTATCCTCGCAACACCCCTGTGAGGTAAAGTTCTATTTGCCCCAGTTTACACATGAGGAACAGAGAGACTACGTAACTGGCCCAGGGTCAAACACAAAGTCTGTAGCTGACCAAGGAACTGAACACCAGTCTCTGGCTAGTATCTTAACTGCTGAATCATCCTTCCTCTCAAAGGTCTGGGGCTGACAGATTTAAGTTTTGCCTACGTCTTCGAGCACAGGCAGTCATTCAGCTCTTTTTGTATGACAACAACAAGGTCAGCAGAATGAAAATCAAGTCTTCAGACTTGTCTACACTGTGGGGTAATGTGCTCTTTAGGGGTGTAGTTTCTAAAGTGTGCGAATATGTTAGGCATTAATTGACTCGTGTTGACCCTGCCAGTCTGCTGTTCCAAACAGCACTACATTAAAGCACACCAGCTGGGTCTATACGGACCAATTAACATGCAACACGTTTGTGTGCTTTCTAAATCATTCCCTCAAAGAGTGCATTGTCCCACCAATCTTTGTACCGGCCCTGAACAGCTTACAACCAGTCAGCCTGCAGCGGATGAAGTGAGGACGTGGTTGCACCAGGCCATCTACTCACCATTCTGGACTAACTAAAATTCCACATAACATGTCGCTTATGTTCCCTGGTGCCCATGCCTGGATGTAACTGAGAAGAAAGGAGGACAGTGTGTTGCCATTACATTGGTTAATGCAACTGTGATATAACTCTTGCCAAGGCTGAAAAATGATAAATTCATAGCTGGACACCAGACCAGCTCACCTGCAGGGTTCCCTCTGATTTTTCCCACCCATGTGCAGAATGAATTTTGTTATATGCACCAATATGGAGGTGACGTGTGACACACCACAAACATAACAAAATTCATGTGGTGGGGGTTGGGCTGAGGAATTCTTGTGGGAGGGGGCTCAGGACTGGAGCAGAGGGTTGGGGTTCAGGTGTGTGAAGGCTCCGGCTGGGGAGGTGGGCTCTGGGGTGAGGCCAGGGATGAAGGGCTCAGGGCTGGGGTAGAGGGTTGGGTGCAGGGAAGTGAGGACTCCGGCTGCAGGTGGGGCTCTGGGGTGGGGTCAGGGATGATGGGTTTGAGGTACAGAAGGATGCTCTGGAGCTACGGTGCAGGGAGAGGATTCCCTCCAGCACTCTCTCCCCACAGCAGCACCTGGGCTGGGGGGAAAGGCGCCTGTCCCCACCGTGGGAGCTCTGGGGCTGGGACTGCAGGATAGGTGCCCCTCCTCTGACCCCAACAGGTCTAGGCTGGGGGAGGGCTGCCCAGGTGGGCGCCTGGGTCCAGGCCACTCCAGGGTCGGGCTTACCCTGGCCACACCTCAGGCCACGCCTGGGCCTGATCTGGCCATGGCTGGGTCCATGTCACTTCAGCTGCAGCAGGTTTGGGCCACAGGGTGAGCTGGGGCTGGGGAAGGATTGCCCCTCCCACAGCAGGTTGGGGGCTGGGCTAGGTGGGGGTCGAGGGGGTATTCCCTAAGTGTCTGCACAGTGGTAAATAGGCTGCTGCATGGCTGTGCAGCCACGCAACTTACAGGGAACTTAGCTCATCTGTATGGTAGTATTGTTCAAGATGGGTGTTAGACCTGAAAGAATACGTTTAGTGTTTCAACTCTACAGAATCCTTGTCAGTTGTAGCATGCATTAATTTCACTCATAATGTCTGTATCCCGTGCTATAAGGTAATATGTACGTTTTGCTATATAACTGTAAAAATGTCAGCTCTGTGAACCAAGTCAAGAGGAACGCTCCACCCATCGCCCATCAAGAAGGACTATCAAAACTAAATGGGCCATTGTGGAACATCACGATACAAAGACTTGGTTAATGGCCCTCTCACACCCATGAAGAGGCTACGTTCAAGAAAGTGCATTCCATCAGCTTGAACGCTGGAAGACGGAGATAAACAGGAACACCAGAAATTTTTTCTCTCTCTTTTGCTCTTACTCACAGGGTTGGAGTAAGTAACTGGTTTCTTGGGACCAGGAGCAACCTGAATCTTCTGTGATCTTTGGTGTATGGCAACCAACTACCACTAAATCCAGCTTGCCTGGGTGGCAACATACCTTGGAGTGCCCACTGGCTGTTATAGTGCTTCAGGAGTTCACGTTTGCTAATGGTTTGGTGAAATCTAGTGGTAGAACATACTGCCAAGTTGAGGTGTCTACCCTGCTTTATGATCGTCTGCCCTGAGATTGGCACTCACGGGGTGAACCACTCCAGACAGTGTGACCACGACAACAACAACATTTGGCTCCTGCAAGTGTTGCATGAGCATGAGCCAATCGGCAGGAGAACTCGGCTGATGGGAAAAGAAGGATCATTCTCCCCATTTTACACAAGGAGAAATGGGCAGAGAGGTTAAGGCCCAACATTTTCAAATGTGCACATGTTAAAGTGCCCACACATTTTTGTGCGTGTCCAGTTTCCACATGCTCAACCCCCTGCAATGAGCATTCACAAGAAGTCTGAGGTGTGGATGCACAGATATTGAGATGTATGCATATACCCCTGATTCGCACACACCCAAGGCACTCTGCATGCACAACGCTCCATGCAAATGTTAGTGTCTGTATTTTGAATATTGAGCTCAAGTGATATGCCCAAGGCCACAAAGCAAATCAATGGCAGAAGTAATATGGGAAGTCAGGAGTTCTTGGCTGCCAGTCCTATGCTCAGACCAGTAAGTGCTGCTTCATACAAACTGACTGGTAGGGTACCCTTTAGATCCCTCTACCCAGTACTGATTGTTAATGTACTTCTGGCAGGGGTCATTCCATGGCTTAGTTACAGGGTGGATCTCTGCTGTCAGCAACCCATCTTTCTCTCCCATTTGGGTGCCTTCTCAAGGATAGATTCTGGTACACTAGCTTTGTTATTCTTTCCTAAAACAATTTTCATACATATTAAGGCAAGAAGGGACCATTATGATAATTCATTCTGACTTTCTGCATAACATAGGCCAGAGAATTTCTCCCAGGAATTCCTGCATCAGGCTTTTCATTTGTGGTTGAACTAGAGCAGGGGTCGGCAACCTTTCAGAAGTGGTGTGCCAAGTATTCATTTATTCACTCTAATTTAAGGTTTTGCGTGCCGGTAATACATTTTAACATTTTTAGAAGGTCTCTTTCTAGAAGGCTATAATATATAACTAAACTATTGTTGTATGTAAAGTAAATAAGGTTTTTTAAATGTTTAATAAGCTTCATTTAAAATTAAATTAAAATGCAGAGCCCCCCGGAACAGTGGCCAGGACCCAGATAGTGTGAGTGCCACTGAAAATCAGCTCGCATGCCACCTTCAGCACCCGTGCCATAGGTTGCCTACCCCTCTACTAGAGAATACCTTTTAGAAAGCCACCCACTACTGATTTTAAGACTCCAAGTGATGAAGCTGTCCCAATGCTTAATTACCCTCACTGTTAACATTTTGCACTTTATATCCAGTTGGAATTTTTCTAGCTTCAGCTTTCATCCACTGGCTCTTGTTTGGTCTTTCTTTGCTCGATTGAAGAGAGTGATGGTATCAGAAACCATTGTCCTGAGTGGATACTTACCGACCATGATCAAATCACCTCTTAACCTTCTTTTCAACACACTAAATAGATAGAGTTCCTTAAGTCTCCCATTGTAAGGGTGTTTTCCTGACTTTGAACATTTCTTGTAACCTTCTCTAAACCCACTGTTTTTCCAACATCCTTTTTAAAATTAGGCATTGGAACTGGACACAGTGTTCCAATAACTGCCTCACCAACGCAACATACATGGGGAATACCACATCCCTAATCCTGCTCGATAGTCCCGTTTATACATCTAAGGACCTTATTAGCGCTTTTATCCACAATCCACTGGGAGATCGTATTCACTTGACTCCTGAGTCCTTTTCAGAGTCACGGTCTTTCCCCTGACCTGGAACTGTGACTTTGCATTTAGTTGTATTAAAACACATGTTGTTTGATTACCTCTAGCTTGTTTGGTGTCATGCTTGGGAGGGGGGTCATGGCTGGGCAGTGTGACACTGCAGGGGTGGGGGTTGGTGCTGGAGATGGGGTCGGGCAGTGTCACACAGCTTGATCCAGAACCCTATGGGCCAGTGACATGGCCTCATCATTATTCACCTGCTGGCCAATCTTTGTCTCCTCTGCAATCCTGATCGGCAATCATTTTATATTTTCTCCCCGATCATTGACAAAAACATTGACCTCCTTTGCTGTGGCACTTGTGCCACATGACTTTGCATTTCCTGTCATCTGCATTTTCATGCCCTTTGGGCTGCTTCACAGCTGGCCCATTGGCAGTGCCTTTTCAGAACTAAGAGTATGCATGCATGCATGAGACACATCCTTGTCCTTTCCAGTCATTATGCAGATGGAGTTTATAACCTCATCAAGAACTGGGACAGGTAACTGGGGGGATGTCTACACTGCAAAGACAAACCTTCAGCATTGCGTCTCAGAGCCTGGGTCACTTGGCAGGCTCATTGAACTTGGGCTGAGGGCTCAAAACAGGACTGTGAACATTCCCACTGAGGCTCGAGCTGGCCTCCAAGACCATCCCCCTTTGTCCAGTTTCAGAGCCCAGGCTCTAGCCTGAGTGGGAACAGCTACACTGCTATTTTTCACCATGCAGCCCGAGCCTTACAAGCCCAAGTCTATTGACCCGAGTTCTGAGATTCAGCATGGTGGGTTTTTCTTGGTGGCGTAGATATATTAGACTGCCTTCCCACCACATGCCATGCTGTCTATTCCATGACCCATCCTCAGGTCTGTATGAATCTGTATTATAGCTACCTGCTGTAACATTAGGATAGACTTAAAATTGGCATTAAATACTTGCAGTCACTTACACCCTAGGATTTCTGGGAAGGATCAGGCCTTAAACAGAAAGGGATTGATTCTTCACTATCCTTCACCTTGTGTACTTACTTACACCTGTGCCAAGTGGGAATAAAAAATTACCAAAGGAGAGTTTTCCACTCACATTCCCACAAGGGTAGCATATCACAGTCATTTGCCACCGGCATAAATGGCTGCACAAGAGTGCAGTGAAGAATCAGGCCCATATTGCACAAATAGGTTAGTGGGACTGCAACGAGTGAACTATGGAATAGTGCATTAAATGCAAAATCATTCACAACTTCGTAACTACGCAGTTTGAAACTGTGGTGTCTGGTTTTCTGTGCGCTGCCCCTTGAATGCCATCTGGTCTCAGCATGGCTGCAGCCTGTAACCAGAGATGGACACATTGTGCTCTCTCCTGGAGTCTTTACTTTTGTTCTTTCTTGCTACTGTTTCCTTTTAATCCAAAATAAATGTTCTTATGGGGGTGGGATAGGGTGACCAGACAGCAAGTGTGAAAAATCGGGAAGTGGGTAGTGGTGGGGAATAAGAGCCTATATAAGAAAAAGACCCAAAAATCAGGCCTGTCCCTATAAAATCGGGACATCTGGTCACCCTAGGATGAGATACAGTTCTTGGTATATTGGACACATAACACGAAACAATTAGCACTACAGAACTAATCACTCCAGCAGTGAAGGCTAAGTACTAAACACCATTCATGTGAGAACATGTTACGTCCCTAGGAGCAAGGACGGGAGAATGTGACAGGAGGCGGAACATTTACCAGCTGAGATAGAGAGCTCCACAGCTGAGATAGAGAGCAACAAAATGGCCACGTTAGGGCTGCAGCTGTTTGCGTCTGCAAAGTTTAAAGGGCCAGCACCCAGAAAGGCATGCTGGGGGAAAGGTCATGTGACCACTGAAGAGCATCACCAGGGATCAGAAAGAAGAGCCTAAGGGTACTCCTGTCAGAGTATCCCACAGTACAGTGGTTTGGGTATTCAGCTAAGAGGTAGGAAACCCATGTTCAAAGCTCTTTTTCTCAAACACTATGGGCAACTGAACCAGTATTGCCCACCCCGCCTGGGTGATTGCCCTGGCCTAATGATTATTAGGAAGGTCCTTTTATCTCCCCTCCCACCCCTGACTGTTAGGGGCATGCCAATGCTGTTCTTGCAGGTGACAGCTTAGATGTCTGACTGCAGGGGAGAGTCCAGATTCCTCTAGGCTGGGAGAGGGGAGGGCTTAGGATTCACCTCCTCCCTGACACCTGTTGTTGACTAGCTTAGCCAACTGCCTGCCTAGTGTGCTGGCTTTGTGGATTGCATTTTCGGGATCTGTCTGTCTCTCTCCATGTATTGTATAGGGAGCTTGGCTGCCTATCCCAGAGTTTGTGGATTCCGCTGGGTGCCTAAAAGTTAGGCACGGCAAGGCTGAGCGTTGCAATAGCTAAGTCCCTTTGTGGACCTGGGGCTAGGTGATTCTGGGGAATAGAGATTGTTTCTGCCTGTCCCCAGCATAGCTCCAGTTCTGGAAGCTCCTGCCTGGTTGGTTTCACTCCAAGCCCCCTGTGGAATTGGAGTCTAGGTCATGATAAAGAGCTCTGTAGCTAATGCTGACATGGCTCAGAAGTGACTGTTGTGTGTTTGTCTATTTTGGAGGGGAAGGACCTGAGTGGTCTGCCTCCCTCTTAGAAGATCAAGGTGCAGACTATAGTGAGTGGGAATTAAATCAGGATCTCCCATGTGAGAGGGCACAGAGCAAACAATAAACACACACAAAGCTAGAGGCTTCTTTGAACCACGCTGCTTTGGGGGTGCAGGGGGGAGGTCCATGTCTCAGACAAGCTCTACAAAATGAAGAATAGTCATTTGTCCCAGGAAGAGAACCAGTGAAAGCAGAGGTGACCCATGCCTGCCGATAATGGAGGGGCGGAGTGAGGACAGTGGCTGCGGGGGGGGGGGGGGGGACGGGACCCATGCCTGCCTCCTCCCCTCCGCATCCTGTCTGAGTGAGAAGAGGAGAAAACTCACTGCTAGACCCCTGTGTCTTACCCATGCGTCTACCTGCAGGGTTAGAGAAACTCACAGTCTGATTCCCACTGTTTGGCGGCTTTGAACTTGGCCTCAGTATGGCCAACCCCACACATTCATGAATCAGCCCTTCCCCCAAAAAAATTCTGAGATTGGCTTAAAGATCATGAGATTTTTAAAAAACAAAGTAATAAACTGTGGGTTGTTTTTATTTGCACTCCAGTTTTTGTGGCTTCAGGGAGCACTTGGGTCATGTTTTCAAGTTTGTCTCCACAACCCCGAGGGCTAGAAATGTAGTTTTATTGAACTGAAAGCTGAGATTCTCATCCAATCACCTGACCCCGGGAGCAGGGCATTATGGAAAACACCGAAATATTGTGAGATTCCCACTAAAAGCAGAAGAGTTGGCAATGCTGTTGCTGTTACAAGCTGGCAAGGGAGGCCATGATCACTGAGCACATTAGCAAAGTCACAGGACATGGCCAATCGTCTGATTAAATATCCCTGATCCATGCAATGGCCAGGACTGGGGACATTTAGTACTGTCTGACGGAAGGTGCACAGGGCCCTCCTGCAAAAGAGCATGTATTGTAAGAATTTTACATCAGCGACACCCAACCTTAGCCTGGCTTAGGGCTTCCTTCGAAACTTGCTAAGAGACCGCAGGTGGCACCAAACTTGTCAAAATGGAGCAGGGTAGCAACTCTGCGCTCATTCTGAGCATAGTCTGAGAGGTCTGTGAGGACTGCAGGTCCCAAGTATGCTCCATCTTGGTAGGAGCAACCTCTACTGACATCAATTTGGAGAATGGCATTCTGGGCCTTGTAGTCTCCATGGGCTGCACTTGGGAGAGGTGAGTGTGGGTCACATTGTGAACTCCCTAGACCCCCCATATAGTCTGCCAACTATAGCTGAGCATCGCCGGCTCACTGAAGTACTATGGATAGGACAAGAAGCTATTGGTGCATGAGCAGGAACCTCTTAGAAAATAGAGAAAATGTTTTGCTTTCTAGAGAATATAAAGAAATTATTTTAAAATTAAATTAGAAAAGCTTCAGAGAACAGAGAAAGTTATGACCGTTGGACTGATTAATGAAGCGCAGATCAACACTGATAAAGCAATCAGGAATGGCTGGCTCAGGGATCTGGCAAAGCCATTCAGAGCTTTTCACTTCTAGGTTGCTGGTTTAAAGGCAGCTTAGGACACTAGTCACAGAGTCATTCCTGTTGATGGCTGTTTGGTGTCCTATAGAAAGTGAGCAGGTGGGTCTGGTTCAGTTGGATAAGTTTCCACAATGCACAAAACCCACCACCACCTTTGTGTGCCCTTCTGTTCACTGAACAGGTCTGGAAACAGAACTTTCTTCTCGCCTCGCCAGATCAACGTAAAGTCCATTGGTAGGAAAGGGGAGGGAGAACGTCATGCTGCACACATGTGGATAAACTGAGGGCTTCATTAGGCATGTTTGTCAAGCCACCTCAGCGCTAAATTCACCTTTGACACCAAACAAAAAATAATGGCTAAGAAATAAACAGTGTCCTGTTTATTTAAGCAGTAAACTTTAGGGTGCTGATGAGAATCTGTGGACTTTAATATTTCTGGAGTGATCAAACTGTGATACTCTGCAGCAAAGCCCCATAGACTGGGCTACAGTGCTTCATACATCATGGCTTGCTATTCACATATTTCTAGTGGTATTCTCCTCCTTAGACTTCCAAAATGAGAAGGGGATTTCTTTTCCACTGTTGCCTAAGCGTAGTGTCTGTCCAGTTTAAAAGTCCCCTGGGAAAAAAGGAACCTTCTACTTTCAATTATTTTAATAGCCATGCATATTCAGTATCAAAGCCCCACATAACAGGATGGACTATAAATGCATACTGGTTTGAGATGAATGTTTAAATGCAATATCCCCTAATAGCTTGTTCAAGTAGGGGAAGCCAGAATGATATGGCAACACATCTGAAAAAGTATGGGAGAGCAGAATTCCATAGCAAGATTTCTCTAGAGAATGGCTGAACACAGCAGTTGGGAAGGTAATACTTTAAGATCTGAACAGCACGAACTGCAAAGTGAATTTCATAATCCTTTTGGGAACGCTTTGAACTGATTTGTTTGGAATAAAAGAAAACGTAGCTCCGTAGGGAGCCGGATGGCTCATGGAATTGGTAATAAGATACAGAGTCTTTCTCGTGCAGGTCACCTGTTAGAGACTTAGAATCTAGCCCGGGTCATTATTAATCAAAAGTTGTTACTATCATCTGATGGCTGTTTGGTGGCCTATGGGAAATGAGTTAGTTGGTGTCATTCCAGTTCCTTGCCTACACAGCATGCAATCCACCCTGACAAATGGCAGCCAGAGCACAAAGGTCAGAGATAAGATGAGGACTCAGCTACGTCTACGCTGCAAAACAAAACAACCACCCCCAGGGCAGGTAGTCTCAGAGCCTGGGTCAACTGACTCAGGCTTGTCCTACAAATGTTTGTGCTCAGGCTGAAGCCTGGGTTGTGAGACCGCTTGCCTCGCTACGTTTCAGAGCCCGAGCCCAAATGTCTACACTGCTATTTTGAGCCCCATAGCATAAGCCCCACAAACCTGAGTCATTAGACCGAGCCTCTGAGTCTCTCTGCCATGGGTCTTTATTTGCGGTGTAGACATGCCCTAAATTACTCCTTCGGCCCGTAGAAGTCATCCCTCCTCATTAGCAGGTTAGTCCACTGTTCTCCTGTGCCGTACATGTCCTGCAGAATTCTTCAGGCCACTTGTTTGGCACCTTTTACTAACACTATAGTCTCTCTAGCTTTATTGATACACACTCCGTATTATTAAGGAAGCAAACTGGAAGCTTTCAGGCAGCTCAGAAGGGATGATTTTAGGGCAGCTCAGAGGGTTATTAGGAACACCAATCACTGTCCTTTAACATGTGTATGGGATGGATCCTTGAATTATGGCCATTATTAAACTGTGCACAGTGACTTGGTAAAATGTGTTCTTAGCTATTTTGAAAAACCTTGCTTAATAAACTGACTCTTAGAATTCAAGCAAAACCTCCCCAGCAAATGGCTATTGGTTCAGAAGACACATCACTAAAAGGGACATGAGAATGGTAAACTGCTGGCGCCCGCTAGATGGGTCCTGCTAGTTCAAGAAAGTGATCCATCTTTCATGATGGGCGATCAGACAAAATGAAAGAACTCCAATAGCCTAAGGAAGGACCCCAGGCCTGGGCAGTCAGTCTAAACCCAAAGTAGCGCCATTCGTATTAGTGAGTCAAAGGAGGTAACTGAGATCAGAAGCTGGTACGTGTAGCCTTCATGACCACATTGCTTCCTCCACATACAGGCCAACCCAGAGAAGATTGAAAATAGCAGGACTAATGCTTGGAGAGTGTGGCAAATGTCAAGAATCCCAGTAATTGCACTCTGATTACTGGAGTCACAGTAAACTGGCTATGTGAGCAAAGGTACATTTAAATTAAGCAGCATCCTTATGAGACATCACCTATTGCCACTCCATTACGTTTATTGTATCAGACCCAATCTTGTTATCCTTACTGAAGCAAAATTACCATTGACAGTGGCCTGGGTCTGCAGCAGCAACCAAGAAGCGCACAGCACAGGCAATTGGGGGGAATAGAAAGATGGCTTTAAGATACCTTTGCATGCTCCCAATTCTGCACTGGCTTTGCAACTGCCCTGTGCCCTCTGTAAATTAGTGCAGCTTGATAAGCACAGCCAGAGTTTCTTTCCTCCTAGACACTAGCTCAACAGCTCCGGAGCATCACCCCACATTAAGGATCTTCCTTAGGCCAGTTAAGCACCTACTCTGTAGGGGTCCATTACATCCATAGTACCGCACAAAGCAGCCCAGTGAAGAGAGGAATTAGGTCCATTGGGGGTTTAACCAGACTATAGAGGACTGAGGACAGACCACAGAAATTAGCCAATAGAGTCTGGTTCTGCTCTTACTCACAAGAATAACTCCACTGGAGTCAACAGGATCCGATTTGGTATCCAGTTTAGTAATTTCTTAGCCATTTTTTGGCAAAGCATCTGCAGACACCTGGGGCATCCCCAAGGTCAGCACTTCCCCTGTGGAGACCCATTTAGTGCAATTTCAGAAACAATTGATCTTTGGGAGGAAGACTGGCAAGTCTCAGTTGTATATATGGCATAGCAGGTGTATCTCTTAGCAATCACACGAAGCAGGCTCTAGCTTACTTCCTCCAGCCAGAAGGACTATCTTCCCCACAAGATGCTGGATCAGATTCTCATCCCAATTTTGCAGGTGCCACCCTCTGCACTGAAGTCACCTAAACCTAATTCAGCCCTCCGTTATACACACACAACTACCCCAAGGACACACATAGCTGAGGACAGACTAGATCCTTCAAGTCAGTGGGGTTGCTTTAACCAGGGTGACTGACACCAGAGCTGAGGCTTTACTGGAGTTGGGATGTGTTTAGTTTGCTGGAATGGTAAGGATTTATGGCCTGGTTTTCAAACATGCTCAGCAGCCCCTGCTCTCACTGACTGCAGTTTGAGGATCTAGAGCTGTAAAACTAGTTTGCTGGGACAGGTCCCATCAGGCATCAGAAGAAAACATTGTAAACTTATTTTTTGCTACAGGCCACGACGCAGACCTGGTAAAACTGCTGCCTTGTTCATATGAATAATACAACGTGAATTTGGCAGATGTGTCTGGTCAGGGGGCCGTCCCCAGAATATACACGTAAGTGGAGTGAGGCTTGTCAGACATCCGTATAGCTCTATGCTCTAGATTGAGGCCTAGATCTTTCCCTACCACAGAAAAAACCTCAGGTCAAAATGAGGTGGAAAACTCAGCATCCTGTGTGTTCAGGAATGTGCACTGAGGCCTAGTCCCTCTCTGCTGATCCCTGGGCCCCCGAACTCCCTCAGGAGCTATGTTCCATTGAGTCTTGGCTATGACTAAGCCAAAACTCCTAGGGGAGGAGGTGCTGACAACATGGAATGAGAGTCTGTGCAAGATAAGGTAGCAGGATCAACATTATTTTGGACTGAGGAAAAGGCTGATTGTGGAGGAGAGTGGCATTGTGCAGACCCTCTCACTCCTGGCTCCCCACATCTCCTGAAATCACAGAACCCCAAACACACAGAGTTGGCCTGGAAGGGCCAGTGCAGAAGCCGGGGGACAATTGTAGTGGATTGACTCACTGTCACAGCATTTAGCTAAAAAGGGAGCTTTCCACTCTTTTCATCAAAATGAAGGAGGGATGAGTTGGCCTTTAATATTTTGCATGTTATTCATGGCATTACAGGGAATGTTTTCATGTGAGACACAT
Organism: Gopherus evgoodei; assembly: GCF_007399415.2. Classification (NCBI taxonomy): domain Eukaryota; kingdom Metazoa; phylum Chordata; order Testudines; family Testudinidae; genus Gopherus; species Gopherus evgoodei. The sequence goes on from NC_044327.1 coordinate 124,063,969, forward strand.
GGGGAGTTTGAGAGAGGGGGCTGTTTACTCCCACTGACTCCTTTCGTCTTACATTTTACCCTATGCACAACAGAGGCACTGACACCCCAAAAATTGCTGAAATGGACAAAAATCTCCTGATGATGCTATTCATTCACTAGGGTGATTGAGGATTCAGGCAGAGCAGGATTCAGACCTTGATTTGCTGTGGAGAAAGCTGAATGCTGTAGTCAACTTGTATGCAGCTAGCAAGAGTAACACCCATACACTCTGACAGGGGCCACACAAGCACTGAGAGATTCTTATGCACATAAGCAGATTGTGCAGCTAAGTGATACATGTTTGGTGCAATGCAATATTACAAGAACCAAAACTTACTAAGGAATTGTGTTTGCTGATATAATCTGGGCCTGCTTGCAGTGGGTTTTTAAGTTTCATAGCCACTAAGCCTACCATCTTCAAATGTAGTGCCTTAAAAATTAGGCAGCTAAATCCACTGTTAGGAACCTAAATCAAAGAGGCCTGGTTTTCAGAGGTTGTGAGGATTCACAGTTCTCTTTGAAATCCACACAAGTACAGGGCACTCAGCAGCCTCCAGGAGTTACTCCACACAGCAGCACTTGGCAGGATTGAACCCTAATCACTTGACTCACGGTTGATTAGGCCATGGGTTGGATTTTTACCACATGCGTCTCACAAGTCCATTTATACTTTGCTTTCTTTTGCTTTTTAATTTGGAAGTGGGTTCATTAGTTTTTAAACATTACACTTACGTGGGCCCAATTCTGCTCTTAGCAGCGTAAATCCAGAGTTACTTTCATTAAACTTTGCTGGAGCTGTTCCAGATTTACACCACAACAAATGAGAGTAGAATTTGGCCCAGTATGTTTATTTCTGAAATAAAATTTAAAAAACCCAGTACAGATTATAATAAGACAAGGACCTCAGCTTGGTTTAGGAGATGGAGTCAGACAGTGAAACTTCTCTGGCAGCATAAAGGGGCTTAAAGTGAGTGTAAACTATTTAAGACCCTTCTAAAGCTTCCAGAGCCGGTAAAGGCACCTTAGCATACATAAGAATCTGGCCCAGTTGCGTCCATAGTCAGGATAATTATTCCACCTCTTATAGAAAGATGTTATTTAAAGCAGCCCATTAATGCATGCGGGGTGTCTGAGAGAAATATATACTTTCAAGAAACCATTGTGAGTCCTTCCCCACCCACAGCAGCAATGGTATTTTACTTGTCTCCAATTTTCCCAATCTGTGCTACTGAAATGAAAAAAAATGGCTCTCGTGTCCAGATGTCTTTTCCGAATGACAGTGTCAAAGGTATTAATTATTAAACTGTGGATGCCTTCGATGAATTATGAACTATGGAAGCCTTGTGGCTGCTTGCTAGTAAAGTGTTGTGGGGGGAGCAGAAATAATGTCTCTCATAAGAATGCGTGTTCTAACAAGATAGGTCAAAACATGATGCAGATGATAAATTGCTTAGCATGAGTTCCCATTAACCCAGCAGCTTTCTGTATTATTACATTACTAAACTATGCTCAAAATGTATTGACCAAACAATTTTGATCTATATTAGCCTAATTTGCAAAATAAGAACTGGTGGCTTGTTATGATGAAACCACTATCTGTAACAAAGGGACAGCTGCTTGCATATTTCAGTTTAGCAAAGGTTGGAAATGTAGGATTTGGAGTGAGGCACTTGGTTGGATTTTTTACTTTCTGAAACCATGAACAAAATTGTATTGTACTATGTGGAGGAAAAAAATCATGTAATAGAATGATCAGCCCCAACAGGCATGCATGTCTCCCTTCATGCAAGCTAAAAAAAGCACAACCTCCTGCTTACATATGTGTACGTGTACATGTGTCACAGCAAACAGCTAAGCTTTCAAATCTGGAATAGGCTCGAGCAGAGAACAAAGGGCCAAAGCATACAGTACATCCAGAAGGGGGAGCAGAGAAATATATTGTGTGTGGTCATACAGGAGGGACATGATGGCCAAACAATTACTAAGATACATGGAAAAGGAATATGGAGGAGGAAAAAACTCAGGATATAGCTAGGAGAAAGTGAAAAGGCACTGTCTTGCAAAATGATGAGCCTCTTCAAATGATGACCATTTAAGCAGCGTGGGTTCCTTTAATCACTTGATTTCATTTGTTTCTAACATGCCTTTTTCGACAGGACAAGTGGAAGATTACTTGTCTTGCACTGAAATTTTGATTAGTGGAACTGTCAACTGCTGAATTTTTGCTCTACTTTACAGAAAAATAGCCAGCCCTGCATTTCTCCATCTTCTTTTGAAATGCAATTAGTGCAAAAAATGTTTTTGGAAGCCCTGACTCGTAGTGGCACCTAAATACCCAAATGTAATCAATTTTAAATGTATTACATAATAATGCCCTCCTGCAGGTCTGGGAAACAGTCCCCTTCATGGGCTCTGGTGAGATACCAAAAATGGGTGATCTGCATTATTATTTCATGGCATCTGCAGTAAACTCCCCTACTGACTAAGGTGCAGAGCTAATTCAAATTTTCTGTGTGCTTACATATATTTTAAAGTGCATGTTTACTTAAGAGTTTCTACAACAACATTTAACTTGTTAATCAAATCAGATATTCAGAAGAGAGGACCTCAGGTTTTCACACTATACTGCAAGCAGGAAGTGTAGTTATAACCTTAGCATCTTGGACACATTTACTACTCTAGCTCTCCAGCTGTCTATCTAAGGTATTTATAGTGTGCCAGTCATCATAGTATCTAGGCACTAAGGACTCCTCTCCTACCAGATGGTGGGCAGGATAATTATATTCAAAAGGGCAGGGTTATAAAAAGGAGGGGGGAAATATTTTTTCAGATTCATTTACTTCTTGCTAATAAAGCCAGCCATATAAAAATGTATTTTTCCCTCATCCATCCTAGGGCATTTCACCTCTCATTACTCATGACCAATGTGTAACCTTGTAATCAGAATGCAGTAAGTAGCAGGCTCCTTAATCTCTTCTGATAATTAATGAGTGTGGGTGTGTTTATATACTTAATTTTTGCCATTCTGGAGTAAAACAGAACTATACATAGGCACAGTGATAATATAGGATGTGTATCTGTACAGTAGATATACACAGACTAATGCTGAATATAGATATGGGGTAGAAATCTTAAAGACCCCCATATCTGTGGTACTGAAAAATTCATTCACTCCAATCTTACAATGGGGAAAGCAAGGAAAAAATCTAAACAGCAGGATACGACAATAAATGGGAAAACAGCAATAGAAAAAGCACACTAGGTTAATATAGGAAAACTAGTTTCTTTATTGAGAGATTGTATATTAGTATTAGTGGAATTGTGTGTAACAATGTCATCATGCACACAATACAAAAAGGCAAGGCCCACCATGCTATGGAGGGGCAACAGAACAAAAGCAGCGTACAATGAGCAGATGTATAGGCTACAGCACATTACATTTCAGCAGGGTATGTCTCTACAGAGAGATTTACATCAGAAACTAGGTAATGTAAAAAAATACAGACCATGCTTTAGTTTTAGTACAAGAAAAAAGGTGAAGATACACAACCAAAGGATATTTGATACAGAAAATTACCCACAAAATAAGAACAGGAAGTAATTTAGCACAGCAGAAAATGTTATCCCTGTTTAATGGAAAACCATTTTGCCAGCAGTCTCGTTTTTAAAAAAAAATAATTTAATTAAAATTCCCATTTAATATGCTTCTTTGGAGCAGCGTTAATTGATCAAATGTTTGTGTCCAATTTATACACACTAAATGAAGTGTTTGGATCATTTCTGTAACAGACAATTGTATATATTGGATGTTTCAGCTTTCAAAGAAACAGATGGAGGCCAGCTGTTGAAAGTGGTGTAATTTTGGCCAAAAGTGTGTGTGATATATAATGTACAAAGATGCAGTACCCCTTTGTATTACAAAGTCTTTGAATAATCCTTGTTAATACGCAGGGTGGAGGAATATTCAGATGTTCATATGCTTAGTGTCTCCATTTATTCACGGATCTTATTCTCCAACTATTTTTCAAAGCCTTTTTTTAAAATAAGGCTGATTTAATTGCAGATTTTATTATTATTATTATTATTATTATTGCATTTGATTGACAGTAATTTGTTTAGTCATAAAGGCATTCTAGATGGCAAACCAATGGTTGTCCAACTAGAAAAAAACCCACAAAATACTGCATCCACCAACTAAAGCAAAATGAATCCACTTAACAGGAATTTACAGTGCAATGTACTTAGCTAAACAAGATGAAGATACAAAAATGGCTGTTATTATCTACAGCTATTCTGAAATGGCCTGTTTTCTATACTACTACAATGAAATTAAAAAGAGCAGATTTAAGCTTACAGTCTGTCTAACAGTTTTACAAGAAAATTGTGGTTTAGGACTTCAGGTTTAAGCATTAGTATCCTCTGTCACAAGGTCTTTTTTTGGTTCATTTGTATGGGTCAAATATCAATAGCCCCTTTACAGTTTCTCTGTGGGTATGTTCAGTTTTAAGTAAAATGAAAGAACCCAAAATGAAATGTAAATTTTGGGGAGAGAAGCAGAGAACCTCTCCCACCCCACTAAAACTAATTTGAAATTGAAAACATTAAATTGCATCCAGTAATGGTATTAAAAATCAGTGTAATTAATGATGATAATGATTTAATCAGGATAATTATATTTTGGGGTTTAACATCAGTCTTAATTATTTTTAATGTATGCCTAGTATATAATAAAAAATCCTAGACATTCTCAAATAATAAGGATAATTGCACAGATGAGAGCGAGGGGGAGAATTAGTGTTAGAGAGAAATCTCATCAATCTAAGCCTTTTCGAAATTGACAGACAGCCCATAGAGAGGGGATACTGCAGCTTAAATATCAATGCCTTCCTCGGATGGATACAGGAAATGGTTAAGAGAGGGGTGTCACAATACAGCTAAATGCAGAGGCAGAGGGCTACAGCACACAGCAGCAAGTTGACCATTCACTGTGCTACACAATGAAGAAAAAAAAATAAAGATTTGATAAATGCAAAATGTCATCATCCCATCATCACAATAGAGACTGCAGTTAACAATGCCACTGTGTTCAACCTGGCTCATATGTATACATACAGTAAAGGGAAATAAATTTTAAAGCAGTTGGGCAACAGCAGGAAAGACCAGATTCTGATCTCAGTTACACTGGGGGGTAAATCAGTGCATCTGAAGCCATCTGTGCAAGTGGAGTTACTCTGGATTTATAGCAGTGTAAACTGAGATCAGAATCTGGACTGAGTCTAATTGTGCTAGATTTTAACCCATCTTTTATTGGGTCCCCAGTGATCAAGACCTCAATAATTACAGCAGTGCATCATCTTTAAGAGGAAATTTATTTTATATATAAATAAAACTACAGGGACTTGACCAACAATAGGCCAAGGGGGGGTGGGAGGTCAGGCTGGGGGAACATTTCCAGGAAAGAAATGTAAGGAGAGAAAAAGGCTGATTTAGAAATAATAATGATTCTAAATGCATCCTGATTCTGATAGAAAGAAAATGGAAGGAATGAGGGGTGGAGGGGAGGGAGAGGTCCAGGTCCATTGTCTGTAGCAGAATGTGGGGTGGATGGGAACGAGGGGAGGTGGAAAAAATATGCAATGGCCATACACATCCCATATTAAATGTCTGTGAAAAATAATCATCACGCTGCTTTCCTGAAAAATCTCTCTGAGCAATAAGAGCACCATGGAGCTGTGGACTGATGTGCTGCTCTCCAGAACCAACATTACAATTAGAATCCCCAAAGAGGAGGACAAATTACAGGAGATGGGGAGGGAGGGAGCAATGTCCAACAAGAAAGAAAAGGCACCCTAAAAACGGCAGGCTAATTCCAAAGCTATTTTAGTCCATTACAGAAGAAACAGCAAGGGACAAAAAGAAAGGTTAAGAGAGGGTGAACATGCTCTCGGCTCCCAAGAGAGCGGGGGGGGGGGGACGAGATAAGATATGGGGAGACCTCAGCTTGTAAATAAATAATAATAATAAAAGCACAAATCAATGGTCAAACAGAGCACACACACGCCAAGAACACAAAATAAAATCGCTAGCCACTGAATGCACAAAAAGAAAAAAAAAATCCTTTTTTTCAGCCCCGTGCCCCATGCGGACATAGAGCGGGGCAGGTCTAGGCTTGGCTTCCCACCCGAGATCTAGATTTCTCAGGGGGGAAGCAGGGGGCAGATGGCCCGAGTTAAGGGAAGGAGGCTCTCGGAATCCAAAGGAGAAGAATCTAAAATAATCCCACCGCTCGGCTGCTGGGTTTTCTTTCTTTCCTTCCTTCCTTCCCCCTCCACCCTCCTGCATCTGATCCGCAAGAAAGAGAGACAACGAGGAGCCGGGGGGGAAAAACCCTCCAGAGAAACCAAAGGCTCGTGCATTGGAAAAAAAAAACCCACACACACACGCAGACACCACCACCACCGAGAATAAGCCCCGAAGGATAAAGCGATACCTCTGTTTCGTACAGAGCCAAACACTGGAAGAACAAGATAGCCGACGTGCACTAGAACCATCCTGCCTGCCTGCTGCTGCGGCTGCGGTCCCTTTGTTGTGCTGCTCCTGGGTGGAGGTGGGAGCGGGGCTGCTGCTGGCTGGGAGACAGATGGCCCATGGAAATGGTCCCTTCCAATCCCCTATATACATTCAAATGTGGAGCTGGGACTGCAGCTGCCTGGCACACAAAGGGAAGGGCAGCCAATGGGAGGGAGGCCTGGGAGGAGGGGGTGGTTGGTTCTTTCTTGCTGGGTTTTTTTAATATATATATATATTATTATTATCCCCAGCTTGGGTCTCTGTGACAGGGAGGAGACCCAATCAGGGGCTGGGGCTGGACTAGCGCCTGCCCTGGGTCCTGCTGGCTAAGCTGCCTCCAAACAAGGAGATGGAAGCAAATTGGGGCCAGGGTCTGGGAGGCTGGGGGTGGATTTCACACCCAGGGACATACAGATACACTCTCACACACACCCTAGCCAGGGGGATTGGCTGCCAAACACACGCCCTCCACCCCCACCACAGAGATATGTGCATGCACACACTCACAGAGACACATGTAGTGATTCAGGCAGAGACACGGAGATACACAGAGATCACATATGCTCCACACCCGAGCCACAGAGAATCGTGTGTGTGTGTGTGTGTGTGTGTGTGCACGCACAACCACAGAGACAGAGACAAACATGCAGTATAAGCAGACTGGGCCAGAATTTTAAAGGTATTTAGATGCCTAAAGATGGATCTAGGCACCTTACTACCTTAAAATATCTGGCTCACCCATCCTACATACAAAAACACACACACAGGCACTTGTATGCCAACTGTCCACAAAGACACATACACACTCAGACATACATAGGCACACATACACAAACATACAGTGTATACATACATCAAAAGACACACAAATATACAGAGACATCAACACACACAACATGAACACAGACACAGATCATACCCTTATAAAAATGGTCTACAGAAGTTGAAAGAATGATAACCCTGCCATAGAACTCTACAGAATGGTTAAAAAGATTACAGAAATGTCTTTATTAAATCTTGTAGCTTTTCAGAGATATTTCTGTAGAATCCTATTAAGTATCTCTGTTGGTTTAATTCTTGTTACATTCTATGGGTCTTCTCCACTAAGGCATAGACAGATACATATAAAGATACACTATCAGGCATATACACAGCATATACACAATCTATACAAATATGTACAGAAGTGTAGGTACACACCCACACAGGCGTGGACACACACAGAGAGGGCACAAATATATACCTAGACAGAGGCACACAATATATACACTGCATACATATACCCTATGCTCACAGATAGAGCAGAGATAAACAGACAGTGACACATAAACATGCACATTGAACATTCAAAGTCATATATATGCACCCAAATCATATAGATATACATACACATATAAATGCACACTCCCTAACTACTCAAAGACAAAGAGGAATACCCTATTCCAGGGGTTCTTAAACTGGGGGTCGGGACCTCTCATGGGGTCGCAAGGTTATTACATGGGGGATCATGAGCTGACAACCTCCACCCCAAATCCCGCTTTGCCTCCAGCATTTATAATGGTGTTAAATATACAAAAAAGTGTTTTTAATTTATAAGGGGGGGTCACACTCAGAGGCTTGCTATATGAAAGGGGTCACCAGTACAAAAGTTTGAGATCTACTGCGCTATTCAGACACACATCCAGAGTCAGACATGCACTGACACCCTGCACATATGCTTATGGAAAGTCCTACAGAGTGAGCAGAGAATTATATTCTCTCTCTAGAATTTCTAAGCCAGTCTACAGAATCCTATAACAGGGATAAAAGTCACTATTAAATTCTATCGGATAGTTTAAAAATTCTATAGCAAGGATATCATCATTCTCTATTAAAATCTGTATGGATTTAGAATAATTTTTATAAAATCCTGTTTCATTTCTACAGAACCTTATTGTGTAAATCCCTATTAAATTACCTACATACATACAGAGACATAATCAAACATACAGAGAGACAAACTTTACACACTCTGAGGTGCACACATACTGCACAAGGACAGCAGCACCTGGATTCCTCCCATATACATCCTACACCCAAAGATGTACAGACACAGACAACAGCTGGACCTGAAAAGGTTTCCATTTCAACCCTAAAGCCCTGCACACAGTGCTAAAAACAACAGCAAGGAAACCCTTACATATACAACTAACAGGAAAATAATGTGCTACTGAACGAGACAAAAAAGATAAGAGTGATGGTTTGACATTGATTGCCATAAACTAACAAGAAAATGAAGGAAATTTCTATTTTAAAATACTGTCTGAAATCTGTATCAAAGGGGTAGCCATGTTAGTCTGGATCTGTAAAAAGCAACAAAGAGTCCTGTGGCACCTTACAGAATAGACTAACAAACATATTGGAGCTTGAGCTTTTGTGGGTGAATACCCACTTCTGAGATCTGTTTGAGGCCATTCTGAGCTACATATACCACAACATTCTGCAGAAGAGTAAATCATTGCTCATGTGACAATGAGATAATCACAGCAGTCCCTTTCTTCTAACACTGAACCAGGAACTTTATGAAAATAAGGACAACTGTATTCCCCTTAAAGCTATTCTGTTTCTCTTTGCTTCACTGTAGAACTTCAGGGCTAGAGCTTTTCCCAGTCTCTCTGTGGTCTGGTTTCCTGCTACCAATTTAAAGAAACCATGCACATAACTTGACTGGGGCTATCATAGAAAAAAGTTAGTTTTTTCCTTCATAAAATCTGATGTTAGTGGAGCTAACTGAGGAGACCTGGAAAGAACATAATCCAAGTGAAAAGGAACAAAATGTAACAATCCAGAATGGTAAAATCTGGAAATGTAGAGACAAACAGAATCCACATGGAAAACAGATACCCTAAATTATTCACCCTTAGGCCTCATAATAAATGCATCAGGAAGTTTCAGACCAGCTACATATAAGCACTGCCAAAAAAATAAAATTTAAAAACCCAACCTTCTGTGGATTCCACCATATAAAGAAACCACTAGATAAATACAAACCACTTCAAGCTGGTTGAAAATGGCCTTCCCCACACTCTCAAACCAAACCATTTTCCAGTTTTTCCAACCAAATGCAAACTTTCTTTCTCTCTTTTTTCCCTCCTGGAAGACTCAACATTTTGACCAACATGCCCCCCCCCCCCGTTTTTATTTTAAAAAATCATATTTGGCTTCCTCCCAAAAACTGCAGCAGCTGAAAAAAAAAATCACACCTCATTTTTTAAAAAATTCCCATGAAAAACAACTGACATTTTTGACCAGGTTAAAAGCCATCGGCATTAATACTGTGTGACAGTACAAGTCAAACTAGTCACTAGGTCAGAACAATGTCAGCTCTAACTCAAGACTGCAGAATGGAGCAAAACCCTGGGAGAAAACCTTCAGCAATTCTGCAAGCTGGTACTGTGTGTACACAGGAACACTCCCAACAGCAGTGGAGAATAAAACTGGGACAGTTCCTCCTACTGATCGATATCTAAAACCATGTATTGTGCCCCTGATATTACCTTATTAAAAGCAACACAAACTCCCTCCATCAGAAAGCAATACAGACCTACAAGATAAATACAAAAAAAATGCCACTCCACTGCTGTGCAACTTCAATCCTGGCATGAATAATACTAACCCACATGCTTCCTTCCTGCAAAAAGTACTCAGAAGGAAATATATAAATGCAAAAATCCCAATAGCCCCCTCAGCAGGTGCAAAGTGGGTGGAGACAAAAGAGACGTTGGAAGGTTTGGGATCTATAGGGAAGCTGGCCCCCAACTGGATGGATCCTGCCCAGGGTGTATACTGGGAGTAAAAGGTCCCTCAAGCAGAAGTAATTTTGTGTATGCTTAACCACACCACTTAGTGCTGCTCCTCCATCTTGCTTACATACTTTTCCCTATACTCTTTCAGGGATGTATTGAAACGGGTGAGAGTGGCTACACAGAGACAAGCAACCTCCCACATAGCCACTTCCCCCTCCTCATGGACAGAACAGAAAAAACGTCAGCCTCAGATAAGAAACTTTGAGAAAGTTCTGGGCAGTTGGGGGAAAAAGGGTCAGAATGAAGGCTGGTGCAGGTCACAACCTCCTCATGTCCAGTCATGTTTCGTCATAGCTTTAGTGTCACCTGGTTTTCAGAGGCACTGAATGACGAGAGCTCAGCAGTACCTCTGAAAAGTAGGCCACAATCCTGCAAGTGACTATTTGAATCCCCCTGGAGCCCATTCTATCTGTAGCACTTACCAGGACGCCATCGTAGTGTTTGAGCTCTGCACAGTTTTTAATGGAATTCTCCCTCTAACATCCCTGAGGGGCAGGGAAGTGTTATCCCCATTGTACAGCAGCACAGGGAGGCTGTGCGACTTGGCCAACTTCACACAGGAAGTCTGTGATGGAACCGAGTCTTGTATCTATGTCTCCCAAGTTCTAGGAGGCATCCTGGTCTGAAGAGTTCTGTGTAGCTCAAAAAAGTGTCTCTTTCACCAACAGAAGTAGTCCAATAAAAGGTATTATGTCGCCCACCTTGTGTCTCTAATAACATCTACTGAATTCAGTGGACACACACGTAGGAAATCACACCCACACACACCCATACCAGGTTATTCTAAATTTATTTACATGTAAAGGGATATATTTGTCCCCCTAAGGATAAGCAAATACACCCTTTAAAAATGGGAATGCTAGGGTGATTAGTCTGTACCAGTCTTCCACAGGCAAAATGTCCCTTCCTGAATCATTGAAACATCCCTGCAAACATGCCATTTAACTACGATACATTTATTTTTAAATAGCATTTAAGCTGCATTGGTTTCAGCTTTCATTTAAAACCCACAAAAGCAAAGATATTCAGCATTAACGTGGAAAACCCAGGCAGCGATTCTGTCCTGAATTCACCCCCTTGCAGCCGAGGTGGAGGGGGGTGTGGAATACTGCAGCAGCTTAAAGCCAAAGTGTCTGTCTGGATTTTCAGCCTTGATTTTGAAAAACAGTTCTGTCCTGTCGTTGGTTTGTCTAAATGTAGGTTTTTGTGATTGATCTTATGGGTTTGTTTCCTTTGCAATCGTATTATTGCATAAGAGAAATTTTACTTGGAAAGAGAACTCACAATTTTTTCCCTATCAGCAACATATGTATATCAGCCCTTCTAATAACATCAATCTACTGTGCTCCTTCATACAATGGTAATAATCTTAACAAAACACTCACTGTCTAGGCTGTTACCACTGACAATTGCTTAAGATGGTTTAAAACTGGAAAATATATATAATGAAGGCTCTGGTCCTGTCCTCATGGAAGACAATGGGAGTACTGTCACAGACTTCAGTGAGAGTAAGATCATGCCCTAAAGAGGGTGGACGTTTTTTTTTTAAAAAAAGGCCTTGAATGCTTAACACAATAAACAATTATGCTCTATTGTGTTGACGCCCTACATACTTTGAGGACTTATTAATTGGCACATCGTTGACCTGTAATGGTTCCAGTCTATTCCAGATGTGAAAAAAACAAGCTCAAATTTCCGTAAGAAAACACCATAGGAGCACCCAGGAATTTAGAATGAACCAACTCAGTTGATCTGTTTGCAATTTCAAAGCAGCAGGTTGAGGAGGGGAGAGGGACCAAACCCAATCTACCCTCATTTAATCAGTAGCTTTGTAACTTGTGTAAGGGGGTGGGTGGGAATCCTCCTAAGTATTATCCTACAAACAGAGCTACTGTTCTGGGTTTGTTGGTACTGTTATACCTTTCAAACTCATGTTCTGGACACAGTTTGGCATCTTATGCAGAGATTTTTCTTGTCTATCCAGCATTTTCTCAGATAATGTTTTATCCTAGAAAACAGGAGGTTTGTAATAAGAGAAAATATGATGGACATAAAAGGCCAAAGCCATTTCCCTTCTCTTCCCCACCCCATGACCTCTCCAGGCAGAGCTGATCACTGAAGAGATGCATGGAGGTGTTGAAGAGAATGAAAATTAACCTTGTCTTATTTCCTCATGGAGGAAGCAGCCTGCACATCCCCTAATGCAGCAAGGAAAAGCACAGAAGCACTATGCAGAAGCAGATCAGCCTAGCCCATCTCTCTCCGATGACCTATCTGTATCCTGATGCCTGCTATCTTCTGTGCTGCAATCTGCTGTGAAGCTGGGCTCAGTTCTGTGCACACACACAGCATGGGGTACACCAGTGGAACCAGGGCTGGTCCACACTTGAGATGCTACAGAGGCACAGTTGCAGCATTTTGGTGTAGACACTACCTATGCTGACAGGAGGAGTTCTCCCGTGTTGTCAGCGTGGGTAATCTAGCTCCCAAAGAGGTCGTAGCTAGGGTGACAGAAGAATGCTCCATCAGCCTAGCGCTGTCTATACTAAGAAAACAACAAGGAGTCTGGTGGCACCTTGAAGACTAACAGATTAATTTGGGTATAAGCTTTCATGGGTAACCCCCCCCACTTTTTCTGATGCATCTGAAGAAGTGGGTTTTTTACCCACAGAAGCTTATGCCCAAATAAATCTGTTAGTCTTTCAGGTGCCACCAGACTCCTTGTTGTTTTTGTGGCTACAGACTAACACGGCTACCCCTTGATACTTGTCAATACCAACGGTTAGGTAGGGTTAACTACGGCCCGGGGGGGAGGGGACGGGGGGACGTCAGTTTTACACACCCTTGAGTGACATAGCTGGGCTGACCTAATTTTTTAGTGTAGACCAAGGCTAAGAGCGCCTTTATTCTGGTTTAGCTTATGTCTTTTGGGAAGAGGTTAAGCTATGCCAAAAAAGCCACTATTGTGCTGGATAAGTATCCATAAGAGGAGTTATATCAGTAAAACTACAGCCATTAAACTGGTAAAACCTTCCCGTGTAGAACAGGCTTAAGCCATCTTGATTATCACTACAAAAGTTTTTTTGTCTCCTGCTGATGATAGCTCATCTTAATTAATTAGCCTCTTACAGTTGGTATGGCTACTTCCACCTTTTCATGTTCTCTGTATGTATATATATATTCTTACTATATGTTCCATTCTATGCACCTGATGAAATGGGCTGTAGCCCACAAAGTTTATGCTCAAATAAATTTGCTAGTCTCTAAGGTGCCACAAGTACTCCTATAGTCTTCCCACCGTTGCTGCAAGAGTCCCATCCCTCTGCAGGTCTGGCCATCTGGATCATCCTTCCTGTATTCCTCCACCTCCGTTTCTTTTTCCAGTTTCATCTTGATATATCTATAGCCCTTTGTTATTAGCTAGACAGCTAAATGCTTCATTCTATTTACCATGCTGTAGCTCTGCTCCTGTTTACTTAGAGGTGTGACTGGGGAACACATCTGACCACATGAGTTGTCATTGTCTGTGTGTTTGTATCCTCACGAACTCTGGTAGGAGATCACTGTAATGGGAAAGGGCAGATTACTTTTACAGGCAGACTCCCAGAGCAGGGAGCCCCAGGAAGGACAAGCTCAGACATGCCTCAAGAGTGTGGATTGGAGACAATATACTGGTGGATGGGACACCACAGAGTTGCAGGGGGAAAAGAACAAAGAGATGAAGCTCCACTATGAGGCAGACCCTGCTGGGAGAGGGGACACCAGGGATGCTGCTTTTCCCAGAACACTCTACTAGGTATGAGAAGAGACAGAAAATCAAGTGAAAGGTTCTGACAGGGACACTAACATGCGAGACTCCGGCTACCTCTCCTTGCCCTTTGAAGACCACGCTTCATGACCCAAAGTGGTACAGCTTCCCACATGAGCATACATGCCTTTACTTGCATCTGTTCCTCTCCGCTTTGGGACAGGGACTCTCTTTTAATTCTATGTTTGTACAATGGGGTCCTGGGCCATATCTGGGGCTCCTAGGCCATATCTGGGGCTCCTAGGCGCTGTGGTAATACAAAGTAATAAATCATCCTCCTCATTTGCATTTGGCTGCTAGATAAATACAAAAAAGATTTTACTCCATTGTGTGGTGCACTAGCTTCTGCTGGTGCATCGCAGTGACCCTAATGCCCTAACTCCAGCCTTTCTCCCTCGTTCTGTCCTTCTGTTTTGTTGCTCACATTCACTGTGGGTAAATCTATTCTGCACTGTAAACCTACGTCTGTGGGACACGGGATTGTGGACTCGATGTTTCCAAGCTCACACTTGAGCATCCACACTGCATTGTAAACCTGGGTTTGCAGCAGCTGGACCTGAGTCTCACCACCATGCTAATGTGTTCATACTGCACTATGCAGATCTTCTGACTCAGATCTGCAGCTTGAGCTGTGTCCACCTCAAAATCATAGGGCTTGGAATGGAGTCACAGTGGGATTGGGGCTCTGACCCACCCCCTAGCAGGGTCCTGGGACCCAGGTCCTGAGTGCTTGCTGACCTGAGTCAGAGTGATTTGTGTGTGAGCGGAAACAGAGCTTGGGCTCAAACCGGAGTCAGAGCCTTTTTGTGCAGCGTAGACATGCCCTCTATCATGGCTAAGCTAGAATGATTGGGCTTTAGGGTGGGGACTGCGTCCTCTCATTTGCAGTGGGAGGTGTCTGGCGCACTTTGGGGCACTGTAAGATAATTAGTAAACAAAGAGTCTGCCCTAGGAGGAAACGTCTGTCCCTCTTGTGAGGCAGAGCAAACAGGTGCAGTCCACAGACCTGCCAGCAGCACCAATGTGCAAAGGGGCTGTAGGTCTGGCCCAGTGATGGTCCCCATGCTTTACATCCATCCACTGACTCCTCCTTCTCCACCATAAACACAAACCACTGGTCTTTATATTAGAGGCCCTTTGTGGACTGGCCCTGCCCAACCTTTCAGCTCAAATACCTTATTGCGCCGTTGACCACCTGACCACTTTGCCAGCACTGCCAGCAGGGACCGTCTTTCATTCTGTGCTTGTACAGCACCTCACACAGCGGGGTCCTGGTCCAGGATTGGGATTCCCAGGTATTACAGTAATTGCTGTGTTTAATATTAATTTATACTTTGTGTTATGTAGCTCTGTAAAGCATTTTGCATGAATGGCAAAATAAGGAGCTTTTCTATTCCTATTTACTTTACTTCCAATTCTTTACCTTCATCTGGCCACAGTTGTTGCTGGGTTTTTTTGCTCTATTGTTTTCTAAGATTTGCTTTGTCCTAACTGATACCATGGTTTTCACAACAGTCAGAGGCCTCTTTAATCCATGCTTAGTTTATCCATAGCATACATCTGGATACATCTGAAAAATGTAAGCAGTCATCAGTCTCAGAATATATATGTAATATTAATCTGGATTATTTTATTTTTCAGATCTGAATGAAAATAGGAGTTTACAACCAGAATCTGATTAACTCTTTTGCACCCTGCTATGTAGCACCAGCATGCTGGACCTTAGCACTAACGCAAATGCCATCTCCCAGCATGACATGGATTAAGCTGATCTGACTAGTGCAGAGACAACTGCTTGCAAGCCCT
The DNA here is from genome assembly GCF_007399415.2 of Gopherus evgoodei. NCBI lineage: Eukaryota > Metazoa > Chordata > Testudines > Testudinidae > Gopherus > Gopherus evgoodei. The sequence goes on from NC_044327.1 coordinate 124,080,018, forward strand.
TGTTTGCCATTTTATGGCTGTTAAATTCAGAGGGAGGGAGGCTGATTCTCCTTTTAAAGTTTTCACCCAATTTCTGGGCAGAGACGCACACCACTAGGGAACCTAGCTTTGCAGCAGTCAGCATCTCACAAATTACGTACTGGTTTATAGTTGTGTGGTTGAGTTTTCCTTTCAAACCCTGTATATTAAAGATGAATGAAACAGGAAATTAAAATGAAGTTTGTCCCCTTTGCGTGATGCATAAAGAAGACCTGAAAGTTTTGGGTTTTTTTTTGAACAGGTACAAGGAGGAGGAGCTGAGGAGTTTAAAAAAAAAACCCTAAAGTTATCTCTGCCTTTTTTTATTATTATTATTATTTGGTATTAGAAATTCAGGTCTCATTTCCCTGTGTTTCCTAGAAGATTGTGTGGATGGCTGGAGATCTTTTGCTGTGAAGTTCTGAGTGACCAAAGCGTGCAGCATAAAGACAACCCTAAAGTTTCTTGAGGGCTGCAGAATTGTGGTTCTCTGCAGCAGTGGTTCTCAACCAGGGGTACGTGTACCCCTGGGGATATGCAGAGGTCTTCAAGGGAATACATCAACTCATCTAGAAGTTTTTAAGGTCAGGCTCGACAAAGCCCTGGCTGGGATTATTTATTTGGGGATTGGTCCTGCTTTGAGCAGGGAGTGGGACTAGATGACCTCCTGAGGTCCCTTCCAACCCTGAGATTCTATGATTCTTTGATCTAGATCAGGGGTCCCCAACGCAGTGCCCACACCTGCGGGGGCGTTTAAGTGCGACCGCGTATTGGCCAGCGGACGAGCATCCGCTGAAATGCCGATGAAATTTGTTGGCATTTTGGTGGCGACGCCTCTGGATGACGCTGCTTGCTGCATTTCAGTGGATACTCGTCCGCCGCCATGGTCCTTTGTCTGGTGCCCGCCAGACAAAAAAGTTTGGGGACCACTGATCTAGATATTTGCCTGGTTTTACAACAGGCTACCTAAAAAGCACTAGCGGAGGCAGAACCAACTAAAATTTCATACAGACAATGACTTGCTTATTCTATGTACTATACACTGACATGGAAGTACAATATTAATATTCCATTTGGTTTATAATTACCTGGTAAAAATGAGAAAGGAAGCCATTTTTCAGTAACAGTGTGCTGGGACACTTTTATGTCTGATTTTGTAAGCAAGTTGTTTTTAAGTGAGGTAAAACTTGGGGTATGCCAGACAAATCAGATTCCTGAAAGGGGTACAGTAGTCTGGAAAGGTTGAGAGCAGCTGTTCTGCAGGATTCTGGATTACTACCACTACTACCTTTAGCATTTTAGAAGGGGAGCTCAACTCGATTAACTCTTTTACCACAATGAAGCCCTTTTTGTGGAATAATCCTGGTTCAGCAGCAGGCTGCAAACTGATTAGAAATGCAGGTGATTCATTCCAACTGAGTAAGGCTAGTTTATTACACCCTGATCAGTGAGTTCATGACTTAACAGAGAGGCAGTCACTGTTTCCCTTGGAATTTGATCTCTTTATATTAAACATACCACAGGGACACTGACTTAAGTGAATGCTAAAAAAAAAAAAAAGGGGGGGGGTAAAAAGTTAACACACAAACAAACAATCAGAGAGAAGAATCTGAAAATGCATATGGTTACATTCACCATTAGCCATGGGCACCAGATTTGTATAATTTTTGGTGGTGCTCAGAACGTCCATAGGACAGACCGGGACAACAGCCCATGGCCGGTTGGGCACGGAGTGCAGGGGCCAAGTCACTCACTGCTGCCAGCGCCAGGCTCCCCGCAACCCCCCCAGGCCACTTTGGACTCTGCATCCCCTGAAGCATGGGGCCCCCCCCAAAGCACAGTAAGCCCAAACATTGGTGGAGCCAGGCCCACGTTCCTAAATATTGATGGAGCACAGGCACCATGGGCCCATATAACTCGCCCCCTATGCCATTAGCTGAGCCTTCTTTGTCTGCAATATGCTGAACACTTCATGAGGTTAAGCCCTTTTATGAGATTTCCAGTATTTTCAGGTTTCTGCCATGCTGGAAGGTCACATTGAATCCACAGGTGGTTTTAGTGGGGGCAGCTCCATTGAAATCAATGGAGATTTACCTGCTTACACAGTGGTGAATGAGACTCCTATCTCCCCTTTTTGGCTAAAGCCCCTGTCTGCTTGAGAGTCAGGGTTTCCCAGTGGACTAGCAGCTCTAGCAGTGATATGCTGTGTGACCTTGCAACAGTCACTTCCTTCTCTCCGTGCCTCAGTTTCCCATCCCACCTTTTGATTGCCTTGTTTATTCAGCTTGCAGGATCTTTGGGACAAGGACTGTCACAGTTTGCTCAATGCGCAGCATGATGGGACTGCAGTCTCAGCAGGGGCCTGTAGGTGCTAACAGAACATAAATAATAGTCATCTTCTACAATCACTTAACAGCCTGGTTACATGTTTCTGGACTGGTTGGAGAGCACAGCAAAATCCCCAGGAGTGCCCTGGTTCAGATTGTCAACAGCTTCTTTCTAACTACTGCTAGCAAGCTGCCTTCTGCATTTGTCCTTCTTGTCAACCTTCACAGCTGCATTTGACACATCTCAACATTTGATTCTCCTCAAATGCCTGATGACATCTGTTGGCTTGACTGGAACGCTTTTTTTTCTTGCAGGCCAATCACCAGCAGTTCATATGTCTCTCAACAACTTCACCTCCTCTGGTGAATCAGTTATCTTGGGTAGTTCTCAAGGCTCTGTCCTCAGTCCTCTGCTTTTAATCTGCACGTGCTTTCCCTCTGCAATTTGATCTACCGACACGGCTTTACATTTCATTCAGATGCCAAAGGCACAGATTTACGTTAAAATTAGCCATAAAATTCCTTCTGCTACCATTATGCAGTCTATGTGCCGAGTCAATATCAAGACTTCAGCATCTCAACAGCAGTTACAGTCACTTGCCTCTTACCCCACCATTAAATGTGTCCAGTGTTCAGCTGGGTTATGGTTCAGGATTTGAACTGCATGCAAAGAGGTCTGCTCTTTACCATTTAAAGAACAGGTTTCAGAGTAGCAGCCGTGTTTGGCTGTATCCGCAAAAAGAACAGGAGTCCTTGTGGCACCTTAGAGACTAACAAATTTATCTGAGCTACAGCCCACTTCTTCAGATGCTTCAGCCCATGAAAGCTTATGATCAAATAAATTTGTTAGTCTCTAAGGTGCCACAAGTACTCCTGTACTTTTTATTTAAAGAACACTGTCAGATCCTGTTCCCTCCTCCCTCTTTCTAATGTTGAGACCAGTGTTTCCTTCTGCCATATAGTGCTATTGCAACACTCATATCTGGTACAAATTGCTACTTGCAGAATTCCCAATGGCGCTACCTAGCTATAGGCCTGAATCTGTTCTCACTTTCCTCCAAAACTCCATTGACTTCAAGTTACTCTGGTGTATGTGAGAGGAGCATCAGCCTCTGTATATTTATAATGTACCCATGTATAATGCATCCATGATGTTTGATCTCACGCATAACTGCATATCCTCGTTTGGCTCCGTTATGCTGGTTGCCAGTTTCATTCTAAATTAGCTTCCAGGCATATAAACTTCTTTGAAATCTTAATCTGAGCTTTCTCTGATCTGGTCACTCTGTTACAGCCCTAAACACCAGCTGCAGTAACATCATGTTGGTTTACTCATTTCACCGGTACTATGGGAGGCCACATAGATAGCCACTGTTTTCATTTAGCAGTTTCTCAATGGGGAGCCGTGCCATAAAACATCAGAGGTGCTACTAGTCTTTAACTCTTTGATTTCAAAGGGCTCGTCCACACTAGGGGGGGAAAATAGATCTTAGATACGCAACTTCAGCTATGTGAATAACGTAGCTGAAGTCGAATATCTAAGATCGGATTACTCACCCATCCACACCGCGCGGGATCGATGTTCGCAGCTCTCCGTGTCGATTCCGGAACTCCGTTGGGGTTGATGGAGTTCCGGAATCGATATAAGCGCACTCGGGGATCGATATATCGCGTCTAAATTAGACGCGATGTATCGATCCCCGAGCAATCGATTTTAATCCGCCGATACGGCGGGTAGTCTGGATGTACCCAAAGTGAAGATTTCAGTTGCTAACCAGACATTTGTGCATGGCATTACTCAGTTGTAGATGTTTCATAAAGTGCCTCAAGACCTCTTGATATGATAAGACTCTACATAACCTCAAAGTCCTAACAACAGGACAGAGAGTAATTATAAATCCTTTGTTATTTTTGCAATAGAAATGCGTGTCTATAATGCCTGGCCAAATTTTTGTGTGGGAAATTCCCTTCTGCCTACCTGCAATTCCTTTCCAATTTTACTTCGATATTGAATTCTTCATTTTGACTCTAGAATTGTTGTTGGGTTATATTAAAAGGCTACTTCTGCTTTCCTTGTTTTATGCCAAGCACCAGCATTCCAGCTGTAAGGCTCTCTGGGCAACCTTTGGCTCCTGGCTGCCACCAGGTGTCTTCTTTAGAAACAGTTAGTGGGCTGAGGCCTGGTCTACACTACAGAGTTAGGTTGACACAAGCAGCTTATATTGACCTAACCGTGCAAGTGTCTGCACTAAAATTTTGCTGCTACCGACATAACTCGCCCACTACACTGACTCCCACAAGAGGTAGAGAGTCAATGTAGATGTAGTTAGGTTGACGCAGTGTCAGTGTAGACACTGTGTTGCTTTCATCAACTATTGCTGACTTTCAGAAGCTGTCTCACAATGCCCCACACTGACAGCTTAATTGGTGCAAGTGCTCCTGGTGAGGACAGGCACTGCCAACACAAGAAGCAAAGCGTAGACACACACAAGAATGTAATTACTGCAACAGCTGTATGCCGACGTTAAGTTAGGTTGATTTAATTTTGTAGTGCGGATATGCTTTGAGTGGCTAATTGACTCCGAACCCTACCAGAGGCACCACACATGAAGTCCTGACCAGAACAGCACCCAGCCCCACCAGCTGGTCAGCCTGTGCTATTTAAGCCAGAAGGAAGCACACAAAGTTGTCCACACAGCCAGGTAAATTCCTGGTTGGCTGGCACATTGGACATTGCCTTCTCTCCTGACTCCTGAGCCCTGCTTTCCTGAGTTGTTCCTGATCCCTTCCCTATGTCTCCCAACTCAGACCGTTCGCTCAGCTCCCAATTCTGAGTCTGGGTCTGATTCCTGGTTTGATTCCTGGTCTGATAACTAGGTCTGACTACACGAATTCTGGTTGTGACACGCACCTGTGACGGGTTGGATCACAGAAACCCCCTTGAGAGCTGCCAACCGATGTTCCAAGACTACTTCTATCCCTGTTTTCCCTGCCAGCTTAGGACTTCAGCACCCTGTCTTGCTGAGCCGGTCACTCTTGTCTACTTCAGCAAAGACTCAGAGTCTGAATTACCTGCCCCAAAGCTGCAGGTTTACCTGAAAACAGCTCACAGAAGTGTGCGTGTTTTTAGCACCCAGATGCCCAACTCCCAATGGGGTCTAAACCCAAATAAATCCATTTTACCCTGTATAAAGCTTATGCAGGGTAAACTCATAAATTGTTTGCCCTCTATGACACTGATAGAGAGATATGCACAGCTGTTTGCTCCCCCAGATATTAATACATACTCTGAATTAACTAATAAGTAAAAAGTGATTTTGTTAAATACAGAAAGTAGAATTTAAGTGGTTCCAAGTAGTAACAGACAGAACAAAGTAAGTCACCAAGCAAAATAAAATAAAATGCGCAAATCTATGTCTAATCAAACTGAATACAGATAAGATCCTCACCAGTTCAGAACGCTCCCTTTTACAGGCTAATCTCCTTTTAGCCTGGGTCCAGCAATCACTCACACCCCCTGTAGTTACTGTTCTTTGTTTCAGTTTCCTTAAAGTATCCTGGGGTGGTGAAGAGGCTCCTTCTTTAGCCAGCTGAAGACCAAATGGAGGTGTCTCCCAGGGGTTTAAATAGACTTTCTCTTGTGGGTGGAGACCCCCTCCTCACGCTGTGTAGAATCCAGTCACAAAATGGAGATTTGAATCACAAGGGCACTTGCCCATGCATGACTCAGGACTTGCAGGCAGCAGTCATTACCCACATGCTACCTTGAATGTCCTCAGGTAGACTTATGTGGATTGGAGTCTTCCAAGCTCTTTTGTCTGTTAAGTGCTTCTGGACTGAGCACTTAATTTGCACATTCCTTTCCCAAGAAGTGACCAAAAGGGTTATTTAGAAATCAAGCAATTATACAGCCAATGTTCATAACTCTGAACACACAAATGGTGTCTGCATGCAACTAGGAAGAACATAACCAGTAGATCATAACCTTTACATGTAGCAAAATCCTATTCCAGTTATATCATACATATGTTTAAGAGCACCCCTACCCCACAAAGCCTTATGGGGTACACTGTCACAGCACCAATCTTCATTCTGACCTTTTTTACCCCAACTGTCCAGAACTTTCTCAAAGACATTTATTTGAGGCTGACATTTTCTCTGTTTTGTCAAATTAGTAGAGAATTGTTTTCAAAAGTTTGAGCAAAATCAGCCGACTCATTTCTCATATGTTCCATTCAGGCATGACTCAAAACTAGCTGGGCCAATTTTGTTCAAACTCAGCTTGTTTGGTAGATCTTTAACATAGGGTGACCAGATGTCCCAATTTTGTTGGGACAGTCCTGATATTTGGGGCTTTGTCTTATGTAGGTGCCTATTACGCCCCATCCCCATCCCAATTTTTCACACTTGCTGTCTGGTCACCCTACTTTAACATGGCCTGTTCCTTTGTCCTTGTCCGAGAAAAAGTAGTTTAAAGTCATGGGAAGTTTGAGTGGGACATTTTGTTTAAAATCCTTATGGTTACTATATACAAGAGATACATGAATGACACACTTTCCTTTCCTGCTAGGTAACTGGCTAATATTTGATTATTCTCCAATATTGAACTACTCTCTAAATAATAAATTCTGCAATAGCATATGATATCAGTCAGTGTTAACAGGCACAGCATCCCATCCCCTTGTTTTCACGATAATTTTATGGTGAGGATCAATAGCAGGATGGATAAGCTTGCCTGGCCAAATTCAAACCCTATTGAATAGAATGAGTTTAGAGTTTAATTCGGAGTTGACTAGTGCAAGGGAAGGAAAAGGGTCACATCCCACTTGGGAGAGTGTGAGAGCAAGAGAGGAAAATATACCATGAAAAATGAGGCTGGAAAATTGAGGAGAGAATGGAGTGAAAAAAATGAGTGAAGACCGATGGCATAGAGGGAGGAAAAATCACCAAAAAAAAAAAAAAAAAATGCAGCAGCACCATGAATGCAGAGATGATCAAAAAACAATGGGGAAGACATTTCAGGGAAGAGAAGGTTCAGAGAAGGGCAATTAAAATGATTAGGGGTTTGGAGAGGTCTCATATGAGAAGAGATTAAAGAGGCTAGGACTTTTCAGCTTGGAAAAGAGGAGACTAAGGGGGGATATGATAGAGGTATATAAAATTATGAGTGATGTGGAGAAAGTAGATAAGGAAAAGTTATTTACTTATTCCCATAATACAAGAACTAGGGGTCACCAAATGAAATTACTAGGCAGCAAGTTTAAAACAAATAAAAGGAAGTTCTTCTTCACACAGCGCACATTCAACTTGTGGAACTCCTTGCCTGAGGAGGTTGTGAAGGCTAGGACTACAACAGAGTTTAAAGGAGAACTGGATACATTCATGGAGGTTACATCCATTAATGGCTATTAGCCAGGATGGGTAAGGAATAGTGTCCCTAGCCTCTATTTGTCAGACGGTGGAGATGGATGGCAGGAGAGAGATTACTTGATCATTACCTGTTAGGTTCATTCCCTCTGTGACACCTGGCATTGGCCACTATCGGTAGACAGGATACTGGGCTGGATGGACCTTTGGTCTGACCTGGTACAGCTGTTCTTATGTTATAAGAGTTTGAAGAAATTTTTGTTCCACTCATTTAAAAAATGAATGATTTTGTATTTATTTGATTTTTTGTCACACTATTCATTTCTATTTTTTATTTTATTTTCCATTTCCCCCTTTATTCCCTCTCTCTCCCTCCTTTTTCTGTCTTTCTCCATTTTGCCATTGAAAAGGAGGAGGGGGAAAAGATGGAAGAGGAGCAATAATATACTAAAGACTAAACTTTTTATTTCCCAGTCTTCATGGAAAATTTTGGAAAGACAAACATTTTGGGGGATACTTTCTTATTAAAAAAAGACCATTTTTTGGTGAAAAAAACTGTTGCCATAAAAAAATTCAACCAGCTCTAATATACAACAGCAGCTCTATGCCAACAACCTTGCTTTGGGTTGCTTTATCCTATCCCTTCTACACCTCACTGGTTTCCCATTAACTTGAAAAACCTGTCGTTGAATCAACCCAGTGGAAAATAAAACAGAGTTTAATTACAGGGGGAAAAGTCAATGACCACGAACTAGTTCTGAGAGCCCCCAAGAGGATTTACATCTCCAACCCCACAAGTTTCAACCACACACTGATGAATCCATGTCATGACTCTACAGCCTAGGAGAACTCTTAATTTGGTGCCTCACCTTTTTTGACTCTTCAAGACACCAGGGCCCTATGAGACTGATGTTGTCCCCTAGCCCTCACACAGTCTGCTTTCACTCTTCCTGTGACCTGCATTAGAATGCACTTTTTTATTAAATCTATTGTTAAAAGGCCAAATAGCTGACAGAAAAGCACTCCACACTGCTTTTCAAAGGTAGCTAACAGGGGAGAGATAACTCAGTGGTTTGCACATTGGCCTACTAAACCCAGGGTTGTGAGTTCAATTCTTAAAGGGGCCACTTAGAGATCTGGGGCAAAAATCAGTGCCTGCTCCTGTTAGTGAAGGCAGGGGCTAGACCTGATAACCTTTCAGGGTCCTTTCCGCTCTATGAGATTAGGTATATTTAATAATAGTTCCTCTTTGGGATCCACATATTTTATATTATATTACTCTATATTTTGCCTCAGCAATTACCCCCCAGGGACTGGATCAGGAGTTTCTAAAACATTATGATGATCCTATTGTCATTTCAACATAGCTTCTAGATGAGCATATCCTCAGATCCATTCCATGTCTCTCTCTGTCTGGCACAAGTCAGTCAGAAAAGTAAAAATCACAAACGGCGAGGGCTATCCAAGATACACATTCCTGCCGTGCTAGCGAGAACTTGCCTTGTAGGAGACCATAATAAGTTCATGTGAAGTTCTTAGCTCTCAGTCAAGAGCTACAAAATAAAGTGCAACAAAAATGTCGCAATATCCTTCAGCCAACCAGGCTCCACGGTGCTATACGAACTATGGGCGTGGGCTTGCCCCTGCTAGAACAGAGGGGTGGAATTTACACACCTCTCTGCCAGCCAAGGCAGCTATACTCACGTGGGATTCACCAGCTGGGGAGGGCAGCAGCATTTGCACTGGGACGGGGGTCCACAAAGCCACACCTACTCCAAACTGCCATCAGGCCACCAGAGGGGCTCCTACGGGACACACTGCACCAGTTCAGGACAGGAAGTAGCACCCTAAGGCTCCATGCCATAAGGTGCTTAGTCCTTGCTGCAATGTGATGATAAGTTCCTTCAACTCCCATTGACTTTCATTGTTGGGGCACTCAGCACCTCCCAAGAGGCACTGAGGATCTTGCAGAAGCAGGCCTGTAACCATTGGAAGCCATATGGGGAAAGACTGTGAGCATGCCCTTACCCAAGACATTAGGGTTAGCACCTGCAGCTGCTTCTGAGAATAGTGCAAGGGGCACTTCAACTGAGATGAACCTGACCAGAACACCCCTTTTACATCGTGTCAGAGTGACCTCGGGAGGGGGCTTTCTAGTGAACCACCAACACCACTTCCTAAGCACCCTCCCGCGCTTTCCCTGGGAGGTCGCCCTTGCAAGGCCACTGTCACCTCAGCCTTGCTTTGCTTTGAGATCGGACAGGTTGGCTGGTTCAAGGTGACTAGGGTTGCCAGGTGGCCAGTTTTTGGCCAGAAAGTCCAGTCAAAAGGGGACCTGTGCAGTGTCCAGTCAGTACTGCTGACTGGAACCAAAAGTCCAGTAACAGCAATCGGCCTCCACTGCCGGGAGGGTGGAAAAAGCAGCTGCTGCTGGAGGAGAAGGGATCCTGACAGCACAGAGTGTTTGAGGAGCAGGGCCAGCGGCCAGGCTCACCACCCATCCTGCCTTCTCAGCCTCCCAGGGCCTTGGCTCTCTCTAGCCCCTCCCTCCAGGGACTGACCCCTTCTCCACCCTCCCATGCCCCAGTGCGGCAGGCTCCGCATCAGCTCCTTCAGCCCAGCTCTGCTGGCAGCTCCTGAGTCCAGGGAGAGCAAACAACTTTGGGGGGAGGAAGTGAGAGGGGCGGGGTGGGGGGAAGCAAGTGACGGGGGAGGGGATGTTGTATCCAGTTTTGAAAAACTGGAGAGTTGGCAACCCTAGCAGGAGACCCGGTTCCAGTTCTGGTTCCCCACTGGGTGTGGAACCACTGCAAGCCTGGGAGAACAGCTGGTGAGACTTTGGCAGCAGCAGATCTTGCACTCTGAGGCAGTCTCTCACTCCAGCACCCTAAAGGTGCATCCTCCCATACATGCCTCCTCAATCCATCTCCGGGCTTGTCTACACTGGCACTTTACAGCACTGCAATGCTCTCGCTCAGGGGTGTGAGCAAGGTTCAGCTCTGTAAAGTGCCAGTGTAGACAGTGCACCGGCGCTAGGAGCGGTGGTAGCTACAGCCCTCGTGGAGGCGGTTTTTTCTGCTCTGCCACAACGACACAAACCATGTTAAAGCACTGCCGTGTAGACTAGCCCTCTGACTACACACTTGGATTACACTCCGCATCAGGCACCAGACCTCTCGACCTGCAAACCAGCTAGTGTGATCCATTTGACCAAAATGTGGAGAGCTCATGTTTTGATGCATTATTATGGCAGTATCACTTTTTTTTTGTTTGTCTTTTTTTTACCATAAAACCTGCTTTTAAGGGCATTTCATCACTGGGTCAATTAAATACAGATCTTGGGTAACCTGTTTCAAGGGGGGAGTACCTGGGAGGAGTCCTTGCTCTGGGATTGGTGGGTCTGGGGAGAGGCTCCCAGCTCGAGTTTCTCAGGATGCTATGGGGAGGAGGGATCAGGGGAGAGAGGAGTGGTCTCGGCTCAGCGTTCCACTCACTATGCAACTAATACAGGCTGACCCTACTCCCAATAACAGTAACTCAGGCCAGACCTCTCCACTTTTCCTCCCCCGCAGCCTTACAACTCTGCAGGGCTCCATCCGCTTTGCTGCTGCAGCTCTGGGCTCTTCTCCACTCTGCCCTATTCCCCTATGAGAGCAGGGAGAGGGAGACCAGCTGCTCAGGAGCTGCTCATTGCTTTTCTCAGCATGGGAGCAGGCGAGATGGAGAAAGTGGGCAGTGGGAGTCTCAAAGGCTGTGAGGAGTCCAGCAGCTCAGGACTGGCTGTAGCCCCCAGACTCCAGCTGGGAATAAAGTAGGGCCCAGTCTCCTACCCCTGCTCACACAAACCCAGCTGGCACCATCAGTTTCCTCCCTAAGAACCCTTTTCTGCTTCATGGACATGGGAGCAGAGGAGCAGGGCCCCTGGGCTGCTGGAGGAGCATCTCTCCCCATCCTCCTATAAAAGCAGCTGCCATTCTCATGCAGTCTGCTCCTGAAGAGAGGCACACACTATGCTCTCCCCAGATGCATTCCCTTGATCTGAAATCTGATGGGCCTTGCTCAGCTGTGCAATCAGCTCCCTGTGTAGCTTTGCGCAGGGACTTCCTGCAAGAGCAACCCTGTGAAGCATATGGACTGCTTTGATCTCGATCCCCCAACCTCCTGGGAGTAAGTCACCAAAAATGGGGTGTGTGGAAAGGCATGGTACAACCCCTCCCTCTTCCACCTCAGCTTGTGGAGTGGGGGCAGTGCAAGGAGGGGAGTGAGCTGCAGAGCAGTATTTGCAGAGATTGCTTCTGCCTGCCCTGCAGCACAATCCTCTCCCCCAGGGCTCCTCCCAGGGTGCAGTAACTCAATACTAACCCCAGGCAGGGACTGGCGTAAATGCCACCCTGAAAATACAGCAGGGCTCTTAGTGCATGGAAGACCATAACACCAACCAGGAAAAAGCCAATCTCCCGATTTCAGCAGATTCCTACTCCCCTTCTGCATGGGTTTATGTAAAGCAGAAGCAAGAGAAGAAATGTATGGGGTGGGGAAGAGGGACAGAAATCTGGGAAAGGGGAAGAAGGATCCCAGGGAAAAACCTTTCACAGAAAAAAAAAAAAAAAGAGGCAGCAGCTTCCTCTGAGCAATGCCAGGGAAGCTGCATTCCCTGCCTAACGGAACATGAAGGGAGCAAGACTATTCCCTTCTATTTCACGTGATTCTCTCCTTTCTCTCTTGGAAGCTCCCCACCTGTTCCAGGCTGGAAAAGGAAACCAGCAGAGCAAATTCAAGGAGCCATCGATGGCATCTGCCCATTTATGAAACGGGGGGAAACACACTTAGCCTTTGGTTGGGTAATGAAGGGGGGAGGAAGGGGAAGGGTGAGATTGTATGACACACCAAAGGGATCCATCCTCCAGGAACTGGTCTCTACAGCTGAAGACAAAGAGTAAATAGACAGCCTGCACAGAGAGGCTCTCTTTATGGCTGAAAGTGGATACTTTGTTGGAACAGATTTCCAATAGATTGCCCAGCACTTTCTCACAACTCGGAATCTCATTTCTTTATGTTCCCTGAACACTGGGATATGTTAGTGAGCTTGCAGCTGTCTTTGAGGGGACTATTCACCATCTCATAGCTCTTTTTTGAATGCTGGCTTTGTAATTGCTTATAATAAATGGCTTCTTTTGCAGACTGTCCCCGGATTAAAAATAAACTCGATTCAACTCACAGAAATCAGACTTCAGCAGCCAGTCTTAGTTTTGCGAGCAAAATATTTGTGCGGAGGGTGGGAAAGGGGTTTCTCTAGTGAGGAGACACAAAAAAGTCAATTTTCTGTTCGTTAACATGCATGAAACATAACAATGGTGAAACAAACTGCAGCACATGTCTAGTGATTCATTCTGGCAAGTGAGCTGGAATCAGCCAAATTCAACAGTTTCCCAAGCAAAGATCTTGTTCATGTAATATAACTCCACCTGCTCTTTTTAAATAAAGCAGAACGGGGCTGTATATCTTTCTCTTTATATGGTCCGCATCACCCTAATATCTGGGTACTTCATTATTATTAGAGTCCCCTCCCAGCACCTTTGTGAGTACAGCTGTCTCACTGACAGATCACTTTACATCATTTTACAGATAGGGAACTAGAACATAAAGAAATTAAGTGATTAGCCCAAGATCACACAGTAAAGCCTCCCTCTATCAATCCTGCAAAGACTTAATGCAGGTGCTTAACTTTCCTATTGTGAGCTGTCCCACTGAAATCAATGGAACCACCCATGATAGTCAAGTTAAGCACCTAGGTAAATCTTTGCAGGATTTGGGTCTATGTCTGTTGCAGAGGGTGGGATTTGAATCCAGATTTCCTGGGTCCTATACCAGTGCCTTAGTCACAAGACCACTTCCCACCACTTTGTTATTATTGTTAGTCTGTTACATTACAGACAGAAACACCTAGAGGACCCAGCCAGGTAGGAGAAAAGCCTCTGTAAGCAAAGAGATCAAGGGCTTGAATCTGTTGTTTTATGGCCCTGTTACACTGATCTGGCAGCAGATCTGCTCACACAGGAATATTCCTAACATAGGGGCTTACCCCTGGGTGGCCTAGAGCTGGCAGCTGACTCAGTGCTATCCTCTTTAAAGCCTTTGGCATTGAGGCATGCCAAGGGCATGGCCAGAGGGGCCAGAAGCACGGTCTCAGATGCTCTCAGCTTCTATAACAGCCTATAGGAATCATGGCAATGGAGCATGAGTTAGAGCAGCCTTGAGACTAGGGTTCCCTAAGGTCTGTGGCCAGCAAGACCCAGACTCAGGGTTGGACCAATCTACCAAATGCCCCTGCAGTAGATCAGTTTCTGCCTGGGGTTGATGAGTTGATCATCTTCACCTAGCCCAGTCCCCCTGGATGTCTGTCAGGGGATGCACACTTTTCTTTTTTCCAGCCATGTTCCGGTACCAAGCCCAGCAAAAAACAGTTTGTACAGGTTAACGATAAGGCTTGCCTATGCCCCAGAGTTGTAGGACTTTGCCTGTGCATAAAATCTGACCAATATATCTTAAGACACACACAAGAATCCACTACTTCTGGGACCTGAGTTCAAGTTTCCGTGGGAAGGTTTTTACGGGTCTTGCTCCCAGTGGAGTCTGCTCTCCCCAGCAGGTATTGGGTTTGAAAGTAGGACCAGTGACAGGACACATGGGGTGTCTAGATCATAGGCCCAGGAATGGAGAGGGCTTCACTTCAAGCAAAATGTCCACAGTGACCCTCCCTTCCAGCAGCCAGAAACTAGAGACGAGGCCCAAGCCGAACTCCCAAACCATAGAATCATAGGATATCAGGGTTGGAAGGGATCTCAAGAGGTCATCTAGTCCAACTCTCAATCACATCTAGTCCAACCAGATTACTCCCAAACCTTGGAGGAGTTCAGAGTAGTATCTGAACTTGACAGACGTCTCTGTTTCTAACCAATCAAAAACCTGGATCCAAATACCCTGAAACTTTGTATCTGGACTAGAACCTTGTGCTATGAATCCATTTCTGCCAGAAACCCTCCCTCCTCCCCAGTGTAAAGTTCTCGAGCAAATTCCAAGCCTCCTAGGAAATGTAACCAGTTCCCAAATGACACCCACCCAGGAGTTAACTAGTTTTCCATGGGTAAAGCTAAGGCTTTCAGAACAATTTCTAATTGCTGCAAAATTCATTAGCATCCCAGTCTAATTTTTGGTGTTTGGTGTTTTGACCATGCTTGTGTTGTTCTACAGAAAAGTCACAGAGTGAAATAAAACCTGAGGAACAAGCTTTGCAAATATCAGAGAGAACGAAAAAGATGTGGAACCAGGGCACACATTTAAAAAAAGAGAACAAGCTAGTTCTTAGGCAACCTCTGAAAAAAAAAATCAACCCCAAATACATGACTGAGTCAATTGCTCAAAGCGCAAATGATTCACAAGTGGCTGGATAAACAAAGATTTAAAAGACAATGCAACAATGCAAAGCAAAAGAAGACAATAGAACCCAGGCCAGAAACAAGAGAGGCAGCCAGAATACTCAGAGGCCGTTAATGGACTAAATAATAAGAGAGTTCCAGACAGGCTCATTGTTTACTTTTAAAGGGAGGGGAGAGACGTAAAAGGTTATTTCCTCCTCCTTGCCATCTTGGGACAGATAAAGCAGGCAGCACTTTGCATGTACATAGGGCAGGGTTTTGCTATTGATTTCAGTGGGATCAAGATTTGGCCTGTAAACATCCCCACAAGGTGTGTGTGTGGCGGTGGAGGTGGGAAAACTGGGTTTGTTCCCTCTTTTGCTTCTTTATGACATATGGAGGCTGACCTGAGAAGGGTGGTTGTTTTTTTCCCTGCTTGTTTGGTTTTTTAATCTTAGCCCTAGTTTAGATGGGGTGGTCCTGTTGACTCTTTTTATACCATTAGCTACACTGATGCAAACTCTAATGTAGCTGAGAGGCGCTGCTGAGGCGCATACCAGTACCACTTATTGAGGCATGCAAGTTTTCACTGCAATCAAGGCGTGACAGGTCAGTGTGTGTAAACATCTAGATCAAAGCTAGCTCAGGTACCTCAACAAGTGTTGCCACCACACCTCCCATTGCAGGGTAGACACATCCTTAGTTCTTGGTGTGTAGGGGAAGCTACGTTTTGGTTCAAACAGTGCATCTCCATTAGGGGTTTGCTCCAGTGTAGCTTCCTCAACGTAGTTACCCCAGTGCAAATTTCCCTGGTCTATACAAGCCCTTAGAAATATCAGGAGGTCATGCCAGGACTAGCCTGGTTTTGCTGGGTATCTTCTTGGAAAGCTTAGATGTTTATTTCTCAGCCTTTATTGAATTAATATTGCCACTCCCAACCATTCAAAAATCATGAATCAGCCCTGCCCACCCCCCAGGAAAAATCATGGAGCAAGTCAAGGAATCCATTTTTAAGCACTTAGAGGAGAGGAAGGTGATCAGGAACAGTCAACATAGATTCACCAAGGGCAAGTCATGCCTGATCAGCCTGATTGCCTTCTATGATGAGATAACTGGCTGGATTCACTAAGGTCAAGTCATGCCTGCCGAACCTGATTGCCTTCTATGATGAGATAACTGGCTCTGTGGATATGAGGAAAGCAGTGGACGTGATATATCTTGACTTTAGCATAGCTTTTGATACAGTCTCCCACAGTATTCTTGCCAGCAAGTTAAAAAAGTATGGATTGGATGAATGGACTATAAGGTGGATAGAAAGCTGGCTAGATTTTCGGGCTCAGTGGGTACTGATCAACGGCTCAATGTCTAGTTGGCAGCCAGTATCAAGCAGAGAGCTCCAGGAGTCGGTCCTCGAGCTGGTTTTGTTCAACATAGAATCATAGAAGATTAGGGTTGGAAGAGACCTCAGGAGGTCATCTAGTCCAATCCCCTGCTCAAAGCAGGACCTACACCAACTAAATCATCCCAGCCAGGGCTTTGTCAAGCCAGGCCTTAAAAACCTCTAAGGATGGAGATTCCACCACCTCCCTAGGTAACCCATTCCAGTGCTTCGCTACCCTCCTAGTGAAATAGTGTTTCCAACTATTCCTAATATCCAGCCTAGAACTCTCTCACTGCAACTTGAGACTATTGCTCCTTGTTCAGTCATCTGCCACCACTGAGAACAGCCTAGCTCCATCCTCTTTGGAACCCCCTTTCAGGTAGTTTCATAGATTCAAGGACTGGAAGGGACTTCGAGAGGTCATCGAGTCCAGTCCCCTGCCCTCATAGTTGAAGGCTACTATCAAATCCCCTCTCACTCTTCTCTTCTGCAGACTAAACAAGCCCAGTTCCCTCAGTGTCTCCTCGTAAGTTATATGCCACAGCCCCCTGCTGGACTCTCTCCAATTTGTCCACATCCTTTCTGTAGTGGGGGGCACAAAACTGGACACAGTACTCCAGATGTGGCCTCACCAGTGCTGAATAGAGGGGAATAATCACTTCCCTTGGTCTGTTGGCAATGCTCCTACTAATGCAGCCCAATATGCTGTTAGCCTTCTTAGCAATGATGGCACACTGCTGACTCATATCCAGCTTCTCATCCACTGTAATTCCCAGGTCCTTTTCTATAGAACTGCTGCCTAGCCAGTCGGTCCCCAGCCTGTAGCAGTGCATGGGATTCTTCTGTCCTAAGTGCAGGACTCTGCCCTTGCCCTTGTTGAACCTCATCAGTTTTCTTTTGTCCCAATCCTCCAATTTGTCTAGGTCACTCTGGACCCTATCCCTACCCTCCATTAACCATCTTCATTAATGATCTGGGTGATGGGATGGATTGCACCCTCAGCAAGTTTGCGGATGATACTAAGCTGGGGGGAGAGGCAGACATGCTGGAGGGTAGGGATAGGGTTTTATATTGCCCCTGTGACCCAGCTGCAGCGGTACTGAGAGTCGTGACTGCCAAGGATGCCTTCTCATCCTTGGCAGTCACTTCAAGATTGAGCGAGCATCCCTGGAATCTGCTTTCAGTTCTATGCTGAACTCCACCACAACAGGGAGACTTAAGGAAAAAGACAATGGATGCAAATGAAAAAAGGAAATGTCAATGCAACTTAAAAATCTACTGGTAGAGCTGTAGGGTCAGCTTCTCGTTCATGTTAAGTCCCCTTTTTGCCACTCAAGCAGTACAAAGAGAGGGAACTTAAAGGGGGAGCTGCTTCCCTTTCAACCCTTTTCCAGCTCAATTTACACTGCCAGATTGGTAAAGGGATCCCTGGTGTAAACAAGAATGAACTCCCCCGTTTACAGGTGTCTGTCCTAGGTGCTCTGTAATTCTGTATCTGCAGCTTAGCATATTTTCGGGGGAGGGGGGGGGGGTTAAAATGCTATTATTATTCATCCTGAAAATTGCCCACACTGCTCGCTGTTGTTCCCGTGATCTACATGTGTCAATCTGCCCGAGTCAGCTAGTTCTCCAAGCATCAGTGTGCTCATCATGAATGTCTGAGTGCCTTGTCTGAGCTCCAAGCACACTATTCAGAGTGCTTACGAACCTTAGTCTGTTCCCTGCTTTGCTGCACATCGGGCTACTCACATTTGCCATCCTTGTGTGACAACTGCCCTTCTCTCCAAATCTTCCCATTTCATGTTGAGGTGCTTGATGCCGTTCAGAATGGTTCATTTCCATGTTATTCATGGTCTTCCTCCCTTCCTGCCCTTTCCGGGTGCTTACTAAAGGACAACACAGAACTCTGTGGGAGCAATACAGCAGGCTAGGAGAGACAAGCATCTCGTTTTACATTGAGATGGGACCGAGCCTCACAGGTCATATCGGACCCTGAATTTTACCAGCGTTTGGATGGAGCTCGGATGCAGGAATTTGGGCTGGCTTATTAGAGAGATTCTGTGCTGTGAAGCCCAGCCCATGACAGACATGGGAGCAAAGGGGGCCATAAGCCACTGGATTCAGAGCCCTATCTGAATCCTGAACAAGGGCAAAGTAGGTGACCTCTCCAGCGGTTCTAGTTCTAGTCTTACCTCTGGTACCTATGGGCCACCCCACAAACTCAAACTAGCTCCTACCTCCAGCCCCCCGCACAAGGGTTGTGAGAGGAGAGAGCACAGGCTTGTGATACCAGTCTAACGCCTGGCCACTTTATGCAGAGAATATAAAGGAAACACAGTGTGAGAGAGAACCAGGGCCAAAGGCTGTAGTTTTGTCAGCAGCCCCATCCCATATTGATTTAAACTGCACTTCATCCATCCGGAAGCTAGAGAGCTGGGGGAAACTACAGGGTCTGTCTGTGTTCCCTGGCCCCCGTAAAGAATAGCCTTTATATTCAGTCATGCCAAGGCAGGCCTGTCTCTCCTCTCTAGCCTGACAGACATTATAGGTGCCAGCTGCAAAGTTCGGATCCAGATCTACATTCCCTTGAGTTCAGGAGTATCTGTATCTTTGTGATTGGTTGGGCCCCACTCATCTCTGGTTTTACTGCTGGGCTTTTATCTCTACAGGTACCTCCAAAGAATTGTATAATTACCTTCCAGCAAACAGAACTCACAAATACATCACCCACTAGACTCTGCACCAGCCCCTGTACTATCTTAGGCATCAGCACATGTGCAGCAGATGAATCCGAGCAGCAGAGCTGTTTTAATTCAGACATCTGATTGTTGGATGTTTATTATTATTTATACTTCAGTAGCATCTGGAGGCCTCAATCCATTGTGCCAGGCACTGTACAAACATAGAGAGTGTCTGCTCTGAATAGCTTACAATCTACATAGACAAGGCAGACAGCTGGAGGGAGAGGAAAAGAGGTGAAGTGGTTTGCCGAATGACACATTGCACAATGATAGAACTAGGAATAGAGCCCATGTCTGCTAAGTTCCACTCCAGTGTCCTCTCCACTAGACTAAATTACTTCTATCCAGTTTGTGTATTGTTATCTTGCATATCAAATGATGCCTGATATACTGGAGTCACGAGGGGGCAAAAAAGAGTGGCTTGGTTTTGCACTGTGGTCCACCCCAGAAGTGGCTGCATTTCAGTGGTGGGTAAAGAGATCCTTATATATTGTTTACCTTACTCCCAGCTGAGTTGGTGAGGCTTGATCATTTAGTGCAATCAAAGCACATTCCTGATGCAATCTAAGGGCTTGGCTACACTGGAGAGTTGCAGCACCGGTGGTGGCTTTACAGCGCTGCAACTCACTCACCGTCCACACTTGCAAGACACATACAGCGCTGTATCTCCCTGGCTACAGCGCTGCATGTACTCCACCTTGGCCTGGGGAATAACGACTGCAACGGTGGTGATGCAGCGCTGCTCTGCCAGTGTGGTCACCAAAATCGCTGTGATTGGTCTCCAGAGGTATTCGTAGGTATCCCAGAATGCCTGCTCAGCCACTCTGCTCATCAGTTCGAATTCTACTGCCCTGGCCTCAGGTGACTCACCCTTTAAATGCCCCGGGAATTTTAAAAATCCTCTTCCTGTTTGCTCAGCCAGGTGTGGAGTGCAATTAGTGAATCTTTCCAGGTGACCATGCCTCCACGCGTCAAATGAGCCCCAGCGTGGAGTAATGGCGAGTTGCTGGACCTCATCAGTGTTTGGGGGGAGGAAGCTGTGCAGTCCCAGCTGCGCTCCAGCTGTAGGAATTATGATACCTTTGGGCAGGTATCAAGGGCCATGCTGGAAAGGGGCCATGACTGGGACACGCTGCAGTGCAGAGTTAAAGTGAAGGAGCTGTGGAGTGCCTATTGCAAAGCCCGCAAGGGAAACCGCTGCTCCGGCGCTGCTCCCACGACCTGCCGTTTTTACAAAGAGCTGGATGCGATACTTGGGGTGACCCCACTGCCAATCCGAGGACCACGATGGACACTTCAGAGTGGGGGGGGAGAGGAGGAGGAGGAGGAGGTCGAGGAAGAAGGAAACCGAGAGTGAGGCTACTGGGGTGGGGGCAGACACCCTGGAGTCCCTGGAGGCATGCAGCCAGGAGCTCTTCTCAAGCCGGGAGGAAGGTAGCCAGTACTTGGTGAAGGACAAACAGAGGAGCGGGTTCCCGGTAAGCGGCTTTTATTTTCAGGATGGAAATTTTTCAGGAGAGGAGGGAGAGTTCTGCATGCATGTATGCATGCCTAGATGTGGAATAGCGAGGGGTGTGGGGACCATTGCTGCACACCAGGGCCGGCTTTAGGCCTATTCCACCAATGCCCCCAAATTGGGCCCCACACCTAATAGGGCCCTGTGCCCAGTGAGAATCCCTTCCCTGGCTGGAGGTGCCTTTTAATTTTTACTCACCCAGCAGTGTTCCGGGGGTCTTCAGCAGCACTTTGGCGGCGGGTCCTTTGCTCGCTCTGGGTCTTTGGTGGCACTTTGGTGGTGGGTCCTTCAGTGCTGCATAGGGGCCAGGGCGGAATCCGCATTGCTGTAGAAGACCCTCCCACTCTTCCCAGGTGACCCGCAGCAGCGAGATATCTTCCAGGATCAACTCCTGTGGAAAATGTTGGGATAGTGTTCAGTGTAAGTGCCCCCTGCAGATGTTTGCTTTCCACCAACGCACAGAAACCCCGAGGACAGTACAGCCTTGAAGCAATCAGTCCCCTTTACTCACCATTTCGGGGTTCCTGTGGGTTGTGTGCGCTCTCTTTGGTATGGGAAAATTATGCTATTGTGAAGAATGTTACTCCTTCACTGTGTGGGAATAACTGTCTGAGATATAAACAATGCTGCCTCTGTTAACTGTTGCCTTTTTTGCCTTTCCACAAGCAACCTTGAGTTCTTGGCTGCCCGTGTTATCAACAGCTCAAAGACTCCAAAACCTCCAGAAGAAGCCATGAAAAAGCAAAGAAGACCTGCTGCAAGCAGTTATGGATCACTCTGCCACAGAGAATCAAAAAGTGCAGGACTGGAGGGAAAGGGAAAGCAGGATCCGACAGAAAAACGCAGCAGCCAGGAAGAAAAGCACAAAGCAGCTGATAAGCATCCTGGCATGTCAGGCGGACTCTATCCAGGCACTCGTAGCCATGCAAGCAGAGCACTACCGCGCCGCCCCCTCACCCCCATCCCAAACCTCTTTCCCTTGTGCCCCAATGTCAGCTCCAAACGCTCTTTCTCAGCATCCAGGTTCTTACCTCCACCAGCTGCCTCCAACACCTGTACGCTCACCAACCAGCCCTGAGAACTACGACCCTTACCCTCTGCACTCAACCCCCATCACCATGCAGTATAGGCATCCTGAAGTGCAGCAGTCATTGCACAGCACTCCAGACAGAACATATGCAAACCTGCGACTGTACAGTTCCCCACCCCACCCCCCTGCCCTTTTAGGTTCCCAAAATGTTGTGTGTCTGTCAATAAAGTTATTTTCTTTTCAATAAATGAATTCTTGGCTTTGAAAAGAGTCTTTATTATTGCAGAAAGTCAAAGATACCTTAGCCCAAGAAAGAAACAGGCACTGCAAATCAGCTTAGGAAAAACAGATTCCTGCTAACATTGTAACCACTGCACTTCACTCCCGTGCAAGGCACCAAACATTACTGTTGGTTTTCAGCCTCAAATTCCTCCCTCAAGGCATCCCTAACCCTTGAAGCCCTGTGCTGGGCCTCTCTAGTAGCCCTGCTCTCTGGCTGTGCAAATTCAGCCTTCAAGCGTTGAACCTCGGAGGTCCATGCCTGACTGAATCTTTCACCCTTCCCTTCACAAATATTATGGAGGGTACAGCACACGGCTATAACCGCGGGGATGCTGCTTCCCCCAAGTTTAGCTTCCCATACAGAGATCACCAGCGCCCCTTTAAATGGCCACATGCACATTCCACAGTCATTCGGCACCAGCTCAGCCTGTAGTTGAACCGGTCCTTGCTCCTGTCAAGCTTCCCTGTATACGGTTTCATGAGCTAAGGCATTAACGGGTAAGCGCGGTCTCCAAGGATCACAATGAGCATTTCAACGTCCCCTACTGTGATCTTTCAGTCTGGGAAAAAAGTCCCTGCCTGCAGCTTCCTGAACAGGCCAGTGTTCCGAAAGATGCGTGCATCATTCAGCTTTCCAGGCCAGCCTGTGTTAATGTCAATGAAACGCCCATGGTGATTCACAAGCACCTGGAGAACCATAGAGAAATACCCCTTCCGATTAATGCACTCGGATGCCAGGTGGGGTGGTGCCAGAATAAGAATATGCGTCCCATCTATTGCCCCTCCACATTTAGGGAAACCTATTTGTGCAAAGACATCCACAATGTCCTGCACGTTCCCCAGAGTCATGGTTCTTCTTAGCAGGATTCAATTAATGGCCCTGCAAACTTGCATCAACACGATTCCAATGGTCGACTTTCCCACTCCAAACTGGTTCCCAACCGATCAGTAGCTGTCTGGAGTTGTCAGCTTCCAGACTGCAATAGCCACCCGCTTCTCCACTGGCAGGGCAGCTCTCAATCTCGTGTCCTTGAGCCGCAGGGTGGGCGTGAGCTCAGCACACAGTCCCATGAAAGTGGCTTTTCTCATCCGAAAGTTCTGCAGCCACTGTGTGTCATCCCAGACTTCCATGACGATGTGATCCCACCACTCAGTGCTTGTTTCCCGAGCCCAAAAGCGGCGTTCCACGATGCTGACCATTTCTGTGAATGCCAGAAGCAATGTCGTGTCATACGTGTCAAGTGACTCGCTATCATCGTCAGACTCCTCATCACTTTGGAGCTTAAGGAATAGCTCAACTGCCAAACGTGATGTGCTGGTGAGACTCGTCAGCATACTCCTCAGCAGTTCGGGCTCCATTTCCCACAGAAATCATGCTGCACAGAAACCATTGAGAGAGGCAAGATGGCACCAAGTGTGGACGGAAAAACAGAGATTGCTGGGATATGAAGCGATGCATCACGGGGCGTTGGGACAGGAAGCAGAATGATCCGCACCCTCCGCCCCCTTCCCACAACCCACGATGCCAAAATGGCGCCAAAATGGGACGAGGTGCTCTGTGGGATAGCTGCCCACAATGCACCACTCCCAACAGCGCTGCAAGTGCTGTAAATGTGGCCACACTGCAGCGCTGGTAGCTGTCAGTGTGGCCACACTCCAGCGCTTTCCCTACGCAGCTGTACGAAGACAGCTGTAACTCCCAGCGCTGCACACCTGCGAGTGTAGGCAAACCCTAAGATAGCTGCATTAAATAAACAAAGACAAGATAGGAAACAATAGGTCAGCTCAGGGTATGAAGAGGTTATTTAGCAGAGGAAAAAAGTAGCAAGTGTTGGAAGAAAATGGGTGTGAAGGAAAACAGAAGGAAGTTGGCAAATCTACATTTGTTTGCAGGTTCATTGTTATACTAGATATCTGCATCTGTCCTGGTTTTGTAAAGATATTTCAGACCTTTAGAGCAGAGATCAATCTTTGCAAGTCATCTCCTTACATTAATAAAAGGAAGTGGCAGGGGTGAGATTCTGAGCTGTGGTACACCACCATCAGTCCAGGGTAGCTTCTGTGGATAATCTGTATCCCGCCCACTGACTTTTCCTGATACAACATGCCATTCTGAGACGCGGGTGTGCGCACATGTTGGTTTCTGTGCCCTTGTGTAGCATGTAGATGCTTGAATGAGGATATCTCCTCGTAAGCAGCAGCATTTAAGGGGATTCAAAGCCAACTGTCACTGAATCTTCAAATGACTGGCAAGATCTGAAGCAGGTTTTAGCACAGAAGGTTCAGTTTTATGTTTTTTGTTCCAAACCTTTGTTTCCTTTTTAATAATGTAATGTAATGGCTTGCCATTGTTTCACCTTTTTTGATCATGTCAGCCTCTCTAGGATCAGACAAAAAGAACTGAGACGGCATTGCAGCAGACTGTCCTTGCCTGGCATTAACAGGAATAATTTAAAATATGTATTCTATTGCTAACTGGCCTGGCATGGAATAAATGAAGATTTAGACTGATGTGCAATTAGGGGCTGCATTTTGTGTCTGTTCTTCGCCTTTACATATAATGATGATTTTACTGTTTCTTAATAATAGAAAATACATGATTGGTGTAGTGTACAGGAATTGGGGAGTATCCCTTTAAATACCTTGGGAGCCCTCTAGTGGGACTGACTGCAGAAGCTAGTTAGTAAATACAGTCATTTGAAACCTAGCTATGTCCTTGAGGTTACCTCAATCTTAATGCTGCGTGGACAGGAAAGACACAACAAAAGTGTAGTGTACAGCATTGCTCCTTTTGACCCAAGCAGCTAATCAAAGTTGATGGGTGCGGGGGGGGTTGGAGATGTTTCAGGTGGCAGCATTAATTGGTGACAGTCAGGCATTTCTTTGATGCAGCTTTGTTTATTTGCAAAGAACTTACAAAGCCCCTGTGCCCTCGAACCCAGAAAGACTCGAGAACAAAAGGAGCTGTTTCTTAGTTTGCAGGTAACCCCCTGCCTCTTTAACCAACAGCAAACCCAAACCCTCACTTTCTGTCTTACAGGCTCCTGCTTGGCTTTGCTTGTCTGTTCCCAGTTTCTTTGTGTGTTCTCTCACACACCTGGTCACAATACCCAGTCAAACCTCCGCTGGGGCTTGTTTCTGGGCAGACTCTGCAGGCTCTTTTAGGTGTGGCCCTCACCCTTCTCTTAGGGCTGCAATTTAAGCCCATTGCGTCTTGTCCTATTCTCAGAGGCTAAGGAGAACAATTTTTCTCCCTCCTCCTTGTAACAACCTTTTCTGTGCTGTATACTAAGAGAATGATTCCCCAGCTGGCATATCCATACTCGCGTTAGCTCAGCGATGGAATAGCAGCGGCATGGCTCAGCCGGCCACGTACCAACACTCCTGAAAAGGGTGGTTACATACCCAGCACTGCTCAGCTGTGCAGCAACTGCCTGGGCTACCATGGCTGCCCTGCTATTTATTCTGGTACTAGCTCTCAACAGGCTACTGTAAAATCATGGCCAGTGTGGAGAAAGTAGATAAGTGTTGTTTACTCCTTCTCATAACACAAGTAGGGGCCACCAAATGAAATGAATAGGCAGCACATTTAAAACAAACAAAAGGACGTATTTCTTCACACAATGCACAGTCAACCTGTGGAACTCCTTGCCAGAGGATATTGTGAAGACCAAGACCATAACAAGTTTCAAAAAAGCACTAGATAAATTCATGAAGGATAGGTCCATCAATGACTATTAGCCAGGATGGGCACGGATGGTGTCCCTAGCCTCTGTTTGCGAGAAGCTGGGAATGGGCAATGAGGGATGGATCACTTGATGATTCCCTGTTCTGTTCATTCCCTCTGGCGCACCTGGCACTGTCCACTGTCAGAAGACAGGATACTGGGCTAGATGGACCTTTGGTCTAACGCTTTCTTATGTACTGTGAGAATGTGTACGCGAGCAGTGGAATCATGCCCCTAGTTCATAGTGTAGATGTAGCCTGAGTTACAGTGATAGAGCTGCAAACACAGAAAGACACACTATTTCATCCCTAAGCATTCAAAAAAAAAAATCACGAGTCAGTGCCCTCCAAGTTCACAAGAGCAGCTTTAAAATCATGCTGTTTTTTTAAATGATGCATTTGGGGTTCTTTTTTCTTTGCCTTTTTATTTTAGACTTCAGGGTTCAAGTTTTCAATGTTTTTCATAGAGGCCTGGAAACTCACTTATCAAAAAATAGAAAGCTGTGAGTCCCACATAATCAAGGCTGCGTGTCTGTCACAGAGGTCACGGAAATCAGATTCCGTGACTTTTCATGACCTCTGAGACTTCTGCAGCGTCCAGTGCTGGTTCAGGGGCTGTCCGAGCTGGGCAGCCCCCAGGCCAGCAGCAGCAGTTTGGGTGTGTGGGAGGGGGCTCAGGGCTCGGTCAGGGGATTGGGGGAGTGCTTATCTGGGGGTGGTCCCCAGCTCCCACCAGCATGTCCCTGCAGCTCCTAGGTGGATGAGCCAGGGGCTCCATGCACTGCTGTTCCTGGCCAATGGGAGCTGTCTCTCATGGCAGGGGCAGTGTGCAGAGCCCCCATGCCACCCCTCCCCCTAGGAGCTGCAGGAACATGACAGTCGGAGACAGGTAGGGAGCCTGCCATCCCCGAGGGTCCTGGCCCCAGCACCCGTGGGGTCCCAGCCCAAGTTTTAGTTAGGAGTATTTTTAGTAAAAGTCATGGACAGGTCACAGGCTGTGAATTTTTGTTTACTGCGTGTGACCTGTCCATGACTTTTACTAAAAATACCCATGACTAAAATGTAGCCTTACACATAATCACTTGACTCCAGGAGCTGTGGCTATAAAGAAAAACACCAGATATCATGAGACTCTTGCAAGAGTTGGCAAGACTGCTGATATAAGTGAGAGGAGACTCAGGATCTAAACCCGTCAGGCTCCCTTCTTATGACCCTCTGACTGCACTCCTATCCCTGTTCTTTTATTAGTTGTCCCCTAGAATCAGTTGGGTTTTTGAGGTCCTGTAGATCCTCCCTTAGGCTGCGGGGGAGGGGGGGAGGAATACGTTAGCAATGGGCGGGCTTCCGTCCGCCCAGTTCCCAGAAACCCAATAGGTAAAATCTTGCTGCTGTTTAAACATCATACCTCCCAGTTTTCACTTGTATAAGGAAAGAACAGTAATACTTACTACACCCAATATAAAACATACAATTTGGTTACTTTTCCTGTGAAGTCAACTCAGTCAGAGAATTTCAGAAACTATAGTCTCATTGTTTCCTTGTATGCTCTCATTGGTCTGCCTGTATCCATCTGGTGTCTCATTTTATATTTCCTTTGTAAGTCCATTGGGGCAGGCACCATCTTTGTTCTGTGTTTGTCCAGCACCCAGCACAATGAAGTTGCTCAATAAGTCTCCCAGGTGCAATGATAATCGAAATAACCACAAACACTATTTGCAGCATTCTTGAGGTAGCAGGGACAATCAAGCATTCGGGGAACACTTTTAGTTAACCATTGTATCAACAACATGGTAATAGAAATACCCAAAACACAAGAAGAGGTCTATAAATGCAGTAAGAGCAAGAGAAAGATGAAGGAAAGTGTTGGTCCACTACTTATCGGGAAAGCAGAGCTAATAACTGACAACATCAAGAAGGCTGAGGTGTTTAATGCCTATTTTGCTTCATCCCTCACTGAAAAGGATAATTATATCTGAAAATTAATATTAAAGGAAGGAACACAAACCAGGAGAGGAAAAGAACAGGGTAAAGAATATTTGGGTAAGTTAGACGTTCATATTCAAGTTGGCAGGGCCTGATAAAATTCACCCTAGGGTACTTAGGGAACTATCTTCTGAAGCAATCTTGGAACCATTACCAATTACCTTTGAAAGCTCATGGAGGATGGGTGACGTTCCAGAGCACTGAAGAAGGGCAATTATGGTATCTACCTCTAAAAAGGGGAATAAAGAGGATCTGCGGAATTACAGAGCCTGACTTCAATACTGGAAGGATTCTGGAACAAAATCAGTCTGTAAGCACCTAGAGGATAATAGAACAATAAGGAATGGCCAGCATGGCTCAGTCAAGAACAAATCATGCCAGACCAACCTAATTTCCTTGTTTGACAGGGTTACTGGCCTAATGCATGGAGTGAGGGGGAGCAGTAGATGTGATTTATCTTGAGTTTAGTAAGGTTTTTGACAGTCCCTCATGACATTCTCATCAGCAAACGAGGGAAATGTGGTCTAGATTAAATTACTATAAGGTGGGTGCACAACTGGTTGAAAATCTGTACTCAAAAGAGTAGTTATCAATGATTTGCTGTCAAATTGGGAAGACATATCTTGTAGGGTCCTGCAGGAGTCCAGTACTAGTCATAGACACTTACGACAGCGATGGAAGGGGTTCCTCCATGTTGTAGCAAATCTACCTCCCTGAGAGGCAGCAGCTAGGCTGATTTTTTTCCCATCAGCCTTACGGGGTCTATGCTAGGGCTTAGGTTCGCTTAATTACATCGCACAGAGTGAGACTTTTTCACATCCCTGATTGATGTAGTTACGCCAGCCTACCTTTGTAACGTAGACCATCCCCCAGCAACATAGACGCTGGAGTGCAGAACATCCCACTGTGATTCTCTTGGCAGTGACGAATGCCCGTCTCTGCACTTCAGGGTGGTTTGTAGTATCCCAAGGTCTCCCGGTGACACCTTAAAGCAGTGGTGCCCAAACAGTTCCTGTCCTGCCACCTCCCCAGTAATGGAATCTGTCCGCATCCCCACTCCATCGCTGCACAGTTGGCTCAGCAGAGGAGCTTGGGCTGAAGACAGAGCTGGGGACAAAATGGGGGATGGCGAAGGGGCTGAGGCTTGAGGCATAGCTGGCCTGGGGGTTGGCCTGGGCCCTGCTGTGCACCCCCCAAACATTCCCCCAGACTCCCTAGGGGGGCCCGCCCCGCCCCATGGGTTGGGAACTACTGCCTTAAGGCCTAGAGTCCGCACAAGGTTGCGCCAGTTTAAGGAAGGGGTGATGTTCTACGGATTTAGTTAAAGCAGTAGTGCTTTGCATGTAGGCACTTTGCCTTTGGTTTAAGCCTTGCTTTCATTAGATGAGCTGCAGGGCTTTAAGGCAGGAAATGGAAGTGAAGTATGTGCACATATAGCCAGTCTGGCAAAGGCAATGTGTTATGGCAGGAATGGGCATAGTATTTCTTTCCCCTTCCTGTACCTCAGCTTACCTCTCCGCTGGGGTGCAGACCAGAGTCTGGTGTTTTCAGGAGTTTGAGGTTTAGATCTATCTAGATTAGACAGAGAAAACTCTGATGGCAGGAGAGTGACCGAACCTCAAAAGGAAAACATTTACTAAATCCCTCTTGGTCCATGTGACATGACAATGTATGTATAAACCAAGAAACAACTATAAATGTTGTCAGCAACAACTCTATAAATCTACACTTTCAGGGGATTTCCCCCCAGGTTTTAGTACTTACTATCACACGTTCAAATGCAACCTATAATTACTCATGTACATATATATGCTTCCTCTTCTCTGGAAGGATTTACCCTGCTCAGTCTCTGAGGAACGGTGTCTAAACCCTCTGTATGGCACATCAGCTCCTTAAAGGTGGGAAAGAAGTGATAGTCCCACAATCTCTTCAAATTCCCTGTAAGACTTTGCACTACCAGTCTACGATTTGCACAGCCTGCAGTCAATTCTACCCCTCTTCTTCTCCAGGGAAGTGATGCAACCTGCAGTCTAAAGCCAACAGAACTGGCAGAGTTTCTGGAATACAGTCCTTACAGTGGACTAGCCTGGGCTTTGTCAGGGCCAGATTTACACCTTATGCACCCCTGGGCACAGTGTCTTCAGTGCCCCCCGTGCCTACAGCTCATCTTTGTGTTTTCCATAAAAAATCAAAATTTTAACCCACTTTTAACTTTTAGGTGCTCCTAGGTATGTGCCTACTGTGACTAATTGGAAATCCGGCCTGGGGCTTTGCACTGTTCTGCCACAGACTGCTTCAGTTGGGTTCCCACTTCTATTTATAAACTCCTTGAGTTCCCATTGGTTCCACTCTCAGAGAGTGATTTTGGGCATGTCCTGCCCAGCTGCTTGCCCACAATGGAAATCATCCAAGTAACTTCAAACAGCCAAAGAGCATGCCTAGTGCCTGCCACACCCAAGTTCTGGATGATTCTGGCCCACCCAGCAGAGTTTCCTCACCTAGCTCCACCAAGTCTGCAGGCACACAGAGCCTCTCAGAATGAAAACAAGAACGGTGTATGCTCACCACTGTTTCTTCCCTTATTTACACCACTAAATGCTTCAATATAAGCCTGGGGTTATACACACACACACACACACACAAAGCTGTATCAGTTTAACTTAACCAGTGCAGCTTCTTCATCTCAAATAAGCCCTGCCATCAGGTAGATACCGCAGGATGGAAATGTTCATTCCACTCTGCCCAATAATATCTCATGGCTAAACATCCCCACCCCATCTGTTGGTCTCCTGCTATGTTGCTGTGGGATTTTAGTTAGTGTGACAGGGTGGGGATACCCCATCCAGTGCATGGTGAGTGCACCTCATGAATACATCTGCCGGAATTGCCTTGGCCTCAGGGCTGTAAGGCCTACGGCCAGAGTAAAAAGAGTCACCTTTGCTCTCAGGGTTGTAAGGCCTGATGGCCAGAATCAGTATGGCTGCCCCCTCTCTCAGGGTTGAGTGGTCCAGCAGCCAGTCGGACACCAGCTAGAGGTGGGTGACAGCCAGGGTAGGGGGACCTGACTGTTCCTAGGCACATGGCTGCCTCCTCCCTCTGGGCTACTTTGTACCTTGTCCCTTGTAGTCGAGCACCGCCGAGTGTCTCCTGGTGACCCTGGGTTCTCACAGACCTCTGCTGGCTTCTGGGTCTCTGCATGGACTTCATTGTCCCTGGTTACCGCAGTCAGAGCCTCTGGCACCTCCCAGGCTGGAGTCCTCAGCAAGCGTCCTTCCTTCTCAGCTGTCAAGCCAGACTGAGCTGAACTGGTCCCTTTTATACTACAGCTACACTTGGAGCATGCCCAGTAGGGTTGAGGGGGTGTGGCTTCCTCAGCCCACAATGCAGAGTTAACTCTTCTTTGTCCATTGGGGGGTGAGTGCACTCTGTCACAGGTAGGTTTAACTTTAAGCGTGGGAATAGTCCCTTGATGGGGACCCCTTTGTGTTTGCATCAAACAAACACAAGTGACAGTCCCTGCCTCAAAGAGCTACCATCTACATAGACAAGACACAATGGAAACAGAGACACAGAGAGTTAAGGGACTTGCCCGCGGCCACAAAACAGTTCAGTGGCAGAGCAACAACAGATCTCAGCCTTCCAGAGTCCCACACCAGTGCCCTAACCACTGGAGCTGCCTGCTACACATGGTCTAGCATTGTTAGCTCTCATTTTCCACTGCAGCTCCCTGTTTGGGCACTAAATGCAAAAAGGCTTTTACAATGATGCCGCAACATCCTTGCAACAGGGTGAGGCAAACAGCTGCATTAAATGGGCCAGTATTTTTCTACAAGCTCATTGCTGTTGTACAGGCCATAAATAGGGCTCTCCCCCAACCCTTCATGCGTTCAACAGTTGCTTTTGAAAATGATCACTACCAGGGCTGGCCTTTAAGCAGTTTTCATTTCTTTTGATAGAAACAAAAAGATAGCCCCCTACTGGAAACACCTGTTACTGCACCAGGATTTAAACAGCTCCAGGAGTTGAAGTCTACAGGTACGTCCAGACTACTCACCAGATTGGCAGGTAGCGATCGGTTTATCAGGGATTGATATATCTCGTTTCATCTAGATGCGATATATCGATCCCCGAACGTGCTCCCCATCGACTCCGGAACTCCACCAGTGCGAGCAGCGGTAGCGGAGTCGACGGGGGAGCCACGGGATCCTGTGCCGTGAGGACGGGAAGTAAGTCGAAATAAGATACGTCAATTTCAGCTACAGTATTCCCGTAGCTGAAGTTGCGTATCTTACATCAACACCACCTCCCAATGTAGACTAGGCCTTTATTTCATTTGCTAATTACAGCAATCTCAGTGGTTAGTTCAAAGATGCACAAACTCAAGGTGGTTTTGGTTTTGTGTAGCCTCATTGGTAGGGTGACCTGATAGCAAATGTGAAAAAAATGGGACGGGGTGGAGGTAATATATACAAGAAAAAGTCCCCAAAAACGGGACTGTCCCTTTAAACACGGGACATCTGGTCTCCCTACTCATTGGAGCTGTTTGGCTTTTGAAAAACCAGAGTGTCTTTTCCCAATTTATCTCAACTGCGGAAGTCCAGGACTGCTAGAGCTGGGTAAATGATCCTGGTTTTGCCTCAACTGTAGTTCTTTTGGGATTACAGCAGAATCATTTCCTGTCACTGTCAGAGTTGGCTGGGCAAGGTTATTTTCCTTCTTTTATGGTTATTTTACATATCATATACTCTCCTACTCCAAATCGGTATAAAAACATATGGGGGCGGGGGTTGTTCTCAAATTACTGTCCGAGTAAGGAGCGTTACTTGAGCAATAATGTGTCGAGTTTTCTATTTAAACGTGCCTTTTTGGTTTGGCAGCTGAACAGAGGCTAGCCTATGCAGTCACATTTGGGTCTAGGGCCAGATTCCCAACACCCCACAGCTGCAGCTGTTTGGATTCTTTGACACAGCTGTTCAGGGAGCTCCTCGGCTGACCTCTTTGAGCATGTGGCTGTAAAGGGAACAAGATTTCTGACTCCTCTATCTTCTAGTAAGACACTACTGCTAACACTTCCATCCTCAACTTTCTGTGTAACCTCGAGCAAGTCACTTAGCTGCTCAGAGTCTCGGCTCCGCATCTGCAAAAACAGGGGAAAACAGCACTTCTCTACCTCACAGGGGTATTGTGGAGATAAATGCATTACAAATTGTGAAGCACTTTAAGATTTATGGATGAGCAGCACTATGTTAAAGCCAGGTATTATTATTACTAAAGTGAGATAGCTCAGGATTGTTATCCCCATGTCACCAATGGGGAAACAGAGGCAGAGGACCGTGACATGCCTTTCCCAAGGTCACAGTAATAGAGCTGGGTTTGGAAGCCAGGAGTCCTGATCTCCAGTCCTGTGCACCATCCCCATCTTTCTTCCCACTGTTTTCTCTCCCCCTCCCACCCCCACTCTCTCTCTCTGCCCCTGCTTAGACCTTTCTCCTTGCCTTTTCCCACTAGCAGCTCTGTTCTCAGTTGTCTTGTCTCCCACACAGGCTGCTCTCTCCCTGAATTCCTTTGGCACCTGTCTCCCTCATAATATGGCTGGCTAGTGAGGTTGGGATGCTGCTCGGTGCCAGGGGAAAGCAGGGCTACCTGCTTCTTCCTCCTTACTGTGCTGCATTGAGAAGCACTTATCTGTGGGACAAGGGGGAATATGGTCTGGCTGCCTGCAAGGAAGCCCCATGGAGTAGCCTCTCATAGCCAGCAGGAGAAGCTAATGGCAAAGTCTTGCTTCCTGTCTGGATTTAAGCTGACATGAGAGTGAGTGACAGCAGAGATTACTGTGTAACTGTGAGGGACCCTTGGCAGCAATGCAGGGCTTTGGTTTGGCCTATCACAAAGCCACTTGCAAAACATAGGTTTGTGTTCATAAGAACATAAGAACGGCCATGCTGGGTCAGACCAAAGGTCCATCCTGCCCAGTATCCTGTCTACCGACAGTGGCCAATGCCAGGTGTCCCAGAGGGAGTGAACCTAACAGGTAATGATCAAGTGCTCTCTCTCCCGCCATCCATCTCCACCCTCTGACAAACAGAGGCTAGGGACACCATTCCTTACCCATCCTTGCTAATAGCCATTAATAGACTTAACCTCCATGAATTTATCTAGTTCTCTTTTAAGCCCTGGTATAGCCCTAGCCTTCACAATCTCCTCAGGCAAGGAATTCCACAAGTTGACTGTGCGCTGTGTGAAGAAGAACTTCCTTTTATTTGTTTTAAACTTGCTGCCCATTAATTTCATTTGGTGGCCCCTAGTTCTTATATTATGGGAACAAGTAAATAACTTTTCCTTATCCACTTTCTCCACATCACTCATGATTTTATATCTCTATCATATCCTCCCTTAGTCTCCTCTTTTCTAAGCTGAAAAGTCCTAGCCTCTTTAATCTCTCCTCATATGGGACCTGTTCCAAACCCCTAATCATTTTAGTTGCCCTTCTCTGAACCTTTTCTAATGCCAGTATATCTTTTTTGAGATGAGGAGACCACATCTGTACGCAGTATTCAAGATGTGGGCGTACCATGGATTTATGCAAGGGCAATAAGATATTCTCCGTCTTATTCCCTATCCCTTTTTTAATGATTCCTAATGTCCTGTTTGCTTTTTTGACTGCCTCTGCACACTGCGTGGACATCTTCAGAGAACTATCCACGATGATGCCAAGATCTCTTTCCTGATTAGTTGTAGCTAAATTAGCCCCCAACATACTGTATGTATAGCTGGGGTTATTTTTTCCAATGTGCATTACTTTACATGTATCCAAAGTTCATTTATCCATCCAGTACATTTATCCATTTGATCAAAGGAACAGATGTTAGTGACAGAAACAGGATGTGTGAGAGAGCATGAGAGCAGGCTTTTCAATGTCCCCTTCCAAGCACCTACGCCTGGCAGCAGCAGGACTGAGAAGACTTGGTGTCACGGATCCACAGGATTAGTGCCACCTCTCCCAGCTTTGCAACAATCTCTTGAAGGGGCCCCTTTGATGTGCCAAACCAACAAGAGTTTTCAACCTTCCTTCGGGCCGGCCACACAGCCTCCTTGCATCCCAAGCCAGAACCTTTGGGCCTCAGCTCACCTGCTTCACACCGTGAGCTCCGTTCAGCGAGTCTAGCTGAGACAAGCTCCTGGGAGAGACTTGTACATGCCTCACGGATTAATGCACCTTACCCCCTATTTGCAGGGACACCCCAGCAGCGTTGTCAAAACAGTCAGGTTTATTAGTACACTGGAATACAGCATGGGAAGTCCTTAGGTGAGCAGAGAGAACTGAAGGTTCTTTTGAGCTCAGAGCTCCAGCCAAGCTGTGGTGAACACCTCGTTCAAGCTCTGTGTCTCTCTCAATCCAACCCCCTTAGTTAGTTCCCAGGTGGGAGAGCTCCCAGCTTCCTGCAGAAGCCAGCACTTATCCCCCACTGCACATCTTCCAGTCCTTTGTTTCAGAGCTGGGGTCTTTGCTCAGCTTCCCTATCGAGAGGCAGGGAAATCCATCTCCCTCTATGTCAATGTCCTGGAGATTGGGGTTTCCATTTTCTTCTCTGATTTTCCATTGATATGGGGTCAGCCTAGGCAAGTTCTTTTTAATTACCCATTCAGGCTCAGAGAACTAGGCGACACCCTCTCCCCCATGCCTCTTAGCCTACTGTGGGAGCCAACATAGTCCTGCCCCCTGCCACCCACTGTAGCCATGCAAAATATCAGGGAAATTGAGGCACACATAGGCATCATAAACATCTTACCAAAAATTCCCACTTGGTCACACCAGGTTGTGGGAAGAAGGGCACAGGACACTTGCTTTGAGTTGAGGGGAAGCACAGGGAATGAGATGGGCTGGAGGCCTGCATGGCTGAAGGATGGGGTGGAGAAGACCCGGGAGTGCATAATACAGCAGGCACGCAAGCAAAAAAGAGACTCAGAAAGGAGCAGAGGAGACCTGGATGGGCTAATGGGAAGAAAGACTCTGTCTAGGGGTAAAGTGTGCTCATGTGATCGAGACCAGCATTAAAGACCTGGATGCTAATCCCAGCTCCTGAAACAACTGGCTGATTCACGCTTACTTTCTTCAGCAAATGGATTCCTTATTTAGCTGCGGATGTCAGAGGATAGTCTCCAGATTGGGCTCTGAAACCTGGCATTTGTTGCAGTTATTGCCATGCTACACAGCAGAGCAGATGATAAGCAGGTATGTAACCAGCAAAAAGCTAACACATTAACAAAGCACTGTCTGGTTGCATGTTACAAAGTCATGTCAGCACTGCACATGTCATTTGCTTTAAGAGCCGCTGACAGGACTAGCCAGGACTGAATCTTATTTTGTAGATTTCCCGGGAAGATTTGCACCTTGCTTTCCTACTTAGCCAGCAGTGTTAGGATTATGACAGCATTCGGCAGGGGAAATGTTTTCATGGTGCTGCAGCTCATGTCTTATGGCACTTTCTAGCACTGTTCAGACCTCAACAACACCTGTCATTCAATCAGCAGCTTATCCTGCCTGCCCATATATAGACAAGAGGCATGACCACAGAACGCCTCTAGAAATGTCTGCAATGCATGTTTATTGGGTGTGGTTTTGAATTGGGTCCAAAAAAATGTAGCTAACTTTGGCGCCATCTAGTGACTTTCCAAGGTCTATTTCTAGTTGGAGACTTTTTGAGCAGAAATATCTGGAACACAAAGCTGTGTAAAGAACAGGAGTACTTGTGGCACCTTAGAGACTAACAAATTTATTTCAGCATGAGCTTTTGTGGGCTACAGCTCACTTCCTCGGATGCATAGAATGGAAGTGAACTGTAGCTGTAGCTCAGGAAAGCTCATGCTGAAATAAATTTGTTAGTCTCTAAGGTGCCACAAGTACTCCTGTTCTTTTTACAGATACAAACTAACACGGCTGCTACTCTGAAACAAAGCTGTGTGAGTAGTGCCAGAATTTGTTGATGATGAGTTCAAGAAGGAGACCTAGTAACCTCCAGTCTGGGAAGTTAAACTAAATGAGAGGTGGAACCAGAGATCTTGGACTGTTCCCAACCTCCTAGGCTACCTAGCCCCAGCTTGCTAGCTCTCTTGTCATCAGACAGAGGGTGATACAGGAGCGAGCTCAGATAGCACATATAACAGCTGTGTCTCTATCGTGCACAGATTCCAGAACTGGATTTACTCAGATGACTTGTGGGCAGGAGGGAAGTTGCATCACGTATATATTACATTGAGGAAAGTTGCGGGAAGGAACCAGACGCAGACAGCTTGTGTGTTCAGGAGAGCGCCCCGCCGTGAGGCGTGGCAACCTTTTTATTCTTTCAGTTACAGCATCATGCATAGCTTACAGCCTTGTTTACTTGTTTCGCATTGGTGGAGGACTCTCTCTTCCCCTTTTCCCCTCACCCATTGCATGTGGGCAGAGCGTGCGGTATTTTCCTAATCTTGTGATAATATGGAGTCAGCATTCTGAGACAAATCAGCATTCTGTGGCAAAGGCAAAAGGGGGTTTTGCAGGGGGCGGTTTCTGGTGGTTTGCCAGCCAGGACCGATCCCTACATCTCCACCTTTTGTTTTTAAAAGGAAAAGGCAGGCTTTTGTTTGGACCATGGGCACCCTTGGGTGCACAATGAAATTAAGGAGGGAATGCACTGAATGCCACAGCAGGTGAGCACGAGGAATAAGAGGCAGAGTCCTCCGTAGGTTATTAGCTGATGTAGCCAACCCCATCCCGGCAGCCAGCTAGATAGCCAGTTCCACCAGGATGAAAAGGGGTCACTGTCAATTTGAATCTGAGCAGTAAGATTCTTAATAATGGCTAATTGATTGTCAATAGCATAAAAATGATCAGAAATATTAAAGCAACACATATTATTAACTTTTTCACAACCATAATAATGCAGAAGCAAAAGATAATCAATAGCAGCTCTATTTTGCAAAAATCCATGACGTAACTGCATTTGTTCCTCATTAAGCAATGCCACTGCAATAGACGTGGCATTAAGAGCTTTAACCGCTAAGCAAGCTAACCAATTAAAATTTTTACTATTACTAATTATTAAGCCAGGTATGTCAACCAAGGAGGTGGCCAAGGCATTATACATAACATCACACAAAATTTAGCATTTAGGCAAGCAATAAGGGCAAGTAAAAAATTCTCCGGGGACTTCTCCTTATCTTGTTGCTTTAGCAGGTGGTCAGCCTGTTGGGAGAGAGACTTCATCTGCCCCCATGTCACTGGAGCATTGGGAGGACCGCGGTATCGCTCTTGAGACAAAGTCACTGTTGTAGTTATTAACGGGTTAAAATCAGGAATGGGATCGCTAAGGCTCTGGTGCCACGCCATGCTGTGGGTTGCAAGTGGGGTCCTCCTTCCACGGACGTATGTAACGAGCTGGAACCCACACCGGTCCTTGTGGTGTGCTGACGGCCGCGTATCCCCGCCCCCAGGTTATCAAAGGAACTGGGGCACTCCACGTAGTGCCGGGGAGCTGCCGATACGTCACTTTTGGGGCGGGGAGTTCCTCCTTGCACCTAAAATGTTTTTGTAAGCGGGAAACATAATGGGTACCATCAAAAACAAGATTTAAATGATTGATTGTATATAAGACGTGTGCTAGATTTAAATGATTGATTGTATATAAGACGTGTGCTAACCACTCCTCCTTGTCTGGCAAGGTGGGCGGAATTCCCTCTTTTGTTTTTTGTTGGAGGAGAGCTGTTTTTAAGGTGCGGTTGGCACGCTCCACAATGGCCTGGCCCTGTGAGTTGTAGGGGATGCCAAAGGTGTGCACAACGCCCCAACGGGAGCAAAATGCAGCAAATTGTTGAGAGCAGTATGCAGGCCCATTATCTGTTTTGAGCTTGGCTGGGATGCCCATAACAGAAAAGCAACGAACAAAGTGATTGATAACGTGTCGAACACGTTCTCCTTTATGGGGTGTGGCCCAAAGGTAACCTGAGTAAGTGTCAACAGTAACATGAAGAAAATTCCAAGGGGAAAAAGGGGGAAAACGTGTAACATCCATTTGCCAAAGTTGATTGGCACCGAGGCCGCGGGGGTTAACGCCAGTGGGAGGGTAGGAATGAAGGGAGGAACACTGCGGGCATTGTTGGACAACAGCCTTAGCTTCGTCCAATGGGATGGAGAATTGGTGCGCAAGCGCTTTAGCATTTTGATGATGAAAGGCGTGGCTGGAGGTAGGGGAGTGAACCCAGGAAATGCGCACTTGTGCATCAGCATAAGCGTTGCCTTCAGATAACATTCCGGGGAGGGGAAGGTGGCTACGAATATGTGCAATGAAGAAGGGATGGGTCCGGGCACGTAACAATTGCTGGAGGGTAAGGAAAAGGGCAAGGAGTGACCGCTCCATGAGTGGAGTAACATAACTGCCGGCTATAGCAGTGCCAACATTTGCAACATAAAGACTGTCTGTAATAACATTAAGTGGAATATTGGGGAAGTGAGAAAAAGCTAAGCAGAGAGCAGCAAGTTTTGCTTGCTGAGGGCTGGTTTGGGGAGTAGTAAATTTTGAATGCCATTGTGCGTTAGAACGCCAGGAAACCACACCGCGGGTGGGGCTGCCATCAGTAAAAACTGTAAGTGCATTAATTATGGGGGTTTGCTGGCAAAAATTACAAAATACAGTGGGAATGTGACAAATGGCATGCAGGCGAGGATCTTTCTCAATATGATAGGACAGGGAGCCCACAAAGCCTGCCAGGGCTAATTGAAGGGCATCCGGGAAGGCAAGGGCTGATTCGGTCTTTGGGTAGCGCTTCTTTACCTGTGAGAAAAGAAACTTAACACATTTCATTAGTGCCTGGCAGTGTTTTGCAAATCTCATAGCTGCTTGGGCACATTCAAGCCCCACCCCCCTTTCCTTGGTTATCAGCCAAGTTTTAGCTGTGAGCAGTGTCCTTGAATGGAGACAGTGTCTTATCTACAGTCTCCTAGCTTCTTTTTTCTTTTTAGTTAACTCATTCTGTTCTTTTTTTTTTTTTGTTTTCCCTTTTTGGCTTCCTTTAACCTGCAAAGGAAACTTTTACTTTTTACTTATACACCTTTTCCCAGCAACGAACACATAAACATTGCCATTATACAGTACATTAGTGTTATTATTTAATATATGTCACACATACTTTTTTACTAAAATAACCTTATTACAGAACTTTGGAGCAACGAGCTAGAACAAGCACACCCACTTTGAGGAGTTCATTGAATTCAACCTCTAGTCCAATGGCTTTCCACCATCCCCAGCCCTCTGGCTAGAAATTTGAGGCAGCCAGAAAGATCCCATGTACAATATGGGGAGTGGGTTAACTTTTCATGTCTTTGCTTTCAAAGACCGTTGGCATGCAAATTATAACAACAATTTCTGTTTCTTACTTAAGCAAATGCATTAGACTTTAGTGTATTACATTTTTTTGATTTATCCAAACACCTTGTATTTTAAAGGGGAATAAAACAAGTATCTGCATTTAACCCTTTTATTTAATTTTAACTAGACTATCCTATGAAAATATTAAACACAACAATTTTGGCCACGAGACAAACACCACAAGACAGGACATAGAACACAAAACATAATTCCTGTTGTGCCAGTAAATGCATGATACGTTGAATGCTGTTCAGCTGGCATTAGTTTTTTTTTGATTATCTGAAAGACAAAAAACAGAGGTCTACCCACCCCTTCTGGGTAGACAATCATCGCTTGAAATATACAAATACCCTTGTTGACTTCAGGCAAGAACAGAGGAATTACCCCATATTTTCTTATATTTGTTTCATAAGCAGCCTAGGTTTTCAATTACATAACACTGTATACATTCTTCAGCTAATTTAACTAAATTATTCATAGCCAAACCAAATAATAGCAATTCAATAATTTTTTTGCCTAAATTTATTTACAAACATTTCGCAGACACCAAGAGCCCTTTTCTTTAGCATATTTACAAAGTTCAACTGCTGTTTCCTCCAGCAACTACAGAGTTAACTTCTCACTCTCCCTTAAATCACTTGCTTGTCTCCCAACAGCCACTTTTATCAACTTAAATCACCATGCCAAGTAAGTCCTGGGTATTTGAAATCCCCATGCTTACACTTACTGACTTTTTTCTTCCACTACACCCGTAAAGTTTTTCAACCTGCTTTTCAATTTCTCTCTCTGTTGCCTGCCTGCCTGGGCCCGATCCTGCTTTTCTTGCTGAACCGTCCCTTCCATGGGCACCAACTTGTTCCACTACTAGTTTAGCTAGGAGGGTGGGCTTTTTAACTAGCCCCCACCCCTCCTGGTCTTTTTTCTTAAACCTTCTTACTCACAAGACTACCCGAGTCCTCCTTCATGAGGCTTGCCACCTGAACAAAAATCCAAACCCCTTTAGAGAGTTTACCTAGAGACCCACCCATCTGTCTGCTGACACTTAAACAGAAAAAAGAAATTACACAGAGCGCAGAGGGAATTACAGTCTAAGTCAGACTTTCCCACTTCTATACACTGTCCGCTACAGGGGACGGGACAGAAGGATCTCAATTCAACCTCAGAGCTTCCTCGCACTCTTGGCTTCCACTCCAAGGAATTACGAACGAGAGGTTCAGTTCCGCCCACACTCCTAACGCCCAAATGTATACAGAGCAGAAAAACAACAGTAACCGGTTAAACAGAACAGAACCAGAACCAAATAGCATTTCCTTATCCTATTAAGGCATACTTTTACTTATGCAATTCTTAACATATAGCACCAACAGTACCAAGCAAGGCAAACACAAAATAACAAGGGTAAAACAAATAGATGGTGTAAATTCTGCAGTGCTCCCCCCTTCTAAATTGCTCACCAAGCTGTGACAAATTTCTGTTACCAATCTATCCCTCGTGTCAGGTGATCAGGCTGACACTACAGGATCGCTGGGGGAAGATAAAGAAAATACACCATATAACTGAATTTTGAAGCTTCATTAATAAAATAATAAAACAACAATGGAGAGTGTTGGGAACGCTCCCACATCACTCAGGAAAATATTAATGCCCCAAGCCCGAAGCTTCTTTCATACTTACACAGGTACGTCCAGACTGGCCACTTCTGTGTGTAATGTTCAGAGGAGGGGGAGAGGTGGAAGGGAGATTATCCTGTATACAGCTTGTCCAGAATTTCCAACATGCTTCTGCTCTTGAGAGGGCTGTTCTTTTACACCCTGGAATCTCCTGCGGCGTCTTTTTCAGAGATTCCAGTCCAGGTCGGCTGCCTGTGGCTTCCGACTCCAGGGTCACAAAGGCACACTGTTGGATCTTACTGGACAGTTAAGCTTTGCAAATGTAATTTCAGTTCTGTAACTTGTATTTCCTTTGCTTCGCCTCTGTCTATATTTTTCCTTCACAGCCAGCTGGGGCCGAAAGCAGCCTGTACCGCGCTTGGAACTGGAGGGGGCAAAAGGGAGGGGGCGACGACAGCAAGGACTCAGAGGGGGCTAGACTAGGGGCTGTCGCCCTGGGTGC
Source organism: Gopherus evgoodei (assembly GCF_007399415.2). Lineage (NCBI taxonomy): Eukaryota > Metazoa > Chordata > Testudines > Testudinidae > Gopherus > Gopherus evgoodei. The sequence goes on from NC_044327.1 coordinate 124,122,320, forward strand.
AGGACTTGGGGTTTCAACCTCCGTGACATATGAGGGAGGTGGGGTAGGGGTGGGAGAGGCAAGCGGGGGCGCCTCCTTTCACAAACGCCCGATTGCCTCTGCACAATGTTGCCACAGCAAGATGTGTTGGATGGGCGCTCGTGGCTCCCTTAGGAGCCGTTCGCCCACATTTTGCCAGTCAGAAACCTCGAGAGATCCTTTCTCGGGGTACCAAGGGCACTTAACCTCTATAACATGGAGCAAATCCTCCACATGTTGCTGTGATGCTGTTATGCGACCAGTTACCTTGAGTAACTTAACCAGCTCTTTCACATGAGCCTTCTGTTGCACGGACAAGTCCCCCCCCATACTCACGAGGGAGTGCGCAAAGACGCACTGAGGTGCACCACGGCTCGACCGGCCGGTGGGTACGGAGGGCTGGAATCACGTCGGGGTCACCAGATGCGGGAAGGAACCAGACGCAGACAGCTTGTGTGTTCAGGAGAGCGCCCCGCCGTGAGGCGTGGCAACCTTTTTATTCTTTCAGTTACAGCATCATGCATAGCTTACAGCCTTGTTTACTTGTTTCGCATTGGTGGAGGACTCTCTCTTCCCCTTTTCCCCTCACCCATTGCATGTGGGCAGAGCGTGCGGTATTTTCCTAATCTTGTGATAATATGGAGTCAGCATTCTGAGACAAATCAGCATTCTGTGGCAAAGGCAAAAGGGGGTTTTGCAGGGGGCGGTTTCTGGTGGTTTGCCAGCCAGGACCGATCCCTACAGAAAGTAGTTTGCTCAAAGGTCTCTTCTCCAATTGCAAATCACTGAATAACAATTCTGTGGCACTGAAGGATTTCCCATTCACCAGCAACTCTACCACTTGATGTAAAGCAGAATCCCTCTTAGGTGTGCCAGTGTGAAGGCTCTGGGATGACCACTAGAGGGAAACACTCATATACACATCCTTGGACAATCCGACATGTTAGTCAACAGAGGACACTACTGTATAGATACACTAGCCAGTATATTACAGCCCTGGCCTTCGATGGGACATTGGCTGGTGCTGCCTTGGGTGTGGTACATTTATGACTTGAGAATTGATTTTCTTTCTTCAAAAGGAAAGAGTGCTCATGTGAAATCATTGCTTCATGTTTTTAATGGCAAGGATCTCATTCTGGTTTGTTAAATTAAAGATGTAGTGATGCAATGAATTGATGAGGAGAGAGAGAGAGAGAGACAACCTCCATTTGACTGGCAGCCAAACTCTGGTACATACTAGGATTTTATATTTCTTGGATTAAAAATGTGTCCTGCTAGCACATACCTCGGCCAGAGCCTCTCCATTCCCTCCCAAATCAGAAGAAAAGAGAAATGGGGCAGCAAAACTGGGAGGGAAAGTAGTCTGAGGGTCTCCTTGTCCTTGATGTTTTCTGCCTCCTCAAAGAGCAAGGAGTCTCAGGCTTCAGTGAAATGCTTTTAGTTAACCCTTACGTCAGCGACACAGAATTTGAGTGGAGAATCAGTTGTACTCAGACAGTCCCTCAACTCTATTTGTCTTCATGTCTCTCCAGCAGATCTGGTTCCAATGAAAAATTTTGATGAAAGCAAAATCATTTTTATTTTTGTGTTTTCTTTAATAGTTTTCAGGTTTTCATTAAAAATAAAATAAAATCCAGCATGAAGAAATGGGTTGGTTTTTTTTCAGTTTTTGGACAAATTTGTTTGGTTTTCATTGGAAGTCTGAAGCATTTCATTGAAAATGGTCATTTCCTGCTTAAATTTCTGTTTTGACCACACACAAAAAAAGCTGTTTTTCATCTCCTCCCCATCCCCCCAAAAAAGTGTTTAAAATTAAAGTTTCATCCTGTTCCACTTTTTAGGATGTTTTCACTTTCTTCTGCACAAATGACCCACAAAGCTGGTGCCCCTGTGACTGCTTAGTGAAAAATCTAGAAGGGAACTTTCAAGACCTAGATCCTGTGGGCCCAGCTGGTGCTGAGAGAATGTAATTGGCACGTATATCAGAACACACTGATGATTGTGTGCTGTGCCATATTAACTATGGAGCTGGGAGAACAAATCCTGGGGCAACAGCAGTCAATGAAGCTCAAGGAAAGGGATCCCAGGATGATTCTTCATTCATGGTTTCTATCTGGGTTTTGATCTGATGGGGTCAGATGTTGCACTCTGGCCAACAGAATGTTCTCTCTCTAATCATTGTATCCAAGGCATTCTCCCATAGCCTTCACTTGATGTTTTGTCTCTTTGCCAGATTCACACCGGTTCCATGGGCAGGTGCATGTGAGATTTTACATCCTGCACATAAGAAGGCCAGGAACAACATGAGAGCTATTATTCTGAGGTGAGAAATCTGAAGTACCATCCCACATAGATGTGTCAGTACAAGAGGTTTTTAGAACAAACAGATACATTAAACAGTAATAAGTCCCTAGGACCCAGTGGTATTCAGCCAAGAGTTCTGAAGGAATTCAGATATGAAATTGTAGAACTAGTAACTGTCCAGTATATAACCTATTGCTGAAACAAGCTTCCGTGCTCGAAGACTGGAAGGTAGCTGATGTAACACCAGAGGCAAACCCAGCAATTACAGGCTGGTAGAAGCCTAACTTCAGTACTGGGCAAATTGGTTGGAGCTATAGAAAAGAACAGAATTATCAGACACAGAGATGGCGAAGAGTTGGAGCTATAGAAAAGAACAGAATTATCAGACACAGAGATGGCGAAGAGTCAACATGGCTTTTGTAAAGGAAATCATACCTCGTCAATCTACTAGAATTCTTTGAGTTTATCAGTAAACATGTGGGCAAGGGTGATCCAGTGGATATAGTGTACTTGGCTATTCAGAAAGCCTTCGGCCAGGTCCCCCTCCTGGTACTGATGCTAGGCTTACCAATCTGTAATTTCTGGGATCACCACTGCTGGAGCCTTTTTAAAAAATCAGCATTACTTTAGATATCCTTCAATAATCTGGTACAGAGGCCCCCACTCATTGTTGGGCAGGCTTCCTGCTTCTGATGTACTTAAATATTTTACACTTGACTTGCCATGGAGGCATTTTGTTTGTTTTATTTGGGGTATATATTTAGTTTGAGCCCCTGCTATGGTGTTTTGTTGTAGTTTCCATGCAGCTTGCAGGCACTTCACTCATGTGACTGTTCCTTTTAATTTCTGTTTAACTAGCCTTCTCATTTTTGTGTAGTTCCCCTTTTTCAAGTTGTGACCAGAGTCCTAGGGGGGCACACTGAGATTGCTCAATTAGGACAAACTGCAAAGAATGGGGCAGACAATCCCCAAAACTGTTGGCTATTCTAATACTTGGATTCATCAAGCCAGCAATAACACAGCTTCCACCATAGGTGCCAGCTTCCTCTGGGCGCAGGAGGGTGCTCAACCCCTCACCTTTCCCCCAAATCCCCACCCCCATCCTGCCTTTTCCTGCCCCTGCTCTGCCCCAGGCCCCACCCTTTCTCTTCCCCCAAGGCCCCACCTGCACCCCACCTCTTCCCACCTAGTTCCACCCTCTCCTCCCCGCTCGCCCCATCCCCGATTTTCCCCCTCCCTCCCAGAGCCTCCTGCATGCCATGAGATGGCTGATTGTGGCGGGCAGGGGGCTCTGGGTGGGAGAGGGAGACACTGGCCGGCAGGGGGGAGGTGCTGGGGTGGGGAAGAGGGAGCTGGGTGCCAATGGGTGCTAAAACCATGGGTGCCATGACTACCAAAACCTTAGTTCACTACAACAAAGGTGCCTCTTCCCACTGAGATGAGTAGTATTTAACCTCACTGTAGCTAGCTGAGGTCGCCCATATACCCTCACCCGTGACTGTCCTTGACTAGCTACTTGGAGTGCCTTGTCTGCACTAGGATTTCAGAGCTATCTCCATGTTAAAAAACACACTCTCTTTGCAGGTGTAACCCTTCTGCCTGTCTAAGTTGGCAGCAACAAGGGCTGGGTTCAGTATCTAGGGGTTCTGTTTCAATAAAGCAATGCAAAACCGGCTCGAGCCCCCACCCAGTGACCTGGGACAATTACATACCACCCCCTGGGCGCCTCTAAGAGGCAATACTTCCCCCTTGCTAGCATGGAGTCTGAGTGTAGCAATATCCTTTTAATAAAGGAGGGAAACAATGTGGCATTATATTGGGGAAACACCACAAACAGGATTCATAACAGAAACCATGAGCAAAAGACCCACCCCCAAGTAAGTTTGGCAGTATCCTTTTTTCCTCAGGGTCTTAAGTCCACCCCCAAGTAAGTTTGGCAGTATCCTTTTTTCCTCAGGGTCTTAAGTCCAACACCCCAAAAGTCTCTTGAATCCAGCAACCCAAAAATCACCCAAAAGTCCCTGTCCCTGGTCAGTGCGGCCCCAGAGTTCAAAAGTTTATCTGCAGAGTTTTACACACACACCCCAGCCTAAGTAGAAATGGCAGGGGGGGGAGAAAGGGGCACACAGGATGTTATGGGGCACCTTACATGGTCCAAGGCCGACTGCCCCACCTCTCCGTGGGGTTCTGCTGCAGCCTTCACCATGAGCCATTTCAGCCGTCCCACAAACTGCTCCACTCTGCCCCGCTTCACTCCACTTGCCGTCCCGTGGACCACTCCAACCATCCCACAAACTGCTTTGCTAGCCACTTAGCAATATATCTTCAGGCTCCTCCACTAGTTAACACAGCACTTAGTGATCTCAGCTCTTAGTGATTTCTGCTTGTAGTAGGTGAGCCCAAGTGCTGGTGCACTATTAGCCCAAAGTAAATTAAGCACAGCAGTCTGTAACTAGACTCTTAATGGAATCAAAATTAGCTCTGCTATTCAACAGTGGAGAGAGGCAGAAGTACAATTGGTGTTTTAGGCCCCATGCCATCAGATACAAACACCTACCCCAACCCTTTCTCCATTCACTGGCTTTTGGAACCCCTGTCTCTTGTCTAGCAAGTGCTACTTAGTTGATGGTGAGTCCCTCTGTCATAAAACAGTTCCACTGGCCTTGAGTTACATAATCAAGGTAACACCGCTTTATTCTTCCTGCTCCAATAACAGAGAAACTGGGGATCCCACAGCAGCCAAAGTGACCATTTGGGTGGGCTGTGGGCTCATGCTAGGTGGGGTGAGTGTGCCTATGCAAACAAGACCAGCCCCTGAAGTTCATTTCCACAACTCACCACAATTCACCACCAGATGTCAGGGTAGAGCTCATCCTGACTCTGCTTACACAGGATACACATAGCCAAAGTATTTTGATGCCACTTAGAGCAGCAATAACTCATTAGCAGCAAAAATCTGCATCTTCATAGATTTCAATGAAACTATGGACATTTCAGTATCTGTCTAGGCACACGGGCACTTTGCCAACAGTGAGTATATGCGGCTTCTTCTGAAACTAGAGGAGCCTTGGAAAAGTGTGCTGGACATTTCCCTGTGCTGTAGCTAGGCTTTGCAGACTTAGGTTTTATTATTTTTAGATATAATTCTTTCTGATATTCATTTTTAAGCCTATTTTTCTATTTGGATCCATTTAAATTTTCACAGTTGGGCAAAGTTCTAGGTTTTAAGGATTTTTTATTGTTTTATTTATTTAAATTTTCCTGCATGTGGGAAATTGGGGGGCAGACAAAGGAGGGGAGTCAGACAATAATTATTTAATAACAGACACTGAGTTTTTAAAAGTTAAAGCTCCATAATGGTTAAAACACAAATTGTCAACATCACATGTCAAAACAGACGAAGTAAATCTCCTGAAAGTAAACTCCACTGAGTTGTCAAGCCGCATTCTGCTTACTTTCCTAACTGTACCTTTCAATCATCATCAAAGGATGCATTTTTTTCGTCGATTTGTCTGTGTTCAGTGAAATCAACAATTACCAGCAAAAGTCTAATCCTTCCAAGCCTAGCTGTAGCCCAATTTTATCAATGTCGCCCTTAGTGGTATAAGAAGTATTGTTGTAGCTGTGTTGGTCCCAGGATATTAGAGAGACAAGATGGGTGAGGTAATATCCTCTATTGGACCAACTTCTGTTGGTGAGAGGGACGAGTTTTCGAGCTTACCCAGAGCTCTTCTTCAGGGGCAGTAACGCCACATCTTCCCCAGCACAGTCCACACAGTTTGCCATTCTCTTCACTAGGTGTCTCTAGCTGCACTCTCTGCTGGTTAGTAGTCTGAACTGAAGCCGGGGGAGCAGATGACAACGGGAGAGGCTCAGAAAAGGAGCTGGAAATGTGGAAAGAGAAAGGCACAAGGAGGAAGGGTTAAAAAAAGAGGAGGAAAATAGAGAGGCGAGGGAGAATTTCAAATCACTGTTTCCAGCAACAGCACTTACATAGTGTCCTACAAACTGCCACGGCCTTACTGCTACCCTGAGAGGTAGGCAAGCATTATTATCCCCATTTTAGGGAACCTATTGATTAGCAAAATCAGTCCCTGTAGTTTAGCAACTGTCAACTGTGGGACAGACACTGGTGATGACACAGTGTGTTTACACTGTAGTTGGACAAGTAATTCCCAGCTGATCAAGGCAGCAGACTTGCAGCAGTGGAAGCGGTAGGATGGGCCAGTCTGAGACCCTAATGACCAGATGTCCCAATTTTATAGGGACAGTCCCAATATTTGGGGCTTTGTCTTATATAGACACCTGTTACCCCCCACCCCGATTTTTCACACTTGCTATCTGGTCACCCTACCCTAAGTACCCTAAGTCTGTACTAAGGACGGCTAGACCGCTCCATGCAGCCACAGCTACACTACTATTTTTAGCACGCTAGCTCAATCAAAGCTAGCCCTTGTATATCTACCCAAGATGGAAATTACACTTCCAATGCCACTGTAGATGTACCCTGAGTCTGTGGGCATTTGCCCCATTGCTGGAATACAGACACTCATATTGCTTGTGTCGCACAAGCCTTACAGATGAAGAAACTGAGACAAAGAAAGGTTAGTGACTTGCCCACAATTACACATCAAGTCAGTGTTGAAGCCAAGATTGGAACATGGGTGTTCCAAGTTCCCATTCCTGTGGTCAGACCACTAGGCCAAGCCTCTCCAGAAACCTCATGTTTTCTAAACATCAGCTCATGACAAGTACATGAGTTGGGTGGGGGTTGAAGGAGAGGGAGGAGGACTCCCAGGGATCTGATTTGCTGGACTGTGAACATCACTAATTTAAAGGGGTATGCACAAGGGCATGGACTCCACTACTTATCTTTCACTAGTAGCCTGTGGGTTTTGTCCTCTGCAGGTAACATGGTTGCCTTTCTTTATGACTCTGCCTTTTGTCAGCTTGAAGGGGGCAGCTGGATCCTTCCCCCGGCTCTATATAAATGGGCTCCCACCCACCCCATGCACAGCTCCAGGCCACTGAGCTAGGCTCTGGCTGCTGATGCTTTAATGCACACAAGCTTTCTCTTGAGCAGAAGTGCTTAGTAAGCTCCAGGCTGTGAATCATATTGAGTTATTCCAAATAATGAGCTGCAACAACCAACACTGAGGCTGCAGTGGTTGCTCTTAAGGTTAGTCACAGCTGAGGTGAGAGGTTGTTTAAAACAGATCCATCAGAATAACCTCAGTCTGGAACAATCAGCTCAAGTGGAGTGGGTAGGGGAAACCTTGAAAGAGCAAAAAGTGCATCAAAGTGTGGCTCACAGCAGATCCACTGGGGGAAAGGAATTATGTCAACTTTCTGGGACCTTAGATGGCTTTTTAAACCTGATTTGGAGCTTTGAATAATCCCTAAACAGATAATTCACCTCTGCCTCCAGATTTGCTTGCTTCCTTGTGTTTTTTAGTGTGTTTAAAGCGGCAGTGATGCAGACAGCCAACTCTAGCTCTGGATCTCTGCAAAGGGCAGCTTTTCCTTTAAAATCCATCCTGAATACAGAAAAGAGCATCAGCCTCTGACAATAAGAGCTACAATTTTAAAATGAGAAACCATGACCAACAGCTGGGAGGCCGAGCTATTGTTCACCTGGGAAGCCAAACTCCTGGATGAATGGAGAAGCATCACGTGGGTTAGGAATTCAAAAGCCAGGGGCCAGGATGGCTCATGTCATTGGGAACAAGTCTAGTCTTGCTCTGCTAATTACTTTAATGGGTGACTCATCTGGTTGAGAGTAGTGGCAAAAATCCACTGTACTATGAAGACTGTTCAGTAGCCTGTGTGAAATAATACAGGGAGCGTTTTGTGCATGGATCTCTAAGCACAATCCCCATTTCACAGGAAAGGAAACAGAGGCACAGAGATATTAAGCAAATTTATTAACATCACACAGCAAATCAGTGGCTGAACTGGGACTAGATCTGAGGTTCCTTATCAGCTGAGCGACATTGGCTGACCTCAGAGCAGCTTCCATTTGACAAGTGTTTGCATCACGAACGCTAGCCCCATTCATTACACGACAAGATAGTCTCCAAAGGAAAGTGGTGGACGTTCCAGTTGCATGGCACATGGCTACACATAAAGCTTGCACTGGGTTTATATCTGTTTAGCTTAATTATCCTCTGTGTAGCTACTTTGTGGCTGACGGTCACGTTGTCTGGTGATCTCCATGTGAGGTTGTGAGGCCTCTCGTGCTGGAAGACAGCCTCCTCTCTTAAGGGAGTTTGTGCCACAGAGAGTAAAGGGCCATTCACACTTGTAGGTTCAGATGCATTCTGCTGCTGTATCTTTGACTCCCTCTCAGCCAGTAGAATTGTTGCAAATGTGCGTCTACCCAAGAGCTAGGCACCTTTTTTGAAGGATGTCAGCATCAGCAAAGGAGCAGAGGTCGGCTTAGATCAGGGGTCGACAACCTTTCAGAAGTGGTGTGCTGAGTCTTCATTTATTCACTCTAATTTAAGGTTTTGCGTGCCAGTAATATATTTTAACATTTTTAGAAGGTCTCTTTCTATAAGTCTATAGTATATAATTAAACTATTGTTGTATGTAAAGTAAATAAGGTTTTTAAAATGTTTAAGAAGCTTTATTTAAAATTAAATTAAAATGCAGAGCCCCCCAGACCAATGGCCAGGACCCGGGTAGTGTGAGTGCCACTAAAAAGAAGCTTGTGTGCCGTCTTCAGCACCCGTGCCATAGGTTGCCTACCCCTGGCTTAGATCAATGTCTTTGAGTGACCACGTTACAATTTATACTCAACAAGATCACGAAGATGGACAAAAAGGGTGTTCTAGCAATAGGGAAATTCGAGGACAAAGAAACACAGATCAGATTGCACTTAGCAACCATTCCAGGGTTCTACAGGACCAGGCTGATGAAAGTCTAGAAGACTGGTCAAACGGGAAGAAAACGGTATTGAAAACAGCAGTGGGAGCAGCGAGGCTCCAGAGAGGGCAGAAGAAAGAAGCATGGATTCCATCTGGAGCATGGGCTGCAACTGACAAGCAGAAAGCTCTGAAGGCAAAAAAGGAAGAGTGTAAGATGCAGGCAGAACTCTTAGAGAGGTGGCTGTAAGTGTGATACTTCCTGGGGACACCCAGGGCTATGAGGCACCTCACTACCACCATGCCTTTAGCATGAGGAAGCTTTCTCTTGCGTGACAGGGGTCGGCTCCCCAACTGCACCATCCATGGGCAACACGACCACTCCCCTCTAGGCCAATGCAGGCCCTGCTGTTTCTCTAGGTGATAGGCACCCTCCAGTCTCCTGGGACAAGAGACAACAGTCTGTAACGGCATAAAAACCAAGGAGAGAGAACAAGATTTAATCCTTCACCGAGGAGGCAAAATGACAGTGTGGTTGTTTCATGAATAGAGGGCCCCAGCCAGCCTATTCTATAGGACAGCTCCATAGAACAGTGAATGGCATCTCAGGAAGACCCTGATCATCCCAAGTAATGCCCATCAGAGACTCGCAGAGACAGATGTTGAAACCACATGAAGAACAAGCCAAACAATGGAAAGAACATTTCCCTCCTGTCCGGAGCTGATGACCACACACACAAGTGTGAGAGAAAAGCCAATGCTAATTTAGAAATAGAAGAGGGACCAGTAACACCCAATGAGATTAAAGCTGCCATCAAAAGCCTTACGCAGGCTCCTGGAGTTGACACAATTCAAGCAGAGGTACTAAAGGCAGGAGGTGAAATTCTGACTGAGCAGCTAACAAAACTCTAACGAAATACAGGTGAAGGAACATATGCTTCAAGACTGGAAAGATGGAATCATCATGGCATTGCCAAAAAGGGTGATCTTACTCAGGCGTGGTCTATGCTACACAGTTAGGTCGACATAAGCTACCTTGTATCTAACACTTACATTTGTCTCCCACTGATCTAAGCTCTCCTTTACACCAACACAGCAACACCATGTCCCCAAATGGCATTATGTCATAGTCGATGTTCTGAGGTCAACACAACACGAATATAGACACTGCGTTATCTATGTCAACCCTAACAGTTCTCCAGCAGCTGTCCCACAATGCCTGACGCTGACTGCTCTGGTCAGAACTGTGAACTTCACTCCCGGGATTATTCAAACCATCAGATTCCCACCTCCCTCACTTAAAGCCCCAAGAATTTTTTAAATGCCTTTTTCTGATTGTCCAGCTTGGCGAGCACACCCAACAGCATGCCATTGTTGTGTGCAACTGCCCAGCTGCTCATACCAGAGGAGGAGACCGGAGATACTGGATCTCCTGGGCCTGTGGGAAGAAGAAGCTGTGCAAGCACAGCTACAGACCAGCTGTAGAAATGTGGACACCTATGAGCAGAGGGCACAGGGGATGCAGGAGAAGAGGTACACCATGGATCAGCAGTAAGGTTGCAGGAAATCAAAGGAGTTATCAAGTATATCAGAAGGCCAGGGAGGCCAGTCCATCTTGTGCTAAGCTGCAGACCTGCTGAATGCAGTACTTAGTGGAGACGCTACCACTGACCCAAGCACCACCGTGGATACCTGCAAGAAGCCTGACTCACAGCCCCTGGCATGAACAGCAAGGATGAGGAAAAGGAGGAGAATGGGGGACTCCAAAAAACATTTCCAACTTCAGTTAGTGAAATGGCTAGGGCTGCTCCTGCCCCCACACCTGCCTGCATGGGGTTCTTACACCCTCCTCTGAAACATCTGGTGCTGGCCTCAGTCAGAGATGGGTTACAGGTCTAGATGGACCTGGGTTCTGCTCTGAAGTTCTGGATGAGTTGGGACGACTAAGGGAGAGCTTCTCTATTCACTATTTGTCAATGTGTTCACATATAATTAGCATCTGTTTATATTGCACCAGTGCCCAGAGGCCAGTAATGGGTACAGTCTTCTAAATCAAGCACCTGAACAAGGGTAAATTCTCTCGCCTCTGAAAGGATCCCTAATGCAGAGGGACTATCTCACTAATTTTGCTGAAACTTACCCTGTCCTCACACACATGAATTTTGAGGTCTTAGAGCAGTAGTTTTCAACCTTTTTTCATTTGCAGACCCCTAAAAAATTTCAAATGGAAGTGTGGGCCACTTCATAAATCTTAGACATAGTCCAGCCACCCCGGGGTTCGCAGACCACAGGTTGAAAACCACTGCCCTAGAGTCTCCAGTCTCTTCCCTCTTTTTCATAAATAGCTGCACCATTTAGGCTACAGAGTGGAGAAGGAGAGACTGTACAACAGAACCAAGCAAGGGAAAGCTTTGGAGAGGGAAAGCTCTATATGTTATGCAGCCTTTTAATTCTGTCATCTCTTGGTTCTGTTGTACATCTCCTCCTTCTCCATTGGGTCCTGGCCCAGTAGTGAGCATGGTCACCACCCAGTCACCAGGGATTCTTCCACAATACGCTGACTTTCCTCGGGTGTGAGGTACTACTCACTCCACACCCCTGGGCCACTTCCTATCGTGAGTCTTGAAGCCGGGGTCCATTCAACATCAGGGTCTCCAAGCTCTTTGGCGCAGGAAGCTTGTTGGGACTCCGACTCCTGTCAACTGACTGTGGGCAACCGGTCTCTGATCTGAGCCTCAGACTCTCTGGTTTCTGCTGCCAGGGGCTGAAGTGGCTCCCATGCTGGAGCCTCCATCAAGCATCCTTCTTCCCTGGCAGTCAACCCGGAATAAGTTGGGCTGCTTTTCTTTATACTAGTGCAGCATTTGGAACATGTTCAGTCTGGTCTAAGGGGTGGGATTTACACCACCCATAGTATGAGATTAACACTTTCTTGCCTAGTGTGGGGTACGCATGTCCCATCACAGGGTTTTTTACATATATACTTAATGGCATGATCACTCCTGAACTGCACTTCACAAATTTCAGACAAATAAAAGGAAGTATTTCTTCACACAATGCAGTGTCAACTTGTGGAACTCATTGCCGAGAGATGTAAGGCCAAAAGTATAACCGAGTTTTAAACAAAAGGATTAGATAAGTTCTGTGTCTATTAGCCAAGATGGTCTGTGATACAACCCCATGATCTGGGTGTCCCTGAGCCTCTGACTGCCAGAAGCTGGGACTGGACAACAGGGGATGGATCAGTTGAAATTGCCTTGTGCTTTTCATTCCCTCTGAAACATCTAGCACTGGACACTGTCAGAGATAGACACCTGGACTAAACTGACTATTGGTCTGACTCACTATAGCTGTTCTTATTTGGTTTGGAATAAGACATTGAAACATGTCCACAGCATATGAATATATGTTACGCTTTTTTTGGTGGGTGTGTGCTAAGTTTCTCAGCTGAAATACAAAAAACTGTTCTATAAGGAACTGTGCAACAGTCGTTTTAGTTGCTCTGCAGAGCATATGCCACAGGAAAAAAAGACACTGCTTCTTCAATTATTGAAGAGCAGGCATCTATTTACTCTCTCCAGTTTAAGTAATACATGATCATTCGAGCAGCACACAGTGTCTTCCAAGCCAGCATCCACCAAAAAGCTCAAGGCTTTGTATTTATTTATTTATGTATTTATTTGTTAAGGCAAAGGACTCTGTGAAAGTTATTTACCAGGCAATGCTGTCTCTCTGTGCAATGAGTACTGTGTCTATTTATTTAACATATTCCAGTATTGCCAACTCCAGAAGTTCCAAAATCAAGAGACAGGCCCTGCAAAATCATGAGATTTTAAAACAGAACAGTTGGGTTCTTTTTATTCATAGATTCATAGACTCTAGGACTGGAAGGGACCTCGAGAGGTCATCGAGTCCAGTCCCCTGCCCTCATGGCAGGACCAAGTACTGTCTAGACCATCCCTGATAGACATTTATCTAACCTACTCTTAAATATCTCCAGAAATGGAGATTTCACAACCTCCCTAGGCAATTTATTCCAGTATTTAAACTACCCTGATAGTTAGGAACTTTTTCCTAATGTCCAACCTAAATCTCCCTTGCTGCAGTTTAAGCCCATTGCTTCTTGTTCTATTATTAGAGGCTAAGGTGAACAAGTTTTCTCCTTCCTCCTGATGACACCCTTTTAGATACCTGAAAATTGTTATCATGTCCCCTCTCAGTCTTCTCTTTTTCAAACTAAATAAACCCAATTCTTTCAGCCTTCCTTCATAGGTCATGTTCTCAAGACCTTTAATCATTCTTGTTGCTCTTCTCTGGACCCTCTCCAATTTCTCCACATCTTTCTTGAAATGCAGTGCCAAGAACTGGACACAATACTCCAGTCGAGGCCTAACCAGCACAGAGTAGAGTGGAAGAATGACTTCTCGTGTCTTGTTTACAACACACCTGTTAATGCATCCCAGAATCACGTTTGCTTTTTTTGCAACAGTTTCACACTGTTGACTCATATTTAGCTTGTGGTCCACCATGACCCCTAGATCTCTTTCTGCCCTACTTCTTCCTAGACAGTCTCTTCCCATTCTGTATGTGAGAAACTGATTGTTCCTTCCTAAGTGGAGCACTTTGCATTTGTCTTTATTGAACTTCGTCCGGTTTACTTCAGCCCATTTCTCCAATTTGTCCAGATCATATTGAATTTTGATCCTGTCCTCCAAAGCAGTTGCAATCCCTCCCAGTTTGGTATCGTCTGCAAACTTAATAAGCGTACTTTCTATGCCAACATCTGAGTTGTTGATGAAGATATTGAACAGAACCAGTCCCAAAACAGACCCCTGCGGAACCCCACTTGTTATACCTTTCCAGCAGGATTGGGAGCCATTAATAACTACTCTCTGAGTACAGTTATCCATCCAGTTATGCACCCACCTTATAGTAGCCCCATCTAAATTGTATTTGCCTAGTTTATCGATAAGGATATCATGTGAGACCGTATCAAATGCCTTACTAAAGTCTAGGTATACCACATCCACCGCTTCTCCCTTATCCACAAGACACGTTATCCTATCAAAGAAGGCTATCAGATTGGTTTGAGACGATTTGTTCTTTACAAATCCATGCTGGCTATTCCCTATCACCTTGCCACCTTCCAAGTGTTGGCTGATGATTTTTTTAATTACTTGCTCCATTATCTTCCCTGGCACAGAAGTTAAACTAACTGGTCTGTAGTTATTTGCCCTTGGAAATAAAAACAACCCAGGAAACTACAGACTAGTTAGTTCTGGCATATCTCTGCCATTTCCAAGTTTCCTGTTACTGTTTCTCCCTCCTCACTGAGCAGTGGGCCTACCCTATCGTTGGTCTTCCTCTTGCTTCTAATGTATTGTTACATAGTTATTTGCCCTTTTCCAGTCTTCTGGAATCTCTCCTGTCTCCCATGACTTCCCAACGATAATAGCTAGAGGCTCAGATACCTCCTCTATTAACTCCTTGAGTATTCTAGGATGCATTTCATCAGGCCCTGGTGACTTGCAGGCATCTAACTTTTCTAAGTGATTTTTAACTTGCTCTTTTTTTATTTTCTCTTCTAAACCTACCCCCTTCCCATAAGCATTCACTATGTTAGACATTCCTTCAGACTTCTCAGTGAAGTCCGAAACAAGGAAGTCATTAAGTATCTCTGCCATTTCCAAGTTTCCTGTTACTGTTTCTCCCTCCTCACTGAGCAGTGGGCCTACCCTGTCCTTGGTCTTCCTCTTGCTTCTAATGTATGGATAAAAAGTCTTCTTGTTTCCCTTTATTCCTATAGCTAGTCTGAGCTCATTTTGTGCCTTTACCTTTCTAATCTTGCCCCTGCATTCCTGTGTTGTTTGCCTATATTCATCCTTTGTAATCTGACCTAGTTTCCATTTTTGATATGACTCCTTTTTATTTTGTAGGTCATGCAAGATCTTGTGGTTAAGCCAAGGTGGTCTTTTGCCACATTTTCTATCTTTCCTACTCATCAGAATAGCTTGCTTTTGGGCCCTTAATAGTGTCCCTTTGAAAAACTGCCAACTCTCCTCAGTTGTTTTTCCCCTCAGTCTTAATTCCCATGGGACCTTACCTATCAGCTCTCTGAGCTTACCAAAATCCGCCTTCCTGAAGTCCATTGTCTCTATTTTGCTGTACTCCCTTCTACTCTTCCTTAGAATTGCAAACTCTATGATTTCATGATCACTTTCACCCAAGCTTCCTTCTACTTTCAAATTCTCAACGAGTTCCTCCCTATTTGTTAAAATCAAGTCTAGAACAGCTTCCCCCCAGTAGCTTTCTCAGCCTTCTGAAATAAAAAGTTGTCTGCAATGCAGTCCAGGAACTTATTGGATAGTCTGTGCCCCGCGGTGTTATTTTCCCAACATATATCTGGATAGTTGAAGTCTCTCATCACCACCAAATCTTGGGCTTTGGATGATTTTGTTAGTTGTTTAAAAAAAGTCTCATCCACCTCTTCCACCTGGTTAGGTGGCCTGTAGTATACTCCTAGCATGACATCATCCTTGTTTTTTTACCCCTTTTATCCTAACCCAGAGACTCTCAACACTTCTGTCTCCTATGTCCATCTCCACCTCAGTCCAAGTGTGTACATTTTTTAATATATAAGGCAACACCTCCTCCCTTTTTCCCCTGTCTATCCTTCCTGAGCAAACTATACCCATCCACACCAACATTCCAATCATGTGTATTATCCCACCAAGTTTCAGTAATGCCAACAATGTCATAGTTGTATTTATTTATTAGCACTTCCAGTTCTTCCTGCTTATTACCCATACTTCTCGCATTTGTATATAGGCATCTAAGATACTGGTTTGATCTTGCCTCCCAGTTTTGCCCTGACCTTCCTTTCTCTCTGCCTTCTGGTTCTGAGCCTTTTAGGAGTGCTCAGGCCAAGTTTTAAGGCTACTGTCCACAACGGTGAGGCCTAAAAACGCACCATGACAAGACAGGGCTTCTCCCCAGCTTGCTGAGGATTCACTGCCACTCCCACAGTCTCTTTTAGACATGTTTATTGTCCAAACAAAGGAGTTCCTCAGTGTCACCCTTTACATTTTAGGCTCACTGCCTTCCCTACCAGGGGACTCTGGTGGCATTGGCAGCAGCAGCAGTTGTGGTGGTAGTGATAATTGTGTTGGTGCTGCCTCAGCCAGTTGTGACTCACTGATGCTTTCTCTCCCTTTTTAGTTCCCAACATATGCTGCAGAATGGCTCGTGATATTGAAAGCACTCGCTTTATAGCCCCAGGTGCAGCCTTGCCCCCTTAATTCTCTGACTGGGAGCACCTGTTCTGGCACAGGACCTACTTCAGTTACAGGGGCCTGTGACACTTACTTTTTACTTAAACTTGAAGCAGAGATTCTCACATAATCACATGACTCCAGGAGATGAGGATTTAAACAGAACTTTGAATATCATTAGCATAATTGTGTTGCAGAACCTTCCTCCTTTGGGCTCAATTCCCACTGATATCAATGGGAGCAGTATGAGGCCCTCGGTTATTTCTACCACCTTTCCCACGGGTTCAATCAATATGTAGCAATTTGCCACAAAAGCAAAATAAACTAATCTGTAGATGGCTGTGAACATAGGATCTAAAGGGATAAGATTTCCTACATCATGAAGGAGGATACCAATAATATGAGTCTGTCCAATGAACGAAAGGCTTCCATTTCTGAAGCATCAGGCAGGTTTTAAGTCTGTTGGTAGCACTTTTTCAGCATACCTAGCCTATATGCTACCCCCCTTCACCCCAAACATCTAGCTACATTCACATGGCAATCTGGTACCTGCAGAGAACTGTACTGTCCAACAGGGTTGGAGGAGTCTCAAAAGGTCTGGAAGTTCGTTTCAGCTAAGCACACAGAGATGTTTGGTGCCTCTTCAAATTTCTGCACTATCTCATCCTCCAAAATCTGCAGAATTAGGATGGAAATCTTGCTTGAACAGTCTTTCCTTGGCAACACTTACCTTTCCAGTGACAGAGAGAGCCAGAAGCTGTCCTAACAATAAAACATACTGGGATATTAGTCCACCCTGCTGTCCCGTCTCTCTGAAATAATCTGGCTCAGGGATAGTTCCAGTTTTGAATTAAGTTTCACGTTGATTATTAATTTAACTAAGTAGCCATGGATGGTATCCAGAGTCTCTGGACTGGGGAAGGGAAGAGTCAGCCGTCAACTTCCCATAGTCCCCACGGCCAGACTTTCATTGACACTCACTGGGGATCAGATTTTCAAAACAGCCCAATATTCCCAGTGACAACCTCGCCATTTTATTTCCGTGCCTAAGGGCACTTCTACACTGCAATCAGGTGGGCGTAATGCAGCATATGTAGACATACCTGAGCTAACTTTAAGCTAGCTACTGCCAGGTACCAATAGCAGCAAAGCGTGGGTTTCAGCATAGAGTCTACAAGCTTGGGCCCATGAGTGCATGCTCGGACAGCAGGCTTGTGCTGAAAGCTGGGCTGCCACAGCTTCACTGCTATTGGTACCCAGCAGAGCTAGATTAAAGCTAGCTCAGGTACGTCTACATGTACTTCAGTCACTCTCTCTCTCTCTCTCACACACACACACACACACACACACACACACACCCCAATTGCAGTGTCTCAATGCATGGATGAGACGATGGTGTAGGGAGGAGGGGTTTAGATTTATTAGGATCTGGGGTCAACCTTTTGGAAAATGTGGAGCCTATACAGGAAGGGTGGGCTCCACCAAAATGGAACCAGATAAAATTTAAAAGGTTGTAGCACTGTTTTTAAACGAAGGGTTGGGGGAAAGCCGACAGGTGCGGAGGAGCACGTGGTTTGGACAGAGACATTCCTTAGGGCAGGATCTATTAATGGAGATTCTCTATGTCCTAGTAAGGAAGAGAGGATGGAAGATAAAATATGGGTAGGATCTGATGAAAAAAAGTCCCGTTCAATTACATCACATAACGGCAGACAACTAAAAAGTAACATTTTTTTAAAACTGCTTATATACAAACGCTAGATGTCTAAATAATAAGATGGGTGAACTAGAGTGCCTCGTATTAAATGAGGATATTGATATAATAGGCATCACAGAAACTTGGTGGAATGAGGATAATCAAAGGGACTCAGTAATACCAGGGCACAGAATGGAAGGACAGAACAGGTCGTGCTGGTGGGGGACTGGCACTGTATGTGAAAGAAAATGTGGAGTCAAATGAAGTAAAAGTCTTAAATGAACTGACCTGTACCATAGAATCTCTATGAATAGTAATTCTGTGCTTGAATAATAAGAATATAGCAGGAGGGTTATATTACAGACCCCCTGACTAGGATGGTGATAGTGACTGTGAAATGATCAGGGAGATTAGCGAGGCTATAAAAATAAAAAAAACTCAATAATAATGGGGGATTTCAACTCTCCCTGTATTGACTGGGTACATGTCACCTCAGGATGGGATGCAGAGATCAAGTTTCTTCACACCTTCAATGACTGCTTCTTGGAGCAGCTAGTCCTGGAACCCACAAGAGGAGAGACAATTCTTGATTTAGTCCTAAGTGGAGCACAGGATCAGGTCCAAGAGGTTATTATAACTGAACCGCTTGGTAATAGTGACCATAATATAATTAAACTTAACATCTCTGTGGCGGGGAAAACACCACAGCAGCCCACCGTGTTAGCATTTAATTTCAGAAAGGTACAGTGCCAAAAGGGAAATATCTGCAAGCTGCATGGAAACTTTAAAGAAACTGTAATAGAAGCTCAACTTAAAAGTATCCCCCAAATTAAAAAAACAGTAAGAGAAACAAAAAAGTGCCACCGGGGCTAAACAACAAAGTAGAAGAAGCAGCAGGAGGCAAAAAGACATCCTTTAAAAAGTGGAAGTTAAATCCTAGTGAGGAAAATAGAAAGGAACATAAACTCTGGCAAATGAAGTGTAAAAAATATAATTAGGAAGGCCAAAAAAATATTTGAAGAACAGCTAGCCAAAGATTCAAAAAGTAATAGCAAAAAAATTTTAAGTGGATCAGAAGCAGGAAGTCTGCTAGTGGGGTCACTGGACGATTGAGATGCTAAAGGAGCACTCAAGGACAATAAGACCATTGCAGAGAAACTAAATGAATTTTTTGCATCGGTCTTCATGGCTGAGAATGTGAGGGAGATTCCCAAACCTGAGCCATTCTTTTTAGGTGATAAATCTAAGGAATTGTCCCAGACTGAGGTGTCATTAGAGGTGGTTTTGGGACAAATGCATAAACTAAACAGTAATAAATTACCAGGACCAAATGATATTCACCCATTTGAAGGAACTCAAATGGGAAATTTTCAGAACTACTAACTGTGGTATGTAGCCTATCATTTAAATAGGCTTCTGTACTACATGACTGGAGGATAGCTAATGTGATGTCAATTTTAAAAAAAGGCTCCAGAGGCAATCCCAGCAATTACAGGCTGGTAAGCCTGACTTCAGTACCAGGCAAACTGATAATTCTATTCTTTACTATAGTTTCAGCCAGCCACATAGATGAACACTATTTGATGAGGAAGAGTCAACATGCTTTTTGTAAAGGGAAATCATGCCTCACCAATCTACTAGAGTTCTTTGAGGGGGGCAACAAGCATATGGACAAAGATGATCCAGTGGATATAGTGTACTTAGGTTTTAAGAACGCCTTTGACAAATGGTCCCTCACCAAAGGCTTTTAAGCACAGTAAGCTGTCATGGGACAAGAGGGATCAGTAACTGACTGAAAGCTAGGAGACAAAGGGTAGGAATAAATGATCAATTTTCTGAATGGAGAGAGGTAAATAGTGGTGTCCCCAGGGGTCTGTACTAGGACCAGTCCTAGTCAACATATTCATATATGATCTGGAAAAAGGGGTAAACAGTGAGGTGACAGAATTTGCAGATGATACAAAACTACTCAAGATAGTGAAGTCCAAAGCAATGAAGAATTACGAAGGGATCTCACAAAACTGAGTGACTGGGCAACAAAATGGCAGATGAAATTCAGTGTTGATAAATGCAAAGTAATGCACATAGGAAAACATAATCTCAACTATACATATAAAATGATAAGGTCTAAATGATCTGTAACCACTCAAGAAAGAGATCTTGGAATCACTGTGGATAGTTCTCTGAAAATATCCACTCAATGTGCAGCAGTAGTCAAAAAAGCTAACAATGTTGGGAATCATTACGAAAGGGATAGACAATAAAACAGAAAATATCATATTGCCTCTATATAAATCCATGATACGCCCACATCTTGAATACTGCGTGCAGATGTGGTCGCCCCATCTCAAAAAAATATATATATATATTGAAATTGGAAAAGGTTCAGAAAAGGACAACAATAACGATTATGAGTGTGAAACAGCTTCTACATCAGGAGAGATTAATAAGATTGGGAATTTTCAGCTTGGAAAAGAGATGACTAAGGGGGGGATATGAGAGAGGTCTATAACATCGTGACTGGTATGGAGGAAGTAAATAAGGAAGGTTATTTACTCCTTCTCATAACACAAGAACTAGGGGTCACCAAATGAAATGAATAGACAGCAGGTTTAAAACAAAACAAACCAAGTATTTCTTCACACAACACACAGTCAACTTATGGAACTCTTTGCAAGAGGATGTTGTGAAGGCCAGGACTATAACGGGGTTCAAAAAAGAACTAGACGAATACATGGAGAATAGGTCCATGACTGGCTATTAGCCAGGATGGGCAGGGATGGTGTCCCTAGCCTCAGTACAGCCTAGTACAGAAGCTGGGAATGGGCAACGAAGGATGGATCACTTGATGATTACCTGTTCTGTCCATTCCCTCTGGTGTCACCCGGCATTGGCCACTGTCAGAAGACAGGATACGGAGCTAGATGGACCTTTGGTCTGACACAGTATGGCCATTCTTATGTTCTTAAGTGGGAGCTGAGATCTTCTGAAAATCTGCTCTGAAAAGACTCCTATGGGTACTGTCCTAACCCTCCCTCCCCCACCCCCCAGTCAAAAAGTTCTTTAATGCCTTGTTTTCACAGGGGAACAAAAAGTGTATTTCAACACTGGTTAGCTGGTAAATCCTAGGCTTTTGCTGTGGATTTACCTGGACCAGCTAACACATGTTAAAATGGCAGCTGCTCCTGTCCACATGAGGCTTTTAACACTTGTTAGTTAATCTGTGTTAAAAATATACAGTTTTTCCTCATGTGGACATGGTCTTATTCTTCATCTTGGGTTTTATCCTATCACTGCAACACCTGAGCACACTCCTCTAGATTCCCTTTTCCTTCCTTCACTTTGAAAATCTGACAACCCTGTGTCTCCCCAACATTTAATATTCACTCTAGGATTGGAAAAGCTCACACTAGCAGCCCATTGCCAAGATCTTGTTACACAGAAGAAGGGTGTTAAAAAGATGAGTGATTCGACAAAAAACACAGAGAGCTGTTTTCTTTTTCTTCTTCGCTTGTTTCGTTCAGCTTCATCACATACAGATGATGACTTCAAATACTACTTTTAATGCTAAGATCCCAGTTTTGCTGCCCTAAGTCAGGGTGAACTGCCCCTCACCCTGTGCATAAGCCCTGTTGATAATCCACAGGTAGGACACAATCATGAAGCTCCGTGAGGATGCAGTTCTGTCCTGCATTGCCTCATTCAACACTCCAATGATATTTACAGGTACTCCTCCTGTGTATAAAGGCTAGATCATCCAAAACTAGAACCTAGCTGAAGCTTGACAAATTCAGACTAAAAAAAAAATTGCACTTTATTTCTAATCAGAGAGGGTCATTAATCACTAGAACAATTTACTATGGCACAAAGTGGATGGTATCATGGTGGTCCATCACTTGCAGTCTTTAAATCAAGACTGGATGTCTTTCTAAATGATATGCTATAGATCAAAGGGAAGTTAGGGGCTTGATACAGGAATTACTGGTGAGTTTCTATGGCTTGTATTATGCAGGAGGTCAGATTAGATAAGCATAATGGTGCCTTCCAGCCTTAATGTATATAAATCATGTGATTTAAATTACTAATCACACAGCTCAGTATCTAACCCCAAATACTCAGAAGACTCCCCAGTATGAACTGTTTGCCCAAATCATAGAATATCAGGGTTGGAAGGAACCTCAGGAGGTCATCTAGTCCAACCCCCTGCTCAAAGCAGGACCAATCCCCAGACAGATTTTTGCCCCAGTTCCCTAAATGGCCCCCTCAAGGATTGAATTCACCACCCTGGGTTTAGGAGGCTAATGCACAAACCACTGAGCTATCCCTCCCCCCCAATCTAGTCTCAATAATGAACAAATAAGGAAAAAATCACAATCTGTTCAGGGACAATGCACAACCAGAAGAAAACTCCACAAAGAAAATCGCTTGTAATGAGTAGTCAGCCAGTTGTCTGCATTGTTAAACAGGGCTCCTCTTTGGCTATTTGTGCAGGTTACAGAACCCATTAAAGCTGTAAAATGTCGGCAGGACCAAGGTGTTACTAAGATGTCTGACAATAGACGGCCAGTGTTTAGCCTGTGATTTGTAGCTGGCTGCTCATATCCCATCAAGGGGTATTTTTATTAGGTGTTTTTGTCACACAGATCTCAGGGAGAGTGTTAACAAAGGGCCCCAAAGTAGAAATGTACTCATGTGGAAAAGCAATACAATTATCCTTTCATGAATCCCTCTCATATCCTGCACATCCTCTCGAGCAGGTGAGATGAGCTTAGAGTAAGAACACATCTCATAAAGCAGTATAATAGCACCACATTGCTCATCCGGCTCTTAAAAGCATAACTCCAAGCCAAATATCCGACACTAACGCTCCCCTTTGGGTTCATATAATAATGAGGCCATCACCAGAGCATAATACAAAGGATAACAGAAACACATCCCGATCTACTCTCGCTGCGGAATTTAAAATGTATACCTGCTGTTACAAAGTCAGTTAGTCCTCAGCCTTATCCTGGACCTTACAATTTGCAGAGCTTTACGGTGTTCCAAAGGGTTATCATTAGGAGTACTGGGATGAAATTGGGCTATTTAAGGCTATCATTAAAATCTGAAAGATCTTCCAACAAAAAAAAAAAAATGTCAGGAAGACTATTGCTTAACTCATTTAAAACTTGCCTGACAACACATCATGAGAGGAACAATGGTTGTGTGATTAGGATACTGGACTGGGATTCAGGGGATTTGGGTACAAATTTGTAGCTCCGCCAAAAACTGCCTGTGTGATCTTGGGCAAGTCGCTTCATTTTTCTAGATCTCAGGTCTCCGTCAGTTATGTAAACACTTTGGGGCAGGGACTGTGTCCCTTAGGTGTATGTGCTGTATCTAGCACAAAGGGGCCCTGATATTGAATAGAGCGCTTACGGCAGCTATAGTAATACAAATTATCATCATCTAAACTAGAGGGAAAAGTTCTATTATGTTATCTAGTCCATTTCCCCAAATAGCATCCAGAGTAAACCCAGGATTGTTCTAGTATTTAAATAAAAGAGAATAAACTTGCAATGGGCAAGGGACATACCAGATGATGTTAGGCCTTTGCCACCTCTTTCATCTAACAAAGTCAGAGGGCTTGACATATTTATTTTAATAAGGTGAAGGCCAAATGAGTGAAAAGCTACATCTGCTGAACAGGAAGCAATCTATCGAGGTTTCTACATTACATTCATGGCCATAGTACTTCAATGCCTGCTGGAATAGGTGAGCCCCTACACATAACTATAAACTTAGTGTGGAAACAGACGCTGTAATTTTCTGCATCTTCACTTGAGGATTATGGTTTAAAAAAGAGCAAACTCGAACTTCAGCAGGTCTGTGTGAGATTGGCGGCTGGGAGGATGAGGGAGTCTCGGAGAGTAAGCAGGGGAATTGAACTGCCATGTATAATAAGCACCCTTTTCCAACAGGCACCATCTCTCTCTATATATAAATACGTGCCTCAGTTTTAAACAGGGCTGATGCTTTTTTCATCATGGCCTTCAGCAGCTATGTTAGCTCTTGAATGTGTGTTTTTAATTTATTGTCTCAGACATACAGTGCTCACAAGAGATATCCAATGGACATGCCTGCAGATTGAACTCCTTTATTTAGCTACAGCAGAGATACTGCCAGCTTCCTTACGTTGGCTCTCCCCTCTCCAAAACATGCCTCAATCCTGAGCTGGAGGGACCCACTGCAAAGAATGAGAAGATAATTTCATACCAATAGAGGTGCCTGCTGTGCTGCAGATACTTATCAGTTAGGAACTAGATGGAGACCGTAACTCCCTTCACATTGGCCATCCAACAACCAGCAAAGTGACTTTCAGTTACTACCACCTTAGTGGGATTCAAACAAGAATCAATCCTAGGTAATAGGCTCCATATCCAATTACCTTTCCCTAGCCCCAGAACACACAAGAAGCACCTTTAAATAAAATCTTTAGGCAGTAGGACAAAATAAAGGTCCTGGGAGGGCAGCAATTTAAACATGATGGAAAGGACAGGACCTTCAGTAGGTAAGGAACATGTAGCAACTCCCTGATGGATGTCACGCTGTGATTCGCCCTTAGTGTTCTGCAGAACTTTGCTTTCTAAACCTTCAGTCGAATCAGGGCTTCCCACTGGAAGCAATAGCATTTCAAACACTTAAGATTTTTCATCGGAAACTTGGGAAAAACAACGTGTTCTAGTTCTTTTTCCCTTTCATCTCTGGCATAGTTTCTCACTTGCCTCTTGCCAATTTCTCACGTGCTATCCCTAAATCAGCAAATCAAGGCAGTAACTCGGGACGTTTATCGGGGGTTAAATGAGTTCACTGGGTTTACCACTGCCCATTTCACCCCTTTTGCCCCCTTAGATTTACCCTTTGAAAAATGCCATCCCCCTTATCAGCAGCTGGCAGCCAATTTGAATTTTAAGCTGAACTGTAAATACAGCTGAATAACCATCTCCAAGAGAATGCAGGCAGGGTGTGCGGGGGTGTTTTCTACACATCAGTGTTCTCATCAAGTCTGTACAGAACACACTCATCTGCTCAGGAACACGTGAATTTTGCTCAGCCCTGGTATCAAGACAGACTCAGGGCTCTGAACTCCTGGACTTTGCCATCTGATTTCAATATTAGGTGAAGACTATTCTTCTTTTTACCTGTTCCAGACCACTTAAAATGCAGGACCTGTTAGTAGTAGCAACCCAGCCTTTGGTGGAGTGCTGCTCTTTTCCCAATGTAAACTGCAGTCATAATTCACTGATGCTCTGGGAAACAAAGTAATAGCAATTCATTCAGCCTATGGCATTAAGGTGGCGGGAGGGAGGGGAACAGCATTTCACCAAAGGATACAGAAGAATTTACAAATGCTACTGTGAAAATAGACCACGTTTCAATCCATTTACTTTCAATTCCCATTTCATAGCAGATGGAAGAGCTTTTCAGCCAAGAAATTAATTGGCATCCAGAAGATCCGGGGAGGGGGAATGAGGAAGGGAAGGAAAATCAGGACCGATCTATTAGCTCTTGTGTTGTCCTAGGAATCATGATTTTCATAAAGCAATTGGAAGTGGATCAGCTTGAGCCAGGAGAAAGAGGTAGGTGATTGGGGTGGAACGTCAGATGCTGTATATTTCAATGTATGAAGGCTTAGTGTATGGTACCTTCTGGGTGTGAAGAAAGCAGATTTAAAAAATATAAATGACAGAAAATGGTTAGAAACATATCCAGCCTGTTACTGAAATCTTTCAAAAACAACCAACCAACCCATCAATATCAAAGCAGGAGCTGAATGACTTGCAGGTGCACCAGTTGTCCCCTCTAGCTTTACATCAAACTCTAAAGAGTCAGGCTCTCTACTGATGCCCGCTGTGAAATTAGTTGGAGTCCTCTACCAGTGTCCACCACACATCACTACCACCACCACCACCACCACCACCACAATTTGTAATTTCAATACTATGGCGTGAATGGGTATGAAGAGTGAACTACCCTCAGCACCCGTCCCGATTTATCTTTGTATATATGGCACCTAGTGTAGTACCAGCTTGCACCCTCATCTAACAAAAAGACTGATACTAAACAAAACTCTTCCTCTACCCTCTTCTCCTGCAGGAATAGTTTGAAAGGTAGCAGATTTCTTTTCTTTCCCTTCACTTCCCTCCTATGCACAAGCAGACTGAAAGGTAATGGGAAAGTTTAGTCAAAGTAAGGAACTTTGCATTTCATTCTGAATGCGAAGAGGCCCATGTCATTCTTATCTACTGCAGGAGCAAGTTCCATAGTCTAGATGGGGGATCGGCAACCTTTCGCACGCGGCCTGGCCGAGCCGGCTTGTTTACTTGCCACGTTCGAGAGTTCAGCCGATTGCGGCTCCCACTGGCCTGGAGCGGCGAACTGCAATTCGCTGAACCTGCGGACGCGGCAGGTAAATAAACTGGCCCGGCCCACCAGGGTGCTTACCTTGGCAGGCCATGTGCCAGAGGTTTCCGGTCCCTGGTCTAGATCCAACTCCAGGGGAAGTTTTGTCTCCTACATTCAGAAGTCTCCCCCTATTGGTCAGTTTCATGGTTCTAATAGAACTTGGCTGACATGGGTGGTCACAGAGGAAGAGGTGTGACCTCCAGGTAGCTGGGGTGAATCCTATGGAAGGCTTTGAGTATCAGGACTGAAACTGAATTGGACATGGTATTCTCATCCCTACGGGTGGTCCCTCTTGGTGAGGTTTAAGGCACATGGTAGGAATAGTTTGTAGAAACCTGTCTTGCTGGTATCCATGGTGTACCTAGGTCCTATCAGTACTATAATCCCATCCCATCAGTGCTGTAATCCAAAATTGTTGTGCTGGACAAAGGAAAGCTTTTGTGGTGAAGAAATAAAATATTTAACACACTAGACAAACTGAATGTCAGAGAAGGGAATGGTGCTGAATTCTAAAAGTATATAACCCACTCTCAGAGCTTAAAGGCTTTATTTTGGAAGCACTTCAAATATCACAGTATTAAATGGAAGTGGAAAAAAACTCCCACACAAGGTAATATTGTTTAAATAATACACTCTATTTTATTTTGTCTTAAAATAGTTTAACCTTTATGCTACAGACTTGTTTCAAAAAACAGAAGGTCTCATCTTGCACCAAAAATATATATATATTTATTTTTATATATATATCTATATATCTATATAACACTCTTATTATTATTTTTTCCTCCAAAGACCATTAAATACTAGATGGAAAATTAGAACTAAATAATGAGTGTCAAGAACCACCAAAAAAATTTTTTTTTCACTAGAGTTGCACATTTGAAACATTAAATTCTAAGCAATGATTTGTCTCCACTGCAGAAGATTCCAAGTTCAAACGCTAGAACTGCTGAACCATAAAGGGCTTAAAGACAGTGCCCAGTAAAGTCAACGGAAAGCCTCCGATTGCCTTCAGTCGGCTTTGGGATCAGGCCCCAAGTGCATTTGTTCTTAGCCATACAATGGCTAACATTTCACTTTCCTGTCGAGAAGAGCAAAATTGTCCAGGCACCTTTTGCGCTCTTAAAAAAATCCCCCAGAACGAAAGAAGAAATACTTCCTAGCTATCCAGTGATTGTGGTTTTTAGATCACTACCCTTTAACATTTGTTAAAAGAATAAAAGAAATATGTAGTGTTTTAAATAAAAGAAAACCAGCATCAGACTAAAATACATGATTTGTTTAAAACAAACACAGTGCACAATTGAAGGAAGTTTGGTTAGGATGCAGTCATTTTTATATATACATGGAAGTCACATCATATACACACTGAGAAACAGAAAGTCTGTTTGCAATTTTTTAAATGGAAGGACTACAAATGGGTCCCTGCAGCTTTCTTAGAAACTGATCTTTTAAAGACAACTTCATGAAACAGTAAAAAGCAGCCACACTAAATCATCTTTCTCAGTTAACGTACAACATGGTGCTAATCTGCTAAAATGATGGATGAGTTATGTAATTAACCAATTAGGAAAAAAGATCAATAGTCACTATTAATATAGTGTACCAATATTACAGGACAGTTCTCTATTGCGATGAGTATGGATTCCATTCACTACACTCCCTCCAACCCCCAAACAAAGAGACCAATTACTAGAAGCACCAAATACATCTTACAGGTTATGGTCATGCAACACGCTGATCACCATTTAATGTTTTAGAATCTTTTAAAACAGAACATAAATCCTTTACCTAGCTGCTCTTTAAAGTGCAGTCACAACCTTTCCACTTTTTGAAGCAAAGCAAACTGTTTACTATTAACAATACTAGAATCTTTTTTTTTTTTTGACAAATCTGTGCTACCAAAGGCAAAATTCTTGTCCATACAGCAAATTTTTGGAAGCCACCCTGCACTCTTGCAAACTGACACCAAGTCAACCAGATCAGGACTCATGGTGTCCTTTCTATTTGCTGTGTAACCCTATCTGGTAAAAATTCTGTGTTGGAACTGTAGAAAAATTCCACTACAAGCATTCTGAATACAAAAGGACACATTTCAATTGCACAACAGAAATGTAAAGTGAACATCCTCTTCTTTTGAAGTTTAGTCTTTGGTTTTTACCTTGAACAGGAGCCAGTGAGAGTGATTACGAGCTACTTCTACTTACTATAGGGACTAATGCTTACTAGAGTGTCTAGCCCAATTGATTTCACTGTGGTAAACACCCAGCTTTGGTAGGTAAGTGTTTGCAAGATCAGACCCTAAGAGAGGTTCAAACACAAGGATAGAAAACATGACTTAAGAATAGGCAAATGGGGCAAAACTACTTAAAACCAAAGGATAAGCATAGGTCCTGATCCTGCAAAGTACTTAAGCGCATTCACAGATTTAAGCATTTGAGTAGCCCTGTTTATTTCAATGGGGCTACTCTGGTGCTTAAAATGACACATCTGCTTAAGTGCTGTGCTGGAATGGGGCCTGACAGAGTAAATTTTTGGAGAAGATGATTGAAGGAAAGAGGTGAAGTACAAAAGGAACCTTTCAGAAGGAAGATTGAGAGGCATGGTTTTAAAAAAAAAAGCAGGATCCTATAATGCAAGGGATTCAGATCCCTTTAAAATGGGCAAGGATGCTGGGTCTTTTTATTAATATTTTTTTATGCTTTTGTGCTGATCAGCTGCTATCAAGTCATTGCTATTTGGAAAAAAAAATGTAACATGCTGTGGCAAATGACTAGTAAAACACTGTAGCCAAGAAAGACAGATGACACAGCACTGAACAGAATGTAAACTATAAATTACATAGAAAACAACAAACCTTTAATTAAAAAGACCAGTGCACATGTTATGGGCCTTTTTATAAAACGACAGTCCTGCTGGTGAAGAAACCAAATCAAATTGGGTAAATATCGTTGGTCCAATTTTCAGAAGGGCTGAGCACTTGTAGTTCCACTGAAATCAATGGAGGGGGCTCAACGCCTCTCAAGATCAGATCACTGTCTGATGTTCACACAGCAAAAACACTAGCTTCTACAAACAATCAACTTACTGGTAAATTAAAATCATTTTGATATCAGTGGTGGGAGAGGATGGGAGCGTGTATCTGTCTGCACAATTATTTCTTTAGATTAACACACACAATGCATAACGGTAGGTGTCATTTAAATTCAGTGCTATCAAGTTTTCATACTAGGAGAAATCCACCTTTGAGAAGGTAAAATATTTGAAGCGATATTAAAATGACACTGCATTCTGATGGAAAAGGAAGTTCTCCAGGAGTTTGAAGTCCACAGGCTGCTGAAGCTGAAGCTAAAACAATGAACTTCCGTGCCATAAAGAGGGGAAGGGATCGAGGGCAAAAACACAGTGACATTGCATTACAGTAGATATTTGCGTCTGGTATCCTCGTCCAAAGTGAGATCAACTACTTCTGGGGGTGAAGACCAATTCTGCTGGGGGGCCACCGCTGTCCATGACTGTGTTTGCCGAGTGCTAATGTACTGCGAGCCTGAGCCATGCTTCCAGGAAGAGACACTCTGAATCACACCTCCCCTAGGATGGGCACACCTGCAACAAAGCGAAGAGCAAAAGCATTAACACTACTGTCAACTCCCCATACAAGATCCTTAGTTGCAATATTTCAAGGTGTTAATTTGCATCCAATTAACAGGTCTCTTCAAAATTTGCTCGCGCCTTTTTCCATTTGTGGAGTCCATGAAGACCTGCCAACATGACTTACTACAGATTTTATACACACACACTGAACAGTAAACCCTTGAAGTTGAGCGTACAAAAATCACAAACAATGTAAAGCCTAGAATGAAATTTCCCTGCACTCAGTTACTGAAATACAAAGGATCAAATTCAGCTAGTGGAAGTGAGTGAAGCTCCCAGGAAGTCATGCGTGCACAGCTCCCAATATTACAGGGAGAATATGCTCCATAATGTGTAGCATCATGTACTGTTGAGATAACTGCATTGTACTGGGGGGAAAATCAGGTATTTTTTCTGCTGGGAATTACAGCCATTAGTCTTTTTACAGAAGAAATTTTTCAATAGGAGAAACCTTCATGAAAAAAAAAATTGTATGAGACCAGATTCCCATTAACAGAAGAGATGATACGTGCCTTACAGCAATTACAGTAGACATCTACCTATGTTTTGTACATTTTTTTTTTAAATTAAGCCATTATACTTTATTTCCTTTGGAGCCCAGTGGGCCAGCATACCTGTATTATATTCACTGCTTTGTATTATATTCTGCTTTATTATATTCAACAGTATTGCAAGGAACCTACAGGCTTGTATCTTGTAAGACATTGGCTTCAGCAGTTAGCATGAGGATTGAGGCCTACAAACTTTGGCATAGATAAATTTAGGTAACTCATTAGTTTTGGGGAACTGGCAGCAGAGAGTAGGGAGGATTGGGTCTATAATGACATCAGCCAACAATAGAAACACGCACCAACTTTTGGAAGGTTTTGGACAGAACATCCAACCGCAAGAGTGCCATGGCAATGAACTGACCTACCTGATGAATTAAAATCATAAATATACTAACCTATAGAACCTAACATTGGTAAGGGGAGGAAATACAAATAAGGAAGAGGGGAAAAACTCCTACTGAATATGTATTAGACATGGTAACGTCAGCGTAACATTATAAAATTGGCATCCGAGGGGGGGAAGATGTAGCCCTTGGGAGGGGCCAGAATGATGACCACTGGTAAAGATGACAAAGGTGATGGTGATGAGGAAGATAACGGCTAACATTTCAGGCTGTTCTGCAAGGGATGGTGTGAGTATGGATGTTCAGATTTACTTTCTGTATTATCTTTATTTACCTTACTGAGTTAGAGTGTGTGTGATTTTGCTAAGTGTATTAATAGATTATTTATTTGTTAATATAAGAGTTCCTATAATGTGAGTGTTACACCTGTGCACATTGGGGTTCCCAATTATATAATAATTTTAATAATATAGGGCTTGATCTTGGGAAAAGAACCTGTCTAAACTTAAGGTGATAACTGGGCATTCTTATTCATAATCGATAGCATCAGGCTACAGATTGGAGCCTGAACAGGGACCCCAAGGGCATACAGACGTAATCTCCCTACCTGGCATAGGTAAACTCACCTCTGGTAAAATCTAAATTAAAATCTAGGTAAACTCTCAGTCACAATTTGGTTCCTGTCAAAAACACTCATTGTAACTCACCGGGGACTTCCTCTTTTTCCCCTCAGCTATTGTTCCTCTTTTCTAGTTCTTTGCCTCTAGTCTACTATTTCTGTTTTTCTTAGCAAGAGTGGGAAGGGTACGCCCTCCTGGAGGACAGTAGTAACACACCCACATCAAAACAGAGGAGCACTCGATTTCTTGACCATCAGATTCTCTTGGCATGCCAGAGGCAATGGAGAACACTGGGAGGTAACCACTTGTCTCCCACCATTAGATGCCCATGGAAATTGTAACTGTGAAAGGCTGCAAGTGGGTGATGTGGGACATCAGCCTGATTACACTCCTCACTGGGTATTACTGACGAGTCACTTGGGTTTAGAATCATGCAAGGAGGGGATTCCTTTATACACGTGTTAAGGGGGCTTTGTAGACTGGTTGTAATTTTGAGGTACCTATAAGAATTGCAATGGCAATTGCATTTGGCCCAATGACCCACACTTTTAGGTGGTGCCAAGAGGCTGCAGTGGCTCAGAACTTGTATAGTTTGGGATACCTTATTTTAGTCTCCTCAGCTCTCCCGGGCTGAGCCCAGATCCATCTATTAGCTGCCTCCCCCGTGCTGCTCTGTAGGTCCCAACTGGGTAATTACCTCTCAATCAGCTAAGAGCACATTAGCCATCGAGGGAAGAGAGAGGGAGCAGAACCCCCATCCCCTCCACTTTTCTTGAGATTTGTTCAAGTAATTGTTGAAACCGGTTAAGGGATTAATTATTTAAGGAGGGACGCTTCTACATATGTACAGTGCTAAGTGCTTATTGTGCAGAGTTAGCATGAAGCTAGCTAGTCAGATTTCATTGAGCTTGTTTGAAGTAAGAGTTGAAGGTAAGTGTGGTAGCGTCAGCTCAGAAGTCCGGTTGTGGTTGACCAAAACATAGCATACAAACAAAGATTATGGAGGAGGTTTCATACTAATGCAACATAGCCAGGCTATTTTTTAATCACTCTAACTTGCGGGTTTGTTCATATATCTAATGTAACATAACTAATGCTTGTCAGTGAGCAATGACTCAAATGGAGAAATGAGAAGCAATAAGACGGTAAGCACAGCTGTAAGTATAAACCCAACTTCCACCAAAGCAGGGTGATAAAATCCCAGCAGGCTAAATAAAACAGTAATATAAAGGAATGGTTGAATAAGAAACATCAAACGAACAAGAAAAAAACCCTGACTTACCAGAAAGTACCAAAGCTTCATCTTAGAGACCTTGTAACTATGTATTTAGCCCATACCCTGTAATCCACCAAGACAACAGGCTCTGTGCCTTTAACTTGTAATTCTAAGTAACCTTCAGCAGCAAAATCACTCAGACTTTGACCAGCAACTAACATGTTGCTGAAAGGGGAAGTACTTCTGCACTCTGTGCTTGGGAGGAAAAGGGGAAGTAGGAAAAGAAAATTGCTTCTAACTTGAATTTGGCAGAATATTAAAAAGTAGGGACCCATAAACATCTAATTTTATACATATACACACACACATATACACCATATGTATATATACCATGTGTGTGTGTGTACGTACGTACATACACACACACACACACCATAAATTAAGAGATAAGGTTCAGCATCCTTTAGACATGCTAGACATAGCCTTGCCTAAATGTGCATGTACCAGGTAAAGCAAACTCTATTTACTACTCCTCTAAGTGGTGGGGGAAGCAGTGCATAAGAATGGCCATACTGGGTCAGATCAAAGGTCCATCTAGGCCAGTTTCCTGTCTTCCAACAGTGGCCAATGCCAGGTGCCCCAGAGGGAATGAACAGAACAGGTAAATCATCAAGTGATCCATCCCCTGTTGTCCACTCCCAGCTACTGGCAAACACAGGCTAGGGACACCATCCCCACCTATGGTGGCTAATATCCATTGATAGACCTATCCTCCATAAGAAAAAGAAAAGGAGTGAGGTAACGACTTTAGAGAATAGTCAAGCATTAAGTATTTATACTGTTTTGTTACTTGTGTGTTTGTATTAGATATATTCCTAATTTAACTGATGGGCTGTGCATTATTATTCCAAAAATAGGTATCAAGTTAGCTGCAATTTCAGACTTACCCAGCATGGTAAAGGAAGTCAGCAACATATTATCTTTCTGCTTCACACAGGAATTATTCTTTTAAGGAACTATCAAAGCCTCTCACAAGTGAAAGGTAGAAAACTTTGCTACCACAAAATAAATCATGATTATTTTCGGTCCTAATTCACAAAAATAAAATGTTGAATTTATCTAATTGCAATTTCCCCTTTATATTTCCTAAATAAAGGATGTGTTAATATTTTTTTTTCCACTCATTTCTGTTTTAATCTAAGATCTAAACATTAAAGAAAAGCAAGCTCCTGACTAAATCTTTAAACTTATTTTACAGACAAACCAAGGATGTAAACCCAGGACAATTAATAAATTTCAACCCTTAGGTTTCCTGGACCTGCTCTGAACAGCAATATTTAATCCACTGGTGGTATGGTTTGTGGTATGTTGGGATTACTTGTTTGGATTTATTTTTATGTTTTGTGTCACATGACTAGGTTATGATTTTTCATACTTTTGTTTTTATTGCAACAACAATCTTTTTGGTGCAAAGTTGTAAACAATAATATTATCAGTAAAACATTTTTCTTTGTGGTACCACACTATTTCAGTATTAGAATTAAAATCTAATTACAATGGGTGTGTCCCTGTATGATAACTGGGGTGGTTCAATCTTTGCAGAAATCAGTCAAAGATTGGTATATTTGTCTCAATGAACAATTTAATTTTTACACACACACACACACACACACACACACACACACACACACACACACACACACACACACACACACACACACACAATTTTGATTTGGAGTTTGTCAGGCAACGTGGCCAGTTTGGCAGAACCCAGATTAAAATTCAGAAGTTCATTGAGCAAACCACCATCATGCTAATATAGGATCAATAGCTATCTTACAGCTACAATGCAGCAGTCTTATGTCCCAACGGTTTGTTCAGGGAAGCACCTGGCCAGTCACGTGCAGACTCTCAAGCTCCAGTGTTTGTACCATGTGAAGGAAGCAAAGAGAACAGACTTTGCTGTAAACCTCCAAATGATGACCTCTAATGCTGAAGTAACTACGATCCGGAGTCAATGGCAGCAGCCTGGTATAGGACACTCTTTGGTGCACTGGTATCTTCAAAGCCATATGATTTTGTCCCCAAATGACAGTATACTGAACTTGGGGAGGACTAATCATCATGGAACAGTATTGAATTTATTGCCTGAACTGATAGTATCAATGAAAAAATGTACTAGAAAACAATATGTACAGTAACTCCTCACTTAATGTAGTTATGTTCCTGAAAAATGGACTTCAAGCACTCAAGGTGGCTTTTCCATCAGTTTTCTCCAATCTTTAGGAGTTCTATATATCTACTAAAGGTTCATTATAAGAAGTTTGGAGCTCTAACTAAATCTAGAATTTTTTTAAGAAATGCCTTTAATAATAATTAACAAGACAAGACAATGGCCACAGAAAGTATCTCATGATGCTTGAGTCTGCAAGATCATAATAGCTATGGTGCATCATTCCAGTGTAAAATGACAGTCCCCTGGGCTTGTCTATACTAAGTGTTAAATCGGCGCTGCTGCAACTGATGCAGCGGTGTCAATTTAGTGCGTCTGGTGAAGACACAAAGAGTCAAAGGGCGAGTGTTCGCCCATCAACTTCAGTACTTCACCTCTCCAAGAGGCGGAAGGTAAGTCAGCAGGAAAGCATCTCACACTGACATAGCGTGGTGTAGAGACACTGTGTTAGGTCAATGTAAGCTACATTGCTCGGGACACTCCAGAGTGACGTACCTTATATCGACTTAAGCGCCAATGTAAACCTGACCTTTGGGACCTATGCAAAACTAAAAGGTAACTTTTCACCCTGAAGATGACAAAAATCTAGCTATAGATTACTACGTGGAAATGATTCCTAAAAAAAATTCATATCCTTGAACAAATCACATACTTCTGTCAACTGCAGAAGGTTCAATCAAACATTAGCTCAAGAAACTTGCTTGACAACCTGAGCGTAAGGTGAATATATCATGAAGTAAATGCAACAAAACCAAAACAGAAAAGGAGGAACAGGAGGAGGATTTATTTCTTAAATACGTGCATGGTAGGAAATCCATTCAACAAAATTAAACAAAAAAACAGCACATAACTACCAAAAGGATTCAGTGCTCTAACTAAATGCCAAAGAGTTTCTAATGATGAAAAATGTAATCAAATCACTAGAATCTAAACCACCACAAATGAAAGACAAATTCAAATTTCACAGTCCACACCAATCCAGCAACACTACAGAGTATGGAGCAGAGAAAATATAGTGCGAACAACAGAACTGAATCCAATCATACAAACTAAGCATGCAAAAAAATACTGATCAAAAATCTAAAACCTTTTCAACATGACAACCCTGCCAGAAGCCCATCAATATTCATAACTGCAAGCCTAGACCTGCAAGAGAAATAAAATTCTAAATAGGAAACAAAACAACCAAAAGGTGCAAGTTTCAAACAGAACTGATGAGAGATGGTCTCCCCAAGACGCAAAATAGTTATAAGCACAAAGGAAAACACAGCTGAGGATGACTTAAGAAAAACAAGCTGGAAAAACAACATCCTCTCTCCTTTCTTTCTGAAGTGCAGGAAGCATTTCCACATTAGCAAGCCTACGTCCACTAAAACTAACTTTCCACTAGCAATTGTGCATTGAATTTAGAAAGGTTTGCATTTTAAGTATTACTGAGGCAAACAACTTAGAAAGTTAAAAAAAGAGAAAGGGATGAAACATGAATGTAATTTGTGTTAGCATTTACATAAACAAGTAGTGGAGGACAAATAAATTTAATTTACAATGGAGGAGAAAAGTCTTCTAAGTATATAGAAACCATGTATTCCAATGACTCTCAAATGTTTTTACGGGTGACCCCTTTCACATGCAAGCCTATGAGTGTGACCCCCCTTATGAATTAAACACAAATATATTTAACACCATTATAAATGCTGGAGGCAACGTGGGGTTTGGGGTGGAGGTTGACAGTTCATGACCCCCTGAGGGGTCCCGACCCCTAGTTTGAGAACCCCTGATGTATTCCAAGTGAGATAGTCTTTAAAAGAATTATCAATATTCCATAAGATAAGGCTCAATCTGCATACAAAATGTCATCCGTCTGTCTCTCATCTCCCCCCAATCCCACAGGACTAGGCTGTGCCTCAGTCTTATGGCATCAGACTGAGTAAGGCCTCCTGCATGACTACAAAGGACTGAGATCTTGGGTACTGCATATTTCATACATCCCTCCTCCCACCAGCACATAAGTGGTGAAGGAGCAAAAATGAATAAAGAGTAGGTGGAGCCAGGATTCTACCGCCCTACCCGCAACATCAGACAGCAGAGCTATGCATGTTCCAATCGTGGACAATAACGACTGATTTGTTTTCCCAATTTAGCTTCCCAGAATATAGCAAAGTTTCTATGTGGGCCTCAATCTGTTAATTACTTCATCATACCTGAAATTAAATAAATAAATAATTGGAGATATACCAATCTCCTAGAACTGGAAGGGACCTTGAAAGGTCATTGAGTCCAGCCCCCTGCCTTCACTAGCAGGACCAATTTTTGCCCTAGATCCCTAAGTGGCCCCCTCAAGGATTGAACTCACCACCCCGGGTTTAGCAGGCCAATGCTCAAACCACTGAGCTATCCCTCCCCCCAGATTCCCTAATCACTTCAAGCAAAACACACTGTTTTAGGTAAACATATAAAACAAATTTATTAACTACCAAAAGATAGATTTAAGTGATTATAAGTAATAACGTACAATAGATTATCATAAGAAATAAAACAAAAACGCAGTCTGAGTTGTCTCAATTGGACAGGATTTGAATCTCACCCTGTTAGATAGTACAAACAGTCCACCAAGCTTCCATACACAAGCAGGCTTCATTCTTTCCTGCCTGGGATCCCCTTTCCCCAGTTCAGTCTTTGTTCCTCAGGTGTTTGTAGATGTTGTCTTATGGGAGGGAGGGAGGCCAAGTGGTCATGTCACCTTCCCCATTTATAATTTCTTCCATGTGGAGGAAACTTTGGTTTCAAGCCAAGCCCCAAAGTACAATTTGTGAAAAAGTACACACAATGAGATGAAGCTCAGTATCACATGCCCTTGCATGCTTGGATGAGTAGTGGCAGCCATTACCTATATTTTGGCTGAAGCATCCCCAGGAAAGCTTATTAGGTGAGGCCAAACTTTTCCCATGGCTCACTGTCTTTGCTGATGAGTCATTACCTTGGATGGCCCCTTCGCAATGTGCTAGCTAGACTGGATGTAACCAAACTTTGGGGGTGTTACCCAGGAGCAAACACATTTGAAATACAGATGCATAGTCAACTCCAGATACAAAAATGATACATGCATACAAATAGGATAGTCATTCAGCAAACCATAACTTTTCCATTGACCCCTCACATGACATATTTTGTACAAGATGCATCATAATTATATCACTATGGTGAATATGAAGTGCAGTGTCATAGTAAAAGCAGCAAAGAATCCTGTGGCACCTTATAGACTAACAGACGTTTTGGAGCATGAGCTTTCGTGGATGAATACCCACTTCGTCAGGTGTCATAGTGAGCATCCTGACATCTATCACATTGACCATGCAAGTATTTAAAGGTCAATGTTCTTAAAATGGGGAATTAAATATCCAAGAAACCATTTCAATACTGAAATGCAGTAAGAGCACATTTTTAAGGGCACCGTGTACATACATGGTGGAAGCCCTTAAAAACACTTATTTTTTTTGTAAGCCTATTAGTGTGCTCAGTTGTACATGGATTAAACATGTGACATCAGCATCAAGTATACCTAGCCTATCAATATATTTGATATAGAAATCACATGTGTAATCTGTGCACATCTGAAAATATGAATCGGCTAAAAGATAGGCAACTCTGATATCACGATGATAGGTAGAGCATACGAACCTAAATAAAACAGTATATATTTCGCATGTTTGGCACTGGTTATGGCTGAAGAACTGTAACATCAGAAGTATGGCAGCATTTTCCCTTTTTCATTTATTTTGGCTATTTAAAGAAAAAATATAAGTACCTTGCATGTTCTTGAACTCCCACAATCTCTACTTCACTGTCAGAAGAGGCAATATTAATTTCTTCATTGATCTGTGCATTGCCAGAAGAGGTTCTCTCACTTGCTAGGAAACCTGGATCCAGATGACCTGCATAGAAGAAAAAATGCAAACAGAACCTGAGCCTAAATAACTCAGGAAACCAATGCTGAAAGATACATCCCATCAAACTAACCACAAATAATCAATGAATTTGAGATAATCTATTAGATCATCTATCACATCATCTCACACAACCTTCTCCTATTGCAGGACTGGTTGATACTGTATATTGAAGTGATTTGTCCAATCTTGTTTTGAATGATTCAAGTGATAGGGCTGTCGCACCAAAGGTCGTATTCAATTACTGTTATGAGAGCTTTCCAATTCCAGAAATAATTAGATTCTTCACCGGTAGTACTTCAAAAGTGCCTTAAAAGGCAGACTGCTCCTGACCAACCCTGAGGTAAAGCCAAATGAAGGTCAAATTATGCCTTATCTTAGAGAAAAGAAAGTTCCTTCAAGTCAGTTACTGAAGTAGCAAGAGGGAAATTTACAACTGTTTTCATTGTACCTTTTCTTAAGATTAAGCCATTTACTCTAAGAACTATTTTTGAATGCAACTTCCAGCACAAGCAATGAATGCATGAAAACCACTAGACAAGGAATTAGCAGTGCCACAGTCATAAGCCCAAGCTCACCCATCACTCAGAAAAGGAAACATTACTGTGAATAAATCAAGAATCACAGGTTAAGAAGAATAAAATCTTCTGTGGTGTTTCCGGTTTATTTTTTAAAAACCAGGGAAGGAGAATGGGAAATCGTGCAATAAAAAAATCAACACAAACCATCAGTCCCTTCTTCATGCAGCTTAAACCCTTAAACTCCAACATGTACAAAAAGTAATGAATAAAAGTAGTGTAGCTCTTCTGTCGGCAGAGTGCTCTCTCCCTGATTCTAGAAAACAAATTTCTCTCTCACATGAAACTAGCCTAGCCCCTCTACAAGCTAACTGCCAGTACCTCAGATCAGTGAGGCCCTCTTAGGTGGGACTCTGAAACCCTTGATAGGATTCCATCCATGGCCCTGTGCCATTGTCTTGCTGGACAGGACTTCCCTTAGGAGGCTGCTGGAGAGGGGTGTGTAATGGCAAAAGGCTCTCTTCCAGGACATGCCAAATGTTCTGTTCACTGTCACAGACTAACAGGAAGTTACAGTATAAATAGTTTTTCTGGTGACTGATGAGTGAAAGGGTTAGAGAACAGGATACATTCTGCTACCTCTTGCCTATCAGTGAAATCCAGCCAAGGTCAGCAGAGGCTTTTTCCACCTGAGGCTGTCTGGTGGTTTAGGAAGTGAGTTGGTGATCTCTGTCTAACTGCCACTGGCCACATCATAAAAACCATCATCACAAATGTCCCTTATTAGTATCAGCAGAGAGAATGGACATGGAAACGGAACTACTCTCTTGCCCACAGAGATGGTCTCTTTCTAACAGAGTCAAAGCAGAGGGGTTGGAAGTGAGGACAAACTTTCACTGCTGTTATCTCTGTGTATCTGCTATGCGGATGATGAAAATATTGGTCAAAAGGGTACTTTGTCCTTAGATAGAACTGAATTCATTGGGAAAGGATTTGAGAGGAAACATGATGTTAAATACAAGAGGTAGTAGTAATTGTTAATTATAATACTATTGTAGTTATCAATTTCTAGTTACAAAATTCAGATATTTAAAATACAGATGCCCGCTGAGAACATAAAATACAGTCTGAAAAATATAGAATTGGCAATGGACTCTCCTGAAATGCATCTCCTGTAAACAAACACTATCAGAGAATCTTTTAGAAAAACATTCATGAAAAGATCTGCAGGTGTATACTGTTTAAAGAACAACTTTTCTGTATCATTCACTGGACATTCACTTGAGTGGTTCAAACAAACAAACAAACAAACAATAAGGATGTTTTAAAAGCTGTTTTACATACTGTGCCAGACACCACATTGCCATGACACAGTAGGTCCTAGCTTTGAAGTGGAAAACACTAAATGTTTAGCATAATTTAGTGAAGAGATATTAGTCAGGTGTAGAGAACCACAAAAAATACCTAAAATAGATACCCCACCAAAAAAGCACTCAGGTGCTTTGGTGATAAGTTCTCTAAAAAAGTCATCTACCACCAGTGAGTGCTCCAAGGGAAGTTAAAACCTGCATCTCTTTTTAGTGCATACTGGTGAGTTGGGAGAGGTTGGGCAGCCTTGAAGGAGACTGCTTGCTTTTCCAACTGCCTGAGGAAACAGCTGGTTGTTGCACTAGCTGCACTACACAGTGGGAGTGCCAGTCACCCAGAAGAAAAGCACTCAGATAAGAAGGGAGGGGTGTGTTTACATCTAGCTTGGCTGAACATCTGCTAAACGGACAGAGGAGGGGGAAGGGACATGATAACTTCTAGTATTTGAAAAGATCTTGAGAAATGGTTACACATTAGGGTGATGCAACGAAAGGGTGATTAGGAAGAGCAGGTTTAGGCTGGACACTAGAAAAACTTTCTAATGGGATTCTATTAATTGTAAAGATTAGACGGTGGAATGACCCCTTCGTGAAGCACTGGAAGCAATATCACTTGAGATATTTAAAACTGTTCTAGACAAAGCACAACAGCAGAGAATACACTGAAGAAAACAACCCTACACTGGGAACAGGGCTGACTTCACTAGATGACCTAATCAGTCTTCCATCCTCAACTTCTATGATGTTATTTGAATGTCCACTTGACCATACCCACTGTGATCCAACCTTCCTGATCACTGCTTTTGGGAAGTGAGGGCCGTCGCCTTGGCGCAGCCTCTGATCATATCAGAAGGGATATGAAAGCGCTGGGCTCAGATGTGGGATGGGGCCTGCCATCTCAAATAAAATATGAAGATTAAAAAAAGATGACTTGTCATCTGAACTTTAAATGAATAGCAGCTAAGGCCAACTACTTTGACTATTCAAGTTCAACTGAATAACCCTTGACAATTGTTACCAGGCTGTCAGAACTTCTGAGTATTTCATTATATATATATTTCATATGTAATAAAGTGGCAGAGCACACTGTGAAGCATGAAATGGAAGTGCTAAAGAATAGGGCTATATATTACCATGGCTCAGCAATTCACCCAAGAAAGCATGATTAGGAGAGCAAATAGGAGAAAATATTACAATGAGAAGCTTGGTTACAGGTGAGGATTGAGGTGCAGAGGCAGACTTGAATAGGCAAACTCTTATAGACACAAATGTCATGCCTAGGCTGTTAGTTTCTCACTTTCACAAGCATCAAACTAACACACACAGAAGGTATTTTGTTTACCCTCCAAGATCAGCACTTGCAGAACAACTCAAAGTATTTGCATCCCCATCAAAGAGTTTTTACCACTTCCTAGAAGACATTTTCCATTTTAACACAGAGAAAGCTTCTCATATAAGCCCACAATGTATGATCTACTGGACTTGGACTACTTCAATGGAGGATCTAGGTTTTTTAGCAAGCACAGTGCAAGCATTTATCCATAAGAAACCCAAAGCTTTTAGAGTATGTCTACACTTACCAGGGATTGACACTGAGGCGATTGATGCACCGGGGGGTAGATTTAGTGGGTCTAATGAAGACCCGCTAAATCGGCTGCAGATCACTCTCCCATAGATTCCAGTACTCCACCAGAACGAGAAGCATAAGGTAAGTCGATGGGAAAGTTTCTTCTGTCAACCCAGTGCAGACACTGCAGTAAGTCGACCTAACCTACATTATTCACGTAGTTGGAATTGCGTAACTTAGGTCAACTTACCCCCAGAGTGTAGACAAGGCCTCAGATAAAGAGGGGGTTGGATGAAGATGAAAGCCAATTGGGGAGAAAAGTGTGTTCCAAATTCCCAATCCTGGAGCACAGTAAAGAGTGACCAGTGAGTTTGGAACACACAACCAGCTTAGAAAATGTTTGAGGCTTGGAACTCCAAATAAATCCATGAAATGAGTCCTTTATATGACCTATATGACTAGGGCTTTCCTCCGAAGTGAAGCATAGTACCCTTCTGCTACTGAAAGGGCTAAATGTCGCAGAAGATCCCTTTAGAAGGGGTAAGAGAAAATTCAAATCAATGGTGGAATCATATTGCAAGCTACATTCTAGAATGTGCAAAAAGCCTGCTTTGTGAAACAAAAATGAGAGTGTTCTTCCCCAATGAGACCTCATGGGAGAATGAAAAAGCTCAAGAGGCTGTGAAGGAAAATTAAAAGTGTTTTAAATTTCAGCAAGCAATGCTCCAACAGCAGAATGTTCCGAAAGATTTTTAAAAAGCCAAAAGAGATTGCAAAGTAAGAGGAATCAGCCACCAAGGTTAAAGCCCGAGAAGGCTTATAAGCCCGTCTTGAAACAAAGGAGAGTGAGAAAGAAACATATAGATTGTGTCTAAGACCCATGGTAAGAGAATTCAGGACACTGGTGAGATCAAAGTTAAAGTGGACATACTTTAATCAAGGAGAACCAGATTAAGGAACGGTGAAAAAATTACTTTGAAAGGCTTATGAATGAAGAGAATCCAAGAGAACTGAGACATGATAAAACCAAGATGGCATCTGATGGCACCAGTCTTAGAAGCTTTTACAGAAATACTGAGCAACATGAAAAATAAAGTTTTCAGCTCCTACAGCATACCTGCGAAAGTATGCAAGTGCCTGTGGCAATTAAACATAAACACATTGACACAATTGCTTAATTTCATCATGAGGACTGAGAAGATGCCTGGTGCAAACACATTAATACCAATATTTAAAAGAAAAGGAGACATACAAAACTGTGGTAACTACTGCGGCATTAAACTCTTGAGCCACAAAAAGATATGAGAGACAGTTATTGATAAGAGACTTTGAAGACAAGTCAAGCAGTGTTGTGTCATACCAAGTCAACAATGGATGCTATCTTTGCATTAAGATTGCTTGTGGAAAAATATAGAGAAAGGCAAAATACTCTGCAC
This sequence comes from Gopherus evgoodei, assembly GCF_007399415.2. Classification (NCBI taxonomy): domain Eukaryota; kingdom Metazoa; phylum Chordata; order Testudines; family Testudinidae; genus Gopherus; species Gopherus evgoodei. The sequence goes on from NC_044327.1 coordinate 124,166,370, forward strand.
ATAAGTGCTAATCAATCTTGAGCAGCCTTGTGACCACATTCCAAGAGAAATCATCTGATACTGTATGAGAATGAAATAGATACCTGAAAACAGGGTGAATAAAACTAAATGATTTAAAAAAAAATTTTTAAAAAGTTTTTATTTAAATCAGATTTTTTAATGCGCTTTTTGAGGAATTAAGATACATTATGGCTCAAAGATATCACATCCTGGAATAGGGATTAGAAATTTTAATTCTATAGTATGAGACAATATATTCATGTAATGTTTAAGAAAAGTTTTGTAAATGAGTTCCAAAAGTTCATGGATTAGGAACCCAATCTTACAGGGCTCCAGGGACATCTGTATAGATTATTTAGGTTAATCTTTTTATCTACTCAGTGCTCAGTCTAGAAGATACCATCAGAGATGCTTAGTTTTGCGGTTCTCAAACTGTGGATTTGTGTCTCCAGAGAGAAACATGCTTGTTAACAGCAAAAATGTTTTTAAATAAATTAAATATATAGAAGTGAGAAATAACAGACCTCAATCTTACTGTCCCTCTGCAAATTTGTGTACACAGAATCAATCCCTTACCTCTCTAAAAGTGCAAAGTTTCAAAAAGTTCCATGAACAGAAGATTGTTGGGGGCGGAATAGATCTGGATAAGGAGAAGTCTTGAGATAAACATGAGAAGGGAGGGACAGGTAGTAGAAACAAAAGTGAAACTGTTTGAGCAGCATATTCCAGAAGTCTTGAGTCTTGCTAAGTGTAGCCTTCATTGATTTGAGATCTACCATACCATTCTCTCACTAGAAGGGAAAACCTATAATGGAAGCAGGCCACAAAGAGACTCAGTTTGGGAATATTTTAATGAAGTTCCTCTAGCTGTGGGTAAGACAAGCATGCGTGCAAAATGCAAACAATGCAACAAAGAAATGCAAAACCTGGTTGACCAAATGAAACATCGTCATGAGAAGTGTTCCTTCTTAGGAGGAAGCTGCGTTGAAGATGATGAAAGGAACATGTCTGATTAGCTGGAGCAGGGCCAGCCTTAGGGAAAACTGAACCCTGGGCAAACTTGTATTTCCCCCCTGCCAATCACTTTGTGCCCCCCCCCCCGGGCTCCTGCTCCCCATCACCTCTGAGCCCTGCTGCCTCCCCCAGTGTTTAATTTGTATTAAAAGAGATGCCAGAGTCTAGAGCTCAGTCCTGGCACAAATTAAGCACTGGCAGGACGGCCTGATACTGGCAGGTGCTGGCCGAGAACCCAGCTCTGAAGGCAACACCACCACCAGCAGCACCACAGAAGTAAGGGTGGCAAGGTATATGATGTATTGCCACCTTTCTGCACTGCTGCTGTGGCTTGTGGTGCCCTGATGCTCGGCATGTGGCTCAAGGCGGGGTTTGTGCTGTCACATGGAGGCTGCATCTTGCCAGAGCCCATGGTCCTCCTGGCTCACCCAGAGCAGCATTTCAGATTTTGATTGGTGGGTGGGAGGGAAGGGGGGACTTTAACCATGATTCCAGTGACTACTTAGCCACCTGATATTTCTAAGGTTTTGCAAATAATTTAGAAATTAGCTGAAAGGAGCACTGTATCTAATTGTTATATAAAGAAAGAAAAAAATAAATATACACAAACTCCAGTGAAAGCCATGTTTACAGTTTACATGTAAAATTAGAATAAGGAGATACTACAGCAAGATACTTCAAGGTTTGGGACTGGGACTATCAGTGCTAGAGCTTTAACACAGATATCAGAAATATACATTTGATACCTTTTACACCATCTTTATTAGACACACATAAAAATAAATAAAATCTGCTTAAAATTTGTGTTACTGCCACTCCATTTTAGTCAATTGTTTTTCACTAAAAACATAATTTTAACATGTGATTAAGGGTTTTTTTCTCTTTTATTAAGAAAGAGAATTTTTCTAATTATTTTGGCATTTATGTTCACTGATCACAGTCATGTATGTGACTCACTAACATTTGATTCCATCATTGCTATTGGTATAGTTGAAACTGCATTTATTTTCTTGCTAATTTTAAGTTATTTTACAGATATAACTAAAAATACAATTTGAAAATAAGAAACCTTCATCTGTCTAGTGTCCAAAGTTACGTGTTTAGCTAATGATTTTTAACATTAAAACTGCTAAGTTTAATACAAGCTAAAGTTACATTCTAGAAGGATACTATTATTTGATTGCACCACTTTAAATAATTAATGACAAAGCAAAATATGATAATTAAAAAGTAATAATGATAATTACTCCAGGTTAGGCATTTTAGAACTCACTACTCAAAGAATTAAATTTAAGCATGAGAGAGAAATAAAATTATAAAATGCACAGATCAGTCAAAAAACTAAAATAATAGCACTTTGAAAGAATAAAATTACAGAGAACATATATGCATTACAGGAAGTACCAACAAGTTACAACAACATAACTATGTGTTGGGGAGTGAGAGTGAAAGAGACTGTGTGAGAGCTGGGAGAGTGAGAGAGACTGTGCGCTGCGGCAATCACCAGCCTGATGGAAAGTTCCTTCAGACACAGCAGCAGCCAGCGCCATCCCTTTCTTGGTGATCCCTGTCCTCACACACCCCGCTCTACAGAGATGGAGTACATGGGTGGTGGTGGTGGGGAGGGGGACGGGACGACACCTTGACAACAGCTAACACACCCCGTACAGCAAACGAGAAGCTCCCAGGAGCAGTTGGCCAGGGGCAGCTCCAAGGCAGGGGGCAGAGCCGTGAGGCTGCAGATGCCAGCAGAGCCGCAGGAAGAGGAGTACCCCTCCTCCAGAGGCACCACGTTTATATAAGCTCCCTGGGCTTTTACCTAGTTTGCCCCTACATAAGACCGGCCATGGTGTGGCATTTCCAAGGAACTGCTTCAACATGGACTGGAATGGAGAAGACAGACTTGAAGAGCCAACCCCAAAAAATTGAGACTAATGTGAGATGATGATGATACCCAGCCACTGAGTTCAGTGAAAAGAATGCCATGACCGGTCTTCTCATCTTCAAGGGCTTTAGTGGACATCACTAACTTAAGTTAATCAAGACTATGTTAACCAACTTATATTTTATGCACTTGTGTTAGTCCTGCTTCTTTGAAGAAGTTTCAAGCAGCAGCCTTTCCTGGAGCCTGACAGACACTGCAGAGTAGCCCAGGTCTCACAAGAAGATGGAAATGCTTCACGTAGTTGGTTTTACAAACATTATTAGGACAAAGAAAAGAAAGCCCTTGACAGTCAGCTCAGATTAATCCAAAAGTATCTTCAACTTTTTAAATACAGAAAATAGATTGCATTTATAGGATGTTTCCACCAGAATGCAGACAACATCACTTCAACATTTTCTAGTTTTCCACTGGCTTCATCTTCATGGGTGGATTTGTAAACAATATTTGCACTAGTGTGTGTTGAGAGACTGACCATTTGTATTTATCTGCCTTGAAGATACATTTTAAAGTCACTGCATAAGGAAAGCCAAAGCTTCAGACTCTCATGCCATCAGTAAAGCCAAGTCCCCATGTCCTATGCAGTTAAAGACCTAAATATGCAGTAAGGATGCTGGATTTATGCCATACTACCTACCCCAAACCCGCTTAGTTCTCTGTTTCTCCCCTCTCTACACCCCTAGTCCAGTCCACTACACCTTGTATTATTTATTTTTATATTCAATTCAGTCCATGTTATGCTGCCCCCAAATGTTCAATGTGCTGCAGATTTTTTGTTGACAAAGATAACTGTATTACTGAATTTGCCTGGAAAAAGCTGGAGGATTCAGTAATTCGACAGTGAACAGTTGGCTATGGGAACCGAGACATTTTGGAGCTGTCCCCAGGAAGCAGTTAAGGCTTCTGGGACTTAGGCAAGGCAGTGGCAGTGGTGACTTTCAACTTAGAGAAAGGGATGTTTGATGACTTATTATCTTCTCCAGCAAACATTGACAGCCACTACCTGCCTCACTGCATTGTGTCACAAACACAAATGGCCAGGGTGAGCCAAGGATCTGAGGTGGCACCAAGCTGGCTGGTTCTTGCTCACATGTTCAAGATCTAACAATGCTATATGTGGCAATGACAGAGGTTTTCCACCTTCTTCTAAAGCATGTGGGGGCAGGTCACTTGCCCAGGTTATCTAAGTATCTCTCACTTAATCATGTCCTTACCACTGCAAGGGCCTCTGCCTTTCAGGCACCTCTGTCCTATTCTCTCCCTGTGGCACATCTCGTCTAGTCTCCTGTGAGCTGTAATACTTTGGTCTAATTTCAGTTGCTGGGTTTAATGTGTGGGTGCTGGGGGATGCTGATATACAGACTAGATGATTCAGTGGTCCCTTCTGGCCTTAAGCTCTCTGACTAAATATCTACCACTACATCCGACAACAATGGATAAGCATTAGCTTAGTTCTGCTAAAATGATCTGTAGTGAAACAGTAAATGGTGACATTTAAATTATCATTAGGTTCCTCTGTCAACTGCCCATTGAGATGAATGGGAGCCATTCACTTCTATCATCCCATCCCATTCAACAACACTTCCCACTGCCCACTCTGACTTGAAGTGGATTTGGCCCATTCTCAGTGACATGTTTGGAAAGGTGGGCAATAAGAGGGAATAAGTAATTTTGATATTAAGGGGACAATAAGAGGAATAGATCCAAAATCTGACTCCCTCATGACCTTCCACCTGTTTGCAAGATCCATGTAATTTCTTGAGATGTGATTATTTTTCTCAAACAAGATGATTCAAATGGTGCCTTGGAGAAAAAAAAAAAAAAGTCATAGCTCAACACAGAGCTTGAGTTTCAACAACAAGGCTAGTCTGCATGCAGCATGTCAGAAAAAGCGGACTTCAGTTTTAAGGTTCCAAGCAGTGGTTTGGGGATGGGGGAAGAGAAGAGATTCCCAGCAGTTTTGCGATGAGATAAATCAGAGTCAGGCATTTTTCTAAGTACTAATAAATTTTTCCTTGTGATTAAAAAAATATACATGTTGCATTTCTATAGCATCTTCCATCCAAGCTCCCCATAGTGCTTTAAAAACTATAAATACTGCAATTCCTTCATACAGCATTGAAATGCAGCCAGGTCTTTGGTGAATTGTAAAGTGAGGGGTGGAATTTGGGCTTAAAAACACAGGGGCAAACTTTTAGGATCTTTAGTGTCCATGTGCACACACAGGATCTAAGGCCCAGATCCTCAAAGATATTTAGGTGCCTAACTGCCACTGCTTTCAAAGGGAGGATCTGGTTGTTAGGTGTCAAACCTGCAAACTCTTATGACTAATTATAGTGCATAGTACCGTGAGGAGACCAATTCTTAAAATCAAAGTAGGAGTAAAAGCGTTTTCAGGATTGATCACTTAGGGCTTGAACCTTGCAAGATGCTGGGCACTCTGACTCTGATCCAGCCAAGCACTTAAGCACATACTTAATTTTAATCACATGATTAGTCTATTGGTTTTAAAGGGACTACTTAAGCACTTAAAGCTAAGTACATGTTTAAGTGCTTGGCTAGATTGGGGCAAAGGTGCTCAGCATCTTGCAGACTTGAGTTCTTAGCTTTCAAAGGTGTCATCCAAAAGACCTACACATAGTACATTTCATGGGGAGTTATTTTATTTACCTTGGAAGATTGAAGGGTTGAGTTTGACCTTGCTGGGATCTGAACTTTATGGTTACAGATAGCGTGGAGTATATCTAACAGATATTCACAGGCCTGATTCAGTTTCCCCTGGAAACTGATTCCAGCTGTTTTCATTTGTAGCTGAGCACATCCTATGTCAGTAGGCCATTTCCAAGCTACTAACTGTGGTCAAAGCATGATAATGTCAGCATATATCTGCCTAAGTATGTACATTGCTCATGAGTGTGCACACTTAGCAGCCTGCATCATACTCATCAGGAGTGCTTGTGTGGATGTAAAGTGCAGTGCACCACAGGTAAGTATCCCAGTGTGCCACGTGCCACCATCCAGTGCATTGCCTTTTGGGAAATTTTTGCAATGGGTTGGTGGGACAGAAATGACATACCCAGGGATCTAGGAGCTAAAGATTAAGTTCTCAGCATTCAACTTTCTCCATCCCATAATGCCATCCATATCCCATAATTGTCACACTTTTTAAAATCCCACAAACCCATGCAGCATTCTTCCATCTCCGCTACTTCTGACAGAACCATGGAGCCTGTAGAGCTCTGCGCTATTCTCATGAACGTTGAAAATACAGGATGCATAATTCTCCTGCACTTGCAGACCCGCAGGAAGTACAACAATTGGGGACATGAGGATGTCTTCAAGGACAGTTTGCTGAGTGACATAGCAAAAAACAATTCAAGGTTGTTGGTAGCATTCAGAGCTGCAGACAGTGGAGCACGGCCTTTGGGGCCCTAGAAATGAGCCCTGACAAGTGGGATTGCATTGTAACGCAGGTATTCGATGACAGGCAGTAGCTACATAACCTTTGGATTCCTGGAGGTGATTTTATTGTGTCACTGTAACAGGGCGCTTATGTTGGCCAGAGGCAAATTTAAGCACAGACACATGCACAAATAGGTTGGTGCAAGGTGATTTACATCAATGTAACTTGGTAGTATAGACCAGGCATGGGCAGTCCCTTACTCTGTGATGAGTCCATTGATTTCAATGAAACAAGTCAGAGAGTAACAGACTACTCAGCATGAGATAGGATGGCAGAATCTGTCCTTAAATAAGAACCAAGTACATTCAGCACACACCTTTCTTCAACATGACCCTTTAATACCTGATCTGTACAATTCTATACTTTTTATAACTGGTGTCAGGCCACATACATGCTACAGCATCAGAGAAGGAAGTTAATTTAGACGAACCTGTATCAGCATTCTGTTCCTCTAGCAGACCTCTGGTCCTCCAGGTAGCTCCTGTGTCCTGGTTTCCTACAGAATTATTGTGCTCTTGAACTACTGCAGCCGCCAATAGATTGTCCACATTTACCACTTCAGAGTCAGAGTTTGTGTCCGATATATCATAATGAGCTACAACCGGAGGTCCATCTGAGGAGGAAAGGAAAAGCAATGGACATAAGATGAATGCATGTTGTGAAAGACACTTTTAAAACAAATCTCTAGCTCTAGGATCATCACATCTTCCTAAACATGTCCTCAAGGAACAGTAAGAGTCACATATGTTAACTATTACACTTCAACTGGAGGAAGGAAATCTGACAGAGGCATTTTAAATTTTGCATAAATAGAAAAGATACAGAATAACCATCCATTTAAGCTTGCTCTCTCATATCTTCTAATTACATATTATCCTTTACATTAACCCAGCAAATTCTCCGTATTTAATAATGTTACATTTATAATACTAAAACGGATAAGTTTCAGTTTAAGGAAAGAAATAATCTGAATGACGGGACAAAGTATGGCAAGAGAAAATGTTTATGGAATTGTACCTAATTTAAATTACAACTTACATTTTTAGGTGTTAATTTGGCTAAAACTACCTACTTTTTTTTTTTTTTTTTTTTTTGTAATTGATCCAACTACAATACATTTAACACCAGGCAAGTTTCCTTACATAAAATCCACCTGCCAAGGACACTGGCATTTGTCAAAACTGCAGAGGCTTTTTTCATATACAAGTGCAAAAAGATGTAAAAATAGACAAGTGAATCATACCCTTTCAGGCAGAGTTTTCTCTTAAAAGCAAAGCATAGCAACAAGTATGCTTTCAGCACAGTGTATTCACAGTATGAATCTCACCAAGGGTTTTTGGGAAAGATATAAACTTTCAGGATTTTGGAGCAAGAAGAGTTTTGGGGGGAGGGGTGGTGTTTTTGCTTTGCTTTGTTTTCTTGCATAGCACTGGGCACCATATGCAAAATGCCCATTTTCTTTCCTTGAGGGATGAAAAAAACATGTTGATAGCTTGAGGAGGTACCAGAAGCAGCCCATCCTCAAAATAAAATCAAATTCCATTTAAAAGGTCATTTGGAAGCAGAAGAATTAATAAATATCATTAAGAAAGTCCCCGTTTTCATTCAAAAAAGCCTGTCTCCCTTAATAGCTCTAATTAACTGATCTAGACAGTTTGGAATGCATTGTAAAGGATGAAATCTTCGCTCCATTGAAATCAACCGTAAAACTCCCATTGACTTCAACAGAGCCAGTATTTCCTGCAAAGGAATCATACTTTTGAGTGGCACATGTACAAATATTTGAATATTCTGGACAAAGACTCAGCTGATATCAGCATAGCATAGCTTTTATTTGCAGTAGGAACAGGATACATTGAAAAGGCTACTACTACTTTTGTCGTATAGAATCTTCTAAATTATAAAAACTAAAATACAAATAAAAAAGCAGTTCTCTAAAAGAAACATTTCTTTCAGAAAACTCTGGCTTATTTAGGGGCATAACATGAAAAGTGTTTGGCACTGAAGAAAAAAAGATATAATTAAAGCTTAAATCTTGGGTCACTGCACAGCTGATTCCACCAGAGCTTGTTTTGTTTTTACTTAATCCCTCAGAAAATAATCCAACACAACAATTTTAAAGAATTCTTATTCTGCAGTTAGCAACCCACTTCACTAAAGCATATTATGAAGGAATCTTGCTTAAACTGTGCTGAAGATCAGTTCTGCAACCTGACATGAAAAAATTCACAAACCATTTCAAGTCAGAACGGCCCCCAACATCAGTTTCATAAAACATTGTTACATTACAAATTCAAAACAGACCCAACATAAAAAATAAATGGATAGTTAAATGCCAATGTATAAAAGAGCAAATATGTCACAACATGAAATACTGATGATTATTACTGGGAAAAAAAATCCTGATGACTAGAGGAAAGAACTGTTTTCTTTTAAAAAGGCAAATCCAAAGTACACTTAATGATTAAATTGGTTGTTTTTGAAGGTTTTTTTTGCATGTTTTAGACTAAATTACATGCAGAATTTACAATATAATTGTGAAAACATGCCTTTGCATCATTCAGTCTTATCATCAGAGTTCAGTGTGATATGGTATCAATATATTGTGTGATCTATAAAAAATAAATATTTGAGTGCAGAAGATACGAGGGTCAAGTACAATATTGACTATTTGACCATGTTTTTAGTAAGAATGTTATCTAAAATTTAAGGAGCTGTGTATAATTCCTTCAATGTTTGGTTTCTCTTTATTACTAATCTTTCTAAGAGCAGAAGCCAAATTTAAATTACGTAGGCATGTCTACATGAGTCAAATTATAGTTGGAAAACGGTATCAAAAGTCTCAAGTCAAAATTGTACCACTCCTACATGTATAATCATGCAAAAATGTATAATAAATGTATATACATGCAGAGTGATATTCTCTTCACCTACCCATAGAAATAACGTGTGTGAAAGTCTTCATCAGTAGGAAATACAAGCATAAACTTGTTATCTGTAGCTCCACTCTTGTATCTTCCACACTTCCAAACAGCACACCTTATAACTTAGCTTAAATTTAGTATACAGACAGACAAATATCTTCAATATAATTTACATTACTGTACAGTAATTTTGTCAATTTGACAGCCACCATTAAAGGACCTTTAAAAATCCACATAATCACAAACGGACTATTTACAAACCATCCACAAAAAGAGAGATTTTTGCTTTTCTCAGTCTTGCCTTTCAAAAATCAGATTTGGAAACAAAATCTGCCATGAATATCAGGGTTATCTAAACCTATCATCAGTAAATGACTGATTACGCCAACGTAATGACTGCAAGACTGGAGCAAAACCCTGAGACTATCAGCATGCGTGAAGCTAGAATATAAGCCTTACTGAAAAGCTGTGAAGCCCTTTTAAAAAACAAAACAAAAATAACCAACCCAAGATTTTCTCCTTAAAAAGAAAGGATTAGAGCACTTAGATTTGTACAGCGATAAGTAGCATTTTCCCCCTGGGTAGCCATTTTAAATCCAGCTCATATTGGCACAGACTGAAAGTTGTCAGTGGCCTATGTTAAAAGAGCTGGTGTTTTCAGTCTGATTTCCTTGGACACAGACATGCACATGACCAAAGCCACCATTACAAATGGAATCCTTGATGGCAACCTTGACGAACTCCATGCCCTCATCCATGGCAAGGAACAGGGCAGCATGGGGAAGCTAACAGTGCTACTGTCAGTGCTGTACTTCTTTCAAACGGATAAAAAGAATTCTCTAGGTTAGGGCTGTCAATTTGGCATCTGCCATCACAATCTGGATAAAGAAAAAGTTATGGGCTAGATCCTCCGGTGCGGCTGATGAGCACAAAGGGTAACATTAGTGCACCCTCTGCAAAGGGACAAAAGACCTATGCACTATTTAAATCTCCATTACACTTTATTTTGAGGGCTGAGGCCCAGATCCTCAAAGGGATTTAAGCTCCTAAGTCCCATTGATTTCAGTGACCAAAGAAAAGCTCTGTGAAACTTGAAAGCTTCTCTTTCACCAACAGAAACCGGTCCAATAAAAGATATTACCTCATCAACTTTGTCGCTCTAATATCCTGGGACCAACATAGATGCACCACCACTGCAAATACCCATTTCAATTGAAGTTGGAGCACAAGTACTTTGAAAAACTGGGTCTTACTGCATTGGCCTTGTGTTGATTCTCTGCACAAGGGCAAAGTTCACCCAGACTGGAGATTGAGGGTGCTTATGCAGCTCTTGCACTAGGTTAGGGCAGCCTGATGGATATGACTCTGCTGCAGCCAAAATTGCACCCAAAAACTGGCACAGTATGAGATGTCCTGGCCACGTCCCCTTTCCTTCAACCTGGCTCTCCTTTCTCAGCAGAAATGGGAGTTGCATAAGGGCTACCATAGTGGCTCCACACCACTGGTGGATTCCCCTCGCCTTCTCCTTACAGGCCAGTTACACCAGCTTTAGTGCCAGTTTACACTGGTGCTGCAATGCAAAATTACAATATAGCACCAGAAAAATCAGGACATCAGAATATAAGAATGGCCACACTGGGTCAGACCAAAGGTCCATCCAGCCCAGTATCTTGTCTACCAACAGTGGCCAATGCCAGTTGCCCCAGAGGGAGTGAACCTAACAGGTAATGGTGCCCCCTAGTTCTTATATTATGCGAACAAGTAAATAACTTGTCCTTATTCACTTTCTCCACACCACTCATGATTTTATATACTTCTATCATATCCCCCTAGTATCCTCTTTTCCAAGCTGAAAAGTCCTAGCCTCTTTAATCTCTCCTCATATGGGATCCATTCCAAACCCCTAATCGTTTGAGTTGCCCTTTTCTGAACTTTTTCGAATGCCAGTATATCTTTTTCGAGATGAAGAGACCACATCTGTACGCAGTAGTCAAGATGTGGGTGTACCATGGATTTATATAAGGGAAATAAGATGTCCTGGCCAGGTCCCCTTCCTATTGATTCTAGGAAGGGAATAACAATGAACTTTACTGAAGAAAAATTCTGTTTTCATTACAAATATCCTTATGAAAAGGATGAAAGAAAATTCAACACTCTTTTTCCAGTTTTCTCACAAGAATTAGGCTACTCTTTCAAAGGAGTGGATTGAGTAAATGGAATTCAAAAGGCACAGAGTTATAAAGCAGACTTTGAAACAATCAGAAATGATATTCCACATGAGAGAAACAGGAGGATTTTTAGTCAGCTGACAAAAGCTAAACAATATTTTTTCCTCTTTTGAAAAATCAGACTTATTGAGACTCAATTTAGGAGAAACGCTTAAGAAGTTAAATTGGTGGAAAGCTTAAATCCATGATTAATGCAATAAACATGTGGGAAAAGACAAGTCTGAAAATTAACATAAATCAGCAGCAAAATACAGATGTTGACATTTAATATTAATGCAAAAAAGAGATCAATTTTTTCCTTTCAAAGGCAGAGGCCATCCCTGGCATAAAAACATCAAGAATCTGAGTCTGTTCTCACCTACTCTGATGTAAATCAGAATTGTTTACACAAGCGTCAATGGAATTTCAACCAGTGTAAAATCAGGCTCAGGCCTTAACTGTCAGTTTTTTATATTTTTTAAGTTTGCAATATAGTTAGTTCACTATCTCACTTAAGTTTACTAATCACTTAGTGCTTCTCTTCCTGCTGGTTCCCAAAACACTTTGGGCGATATTCAGCCACCCTTGCTCTCTAAGTCCCGCTGAAATGGTACAGAGCCTGAGCAAGGGTGGCAGAATTAAAATTTCAGTGGTGGGTGATGATTGTTATATATAAAATTCTGCCTCTTTGTGATGAAACCTAACAGCTGTTTATCGACACATATAATACTGTAGGAGTTTATGACTAACTAATGCTGTAAGGAGAATTTAGGCACTACATTTTTATATATAAAACAGGTAAAAGACTCTCTCAAAGTGCTTTTCATCAGAAGATCTCAAATCACTTTACAAAGGATGTAAGTATCATTATCTCCATCTTATAGATTGGAGAACTTAGGCACACAGCTGTGACTTGCCCAAGGTCAACAGGCAACCAAGCTGGGAAAAGAAGGTTTCCCGAGTTCTAGTCGATCGCTCCAATCAGGATGTTGGGATAGTTCTAAACAGTAAATTACTAATGGTTAAAAAAATTAGCTTCCATGTATTTTCTTGAAATAAAAATTAAAAAAAGAGTGACAAAGTAATAGGAGAGGCACTCTGTTAATGGCAAACCAATAAGGATAAAACTTTTTATTCTTGCAATACAGCAATAATTTTGGATCTTATTTATGGATATTCATAATGCTTTGTAGTATTTGAACTGCATAACCTCACAACAGAGGTTTAATTTTTTGTCTCTCTCATGTGAGGAGAATATTAAAAAGTTTAAAAGAAAAATCCCGCAAGAATAAGGTCAGATTCTGCTCTCATTTATATCTAGTATAAATCCAAGGTAACTTTGTTTAGATCCATGGAGTTGCACTAAAAATTTTAAAAACTGGCATTTCATGGATTTATAGTTTTTAAGACCAAAACGTCATTAGAATCATCTAGTCTGACCTCTTGCATAACCCAGGCCAAAGAACACATAACAAAGGTTATGCTTAAGAATATTGCCCTACATGACTTCCAAAATTAATTTTAGGCAATATATACTAATGCCTCTGACTCCATAGAAGGATTTTTTTTTTAAAGAGTTGGATTGGATAGGATAGATACTTTTTTGTTTTAAAAAAAAAAAACACAATACAAGCTTGATATTATTCAAGACATTAGTCAGAACAAGAGTTTCATAACACATGCATGGTTCAGGTGGCACTGAACCAGACTAGCTGAACTCTAAAATGACTCCCAAATGAGAGGGAAAAAAATCTTGCCCATTGTCTATAATTTAACAACAAGAAACATTTTATTGCTATTTATATTTATTCATTCTAGGTTACAGTAGTTACATTTCAAAATTTACAGGGTTAGGCAAAAGATACACACTGTGAATACAATAAAAACAATAGTGAAACTACATTCTCCCTAAAATCATAAAGTGAACAAAAATTACTATTGAAATTAGTGTTTTTCATATTTTTCCTTCATTTAATAAGATACTTAATTTAATTTAAACCACGGCAACAAAATGAGAAGAAAAGTAGAGGAGTATCTGTTATGAGATTGGATGCAAGCTCATTTTAAGATACTATGCCCAGATGTTTAAGCTTTGTAGAGAAACATTCATACTTTCAGGCTATTTGATGGGTAGATGGAAAATATCTTTTTTTTTTGGATAATACACAAGCGATAAAGTCACTTAGTTGTACTCTGAATAAAGGCACATGGAACATGGCTATGTCCTAAAGATTCTAGGAAATGGTGCATATTGTTTTACAGTGCATGTTTATCTTCTGATGGTATGTTCTGTTTCTATTGTTATTACATTGTGAGCTAAACATTACAAAAACAATGTCCAGGCACTCTAGCTGGCCAGTCTAAACTTCCATCTGACCTTTTGAGTCCCTTTCAGCCAAGGAAACTATTTTCCATGTGCCCTCATTTTCCCAAGCTACTACTACATGGGATTAATAGAATTTGTAAAAAACACACAGAAGTGGGTTTGTGACTTCACTTTTTGCTAGGTACTGTCCACCTTTATTAATCAACCTGAATATTTATCTTATACAGTACATATCACACAGCACTCTCATTCTAACGATTTCTTGTAAATGTAGTGTCATGTTGCAGACCTCTGTTATGCTAAATCTAATCAAGCATACAGTTAGGAGCCTGACCTGCAGACCTTATTCATGCAAATACCCCATTAAGGTCAATGGGAGTTTTCTTTGAGTAAGAACTGCAGAATTAGCTCCACCGTAATTAAAAATAGGTTTAAATATTGATTCCATGGAAATCCACCTTTTTCCCCCACTGACTTCCATGAAACCAGGATTTCACTCTGTGTTAAAATGGCCAGTAGAGAGAGACAGTATGTGATACAGGAAAAGACAATATATAGCTTTAACAACAAAATCATTTAAATAAATTTAAGGTTGTAACAACTGCCACAAATAATCCCAGAAAATTTTAGGTTCAGATTGATAATCCATCCTTAGCTTTAGCAGCTCTGAAAAACAACCAAAATATTCCTTTCACAGGCATTAAATATTAGACAAAAAATAGTATTTCTGACAATCATTTTTTACCTACCATTGTTACAAGTCACACTGAGGATCAGTATAAGTGAAAGGTACTGGGCAAAATGTTATTTTTCCTCTATTTTCCCAGGGCTTGTCTACACTTGAAATGCTACAGCATAGCGCTTCAGTATAGACAATACCTACATCGAAGGGAGAGGTTCTCCTGTCACTAAGTAATCCACCTCCACAAGAGGTGGTAGCTAGGCTGATGGAAGAATTCTTCCATCAACCTAGCACAATCCGCAAAGAGACTCAGGTTGGCTTAACTCTCAGGAACATGAATTTTTCACATCCCTGAGCGGTGCATCTAGATCAACCTAATTTTCTAGTAAAATGCAACAAAGAGTCCTGTGACACCTTATAGGCTAACAAATGTATTGGAGAATAAACGTACGTGGGTGAATACCCACTTTGTATTCATTCACATAAGCATATGCTCCAATACATTTGTTAGTCTAAAAGGTGCCTCAGGACTCTCTTGCTTTTTACAGATCAACATGGCTACCCCTCTACTAATTTTCTAGTGTAGACCAGACATCGATTTCTTTACTTTGACTACACAAAAAGTGCTGTCAGATTCACAGTTTCATGCTTTCACCTGCAGAGTCCCAATAGCCAGTCAGTTTCTGGTATTGCACCGGGCCAGAGTCCTTCTGAGAGTTTTGTAGGTTTAGTAACACATTTTCCTATTTATTTTAACAAAAAAATTCACGTTGCTTTGTGACTACACAAACAGGGAAAACTGTCTCTTTTAAAATGACTAGTTTTCAAGCTGATGATGTCTCTAATAAAATATCTATTAATTAAAATACTAGAACTCTTCCAAAGGCATTCAGCTCATGTAAACGTATGTTTAAGAAAGTTTACTGGTACTTTATGAACAAAGAGGCAGATTCAGGCCTTGGATGTATGTATGGACTTCTACTAACTTCAATTAGAGCAATGCAAAAGTATCAGAATTCAATGCATCACATGAAATCATAAGAGCTCTCCCGGCAGTATCATTGGGCATGTCAACTATTTTTTAAATGTGCCTATCACCAGTATATCAAGATGCCTCCTTTGGAGCTCTTGCTGTGTATAAACAGAACAAAGAGGGTAGACCCTTCACCCGTTGAGAGACCTATTGATTTAACTGGGACTCTATATGGAGGTAAGAGTCTGTTCACACATATCAGATCTGCAGGATTGAGGCCAAAGGATGCATGTTAAAAATGCATAGCCATTTAATTGGTTTTGTATTTAAATTTAGTTTTTGTGCATTTACAGCAACCATGGCCACATGTCAGATTTTAGTGCTTAGCCAAATTAACCCTTTGTCAAATGTGACTTCTGAAATCAAATGATACTTTGGAGAGATAAGAATAAAATCTAATAGCATAAAGTTATCAGTGTATTAAAATTAACTTTTTAGCCAGGCGTTTAAAAAAATTGCCCTCAGGTGAAGTCTATGTATGACAAATTTCAGCCCAGAGTAAAATGTTTAGAGCTAAATTAGAGATTGAAGAATATTAGGTTACCTTGCTTTAAAAATACTTTTCCTTCAGTCCTAGGGACAACTGTTATGTTCTATAACTCTGGACTTCACGGTAATGTGTTATGTTACAGTTTATTACACTTTGTTTTGCTGTGTACTATTTTAAAAAAAAATCTAAAATATTTTAAAGTTATAAACTTTTTAAAATAGGACTCTAATGTAAACAATATATAATTTATAAAACATTAAACCAGTGTCAAACTATCATTTGTATGCTAAGTAAAACAAACTCTTTATTTAAATAAAAGACTTGCGTAACCAACTAGTAAAAGACAGGAAATGCATAATTACAGCCAACACATCCTTCTTCACTTACCCCATTTGCAGGGGAGAGAAGTGGCTCCAAGCCTCCATAAGGAACTACAGGAAAACTTGAGCCTGCAATCAACTAAACTCCAAATCCTCTGAGATTTCAAAGGAGTTCTACACATAAACCAATTCCAGTATCTGAATTTTGAATTTCCTGATTCATCAGCTTGACACACATCCTCAGTGCCATTTAAATTAAGTGAGCGTACAAAGATTTAAGTTTCATTTGCAGTTTGTTACAAAAATCATAAATGAAGTAAACGTATTTCAAGTGCACAGAAGCACCAATTCCTAGTTCCTGAATTTCCAGCTGTATGTGTACTTTCATTATTCACATGCATAAGTATTTTAGGCGCCTTTTTCATTCAAGATTTTGCATAAATGAGCATATAAAATTTAAATGGCCAGTTCCTCATCTGGTTTTGAATAGGCACCGCCTTCAGTGGAGCTATGCCAGTTTATACCAATCTGTCCTAACCTATTTATTCTTTCACAGGATTCTGTAAGACTGAGTAATATTTTCTTAAGAAACCAGAATGCTTCAGAATGGAGTAAAGAAACAAAAACCATAGGGCAATCAAAGGCAAGCTACACTCCAATATGCTGTTCCCCCAACATATGCAGAATTCCCATTGGACTCTCCCACAAAAGTGTATTTAAACACAACAGTTAATTAAATTTCATTTTTAAAGGCAAGGCTCATACTCTTAAAATAAAAAAAAGGCCAGACTATTTTATTAGCAAGACGTCAAGGTGGGGGCCAGACCTTATATACTAAAATTTCAGCTCAGAGCACATTTTAATTCCCTGAAAATATTAATTTCAAGTCAAAATCTTTGAAAATAGGAGCTTACAGCAGAAACCATGACAGCCTTAACTGCATCTGTATGCGTATACCACCATGAAATAAAAATACTTCCAGTTTTTCAGAAATACTTTCAAACTGTATAATGCAACCAAAATCCAGAACTCCATTGAGTTAAAACAACATGTCAAGTGCTGGCATAAACAATTCAAATACAAACTCAACACTAATGTCAATGTGAAAAGGTCAGTTTTCCTGTAGCACATCACATCTTTTTAATTCATAATCTAAAGCAGCAAAATAGATACTTTTGTTTAACTGTACAACCAAAATGATTGCATATTTTCCAGGAGCATAAAAACAGACCATTCTTTGACTCAAATATCATTTATACCAAAACGATGCCAGGGGAGATCCCCCCCATCCCCCACAGAAGGAATATAATTCTTGAAACCAGAACACAAGTTAATAGGCCAGATCCTCAGCTTGTATAAAATGACATTGGATTTGAGTTCAAGGAAGCGATACTGACTTATGCCAGTTGAAGATCTGACTCAATATGTTTTGGAGGCAGATAGAGCAACTGAACAAACTAAAACCATTTACACATTCCAGATATTTTAAATATTGTGTAGTTCACATGTGGAAATACTGTTAAATTCTACATCTTTAATCTGAAACATTTTCCTAACAATCAACTGGCTGCCTTTGAACTAAGCTACCCTAAAAAGGGCACCATCTTAAAAAGCATCATCCCATATGCATCAAAATATGTATGTTCCACCACTATTATTTTCTGATTTGTTAACATTCACAGTAATTTACAAGGTAAAAATCAAGTAACATGTTGGTGGTGAAAAGGTTTTTTGAAGCAGAAAGCATATTTTTGTTGTTGCAGGTAGTAACCAAAGCTAGGAATGCTGTTTATTAACACTTAAATTTCAAAGGCGAGTTTCAATTAAAAAAAAATCCCATCCAGCTTGAATGCGAAGATTTTTCTTTCAAGGTTCCTATGACTTACACAAGGCACAGACGTTAGAGAGAAATTTAATTGACTACAACCATTGCAAAGTTATTATCCAGTTACGAGAGAGTTCTAATCAGTCTATAAAAGTCTGTATAACAGATGAACAAATTCTGCTCAACTCTTAAGGCATGTTTTCAAATGCCTAATTGCTCCATTTTTAAAAAAAAAAAAAGTAATGTTTCAGAGCATGCTTAACATACTGAATAAGTGACCCTGTTATACATAAAAGAAACCACTCACTGCTGGAAGCAGCTTCTTTATGCATGGGGAAAATTGTAGAGTTGTCATGCTTTAAATATGCTGCTCATACTAGAATTCTAAAAATGTTTATATTATATATATACAATCTATGAATACTAAAGTTTTTTTTTAAATCAGCAATCAATTTTCCCTGAAAGAGCTTAACTTTTAAACAGATGAGGACAAGTTTGTTAAATTGGCTGGGATAGGAAAAATATTAAAAACTCCATGGTTACTTTTATTTTTAAAAAAAGTTATTAATGTAGGGCTTGATCAAAAGGCTACATAAATTGATTGATTCCCACGGACTTCATCGGGCTTTGTATCAAGCCTATAGAATACACAATGGTATTTTTAACTGGAAGAAAAAGTTTTACTGAAATGATCTAAATAAAAATTCATAAAGCCACCATGGTTTAAAAAACTGAAATGCTAAGAGCCCCAAAAGACCTGTTCCATTCTTTTTACTTAAAAGATATCTAGGTAGAAACTTAATTCCCATAATTAAAAGGTTTGACTTTATTTGCATTAGAAACATCTCACCAATACTAAGGGATAATAAACTATATAAATGTATACTTTTGGTCACAAAGGGGAAATTATTCTCTTATGAAGGCCCAACTGTAAAGGCAACACAAAAACATGTATTCTGGCAATGGTGAGAAGGTTATTTCTATAATATATAGCTTCATCCTAATTTAAACATCAAAATTTCAGGCCTGATTACTCAGAATAACTAATTATCAGTATAACAATTAAAACAAAACCCACACAGTAGAGTTATATTATTTAAACAAAACTAATGCTATGGCATTCCCAATCATAGGTAATCATTTCAACGGCAGTCAGAGAGGTGGCTCAGAAAATGCTCTTGCTTTAAGACCCAGAAGCAAACAGTGCATTAAGTCCACCACAGTGTTTACCAATCTGAATGTCAGACAGTCGGTTTTAAGTTCTTCGCCCAAGACTCAAATCTACCTACAAACTTTGCTTATCTCAGGACTGACACTGCTCTTTTTATTTCAGTATGAAAGACATAGTTTGACCATATACATATACACACACAAGAAATCAATGTTTTATTTGTGTGCATATATCGCACACACACAAAAGTGTATGTGTATACATAATTATATATATATGCAAGCATACATACAAAACTGGTGCTTCCCCTAAATATAAATGTCATATGCAACATGACAACGTCATTAATAGAAGCTCTTGTGAGTAAATTAACTACCAAATGGGACATGAATATTATTGAGCACATTCAGTATGTATAGCTAAGCTTTAGGGCAGGCTTATTTACGACTTCTGCCAAAAGAGGAGGAAGGAAGGTCAATATGTAGACATGTTTAAGCTGCAGAATTTAGGTATAAACGGATATTTAAGTATGTATTAATTGTTATGTAGTCAGGTTCACTAAGATTCTTTACGTCTTTAAATTTAAACTTGTATTTCCCTATATAAACTTTTTGGCATGCAAGAGGAACATATGGATGAATACACTGATTGCTTCTACTATAACAAATATAGCTCTACCATTCCAAGGGTATGTTACAAGGATTCTAATTTACATCTTGCCAAACGCTGGTGACAGGAGGTTTTTGTTTTGAGTTTCGCATGTGTTTGTGTATGTGTGCATTTTTCTTTGTTTTTTAAAAACCACATAAGTTTTCTTTAAATAAAACAAACATTTACAGTATAATGTTAAAAACCCATCACAGAAAAAAAAATACTTGCATGGAGAAAAGCAAATTTTGTTCTTAGCACAATTCAAGGTAATGTCAAGATTTTAAAAACTAAGTTTTTGATTGATTCAAATCATGCTCTGCAATATTCCCATTCTCTGGAAACACAGCTGGAAAATTGTTATTAAAAGTCGCTGGAAACTCTAATGTAGTGTCAACATTTTGATAGCTCACGTAAGAATTAAAGGACTGCTGTGGAAGTACTTGGCTATCAGGCATCTGCATATATGCCCCTGACTGTGTGGTAGGGGGAATTCTTTGGCCAACTAGTTGCATTTTAGGTTCCCTGGGCTCCAGTTGTTGCTTGCTTTCTTCATCTGTATCAAGACGGGTTAGCTTTTCTATCCACATGCGAAATTTCTCCTCTGTCTGCCTCTGCATCTCGGCAAAGCAGTTCATGGCCTCTTCCAGGACATTGCCTATGCAGTTCCTATCCCACACGGTGCCCCTGTCAAGCAATCCTGGAATTTCCCTGGTCGCTCCTCCAGATCCCCCAGCACGACTGTAGCCAGCTTTAAAGACATTGAGGCCATTTGATAAGACAACGTTAAGTAAGAACATTATAGTGTTTATTAAGGCATGCTAACTCAGGAAACAGTATAAAAACTTTTCTAACTGTGGCCAGATGGATACAATATTGGGAGACCAATCTGCAGCCTCCAAATTAACCAGAAGCATTTACTTCAAAGTAAAAACCCACTGGGCACCACAGTTATTACTTCAAGTTTTTGGCTTTAAAAATATTTCATTCTAGATTTTTCTGGTAACTCTGCTTGTAGGTTTTGGAAACCAAATTTAGTCCGATTCCCACAGAAACTTTAGATGCTTTCACTGTTGATTCAAAAATCAAAACATTGTACAATATTTAATGATATAATGCATCCCTCCATTAAACTGCAACACAAAAATATCATAGATTTTAATGGATAAACTTCAATATATACACATTTTACTTAAATAGTTAGCCCCCACTACCACCACCACCAAGGGATGGGTAAACACACACAACTGTATACATAACAGAGATAGAGATTGATACTAAAATTGTAGTGTTTCAAGTAGCAAAACCAAAATTTTAGCCCTGTCAGCCTTTACTTCTAAAACACTGGACACTAAAGGAAGAATAAAATGTCACACACATCCTGATCTTGCATGTAGTATGTAAGAAACACCATGCTGCTATATGGGGGAAGGAGGAGTGAAACAGCTTTTGTTTGTTTCTGATGGCAAGAAAGACTAACCACACCACAGGGGTAACCCATGCAAAGCCCACGCCTGCTCAAATTGATATCAGTGGCAAAACTCCCTTTGATACAAATACGAGCAAGGCCTAACCCTTATTCTCCACAGTATCAGAAAAATGGCATTTTGTTTCTAGGAGACCCTCTTTCCTGGGTCCAGTGAGAAGGAAACTGCTTGCTCTCCCTTCTCAGTGAGGTGCTAAAATGACTGTCATCGGAAGGGTCAGAAACAATCTAAGCAGAGGAGCTCATCTTAGATTATTTTAGGTTCTAAACAAAAAAGGCAGGCAACAGTAACCTATGCTTTGGTGCACAAACTCCTCAAAATGCCACCTCAAAAAGACAGTAACATGAGGATCTGAACCTGTACGAGGAAAAGTCAACAGCGTATATCTGGTACAGTTACGTTGTCCTAATACATAAAGGGTTACTTTCTTTAGATGTTTTCACAACTAGACAAGGATCACATTAAAGTTATTAAAAACAGGTAATTAACCGACAGTTTACATTTAAATTATTAATAAATACATTTAATTGATTTTTTTTCATGCAGCTAAATTTCTGGAAGAGTCTGTTTGGATGTTTACAATTTTTTTTAATAAACCTAATGACTTGCTATAGGATATGGGTGTCCTAGTAAACAAAGTCATTATTGTTTACAAAATCCATAGGCTATCATATCTTATGAACAACAGAAAATGCCATAAAGTCTAGTTTCAAGGTGCTTTCTGCATGATATTAAAACATTTATCTAATAGATCTCTCTGCACGCTAAACTTTATAGCTTTTGAATTTGGCTAGGACACCAAACAGCCTTGGAATCTTTAATGACCATAAAGAGATCAGGATATAAATACTATGCCTCATATGAAACATAGCAGCTCCAGCAGAATAACATCCCTCAGTACTGCATTGGGGCAGTGGTTTCAACACTGACTTAGAGATTAGAGCACCAGCTACTGAAATCACCAACACTGTCTATCTACAATAGATGCCTCTTATTAATAATTCTTTGATAGCCAGCAAAAAGTTGCTGTTACCCATCAGTTGCTGATTAGCAGAAGGCAGCAACCAAGGAAGGAAGTTCTGCTGGGGACCGCAGACTGCATGCCAGGGCTTTCCATAAGGAGCAGGGGTGCTGGGACCCATGGAGATGCACAGTCTCTCTCCCTGAGCTTCCTTCCTAGTGTGGGGTCCCCTGGTATGGCACAACCCGGAGAGCACAGGGGGAGGTACCACGACTCCAGCATCCACGCTGCAGCCCCTCTTCCTGCTACTGCTCTGCCCACAGCTCCCCCCATCTCCTATATGAAGGTAAGTTTTAGAGGCTGAAGCCCCAGAAGGAACTGCTAGGATGTGGTGTATTTTTGCAGGGCTGCAACTGGAGAAAAGTCCCAGCACTACCTTTCCAGCCTCACAAACCTGTCTGCAGGGGGTACTCTGCACATTTTCAAATTGATGTTAATGGGATGGGAAATATGTTGCCATTAACTGGAAGTTGCTAATATCAGGATTGCTATTAAGCAGAATCTACTATATGTGTTCTTTAGGTCTCTCACCCAAGTTACAACTAGGATCAATGTTGTTTAATTTATGAAATCTGGCAAGATCAGTTTAAGATCGTATGCTGCATCTTGTCCCTAGCTATTAATAGTGGGGGGTCTCACTTGTTGATACACTAGCCCAATACTTTTAAGGAAAATTGCATACTTTACAGCAAAATCTTTCCAAACAGATTTTTAAATGTACCTGCTCTTGAATAATCATCCTCAGTTAGTCTCTTTGGTTAAAATTCATTCCTTGGCAGAATGCCAACAAAAGACCTAGGCAGGAAGCTTAGCTGAAATTGAAATGGTTTATATGCTTTGTGCTGGCCCTCTGCACCAATGTAAATTGCACCATGTGTTAGAAAGGCCTGCATACTAAAAGTCCTTATGAATATACAGGTAATTTACAGACATGAAATAGCAACTTTTCCAACTTGAAATATTTCAACTTTTAACAATATTCCCCCATATATTAGCCTAAAACATGGATTAATGCTCGTTTTAACATTCAAAACTGTTTTTGACTTATAGCAGCGCACAATGGTGTGTGGAATAACAATATTATGTTTTTATAGTTTAAGAAGAGTCAAATTGTTTTAAGCCAAATATTGATTCCCAGGATCATTTTGCGTGCCGAGTTTTCTTCATCCAGAGCCAGTTTGTACAGTGAAATTGGAAATCCACAAAGAACAAAACCCTAAACAATAATAGAAATGTAATGGAAGCTGCTGTATCATATTTTACCAGTGCCCAAAGTGAATGCCATCATGTATCCAAGGATTGCTTAGGAATCTTGTATTTTAAAGATTGAACATCAATATTGGCATACAATATAGGCATCTTAATTTGCATGAATTAGAAAGCCATTGTGGTTTACTGGACTGGAGCCCAACTCAGTGCCCATTGAGATAAATTAAAAGGTTCTCACTAACTTCAATGGGTGTGGGATAGTGCCTATAGGGCGTAAAGGAACAAAGTAAAATATTTAAGAATACTGCCTCACAGAATGTACTTTTGTCATGTATGCAACTAATCTAGTTATAATTGTAATGAAGTATTAGTAATGAAACCTCATCATAACACTTTGCTATTCAGCCTTAGCTGAGAAGAGAAATAAGACTGCTAATATTTTAATGAAAATTACTGGTTTTGCAGATTAGCAGTGACAATTGAAATTCTATTGCAAAATAGTCTGGTTCAGAAATTGTGTGTTTGAGTGAAAGCAGAAAAGCTAGTAAGATTGTTTATGTTTATGGCATTATTATGCATTTACTAGGACATTTTTCTTCTTAATAATCATCCCAAACTCACTGCAAAAGCAAAAACATATTGTGGGGTTCAAAAATTACTTCTATCTATCTTCACTCTTAAAATGAAAGATGTTCAGTGAAATCCTTTAGCATTAAAGACCCAATTGTATCCTATTAAGTACATCACTTTAATTTTCAAACTACCCACAGGTTTAAAACAAACTTTTTTCCCCTATAACTGTAAAATAATTTTACATGTTCTGACAGAAGATGACAGCAGGAATATTTTACTCTCTTTTTTACTGCATCTCTAAATATCTGTGCAAAGAAAAACAACTATAGCAAAGTTATAATCTTGAAGCATCTTTGCTAGCGTAGCTCTTTTTCATGCTTATGCTAGACGTGTCTGCAAAACAGCATCTACGGTAAGCTGCTGAGCCAATTTTGAAACAATAACTCATTAGTGCAAGAGCATCCAAGCTTTATGACGCTGAGGGGTACAGTGTCATAAGTCATTTCCATGAAGAGGTACAGAATTTTTCAAAATAAGTGAACACATTTGCTCGTTCTTATATTTCCCTTGATAAATGCACAGCAGTTTCTTGTTACTGAAGTTCAGGAGCAATTAAACGTGCAGTTTATCACCCTTTTATCACCAATAGGGGTAAATATTGCTGAACTTGGCCTTCAGGCTGCACTTTGGGCCGCCCTATTAGTGTCTTAGTGATCTTTCATTTTTAAAGTCTTTAGAGGGTCCTATTCACAACACAATGTCAACTCACTATGCTCTCTCAATGCTCTCTATTAAGAGAAATAATTATGACTTTAATATAACCAGTTCACTCAAATCGAAGAAGGATCAAGCAGAATAAATATTTATTTTAAGCAAAAGTAGTCATGCCAGATCATTAGCGAGCCACCTACAACGGGAGAGTTAGAAACTCAGGTTAAATTCAAGGCTCAAGTACACCTATTAAATCTATTAATTTTCACTAGCCCACAAAGAGCAATAGGATGCATTCTGGATCATCTCTCTCATGACCCTTTTCATTTAAAGGGTAACTGAAATGTGAAAGAATATATTCTAATCACTGCATCCAATTGGCAAGGATTCGTTAAAAACATGAAGTATGTCTTAAAAACCACTTAAAAAAAGAATAGTCAAAGAGAAACCCACTATTTAGTGTCAAATCAGAACACATGGGCTATGAGAGAAGATATGCAGGTCAGTGCTGTCCTCTAGTGTTTTGTATGTTCACTCCTTGTGTCACATGTAAAATTAGGCCTTGATGCAATGTCCACTGAAGTCAACGAGAGAGTCCTTCCATTGATTTCAGTAGGCACCGGATCAGGCCCTTTGAATGCAAGCTCTTCAGGGCCAGGACTGAGGGCCAGATTTAAAAAAGGTGTTTAGGCACCTAAAGATGCAACCAGGTGCCTAGTGAAGTTTTCAAAAATTCCTAGGCACCTAACTTCCATTGCAATCCAAGAGAGCTAGGTGCCCAGGTGCTTCTGAAAATCCCACTAGGGCTTATCTGCAACTTTAGGCAGCTAAATACCTTTGAAAAGCTCACCCTGGTCTATTTATTTGTTCTGAAGCACCTGATCCAAAGCCCACCGAAATCAACAGGAGTCTTCAATGGGTTCTAACTCAGGTCCAAGTGCTGAGAATGCTCTAAAAAAAATAATGAAACAAGTGACTGTCAAAGTTATCAGTTACATTGTACTATTTTAATTGGCAAATATAGCTACAGAACCACTATTAAATAAATCTTGTTTAAAAAAACCCAAAAAGAACAGAATTAACCACATAATTATGGAAGTCTGTGCCTTTCCCATATCTTCCAATGGGAAACTGCATTTCCTATGTTCAATCTACATCCTAGCAAAGAGATGCAGCCTTACAGAGTATAAGCAAAATATCAGTTTTCAAACAGATAGACCAGCACCATTCACCATTATTAAAGTTGAAACAGTTACAGCTATTTGTAAAATCATACGTAAATTTATCTTTAGATATTTTATATATATATATATATACACACACACACACACACACACATACTCATTTAGCTGTCAAAGTTATTAAGACTGCCATTTTCCTTTACATCTTCCTTTAAACTACAGAAATATGCTGTTATTTAGCATGCAGTTTATCCCCTAAACATCCTCTTTAGTTAGCAGAAAGGGGGAAAAGGCAGATCCACCCAGAAAAGACTGGCAAACCAAAAAATTTATTTTAAATTTTATTTTATTTTTTAAGGTTGCCATACGATGAAGGTTTTGAGGTATAATATACTGGAAAAATAGTTCACACACAATCCTGACCATGGTATTTGCACCAATTAAATAATGAAGACTCACCAGACAAGAAACTTTAAGAACTTATCTTTCTTCTGCTATAAAAATCATGAGAATGCCCCAATAATTTGCTGCACCCAGCTTGTCAACATGGATATATTGGAGAATTCAGAAATATAAAAATTACAGATTAATATAACACAGAAGGATGGAACTCGCCTACTCCTAAAATTCTGAGACACCAGGAGTGGGGACAATTAGGGCCACATATGAATAATTCTTATTTATGCCCTAAAGTAAGTGGTCAGCTGCAATCTGCATGAATGTAATAACAAAAAGGTTAAGTAAACTTATAATTTGAAATGTAGAGCTGGAAAGCACAGCATAAGTGCAACACTGGAGAATGGGGCCTTATGGTAAAATGGGCAATAGATATGCCAAGTTATTTCAAACACAGATGCAGAGGTGCTGTTGTAATATATTAAAGTGCGGTTGCCCACTTATAATAATGTATTGGCTAATTAGGCTATTATGATTATTACCGTCTAACCAGCACTGAGAAGAGTTCATATAGGTTTACAAAGAAAAATCTGAAAATTCCAAGATTTAAGATAGTCCCTTCTACAATTTGCTGTTGTGCAAAAGCAAACTGAAAACCTCAGAACAGATTTTAAAATTTGCCATGTCTTGTTAATACACTGCAGTCTTCAAATTTACAGAGAGCTGCAGTTCTCCTGGGTTTTCTCAAGTGTCACTCATCTAATCTAGCATGACAGCTGAGAAACGATGTCAGGCGCTTTACAGTTCAGTTTAAAAAACATCCTCTACCTGGTATCTCTGCAGTGATTGTCTTGCTGCTCCCTGAAACCTCTTCATCATCTTCTGATGAACTCGTGCTTGAGTCACAGGTCAGGTCACTATCACTGGTACTGCTGTCCTGCAGCAGGTTGTATTTCTTGCGAGCAGCTGCCTCCCGCTTCTGTCTTAATAACCGGATTCTTTCTTTGTGCTTTTGGCTCCGATGACCTTTTACCTTGGTGACTCGTCCATTCTGCTTATCACTAGACTGTCGATTTTTCTTGGCAGCCATAGTTGATGTTTCACTTTCAGACCTGGATCGTCTGGATTTTCTCCCAACTGCAGCCCCAGAAACTCCAGAAGGGTCTCCCTCTACAGGAGCTTCAACCTGACAGGACTCATTCTCTTCTGCGGAAGACAGCGTATCTGAATCAGCCAAATGCCCACTGGAAGAAGGGGAAAGCATGCAGTGATTAGACGAGTCACTCTCATAAATTTGGCCTCCCGTTGGTTTATCACTCTCTGTAGAGGCCAACTGAGACTCCGAGGAGTCCCGTCTCAGTTCCATCAGTAAGCACGGCATTGAGGAGAGCACCACAGAATCTGCTACAATGGGCACACCATCTTTCTGAGCACACGTGTCTAGTTCTACAGGTCCATCTTCACCAGGAGCTGCCTCTTGTTTTTCAGAGAGTTTTGCTGAGACTTCTGAGTCAATGAGTTCTTCTACTTTTCCCACCGCCTCCATCTTCATTTCAGAGTTCCAAGCTCCTCCTTGTCTCACAGCATGGAGTCTAGAGGACTGGGAGAACTAGATTAGGTTTTCAACGGCAAAGCAACCTGCATAAGAACAAACAGTAATGACAATTTACTCAAATAGCAGAATCTCTTCTACTTTTTTGGTCATGTCCACAATTTCACCCAGTGAGACCACTTCTTTATTCAGTTAAAGCTAGTATGGTACATTACAATTTTGGCTGTGGTACTTTTCTTTAGCTTCTGCCTTTTCCTGGTTAACTCAGTCTGTTACACTGACATACTTAATGTTTTCCCTTTCTTAATGAAAGATGTCACTATCATTGTACAAAATACACTTCCATCTGAGCTAGTTATCACAACAGATCAGAAATAAATATGAATGCAGTTTCTAAGCTCTTACTTTGGAAAGTTTAAATTAATACAATATAAGCAGATTTTGAAATTTTATCTAGAAGTAATTTTTAATACACTTTAAAGGAAATTTCAATATTGGTAAAAAGTAACATATTGAAACCCAAAAAACCTCAAGTCCTCTACCTGGGGAGGCCACCTTTAGGGGTGACAACACAGTTCCGTTTCCATGCCAGTGGGAACCCAATGAGTGTTAGCAGTCCACTTCAAGCACCACTAAATCTGCTGAGGCACTGGTTAGTATCAGCCCAGAGAGAAGTGGCACTGATGGTTCGCTTACAGTTAAGTACTAACAATACCTCATACAACATTTAGGTGTTCCTTGAAGGTCTCGGATATGAGTATTGACCCATCCTGACCTGGTTTAGCTGATAAGATCGGTCAAGGGAACAGCATAAAATGGCACAGTTGCTGACAAGAAACATTTTCTATCCACACAAAGTTTCAATCCCATTTTTTACTTCACATTATAGTTTGATAAACCGCACTGTTCCATCTTAAATGTTAAAATAAAGCTGTATAGAAAGCTAACTTATAGGTCCCCAACCACTGCAGTATTTGAGCACCTCCAAAGTATTATACATAAAAATAGCATTAATTCTTTCACCTTTATCATAGGTCACCTTCCATCCACATTTTAATTTCAACTTCAACATACCGTAAAACCATACAAAAATCTTTCAATTATCATTCCCACTTATATGTGAATTAAAGGGGATAATCTGTTTAGGCCTAAAAATTGGCATGTGCTAACAAGGTAATTTAACAGTTACTACTGTCAACATTCATTATTTAAAAAAATATATATATACAGTGCTATGTTCTAAATTGTGAGAGGGCTTTTTAAAGGCTCTATTTCTGTAGGATCTAGAAAAAGACAATGAGTACTTGTATAACATAAGAATGGCCATAATGGGTCAGAACAAAGGTCCATCTAGCCCAGTATCCTGTCTTCTGTTCATTCCTTCTGGGGCACCTGGTATTGGCCACTGTCAGAACAGGTAATCATCAAGCGATCCATCCACTGTCACCTATTCCTAGCTTCTGGCAAACAGAGGCTAAGGACACAATCCCTGTCCATTCCCATAGGAAGGATGGTCTAATGGGTAAGGTGCTAATCTAGACTTGGGAGATCCAGGTTCAATTCCCTGCTCCATTACAGACTTTCTATGAGATGCTGGGTGCCTCTGTTCCTCAGTTCCTCTCTGTAAAATGGGAAAAATAGTACTTCTTTACCTCACAGGGTGCTGGAAAAAGCTCTAGATTATGTTACTAATCCTTTGACTCATTCTGAATCGAGGGTTTATTTTTTTAAATATACTTCACTCCTCCTTAAGGGTCACGATTGTCAGATGCTACAGTTATTGGGGGGAGGGTGTAAAAAATGTACACCTCTACCTCAATATAACGCTGCCTTTGGGAGCATTATATCGAACTTGCTTTGACCCACTGGAGTGCGCAGCCCCGCTCCCCCCGGAGCACTGCTTTACCGCGTTATATCTGAATTCGTGTTACATCGGGTGGTGTTATATTGAGGAAGAGGTGTACTTCAGACAGACACCAGTGAAGGAAGGAAAGCTTAAATTAACAGAACTTTCACAGTGTTGTGCCAACATTTATTAATTGTATTGGCTACTTAAACAAGGAAATAGACTTGCCATATTAGCGTTAGGCAACATGAAAACACCAGGATGACAAATCAAGGTTTACTAAATGAGAAAGTGGAAACTTCTAAGAGAGAATCACAATTACAAATGCTAAAGAAGAAAGCATGGCGATATATATAGAGACAAAGCAGTTTACAGTATTTAAATAAGCAAAACTAGTTTGAAACATAGAATATCAGAGCTGGAAGGGACCTCAGAAGGTCATCTAGTCCAACACCCTGCTCAAAGCAGGACCAACCCCAACTAAATCATCCCAGCCAGGGCTTCGTCAAGCCTGACCTTAAAAACCTCTAAGGAAGGAGATTCCACCACTTCCCTAGGTAACCCATTCCAGTGCTTCACTACCTTCCTAGTGAAAAAGTTTTTTCTAATATCCAACCTAAACCTCCCCCACTGCAACTTGAGACCATTTCTCCTTATGCTGTCATCTGCTACCACTGAGAACAGTCTAGATCCATCCCCTTTGGAACCCCCTTTCAGGTAGTTGAAAGCAGCTATCAAATTCCCCCTCATTCTTCTCTAAACAATCTCAGTTCCCTCAGCCTCTCCTCGTAAGTCACGTGCTCCAGCCCCCTAATCATTTTTGTTGCCCTCTGCTGGACAAAATATGAGAAGACCCTTTTGAAGCTGGTAATTTCTACAGTGAATTCTTATGGACAATATATAACTGCATAAGATCCACTTTCACTGCCTCTTTTCAAATATTACAGCATACATCAAAAAAAAAACTTATAACTAAGAAAGTGAATATACTGAGATGTAAAAGCATCCTAATACTATAATACTTCCATGCACTTCACTGTAATATACCTGTTATACAGATGGAAAACCAGAGGCACAGAGAGGTTAAGTGACTTTTTTTTTTTTTTTAATAAGTGGAGATATACCAATCTCCTAGAACTGGAAGGGACCTTGAAAGGTCATCGAGTCCAGCCCCCTGCCTTCACTAGCAGGACCATTTTTTTGCCCCAGATCCGTAAGTGGCCCCCTCAAGGATTGAACTCACAATCCTGGGTTTAGCAGGCCAATGCTCAAACCACTGAGCTATCCCCAGGTCAAACACAGGATATATTATACCAGGCAATGGATCCCATGGCTTTGTCTACATTAGATTGTTTTAGTCTGTAATTCGCTTTGGGTGCAGTTCTCTATTGGTAGCACTGGTTAAAGCAGCAGAGTAGACAAGACTCATGTGGGCTCAGGCATTTTTAACCTTGAGTCCATCCAAGCTTTGTCTATATTCATTTTCTCCAGTGCTATAACTGGAGAGGCTATACCATACGGGAATTAAGGGTCCAAGAAAACTTTGTGGAAACAAAGTAGATGATTCCCTTTCCTTTTAAGCAGGGGGGATTCAGAAGGGAAGCAGCATATGCCTGGGCCAGGGGAAGCTCTGGGAACTTTAGATTTACATAGGGTACAGAAGTCAACAGGGCAAATGGTCAATGATATTCAGCAGTCACGCTTCAGATAATACAGATGCCTGCTCCTTCTCCACTATTTAATTGCACATATGCTAATACACTAAGTCCCAAAGCATGGTGGTGATTTTGTAATCGTGTTTATGGAAATTCTGGATTTCCATAGCCTTCTTGAGCACCATAACCTTCCCTGTTTTCCTCTCATTGGGATCAAAGAAATATGTTCCTGGGGAAGATCTCAGGCAGAAGTGTGAAAATTCTGCTGCCTGATCTATGCAGGTGTATGTATATATTCTTCCACCTCTGCCCCGAACTGCAGAACATGAAGATTTTGATACCACCATATCACCATTAGACACCAGAAATCACACTACTACATGCCTCTTGCAGATTGAAATCTTTAAAATCACCATTCTGAAATCAAGATCTGCACCCTGCTGCTTCACAGAAACAAAGATGCTCCAGCTAGAAGCATGAGGACTAGCGCCTTAGAGCACATCTTCACATACAGTACTACAGCTGTGCCACTGTAGTGCTTTAGTGAAGATGCTCCTACACCAAAAGAGAGAGATTCTCCCATCAGCATAGTTAACTTACATCCCTGAGAGGCGGTAGCTATGTCAATGGGAGAAGCTCTCCCATTAATATAGCGCTGCCTATTTAGGGAGTTAGGTTGGTATAACTATGTCACTCAGGGGTGTGGATTTTTCACACCCCTGAGAGACATAGTTATAATGATATACATCTGTAGTGAAGACCTGGCATTAGACTTAAAGGCATTGAGATTGAAGAAAAAGCCACTCTCCCCAATCTTAATGTGGCATAAGGGTGGGGAAAGGGCTCATGTCCCAGAGCCTTTTCAGCACCCAAAACACCTTCAGGAAACATGCAACCTCATATACCCAAAGAGGACTAATGGAAGATGTACTGGCACAGGGAAAGGGTACCAATGATTTCTCCTGGTGGCAGTACCTGTCCCTGCTAGCTGTAGCAAGGAGTGAGGACTAGCATTTAGTCAGTCACCAGTAATTGATAATTTATTAGACTCACTCTTGGAAGTACCCACCTGGCCAAGAACAATGCACATTAGGTAGGCTGTGTGGGAAATATTTGTTCTGAGGAGCCAGGTCTGCAGTCTCCACATCTGTCAATCTTTTACTAATACGGAATTTTTTAAAATAAAAAAAAAAAAAAAGTGTCCCTTGTACATAGCAACCCTGAAAGAGATGTCTGCCAAGATTCAAAGTGTTCTCGGGCTGCAGGGAAGAACACACAGGGATGACAGTCTCTGCAAAAAAACTAAGGAAAAACAAATCTTAAGAATTATTACTATTTTAGTTCCATTTGAGAAATATAAAGAGGAAAGAAAAGCAAAAATGTTATCTTGAAATACTCCCACCCTTTCCTGGAAACATGCTACATAAGTTCTCAAGGTAACCTTAAGAGAAAGCCAAGCAGGCTACTTAAATCTGAAAACTAGTTTGTGAAACATCACAGGCTCAAATAGATATTTAATTACACAATGCCCAAGAATTCCATTCAGCCAAAACAATTTTGTCCTTTTTCTTAGTAAAAGAATGTTTGGTTTGAATGTTTGAAAACAGTTCTATAAAACAGCACTGTCAGATCCATGTAACACAAAGGCCTTTCTCCACCCAACAGTGCATGGAAAATGCACATATGTAAAGACACCTACATGTCTAACATGCTGTTTATAAATTAAATTAATAGAGATATCCTAGCTCCTAGAACTGGAAGGGACCTTGAAAGGTCATCAAGTCCAGCCCCCTGCCTTCACTAGCAGGACTAAGTACAGATTTTTGCTCCAGATCTCTAAGTGGCCCTCTCAGGTATTGCAGTTCACAACCCTGGGTTGAGCAGGCCAATGCTCATACCACACAGAAATCAACTCATGGGCTCATTTTGACTTCTACTTAAGCAATAAAAATTTATGCATTAATTTACACACTGTCAGATAGGGGACTTTTACTTGAATTACAGTGTATCTTGCAAAAATTCAGGCACTGATCCAGAAGGAATGTGAAACTCAAGAGTTCTGCCTCAATGCATCAACTGCAGGCATAGTAATACTAAGCATTTCTTCCTAACCTTTAATCAGGTTCTCTTAAAGAACTTCAGAAATCCAATTACACAGCACAAGACCTCCATAATACGTGTATTACTGTTTCCATTTTACATATGGGTAAATGGAGGCACAAAAAGTTGTTCAAATACCACACCAAGGCAGTGACAGAATAAAGGATAAAACCAAGAGGCCTTGGTTCTCAGTCTACTGCTCTATTACTCCTGGGGAAAATCTACATGACTGCGCACATGCAGAATTCATGTCCCCCGCAGATTTCTTTGCTTCCCCACAGAAAAATGACTTTCTGATGGAGGAACCAAAGGGAAGCTGAAAGAGCAGACATGCGCCCTTCCCCAGCAGTGCGGGTGCAACATTTCGGGCACCTGGAGCAGCCGACAGAGAGGTAAATTACTGCAGGGACTAGGAATACCTCGGCCAGTGGCTCCTACCCTTCATCGGGTTCAGCTGCTAGTCCCTGCTGGGTGGGGGGAGAGACAGGATGTGCTCTTCCCCTGCAAGGAGTGGCCAGGGCCAGGTCAGACCAGATCCACTCCCAGAAACCTGGCTGCAGGAAGCTCTGCAGGCCCCCTACCTCCCACTTCCTGCCCCCATCATTCCTCAGCCATGAGGGAGGAGCTAATGGACAGGGAGCTGCTCCTCCATCTGCCCAACCCCTGTGCATCTGGATGCCCCCATACACAGATCCCCCCACACCTAGAACCCACCTACCGAGCCCCCATCCCGCTGAGCCTCACCCCCTGCATCCAGAGCCCCTCTCCACTCAAATCTCCCCTTCTGAGCCCTACCCCCTGCATCCAGACCACACCTGTTGAGCCCCCTGCACTCCAACCCTTACACCAATAACCCCGAACCCCCCATACCTGGACCCCCACAACAGGCCCCCCCACCTCAACCCCCCAACCCACTAAGCCCCAACCAGCTGCACCCAGAACCCTACCCCACCAAGCCCGAAGAACCCAGACCCTGCTGCCAAGCTCCCCCACATTCTAGCCCACCCCAAGCCCCATCCCCCGACATCCAGACTTCCCTGCTGAGGCCCAACCACCATCACCCAGATCCCCCTACAGAATCCCATTGCCCCTGCACCTAGCTACTCACTGAGCTGCCCACACCCAGACTGCCCCACACAGAATCCTCTCATCCCACACCAAGCCCCTCCACACTTGGATCCTGCCTGCCCACACCTGGTGTGCCTTGCATGGAGAGGTAGGGCCCCAGGGTGTTTCTGGGATAGGCCCGGCCCCTGCGATGTGCCAGGGGCAGTCTCAGATGTGCCTGACTGAATGAGAGAGACTAGGGATCAGCCAGGCTCTGCATCATGGAGGCTCCCTAACAATCCCTGCCCAAAAATCCCTTGCTCCAGTCTTCTCCCACCTACACGCAATAACCTTCCAATTTAGAATACAGAATATAAGGGTTGGAAGGGACCTCAGGAAGTCATCTAGTCCAACCCCCTGCTCAAAGCAGGACCAATCCCCAGACAGATTTTTGCCCGAGATCCCTAAATGGCCCCTTCTCATATTCAGGCTCCTTCCCACCAATTGCTTCCCTCTCCCTCAGCTCCTCCATCACCCCTGACACCCCCAAGTGGGAAGTACAGGCCATTGGCATATGAGATCACCCTGCAGCTGTACCCACCCCCACACATTTTATGCTTGGAACTCCCTCCCTCCACTTTCGTACCAATAGGCTACCCCCTCAATTCAAAACCCTTCTTTACTCCTTCCGTGAAGCCCATCAATGATAATCTAACACTGAATTCAAGTTTTATATAACTGTTCAATAACAAAAATATCTCCATAACCAAAGGAAAACAAACAAAACTAAATCAATTCAAAATGATGCTCTCTCTGCTGGAAATACTAGCCTCCCTCAAGACAGGTGTGCAAGTATGGATGTTTTCCTTCCCACCCACCACAGTCTGTCATTTTTACTGAGCTCCTGATCTGATTTACTCTGCAAGCTCTGCAACCATATCTTTTTATCTGCTCGTAGAAGGTTCCAGGCATATCCATATACATAAAACAGATGATTGCATGATACTCAGTTTAACTCAAGATAGTGGAATCACCTTTGCTTGAATTTGAAAGCTGGGCTGCTCTAGAATGTCTAGCCTTTTTCACACCACTATACCACCACCTTCTGGATATTGTTCTACTTTATATAAATGGTCCTTTGAAAAATACTCTCCTAAAGCTGATTCAAGAGCACGCCATTCTACCTAAGGAACATTTTTGGGGAGTGGACTTGCCTGTTTAACCAGTTAATTCATAACTCAGGTCCAGCAGCAATCCTAAAAGGTTAGACATCCCACCCTTTCCAGCCAATATGGTTACAGAAGCATGAGATGAAAGGATGAAACTAAAGATCTGCTTCAACCAGTTTTGCATAAACAAATGATGTTAAAAAATAAACTATTTCTATTAAGCCCTCAGACTGTGTATACAAACCATCCAAGACTCAGAAGAAAGGATACGTTTGTGAAACACCTCTGCAGTCTTGAAAAAGACAGTCCTTTTCCAGCATGTGTAAGCAAGTACTTAGAGTAAAAAAAAAAAAAAATCCTCTATTTAAAAATATTAATACAGGTGAACTTGAGAAAGGGAGAACATTAAAGAAAACTAGTCAAGACTGACCAGCCAAGATAATTCAAAACATACTTGTAGGACATGAGCCTGCAGTTAGCACTCTGTACACACTCACCAGTTGAAGGGGAACCAAGCAAAATCATTTTCCTTGCTAAAATAAATTCATGAGTTTAATATACAGGAGAAGAGGATAGAAGATAAGGTGTGTTAGCTTTGTTAAGTGTTTCCCTTCCACTACGCCTGGCTGTCCATATTCCATTGTTGAGAGTGGTCAGCATTTTCACATCTACAAGACTTCTTCCTTCTGAGTTCAAGAGTCAAGAGATGGATTTTTATAAACTGCTTGTTCCTAAAAATGGAGACAGAAGACACTAGATCCACAAAGGGACTCAGGTACCCTGCAGGCCAGCTGTATTTACAGCCCCAAGTTAAGTGGCCAGCCTCCCCCTGCATTTTAGGGGGAGAGTTAGGTTCCTAAACTAGCCAGTAAGTGGGGAGCTGCCTAAACTAGCCAGTAAGAATTCCAAGGAGAGGTGCAGTATCTGAGCGCCATCCCTCAAAAGTAGCTAGGTGGCTAACTCTAGGCCAGAGGGAAACGTCTACCTCTCTCGGGACTCACAGCCACTAACCCCCTCTTGGAGTTGGGCACCTAAGCAAGGTCAGCCCTTGCTCTCACACACACACACACACACACACACACTCTTCTAGCAGACATCTGCCCCATAATAGCTTGGGCATCTGCCCCATAATAGCTAATAGCCCAGTAGTTAGGGCACTCACCAGAGTTGCACAAAACCCCTCAAACTACTGCTCTGCATAATTTGGAGCAGCTACTTGAACACACCCGGGTTCAGGTCCCTGCTCCAAATCAGGCAGAGCATGGATTCAAACTTGGATCCATCTATCATTGATAGCTCTTGCATGGAAATCTACAGCACAGTATGATCAAATAGAACTGAAAGCTGCTGATAACATCTGGACAAGGGGAGATCCAGTAGATATAGTGTATTTAGATTTTCAGGAAGCCTTTGACAAGGTCCCTCACCAAAGGCTCTTACGCAAAGTGAGCAGTGATGGGATAAGAGGGAAGGTCCTCTTGTGGATTGGTAACTGGTTAAAAGATGGGAAACAAAGGGTAGGAATAAATGATCAGTTTTCAGAATAGAGAGAGGTAAATAGTGGTATCCCCCAGGGGTTTGTACTGGGCCCACTCCTAGTCAACATATTCATAAATGATCTGGAAAAAGAGGTAAGCAGTGAAGTGGCAAAATTTGCAGATGCTACAAAACTACTCAAGATACCGTATATACTCGATCATAAGCCAGTTTGTTTAGAAGCTGACACCCCCGCCCCGCAAGGTGGATAAGTACAAATGGAAAAATTTTATAACCTGTTCATAAGCAGACCCTATAATTCAGGGGTCAGCAAATTTGCCTCCTGGGCCATCAGGATAAGCCACTGGTGGGTGGAGATGGTTTGTTTACCTCAAGCGTCCGCAGGCCTGGAGGTAAACCTAAGTAAACAAAAAGTGTCCTGGTGCACCAGCTGCTTACCCTGATGGGCCAGGACAGCGACTGGTGGGGAAATTTTTGTGGGGGAAGAAGTTGGGAGTCAAGGGAGTAACCCCGGTGACCACCCCTCACATGACCCCCCTCCCCACACATGACCCCCACACTCCCCATCCCATCCCGTCCCACCTTATCTGGTGAGGATGTCTCTGGCCTGGCTGGATCTGCTCCAGCAGGCTAGGCAGCACGGCCGCAGCCTGTTCTGGCGGGCCAGACTAGGCGGCACGGCCACAGCATGTTCTAGCAGGCTGGGCCAGGTGGCATGGCTGCAGCATGCTCCAGCGCCCGGGCAGCACAGCCACAGCTTGCTCTGGGGTGCGGGGCCGAGTGGCATGGCTGCAGCCTGCCAGCCCCCGAGTTGCAGCTGCTTCGGAAGCTGTGGGGAGAGCAGCGTGGCCAGAAGCAGACAGACTCTGGCCCCGCCTCTTCCCTTCTGGCTCTGCTGCCTCTCCTTGCTCGCTCTGTTGGGGGGTGGGGCTGTGTCCCATCTCTCCCCCTCTATACCCATTCGTAAGCTGACCTTGTTCTCTGGTGCTTCCCTTTTTTACTAAAAAATTTGACTTATAAATGAGTATATATGTAGTTAAGTCCCAGACAGACTGCAAAGAGCTACAAAAGGATCTCTCAAAACTGGGTGAATGGGCAACAAAATGGCAGATGAAATTCAATGTTGATAAATGCAAAGTAACACACACTGGAAAACATAATCCCAACTATACATATCAAATGATGGGGTCTAAATTAGTTGTTACCACTCACGAGAGAGACCTTGGAGTCAGTGTGGATAATTCTCTAAAAACATTCACTCAATGTGCAGAGGCAGTCAAAAAAACAAACAATGTTGGGAATCATTAAGAAACGGATGGATAGATAAGACAGAAAATATCATATTGCCTCTATATAAATCCATAGTTAGCAGGTTTAAAACAAAGAAGTATTTTTTCCACACAATGCAGTCAATCTGTAGAACTCCTTGCCAGAGGATGTTACGAAGGCCAAGACTATAAAAAGGTTCAAAAAAGAACTAGATAAATTCATGGAGAATAGGTCCATGAATAGCTGTTAGCCAGGATGGGCAGGGATGGAGTTCCCTAGCCTCTGTTTGACCGAAGGTGGGAATGGATCACTGGATGATTATCTGTTCTGTTCATTCCCTCTGGGGCACCTGGCATTGGCCACTGTCAGAAGACCAGATACTGGGGTAGATGGACCTTTGATCCAACCCAGTATGGCCGTTCTTATAAATCCAGCAGGATGAATATATATATCCATCTGTAAAGGTGGTAGAAGTGCCATATCCTCAACTGAAACCTGACTGAAGCGTCTGAGAACATTGGTAGAGATCAGCTGCTGCTGGACTATTCTCAGCACCACTTTCTTGATAATTTTGGGGCAAGGAGGAAGGTTGCTAGCTGGCTTGAGATCTATCTAGATTACTGTACAATTTAGGGTGGTCAGTAGATTGCCCACAATGAGAAACTTTCATAATATTGGTCAACAGAGGACCCAGCTACTCTCCAACAACCACAGGGATAACAGGTCCATTTCATATACAACACAGCCTTCTATTTAAGAATTCCCATTTGTACAACTGGGTCACATAGAAGACCATTTCTAATTCTCAGTTTAGACTATAAACCTTTCAGGGTAGGGACTTTTATTCCATGTCTGTACAGCTCTTAATAATGGGACACTGACCACACTTGAGAACCCTAGACACTACTGTAACAAAATAATTTTGTTGATCCTTTCAAAAAAGGAGGCATGAGAGCTCTTATCAATGAGAGGGACTCTGATCTGAAGCTGTCAACTGCAGTCTGGGTTGAGATATTGCAGATGGTGTGGGAGTGAAGGTTCTTTTGACCGCTAGCACAGTTGCTCTACTTATGACTGCATAAAATTTCTTGTGATGCTAATG
Source organism: Gopherus evgoodei (assembly GCF_007399415.2). Classification (NCBI taxonomy): domain Eukaryota; kingdom Metazoa; phylum Chordata; order Testudines; family Testudinidae; genus Gopherus; species Gopherus evgoodei. The sequence continues at coordinate 124,206,230 of NC_044327.1, forward strand.
GGAGTCCAAGGATATTTAGCACCAGTTGTATTATAATATTCTGCCCATCAGCTGATGTAGATAAGTAGTAAATTATGATAAGCTATGAGGACAAGGCAGGAGACAAAGAATTTTAGAACTAAAGTTTTGCTGAATGATAGCAGATGATTGTTATGTTTGAACTACACACACTTTGGTTCCATAAATGGACAACATGCTCCTCAACTATTGGCTCAAGGAGGCCCTAGCATGCATGATCAAACCCACTCTCTCACCTCGAGCTGGTAGTAATAGCATCATGGATTGAATGGTAATATCGGTAACTCTGAATAAGAGGCACTTAAAATTAATAGTCACTAGCATAGGACTGTTCTCCTGAGTACTCTGATACCTGGCACTGATTATTTTTTGTTTTTGAAGAATAAGGTAATATTGAATTGGCAGTAGGGAAAAGATAGTTATATCAACCTCACACTGTAGGAAAAGAGTAGACAAGCTGGTAAACCTAGCATGTTTAGAGAACAACACTATTCCCTTTAAACATTCTCACTCAGACTCATGGACTTTAAGGTCAGAAGGGACCATCATGATCATCTAGTCCAGTTGTTTTCAAAACTGCGGGTTGCAACCCACTACTGGGTTATGGAACATAAGACACTCAGTCATGGCTGCTCTGGTCAGCACTGCTGACCAGGCTGTTAAAAGTCCCGTCAGCAGTGCTGCCCAGCTAAGGCAGGCTAGCCCCTACCTATTCCAACACCGCACTGTGCCCTGGAAGCAGCCAACAGCAGGTCTGGCTTCCAGGCAAGGGGCCACGGGGCTCCACGCACTGCCCCTGCCCCAAGCATTGGCTCCACACTCCCATTGGCCAGTTCCCAGTCAATGGGAGCTGGGGGTTGGTACCTGCGAGTGAGAGCCGTGCGGAGCTGCTTGCATGCCTCCGCTTAGGAGCCGGACCTGCTGCTGGCCACTGCCAGGGCACAGCACAGTCCGCTGTGCCAAGACAGGCAGGAAGCCAGCCTTAGGACCCCTGCTGTGCTGCTGACCAGGAACCGCTGGAGGTAAGCTGGCGCCCCAAATCTTCACTCCAGACTCCTCATCCCCAGCCCCACCCTAGAGCCTGCATCCTCAGCCCAAAACCTGACCCCTTCCCATATCCCAACCCACTGCCCTGACCCCCCCAACCCAGAGCCCCCTCATGCACCCCAAACTCCTCATTCCCCACCCCAGAGCCTGCACCCCCAGCCCATTATTAATAATTTTACCATTAGCCCCCATATTTTTATTACAGAAGAGAACAAACAACTACAATACTTCCTCTACTTTTCCTCTTAAAGTGAAATAGTGCTAGTGAAAGGTGATACCGTGACAGCCTGGATACTGGGTTTGCTACAGGCACTGTCAGTGTCCCCATGCTAGCCTGCAGTGTGCTTTACCTGACCCGTTTCTCAAATATTGTAATTTTGATACTAAATACTTCTCTTTTATCAAATGTTCAAGTCAGTCATTGCATGTTTTTTCCCCAAAAGGCCAGTTTCTGCTTCACTAAGGACAAAGAAAAGTCATCTCTTTGCAGCTATTTTGCTGAATTCCTCTAGTCTTGTCAAAGGTGTCTGACTGGCTGGTGGGGAGGGATAGCTCAGTGGTTTGAGCACTGGCCTGCTCAACCCAGGGTTGTGAGTTCAATCCTTGAGGGGGCCACTTAGGGATCTGGGGCAAAATTGGTCCTGCTAGTGAAGGCAGGGGGCTGGACTCAATGACCTTTCAAGGTCCCTTCCAGTTCTATGAGACTGGTATATCTCCAATTAATACAAGTGGTAACGGAGGCAACCTATTAGATCTAGTCCATCTAACAGCAATGGCATTATATATTCAATAGGTGACTCACAACACCTCTTTAGGTTACAAATTTATCCAAAATGCCTTACTCTGAAAGTCAACATGCATATTGTTTGTACTGAACCTGTAGTATTAGGGTTTTTTAAATTATTGCCCTGTACCAATGCCCAATGTTAACAGTCCTTATCAGTGGCCATCTAAAGAGGAAAAAGAGAAGCTCTGCATAACGTAGAAAGTTTGAATCGAACTGCTTTGAGGCCCTGTATTTTTTCTGTGGGAGAAGATTGGTGTTTTGATTCCACACGGTTTATAGAAACTATTACATTAAGTGACCTGAGTTAAAATATTTTAACTTCAGCTATAGTAACAAGCATATGCAATCAGTAGTCAACTGGCAGAGTGGAGTGGGTGGCCTGGAAGCTGACAACTGATTAGAAAGCCAAGATAAAACTGAAAAGTTTAGTAGTCTTAAACTGTTTTCCTGCTAACAAATGTCAGCCTGATTCTGCAGCATTACCAGAGATGGATATCAGCATTATGACAAACTAATATAGGGCACATTTAAATATTGGAATAATTGCTTAAGCAAAACAGACAATTATCTAACTTGGAACAAAGTACAACAGCAATTGTAATCTAACATTTAGAGTAGATTGAGTCAGGTCTCCTTGGGCATATTTCCAGCTCTGCCACTCGCTTTGTAAACTTGGGCAAGTTACTTAACCGCTTCACCTCAGTTTACCCAAAATGGGAACAGTAATGCCAGCTTCTGTGAAAGGAAGCCTTGTACAGTTTTATCAATGACTAAAACACGAGACCATCTGATAAACACTGCTGGAGCAGGCTGGGATAGGAGTTAAATTTCCCATTTGTGGTCAGGCTATGTATGTTCACCTTTCTGGAAAGTTTAAGAAGGTACAGAGAAACAATGTCTTAAAGGATACTACTAGAAAAAGAGCATTTCATGAAATGCCTCTTGAAATTAAAGTGGTGCAAATATACACACTGATACCTACATCTAGCCTTAAATAAATACATATTTGTGATTAAAAGTCGCCCGATGTAATAACAATTTTTAAGATTTCTCCACAAAGATTGAGCATCAAAAGAGGAATAGTATATCTGTGAAAGTAAATCTCTATGTTATTATGCTAAGTGAGTTATGCATATTCTGTTTGAAAGGCAGCTACACACTTAAATTCAGAGAAAACAGACGATACTGGATCACCCAGGACCTGAACTCAACCCATCACATGCCCTTGGGCATATTACTTGACCTTCCTCTGCCTCAGGCAACCCATTTGTAATTGAGTGTGAACAACACCTCACTAAATCAGATGTTGTGCCTAGTTTTTAAATCCTGAATGAGTAAATTACTATACAAGTGTCAAAAATCTAAGCTGTAAGGAAATAAGGTAACATTAATAGTACAATTGTGTTGTCCTCTTCAGCTATCAATGAAAAATGTATTACAGGTGTGTGAACAGGGAAACATTCTAACCATAGAGAGCACAGGACTGGGAGCAAGGAACTATTTAGTTTTAATCCTGGCTATAACACTGGCCTGGACTTCATCTATACCACCAGTTCAGTTGCAATCTCTCTAGCTCAGTTTCTTATCTAACATAGGGATAATAATTCTCCATGATGAAGGTGTTACCAGTACTGCAGTTTATCTAATGCTAAACACCTAGTATTTTGTGTTATGGATTTTTACATAAACCCCTATATTTCTCTCAATTACAACAGTACAGTTAACTAAAGGAAGAAAATACTAATTTTACTGACTTGTTTTTAGGATTGTGTGACTAATGACACACATATGTTAGTGAGAATTGAACAGCCTGGTTTGTCAGTCCACCATGGAAATCATCATCATCACTATAAATAGACTAAGTGAGATAATACTATTTCACTGGAGCAAGCACTAGTGCTGTGCTAGCTCAGCAACTCCTAGAGCTTTAGATACAGCTAAAAGTTAAATGCAAAACTGAAGGCCCTCTGGGTTGAATGTGGATAAGCATTTTGCAATATGAACACTTGCTCAGCAATCCCCCACCAGTATTTGCAGTTTTAGGTCACATTTTTATATCATTATATTACATATCCAGTGTTATCAATACAGACACTTTTCCTGTGACCTTTCAGTTTTAGGAATATTAGAGGTTACTAGTAACTGTAAGCAATAAAGTGTTGAGGGAGATAAAAGTTCACTGTGTTCCTTTAAAATTTAAAATTTTTCAAAAACTTTCACAGGTAGCACTGTAGATGGGGGGGGGGGGAGGAGAGCAGGAGGGGGAAATAAACACAGAGTTCTAACCACCGTCTTCTTTACACAAATACAACCTGCAGCCACTCCTTTAAATCGTAAGATCTGTGGAAACTACAGGGTCCAAGGGACACAGATGCCTGTTTGTGCGATGAAACTTGCATTCTCGGTGGAGGAGAGGATATGGGAGTGGTCACAATAAGACAAAAGGAGATGGGTGAGTAAGAACACAAAGCCATGAAGGTCCTTAAAAACAAAGAGCGGAAGTTTGAACTTGATACAGTATAACTGGGAAGACAGTGAAGGGATTCAAAGAGGAGAGATGTGATCAGAGCAACAGGCAAAGTTGACAGCAGGTATGTTACTTGCTGCTTTGACCAAACCATACCCTTCTTTGGATCTCTCCACTGTATCCTTCCCTCTTAATCTTCAAGGCCATTCAGAATTCTGTTTCTATTCTTTGTTCATCCAGTCTTACTTCATTAACCCTCATTTCCTCTGCACTGTTGATGGTTGCCTTATCTACCAGTCTGTCAGCTTCCCACCGGAGCTTCCATGTCTTCTTTTACAATTCAGGAGGATTTACACAGCATGTGCTGTGACCACTGACTATCAGGCTATTCTTAGTTGCCTTGCTGTTGCTTTGCATTTCCTTCATCATCTGTTTGTTGTACCATTTGTTTATTATCTTATAGATTGTAAGCTCTTCAGAGCATGCAGTCTTTTTGTTGCAGTTTTTACAATGTGTATTTTAGTGTGGGCCCAAGTACTACCACAATACAAGCAAACACAAATAACTAAACACAAAAAGTCACTCTTTTCCTCTTTCAAATCTCTACTCAAAACACAGTTCTGCTGAGATGCCTTTAAAAAGTCAGCCAATTAATTATTAGTTTGAAAAGCAAATAGGGATAGCTGGCACTTATAATTAAAAAAATACAAGTGTGTATGTATATAAAAAATGAATCTCAACTGTTATCCTAATCCTTCTGTTCATATGCAGCTACTATATTCAGCAATCATTTTCCAGCATCTTTTCTGCCCCCCCCCCCATTATTCACTTAACAAAACACTGGTATTACAGGTAACTGGCATTATTATCTGATATTTTACCAGCCATTCAAATCTCAAAGTAATGAAACCCTTCTCTGGATCAGTTTCTTTTGTAAACACTTGACTCTTCCAGATCATTAACCGTGCAGATAAACTGTTCAAGAGGACAGCACTCACAAGTTGATCAAGCACATCATTATAGTCTTAGGAATCATTGCTGTGTTGATTGCCAGACTGCACCACATTTCATCTCACTGATTCGGTGATACTGATTTATGTAGACATGGATCTAAACTCCATGTAGGAAAAAAAGGTTGTGTGCTTGCTAGACCCAAACCACAGAAAATCCTGTGTCACCCAAAACTTTATTTCAAGCTTGTAAAATGAATTCTAGATTTGCAAGGAGGCCTAAGAGAACAGTTGCCCTGGAGAAGGGGAGAAAGTTGCATCTTCCCCAGATACAGCTCTTGGCACTTAATCACAGGAAAAAAATTACACCTAACATTAGGGCTAGGCGTGGCAACCACCACAACAGAACTACCTCTGAAGCAGTGGTTCTCAACAAGCAACCCACTTGCAGCCCAATCAGCACACAGCTGCTGCCCATGTGACATCTTCAGGACCACATAGGTAGTATTGGATACAGCCCACATAATACCTCATGGGCTGCATAACAATAAGAAGTAGGTTGAGAACCACTGCTCTGAAGGATGATACTATATTCATTTCCCATCTCACCACTTTTATCTAAAATGGTTGAAGGGATGCTGTCAGGTAGTTTAAGCCAAAAATTAAGTTTTATAAAGACAAATATTTAAATAAGAAACTGTCAGATTTTAAATCCCTTACTACAGACCTAGAAAAACTAAACTGAAGTAGTCTTGTTCACTCTTCACCTTTTATATGGTTTTTATTTTCAATTTCACTAGCCCAGACAATGAAAATAGACTAGCACATCATTTGTGTATAATCAGTCTAAATAGCATAACATTATTATCTGGGATGCAAGTACTGCAGAAGAATGGTTAAAGCTAAATAAACTGTTTTCAGAAGATAATGAAATTTGATATATTTAAAGGAACACTGTTCAGTATTTCAGCAAAGATTTACACTTGGTTGACTTTAATAGCCAAGATTCACTGATGCCAGTAAAACTAGCATTTCTACAGAGGAGTTCTAACAGTCTTTGAAACAAAGTCAGAAACTTTGTGTTACTTATATATTAACACTAGCTATCATCAAAAAAGTTTGAAACTTTGTAGCTATGCTGTTTGAGTTATGACTTCACAAGAAGACTACAAAAGCAAATGTGTAAACTTCTCAGAGCACAAACTATTTGGCTGATTTCTTTCAAGGTTAAAAATATTTCAGAGGTGCATTTAAGTTCCATGGGATCAGACAAATTTAAGAATAGTCTTCAGTATTCTGAATAAGAGTGACGACAACTTTGGAAAAGTCTGTCCAAAAATGCCAGAATTTATAACAATGAGTATGACCAAAAGGAAAAGCTCAAACATTAGAAAACATTATCTGAAATACATTCAACATCTTCGGTTATGTCTATACTAGAGAGTTTACAGCGGCACAGCTGTTCCAATGCAGCTGCGCTGCTGTAAGATCTCTCATACAGCCACTCTATGCCAAGCAACGGAGCTCTCCCGTCAACATAATTTAACCACCCCCATCAAGCGGCAGTAGCTATGTCGGCAGGAGAAACGCACACCACCACTTATGCCAGCATAATTTATATCGCTCGGGGTGGGGGTGGTGTTTTTTTCACACCCGAGTGACATACACTGCCGGCATAAGCGGTTGGCTAGACATAGCCATAGTGTCTCTCTTAAACCAAGCAGGACAGTGAAGTTTTATTTTACAGTATTTTTAAAAGATCTTTATACTTAAAGCTTCGAGACAAGTCCTACTGTCATTCAGTAGAAACTCCTATTGAAGTCAATGGGAAATTTGCCTAATTAAGGAAAGCACAATCTGAACTCGTCACAAACTCTTGAATTGGAACTTTTTCATAAATGTAGACAGATCTACTATTTATTACATATATTAGGCATACATTTGTTTCAAGAGACTTTTCAAACAAAACACATTATGGTATCAAATTATGTAAATTTCTTTCTAGAACTATTTAAGTTAAGTAACCAAAAATTTGCTTTCCAGAATTGTCAAGACAGATTCAGCGAACTAGAGTAAGCAAGTCACAACCGATTATGGGGCTATAAAGAACTGGAAAACTTGAAAGTTGAGTTTTTATGTCAAGATATCATTGAACACAAATCATCACATCACTGCTCATGGGCACTAACCTAGTAAACCTGAATACCAGGAACCGTTATTTAAGTTACCCCTATGTGTTCTCTCTGTCCTCAGTAATATTGACTTAAAAAATCACGGTTAAGTAAGATCCCTAAAGGCAGATAGGATGAGCATAAGAGTTTATAACTAGAATGCTAGGCAGCACAGCTGGAGCAGTGGTGGGGTGAGGGGGAGAGGCACTTGGCCACTTTTTGACTTGGCCAAACCTGAGGGCACTTTGAGCCCACACTCCACGTTGCAACACCATTCAGGACACTCCTCTGTGATGACAGAGGGGCAGCTGAACCAAATCTGAGTGAACGGCATCCCCACCTGGCACACAGGGTTGTGGCAGCACTCAGGTTTGCACCAGGGTCACAATGCCATCTACTCAAATTTGGCCCAGTCGCCCCTCCATCATAATGGAAGGGCAACTGGGTCAGACCTGAGTGGTTCTGCAACCTCACATGCCAGACGGCAGCATCACTTGTTCAAATTTGGAGAGGATGCATGTAGGGGCTCCTAGGCAGGAAGACCAGGTTGCTAGTGGGTGGGGTGCCTGAGCAAAGAAGAGAAAGGTCAGGCAGAGAAGCAAATTCTATTGGCCCCCACTTCAAACAGAATTACAGGGCTTTGACTGGAACAAGTCCAGACACACTAAAGGTCTCTACTGGACTTCTCTTGAAATCAGAAGTGAAGTGTTGCACTCCCACACTTCCTGCCATCTGGTAAAAATGGGCAGGAGTGGGGGCAGAGAGATACATCCAAGGGCTCCTGAAAAGCCACCCCCAAAACGTAGAAGGTTCTTTAAGAGTCATTCTCCTGCTGCGCTGAATTGTATTACCTGGAGCTCAAGGGTGTGGACGTGACCTCCCACCAGGGTGCCCGGCATTCACACACCACACGGGCCCTGGGGTACTAGAACCACCCCGAAGTGCCCCCCTCCCGCGCAGAATTCACCCTGCGCCTTGGCACCAGAGGGCCCCTCCCGCCCGCGCTGCGCGCTCTAAGGGTGCAGGCCCCTGCCTCCTCCCGGCAGCCCTTCGGGGCCCAGCCCGGTGCAGCGCGCCGGGACCCGGGCCCTGCCTCCGCTCAGGGCTTCCTCCCCGGCCCAGAGCGGGGCGGATTCTACCCGAGGCCCCCTCCTGCCAGTCCCGGCGCGCTGGGGGCGGGTGTACGGGCCTCTCCCTCCCGGCGCGAGGGGGAGGGGGCCAGCGAGCCCGGACCTCGGGGAGGGCGGCCGGGCGGGTCCCCCAACACCGGCTCTGGAGAGGGGCCCGAGCCCGCAGCGGCTGAACGCGGGTCGCTCACCAGTGCAACAGCCGCCGGCACCGCGGCTCCTCCTCGCCTCCCCCTCGCGGGGGAGCAGCTCGGACATGGGGGGCCGAGGCCAAGTCTCCTCCTCCTCCGCCGCCGCCTGCCTCGCTCCCCGCCCTGCGCGCCACCGACGGAAAATGTCACCGGAGGCCGCTCGGCTCCGCTCGCGGCGTCACTTCCGGCGGCCGGGACCGGGCTGCCGCTGACCGGCGCACAGAGCTGCCCCGCCGCTGGGCCCTACAGCGCCACCTGCCGGCCCCTGCGGCGCGTCGACCCTGCCGCCCCCAACCTGCTCCCCGGAGACTGGGGAGGGGGAACCGGCTGAGCCCCTCCCCCAGCCCCAGCAGGGCCCTATGGGGATCGGGGAGCAGCCAGAACCCTTCCTTCCTGCCCCCACCAGGGGACGGAACCATGGAGACGCCTGTCCCCTGACCCCTTCCCCCCTCTCCCCTAGGGAGTCAGGAGGGGGAATAATCCAGAGCCTCCCAACTAGGGTCCCGTCCAGAGGGATGGGACCCAGAGCCTGTTCCCAGCCCCCCTTCTCTCCCACACTCGAGCCCAATGGGAAAGACCCAGAGCCTCACCTGTCAGCTCCCTCTCCCTGTGGGGCCACATGGGAATGGCTTGTGAGCAGTGCTTGTGGTGTCACCCTCTGGAAGGGCAGGGCAGTGCTGGCCATCCCATGATGGATGGCCGCCTTGTCTGAAACAGAGGAGGCTTGGACACAAACACGTTAACACCGCAGTCCCATCCTCATGGTCATGTCCAGGGCTGGATTTGGGGTGCCAGGCTTGGGGAGCACCAACCAGCAAGTGTGAAAAATCGGGATGGGGGTGGGGGTAGTAGACACCGATAGAAGAAAATGCCCCAAATATTGGGACTGTCCCTATAAAATAGGGATATCTGGTTACCCTACTCCGGTTGCTGTTTTTGTTGTTAGTGACAAAAGGAAAAATAGAATGTTTGAAGTAAAATGTTTCAGGTGTTCCAGGCACAAATTCATTTTTCACTCACCTCGTAGAATGTTCTGGACCTTCGTAGAACCTCATGCAACCATCCAGATTTGTTGAGAACTACATTTTCTTTGAACCTCCTCAAATGTTGTCAGCCATGCCCTCATGGGTATAGAAGGGGTAGTGCATGGCTAGTCAGTAAGATACAGAGTGAAGTGAGAGCCCAGCTGCAATATTGTGTAATTGTGAAAGTGTACTTGTGTTTTAAGACTTGAAGAGTGTAAATAGTGACTAGTAAAGGACTATTTAACGAGACACCAGAGATATCTATTGAACCCCTATCTATGCAACAAAATAAAAGAAATACTGTTACTTCTTTTGCCATACTTAACACATAATGTTCAATGACTTTCTAAGACTGCAGAACATAGACTTTTGCTCCCCGTAATACTGTCTGTTCTTCCCCATAGAAAATAAAAGATGCCCCCAAAGCAGCTTTCAGGAGCTCAGTATAGGAAGCAAAAAAGTTCAATTGCAATCTCGTTTGAAGCAAGAGGCAAGTTTGATGGGAAAATATCTGAAACAGAACAACGCAAACCAGGCTTTAAGCAATAGTGATTGTCCCAGTGCAGAAGAAATTGAGGAGCAAAGTGTAAATGATGGAAGTCCTATTACTAAGGAATTCGCAGATTTACCTGATAAGCAATGGAAATGTGAGGAAAGTGATGAAGAATCATCCAGATTTCTTGGCGGTGTAAAGGAGACTGATGATAAAGAAAAATCTGGTTTACATGAAAAGGAGAGAAACAATAGAAAAGAATCAGCCTCACATGATGGCAGAAACAGCAGTAAGAAAAATTGCACCCCACAAATCAATACATCAGATTCTGCTTTATTGCCAGCGATCTTAAACTCTGCTGATACTGATCATAAAATTTTGAATGGACCGGGCTAATTCGAAGATATGTTTCCAGTAAATGAAAAGTGACACTTCTCAAAGTCACACTGCAAAAGAGTACTCAAGAATGGTAAGAAACTGAATTGGCATTGGCTAGTTTACTCAAAATCAACTGACAATGTGTTCTGTTTTTATTGCAAAATATTTGACAAGAATGTCAAATCTTTGGTTGTGCTTCTGGGGTACAATTACTGGCATAACTTAGCTGATGATTTGAAGCAACATGAAAAGGCATCTGGCCATTTTATGGCCTACTCCAAATATATGGAGGTCCAGTCCAGGCTCAAACTGAATAAATACACAGATGCAGAAAACCAGCACATTATTAATGTAGAAATCCAGCACTGAAAGAACATGCTCAAACCTCTGATCTCAATTACCCTCTTCCCTCAAAGAATAATTTGCCTTTCTGGGGTTCGGATAAGTTGTTCACTGAACATAATGGTAATTTCCTTGGTTTGGTAGCGCACCTTGGGAAATATGACAATATCATGCATGAGCACTTACACTGAATAGTTTATAAAGAAGCTATGAACCATCACTACAGCAAAACAATTTGTAAGCAGGGTCTGAATGAGTTCTTCCCTGACAGCTAGTTGGAGAGACTTCAGGAGCAAACTGTATTTACATTAACACAATCTACCCTGCATAGGTATCCAGCAGACAGGAGCTATGTAGCTCCAAGTGATCAACTTTGGCTGGTGCTGGGTAAAAAATCACTTTAGTACTGAATGGAGGGGTAGTGAGATGAGATAAAACTAGCTAGAGACATAAAGGGAACAAGAAAACATTCTACAAATACACTAGAAGCAAGAGGAAGACTGAGGACAGTGTAGGCCCGTTGCTTAATGAGGAGGGGGGAATAATAACAGCAAATGTGGAAATCGCAGAGATACTTAATGACTTGTTTGTTTCAGTTTTCACCAAGAAGGTTGCTTGGTGATGTGACATCTAACATACTGAATGCCAATGAAAATGAGGTAGGATCAGGAGGCTAAAACAGGGAAAGAACAAGTTAAAAATTACTTAGACAAGTTAGATGTCTTCAAGTCACCAGGGCCTGATGAAATGCATCATAGAATGCTCAAGGAGCTGACTGAGGAGATCTCTGAGCCCTTAGTGATTATCTTTGAAAAGTCATGGAAGACAGGAGAGATTTCAGAGGACTGGAAAAGAGCAAATACAGTGCCAATCTATAAAAAAAGAAAATAAGGACAACTTGGGGAATTACAGGCCAGTCATCTTAACTTCTGTACCTGGAAAGATAATGGAAAAAATAATTAAGCAATCAATTTGCAAGCATCTAAAAGATAATAAAGTGATAAATAATGGTCAGCATAGATTTGTCAAGAACAAATCATGTCAAACCAACCTGATAGCTTTCTTTGACAGAGTAACAAGCCTTATGGATGGGGGGAAGTGGTAGATCTCAACTTTAATAAAGCTTTTGATACCGTCTCACATGACCTTCTCTTAAGCAAACTGGAGAAATGCAATCTAGATGGTGCTACTATAAGGTGGGCGCATAACTGGTTGGAAAACCATTCCCAGAGAGTAGTTATCAGTGGTTCACAGTCATGATGGAAGGGCATATCAAGTGGGGTCCCTCAGGGATCAGTTCTGGGTCCAGTTCTGTTCAATAACTTCATCGGTGATTTAGATAACAACATAGAGAGCACACTTTAATTAAAAGTTTCTTTTTTACACTCAGACTCTGTGCTGGTGAGTGGGAAAGTATTGCCTTTGAGAGGCGCTCAGGGGTGGTGTGTAATTTTCCCAGGTTACTGGGGGGGGTGTTGGGATTGGGTGGTTCCCAGTGAGTCTGATGCTGGGTAGAAATCATGGGACTTCGATCCAATGCGATTCAATTCAATAAAGCTTTATTCAACATGTGCACAAAGAGAGCCCCTGGTACAAAGAATCAGGCAGAGTCCCTCCCTCAAGGAGCCCCTCCCCTCGCTACTTTATAGCACATGGTGCTTATATAACAAGTTATATAACAACTTACATAACATGAACCTTTAACTAATCAGAGTTAAACAAACTCATATATGGGTTTGTTTATCACATGCTCATAGTGCTCCAGTCCACATTCCGAGCTCACACCCCTCCCCGTGGCCTTCTCCAGAATGTTCCTAGGCCGGTGAGCCACAGCATGCTTCCCTATGCATAAGCACCCTGTAAACCACATTTTTTTTTTAAATAAACACAACCATACCCTTCAGGGGCTTGAGCTGGTTCTGTGTTGTATTGTAGAAAAGGAACTCCTAGATATTGAACTGTTTGCTGCCAGCTCCACCTGGCAGAAGGGTTACAAATTCAAAATGAATTGATTGACCTTATGGCAAGGAAGGCTCTTGATAACATATTGATGCAACTTGGAAAAGCGAAGTACTATGCCATAATAATAGACTGCACTCCCAACATTAGTCACAGGGAAAAGATGTCATTTACAGTAAGATTTGTTGATGACAAGCATGGCTGTATCCAAGTAAAGGAACCCTTAATCTGTTTTCAGTCAGTGGATGACACTACTGGAAAAGGCCTAACAACTGTTTACGAACGTTTTGAATGAGAATAAAATAAAGCTTTAGGACTGCTGCTGCCAAGATTACAACAACAACGTGAATATGAAGGGAAGAAACAGTGATGTCCAGGCAAGAATTCTTATGCTGAATTCAAGAGCTTCCTTCGTGCCTTGTGGTTGTCATTCCCTCAAAATGGTTGTGTCAGATGCAGTGTCTTCTTCTTTAGGTTCACTAACTCTCTTCAGAATACTGCAAGGGCTATATATCCTGTTTTCAGCATCAACTATCAGGTGGAAAATCCTCAAGGTCATGGACAATGCTACAAATCTGACTGTGAAGTAGCTAAGTGACACTTCCTGGGACAGCCACATTGACAGTGTAAGGCCAGTGAGATACCAAGTTTCTGAGGTATACGATGCCCTCATGGAACTGGTGCAGTCAATTAACGCCAAGGCCAGAATCCAACACAAGGTGCAAAGCCTGGAAAACCAGATTACTGACTTCAAATTTCTGGTCTCAGTTATGGGCTGGCACAATATCCTGTTCCAAGTAAACATTTCAAGCAAGGCATTACAAACTCAGTTGCTGGATATTGTGACCACTACTATTTCGAAGAAAAGCTGCCTTGATTTCATTGTAGCCTACAGAGACAATGAATTTGAAGGTGTCATCACTGCTGCCAAAGAAATGGCGGAAAACTTTGGAGTTGAGCCTGTCTCCAAGGAAACTCGTATTCATCAGAAAAGACAGTTTGGTTATGAGGGCAGAGATGGGAAGCTTGGAAGAAAAATTAAAGAGGGAGGTTTTTTGCTCATTCATTTACACTGCTTTAGACTCCATCGAAGAAAGGTTTGGACAAATGAAGCACCGCAAAAGGACCTGGGGCAGTTGTATTACCTTAGTAATATTCTTGAACAATTGTACAGACCTTCACCAGACACTGACAGATGGGGAATGTAATGTTCAGACGCAGGGCCATCCTTAGGCATACACAGCTGCCTAGGGCACCGTGACGGTGCAGTTCTGGCGGGACCCAACTGAGTGCGCCAGTTCAGGACCAATCGCTTAAAACGGGGCAGTCACAGCCCAAGGCTGGGGTTTTCCCACCTCTAAGGCAAACCAAACCAGCCAGACAAAGAGGACTTTGGTCTCACCCCACTGGCTAACCACAAGTCACACAAGCAATTCCCTTAGACATTCCAGTTTCCCAGTATCACCACCAGTCCCACTCGTCCTGAGGATAAATGGTTATGAAAACCAACACCCCAATAAAAGAAAGAGGTTCTCTCGATCCCAAAGAATCAAGCCCCAGTCCCAGGTCAATATACAAATCAGATCTTACACACAAATCACGCTGTTGCCAATCCTTTAGAATTTAAAATCTAAAGGTTTATTCATAAAAGGAAAAAGATAGAGATGAGAGCTAGAATTGGTTAAATGGAATCAATTACATACGGTAATGGCAAAGTTCTTAGTTCAGGCTTGTAGCAGTGATGGAATAAACTGCAGGTTCAAATCAAGTCTCTGGAGCACATCCCCAGCTGGGATGGGTCATTCAGTCCTTTGTGTAGAGCTTCCATTTGTAGCAAAGTCCCTCCAGAGGTAAGAAGCAGGATTGAAGACCAGATGGAGATGAGGCATCAGCCTTTTATAGGCTTTTCCAGGTGTAAGAACAGCTGTTTGTTCATACTGTGGAAAATTACAGCAAAATGGAGTCTGGAGTCACATGGGCAAGTTCCTGCATTCTTTGCTGAGTTACAAGGTGTATCTGCCTTCTCTCAATAGGTCAATTCTATAGCTGGTGGTCTTTAATGGGCCATCAAGCAGGCTAGGCTTAGCTAACACCAACTTGTCTGGGATGTCACCCAGAAGCATAGCATAAGTTTGAAGTACAGACAGTATAGAGCCAATATTCATAACTTTAACTAAAAAATGACACATGCATATAGACAGCATAATCATAACCAGCACCCCATAACCTGGTCTTAGACACCTTATATGACCCCCTTTACATAAAATTTGGTGCCAATAGAGGACCTTGGTTGCAACCATGTTCTATATGGTCCCAGATTATATCAATAAAGTCACAGGCACCATGAAATTTCGGGCACCAAATTGCCCCAAATTTCATGGTACCCTAGGCAGCTGCATGCTGCATACGTGGCAGCACCAACCCCAGCGACCAGCCCTATCCCTCATCCGGCCCCCTCGTAAGGGGCAGGGCCGTTCCTAGGGAGGTGTGGGGCACTGGAAAACTCCCTCTGCCCTGCCTCTTACTCTTTCTCCAGCTCTGCCCCTGACCCACCCCCATTCCACCTGTTCCCTCAGCAGGGCTGGCTCCAAGCCCCAGCACGCCAAGCGCATGCTTGGGGCGGCATGCTGCGGGGGGCGCTCTGCCGGTTGCCGGGAAGGCGGCAGGCGGCTCCTGTGGACCTCCCGCAGGCGTGCCTGCGGAGGGTCCGCTGGTCCTGCGGCTCCGGTGGAGCATCCCCAGGCATGCCTATGGGAGGTTACTGGAGCCGTGGGACCAGCTGACCCTCCACAGGCATGCCTGCAGGAGGTCCACCGGAGCCATGGGACTGGCCAGAGCACTCCTCATGGCGTGCCACCGTGCTTGGAGCGGCGAAATGGCTAGAGCCAGCCCTGTCCCTCAGAGACCCCGCCCTCACTGGCAGCAGTGGGAAGTGGAGCAACCCGGCTCCAGCCTGCTCTACTCCGCCAGCTCCCAGCCACGATGTTGTGCTTCCTGCCACCAGCGAGTGGGGGAAAGGATCGCCCCCCACACTGGTGGTGGGAAGCAGAGAGACTCGGTCCCAACCCACTCCGCTTCCCTTGCCCCAGCCCCAGCCATGTCGCTCAGGTTGGGGAAAGTATCACCCACCCTGCACTCACCAGCGGTAGGAAGCAGAGCGCCACAGCTGGGAGCTGGTGGAGTAGAGTGGGCTGGAGCTGGGATGCTCCACTTCCAGCCGCTGCCAGTGACTGGGGGAATCATTCCCCCAAGCCCCCTCCCCCGGGCGACACAGCTAGGGCCAGGGTGAGGGAAGCAGAATGGGCTGCTCCCGGCCCCCCACCACTCCCCGGGCCACTCTGGGCCTGTGGGACCCCCAAAAGTGGCCCCCCACAGCTCCTGCCTCCCAGAACCGGGGGGGGGGGAGGCCTAGGGCCCACACACAGCCCTCCTGCGTGGGGCGGGGGTGTACTGCGTAGGATACCCAAATGGCTAAGGACAGCCCTGTTCAGACATCAATGATAAAGATCTCTATGTTGAATCGAAGAACATTCATCACATTTTGCAACACAAGAAGCACTCTCCACCCCAAATTCTCCAATTCATTCATAATGCAGAGCTGAAGGACACTTTTCCAAATGTGTGGATAGCTTTGAGGATTCTGCTCAGGCTGCCAGTCACAGTTGTAAGTGGTGAGCACAGCTTTTCGAAGCTCTGGCTCATTAAAACCAGGGGCGGCTCCAGGCACCAGCACGCCAAGCGTGTGCTTGGGGCGGCAAGCCACTAGGGGCGCTCTGCCGGTCGCCAGGAGGGCGTCAGGCAGGCTGCCTTTGGCATCTTGCCTGCGGAGTGTCCGCTGGTCCTGTGGCTTCAGGACCAGCGGACCCGCCGCAGGCATGCCGCCGAAGGCAGGCTGCCTGCAATGCTTGGGGCAGCAAAATGCCTAGAGCTGCCCCTGATTAAAACATATATTCGATTGACAGTAGCTGATGAGAGACTGACATTGCTTGCTATTTTTTCACTTGAAAATGCCATTGGCCAGTCTTTGGATTTCTCTCTGATGCTGTGGTTCAGTTCACAAGGGCAAAGGTGACAAAAGCGAGCTTTTGAACTACAGGACTAGGGTCAACATTCCAAGGTTGTCACCTACTGTAACGCGATTTAATACCAGTCTACCCAGTGTTGAGGCACAGTTCCATTTCTTGATGTTAGTACATTTCAGTTATTCTTAAAATAAAAAAGTTTCTATAAGCTTAGAGGAAACTAATTTTTGTATTTGCTTATATATGGCATGAATAAATACAGATTTACAGATCCTAGCGTTCAAATGTATCACATGCGGAGGATAACTCATGCTTGCAAATCGTGCATCAAAATCATGAAATGGGCTACAAGTGCAATTAAAAAAATAAGATATTCAAAGGTTTAGCAAATGGAGAGAGGGCATGCCAGAATCTCCTCATCCAGGGCTGGCCCCAGTGATGCCTATAAAACAATCAGGCAATGGCCTAAGCCCCCTGGGAAGGGCTTGGAAGGATTAGATTTTTATGAATGTTGGTAAATGTTTATTTCATGGTACACACATAAACCCACAAAATATATTTCCAGTGATAATAAATGAAATTTACAGATAGGCAACATAAAAAAATGCAGCTGGGGAACTTTGATTCAAAATCCAGTGATTCAGAGAGTGAATTAGGCTTGTTTACAATGGATTACCACATGAATAGGAACAACAGGTATGATTTGGATATTTACTGTGTATATTTTAGCATATGACACTGACAGTTTGTGTTTAATGGTTTAAAAAACTTTTTGATTCTCAACATCTACTATCAATAAGTAGTGGTCTGACCCTCCCCCATAATTCACACAACTGTGAAAATTTGTATCCGTAAATATAAATGCTTAAAAATAATAAATATCAACCATCAAAAGTTATTAAAAAAATCAAATTCTGCCAATCCAAAAGATAAGTGGCTTTTTATAACCAAACCAAATTCAAGTGTCTGTATTATAGGAAGTGCTTACAGCTCAGCCTATTTATTAAGATTGCCCACTTCCCAGGATATGACCCTGTTTCCTTGTTTATATAACTTTGCCAAACTTTAACCATTTAGGCTGAAATTTCCCATGCTGGGTGTCTGCCTCATGATGAATTGTTTTGGAAAGTTTAGGCCAAAATGGTTCCACCGTTTCTGAGAATGAGGATAGGGAAAGGCCATGTTAGAAGTTTCTTAGTCTTTTTGTTGGTGAGCTCTAATGCCCCCATGCTTTGGAGCAACAACCTGAAATTTCGCTGGGGAGTTGTCTGTATCTCAGCAATGTGCCTTTTGCTTTCTTATGAAATACCACCCAGATTTGGCAAAGTTATAAATCATTGAAAAACTGCAGTTTGCATATGCTCAGAAAAGACTTCTCAGAGCTTCATAGCTAAAAGACTCTAACTCTCTCCGCACCACACATGCTCGAGCCCTATCCAGGGCATTATTTGCCCAGTTTACTCAGTCTTAAATGCACAATTAAAAATCCATCTAAATTATCAAATCACTCTGCTATTTCTCTCACAATAGACCACATTCAAATTAGGCCACAACCTCTTTCATACTCACAACCTAGATCAGGGGTGGGCAAACTTTTTGGCCCGAGGGCCACAATGGGGTTGTGCAACTGTATGGAGGGCCAGGTAGGGAAGGCTGTGCCTCCCCAAACAGCCTGGGCCCTGCCCCCTAACTTCCCCCTTCAAAACCACCAAACCAACCAACCCCTGCCCCTGCTCCTTGTCCCCTGACCGCCCTCTCCCGGGACCCCCCTTGCTCCCTGTCCCCTGACTGCCCTCCTGACCCCTATCCACATCCCCGCCCCACAACAGCCCTCCCGGGACTCCCTCTCCCAACCCTCCCTGTCCCCCATCCCCTGACCATCCCCCAGAACCTCTGCCCCATCCACCCACCCCCTCCTCCCTGACTGCCCCCCAGGACTCCACTGCTCCCCGCCCCCTTATCAGCAGCAGGAGCCAGCTGCACTCCCTATGCTGCCTAGCAGGAGCGGTGGCCCAGAGCACAGCCTGGCTGCGGGGCATGGGGAACAGCAGGGGAGGAGCCGGGGACTAGGCTCCCCGGCTGGGAGCTCAGGGGCTGGGCAGGATGGTCCCACGGGCTGGATGTGGCCCACTGGCTGTAGTTTGCCCATGTCTGACCTAGATAGACTTTCTAAGGACATGGCCATACTTGTGAATTAAAGCGCATTAAAGCAGCCCAGTGCGCTCTAACTCACAAGTCCACACCGGCAAGGCACATAGAGCGCTCTGACTCACAGCACGTCCACACCAGCAAGGCACATAGAGCGCTCTGACTCCACAGTTAGAGCGTTCCTGGTACTCCACCTCAGCGAGTGGAATAACATTTGACGCACCCCTGCTGGAACGCCGCAGCGCCAGTGTGGACGCCCTGGTCTGTTAATGTGCTCTGATCAGCCTCCAAAAGTATCCCACAATGCCTGTTCTAGCCACTCTGGTCATCAGTTTGAACTCTACTGCCCTGCCCTGACCTCAGGTGATCAACCGTCAGACTCACCCGTTACATTCTCTGAGAATTTTGAAAATCTCCTGTTTGCACAGCAAGGTGTGGAGCGCTCTCAGCAAATCTTTCCAGGTGACCATGCCTCCACGCGCCAGGTGATCCCCAATATGGAGCAATGGTAAGGTGCTGGACCTCATCAGTGTTTGAGCAGAGGAAGCTGTCCAGTCCAAGCTGTACTCCAGCCATAGGAATTACGATAGCTTTGGGCAGATATCAAGGGACATGATGGAAAGGGACCATGACAGGGATGCACTGCAGTGCAGGGTTAAAGTGAAGGAGCTGCGGAACGCCTACCACAAAGCCCACGAGGCAAACTGCCACTCCGGTGCTGTTCCCACCACCTGCTGTTTCTAAAAAGAGCTGGATGCAATACTTGGGGTCAACCCCACCTCCACTCCGACTACCACCATGGACACTTCAGAGCCCAGTTCAACAAGGCAGGAGGAGGAGCAGCAGCGGAGCAGGAGCAAGGATGCTGAGGCAGAGGAATACATCCTGGAATCCCTAGATGCAAGCAGCCAGGAGCTGTTCTGAAGCCAGGAGGAAGGTAGCCAGTCGCAGCGGCAGGTGCTTGGGGAAGGACAAACACCAGAGGAGGTTCCTGGTAAGCAGCTTTTATTTTGGGAAGGAAGTTATTCAGTGTGTGCTCTTAGGGCGAGGAGGGTTAGGGCTGTATGCATGCTTATGTCACCGAAATATCAGGTCTGCCTAGCTGAGAGCCAATTAACAGCCTGACAGGGATAAGGAAAAATGCTTTATTCTGCAGAAAAAGGAGAGCCTGTACCTTGGTACAAAAGACTCTGTCTTACACAAATTTCACAAACCTTTTATACACATTCAGACAAAGACCCCTGCATGTTAACACTTGATTGGTAAGTGTAAAATCTCATGCTCCCGTTATCTGGGTAGTACTGACTGGTTTGGAGCAGGACCTTCCTGCTTTGAGGCAGAGGAAAAGAGATAGTGCAAAAATTCAGGCTACTGTGTCCATGAGCAGTACTCACCCACTCCACCTACTGGCCGCTTGTAATCTATTAAGGGGGGTGAGCCAGCTTTCACAATCCCCCCTTCAGGCCTGGCAAGCCCAGATTGCCAGGCCTGTTACGTAATTTACGATCAAGCTGAAGAGACAGGTAGTGAGTTGTCTTACGGACAGCAGAACCTTTGGTTACAGCATTACACAGACATTTTGCGCATTGTATTACTATTCAAACAATACATAGGAAGAACAGACAGAAAATAATCCATTCAACAATTGTACGGAAAAGGCCAGTAACCCATGACCCAAGGTCTGGGAGAAGATCCTCAAAATTAAAGGTGTGATCAAGAGATACAGCATGAAAAACAACAGCAGCGTTCTTAATAGCCTGTAAATCCTGTTCAATTAAACCAGAGTGATTAACATAAAAGCAACATTTTTCCCCGATGCGAGCACAAGCCTCCCCAATTCAGCATTCATAGCATTTAGCACACGTCTACTTTGCATAGCTACTTTTGCTACTTTATCAATCTCTCGTTGCAATTTTTGGAAAGCGTCTATTAAGGCATTAGCTGCTTTACCAAGCTTTGCAGAAATATTTACAACTGCTCTCTTGGGTTTAGCCACCTCGAACTCAGGAATGAGTGCACGGACAAAAGAATGGAATCCTGTTTGTCTGACAACTAAGGGATTGGGGCACTGACTATAAATCAGTTAGGTATACCAGGTGAAACTGGTATCAGTCACTTCAATTTCTGTCTGCAGCAGGCACCTGTTATGTTAAAGTGGGGAAAGTAATTAAGCTTTGTCTTAACAGCTAGAACTCTACATTCATTTTTAAAAAGGATTTGAAGAGGAGAAGAGAAAAGTGATTGATGTTGGCTGAGGAGACTCATCTCACAAGACGTAATAACAAATGCTGTCTAGTTTCCCTCGACTCACCAACAGAAGACTCTTCTAAGGCTAGAGGATCTAGAACCTGGCAGGGGAGAAGGAGAGACCAAGACTGACCAGAGAGCTTTCTGTCAAGCCTCAACTCCTTCCTCCCTCTCTTTTCCCCCAGTTGATCTAATTTAGTAAAACTGAAGATACCTAGTACAGAAATTTAACCAAACATGAAACTGCTTGTTTGCTGATTAGGTCACCATCTGGAGGTCATTTACCAGTTTTAGCTCGTATTTATAAAAGTGGACAGAGAAACAAGCCTTGTTTTTATTATTCAGTCTTACAGAAAAATACATATTTTTTACAAAACCAAAGCTATGAGAAACCATCAAAATCTGTGTGCTTGGAAGAAAGACGGCAAGTGTGCAGGCCCCAACAGTGAAGAATACACCACCATGTTTAGGAGTGCAAAAAGTCTGCCTTAAAAAAAAAAAAAAGTAGTCCTTTTCCCACACAGTTGACGTCAGGTAAATCGGCGTTTGCTGGGCTCTGGTACTGACAGTGCCATCATGTCCACTTTACTGGAGAACTCAGCCTCAAGAGCATTCTAGAGGGAGAAAGAAACAAGAGAAATCAGTGGCAATGCAAATAACTTTTACATCGCTGTTAAACAAATATGTCGCTAATGGTCAAATCCCATTGGACATCATTTGTATGCATTAACCCAAATAACTGAAAGAGCATTATTGGTGTGGGTTGTTTACCAGTACTCAGTACAATGCACGGTTAGTTGAAAATATAATAGGTGACTCAGCATGTAGCAGCTCATGAACAGAGAAAAATGAGTCATCATAAAAAGCCAAAAATTAGCATTACTAATCAGAATGATGACCCAAAAAGATATACAGTATTCTTTAATATTATGACAATGTTACATTGTTCTCAGGACAATCTTGAAATATCAAACCCTAATAAAGCATCCACTGTTATACTTATAGTCCACAAATAAACTTATTGACAGGTAGCTAAAAGGCTAAATCACAGTAATTATTTCCAAACTGACACCACTGGTTCATGTTGTGTGATCCACATGGCCCTTGGAATGCAACATTTTTATAACCAAGCAGCTGGTGAACAGGGGGTGAATAGAGAGTCCATGACACAATCTCTTACAATGTGATGCACGGAACAGGAATATTGAAGAACTTTGTACTCTTGTTTTACTGAGCTTAACATACAAATTCCACATGTATGCACAAAAACAGCAAAATGCTAGTCACATGTGGTGGGCTTCCCATCATGCTTGGAACGGTTATTAGACAGATAGGCTGCCAAAGCATATTACTAAGGTGAAAAAACTCTCACCTGAAAAAGCCCTACCAGTGGTGAAGTGGGATCAAATTCATGAAATAAGTGCCTCGCCACTGATCCTACTGATACAGTCCAAAGAGATGGATGGTCTCATAATTGTGATTCTGACTGTTTAGGGCCTTAATGATTATCAACACCTTCAATTGCATCTAGAAGCAAATAGGAAGCTAGTTCAAAAACTTAAACACAGGTTTTATGTACACACTGGTCCATGACATTCAGGAGAAAGGCAGCTGCAGTCCCATGTGGACTTCAAAGGCAACTCTATATACAGCACTTAGCAGCAATCAAGCCTGCAGGAGACAAATGCATGGATGACCTTTGTGTAGTCTATTTTAGAGAAACGGCCGTACTCCTGTCCAGCTGCTGATTAAAAAATGCATTACAAGCCACAACTACTGTCTGAGAATCCAGCAGCAGTGATGTATCCAAAAGGGCCTAGAGACTGCAAAGCGTTCTAGCAAAAAGCATCTGTCACGGAGTGTGGGGGAGTCCAGCCCTACACCCCTCTTCCTGGGCCCCACAGTGACTCTTAGCCAGCCAGTAAAACAGAAGGTTTATTGGACAACAGGAACACAGGTTACAGCACAGTTTGCAGGCACAGTCAGGACCCCTCCACCGAGTCCTTCTGGGCTTTCAGGGTGCTTGGATCCTAGCTAGGATATCCTGAATTCCGCTCACACAGCCCCAAGCCCAAACTCAAACTGTTTCCCTCCTGCCATTCCCTTCCTTTGTCCCCTTCCCGGGCAAAAGTGTTGACCTTTCCCCTCCCTTACCTAGCTCAGGTTACAGGCCCTGGCATCGTCCATCCCCTAAAGTCCTCCCCTGCTCTCCCACTCCCCACACAGACAGTACCTACTGCATCACAGCATCCTTGAAAGGTGGCACAAACACTTCTGCACAGTTCTTCAAAGCTATTTAAGTGATTAACTTCCATTCATTGCAGTGAGACTAAGGCATCTAAATAACTCTGAAAAGCTGGGCCGCCCTTCAACATGTTCCTCCCTATCAACAAGAATCACTTCCATCTAACCTGAGCCACATTTTTACCCAGATCTTTATCTCTGGAGAGCATCAAGATTAGAATCGGAGGCAGATAAACCCAAACCTAACCATCATCAATGCTGGAGTTTTGGATGATGTTTTTTTTTTTTTGGGGGGGGGGGGGGGAGGGCGGAGTGCCAGGGTCCAATTAAATCTCTGTAAGCAACAAAAGCCCCTACCAGCTCCCGCTTTGCTTCTTCAATCTTCACTCGAGCAAGGGAAGGATTCTAAAAGAAAGAAAAATGGCATGTTAACCGCAAGTAGCGACAGTCCCACTTTAGCTTGAAACACAGGGTTTCTCCTCACCCAAAAGATTTTAATAAAGGATAGGAGAAGAGTGGGGGATAATCAAATGGTCTCCACGTGTTCCCTCAAGATGCAAAAAGTGCTGCAATTAAAGACACAGAACAACCCAAAACTGAATGGATTTTGAAAGAGCTTTTACGAAGCCTAATGTTAAAAGAAACATGAAGAATTCACAAAGCTCTTGACCAAGAGAGCCTGGCTTTAAACATTCCCGGCAGTGTTTGCAGCCCAGACGCTGAACAGGAAGGTGCCCACATGTGCACATAGCCTGCTTGTAGGAACACTCCTCTCCTGCTCAGCATCTCAGGCACTCAGCCAGTGGTGAGAGAAGCAGAAAGGCTAAGGGGCAGGGCTGAGCCTTCCACATTCACTGAAAGCAAGATAGGGAAAATGGGGAGAATAAAAGCCAATTCTGGTGTCTCGAGTCCCTTGATAGAACCAAGCAAACTGCCTCTGGGGACTAGGATAGAGGGGGGGTATGCAAAGGTCTTCCAGAGGGTATGTCAACTCATCTAGATATTTGCCTAGTTTTACAAAAGGCTACATGAAAAGCTCTAGCAAAAACAGAACAAACTAAAATTTCATATTGACAATGCCTTGTTTATACTGCTCTATATGCTATATCAGTGTTTCACAACCGGGGGTGCGTGTGTTGCGATTACATGGTGAAAAGGAGAAAGGAAGCAATTTTTCACTAATAGTGTGCTGGGACACTGTCACATTTTTATGTCTGTTTTTTAAGCAAGTAGTTTTTAAATGAGGTGAAACTTGGGGTACGCAAGACAAATCAGCCTCCTGAAAGGGGTCCAGTAGTTTGGAAAGGTTGAGAACCACTGATCTAAGGTGAGGGAGTCAGGCCTGCAGCAAAGATGTGCGTAGTGGGGGAACTCACTGCAAGGAGCAGGTTGGTGAAGAGAAGAAGGATGGTCCAGTGGTTAGGGGCATTAGCTGAGGACCTAGGAGACCTGGATTCAGTTCCCTGTTCTAGCACAGCTCCCCATGTGACCGTGGGCAAGTCATTTAATGGCTCTGTGCCTCATTTCCCTATCTGAGATAAGGGATAATAGCACTTCCCTACCTCACAGGGTGCTGTGAGGATAAATACATTAAAGATTGTGAGGCACCCAGGCACTACAGTAATGGGACCAGATAAATACGAGAGGTAGAATGGTGAATCTTGACACACAGGTTCATTTAATAAATCACAATGCTACCCCTCACAACTGTTGCAGCATCTTCCCTATGTCCAAGAGGGAGAATCCCTCACTACTGATTTGAGAAAGGAACATGAATTTTGTGTTTCATTCACTTTCAGAGGAGCTCTGCAAGTGCTGCAGTTAGATTGTCCCCCAAACAACACATAGAGGTGACCTGTCCACTTCATGCAAAGACAGAGTTTGGATACCTCTCACTTCGTGGATTAATAAACTACTACTGGCTCTAATCTCTTTGAATTACTGTACAGTTGTTTACAGAGGTTCCCTTGACTGAACTCCGACTACTGCACAATGCTGTAGCCATTTATACTGCTACATAAATGATTAATAGTAATGGTGGTATGTACCAGCAGATTCAAAGTTTGATGTATATACCTTTTAAAATGATTGATAATCTTTGGAAAATAATTGTGTCGTAGATTTTTGTTTTCCTCTCAACTTTTCCAGATAATTCACCTGATGCCTAGCTTATCCAACCAGTTTATTTGGGTTCAATTCCCATGCATTGTGGTAGGAGAGAGCAAAATCTATCTAGTGGAACTATTTAAACATCCTGCTATTTAAGCAAAATCCTTCCATACACAGAGTTTGGAAACAGCATAACTGTGAGCCTGTCAACTCATTGCAACAGAATTTATTTACATTTTGATGTCTATCTATATCTAAAATATTTCAGCTACAAAACATCCCCTGAAGTTAATTTGATGTGAAATTAAGGCCTAAGTTATAGCACCTAAAGAGAAGCAATTCCATTTTCTTTATATATATATATTATATATATATATATACACACACACATATATACACACACACATATATACACACACACACTTAGGAAACCAGAAGATAATAGTAGTAGCAGAAATAATTACAGGAGTTAAGTCCAAGTAGGACTCCAGTTTCTTCTTCAAAGGCACAGTCTGTTGCTTTAGTTCAGTCAGTTTCTGTGAAAAGGGCAAAGCACCAGGTTATATTTCTGCAATCTAATTTGGTATAAGTGATGCAAATCAGTAAAACAAAGCATTTACAAATTTCCAAATGTTTTATTCTGTATAGCTTTTAAGGGAGCCCATCGTTGCCGTAATTCTGATTAAGGATCTATAACTCTTCCCAGGATTTAATATTCCAACAATTTTATTTAGTCAAATCCAGTTGAAGTTTTATATTGAAGTAAAAAAAACAAATTTTTGCATACGTCTTTTCATACAGTGTACCATTTGGTGGCTGTCCGCTGGTCTGTGGTGATCTCAATCTATAACCCAGTGGACAGATGTCCACGTCACCTTTGCTATGGGCACTATCTGAGACCCTTGCTGGTGATCTCAGCACAGGCCAAGACTGAATAGATCACTAAAAGAATGAGTTAGACACTAATACCTAGAGGCTGCCCTGCCAGAATAGGGCTGAGCCACATTGGTGGGAGAGTGTGGGGAACCGTCCACCACCACTTTTGGTGCTGTAACCATTCAGTGCACAAAGAGAAGAGTTAACTTGAGGATTATTAATCAAGCAACTTTCACCAGCTCTAAAGCCATTTAAAAATCAAAGATAAACTTATGATGCATTATGATGCAGTAATTTACACCCCCTTCACCCCAAATATTTGTTCAGCACTCTGCAAAACAGATAAAAGAACACCGTCAAGTCAAACTTGCCCCATATTTAGGCTCTATTAGAAAACAAGTTTTACAAAACCAAGACCTAGGTAGAAGTTTCTATGATTTTTTTAAATTTAAGATTTCAATGGGAACATTTTTCAACCAGCATTTTGCAATCCAAATACTGCCAAATAATGCCAGTTCATGACATCCACAAAGTGAAACTGACTAGGCTATATTCATCATTCAAACTAACTAATAAGCAAGAAATAAAACAACACAAATGGCAAAAAGCACATTACATGTTTGGATTTCTCTCTGTTATAGTAACAGGGTGATATTAGTGTTGTGACAGTAGAAAGAACAGACTTAGACAGACATCATGTGCAGCATCAAAGAGCTGGAGAATCCACAATTAGAAACACAGGAAACATGTTTTTTTAAAAATGAAAGTATTGTGACAGTGTCTCTTTAACAAATTACACCATTCACAATTATATCAAAAAATGTTATTTTCATCTAAAATTGGAGGTGGCCTCAGGATGTAAAATTTGGATCACAGATTAGATTTTGGACATCCCCACAGATCAGAGACATTTGGATGTGGATGTTAGTTTAGGCCTAACATACACATGTACTCAAATATCCATATGAATAAATGTTATTTCTTTAAAACTATCCAAACAAATGCTGATTCACATGCACCACTTCAGAAATGTCCCTCTTGTCCCAACACACCTACCTCCGAGAGGCTCACTAATGACTGATGTGTCAAAGAAGGATCCATCCCGCTTGCAGAAAGCTGTTCCTACAAGAGAAAAGACAGTTCACAGTTTGTACAGCACACCCTGCTCCTCTACTGAACAGATAGTGTACAATACATTATGCATTTTCTGTTTAAAGTTTTGTTATGGATGGAGATATTCTGATGTTTACTTGTATTTCAACATAAGCAGGGAAAAAGAAAAAAAGTCACCTAGAGCAAGAATTTAATGCTGTTTTAAGTGCTAATCTCCAAGCAACTTTAAACTGTGGAGCCAGTGGCTAATGAAACATGCATAAACAGCAATATACCTACTAGAAAACTAGCAGGACTAGAGCATTCAATGAGGATATGAGTAGGTTTACCTAGTAAAATGTCATTACACTAATAGAACATTTATCCCTCAGAATTGCCAGACTATTGTACATAGTCATTTTGTCAAACTGGATTCTAACACTCACCCTTACTTGCTTCATAAGGGGGTTGGGAAACTTCATTTCTCATATAGCACTTAACTAGTCCAACAATGGGTTTCAGAATCAGTCAAGTAACCAATATGCAATGCACGTTACACTGTATCACTACTGAAATCATGACACTGGAAGAGAACATGCTCTCTGATATCTGTATAGACAAGTATGTGAAGAGTAATTCCAACTATAGCCCATGCTTATACATTTTTAAATTTATGAAAGTTCCCCAAATTTATGAAGGTTCCTGCTTTGAGCAGAAAGTTGGACTAGATCTCCTGAGGGGTCTCTTCCAACCCTAATCTTCTATGATTCTATATCAAGGAATAACTGTACAAAATTGCTCTTATTCAACAGAAAAAATAGCTATGGGGGATGTAAACTTACTTACTGTTATGAGCTTATGCTCAAATAAATTTGTTAGTCTCTAAGGTGCCACAAGTACTCCTGTTCTTTTTACCTGTAATTGTTGCTTTAAGGTCCCAGTTCTCCAACACTTAAAGCCCATGTGTAACTTTGACTTTATGGGACAATTCATGTGAGCAAAAAGCTACACATTTGCTTATGTATTTGCATTTGTCCTCCCAATATACAATTAAGGCTATATTTTTGGCATAACAGTCACGTTCATGGTAATAATTCATTTTAATAAAGTCAATTTAATAAAGCCACAATTGTGGGGTGAGCTCATTCTTCAATCCCCCACTCCCAAACCGTAACCTTTCTGTAAGCATGGTTCCCCCCTCCCTGCCCAAACACACAGACACACCGCACACAAACACACACACACCTGTTATGAAATTGACTAAAAATTTGTTTAACAAAATCATAGCCTTATACACAACTAGTGGGAACTTCCCTAACTTTAAAATATTGGGGTAACTACTTGCCACCCTACTCCAGCAGGGGACACATTCAACCTCTAAGGCCTCTCTTACCTTTTAAGCAAAAGGATCCAAGCATCACAGCATCTATCCACTTATCCCCAGCTCTGCAGGAAAGGTGACGGGGGATCACTTACAACTGATTCCCTGCAGGGACCAACCATTCTTTATTTCCAAGTATCAGCTGTAATAGATTCCCCCTCTTGAAGGCTAAGAAGCTCCAAAGATGTCGCTAATAGTGAAACCATACATTTTGGGGCCCAGTTTGACACGATCACGTATTCCTTCAACAATACTGGTAGAAGACGTTTATCACCAACCTCTGCAGCCTTTATCCTGAATTTGAAGTCCTCAGATTTATCCTTCAGGAACTTCATGTTCTGGGTTCGGCTGTCAGCTTTGGCTTTTTCCATTGCCAGATGTTCTTCTGTTTTTTTAAGGTCCCTTTAAGAAGAAAATTGTGGTGAACGTATGTGGCTTACTAACCTTCAACCAAATTAACGCTCTCAAGTAAACACCCACAGGAGGGACAGAGTTTCACACTTTGTCTCTCCACCAGCTTAGTTATTGGTGGAATGAAATTTCCATGTGCACAGGTACCCCACAGATTCCCAAGACCCTAGGATATCCCTACTGATAGCAAGGCATCTGCATGAAAAGCCAGGACATCTATACAACAACTGACACTAATAACCCGGTGGATCACTATAATAGATTAGTTAGTAGAGAATCTAGGAATACAACTGTTAAGTGACTTAACTAAAATCATGCAGTGTGGTAATGGCAGAGCTGGGACAAGTACACAGGAATGCTAGTTCTACAACATTAAATATGCCGCTGCTGCTGCTGCTATCAGTGCCCCAATAGTTAGAGTTTACTCTAACGCCCCTCATTGTCGTATCCAAACACTTCAATGTAAATGAAATTTGCATGGTGAGGTTGCTGGTGGACTTTTAGTGGAATTTTATAATCTTTTGTTCTAACCCAGTCCCTTATTTTTATCACTAAACCACACTGCTCATGCTCAGAAAAATATGCTCACTTTGAACCTATGCACAAAGCAGTAAGTGGGAGATGCAGGCATGTACTTGTGAGCACTATTCACCCCATAATATTTAATTTCATCATTGTAGGCTTGGGATTTTTAAACCTTTTTCGACTATCTGAAGTAAATTTTCTGCAAGGACCTTGACTAGTGGTTTAAATTGCTGTGAAGTAGAGCAACATTGAACTGAATATTCAGATATCCTTGTTACTGTTCATAGACTACAAAGTTGCTGAGAACAGGAAACCAGCAAACCCCATTCAGTTCTTTCCCTTTCTCCCCCACTACTCACTCTTGGAGATGTTTTTCCAACACCAGAGCTGCAGTTAGCTTTTTCCTAAGGCTGGTCAATTCAAGCTCCATTTCTCTGTTTCTTGATTCTGTCGCATGTAAATCTGAGGTCAAATCATTGATAGCAGGAATGAAGCTAATGAAACAAGAGATTTCATTGATCTGTTTAGAAGCTAGCTCCGCCAAAGCTCAGGGTTATACAATCCCTTATTTTCTTTCACACTTTCCATAAACTTTTTGTAGGATTGTTCTCAAATAATGGCAAATCTGATAACAGTTACATCTGTCTAAACGATAGCTAAGAACTTCTAAAAGCCAGGGTTTGACAATGTACACAAAATTCAAAATAGATTAACATTTTAATTGCAATGCAATACACATTTATACAGCTCCTTTTATCATGAAGCATTTCACAAGCTATAAACATGTACTAACTGAACTGCAACCGCTTTCGGGACAGATCATGGCATGCAGCCTGAGCACACCACACTGCACAACAGCTGGAGTAGGAAGGATAGAAACAGAGGCAGAAATTGATATTTTAGCTAAAGGCACATGGAAAACCCCTAGTTTTATTAAGACAGCCAGACTGAACCTCATTTTTGTAAGGTTTCATGTGAGAAATCGATCAGAGTGCACAGCCAAATACTCCATTTAAATCTCTCCAAAAGGATGAAGGGCTGAGCAGATCCTGGCAGGTTTTAGGCAATCAGATTTGATTTGAAATACTGAGGTGTCCAACCTATGGCTCTTGAGGGTGACTACATTAAGGAAAAGTCTATTTAATTAAGAATTGAATATGCAATCCCTGAAACCACACCCTGCTATTCTTCAGCAGAAACATCTGAATTAGCCAACCACCGCAGCTACCCACTGAGCAGCTATCAGTCCTTCTCTGCTGCAAGTGCTCAACAGCACCCCTGCTAGCCGCCTGCACCACCACAGGAATAGGAAGTGAGAGTAACATTGACTATTCCATTGCCTGCTTCTTGGCTAGCTCTGGGGGCCCCAAGAAGAGCCGGACGGCAGTTAGACTGGCTCCCTCTGGGCCTATTAAAGTGGCTAGCAAAGGCTGGCTCCCACTCCCACACACACTGACTCAGAGCAGCCCAAGAGGTGAGAAAAAGAGGAGAAGCTGGGAATGAGCAGCCAGTTACAGCTCCCTGATTCTTTAGCTGAGTCCAGGTTAGAGTAGTCTGGGAGCTGCTATAAATTGTGCCTGCTAGTATAACAGCCCCCAGGGAGGGACCATATGCCAGCAGGGGATAGCTGGAGTGCAGCATCCTTCAACTACTCCCCCTCCCCACCCATGACCTATCGCAGGGAACACAGAGAGGGAGGAGTAGGAGATGGCCATTTCATCTCTACATCTACTGGGTGCTCCTCCATCACGGAATTCTGGGTGCTTTCCACTCACTTTGTGCTGCATAAGTGACACAGAGAAATAGAACAGGGCAGAAAATTGGCCCTAGAGAACTGATTGTGGCCTCAAGCTGAGAAGGTTGGACACCACTGATCCAGACTTCAGCAAACTGTGGAAGAATTACCTTGCCAGGGAAGTGTCCCTTGTTTCAAGTGCCATTGCACTGTCTACCAATGCGTTCAGATAGCTGGTGCCTGTGCTAGAGAGACTGTTGAAGGAAAGATTCACACTCTCCATGAGAAGATCCTGTAGATAGTTGACTGAAAAAACAAATAATTACTTTCATTTAATATTTGTCACAGGTGTGCATGGGACTATACACATTTAGAATACAAAGTCCCTGCTTCAAGGTGCTTACAGTCTGAACAGACACAAAAGACACAGTTTAAGGTTCAATGTTCTGTGCTCCATTTTGTAAGTATTATATAAATAATCTATTGGCTGGATCTTAAAAAGAGTCCTACAAAAAGTAGAAACTAGGTCAAACTACAAAGGATGGATATAAACAAATAACACAAGTATGTAGGGACAAAATTAGAAAGGCCAAGGCACAAAACAGATTAAACTAGCTAGCGACATAAAGGATAACAAGAAAACATTCTATAAATGCATTTAGAGCAGTTCTCAAACTGTGGGTTGGGACCTCAAAGTGTGTTGCAATTCCATTTTAATGGGGATCCCCAGGGCCAGCATTAGACTTGGTGGGACACAGGGTTGACGCTGAAGCCTGAGCACCACCCTCACCCAGAGAGGCGGGGATGAAGCTACAGCCCCTTCTCCCCGTCCCCATGGTGGTAGGGTCAGGCTCCAGCCCTCCCCCAGGGTCATAAAGTAACTGTTGTCTGAAAGGGGTGGCAGTGCAGTAAAGTTTGAGAATCTCTGAAGCAAGAGGAAGACCAAGGACAGGTTAGGCCCACTACTTAATTTGGGGCGGGGAGGGGGGGCGCAATAACAGAAAAGGTGAAAATGGCAGAAGTGCTAAATTACTTTCTTGTTTCAGTTTTCACTAAAAAGGTTAGTAGTGACTGGATGTGAATGCTAGTGAAAATGAGGTAGGATCAGAGGCTAAAATAGGGAAAGAAAAAATTAAAAATTACTTAGGCCTGGTCTACACAGGGGGGAATTGATCTAAGATACACAACTTCAGGTATGAGAATAGTGTAGCTGAAGTCGACATATCTTAGGTCAACTCGCCTTGCATCCTTACGGCATGGGGTCAACTACTGCCACTCCGCCATCGACTCCGCTTCCACCTCTCACCGTGGTGGAGTACAGGAGTCAACGGCAGAGCAATCGGGGATCAATTTATCGTGTATACACTAGACACGATAAATCAATCCCCAATAGATCGATCACTACCCGCCGATCCGGGAGATAGTGTAGACGTACCCTTAGACAAGTCAGATGTCTTCAAGTCACAAGGGTCTGATGAAATGCAACCTAGAATATTCAGGGAGCTGACTGCGCAGATATCTGAGCCATTAGCGATTATCTTTGAAAAGTAATGGAAGACTGGAGAGATTTCAGAGGACTGGAAAAGGGCAAATATAGTGCCAGACAATTTAGGGAATTACAGACCAGTCAGCTTAACTTCAGTAGCCAGAAAGATAATGGAGCAAATAATTAAGCAATCAACTTGCAAAAACCTAGAAGATAATAAGGTGATAAGTAACAGTCAACATGGATTTGCCAAAAACAAGCTGAACCTAATAGCTTTTTTTAACAGGGTAACAAACCTTCTGGGTGGATGGAGGGGGAGTGGTAGACGTGGCATATCTTGACTTTGGTAAGGCTTTTGATACTGTCTCACATGACCTCATAAACAAACTACAGATGGAGCTACTGTAAGGTGGATGCATAACTGGTTGGGAAAACTGTTCCCAGAGAGTAGTTATCAGTGGTTAAGTCATGCTGGAAGGGCATATCCGGTGGGTTCCCGCGGGGATCAGTTCTGGGTCTAGTTCTGTTCCATATCTTCACCAGTGATTTAGATAACAGCACACAGAGCACACATAAAGTTTGCGGATGATACCAAACTGTGCACGATTGCAAGCGCTTTGGAGGATAGGATTAAAATTCAAAATGATCTGGACAAAAACTGGAAGTAAATAGGATGAAATTCAATAAGGACACTCCACTTAGGAAGGAACAATCAGTCGCACGCATACAAAAGGGGAAATGACTGCCTAGGAAAGAGTATTGCAGAAAGGAATCTGGGGGTCATAGTGGATCACAAGCTAAATATGTGTGAACAATGTAACACTGTTGCAAAAAAAGCAAATATTCTGGGATGTATTAGCAGGAGTGTTGTAAGCAAGACACAAGAAGTAATTGTGCTCTATTCCACGCTGTTTAGGCCTCAGCTGGAATATTGTATCCAGTTCTGGACATCACATTTCAGGAAAGATGTGGACAAATTGGAGGAAGTCTAGGGAAGAGCAACAAAAATTATTAAAGGTCTAGAAAACATGACCTATGAGGGAAGATTGAAAAAATTGGATTTGTTAAGTCTGGAGAAAAGAAGACTCAGAGGAGACATGATAACTTCTTATGTACTTGAAAACTGTTGTTACAAGGAGGTGGGAGGTCAATTGTTCTCATTAACCTCTGAGGACAGACAAGAAGCAATGGCTTAAATTGAAGTAAGAGCAGTTTAGGAAAAACTTCCCAATTGTCAGGGTAGGTAAGCAATGGAATAAATTGCCTAGGGAGGTTGTGGAATCTCCATAATTGGAGATTTTTAAGAGCAGGTTAGACAAACACCTCTCAGGGATAGTCTAAATAATACTTAGTCCTGCCAAGAGTGTAGGGGACTGGACTAGATGACCTCTCAAGGTCCCTTTCAGTCCTACAAGTCTACGATTCATTGGGAGACTACACAGGAAAAAAACAAAACAAAAAACACATTTTTGGGAGTGATTAGGAAAGGAGAAAAAAAAATTCTCTTCTATATAGTATCAGAATTCTTATATCATTAACTTATAGAATCCTACCTAATTAAAACCTTGCAACTGGTTTTTATTTAGTATATGAAATGTTAAAATAAGAATGATTATGGTGGCCTGAGTTGAGAGGTCACTCCAGAAATACTGATTGCTGTTCTCCACTTTATCCAATGCTCATTCCCTATGATTAGCTAAGGAGTTGCTAAATAACATCGCTGCTGTTTCAAAATCTTAAATTGCTCCCCTCAGTTAGAGATTAACATTGGCTCAGACACTTGAGATCAGCACTAACCCTGACCCCCACCCTTGTACATACAGTATCTCTATTTCAGTGCTGTGCCATCTAGCTTGGCAGTGTAGAAAGTACAGCAGCTAAGATGCTTGTCAGCCTTTACAGCCTGCTCAAGTTGATTTAAGAAATTGTTGTTGGCCAACCTGACATCACAGTTGGGAGAAAAGCATTTGTGTATGACAATATATAACTGGAATTCAAGGAAATCTGAGCCTATTGCTACTTTTTCACACTTCTCATAAAATATTACAGTGAATAGTAAAGAGAATCTCTATAGGGTCACTTAGAAAAAGGCGTTTTTACTGTAACTGGAGTTTGAAGCACCAAGCTCACCTTCTGACTCATATTCTGCAGTCTTCTGCTTCATGTCATCTATCACGAGGGAGACATCCCTGTCTCTGGTTTCATTGCATTCCACAAGCTCATATAAAATATCAACAGTCCGTGAATTCACTTCGTATTGTGGAATGGGTTGATCCCCAAATGTCTTTTTTAGCCATAAAGTAACCTGCCAAGAAAGTGGGAGTAAAGAAGGTAAATGGTTTAATTTAAGGAAAGGGAATTAAATATCAGGCAAGAGAACTGGAATGTAGAGCCATCAACCACAAATCTTACTCCTGTCTGAGGGGTTTTGTCTACCTTAGACTTTTTTTTTGGGGGGGGAGAGGGGGATCATCCATTGTTGCACTACCATTGGTTGTAGCAATGGCAGAAGCACAAATGTAGACTGGGAGAACAGGGTTCACCCCCAAATTTAGTCTGCAGGTTGGATCATTAGCTTCCCTGTCCAGATACTGACAGGGAGCACGACATGAATGCTTATCCATGTCACTCTTTGCAACCATGAAGAAGCACATGAAGCTCACATGCAAAATGGGGCAAGACTTCAGGACAACGCTCTCACAAGACAATGAAATGGTAGACTACAAGTGGTAAAATCTAAGAGTCTGGAATTTCCAATACTATGCAAAACTGTTTGGCATGCTAATATAGATAAGGCTAAACAGTTTCTAAGGTACGTTGTGATTGAATTCAGTTCATGGTCAATTCATATTTAAATAAATTATTTAAAACCATAATTGGCTTTTAGGCAACCCAGTTACCCCTCCAGCAAGTGATGTTAAATATAGTTTTTCTTCAGCATTCAACTGTAGCTTTGATTAGAAGCTGTTTGGCTGATCTGCTCTAGCCAGACAAACAGGCATAACACACTGTGGCTCCTGTTACCATAGTATCTCAGCATCCCACACTGTTTAGAAGTTACTCTATCAACAGTCCTGTGAAATAGGGGGATGTTATTATTCTGTTTTTTCAAATTAGGAACAACGGACCAGATCCTCAAACTTCCTCCAGGGACATTAGGACCCTAAATATCTTTAAGGATCAAGGAGTCTAACTGACTTGCCCAAAGTCACATAGGAAGTCTGTGGCAGAGTAGGAATTTGAACCTAGGTCTCCCATATCGCAGAGTAGTGCCCTAACCACTGAACTATTCTTCCTGTCAGCTTAGTCTGAAATGGTTTTATATTGAGTTTAAATGTTGATAACAGACGGATTATTGTGGGACATTAAAGAGGCCAAAAGACATTTGTTGTTTTGTCCCTCTCATTCTAAAAACAAGCCATGCAAGTGGATTCCTCCCATCAGCTGAGCTTGCAGCTCAGAGCACAATGCAGGAGGGGTAGAAAGACATCTAAAAAGAAGGAACTGGATCTCTATGCTGCTTAAAGTCTGAGGAACAAGGTTTTCCAAGCATAAACAAGAGGTCCATAGCCTTTTAGCCTGGCTTAGTCCTAAAGCAGTAGTTTTCAACCTTTTTTTATTTGTGGACCCCTAACAAATTTTGAATGGAGATGCAGACCCCATTTGAAGTTCAACCTGTAGTCCGTGGACCCCTACTATAGAAGTCTTAGACTGATAACTGACTGAACAGAATTCAACTACCACTGCTGTGTGTTCTTGGCAGGGCATTTGACATAGTGTGAAAAAGGGTGCTAAACTGTGGGCTTCTATGGTAATGACAACACTTCCAGGGTTTTGACAACGGGGGGCGGGGGAGTGTGTTTGTGAAGGGGTGTCATAAACAGATGGTTAAGGGTTAATGCCTCTTTTACCTGTAAAAGGTTAAAAAGTTCACTTAGCCTAGCTAACACCTGACCAGAGGAACCAATGGGGGAACAAGATGTTTCAAAAGGAAGGAGGGAAGTTTTTCCTTTTTTTAGAGTTTCAGTTTCAGCAGGAGTGAAAAAGATCAGGGAACTAGCCTCTTATCAGAGTAGTAAGTTTTACAAAGGAATAAATAGGTTTATGCTTATTTCTTTGTAACCTGTCTTATGCAAATAAAGGCAGAATCAAATTGGGTATTTTTTTTGTGTAACTAAATTTGTGCCCAGGGGAACATCCTCTGTGTTTTGAATCTGTTGTCTGTGACAGTAGCTGGTATGCTAATCTCTCCCCGAGGGTTTTCTTTTACCTTTCTTTTCTTTAATTAAAAGCCTTTTTCTTAATACCTGATTGATTTTTCCTTGTTTTTTAGATCCAAGGGGGTTGGATCTGGATCCACCAGGAGTTGGTGGGAGATGGTTAATCTCTCCTTGTTTTAAGATCCAAGGGGTTTGGATCTGTGTTCACCAGGGAATTGGTGAAGTCCCTTAAGACTATCCAGGAAAAAAGGTGGTACTTGGGGGGGTGGCAGCGACACCAGATCTAAGCTAGTAATTAAGCTTAGAAGTGTCCATGCAGGTCCCCACATCTGTACCCTAAATTTCAGAGTGGGGAAGGAACCTTGACAAGGGGAAAGGATTCACATACTTTTGATTCAAACTTTATTTTCATAGTCATCTTTTGCAAACCCCTTAAATACAGTCTGTGGAACCCCTAGGGTCCTAAGGGGCATATAGAACTTGCTGAATACAGAAGCTTCTATTACCTTTGGAAACTTAAGACTGTAACTCATTTGGGTGTGAATGTTCACCTGCTTTAATTTTATAAATAACATTTCTTTTTCCTACTTAATATATTTTGTACAGTTTATTATAAGATTGGCTACAAGCATTATCTTTAGTGTAAGATCTAGTGGTCTTGGATGACCTGGAGTAAGTAACTGATCCTTTGAGACTGGGTGTAACCTGAATATTGCTGTGATTCTTGGTGTAAGGAACCATCTATCACAAAGATAAGCT
The DNA here is from genome assembly GCF_007399415.2 of Gopherus evgoodei. Taxonomy (NCBI): domain Eukaryota; kingdom Metazoa; phylum Chordata; order Testudines; family Testudinidae; genus Gopherus; species Gopherus evgoodei. Next base: position 124,244,440 of record NC_044327.1, read on the forward strand.
TAGCTGGATGGCAAGATAGTGCCCAAGGGGACTGTCTGTGACTGCATGTTAAGGCTGTATAGTAACTCCTCACTTATAATCGTCCCAGTTAATGTAGTTTCATTGTTATATTGCTGATCAGTTAGGGAACATGCTCGTTTAAAGTTGTGTAATGTTTCCTTCTCACATTATTTGGCAGCCACCTGCTTTGTCCACTGCTTGCAAGAAGAGCAGCCCGTTGCAGCTAGCTGGTAGGGGCTTGGAACCAGGGTGAACCGGCAGCACCCCCATCAGCTCCCCGCTCCCCTAAATTCCCTGTGCAGCAGCTGCCGCGCAGCCTAGCAATTGCCGGCAGTTCAGCTGTCCCTCCACCCACTGCCATGTGCTGTTCCTGCCCTCTGCCTTGGCGCTGTTCCCCAAGACTCCTGTTTGCTGTGCAGGGGGAGGACAGGAAGAGGAGGGCTCTCAGGGTGTCCCCCTTCCCTGCCCGATCCTATCTTCCATAGAGCAGGGGGGGACACATGACAGGGCTCAGGACAGAGGGAGCTTGCTGGCAGCAGCTGGGGTCTCAGTAAGCTGATCTAATTAACAAGGCATTGTACTTAAGAGTAAGGTCAGCGAAATGTGCATCTCTCTCTCTCACACATGGTATGTGTCTCTGTCTCTATCTGCAATGCTGTCTCCCCTCCCTCCATTCCTTCTGCCTTGTAGAGTGTGAGAGGTAAACTTGAGGGCTCAGTCAGTTGCTAGTTCATCATTTAGCAGTAAGGCATTCCCTGGGAAATATCCCACCCTCTGACTCCTCCACCTCAATCAAGCTTCATAATCATCTCACTGTATACCAGTATTAAATTGTTTGTTTAAAATGTATAGTCTGTATGTGTGTGTGTGTATATATATATATATATATATATATATATATATATATATATATATATATATATATAAAAATATAGTCTTTTGTCTGGTGAAAAAAATTTCCCTGGAACCTAATCCCCTCGTTTACATTAATTCTTATGGGGAAATTGGATTTGCTTAACATCATTTTGTTTAAAGTCACGTTTTTCAGGAACATAACTACAACGTTAAATGAGGAGTTACTGTATAGCATCTGAGGAGCTTACACTTGATAACTGTTTGGTGTAATCTAATAATAGAACTCTCAACCAATTTGGTGTTTGTGCTCTCCTTCCTAACAGTCTGCCCTGAGTCTGGTACTCCTGTTTTTGAGTCACTGCAGGCAACTTTACATCAGTAAATCACAATTTTCTGACACATAAGATCTATCTTAATAGTATAGTACCTTAAACCTGCCAAGGCTACCAGCCCAAACATCATTTAAGGCACACTGAATTAGGGCTATTTTTTTAACGGGACTTTGCTTTGTTTTAAACATTTCCCTTCCTTTTCTTACAGTTACAAACATAACAAGAAAGCAGGGTTTTTAGTTTAATGCTCCATATAAACAGGAGGTAGGAAAGCACTTATCTAGGATAACACAGGTGTAAACCAGCCTATGCTACTGAAGTGGCATGCAGAAGTTGCATCCCCTGTTCTTCCTGAGCACAAACACCTACTTCTCTACAAACTTCTGTGCAAACCACAATGTCTAGCTAAACATAGCTCATAAGCTACAGAGTTCCTATCTCCCAAAATTGTTGAAAGAGGTCAGAGGGCTTTGAGTAAGCCCAAGTGACCCACCCATCAGTAATATACAGAGTAAGATAATTATGAACATGCCCCTCCACATTCCATAGGACAAGTGGAGAAGTATATGCAGTGGACTGTTTTGTTTAGGAAATGTTTTTTGATAAACATTTGATAAATGGGCTGGGAGGGACACAGAGGCAAACCCCGGGGGGTGCGGGCAGGCCACAGGCTGGGGGGGGCAGGGCAGGGGCTGGGGGGACGTGGAAGCAAACCCCGTGGGGGCACTGGGTGTGGGGGGGACCCATGGGCTGGGGGGACGCAGAGGCAACCCCTGTGGGGGCACTGGGAACAGGGTGGGGGACATGAGCTAGGGGGATGCAGAGACAAACCCCGGGGAGACATTGGGAGCGGGGGGGAGTACGAGCTGGGGACACGCGGAGACAAACCCCGGGGGGGGAGCAAGGGCTGAGGGGACGCGGAGACAAACCCCGGGGGGGCATTGGGAACGTGCAGCTGGGGGGCATGGGCCGGGGGAACGCGGAGGCAAACCCTGGGGGCCCCCCATGGGCTGGGGGGGCGGGGGACGCGGAGACAAACCCCGGGGGGACATTGGGAGCGTGCAGCGGGGGGGCATGGGCCGGGGGAACGCGGAGGCAAACCCCCGAGGGGGGCCACGGGTTGGGGAGGACGCGGATGCAAACCCCTGGGAGGCCCCCATGGGCTGGGGGGGCGGGGGACGCGGAGGCAAACCCCGGGGGGGGCACTGGAACGGGGGCGGAACGGGCTGGGGGGACGCAGAGGCAAACCCCATGGGGGCACTGGGAGCGGGGGGCGCATGGCCTGGGGGAGGCGGAGGCACGGGGGATGGGAAGAGCGTGCGGGCACTGCCAGGAAGAGGCCAGAGGGCACGGCAGGCGCGCAGTGAGGAGGGGCCATGAGGCGGGGGGTCAGGGATGGAGGAGTACCCCGGCCGGGCGGGCGGGCGGGCGGACGGACTCGGGTCGGACAAGCCCCTCTCTGTGCGGACCCCCCCCCCCCCAAGGACTGTCAGTCAGGGGCAGCGCCCGCGCGATGACCGTTACCCGTCTGAGCTTCTCCTCCATCCCAGCCCCCGCCGCTTGAATTTCGCCTCCTTCCCGTCAGCCTCCGCGCACTGCCGCAGCCAGCCCTGAGGGAAACGAGGCCGCTAACGGATGACCTCAGTGCCGCGGGGCTTGCTGGGAGTTGTAGTTCGCACGATTGTCCCGCTCTCAGACTGCGCCCCCTCCCTAAACCACGCCCAGAAGGGACTGACAGGCTGGTGGCAGCTCCCCTTGTCCTAGAGACAGCACACGAGGGGCCTGGGCTGTGACCCTCTGTCTAAAATGAGGGGCCTCACCTTGCTCAGCCTGGGCAAGAAGAATGTTGCAGAATTCGCAAAAGCCCCATGCAACGTTACAGTACAATAACCAAGACCCCAGCGGGGAACCTATCACTGTGATGTGTCGACACAGAATCATGAAATCTGTCACCATGTCAGGACAACATGGGTTGTCTCCCCCGCTCCTCTCCAAAAAAACCCACTGTTGTATCACAATGTATTGATGCTGTCAGGAAACCCATCACTGTGTCTTGGCATGGTGACATGCTGTCCCAAAATCTTGTGATTGTACCATAGTGTCATTTTCAGGAAAACATCATGTCTTATCCCAGTGACACAGTGTCAGGAAAACCATCACCATGTTGTCATTCATACTGTGATGACATACTTTTGTTCCGAGATTAGGACATAATGTAGTTAAAAACTTACCATGTTAAAAATGTTGTTTAAAATGTTACCATGTAATGCCCCTTCCACACAGTCTTAAAAAATAACCCCTGTGCTGTTATATGTGATGATTTAATTCTATAAAGAAATCATGTTGTGCAAAGATTACAAGAAAAAAGGAACTGTGATATCACTATGTATCCACACAACTTAGTAAGATTGCTAAAACTTGATATCAGGTCGCAATACAATGGAACAATGTCCTGAAAAAATGTTATCATAATATAGGATTTGGACATCTTGAAAATAGCATCACACCATGATATGATAATGCACATCTCCTCAGTAACACACACTAGCCGCTATGAACACATCAAACCCATCCTCCTCTCACTGTACTGCCTTCCCATAGACTATCAAATGAAGTTCAAGGTCTCAGTCCTTTTCTTCAAGACGCTCAATGGCCTGACCCAGGGTATCTGAAAGATCATGTAAAGGTCTAAGATGAGGACTGTTGTCAGCAACTTTGCTCCTCTGGTACAGAGAAACTTGACAGTGGAAAAGCTCACCTATGCAAGACACAAAGCTTTCTCTGAGGCTTGCCCGAGACTGTGGAATGAAGGCCCCCAGCAATTAAGGACCATCATAAACCTCGCCACTTTCTGCTCGAGGTGCAAGGAACATTTCTTTGACCTTGCCTTCTCCAACAAATGTACAACAACTTGGACATTTTTTATCAAAAAAAAAATCCTAAACAAAACAATCCACCGCATATACTTCTCCCCCTGAAAGGAGAATGAGACAAGAAATCCATGACAGATGTTAGTCATGTTGCTAAATGCACTACTGCAATACTGCAAGGTGCTCAGATACTACCATCATAAGTACAGTAAAGAACCTGAATAGAATACATTAGAATAGCATGTTTTACAGGTTTGGATATAATTTTATGATGGTAAAAAGATCTTTCACTATGCAGAATTGTCCCAGTAAAATTAGGACAAGTGGCAACCCTGGTTTAGTATCATATAGACAGATCATAGGTAGCGCTCTGTGTCTGTCAAAGCGGTTGCAGAAGTCATGAATTCCATGACTTTCCGTGATCTCCATGACTTCTCAGCGGTCCTGCAGCCAGCTGCACCAGTGCTGCTTGGGTGGCCCCAGGCATCTGGCCTTGGGGACCGCCAAAGCCAGAGGTGCCAACATCCCCTCTTTTCCGTGGGTGCTTGACCCTCACCTCTGCCCCCGCCCCACTCCATCCCTTCCATGAGGCCCCACCCCTGCCCCACCCCTTCCCGCCCCCCCAACTCTGCCCTTCCCTGCCCCTATTTCAACTCCTTCTCCAAATCCCTGCCTCTTCCCCGCCTACTCCCCTGAGGGCTCCACATTCTCACTCCTCCCCCTGCTTCCGGAGCATGCAAACAGCTGTTTGGCGACGGCCGAGCGGGAAGCACTGGGAAGTAGGCAGAGGAGTGGGGACACAGCATGCTCGGGGAGGGAGGAGGATGAGGTGGAGCAGCGGGTGAGGGGAGCTTGGCTGCCGGTGGGTGCAAAGCACCCATTAATTTTTCCCTGTGGGTGCTCCAGCCCCGGAGAACCCACGGAATCGGCACCTATGGCCAGGGGGCTCCACACAGTGACCCTGCCCCACGCACCAGCTCTGCAGCTCCCATTGGCCAGGAACTGCAGCCAATGGGAGCTGGGGGGCAGCACCGGCAGACAGGGTAGCGAGCAGAGCCGCCTGGCCTGCCTCCACGTAGGAGCCGTATGGGGAATATGCCGCTGCTTCTGGGAGGTGTTTGAGGTAAGTGGCGCCAGGAGACTGCACCCCTGAGTCCCATACCATGCCCCAGCCCTGATCCCCCACCCACCCTCCGAACCCCTCGGTCCCAGCCTGGAGCACCCTCCTTCACCCAAAACCCCTCATTCCCAGCCCCACCCCAGATGGAGCCCTCCCTCCTCCTCTCCCTCCCACACCCTACCTTTCTGCCCCAGCCCTGATCCCCTCCGAACCCCTTGGTCCCAGCCTGGAGCACCGTCCTGAGCCCCAAACCTCTCATCACTGGCTCCACACCAGAGCCCGCATCCCCAGCCAGAGCCCTCACCCCCCCCGTATCCCAAAACTCTGCCCCAGCCCAGAGCCCCCTCCCACACTCTGAACCCATCATTTCTGGCCCCAGCCCAGAACCCACATCCTCCACCAGAGCCCATACCCCCTCCCACACTCCAACCCCCTGCCTCAGCCCAGAACCCCCTCCCCTACTCTAAACCCCTCAGCTCCACCCCCAAGCCCCGAGCTCTCTCCTGCACCCCAAACCTTACATCCCTGGTCCCACCCCAGAGCCCGCACCCCCAGCTGGAATGCTCACCCTCCCCAGCACCCCAACCCCCTGCCCCAGTCCTGTGAAAAGGAGCAAGTGAGTGAGGGTGGAGAGAGCAACAGAGGCAGGGGAGATGGAGTGAGCGGGAGCGGGGCCTCGGAGAAGGGGCAGGACAGGGGGCAGAGTAGGGGTATTCAGTTTTGTGCAAGTAGAAACTTGGCAACCCTACCCTTAGCAGGTGGTGCCAGGGGTGGCTCTAGGTATTTTGCTGCTCCAAGCATGGCAGTTGGGTGGCTTCCGGCAGCATGCCTGCAGTAGGTCCACCGGTAATGTGCCCACCGCAGAATTGCCGCCGAAACCACATCATTTCTCCTCCCGCAGGCATGCCACCAAAGGCAGCCTGATTACCGTCCTCACACGACCAGCAGGCCGCCTCCCATGGCTTGCCACCCCAGCCACACGCTTGGTGTGCTGGTGCCTAGAGCTGCCCTGGCTAGTGCTTCTGACCCTGGGACCCCCCCCCCCAGGAGCAGCGGCCCCTCACCCCTCCCATAGCAGTGCCTGGCCCTGGCCCTCCAAAGCAGCATTTCTTCCAATGCTAAGATTTAGTCTGGGGTATATAGTAAAAGTCATTTTTGAATTTTAGTTTATTGCCCGTGACCTGTCCATGACTTTTACTAAAAATAGCCATGACTAAATCATAGTCTTAATCATAGGTACTGAGTAGGATAATAGATGATAATACTTTGCTTTTCTGTTTAGATGTCCTAAATCCCAAGCTTTCAAAATGCATGAGTCAGGCCACCAAAAAAACCCATGAGATATCTTAAAAATACTGGGATTTAAAAGCAATACATTTTGGGGTTTTTTTTTGTTTTATGGTGTCTGAATCTTTAGGGCAGGGGTCAGCAACCTCTGGCACACAGCTCGCCAGGGTAAGCACCCTGGTGGGCCGGACCAGTTTGTTTACCTGCTGCGTCATCAGGTTTGGCCGATCGTGGTTCCCATTGGCCGCGGTTCTCTGTCCCAGGCTAATGGGGGTGTCGGAAAGCAGTGCGGGCAAGGGATGTGCTGGCTGCGGTTTCCCGCTGCCCCTATTGGCCTGGGATGGCGAACCATAGCCAGTGGGACCCACAGTACGCTGAACCTGCCAATGCGGCAGGTAAACAAACTGGCCTGGCCCGCCAGGGTGCTTACCCTAGAGAGGCATGATATAGCTGATATAGCGCTAGATCTTTAGTTGCATCTTGTATATTGCCTAGGGTGGCCACTGTTGCGTCCCCAGAATAGCAGGCATTCCAGTACTTCTGGGAACGACATGGGCCCACACTTGTCAGCTTTACCCTGCTCCTGCCAGTGTGACCTTCCACACACTTGACTTCGCATGTACTATGCAGGACCCCATTTTGAAGAGCAGTTCCTCCCGTTCCCATGGACATGACCTTGCATGCACGAAGCATGCAAGGTCACACTGGTGGGAGGCTGAGTGGCGCTAGGGTGACTAGACATCCTGACATTATTAGGACCATCCTGATATTAGTGGCTTTGTCTTATATATTCAACTATTTCCTCTCTCCCACCCCCCAAAAAGTGTCTGTTGCTATCTGTTCACCAAGTGCTCTTCAAAATGGTGCCCCTCATCCGTGATACCAGATAAAACCATGTCCAGTTTTGTCTCAGTACCAGAAAGGGACAAAACCATGGGGAAAAAAGGACTGGTCAGCTTAAAACCAGATGACTGACCTGACTAAAGTTGCAGGTGGTATGTGTCTATATAAAGACATTTTCACACAATACACAGTGGTTTTGCCATACAATTCTCACATTCCCCATGACAAAGAAATACCTTCACCTGATGCAATGGAGGCAGCCTTGATGGTCAAGTTTCTACAGAATTGCCAATGCTAAGCTTTCAAAAATCATTAGGCCCCAAAACATCATGAGATTGACTTAAAATTCAGGGAAGTTTTTATTTGCGTCCAGGTTTTAGGGTAGTCAGGGCTTTCAAGCTTTTTTTCCACAACCACAAAGGGCTAAAAATGATATAGTGTGTGTGAACGCACACATATAGTGTGTTTGTGTGTATGTACATACATATATCTAGTGTGTGTGTGCAAGCACCTGTGAACGTGTGTGTGTACGTATGGTGTGTTGTGTATATACACCTCTACCCCAATATAACGCTGTCCTCGGGAGCCAAAAAAATCTTACCACGTTATAGATGAAACCATGTTATATTGAACTTGCTTTTATGCGCCAAAGCGTGCAGCCCTGCCCCCGTGGAGTGCTGCTTTACCGCGTTATATCCAAATTTGTGTTATATCGGGTCACGTTATATTGGGGTAGAGGTGTATATAAATTAAAGCAGAGCTTCTTACAGAAATCACATGACTCTAGGATCTGGAGCTTCAAGAAAACCACCAAACTGCAGGGATGTTATTGTGAGAGCTGGTGACACTGAGTACCAGTTGTGAAAGTAGAATGAATTATATTGTGAAAATAGAAAGGATTAAAGAAATGCTGTCTGTACCTTTAAGCAAAACTGTTGGAATGCTGCAATCCAGGTGTCAGGAATACAGACATTCACATAGAACAAGTGCACCATTTAAGGGCAATTGGTGAAGTATTAGCCTTAGATCGATAAGAGTTAGTAAGGAAATAGGAAATGCATGCTATACCCCTGGTGAATTTTACTGTTTTGCTTTCTTTGCCCCTTTGTCTAATTCCCGCTCTTTTATCTGTATAAATAAGACTGTTTGGGTCTTGCATGGCCACTCACATTATCTGGGTGTTATTGGCGGAGCGCTGCGCTAATAAAACAGAGTGGTCTGAAAAATTGTGAGTCGTGATTCTAACTTTGACACAGTGCAGAATGGGCACTATCCTGTTGGCCATGGGTAGGGTGACCAGACAGCAAATGTGAAAAATCCTGACGGAGGGTGGGGGGTAATAGGAGCCTATATAAGAAAAAGACCCAAAAATCGAGACTGTCCCTATAAAATCAGGACATCTGGTCACCCTAGCTATGGGACAGGGTGGCAGGGGCCACAAGTTAGCCCTGCCCTCTGCCAGCCTGGACTGACCCCATCCCTTGGACGCTGCCCTTTGCCTGCCTGGGGGAGAAGCAGCTGCGTCTGCTTACAATGGACTGGGCCATTTCGGGCAACTGACAATTTTTTTTTACAATTTCAAACTGTATTTTTTTTTAACAGGAAATGCCCTAAAAACGTTGACAAAACTCCAAAACTGTGAAATTAAAAGTGTGGGGTATCACCGGGGGGGAGGGGCTACAAGAACCGCTTCCGGGTCAGGGCCTGTGCTTGCCCCGCCGCGGCGTGCTGGGGGCGTGACCTTCCCGCTGAAGGGGCGGAGCGGAAGCGGCCATTTTGTGCAGAGTGTGCAAGGCGCCGGCGGGAGCCGCAGCTGCAGGAGACAGCACCGGCTCGCCCCTCAGCCCAGCAAGATGCTCTCGGTCCGCGTGGCTGCTGCCCTCGCCCGCGCGCTGCCCCGGCAGGCCGGCCTGGTGAGAACGCGCTGGGCGCGGGGCAGCCGGGCGCGCCCGCCGCCATCTTGGAGTCCGGGCCTGGGGTGACATTGAGAGGGGTCCGCGGGGCTGCCGCCTCCTTCCCCTACCTGGAGCCGGACCCCCGCCTTCCTCCTGTGGCTGGGTGCTGCGGGGGCTCGGCTCCAGCTAAGGCCGGCCCAGCCCGGGTCCCTGGGGCCGGCGGAGACGCGCGGGGGGTGGGAGGGCAAGCTCCGGCCTGGGGTAGCCCTGGCAGCTTCCCGCCCCACCACTTGGAGGCCTTGGGGTCTCGGGGGGTTGGGGTGGGAGTGCAGGGATCTCTGAGGCTATTCAACACTAGGCAGTGACCCTGGTGAAGGTGAGTGGGGGGCTTCGGTGGCTTCCCAAGTCTTACTGGCCTGGCATTTGCTTGTGTTAACATTCTTTGAGACAGTCCTCTGGAAGCCTTGGGGCTGCTTTGTTTTGTGTCGTTTGCCTTTGTGGCACTAGCTTTTTAGTTGTCTTTTACCCGAACTCATGTTAATTGAGCTCACCTATGAGGTTGAGAACTTCAGGAGGATGCTCTATGCTTAAATTGATCACTTCAAAAAAAATTTCCCAGTTTCTGACAGTGCCCGTTTAAAAATTCTTTTAAAAAAAAAACCAAAACCGTCCTGTGGCTTAAAAACCGTTATAGAAAGTGATTAAACTTGAAGTGCTGTGAGTGGTAATCGCCCTCCTTAAAGCACTTCTGGAAGATGCTCATATGTTATAGTGTTGAGGACAGTATAGAATCTGAATGGAAAATGCATTAAGTAAATTAAAAAATAGGAACTCTTTACTAGCTACTCTTAGTTATACTAATCTTGGGCCTGATCTTGCAAACTATGTAGGAGGCCTTCTGTTGAAGTCAGTGGGGCTCTGCCAGGGGTATCTCCAGGAAGCAACTTGTGAAATTGAGGAATTAGGTGTTGGGTTTCTGTTTGGAAATTTTATATATGCAGATTGCTTTCAAGGTGGTGGTGTCCTTTAAAATATTGTGTGCCTTTTGCATAGTTTTTACATAGTCACTAGAAACGCACAATAAATTACCGACTCTCATTAAACAAAATGTTTTTTGTTAGGTTTCTAGAAATGCCCTCGGTGCAACATTTGTTGCTACAAGGAACATCCATGCCTCCAAAACTAGTCTTCAAAAAGTTGGTGAGTCCAGAGAAACTTCTTAACATAAGACACCAAATTTACAAATGCAGATTTGCTAACCAAATGACAATATTCACAGCAGATAGAAAGATGACCTTGCAATATAAGTTCTGCATTTCAGTTTGTAAACATGTCTCCCATCTCTTTGTTTTGTGGAGATTTCTTTATATCGAACTGTCTTTTAGAAGTTTTGTGGATATTAAGATGTACCTTAATATTTTGTTTGACAACCAAGTAATTCAGTGGTATGCTCAAACCAGAGGGAATGATATTGTAGTCTTAAGCATCAGATCTAGTGTACCTGGAAATGAAGGTTGAATTTAGCCTTTCTAAAAGAGATAAAGGGAGTACCATGCAGAAGAGCTTTAAAGTCTTAAACCGCAGGTTCCTTGTTAGTTCAGTATTTGTGCTAAACTCAGGACTCTGTCAAGAAGTGCTTGGGTTTGACCCTGTGTCCTTGGCCATAGTTTCTCTGTCTCTCCAGCAGTATGCTTTGTCTGCTTTACTGTATTTTTCAGTGGTGCTGTATATGACTAGTCAAGTGGTTTAAGACCTCTTAGGATGAATGACATTTTTTAATGAAATGTGTATGTATGAGCCTAGCTTGTCTATCCTGCTGGTACAAGCTTTTGACCTTAGTTTGACACTGAACCATAACCAAGTTCTAATGGAGTAAGACACAACTTGTTAGATTAAACATAAATTAAAACAAAGAACTAAACAGACTAGATTTTTTTAACAAAGCAAGATTAGTCTGTTTAGTTCTTTGTTTTATTTTTTCCTTGCTTTGCAGTAATGAAAAAATAAACTGTTCAGTTTCTTCAATTTTACTTCCATATGCTAATGCAGCACACTACTACAGTCTTTGAGTTGGGAGTTTTAAGAGAAAGTTTAAGAAGTGAACAATCTGCATTTTATGGGAACACTTCTCTGGCTTTTTTTATAAAACTTTGTTTCTGCATTTACAGAATTGTAATAGTTACCTAGTCCATGTGAGTGCTATACTAGTCTATCCACAGCAGAACTAATTTAGATTCTGCAACTGGATTAGACTAGATGCCCCCAATTGGAGCCCTGTAGCAGTTTGTCACTACCTGTCCAGCTTTTGACCTCTCAGTGGGTCAAAATCTAATGCTTTCATCCTTTTTGGAGAGCTAAGTGCTCACATCTTAATACGCTTCAGCCAGCATCACTCCTGAATTCATCTTGCTGCCTCAGAGGCACTGTGCTGTTACGGTGACAGAAAATTCCCATTTAGATATGGGAGCAGATAGGGCTACCATTGGCTGTTTCTCCCCAGCAAGCTGTAGTTCTAAAGAACAGTTGTGCCTAAAATCTTGCATTAAGCCTATTTTAACTTATATTTTCTTGAATTAATGCTGCTTAATTCGCACAGCTGTTTTAACAAGGTACTGTTCCAGTTTAAAATTGTTTGTTCTTACCAGGCACTGCTGAGGTATCTTCTATTCTTGAGGAACGTATTCTGGGAACTGACACCTCTGTTGAGCTAGAAGAGACTGGGCGTGTGCTGTCAATTGGTGATGGTATTGCCCGTGTATACGGACTAAGGAATGTTCAAGCAGAAGAAATGGTGGAGTTCTCTTCTGGATTAAAGGTAAACTTGATACAACTAAAACTTTCTTTGTCTGTTTCTCAGAATGCTAAAAGTATCACTGGAACATCTCTGAGATTCTGCTTGATAGCATGTTTTGTTCAGAAGCACTTATCCTCTACTTCGTATGGGAGTGCAGGGAACATTTGGAGTACCATTTGTTGTGGAGATGAGAATTTAAATTGGAATCTGAACAATAATGTTATGGTTTTAGGGTGTTGGTATTTAGTCTACCTCAGATGTATCACTGTCTTGCTTTTTTTATTTCATCACATTTTCACTTACAGGATAAGTCTTAAGATGGAAACTAAACAGAACAGATGAACTTGGTGGGTCTGAAGGAGGGGCTTCCCTAGCTTCAGAGAATAAGTTCCTTCGCTGAACTAAAAAAAAAGTGTAATTACCACAGCTGAATACAGTGTACAGTGATTAGTGGATTCTTTATTCAGGAGTGAACAGTCCAGTATAAACAAAGCAGTGAGCTGAGCATATTGTTTTGCCCCTCACAACACCTGTGAGTGCTTGGTTAGTAACTCCTAATGTCTAGTAACTTATGAGTGACTTTTGTTTTCTATATGACTTGTCTCTCCAGAATAACGGGAGGGCCCTTGAACTTGATACTAGATGCCTATGACTACTCTGTTTCAGGGAGTGAGGTTTTTTTTTTAAATCTAACTAGATGTTAGATTTCCAAGCCATCTTTAAATTAAAGCTCCCTCATTCTACTAATTTTTGGCACAAACACTTCTCAAAGACTACACTTTCCAGGAAAAGAGTTAATTCATTATGTGCACCGAAACTTTTTAAAGGGGGCATTAGTTACCCCTTTGAACTGAAGTTTCAGTTGTCATAGTGCTGAAATATTTACTTTGAGGGAAATTATTTTATCACTACATCTGAGTGTTATGTGATATTATTTATCCCTATATCTCTTCTCAGAGGTAACTGTCTGTTACTTTTTTGCTAGTCTTAAATCCAGAATTGCTTGCTTAAGAATATAAGAATGGTTTGACCCAGTATGATCAATGATCCATCTAGCCCAGTATCCTGCCTTCCGATTATGGCTGGTGCCAATAGTTCAGAGAGAATGTACAGAACAGAGCAATTATCCAGTGATGCATCCCTTGTTGTCAAGTCTCAGATTCTGGCATTCAGAGGTCTAGAAGCAGTCAAAGCATGGGGTTGTATCCCTGACCATCTTGGCTAATAAGTTCATGGAGGATAGATAGGTCCATAATGGCTAATTCTTTTTTTTTTTTTTTTTAAATCCACTTATACTTTTGGCCTATACAATGGGGGAAGGGATAGCTCAGTGTTTTGAGCATTGACCTGCTAAACCCAGGGTTGAGTTCAGTCCTTGAGGAGGCCACTTAAGGATCTGGGGCAAAATCAGTACTTGGTCCTGCCAGCGAAGGCAGGGGGCTGGACTCGATGACCCTTCGGGGTCCGTTCCAGTTCTAGGAGATAAGTATATATCCATTTTAAAAAAAAAAAAATTCCCCTACAAGGAGCTCCACACCTTGACTGCATTGTGTGAAGAAGTACCTTGATTTTTTTTTTTTTTTTTTTAAAACCTGCTGCCTATTAATTTCACCAGACTTTTGGTTCTTGTGTTATGTGAAGGGGTAAATAACACTTGTTTTCTTCATAACATCCATGATTTAATAGACTTTTATCATATCCTGCCTTAGTCATCTCTTTTCTAAGCTGAACAGTCCCATTTTCTTTAATCTTTCCTCTTACAGGCGTTGTCCTATATCCTAATCATTTTTGTTGCCCTTCTCTTTTTCCAATTCTAATATCTTTTTTTAGAGATTGGGTGACAAGAATTGATTTATATAATGGCGTTATCTTTTCTGTCTTAGTCCTTATCCCTTTCCTAATGATTCCTAACATTGTTAGCTTTATTAACTGCTTCTGCACATTGAGTGGATGTTTTCAGAGAACTATCCACAATGACTAAGATCTTTCCTCTGTGGTAAGGGCTAACTTAGACCGCCGTCCATTTTATATGTATAGTGAGGTGGTTTTCCATATGCATAACTTTGTATTGTCTTGTGTCTTGTCTTTAATTTGAAACACGCCTCTAGAGTTCCCTTTCCTTCTAGAAACGGCTTGACTATAGATGCACAGCCTCAATCTACCTGCTGTGGCAACTTCATCTATGGAGACCTCAAATGTGTGTTAAGCCTATTATCATTCAGAATACTTTCATTTTTTAATTCTCTAATATCTGGTTAAATTCTTGCAAGAACTAACTGAATTCCTACCTGCATCATGTTGTTCCATAATGGCATCACCTCTGTTTTAGGTATGTCTCTGAACTTGGAACCTGACAATGTTGTGTTGTGTGTTTGGTAACGACAGACTGATTAAGGAAGGGGACATTGTGAAGAGGACTGGTGCCATTGTGGATGTCCCAGTTGGTGATGAGCTCTTGGGCCGTGTTGTAGATGCACTGGGTAATGCCATTGATGGAAAGGTAAATGTGGCAAACAAATATTTGCTGTATCTTAACTTATATAGTGACATATGCTTTGTGAATAACTACAAAATCTTTCTTTGCTTTCAAGGGGCCACTTGGTTCTAAGATGCGTAGGAGAGTTGGTCTAAAGGCTCCTGGGATCATTCCCAGAATCTCTGTGCGTGAGCCCATGCAAACTGGCATCAAGGCTGTGGATAGTTTAGTACCCATTGGCCGTGGCCAACGCGAATTGATCATTGGTGACAGACAGACAGGGTAAGCAATCCGTGTCTTCTGAAGCTTATTGTTTAATGTCTAAGCTGCTAAGGAGTTGTTTCTTCATGGAAGAAATGGTGTAAATATACAAAGCTAAGCTATACATGTGGAGGGAAGAAAATAAAGTAACTTGGACAAATTAGCCCATTTCAGTTCTTACTTTCTACTACTTTGCAGCAAAACTTCAATTGCTATTGACACAATCATCAACCAAAAAAGATTTAACGATGGAACTGATGAGAAAAAGAAACTATACTGTATATATGTTGCAATTGGTCAGAAGAGATCTACTGTTGCCCAGCTGGTGAAGAGGCTTACTGATGCAGGTATAAAGAGTTGGAGAAAACACTGGAATTCTTTTAGTTAAAGTGACTTTCCAATTCAGCTTTTACACTAATACTATTCCTTCTGTGCATTGAATAATGGGTTAACTGGTGCAAATGTGTTAAACGCCATGGGAGTGCACAAAGCTCCCTAAGAGCAAACTGTCTGCTGAATCCCTGATGCACAAGAAAAGAACTAGCTTGATTTCAGATCCCAGGTTGTTTTGCAGTACTTTCAATTGGCAGAAAATGCACATTCTGTGGATGGGTATTCTTTGGAAGTTGCTGAGGCAAGCCTGGAACCTGACAGTGCTCCTGTCTGGGTGGCTTGTCTGAGTAGAACTACACTATTGATTTTAATTTCTAGCCAGCCCTTCTCTTTGGTAGTAGGCTAGTAACTAACTCTACCTGAAAAATGCTGTGCATTGTACACACTTCATAAAGTGGAATCATTTCCTGTGTCTACACTTCATGTGCAGATGAGGTTTGCACAAAATGGGGCATTTTAAAAGTAATGATAGCAGGTGAGGCTGAAGGAAAGACCTTAATTGTAGTCTCATGGTTAGTTACTACAAATGTTCTAGGTCAAATAGAAGATTCTCCTTTGCTTACCTCTATTTTGAATTCCATAGTCTTTCACTGTTTGAAAATACCCAACACTGACCATGGAGCTGTATTGCTTTGCTTCTTGGGCAAGTGATGTCAACTTCTGGCAGGGGGGAGAAAGTTCAACTCTGCTGTGGTAGTCCCATGGAGCAAAGGGCAGTGATATAACTTTGCAGAAGCTGAGAAATTGTTGCCTTGGAGTCACCTGAAGAAGGAGCCCTTTATCTGCTTAAATATGCATAAGCTTATGTACTATAGCACAGCCGCTTCATTTCAATTTAAACTATAAATGTATCTCCTTAGAGGGAGACCAAAACAGTGACTGAATTAGTAACAAGACTTCATATTCTAACAGGCTTGTAATTCTAAGAGGAAGAGTCTAAAGGGTTTTTAAATAAAAGAACATTATCAATAACTGTCTCAAACTCTTTTCAGATGCCATGAAGTACACTATCGTGGTTTCTGCAACAGCATCTGATGCTGCTCCTCTTCAGTATCTGGCTCCTTATTCTGGTTGCTCCATGGGAGAGTATTTCCGAGACAATGGGAAACATGCTCTAATCATTTATGATGACTTATCCAAACAGGTAAAATGAAATATTCCCTATTTCAGGAAATTGTGACATAGCTTTGGGAACTTAACACTGGAATTTAAACAGACTATGGTTTAGACTTGTCATTAGAAATTTGTTACTGTTCTAAAGCCTTTTTCTTTATTTTTATACAGGCTGTTGCCTACCGTCAGATGTCTCTGCTGTTGAGACGGCCGCCTGGTCGTGAGGCCTATCCTGGTGACGTGTTCTACCTACACTCTCGTCTCTTGGAGAGAGCGGCCAAAATGAATGACTCCTTTGGAGGTGGCTCTCTGACTGCCCTTCCTGTCATTGAGACTCAGGCCGGTGATGTGTCAGCCTACATTCCAACTAATGTAATCTCCATCACTGATGGACAGGTAGGATTTAAGGATATATTCCTTTTTGTGCTAGTGTAACTGGGTGATAAGTAATCAACACTCACTATTAAAGTGCATAAAATCTGTTAGTATCAAGGTAGAAACTCCAGAAATCTGTCTTCACAGATCTTTTTGGAAACTGAACTGTTCTACAAAGGCATCCGTCCAGCCATCAATGTTGGGCTGTCTGTTTCCCGTGTGGGTTCTGCTGCCCAGACCAGAGCCATGAAGCAGGTGAGCATAAAATAACTTAAATGTTACTAGAACACTTTTTGCTTAAAAACAAGTACCTTTAGGTCCTGTCCTATGCTCCTTTTCACTTCCTTTTGCTAGCATTTAAGATCATAACGTGAAAAGTAACTGCACACTAAAACTGACTTCACTTTTTTACATAAAGCCAATTGTAAATAACTGTAAACTCTCAAAGAAAATCTCAAGAAACTGGCCTCAGTGTTCTGTTTTTGTAAATATTGGTGGAGTTATAGAAATTCCCCCCCCTCAATTTAGACATGATGAAATCAAACAGAAGTATCCAACTATTGTCTATGTTGAATCCAGAACTGAAGGTATTATCTCTGATCAGACTTGTGGTAATCTGCTTAATCAAAATAAGAAGGCAGTTAACATTAACTTTAAGGTAAATTGCAAAATTATTCTCCACTGAAGAGTTTACTTCAGGATGCAACACAGCTCCACTACCTGAACTTCTGCTTACCTCTCTCTCCTTCTTGACAGTCTGATTTTTTTTCTTCTCATCCTTGCACCATTGTGGTGCTCCTTATGCTTAAGTGATTTTAATAACCATCATTCAGACCTGAAATGAATCCATGTTGCTCTGATAGCTTTCTAAGGAAAATAAGTTAGAGGATTTTAGCTGCTTACAAAATGTGGCATATAACCAAACCCAATGATTTTTTTTCTTGTATATTAGGTGGCCGGTACCATGAAGCTAGAATTGGCTCAGTATCGTGAAGTAGCTGCTTTTGCTCAATTTGGGTCTGATCTGGATGCTGCTACTCAACAGCTCCTGAATCGTGGTGTGCGTCTGACTGAGCTTCTCAAACAAGGACAGTATTGTGAGTCCCCTGTCTTTATACAACATTTAACTAGCTGGGGAAGAAACAGGTCTGGGTCCATAGCAGGGTCAGACTGGCTACAGCCAATGTGAAACATTTCAGTCCTTTTAGGTGACTTCTGGTTCTGATATGGTATTGCTAGGCCACTTGAGCTTTCTGACTATTAATCATCAGGTCATCTTCTGTGAGTACAGCTACAATAACATAAAGCTGAGTAGTTGTGAACAAGATATTTGCAGAATGCAGTCTTCATTATTTTTGAATCACCTTGTTACAAATATACAGTGAGGTTTCCGGGGACTCCAGCACAACACTGAGCTATGTTCTGACGTGAGAAATAGTTTGGCTAACACTGCCCTCTTCTGTGCAGCCCCCATGGCTATTGAGGAACAGGTTGCAGTCATCTATGCTGGTGTAAGAGGTTACTTGGACAAACTGGAGCCCAGCAAAATCACCAAATTTGAGAGTGCTTTCCTAGCCCACGTTCTGAGCCAGCAACAGACCCTTCTTGCCACAATCAGGTATGTATGTCTTCAGGGTTCCCACTTTTATTTTAAAGGTGATGTATCCGTAAATACTGCAGACATAAGACTAAGATTCTTATTGGTATGTAACAGTGAAGTCTTGAGCATTGAAATTGGATTTTTAATTGTGTAAGTAGTCACTGTTAAATGATTCATTCCCCTCCTTCCCCATTTGACGGATAGCATTTGAGGGCACATGACCTGGTCTTCAAAGCGTATCTGAAGCATGTTTATCTTGAAGTAAAGATCACTGGCAACAAACAGAACCTCATTTAACCTAGATACTGAATTTGTGCCAAAGTATACTTTGATTCTCACCACAACTGAAGTCTTACTGATGTTTCCACAAAATACTGCCTTCAGTAGTAATGCCTTAATCTTGCCTTCCTGTTCATTCAGTTGCTAGCCTGACACAGACCTCCCACTTAAGTTAGTAAGATTCTAGATAGCTGCTTTTTGTTTTTTGTTTTGTGTCAAGAGGGAAGGGTTAGGGAATGACCTATTATTGGATCTGAAGTGTAATTCATGCCTGTCTTTTTCCTAACAGGACCGATGGGAAGATCTCTGAACAAACAGATGCCAAGCTGAAAGAAGTAGTCACAAACTTCCTGGCTACTTTTGAAGCATAAACACTTAACTGTTGTAACATGCCACACTGTTTGTCACTGAATTCTAGGGCTCTAACTCCATTCTTCAGAAGTTTAAAGTATGTGTGACTTGACTGTACAGATCTCATTGAGAATAAAAGGTTCCATGTAAAAAAGTTGTAGACATTCAGTATAAACTGGCACCTTTCTATCCAGGTATTCTAGGTGTGTCTACAGAAACTACTAAAGCAACACAAATTTAAAAATATAACTTTTCCCCACTCATTGAGGTGCTGTTTATAATTCTGGAAAGCATATGGAAAACATCATAAGGCTCAAATTTTGTCACAATATTTAGATCAAATTTTGTTTAATGCACAAGTATTTTTCCAGGGATGGTGGCAAGAATCTAAAGCCTTAAAAGCTAATTTGGGTCCTTTCTTGCTGACTTACCAATAGGAATAAATTCTGTAGCTGAAACTGAGAGCTCAGATACATGATGGGCTGGTGGCAGGTGCCAAGATCATAATGACAAATACTGGAAGCCGCTTAAATCACACTTCCTCTTGTAGCTGTACTGGCTCTGCGGCATAAAGTATCTTCTCAATGCATGTATTTGGAACCTTATGAAGCATGCATTGAGTTAGGACTGTCTAGGAATCTTGAATATGAAGCTGTCATCTCCTGATCATAATCTCACTTTATACTGGATTTTGGGTGAGGGGCGGGGAATTGTAAATGGAGTTTGTAGCAAGTCATGAAGAATTTAGGGATGCTGATAAAATTCTCAGCCTCAATTCAACGGACACTTCCTAGAACAAATGGTTTCTGAATATGTTCAGTTCCCTAATGCAGAAAACTCAAGAGGGTAAAGGACCATTCTAAAACTCATGCATATGAAAGGCCCAGAAACTATTTACCCCCACTAAACACTGAAACACTAATTTCAGTTTGGGGAGGGGAGTGTTATTTAGTAATTTTTGCTATGTCTCTTACACAAGGGAACTGGGTTTACAACTTGCTATTTCATTCTTAGTTGCTTTCAGCTCTGGCACTCAGTTTCTACGGCTTGAGGTACAGTACGCACAGCATGTCCCGTTAACTGGTTGCAGCGTTCAAATCTGTAATCTCTTCCACTTTTGTAAAAGTTGCTGTTCAATCAAAACTAACAGCAAGCAGAGGAAGCAACCAGTAATCAGCCTGATATGATCTTAAGGGTTCTATACTGGTCTTGTTGCACTATATACACATGGGTGGATCTGCGCATATTGAAGAAACATGTCCTCCCACAGGTTCTCTTTATTTTCTGGCAGAAAAATGGTTTCAGTGGGGAAGCAAAGAGAAGCTTCTCTAATGCTTGCTCACCCCTCCCTGGCAGCACTTGTCGCACAGCCAGGGGAGAGGTAAGTTGTGGGAGGGGGAGTGCCCAGGGCTTTTAGTCCTGGTTGGGGGGGGGTGGAGGGGTTCTTTCCCTGCATGGAGCGGCTGCGGCTGGGTCAGATCAACCCCCAGAAGCTCCCCTGGCTGTAGGAAGCTCTGCCCTATGGGGTGGGGACCTGGTGGAGTCCAAGGCTCAGCAAAGGGGTTGGTGAGGGGTCTAAATACACAGGGTTTGGACAGACAGGCAGCAGCTAAGTGGACAGTAACCCATCCCCCCAGTTACTTGCCCCATTGCTCCTCAGCCACGAGGGGAGTGGTCACTGCATGGGGAGTTGCTCCCCTCCCCTCAAATCTGCCCAACCCCTGTGCATCTGCTGCACTCTGACTCCCACTTGAGCGCCCCCCCCAACCCATACCCACCTTTACCTGGACTTTGCTGCATCCAGAACCCCTGCACCCCAACAAGCTCCTGTGCATCCAGACCCCCCACTGACCTGCTTGTACCCCTATTGTGCCACACAGTATCCTGGTACTCCTGGAGGACTTATGCACCAAAAAACTAAATTCCACATACAATGTTGTAAAATTCCGCTTATTTTTTGGAACACCACCCTATAAATCGCACTGCTTCCAAATATTTTGGAAATTTCAAAATATCTGAAAGTGATGTGATTTATAGGGTGGTATTCTGACAAATAAAATTTGCAGAATTCCCTCAAGAGTAAATAAATCTTCAACACTTTTTTTCTCCAGGCCTTGAGTTTTAATTTACAGTGGTATTTTAAGTGGCTAAATAGGTAGGTAGATT
The DNA here is from genome assembly GCF_007399415.2 of Gopherus evgoodei. NCBI lineage: Eukaryota > Metazoa > Chordata > Testudines > Testudinidae > Gopherus > Gopherus evgoodei. The sequence goes on from NC_044327.1 coordinate 124,265,450, forward strand.
ACACTAAGCACCTACAAAAGCAGGTGAGCACACAAGCTGACAAGTTGGCTACTGTAAATTCCGCTAGAGGTCTGTATACTGAAGTGCTTAAATACGTTATGTAAAGTTGCTATGTAACAGCTGTCCAACTCTTACTAATGTGATTGTGGAGCAAATTGCAGTAGAAGCAATTGGTGTTTCCTCTAATTTTTTCCATCTGAGTGGAATGAGTTTTGTCCATAATCTGTGGCACCAGTAGAAATAAAAAGCCTAGATAAATATTTGAGAAGTTACTATAGGGATTATTACTCCAGCCAGAACAGGTTAGGCATTTTAGAACTCAGAATTAAATTAATGAAAGGCATAGACCAGTCAAAAAAACTAAACATACTTTGAAAAGTGTCAAATAACAAAATACAAATGTGTGTTGACAGGTGAGTGTGAAAGACAATGTGTGGCTGAGAGAGACTGTGTGAGGGACTGACATGGTGCCCTTTCAAGTAGCTTTGCCCTCAGCAGGCTGAAGCCTGCTTGTTTAGACATAGCAACAGATGTCAAAGCTCCCTCCCTCCTGAGTCCTGTCGTCCCATCCCCCTCTCCTGCTTTGTGGAAATGGGGTAAAGCAGTGAAGGGAAGAGGACACCCTGACATCAGTGCCCCCCTCTTCCATTCCCTCCCACCCACTCTGCACAGCAAGCAGGAGGCTCCTGGGAGCAACTGGCTAGGGGCTCTAGGGCATTTTACAGAGACTAGTTGCAGAGCAAGTTGTTAGGGGGCTTATTTCTTTACCCTCTCACTTTGTGTGAGAAGGACCAGGGAACACAGAGCAATAATACCTGAAGTCCAAAGGTGCAAACATTCAAGTTGTTGGGGTGAACTTCCAGCAAGCATGATTCCAGTTTCCTTCCTCCGTGTCCCCCTTCCCCCCTCTGACACCACAGCGCCTTGCCTGCGTCCCGTTCCCTGTTCACATTCTCCCCCCTTAGCTAAACATAATTTCAATTCCCTCATCCCTGTTCCCATTTCTCCCCCCCCTTCCTGCTTGACTGCAGACTATATAGTAAAACTTGAGTTTTCCTTAGCTGTACCTTAACCCCATGGTCCCCAGTGTAGTGCCCACAGGCGCAATGGCATCCCCCAGGGAATCTATGGGCCCGCATGCTGGACAGCGGACAAGCATCTGCTGAAAGGTCACCGAAAGTAGCATCACCAAGAGATGCTGTTGCTGAAATGCCACTGATTTTTGGCAGTGATGCCTCTTGACGCTATTTCGGCGGTGATGCATCTTGACATTGCGCTTCTTGGCATTTGTGGCAAATGCTTGTCTGCTGGCCATGGTCCTCGGTGGCTTGTCATCCAGCACTTGCCACCTGGAAAAGGTTGGGGACCACTGCCTTAACCAATCATTTTACTAAAATGTAACAAACCAAACATTGTACATGATTAACCAATTATATCCCATGACCTTAATTGGTTTACACCCAACAAAATTAATTATACAGCAGACAGAAACAATCACAGAACCAGACAGGTTATACAGACAAACAATAGGAAAGTGAAGACTACAGTGATAGAACAATACAAAAATGAAGATTTCACATCCCAGCTATTGATAAGTAAGTTCTTGCCAGACAGGATGGTATTAAACTAAGTTTCCTTTTACATCTTCTTGGCTCTTCCCTTTCTCTGGAGGTGATAGGAATACAGTCCTGTCCTGATATTCCTAACAGCCCAATAGCACCTTATTTCAATCTGACTAGTTTGGAATGTAAGGATGTGACCATACAGTTCCCAGCTTATGGCTGTCTTTGCTGCTTAACCTACGAAAGAGGCTCAGATCGTCGCAATAAGAGAAGGCCCTTACAGCGACAGACGGTGATTTTAATTTTCTTTTATACCTCTATAACTAGCTAAGTAAAAATACACCTAAATTCTTAAAGTATAGGCCTTTGCAGACAGGCCTGAATAGCTATATCCTAACACAAGTATTTTTTTGTTATTGTTAGGGTCCGTAGCTGTGACAGGATTTATGACATTTTTTCACTAGGAGCATTGGTGTATGTTGAGGTGTGTGCATCTTGTTTATAGAATCTGGTGCACTGGTTCCCAGCCTATTACTATTGTGGGCCACATATGCAGCTCTTTGTGTACATGGGCTGCATCCATACAATATATATATATACCTGTGTGGCCCGGAGGATGTTACATGGGCTGCAGCTGTGTGCTGATTGGGCCGTGGGTTGAGAATCACTAGTCTGGTGTATAGTAAGATTGGGGCTAAGGTAAGAATTTACCCCCTGTTAAATGCTAATGTTGTCCAAAGCATGCCAATGGTAGACACGTGTAAATTCTGGTTCCACGTGAAGATGGAGAACACTGCATATGAAGTAGGCACTAAGAGGCATACAAAAAATGTAAGTTAAGACTTCTGAAAGGTTAACTGGAAAGTGAAGTGACATGCTTTGACCACATGATGGTGCTAGATCATTAACAATGCTATTATCATGGAGGAGTACTGGCCCTGGAGAAACTCAGGATTGCTGAACACAATGTGGTGACAGCTTTGATTCACAAATTTGAGGATTCTCTCTCTTGTCTACACAGGGTGTTCATGCTCTCTCTGGATACTGGTATATAATCTTGAGCACCTGTTGCATAAGAGGTGCTAGCAGACATACAAAAATTAAGGAACACTTCTCAGAGGTTATCCATAAAGCCCTGTACAAGTATTAGACAAGACTCAACCTTGGGAATCAAATACCTCTGAAGAGCAAACTATTTTTTATCTCTGCAGTGGACTAAATTGCACTGCACTGCAGGAATCTTGAGAAGTGCCCTAGAGGCAACTGCTGGAACCTCCCCAGCTGTGTAAGACCTTGAACGCTGTCCAACTACCACTCTGAAAGGGGTAGTAATTGCTGTTAATAAGGTTGCAAAGCCGTTTCCATTACAAACTCCTGTTGTATTCAGCACAGTCCTCAAGAACAAAGTATTAATGTTCTCAGCAAATGCACTGTTTTGTCAAATGGTGTCATCTTGGTTACAACTGAGCTGCTTTGTTTCAGTAAAGGGGAAGATAAAGAGCCTTCAGCCCTCCTCTGTGTGGACATGCATTTTTTGGCCCATGGGGGTTTATCTCAGACTTGGTTGACACGTTTTTAGGAGCCCCTGGTTAAAGTATTGGCAGCACGTCATGGCTGAATTCAAGTGGCAGGGATGAGGAACTGTCAGGAACAGGTCATCTGAACACAATGCAGTGAGTCTAATCTCATGAAAATTGTTATGCTTTGATTCATTGATGACCAACCAAGCATCATGTGCCTTCTCCTCCCCTTGTAGGGAGAACTGATTTCTGAAATACCCAGCTGGAAATTTCATATAGTTGCTGATGATGACAGAGGTGAATTAGTCCTCAAACTTTCCATAGTTGCACAACAGAGCATACCTTATCCATCACTGCCTGCAAACGTGCTCAGTTTGACTAATTTCATTCTGCTTGCTGAAATTCCCCTGCCATGGCAGAGGGCAGTGGTGGTTTTCAGTTTCTGTTCTTGACTGTTGTGCTGTGGCTATATAGCAGTCATGTTCCACTCGAGAGGTGGCTGCATCTCACTAGTGAATGAAGAGATTCTCTGCAATGAATGACATGGTATACATCTGCTATTTTATTAAAGCTAGTTAACTGTGCTCTTTATGGAGTTAGAGGCCCAAAACAGGATGAGTGGCAATTCATCATAGAATATGAGATTGGAAGGAACATCAGGAGATCATCTAGTCCAACCCCCTGCCTCGAAGCAGGACCAATCCCCAATGGAGCCTTTAAGGCTTGAGCCACGACCCTGGGTTTAGCAGGCTAATAGTCAAGCCACTGAGCTATCCTCCTCCCAGTCAACGAACTGCTTCTTAAAAGCAGCTTGCTTGCCTCAGTTTCTCCGTATGGACTTGCCCTTGGACCACACTGGAATCCCAGGTACCTATGGTTATCAGTTCTCCCAATGCTGTGGCATTTGTGTCCTCTCTAAGGTTAGGGATTGAAAGAATAATGACTGGAAACTTATTGGAGAAGAAGTGGAGGTCTCAGCACAGTCAACACTATAGAGAGGAATGAGCAAAAGGTGACACATCGTAGACACAAGATCCAGAGAAGACAGAAATGGAAAAGGACCCAACAGGTCATAAAGTTCATCCACTCTGCAAAGGCAGGACGTGTGCATTCCATTCATGCCATGACATCCAGTCAGTGTTTCCTTCATGAGCCTCTCCCTGTATCTCTACAAGACGTCAGGTGCTCCGAGAAGCAGCTTTTGGCTCTTGCCTGCATCCGGCTTGTAGAACCAGAAGCCAAGTCTGTTGGCATCTTTTTAGTTCTCTGTGAAAGAGGAGGAAGAGAGGACTCGATCTTAGCTAATGCTTTGGAACATGCCAAAGGGAGGTTTTGATTAGATGACCCCCATTTTCTCAGTTAAACCAGCAACATACAATGTCATGCTAATTAGCAAGAACCACATTGGGTCAGATATTCAGGCTGCTTTAGAGCACGCTGACCAGAAAGGACGATTCAGATTGGGTTTGCATAGCATTTAAATAGATTTTTTTGATTGCGGCATAAAATTATTCTTCTGTTTATGTTGTGACTTTCACCCCAAAGTGGATCTATAGTCAAAGATTTTAAGGTCAGAAGGGACCATTATGATCATCTAGTCTGACCATCTGCACAATGCAGGCCACAGAATCTCACCCACCTACTCCTGTAATTAACCCCTAACCTATGTCTGAGCTACTGAAGTCCTCAAATCATGGTTTAAAGACTTCAAGGTGCAGAGAAATCCTCCAGGAAGGTGACCTGTGCCCCACGCTGCAGAGGAAGGCGAAACCCCCCCAGGCCCTCTGCCAATCTGCCCTGGTGGAAATTCCTTCCGACCCCAAATATGGTGATCAGTTAAACCCTGAGCATGTGGGCAAGGACTCGGCAGCTGGACACCCAGGAAAGAATTCTCTGTAGTAACTCAGATCCCACCCCATCTAACATCCATCACAGGCCATTAGGCATATTTACCGCTAATAGTCAAGATCAATTCATTGCTCAAATTAGGCTATCCTGTCATACCATCTCCTCCATAAACTTATCAAGCTTAATCTTGAAGCCAGATATGTCTTTTGCCCCCACTGCTCCCCTTGGAAAGCTGTTCCAGAACTTTACTCCTCTGATAGTTAGAAACCTTTGTCTAGATCAGGGATCGGCAACCTTTGGCACATGACTCGCCAGGGTAAGCACTCTGGAGGGCCAGGCCAGTTTGTTTACCTGCCGTGTCCGCAGGTTCAGCCTACTGTGGTTCCCACGGGCCACGGTTCACCTCCCCAGGTCAAGGGCAGGTGGCAGGAAGCGGTGGCCAGCACATCCTTCGACCCGTGGTGCTTCCCGCAGTCTCCCTTGGCTTGGAGCAGCGAACCACGGCCAGTGGGAGCCGCGATCAGCCGAATCTGCGAACACGACAGCTAAACAAACCGTCCCGTCCTGTCAGGGTGCTTACCCTGGTGACCCACGTGCCAAACATTGCTGATCCCTGGTCTAGATCTTTACAAACTTAAATGTAGACACACACATCACTTCGTTCATGCTCTTTGGAGCTGTCATTTCCAGAGAGGCAGCACTCAGCAGTGTAGGGCACAGCAGTGCTAGGGAAGAGAGCACTCAGCAACTGGTGGGCAATGCAGGTGGTAACTTCCATTGGCTTCAAAGGGAGGCGCTGTGCAGGGGGGTCTGGGCCCTATGTGTATTAAGGGGGATTAAGTGCAACTTTTGAGACTGAAAGTCAGTTCTGAACCAACATAGGTGGGGCACTTAGACATCTTCGCGGAGTCTAAAATCCTGCTGAGTGCAGAGCAGAGCAAACTAACCCACCCCAACCATGCCCTACACAGTTGGCTAGGAGGTGCCTGCCTGGCCCCTGACCGTGCTGGGCACATCGTAATGGACTATTCACTAAAATGGTAACAGATGAGTTCAACACAGGGAAGGCAATAGAGACCCAGCAGCTGGAGGGTTGGCTCCAGTGGATTCCCATGTGAAGTGATAGAGTAAAGCAGAGGAGCAATTCCTGTACCAAAATCTGGATGTCCATGATGGAAATCACTGCTGGCTGTACAGGGCTGTTACATATAAATGTGGTGCATCTCTTAAAAGCAATTCTCCATTTCCTGGACACACTGAGAATCCGGCAATGGAGCTCAGCACAGCTCTGAAGTCAAGGGAAAGACATTTTGCAACCTGATAGCTGCTTCCCTTCTGGAAGAGTACTCTGAACTCACAACCCAGTGCAAGGAAACAGGTCGCACAAATGCCTGGAGCATGAGGTGTATTTGTTGCTTTCATCAGCCTCACACAGTAACATTCAAGTTTCTGGGGGGCCTGCAGATGTGATCATTATTTATTTGTACTGCGGTAGCACTAAGGAGCCTCAGTCATGAACCAGGATCCTGCTGTGCTAGGAGCTGCACAAACACAAGAAAAAGCCAATCCTTGCATCAAAGAGCTTACAGTCTACAAGTGAGGGATGATCCCTTATTGGGAGGATTTTTAAGACTTGTTTTTATTGTCGTATGTTCAGTGCAACTCACAAAAGAAACAGATCTCTGAACAACATTCTCAACTCCCTGACATATATACCTTGAGGGGGAAAAACCTGATTGTCAGCATAGATTCGCTATATTTGTATTTCCTTGTCCAATAATAATTGACCAGTGGTTTGCACTGCTGTGGAGTTGTTCACCTGAGGCTCTCTCAGCACTTCACAAACAATAAGCAAGCCTCACAATGCCCCTTTTAGGTATAAAAGGATACAGAGAGGTCACTTTCCCCACAATGGAAATGCAGCCACCTCTGGGGTGGAACATAGCGGCATCCGCATTCTTTTATCGTATCGTTTAACCTAGTTTCTTATGTAAATAAATAAACCCCCTCAAGATACCACCTCTATTAAGAATGTACTGGTTATGCTCATGAAGAAAATACTTGTATGCCTGAGCATTTTCAAGGGTAGCTAATTCCTGTCAGTCACAAAAGCAATGTGTCCGGTGTGTTCCACCCCTTTCCAATTAATTAGTTATATAGCACCCAAAATAGACTAGAAACTTTACAGACCAATATATAAACAAGGCCCCTTCCCCAAAGTGTTTACAAATTTTGGCTGTGAGCCTGCATTCTCATCTTTGTGAGCAGATCTTTGTGCCTGAAGAGATCCGCATATCAGTCACTAAGTCAAGAGTCATCCCTCCTTTGGTGCAGGTCGGAATGATATTGTGGAAGTAGCTGAGTGGTGAAATTAGCGCACGGCTATAGTTAGGGTGACCAGACAGCAAATGTGAAAAATTGAGACAGGGGCTGGGGGGTAATAGGAGCCTATATAAGAAAAAGACCCAAAAATTGAGACTGTCCCTATAAAATTGGGACATCTGGTCACCCTAGCTATAGTGGACAGGTGAAACTACCCCGCAGAAGGCAATGACAAAATTAATTGACTTCAAGAGGGCCAGGATTTCACACCCATGTTTTTTGTTGTAGAGGTTTTTTTTATTTTAACTCGATTCTCAGATACTCTTTTCCATGCTGAGTGATGGATGCAAGTGCCTACACCTAAATAACTTCAGTAAATTTCACTGATTTTTTTTTTGAAATCAGTGAAAATATTGAATGGCAGTGGAATGGAGTTATTTCAAGACTGACTGTATGTTATTGATAAAAGTTCCCCACACAGATCTTCAATTTACTTTAATTTTATTTAACATAATTATTTTAGAAGCATTAACAAATGCACTTTCCTGTGCAATAACTTGTTTTAGCGCAGGAAAATGAGCACATAGTGATTAAGAGACTTGCACCAAGCCACAGAGATAATCAGTGTCAGAGCCGGAGCAGTTCTCAGCTCCCTATCCTGGGATCAGCTGACCAGACCAGGGTTTCTTGCAATAAACAGCACTGATTATAATAATTTAGAGACACAATAGTATTTCAGGACTGATAGACTTGGGGAAACAAAGCACAGAAAAGAAAAAAGGACAGTGAATCTTTAAAAATATGAGAAGTGGAAGTTTGCAGTAGCTAAGAATCATAGTTGCAAAACTAGGAAGGGACCAGACCGAGATTGCTTCATATGCACTAGCTGTTACAGTGACCTGACTCTCCCAATGGGGAAGGCATCCCTGTGACCTCACTTTGTCTTTTGCTAGCAAAAGACACATCAGCTCAGACTGGTTCCAGACTGGCAGCATGAACGTTCTGTTTTGGAATACACAGGCCACCGTTTCTAGTTAACCTTTTTGTTGCCAGGCTGGCCAGAAACCTCATTTCCAGCTGAAATGTCATGGTTTGTTTGTTTCTGAGCTGCAGGGTTTCTAAAGAGATGATCTTTTAAAGAGGATTAAAAGGCTTCTAAAATGACTTTGTCCCATTCGATTGAACATCTCCTTTTCATAGAGTTTCTTCATTTTCTTTCATCTATTCCCAAGCGTGCTTTTACCTTAACTTGCCCACTCACTATCATTAATTTCCAGACAGTAATTCTGAGGTTTCATAATGTCATAACAGAGTTTATTGTTAAACTTGGATCTTCCAGTCAGTGAGTTATACAGCACAGCCCACTCACTGCCTCCCAGTCTCACTATCTCCTTGAGGGCTGTATTAGTGCACTGTGATGGCTAGATGAATTTCAAGGCAAGGATTCTCTGTTGGGGGATTCAGGCACTATCATACTATAAATATTTACTTATGCTAATACCAATGTGTGATGTTTCCCCTCTGGTGTTATCTGGACCGGAGATCTGCTAGGTCACTCCAATCCTTGACTCTGGGAGCCAGCCTTACCCTGCTGTGCTGTGAGAACCCCAACTCTTGGGCTGTTCCCTCTGGCACGTAAGCTGCTTGGATTGTGCAACCGAATGACATTAGCCAATATCTCTGGTACCAGACACAACCCTTGGAACCTCCGTCTTACAGTGTCCAGTTATGCCTGCTGGACGCTGCAAGCTTATATGAGTTTGTCAGTTTAACAAAGAAATTGATATGCACCAGGCTTGTTATCTCAAGGGGAGTCTCTGACACACTTCTAAGCAAATGCATTGCTTCAGGTAGAATAAACAAACATATTTATTAACTACAAAAGATAGATTTTAAGTGATTATAAGTCAAAGCACAAGAAGTCGGATTTGGTCAAATGAAATAAAAGCAAAACGCATTTTAAGCTGATCTTAACACTTTCAATGCCCTTACAAACTTAGATGCTTCTCACCACAGGCTGGCTGGTTGCCCTTCAGCCTGGCCCTCCCCTTTGATCGGCACTTTAATCACTTGGTGGTGGTGGTATCTGTAGATAGAGGTGGAAGAGAGAGAGCCTGGCAAATTTCTCTTCCTTTGTGCCCCCCCCCTCAGGGTCAGGTGAGCATTACCTCATTGTAGTCCCTGACTGACCAAGGGAACAGAGTGAATCCAACAGATCCTTTGTTGCTGCCAAGGTCAGTGTCCTTTGTTCCTGTGAGCCTGGGCTGGGTTTGTCCCATATATGCCCTGATGAGGTGTGAACTGCATCTCTGTTCATGCAGAGTTTTGCCTGGGCTTGTTTTAAGCCATGAGGACACATTTTCAGCCTCATAACTAGATACTTGAAATTACAACCTATAACCTTACTATAACATTACTGTAACAATTACTATAACATCACTATAACAACAATGCTCAGTGGATTGTGAGCCTTCCGAAGACACCCAACATGACAAACTTTGCACTGGATACCACACAATCATATTATAAGGATGAGCAGGAAGGTGCAGGGTGTTTCCCTGAGATACAGAGTGTGACACAATGGATGAGACTTATTTTCTGCCCTGAAAAACTTGCACTGTCAATAAGGCAAGACAAGTCTCTGGTGAGCAGAGCTGATTTAAAAATTAAAATAAAATAAAAAAAATTGTGACCATTTTTGATCTAGAAGTTATTTTTTGTTTCACGGGGATTGAAAATGGCTAGTTTTCAGTGAGATTTTCCCCCTCACTTTTCTTTTATTAAAAATTCTATTGAAATCATTTTTGGCATTCTAAATAATTCAATTACCATTTTGAAACGTTTTTGTTCACCAAAAAACTCTGGGATTTTGGTAAACAAACCGTTTTGATTAAAAAAAAAGATTTCAAAAATATTTTTTTTAAATTGCAAACAAAAATGATAGTACTATTTTTTGCAAATGTTTTGACTGAAGAAGAACTGTTTTTCAATTTAAAAAGAAAGTGTCATGAAAAATTTCAAGCTGTTCCATCCGCGAAGCACTTTTTGGGGATTGCTTAGCAGGCTGGGTCCTGGCAGGGTTCTGAAGGTGCAGAGAGTACCTGGTAGATGAAGACAGGCATGTGCTTTGGGAAGCGTGACAACAGAAAGGGGGAAAAGCAATGAAGTTCCAGTCCATGTTGGTATGAATGACTGATAGTTTTTTCCGCATCCCTATAGCACATTTCCGTGGAGTGACACTCCTTGCAGATGGCTCAACAGGGACCGTGAGTTGTGCAGTTAGTTTCCACGCAGAAGCCACGCAGGATCCTGGCTCTGTTTAACAGTAAATATTCAAGGGCCATTTCCCTGGCAGGGGCATGTAGCTGAAACAAGAAGAAGCACTGTCAAGGTGAGAAGCTGAGCAGAAAAGCTAAAGAAAAGGCAGAGGCCTGTCCTACATGATGAAAAAGAGGCTGTGTATTTCCCCACCAGTGGTAGCAATAGTGGAAGCTTCGTAGTGTAGTCAAAGTACAGTTAGATAACCCAACGCTAAAAACACCTGTGCTCTGTCTGGACTACAGCTTCTCCCAGTGTGACCACTAGTAGAGCTGCACCATTGGAGGATTACAGGTGTGAATTCTGACTATGCAGATGCAGCCAAGTCGGTAATTAGGAATTGCCAGCTGAAGTCAGACCAATGGCCCTGCTAGTCTCCAGCAGTAGCCATTGCTGCTGCTTCAAAGCAAGGCAAAGTCCCCCAGAATGCTCCTAATTTTGCAAAACTTGCCCATGGATGTTTTGACCAAGAATCTCAATGCACATTTGATGCATTGATTAAAGTTCTCAGACAAACGGTATCAAAGTATTATTATCCTCATTTGATAGATAGGTCAGCTAAGGTGAAGTGACTTGTCCAAGGTGAAACAGTAAGCCAATGGTAGCCTAGAGGAAGTGTGACCAGACTGCCTGATCTTCAGGGCTTTGTCTTATATATGTAACTATACTCACCCTCCGCCCCCCCAAAAAAGTGTCCCGATTTTTCACACTTGCTATCTGGTCACCCTACTAGAGGTAGGAATAGAACCCAGGAGTCCTGATTTCCTATCTATAGGTACTACCCTGCCTCCTTAACAGAGAATATGGCAGTAACTGTTTCATATTAATAGCTTGACCTAGGTCCCACTAGCAAGGGGCTGCATACCCACTGCTACACCCTTCAGAGGATTCTTCATATTTCCCCCACACAGTGGTTCTGCTCCAATGCCATTAATTTTAATGGTGGTTGGATCAGGGCCTAATGGAGGATAAGCAATTTTTGCCTGAAACTGCAAGAACTAAATAGTATAGCAATGTACAGGAAGCGTGACTAGAAAATACACTATTTCAGTAGTAATCCTCCCCACCAGCACAGACCACATGGCCCAGTGGTTGGACACTAGCCAATAACCAGGGTTCAATTCCCTGCTCTGCCACAGACTTCCTGTATGACCTTAGGGCAAATCACTTAATCTCTCTGTGCCTCAGTTCCATGGGGACAATAATAGTAAACTACCTCCTGGGGATGTTCTGAAGATAAATACATTAAAGATTGTAAAGTGCTTTGGGGTCTAGTGATAATGTTCTGTATCAGAACTATGTAATATTACTGTAGGATCACAATTGCTTGACTAGAAAAATACATTTAGCTCAGAAATACAACACGATCTGAACGGTAGATCTTGCAGCATGTACTGCATAAGCAAATTCTGATCTGTCGGGCTCTCTAATGTTCTGAGACAGGTAAAGAAAATGAACACTCTTGTCATATTGATCTCAGATGGAAAAATGACCTACAGTGGGTGGGTGAATATGACCCATTTGCTGAGTGCTCCAGAAAGGGCCACTAATCCACATGGTGCCCCTGTGCAATGGATGTAGCATTCGGAGTTGGAGCCGGCTGCTGGATGTCATATCTGAGATGTGCCTACACCAGGCATTTAAACCAAAGGACAGAGTTGGCACAAGAACAAATTGGTATAAACTGGCCATAAATCAATTTAGGCTGAAAATTAGAAGGAGATTCTGGATCACCCTCCCAACAGGAGTTATGGGGGGCAAACAATCTAACTAGTTATAAAATGAAACTTGATACATTTTTGAGTGGGATTATATGCCAGGATTGTCTGCAGTGGCAGAGGACTGGACCTGATGATTCGGAAGGTCCTGTCTAGAGTGACCGTATTTTCCCAAAGAGAAAATGGGACACCACACTGGGCTGGCCCCAGGCCCGCCCCCTGCCTCCCGCAAGCCCCCTCCAGCCCTCCCTGCCTCCTGCCTGTGCAGGGCTGGCCCGAGGCCCCCTTCTACCCCCTGCTCGCTTGGGACCAGCTGAGTCCCCCCCTACCCTCTGCATGTGGGGCTGACCCAAGACCCCCTGCCGCCAGCCTGCACAGGGCTGGCCTGGCCCAAGCCGCTCTCCCGAGCCCTACCTCCAGTGCAGGTCTGGCATTGCTGCTTGCCCCCTCCCTCCCCCCATTCCTCTGCACCCCGCTAAGGGTCGCACCCTACTTTTTGGGCAAAACTGGGCCTTTGTCCAGTTTGTTCTTGCCAGCTGACCATCAGTGGGCAAGAGCAAAAGGGACAACTGACAAGTTTTGCCCCAAAAGTCAGGATGGCTGGGACAGGGCTTAAAAAAAGGATGATCCTGGCCAAAATGGGACATATGGTCACCCTAGTCCAGTCCTATGTCCCTAAGAAGCCACATGGCTCTCTATCAGTATTGCATCTGAGCAGGCTCTGATGGATGTTATTTGAACTACAGCTCTGCAGATACCTATGCTCCTCCAGGAGGTGCACACCTACTGCTGTGGGGGTGAGAGGGGGAGCTGCCCTTGCACTCAGGGACTGCAGTGTGTCTGGCTCTTACATGGGCTGCACAAGGACAGGAAGATTCACCCATCCACCCCATGTGCACAAGGGCCAGGCCCAGATCAGCTACTAAATGAAAGGCATTGTTTGGTGCACTGAGGGCTTGTGACACCTGGGTCCCCACATCGCTGACTCTCTCTGTGGCCTGGGGATAACGCTGCTTCCACGCCTCACAGAGGTGGTGAGGCTGAATTAGTTGGGTTTGTGAAAGCACAGAGCTGCTCCGTGGTGAGCGCTGAAGCTACTTCTCTGTAGCTACCCTGTGCCCAAATATCTCCTTCCCCCACCAGCTTTCCCAAGAATTAACCAATTCCCCTGGGATGTCACATGAGCCCCTCATTCTCCAGGAAGCTGGGGATGCCAGACAGTCAGTAAGTCCTGATTTTGGTCAAATAAGTTCAAAGTCTGCAATGTTGGAGGTGGGAAAAGGTTTATTTATTGACTAAAAACAAGCTAGAAATTCTACTGAACCAATAATAGCCCAGAGATTAACTTGAGGAACCACAAAGCCAGGGCTTTCAGCAGGGGACAGCTCTGACCCTGAGGCTGAGCTGTGACCAGCTGGCTCTCCACCCATTCCACCCTCTCCTAGCTTCCAAGTGCTCTGGGCAACACAGCTCTCTCACGGGGAGATTTCCCTCACCTGCTGCACTCAGTAAATAGGCTCTTAAACAAAGTCCTACCCAACAGCTACATACTCTTGGGCAGAGGCATCATTTCAGGAAAATTGAGGGAGCAGTCGAGGGAGTTTGCTTGCCTAATGACCGCTTCCAAAGTTGATGAGTGGAGCGAAAGCATGGAGCATACAGACCTATGAAAAGTAGGGGAGTGGCAGGGATGGGGGGAGCTGCCCCCCTTGCCCTATAGCAAATGACGTGCCTGCTTTTGGGAGGCTAATGGGGTGGGGTTGGAGAATGAGGCCTCACCTGTCTCCATGGGAACTCTGCCCTCAGGGACTCTTGGACTGAGGCACAACAACAACCGAGTCCCACCTCTTTGCTTTAAACTAGAACCCCTGGGGAATGGTAATACATTCTACCCAAGCATTTCAGCCCTGACGGAGGGTGGGTGCGCGCATGTGTGTGCAGAGGACCAGGAGAAGCACAGGGGGACATGGTTGGGATGAGGTGGGGAACCATGTGATAAATTATAAAGCCAGAAGGGACCGTTCAATCATCTAATCTGATCTCCTTTAACCCACAAGCCAGAGAATTTCACCCAGTTACTCCAGTCCTAAGCTCAAGAACTGGTAAGGGAGAGATTACTGGAGACTGATGGATAAATACATGCCAAAAGGTAGAAGTTCTAAAATATTTGTAAGGAAAGTGTCATTTTGCCAGGACGGGGGCAAGTGGGAAGCTGTGGGTTGTTAGCTGGACTCCATTGACTGACTTCAGTGGGATTTGTGGATGCTCTAACAGGTTTCAACCTACAGCCTGTCACCATAGTATCAGAGCACCAGCCACATAAAATCAATATCAACAGCAATGTCTATATTGAATTCCATGGGGTATTTGGCACTTCTCTTTTGGATTACAAACTTTGGTAGAGGTAAGGCTTTTGCTTTTTAAAAATTTTATTTATTTGTGGTTGGTTGGGATTTGCTGGGCAGAAGAGTGCCAGAGTAGCAGCTGTGTTAGTCTGTATCCACAAAAAGAACAGGAATCCTTGTGGCACCTTAGAGACTAACAAATTTATTTGAGCATAAGCTTTTGTGGGCTACAGCCCACTTCATCGGATGCATAGAATGGAGCATATAGTAAGGAGATATACAGTATATATACATACAGAGAACATGAAAAGGTGGGAGTTATCCTACCAACTCTAAGAGGCTAATTAAGAGAAAAACTTTTGTAGTGATAATCAGGATAGCCCATTACAGACAGTTTGACAAGAGCTGGGAGAATACTTAACTTGGGGAAATAGATTATCATTCTTATGGTGGAAAGGCCTTTTCAAAGAGGAAGGAAGACTTTAGGCAGTAACTTTTGCTGCCTTTGCAGGAACTGATCTGGTTTGATGGTAACAGAAAGTCTTCTTTCTGAAGATTGTATCATCATCAGCATAACACTAAGCACATATAAAGTGTCTTCAAAGTTTTTAACAAACATTAATTAAGTTTTACAATCTTCTTATGAGGTAAGGAAGTATTATCACTTCTGTTTTACTGTTGGGGAACTGAGGCATAGAAAGATTTAAGTATTGTAATGTATTCAAGGCTACACAATTAACCAGTGTCAGAGGCAGGGTTAGAACTCAGAAGTTCCTGGGTTCCAGTTTTATGTTGATGGAGTAGCCTAATTTCTCCTAAGGCCCTTCATGTATGTTTTCCATGCAGCTTTTGGACTTAACTATGTTTGAGCCACACTTTTGATTCTGTATTTTTGTGCATAACATGCAACTATATAAATCTGTGGAGACATTTCCCATGGGATCACATGTCTCCAAACACCACCCCATGCTAGTGCTTGCCCTGCAGTGCCCCACCTATATGTGCTCCACAGACTGCTCTGCTCTCGAACTACAGAACAGCTGCGCCTTCCTGGTACCGATGTTCATACTTGTTCCACTGGCTCTGCTAGTTGGGATGGTGCATCAGAGCTGGCAGGTGCTGAGAGAAGGAGAGACATGGAGTTTTTTTGGAATAGCTTTGCCCTAATAGAAAAACCTATCTTCAAGGCAAGGGCACCCCAGATGCAGGTAAGAATCTTTGGTTGTGTTTGAGGTGGACGAGGGGAAAGAGAAATGCCCCTACCCCAGCAAAATGAGTGAAGTCCAGGGATAGTGATTGATTGCTGGTTTTCCAAATGCACTGGTCACTTGTGTCTGGCATATATCTGAATGATAAAAGGAAGGTGCAAAATTAGTCAGTTCGAGACAAGAGTGCCACAAATAGCTACAGGCAGAGGTTCCAGTGGGAGAGTGATTTTGTGGTTATGACACAGGACTTGGAGATGGGGGTTCTTCTCCTGCCTCTGCCATGTGACCTCAGCCAAATCACTCACCAACTCTCTGCTTCAGTTTCCCCACCTGTTCAGAGGGGGTGATAATATTTATCTACCTCGCAGGGGAAGAGGCAGGTTTTAGGATACATGCAGACCACGGGATCCCACTGCTTTTAGAGACCAAGAAATATTGAGATATATTTCAACCCCACTCCTTGTGGAGCCCTGACAGCCTAAACCAATGGGAACTGATAATTTATGATGTTTCTGTGGTTTTCCCTGTAGATCCCCTGTAAGCTACTGACAGCAAAGGACAGCAGGGGGCTAATCTCAGCTCAATCACTGACTCCCTCTGTGGCTTTAGTCAAGTCACTTAGCATCTTTGCCTGAGTTTCCCCATATTTAAACCTGTGACGTGAATACTTACTTTATCTGCCTGTAACAATTAACTAGTTAATGATTGTATAACTCTAGTCATATATATGCTCAAATTCACCAGAATGCATCCATATTCTCCGGTACCTAGTAGCCCCACAGCCTCAGTTCATTTGGAGGACAGTCCCTCAACTAACCTTTCTGAAAGCTGGCGATGATGGCCGTCCTCAGCTTGTAGCTAGGCTTCACGTCGGCTCGGAAGCTGATGATTATTGTTATTGTTTTATGGTGGCGCCTAGAGATGGCAATTGAGATCAGGACCCCATTGGGCTCAGCACTGTACATGCGCATAGAGAGAGGCAGACCCCACCCTGGCAAACTTACAATATGCACAGATAAGACAACTGGACTGGGAGAAAGGAAGAACTTAGACTGTAAGCTCTTTGGGGCAGGAACCATCCTTCTGTTTTGTGTTTGTAGTGTCTAGCACAATGGGGCTCTGATCTATGCCAGGGGCTCCTAGGCGCTATGGTAACATACATCAGTAATAATATTGTTATCTCCATTTTACACCAAGAGACTAAGTGATTGGCCCAAGATCACACAGGATGTCTGTGGCTGAACAAGGAACTGAACCTAGGTCTCATAAGTCCTAAGCCAGTACCTTAAGCACAAAACCATCTGTGTTAGGAAGGGTGTGTTTATCCCTTTGATAAACAACAAGTCAGTTAAGTTTTGAGAAGCCCTAAATGCTTCTCTGGACGTGATAAGTAAGGAAATCTATTTCAGGTTCTCCTCCTCCTGGCAGCAGAGGGAGCTCTGCCTGTGATCACGGTTCCCAAGAACCAGTGGCTTTGTGCATCTGTGTGAAAAATTGTTCTGTGGGCCTAATGCTAGCTCTGCAAACTCCGCAAGCAGTGAGGCTAAGTCCATGAATGCTCCCAGAAAGATTCTTGGATGGGCATAATTTAACCAGGCAGGTGCAAGTGCTCTTCCACTGTGCAACGCTGGAGACAACATAGGTGGAGGGTCATTATTCCGTTGCTCTTGGGACAGGAATTAGAGAACCTCATGAGTTCATAGTTTTCCTGCTGTTATTACTGAGCATGGAACATTATCTCTTCAAAAGTACTTCACGATGGGCAGCCTTTTGTTCTCTCAAAGAGGCCAGTCAGACATCGGCATGTTAAACTGTACAAATATCCCTTGCCTAGGGATTCTGCAGACACTCAACCTGTATCAGCGGAGAAAGAAACCCCATTAGGAGGAATTAATCAGACTGGTGCCTGCCATTGTCCCATTTCAAAACAGACAAATCTCTATGCATGGAGGACTGACCTGACCCAAAGCTTTCCTTATCTTTACCCTGAATAGAAAGGGAGACCAATGGATTTAATTATCATTCTCAACAGCCCTGCTTCCTGATCCAGCTCTGAATCAGGGTTATATTACATGGCAATAGAGCAGGAACCTGTTTTATTTTTCTCATCAACAGCAGAGTTATTCTTAGTAACTTGACAGGACGGATTCATTGAAGGAACAGCCAGGTCTTTCTGCTGTTGTGGGATGTTAATGAACAAATGACATTGCTAATTGTTATGTAGCTACTTAAAGCCTGTAATGAACAACCCTGAGTGCTCATTCCTCCTTCCACATGGTGTTCTCCCTTCCTGCCTCTTCATGCACCTTATTACTAGGGTGTGGCAGCTGCAGCTCCTGTTGCCCTCTCCACGACAGAATGGCAAGCGCTGCTCAAGTATTTATGACTATGTCATCTTCAAGTGGCTGGCCCGGAAATCATAAGAAAGTTACATGCTCCCCCTCCTCTTCTAGATAGAAGCCTTGGTATTTTGGAGCTGAATGGTGTGATGTCCATCTAGCACTGGGCAAATCTTGGTGGTTTGCATGGGGTCCCCAGCTCCAACTCACATTCCTTGCTTTTGTGTCCTGTGAGCTTTTCAAGTAGAAGGGCCTATTTCCTCCAAGCTTTCCACTTGGGTTTAGATGGCAACTCACAACAACAACACAGGATGCATATTGACACGCTTTCATTCTGAAGGATCCCAACACACTTTGCAAGCTAAGGTCTGGATGATTCCATGCAGAGGGGACCCCTTACTCACATGGAAAATATGGATAGCTGCCTTTATAGCAGAATCTTTCCCGATCCTGGGAGCTCGTGGTATACCCTCCAGGGCTGGGGATATGTGCATCATCGTCCCTGCTAAGCTGCTGTCCTTTGAAAAGTAAATTCAATCTATGCAGCCATATTAAATAGTTGACATGAACAGTGTTGCCGGGAAGCTGGAAATGGCTAGGGTCCCTGGAGCCAATGCAGCCACAAGGGGCCTTTGCACACAGTGACGTGGCCTCCAGCAGATTCTCATTTTACCTCTAGATCGTTCCTCATGGGGACAACACTCTCCTGCTGTGGAGTGATTTGGGTTTACCTTGTTAATTACAGTGTGTAACAAACCACGTAGACAGCTGCACGTCAACATTGCAACGTTAACCCAGGCTCTTCCCCAGGTTTTAGCCCAACTCTCCCATCCACACGGTGTACCTGGATTGGGAGGTGCTTTAAACCTGAGCTGATCTTATGGGAGCATAGATTAGACCCCAGGCTCTGCTTCAACTTGGGCTGGAACCTGCCCACTTTGCAGTGTGGACGTAGGCTAAATCACTTCAGTGCTGATAGTCCTCCAATGCCTTACCGTGATGCCTTCTGAATAGTTCTCTCACTATTGAGTGGGAAAGAATCCTAGAGTGTCTCAGCACAAGGAACCATGGGCTGTACCCTCCAGCAACACATGGGGGAGTGCAGAAACAGTGAGGACACAGTAATGCCGCTAGTACGACTTTGCAGTATGGCTGCTCAGACCCAGGCAAGATTAAAACCCAGGTGCCAATCGCCCAAGTTAACTTAACCTGAATGAGATCTGCAACCTTCTTTTGCCTCTTTGTGGGAAGAAGCATTAGTGACTGACTGGTGACAGCAAATATTACCCTAGGATATGCTGATTTTCTGCAGGTTTTGGCTACCCAGTGGCTGAAAAGCAGCCACGAGACTGACTAATTCTAGACTGTGTTTGATTAGTCAGATGTCAGTAAATGGACCTGCAGGTTCACGTCAGAAGGTTCTTGCTGGTAGCAGTGCTTATTACTAAAGCAAGGCGTTGGCTATATGGAAAATAATCAGATGCATGCAGGCAAAGCAGCACTGTCTAGCGATTAGTAGGACAAAGCTTGGGTTATCATCCTGGCAATGCTCCTAGCTCGCTGTATGACACTAGGGTCAAAGTCCCCCATAGATTGCCCTACTGAGGGGCTCTGTCCTCTCTTAGGCTCAAAAGTGGGCACTAACTTTGGGTGTCCAACTTGAGACACCATTAGCGTCTGATTTTCTGAGGTGATGAGCAATCCTAGGGCGAGGTTTCCGGTCTACTGGAGGTCAGACTAGATGATCACAATGAACCCTCCGGCCTTGGAATCCATTAATGATCTAATCGGAGGGGAAATTCACACACACCTTGTGGGAATGCTGTATAGCCAGTTGCACTGAACTAATTGTGCCCGTTGCCTGTTAGCACACATGCAGTGAAACTGCGCCTACACCCCAGGGGTTCCAAGAAACCTTGGTTATTTGCTGTTGTGGTACTGGGGGCCAGGGAGGGATGGCTCAGTGGTTTGAGCATTGTCCTGCTAAACCCAGAGTTGTGAGTTTAATCCTTAAGGGGACTACTTAGGGACCTGGGGCAAAAAAAAAAAAAAAAATTCTGTCAGGGACAGTACTTGGCCCTGCTAGTGAAAATAGCAGACTGGACTCAATAACCTTTGGTCCCTTCCAGCTCTATGAGATAGGTATATCTCCCTATATTATTTATTTGATGGTGGTTACCAGTGGACAGTGATTACTGGTGGTGTTTTCCCCTCTTTCTCTTGGTATTTCCATTCTGCCCTTGGGTTATTCCTCACCCTCAGCCCTGGAAATAGCTGTGTGTGTTACAGATCATTAACTTGGAAAGGCCCAGTCTCATCCAGGACCAGTCATAGGCACTGAGCAATTGAGAATCTGGCCCCACATCATTCTTGACCATGTTCTCTGCCTCATAATGCTTTACAGCTGTACATGCATTAGCAATTTATCAAATGATTATTAATCATACTGCCTAACTCTGACAGCTATTTTCATCAGTAGCACTCAGAGCACTTTACAAAGGAGGTCAGTAACATTAATTAACTCCATTTTTAGATGGGGAAACTGAGGCACAGAGAGTTACTTGCCTAAGGTCACCCTGCAGTCCAGTAGCAGAGCTGGGATTAGAGCTCTAGTCCCCTGAGCCTCAACCCAGTGCTCACTCCACTAGGCCACACTGATTTGGAGCAGAGTCTTGACCCATAATTTTGTAATCTGCTGTAGTCATTAAGTAGCCTAGGGAGGAAACATCCAGCCAGGTATGCACTTGCTGGGCCCTTCCCTCCTAAAGCCCAGACTCTCTCCATGCCTTACCCTTCTTCTCCAAGAAAAGAGCCACTGAAAAGGAAACAAGCCCAGAAATGCAGGGAGGCAGGAGGAAAGTCCTGCTGAGCCCTGAAATCCCGGGCAGATAATCGCTGGCTTGGCAGGGAGGAGCGGAGAAATCAGGGTTGCTTGCTTTGGGGTTTAGGACCCAGAGGAGCCAGCGGCAGGCACCAGGGATCGAGGAGGAACTAAAAAGTTACTCTCAGTGTGGCTCAGACTCTGTACAGCCTGGGGCGCTGGGAGACTCTGCTGCAGCTCGTCCTGCACCATGAAGGAGACACTGTTCAAGGGGAACTTCTGGGTGAGAGGCGTTGGGGGGACAGCTGGCCTGGGGAAAGAGGAGCTGGAATGGAGCCAGCCCCCAATTGGGCTTTTCTGGATTCCCAAGAGCCTTTTTCTCTCTCTCTAAGGAGAAGCTTAATTCCCTGGGCTGGAGCTCCCGGCTTGTCCCAGCTTTTCTGATCCTGCTTTCCTTCTGCCTCCCCTCAGCTGGAGTTGGCTGGCTGCTGCGCTGGCTCCAGGGCAGCCCCTTTAATGCATGTCAGGAGCCGATTGCCAGGGTTTGCGGGGCTGATAAATAATGTTCATGGCTAACATTGCCTGTCTGCCAGGCAGTAACTGCAGCTGGCTGGTCCTCTGTGACGTTTGGATACCATATGCTGCAGCTTTCCTCGGACGGGGTGTTCTTCGCTCACCGTTTGTGTGAGATTTGTTGTGCGCTGTCCAGCAGTGGCAGTGTGGCACCCCAGAAGTGGCTGCAGTTCTTTGGTGAGCGACACCATCCCTCTGCGTATGCACTTGGGGTGACATTCTGGCCCCACTGAAAACAATGGGAGTTTTGCTGTTAACTTCCCTGGGGCCAGGATTTCAACCCATAGGGGGAAGGGGCAGAGCATGCAGGGTCAAATGCCCTTCCAGTTTGCCCTGCAGGGAGAGAGAAGGGCTCTGTCCTCCTGCTGGGCCTGCCTGCCGGCACTCTTGGCCCCTATCCTTGGCAGCTGGGTCAGGCAGGGAGTGGAAGGGACAGGACAAGCTATAGTTACATAGCACTTCTATGGCCCCGATCCTACAAGCTGCTCCGCAAGCCAGATCCAATCGCTCCTGTAAGTGTCTCCCCACTGAGGACAGGATGCAGTCAGTTGGGCTTGGTGTGGCTGAGTGCACGAAGTAACTTGCAGGCACAGGGTAGATGATGGAAACTGACTTTCTGGTCCCTTGACATAGTCTGATCACAGGGGTAGAACCTAGGCACTCTTGCGTTTGATTCTCAGCTCTTACACTAAATTGGTGTGTGATCTTTAGGAAAGTCACTTGGGCCTGGATTTTTCCGCTGTCTTTGAATTCCTTAATTTTTGGGTGCCGAAGTGCGGAGCGGCTCCGGCTCCAGTGAAAGGCAGTCAGAGCAAGTGGGTATGCAGCCCCTATGAAAATCCAGGTGCCTGGATCTGGACACCCTAATACTGAGGCACCCAAAATCGGTGGCCACTTCTGAAAATGTTTTCCTTGGTCTTTTGGTGCTGCCATTCCCTAGCTGTAAAATGGGGCTAATGATGCCTCCCCTACCTCGCAAGAATGTTAGCCTGACTGAGAAGCACAGAGCAGCCTCCCTGAAGACTGTGCCGGGGTTGGCTGGATTAGCTGAATGTGACTGTGTTGGTTTGCAATGTGAGGTGTAAATGCTGAGTGTTGTAGTGGGTCTGTTGTCTCGGTCTGTAGCATGGCACAATCGACATGCAAATACAAGATACATATTGGAAAAAAGTATGAAAATAAGCATTGGTTTGCACCTTGCCTCTGTTTTTCAGCATAAACGACACCCATTTTTATCTTTGCTCTGTTTTGTAGACGTGCTACAGAACTTCATCTGTAGGGAAGAAGCCCTGTGAGATCCAGGGCTGTGTGTTTAAAAACCAAACCAACCAACCTCTGAAAACTGTAAATTCAAGGCCCTCCTTACCCCTAGGATTTTAGAAAGTGGGGGCGGGGAGAGGGAGAAGAGGTGTGTGAATGAGCCATGTGTAGGGAAAGTATTAGAGAGGTTTGAAAAAAACTGCCTCTGAGCAGTTTGCCTGTCTCCGATGTCATTGTGGACTAAGGGGATGTCTTGACTCAAACTTACTTTGTGGTCATCTACAGTCAAGTTAGCTAGTTTGAGCGATGGCGGCCCTACCGCAAAATAACCCAGATGGGTTGGATTAGCCACACAGAGCAGCTGCATTCCTTCTGCGGTACTCGCTTGAGCGTCAGCAGCACTCAAGCTTCCCCACCAGCCCCGTGACAGGCCAGCTACCTCAAGTTTAACGCAGCACCTAACCCAAGCTAGAGATTTTTGTGTGTGGACAGGGGTCAGGTTAGGGGCAGTGCTCGTTATACCTTGAGCTAGTGCTGCAGTGGAGACAAGCCCTTAAGTTAAGTGGGGCATCAGATCATCCCCTCCCATTTTGAAAAGCTGCAGGAGGGGGCTTCATGGGATAAAATCTCTAAATGGAGTCACCTCCTCCCCCCCTTCCCCAAACCTAGTTTGAAACGCCAGGATCATCTTCTCAGAGGCCCTGTGTCTCTGGTCTTGCCTGGGCAGCCCTCTGCTTCCTGGCTCCGTTGGAGTGCTGATAGTGTGTGTGTCTGTGTCCCCAGAGGGGCTATGCAGGAAAGGCTGGGGGCTGAAATATCTTAAGGCCCTTAGAGGCCGAAGGAGAATGATGTATGTCTTTTCCCCTGCCACTCTCCACACCCTACGAGACCCCCCAGCACGGAGTGTCCTCTACTACAGTGACAGGGGGAAGGGTATCACAAGAGGGGCCGATCCTCCCTTCTGCATGGAGAAGGGGAAATCCGTGCATGGAAGGTGCTCATGGTATTCATATAGCCCAGGGGGAGGTTTTTTGAGGCCAAGAGAAAACGCTGCGTAAACCCGCGTGCCTTGACACCCAAGGAAAATACAACAGAATCTCTCAAGTTCCCTCCTCCCCCTGGCCATACACTGCTCGCTCTCCCTCCCCTGCCTCGGGAAGGATTTACAAAACATCTCCACTGATGCTGGCTGAAAATTTTAAGCCAAAACTTTTTCCCCCAGAGAGCAAAGCTGCTTTGGCGACACTGGAATGTTTTTGGAATTTGTGTATCGTTTCTGAATTGTTTAGTTACAAAGAAACCTGAAAGAAAAAAATCTGATATTCGCACAGCTCTAATTGGGAGGCCTCAGGTCTTGGGTGTCCAGCTTGAGACCACCGAAGGCCTATTTTTCAGAAGAGCTGCCAGAAGTAAGCCTGTGCTCCAACCCCACACCCCAACCCCCTGCCCCAGCCCTGAGCGCCCCCCCAAGCCTGGAGCCCCATCCTGCACCTAAACCCCTCATCCCTGGCCCCACCCCAGAGCCTGCACCCCCAGCCCCGCATCCCAACCTCTTGCCCCAGCCCAGAGCCCTCCCAAACCTGGAGCCCCCTCCTGCACCCCAAACTCCTCATTCTCAGCCCCATCCCAGAGCCTGCACCCCCAGCCCAGAGCCCTGACCCCCTCCTGTATTCCAACTCCCAGCCCAGAGCCCCCTCTCACATGAACCCCTCATTCCCGGCCCCATCCCGCAGCCCTCACCCCTGCACCCCAACTCTCTGCTCCAGCCCTGAGCCCCTCATCTCCAGCTCCACTGGGCCACGGGCATCAACAATTCTCTTCAACTGGGTCACCAGAAAAAAGGTTGAAAACCATTGCTGTAGGAGTGTGTGTGTCTGTCATAAGTAATCTTTTGTTTCTTGGAGAAGATCTGTTTCAGTTCAGTTAGGAAGTATCCTAAATGAATAAAGCTAATCAATGGAGGTAGTGGGGGAAAGAGAAATACATTTTGTGAAATATTTTGAAAGAAATGAAAAGAATTAATTTCATTTGAAATTTCCAGTCAATTTTTTTTTAAATGAAAATGTCATGTATTTTCAAGTTTTGAAACAAAGCTTTTTGAAATTTTCAAATACTTAAAAAAAAATTTTCATTTGTGAACAGGACAAAACCATCTTTTCCCCACCCTTCTACTAGAATGACGGAGGGCGGGGTATAAAAAGTGCATATTCTTCCCCCATCCCCCTCAAAAACAAAACCTTCCCCCAAAATTTCAAAACTTTTTGTGTGTGGGTGTGTGTGTATGTAAAATACACACATCTAATTTTGGTTGAAATTTTGTGTGTGCGCGCGTGCGTATGCGCAAGTTTTCATTTTGGTCAAAAAGATAATTTTCCATGGTGGGGGGAAAAAAGTTCAACATAAAATTTTTGTTCGGTTTGACTACCCCACACATGTCAAAATGAAAGAGTATAGAATCTTGTATGGTGCATGAGCCTTGTTCATTTGTGAATCATGCAGGGCCTGATCCGGTCAGCACTTATGTCTGTGTGTTAGTCAGATCATGTGGGTGGTACCATGGAATTCAATGGCACTATTCACTCGAGTAAAGTTACCCTCAGGCTGTGTCTACAGTGGCACAGCTGCAGCGTTTCAGTGTACACACTCAGTGTAATGACGGGAGTGGTTCTCTCATTCCTGTCATTAATCCACCGCCCTGGGAGGTGGTAGCTAGGTCGACAGAAGAATTCTTCCATCATCCTAGTGCTGTTTATACCGGGGGCTAGGTTGGCATAGCTCAGGGGTGAGCCTGAGGAGCCAGAATTTACCAGTGTACATTGCCAAAAACCACAGTAATTTGTCAGCAGCCCCCCATCAGGTCTCCCTCCTTCCCCCCGCCAGTTCCTAGCGCCTCCCACCCACTGGCAGCCCTGCCGATCAGAACCTCTCTCTCCCTCCCCACTGTTTCCTGGCATGCAGGAGGATCTGGGGGCAGGAGGAGGAGCAAGGGCATGGCAGGCTCAGGGAAGGGGCGCAGTGGGAGCAGGGCCTGTGGCAGACCAAGTGGTTGAGCAGCGAACACATTGGAAAGTTGGTGCCGGTAGCGCCAGCCCCGGAGTCGGTGCCTATGCAAGGAGCCACATATTAACTTCTGAAGAGCCACAGGCCGGCCACCCCTGCAGAGCTAGAGCTCTCAGTGGCGTGGATTTTTCACACTGTTGAGAGACGCAGCTTTGTCGATGTCAGTTTTCATTGAAGATCTGTCCTCAGTCTTGTGTGTTGACAGGATTGGGCTCTGATTTGATTGCAGTAGTACTTGCGATTATTAGTCCATTCCACCCTCCTCATCCCCCTCCTTTTTCAAAATGCTCCAGTTCCAGGATATTGCTGACCCCTTTCAGCCTAGTGGGAAGTTTTACTGTGGGTTCTGAACACCTGAATGTCAAGGCTGGTAATGGACATGCAGCTAGATTCTTAATCCTGCTATTTATGGCACTTTACAAACAGACCGAAAGAGATGGAATCTACCCCAGGATGCTTACAGTCGTGTGTGTGTGTGTGTGTGTGGTTTTTTGGTTTGGTTTGGTTTTTTAACTATTTCTATATTTAGGAAGTTTTTACAGGTGTGCATATCCTAGCCATGTAAATATCAGAGCCTATACAGTAATCATTATAACAGCGAGCTTTTCTTTAGAGAAACATTATACAGTATTATAATCGCTGGATCTCTTTATTTGACAGGGTGTTAGCCGGCTACAGAGTGAGCATTTTTACACTGCCCAGGACATGGCATTTCTAGTGATTTGATTAAATTGAGTGAAATCTCTGATGATGTATTTAACAACCAGGCACATCTCTCTTAATATTCAAGTTCATCAGACGGGTGTGCTGGGTTTTTTTGCTGGTGGATATACGTGGTTTGAGTCTTGAATAAATAGTAACCAAATATCTAAGTATCTATTTGTCCTCTGTCTGTTTTGCAGGGTACATCATTGGTGCATTAATTTTTCAGTGACAGTCGCCTTTGTTTGAACCATTCCTCTAGAGTTGGACTATTTTTCTTTTTCTAACCGGAGGCTATCAGAAGCTTATCAGCTAGTAGCAGATAAGAGATTAATTCCTCATTCCCTTGTGTGTGACCATTTCTGGTGGGAAGCCCCAGTAGATTGCCAAAGGATCATTTGGTAATTAATATCCACTAATTTGTGATAGCTGATTATAAATTTCATTCAGTACCCCCTAATGCCTGCAGATGTCCACCATATCTGTATAAAATCTCCTCATTTCCGCAGCATTTATCCCCCTAATTTGCAGTTTTTCATTTGGCAGAACTTCCAGTGTAGTAAAGATGACAGGTTGAGCCGAGGATTAAAGGATTACTGTGCATTATTATTTATTTGGATTTGTGCTGTGGTAGTACCTAGAAGTGTCATTCAAGGATCGGGGCCCCTTTGTGCTAGGCTCACAGGGTGAAAAAACAGTTTGTGCCCCAAAGAGCTTATGATCTAAGTACTAACGACTGTTGATTGTCCAGGACTGCTTGGTGGGGGTGCAGATGGGTGGGGAGGGGAATGAGTGATGGAAGGAGAAGCCAACGAAGTAAGTTTAAAGAGGGATTTGTTTTTAGGTTCTCACGACTTGGCTTCAGCAGGTATCTGTGTATGGTTGCTGTGCTAGCTGTTGCATGCAGCAGACAGAGCTCCAACTTCCTCCTTTATTTTTTTCCGCTTTGCTTACGGAAAAAGCAAGAGGAAGAAGAGCTTTTCTTCACTAAACCTACTGACCATCGTTGTGTGAACGATGAGGATGATACCACAGGAGAGTAAGAACTAATCTGTCAGGCTGTGTCTGCACTGGGAAACTTGGTAGCTATATTTCTCCACTCGTGTTAGCAAGGGTGGACTCTGTAGGGTCAACCAACATCATGGCTGGTGGATAGAAAAGGGTTAACTGGGCTAGGCAACACATTGGCTAAAAATAACAAAACCGAAGTCTGAGTCCTGTTCCTGCTGGAGTTGCATTGATGGTAAATTATGACAACAGAGTTTCTTAGTTTAGACCAGTCTGAACCGTCACCACTGAATGACAGCAGGCACAGCTGTGGATGCTGATTGTCCAAAGCTGCATTCTGATTGGCTGGTGGAGCCTTCTTCATGTCACAGGTGTTTACCAATTTCCAGCTGTACTCAGCTAGGACCTTCTGGTTGATTTATTCAAAAAATCCCTATGACCATTGTGGTAAAGGAGGAAAACGTTACGGTGCTTCACTGATAAAGAACAGAAGGTCAGTGAGTCCTTCAAAGTCACTGTACCTTGTTAACCAAGCTAACCAACTTCCAGTTCATTTTGATCTGAACTGCTTATTTTGTATCCCCATCTGTCTGCCTGCATTGATACTCTTGCGTGACATTAGAATTCAAAGAGCTGCCGCAGTAAGTTATTTATGTATTGTTTTCATCTGAAAAATAGCAGCCAGAGGTGTCAGATTAGGTGGATACTATAAATACTATAAATTTACTAGTAAACACAGTTCAGATCATGCAACCATCCCTTGTCACCCGGCCTCACAGTCTCATCCTGTTTCCAGTCTCATGCACATGTTCCCTTGTCCACATGCTTTTCTTCTCTCCCCTTTGTTCTTCATGCTTTTTTCTTCACCTCTGTTCTCACAACTTTTCTCCAAGTATTGTCACTGTAGCTTATAAACAAACATTTTAAGAATGCAGCTCCTTCAAGATAATTTGTTATTCATGCATCTTGAAAGATGCTGGCTAAGTGCGTGTGATGTGCCCCTCTTGTGGCTGACTTATAGAGGATAAGTGTCTGCTACTGCTACCAGCTAATGAAGGCTCTCCTTTAGGTACAGTGATAGAGGCCTATGCTTTGAGGGTGAATGTCTTGGGTTTGCTCCTTGCTGGCGGAATTGTGGAGGGGATTGTTGCAAAACCAACCACATGATGTTATTTTCATTACCCCTTCACTCCCACCTTGTTTATCGCTTGTCCTGTTAGGTCTAAACTTAGCTTGTAAACTCTATAGGGCAGAGTGGTCTTTTGTCTCTAAAGCACCATATTCACTGCAGGCATTGTAGATATAAGCTGTGTCAGAAATTCTTAGTTATGCCCTTCACTGAGTGACCCTCCAAGTCCAGAAGCAAAAGGTCAGTTATTAATGTAAAGCTGTCTCTACAAATGGAACATACATGGAAAAGAAACCTGCTGAAGACCATTTTTTCCCCATCCTTCTATTTCCTGTTGGTCTTTCCTGAAGCAATTGCTGCCAATTGAGCAAGCAAAGTTTTTGCAACGTGTCATTTTCATCTCGTATTGTTAAGCCTCTTCTTTTATTTATTTTTTTATCACTTCCTGAATTTCTTCTTCTCCTCGCACCAGTTTCTTTCCCCCCACACCCTGACTATTTCAGGTAATTTGGCAGGCAGGACCCTTAGCTCCTAACTGGACATTAATTATAGTCTTGGGTGCCTGTAAATCAAAGCAGCAAGAAGTAAAATGATTAAATTGCTATAAAACAGACAAAGGAGGACATAGTGGAATGCAATCCTGAACCTTGAAAGCAGGGTTTTTTGTCCTCTTGCTTTGCATGTATGGGAAAATGCTTGAGTAGGAGATGTCTGGGAAAATTTTCAAATGTGCATATGT
Source organism: Gopherus evgoodei (assembly GCF_007399415.2). Classification (NCBI taxonomy): domain Eukaryota; kingdom Metazoa; phylum Chordata; order Testudines; family Testudinidae; genus Gopherus; species Gopherus evgoodei. The sequence goes on from NC_044327.1 coordinate 124,294,922, forward strand.
CTAACTTTCCAAACAGCTCTGTATATGTGGAATATTGCAGACCTGGATGCTAGGTGCCCTCCACTCAGATTGGTAAATGGCTCCTTGCTGCTTGGGGCCCTTAGGGGGCATGTTTTGAAATGGCTGAAATGTGAGTTTCCATTTGTTTGGAGTCCTGTGTAACTTTTGCAGAATCTGGAAACATCAGCTGCTGATTTGTCACCTTGAACTTGTTTGTTTAGAGTTTCCGTGGATAACACTGTAAAGCATTTCTGGGTTTCTGTTAATAGCTCGAGCAGAGAGCGAAGAAGGTGGTTGAGGGGTAAGAACTGAACTTGTGCTATATTAAGGCTCCCTGTATATATCATACAAGATTTTGTGAACAAAAACATTTCCCATCACGCGCTTATTAGTTTACTTAGGAATTCAGGTCTTATCTGCCTTGGAAAACTTGTTGCTGGGAAACTAGTAAAATTGTTTCAAACCAAGGGGCCGAGGGTGAAATGCTAGCCCTATTGAACTCGATGACAAATGACCCATTGACTTGAATGGGGTAGGGTTTCACTTTGAGTTGAATTATTGACGGTGGAAGGGATTCATAGTTATGCTTTTTAAAACTGATTTTCACACCCATTAAATTCCAGTGCCTAATAAACATGAGGGAGAAAGAACATCATTGTTAAATATGTACCACTTCTGCCCCTCACTAAGGTGCCAGAGCTCTCAGTACTGATCTCTGAGAGCCCCAAGAGGTCCTTTAGTAGAACTAGGGAAGACCAGACTTGACTTCCCTGATCGTTATAAAGTTTACAGATAACCAAAAAATTCTCCTGTGCCCCCCACCACAAACAACAACAAGCCTTTCAGGGGTCCTTTATTAATTGATAGCCCCCTTCATCCACAAATCCACCTCCTCTTCCATCTTCCCATTCCTCCTTGAAACTCTCCTTCACTGTGGCACCTTCCAAAACTTTGACTTTTTTTATTTTTTTGAGTCATATCAGCACTGTATTAATTTTTTTAAAAAGCAGCATTTGTACAGGAGTCGGTCATTGATCACACAGTAATTACAAGAATGGCTGTCATGAGTTAACAGGAAAAAGCTAAACATAGGCCAAGCTGCTTTTAAAGTTTACTTTGTTAGGCAGCTGGTGGACTGAGACCACTGCCTGTCAGCTTTGTCTCATGGTTTCCTTGTGCTCCCCATCTCTCTGGCTATCTGCCCCTGCTCTTGCTTGTCTTCCGGTTTGTCTGTGTGCACACCTGCACTGGTTATGTTAAATTAGTTAAATCAGTTCAAATCCCGCCAGGGCCTCTCTTACTTCAGTTGAGTGGCTCTGGTTTAATTTAAACTGGTTCATGACTAACTCCAGATCAAATGGAAACAACCCCACTCTTATAATGGAACAGGAGTGTCCTGCCCAGGGATTTGCACCAGTTTAACTATGCTGGTTTAAATTCACATTTAAGGCTCTACTGGCAAAGCCTTATACTTGCATTGGGGCAGGGACCATCTTTTTGTTCTGTGTTTTCATCGCACCCAGCACAGTGGGATTATTGCAATAAAAATAATAAGAATCATAAATAATCAGGTAAAAAAACAAGACAGAGGCACCCTTTGCATGTCACCTTTAAAATAATCCTGAATGACGATAAGAACGGCCATACTGGGTCAGACCAATCGTCATCTAGCCCAGTATCCTGTTTACCGACAGTGGCCAACACCGGATGCTTCAGAGGAGATGGTATGATGAGATTGCCTACAATGGCATCTGGCCCATCAGCAACTGCTAGTAGCAAAAATCCCTAACTGTGGGAGACAGGACACTAAATGGGGAGGGCTCTGAGTTACTGCAGAGAATTATTCCAGGTAGTGGTAAGTCTTGCCCACATGCTCGGTGTCTAACTGATCACCATATTTGGGATCAGGAAGGAATTTCCCCCTAGTTTAGATTGGCAGGGACCCTGGGGGGGTTTCGCCACCTTCTGCATCATGGGGCATGGGTCATTGCAGATTTAAACTAGTGTAAATAGTGAATTCTTGTAACTTGGTCTTTAAAGCATGATTTGAGGACTTCAGTAACTCAGCCAGAGCTTAGGGGTCTGTTACAGGAGAGGGTGAGATTCTGTGGCCTGCGATGTGCAGGAGGTCGGACTAGGTGATCACGATGGTCTCTTCTGACCTTAAAGATGATGAGTCGACAACAGAACAGGCAATCATTGAGTGATCCATCCCCTGTTGTCCACTCCCAGCTTCTGGCAGTGAAGTGTGAAGTCCCCCCTCTCTGCCTTGCTTCATTTTAGGTGCCCCCCTTTTCACCCACTCTTCTGTTTCTGGTCTGTGACTCTTGCCTTTGATCCCCTTTGGCTATTCAGAGGGGTCGGATTCCTGAATCTGAGCCTGACCATACAGCTTTGATTCTGGGTTGGATACAAAACCAGACAGAGCATTTTTGTTGGTTTTGGTTCAGAAGGAGCCAAACTATCCTGCAAAAGAGCTCAGGAGACTTGAATCCAGCCTGCACCTGAATTCGGACCCCTAGCGCTAACCTAATCTGCATCTGAGTCCTGCTACTGTCTTGCCTCTCGTTCTAATATCCAGGGTGTTTTAATCCCTCTAAATGGCTCTATTATATTTTTACCACATACAAAACAGAGTACAGAGTTGGTAGTGATTAGGGGGAGGGGTGGGAGTGTGTCATAACGAACCATTCAGGAGGTCAGAGGAAAATATTTCTAGCCCTTGTGTCAAATCCTCTTTGAAATGACAGACATTATTCATCTGACTTTGCTTCCGTAGATCTCTGTATTCAGCTTGGGAGAAGGGGAATTCTGAGGCTCTCTGCCCCATATATGGGATGCAATGGACAGGGCACTGGGCTGGGAACCAGAAGACCTAGGTTCTGTTCCTACCTCTGTCACTGGCAAACACTCAGATATCAAATGTACATCACCTGCTGTGGCAAAAATCCTGCAGTCCTCAACTGAACAGTGCTGGAGAGACAGAAACCAGGCCTGAGTGGGGGACCTTCCCATTTCTTCTTTCAGTATCATGTCTCCGTAACGTGGGGTGCTGGTGATAGGTGCTTACTGTTCTGTTTCTGGCATACTGCAGAGAAGTCAGATAAAAAACATAAATTACTCTTGCTGGAAGGTTGCAACATAACACTGTTTGAGAATCCAGAACAAAAACAGACCATAACCAAAACCAGAGAGAGACAAAGCAGGCTACTCCCTAAGGCAGTGAGACACAGCTCACCCCACTGTTTTAAGCTAGCTCTCTCCAGACTGACTTTGGTTGTGTGCTTTCCTGCAGAGCCCCCCGTACTGGGAAGCAGGACCAGTAAACCCCGTACTAATTAAGGTAACAGCCTACAATTCCAACATAGTTTTCAAATACACCACCCCTCCATTGTGACTCCAGTCACTCAAAGGAGAGTTCTGGAGACATCTGTGTCCCAGCCTCAAGGAAGATATTGCAGTCCTGTTACGTTTCCAGTAGGTTAGAAATTCTAGCTCCAATGCATTCTAGCCCCACTAGTTGAACCCATATTGCTTTCAGTGAACTCTGCACCGAACACAAACTCGCAGAGTCTCTATCTGCAAAGCCAGAGATGACTTGACCTTATTTAAGTGCAAACAGAGTTCAGCATTGAATGAACTTGGTGCTCTACAGAGAAATGCAATTTCTGTGTAACTTGCTGAACTGCTATGGAGCTGGGCCTGGAACCGGGATCCTTTCAGCTATACCCTCCCGCAACCTCTACTATTTGAGAACTCCTCTCTAGCAGGTCCCATACCCTCACTGTGGGCCAGCCACTGGAGGGCTAGCCAGACCTCATAAACCTAGTATGGGGGTGGCCAGCCTGTGGCTCCGGAGCCACATGAGACTTCTCAGAAGTTAATATGCAGCTCCTTGTAGAGGCACCGACTCTGTGGCTGGAGCTACAGGCGCCAACTTTCCAATGTGCCGGGGGTGGGGAGTGCTCACTGCTCAACCCCTGGCTGTGCCACAGGCCCTGCCCCCAGTCCACCCCTTCCCACCCCTCCCTGAGCCTGCCCTGCCCTCGCACCTCCCCCGCCTTCCCAGAGCCTCCTGCATGCCACGAAACAGCTGAAGGGGGGAGGGGGAGGTGCTGATCGGCAGGGCTGCCAGTGGGCGGCAGGCACTAGGAGCGGGTGGGGGGGGGGAGCTTATGGGGAGGCTGCTGACGTATTACTGTGGCTCTTTGGCAATGTACACTGGTAAATTCTGGCTTCTTCTCCGGCTCAGGTTGGCCACCCCAACCTAGTACGTTACAAGGGGACCATGCTTCAGGCTTGCTGTTTTTCAGTCCAAGAAGCAGTGACTGGTTTTACTTTTCTTACTCCTACCATAAGGAATGTGACTTAAACGGAAACGGCTTACGCAAATGCCAGGTCACCATGAAATAGGAAGCACTCACTGGTGGGGCTGGCCGCTGTCACCCAGGCCTGCAATTACACTTGCATGTGACTCAGAGATGTGGGCAACTGGTTTGGCCCGATTTAGAATTCACTTGAAAATCAGTCTCTCTGAGTTTAGAGCGGCACTTTGGAGCTTCTGAGGGTCAAGATTTTGTGTTTGGCACTAGGCAAGTTCTGGGCCGCTGCAGTTTTTGAATGTATCTTATTTCCCTGGAATTCTAGCAGCACAGCAACTTTCAAACGAGAATTTTGCTTGCGTAATACAGGCTTCTCTTTTGTTAGATGTTTTGAAAAAATGTAGCCTGCCCTTGGAAAGTAGCGTCTGTACATGAAGTGTGTATGGGGGTTGGTGGGTGAGTGAAGAATGTTTTTATAACATCCCAACCCTACTCAAGCTGCTCCGGTTCTCACATCTCTGAATCAGATACCCACCCTGGGAGAGCCCAGTTGCCGTCCCCAGTTAGTTAATCAGTGTAAACCCTGAGTAACTTGGGAGTCAACCATTGCTGGGGGTTGACATGGATGTAAACCAAGGCCAGATTTTTATCTGAGTCCATCACTGGCCTGTAATGTGCCTGGCTACTCTGCATACCGTCTCTCTTACCTAGCAGGATACTTGAAGATGAAGACACTGGAGGCTGACACGCTGCTCTGCAGGTAACTATTATACAGACTGTAGGCAACCGCCAGACTACCACAGGCACTCAGCAGAGCTGCATTCTCATTGTGCTTCTTAGCAAGTTCATAAGGAAATATTAAAAAAAAAAACCCAACCCCTTTTTGTAAATAAGTCAACAACGACAGGAAATATCTCGCTGTGGCTATGGATTGCCACTGCTAAGTAGCCAAGCACAGATAGTAATGTTTCCATGTTCTTCAAACTGCTTCTGAGCATGCTGTCACAGTGAAAGCCTGTCTAGATGGTTGTCCTGTCTAACGCATGTCCTTTCCCGGCAGCCAGCCTTCGGTGATCATTCAGTTTGGTGCTTAGAATTCTATGTTGGTATGGTTAAAAAGCTGGCAGTGCTACTCCTGCGTGGCTATGTTCTTGTTAATAAGTACATCTTCTCCGTGGAAAGTCCTTTGGTTATTGACAAATTGATTTAAAAATCTTGCCGTAGCAAATCCTTCTCTGCAGAGGAGATTTTACACAACAGGAAATCTCAACCCACGTGGCTCTGAAAAGCAATCACCCAGATTCTCGAACAGGAGAGGAAAATGGAGCTCGGATGCAGATGATGAGGATTCCTGAGCTTGCTGGCAGTAGCAAGCAGTATCATAGAGTTATCTGAATAACACCACTGGAAGCTGACAGTTACTCTGGATTTACCCCAACGTTACCAGACTTTTATCTGACTGTCCCCAGTGGCAGTGTAATCAGGGTATGCTGGGCATATCCTGCAGTCTTCTTACAGGAGCTTATCATCTTAATTGTCATGGCATTCCAGTTGCCTTCAGTATGTAGCATAGACCTTATGATGTGCCAGCCTAACTTTTGGTCAGCACACACAGCGTGTCCCTTACATGCCTGGGTCCACCCCAAGACACCAGGAGGAATTTGACTTCACTAACCTTTGATTAGAACCCAAACTCATCCAGGTCTTGCATGAAACCATCAACGGCGATGTTTTATTAGTGTGTAGTGGCAATAATGGCTCCTGATGCAGGGCTGTTAAGTTCTGTATCTCAAATTGAGTATTTGTTATAACCTCTGAGATCCCTTGGGCTAACCGCTAGCACAAACGGCCTCTCAAGATGAAAAGGGAAGGTGTATGAATTTGTGTTTGTGGGCACACAGGGCCTTTCCTGAGAACTAATTGTGGGCATGTTGATCTGGATCGTTGTGATGGGTTGCATGTATCTAGTGGATCTGTCCTGGCTCCAGTGCCATTCAATATTTTCATTAACAACTTGGATAATGGAGTGGAGTGTATGCTTATAATATTTATGGATACACCAAGCTGGGAGAAGTTGCAAACACTGTGGAGGACAGGATTGGAATTCAAAATGACCTCGACAAATTAGAGAATTGGTCTGAATCAACAAGATGAAATTTAATAAAGATAAGTGAGAAGTACTACACTTAGGAAGGGAAAATCAAATGCACAGCGACAAGGAATAACTGGCTAGTTGGCAGTTCTAGGGGTTATAGTGGATCACAAATTGAGTCAACAGTGCGATGCAGTTGCAAAAAAAAAGCTAATATGTTGGGGTGTACTAACAGGAGTGTCATATGTAGGACACAGTAGGTGATGGTTCCCCTGTACTTGGCACTGGTAAGGCCTCAGCTGTGTCCTGTTGTGGGCACCACACTTTAGGAAAGATGAGGACAAATTGGAGAGAGTTCAGAGGAGAGCAACAAAAATGATAAAAGGTTTAGCAAACCTGACTGTGACATCCTGCTGGTACGCAGGAGTGGGATAAAAGGCTGAAGAGAAGAACTTATTCCCAAATGAAGCTGCAGACCACAAATCCCTCTTTTAAAAAAACGACAACAACCCAGAAAACGTTTTCAATTTTTAAAAAAATGGTCGTTGTGAAAAAAAATATTTTTGTGACTGTTAATGTGTTTTTAAAGTCGTGCCTTTGCTGTTTTTCTGTTCCCGCCCGATGTTCTACTGAAATCTGTTTAGACACACCACACAGCTTTACCCCCAAACAGTTCCAATGAAATCTGCCCTGACTTTTCGACTTTGAGTGATCACTTGCAGAAGTGGTGACTCATCACAATTGGAAATTCCCCTTTTGTGTCTGGAGGTTTTTAAGAACAGATTAAACAATGATGGAAATTCCACTATGGCCCCTGGAAGTCTTCCAATGCTTAAAACTATCCTTATAATTCAAGGTTTTCCTAATAACTAACCTAAAACTCTGCTGCAGATTAAGCCCATTATTTCTTCTCCTGTCTTCAGTGGACTTGGAGGACAATTGATCACCATCCCATTTATAGCAGCCCTTAACATATTTGTAGAGTCTTCTCAGTTCTACCCTCAGTCTTCTTTCCTCAGGACTACACTTGGCCAGTTTTTTTTTTAACCTTTCCTCATTGGTCAGTGGAACAGAATACACCCTTGCATTCACACCCTACACCACTGAAATCATCTTTGTACAGTGTACGCCTTGGAAGGTATCACCTGAAAGCTCATAATTTGTTGATCAACATTGTCGTAGTAAAATATATGTGGCAACATTGTAGGTGAAGTTATAAAATTCCCTGTACAATGTTATTAACACGCGCCAAACCCCACAGCCCTGCCCAAACTAAGGTTGACAAACAGGTCTGTCCTAAACAATGGAATGTGTGCTCTGCTTAACTTGCATTTAAGCAGCAAACACACTCATCGAGCAGGAAAGGAAACAAACAAAGCTCAAACAGGTGAGAAAAAGCCAGCAGGGAACATCCCTCCACATAGACTCTGTCTCCTGGTGCACATCTGGAAATGTTTTTAAGAGGGGGACTGAAACTATAAAAAGGATGGATAAAACACCCCAAGGGACCCCTTCTCTCCTCTCTCTCTCTCTGCCCGTCACATTCACTGCATCTGAAAGGACAAAGAAAGCATTCATGGGACAATTTGGGGAGGGGTCCTGACCTACAGGGTTTGGTTAGTAGGACTACTGAAAGCGTGTGGTGAGAAACTTGGCTTGAAGTCAGGTATAGTAAACGTTTTATCTTTTATTTTCCTTGTAGCCATTTCTGATTTCTATGCCTCGTTACTTGTACTCATTGAAAATCTCTCTCTTTGTAGTTAATAAACTTGTTTTATTGTTTTATCTAATCCAGCCTGTTCAAGTTCAAGTGTCTCAATTTGGAGCGACAAGTTGTGTACATATTAGGCCAGTCTACACCGGGGGTGGGTGGGGGGAGAGCGTTCTAAGTCACGCAACTTCAGCTACATGAATAACGTAGCTGAAGTCGACGTACTTAGATCGACTTACTGTGCTGTTTTCACTGTGGTGAGTCGACTGCTGCCGCTCCCCCGTCGACTCTGCCTGCCTGTGGAGCTGGAGTACAGGAGTCGATGGGAGAGTGCTCGGGAGTCGATTTATTGTGTTTAGACTAGACGCAATAAATCGACCCCCGCCCCCCGCTGGCTCGATTGCTGCCCGCCCATCCGGGGGGTAGTATAGACATACCCTTAGTCCGTTAAAGGAATAACAGACTCAAAAGATTTGTACTGTCCAGGAGAGGGCTGGGCAATACAGGACATACATTGTTTGGAGGAAAATCTGAGATGGGGGGTGTGTTGAGGTCATCCTGAAGTATGACCAAAGCTGGTGAGAGCCCAGAGTGTAACCCAAGTGTGGCTGGCAGGCTGCAGTTACACACAAACACTCAGGATGTGGGTTGCATGCTGTTAGGCTGTTTGTGAGTGGCCCCGATGGGAGCTACTTCAGCAAGGCATTGTAAGGCTTCCAAAGTTGCTGGGCAGGGATGACACAGCTGCTCATTAGTCTTGAAACATAGATTTGCTCAGAATGTAAAGCTTTTATAGAAAAAGTTTGCTTGTCTCAGCTCCAGCCCCTGCAGCAAATATCTGGTCTCCTTGAGTTTGTACTGAGAAACCCACATGGCTGGAATAGGAGCAGACAGGGCCACAGTGACTGCTGAAGTTTACATCAGGGATGGGTTTGGTTCACTGATTGTAGAGTATATGGAAGACAGGGATACCAGAACAGGGGTTTCCAGGGGACTTTGGCCCCATCACTTTTTACCAGACATAAGGGCAAGCGACTGGGAAGGGAAGCGGGTGGAGAGGACCGAGTGGGAAGTGATGTCTTGGGAGCAAGGGGTGGCATGGGGGCAGGGCCTCGGGGGAAGGAGTGGCACTCGTCCTCCCACTTTTAGGAAGCTTCCCTTGCTCCTGATGGTTGAGGAATTTGCTGCTTATGTTGGGTTTAAAGTTAGCTTAAAAACACTTGCTGTAATTCACTCATCCTCTGATTGTCTAAGCAAAGGGCCTAACAGATTTGAAAAAACTTGAAAACCTTTTTGATGCTGGCTGTTGCTATCTCAACATTTTATTCATAAGAATGGCTATATTGGGTCAAGCCAATGGTCCATCTATTTTGCTGACTTCTGACAGTGGCTAGTGCCAGATGCTTCAGATGGAATGGACAGAACAGGGTAATATCATGTGATCCATCCCCTATCATCCAGTCCCAGCTTCTGGCAGTCCGAGGTTTAGGGACACCTAGAGCATAGGGTGTGTCCCTGATTATCTTAGTTATTAGCTGTTGGTGGATCTATCCTCCACCAATGTATCTAATTCTTTTTTTGATCTCAGTTATACTTTTGGCCTTCACAACAACTCCCACCAAGTTCCACAAGTTGACTGTGTGCTGGGTGAACAAGTATTTCTTTGTTTCTTTTAAACCTGCTGCCTATTAATTTAATCAAGTGACCCTTAGTTCTTGTTACGTGAAGGGGTAAACAACACTTCCTTATTCACTTTCTCCGTGCCATTCACAACTTTATAGATTTCTATCACATCCCCCTTAGCTGTCTCTTTTCTAAGATGAACAGTCCAAGCCCCAGACTCCTCCGGCACCACCGGACTCCTTGTTGTCTTTGTGGATACAGACTAACACGACTACTCCTCTGATACTTGAATCTAAGTCCTTTATATTTTCATATGGAAGCTGTTCCATACCTAATATTTTTTGTTACACATCTTTGTACCTTTTCCAATTCTAATATATCTTCTTTGAGATGGGGTGACCAGAACTGAACACAGTATTTAAGGTGTGGGCATATCATGGATTGACGTGGTGGCGTCTGTTTTATTATCTCCTTTTCCTAATGATTCCTTGTATTTTGTTAGCTTTTTTGACTGCTGCTGCATGTTGAGGTGCTGGAGTGTAATGTGTTGAGCGGGATAAGAAAAAACAGGTTTGGTTTCAGGAAGGAAATGATCTGGCATGACACGAGGGGCTCAGGAATGCAAGCTGGTGGCCAGGCTGCTACTGGACAAACACGCCTCTCAGCATTTAGCACTGGCCGCTATCCATGGTCAATAAAGATTTCTTTCTGACAACTCTGCCTGTCTGTCACATCTGTTATTGCTAATGAAACTGAATATTAGCAATATCAAAAAAATTAGTGATATTAAATCACAAGAGCACGTAATGGGGACTCTTTAAAGATTCTCTGGGATACTGACAAAACAATGTCAGAGCATAAGGTTTGGTCATGCCCATTCATCACACAATAAAATTAATGCCAACTCCCAATTTGCCTATTGACTTGATGGGAATCTGTGTGGTAAAAGAAGGCAGTTGTGTTTATGTCTCATCTATCAGCTGTTCGAACACTTCTCTCACAGTTGTAGCTCAGGATTTGATCTTAGGGCTACTTGATTCCAAGATCGTTGGAGCTTCATTACATTAGAGGTGGCTGGGAAATGGAAATCCCTCCCTGCAAAAAAAAATTCACATTTTTTAGGGAAATAATCATTCTGAATTGGGACAAAAAAATCCAAAATTGTTCACAGGAAGGGATTTCCAGAAATATTGTACTTTGGGAAAACCCAAGTAGAATTTTTTTTCTTCACAGCTCCCTTTCTGAAAGGCTCTTGTCAATTTCAATCCCTGATTGAAATTAACAAGAGCCTTCCAGGGAGGCCATCATTTTGATCTTTTTGATGGAAAATCAAAAATTTTGTGAAAAGAGCATTTTTTGTTGGACCAATGGCAAATTCTTGACCAGCTCTAAAAATGACTTAGAGGCTGAGGGAAAGGAAATCTCAGTTGCTTGCCACGTAAATGTTTCTTTCCAGCTAACTTGTAGTGCAATATTTGTGCTGGTCCTTGTAGGAGGTTGCTCACCTCCCTTCTATGCTAGAGGGACAGTAACTGCACCAAGGCCATTTGAATGGCATCTACAGAATCAGTGTTGGTATGGAGAGGAATTGTTTTATATCCCTGTGTGTCATTTCCTAAATAAGTGTAATGAGATGAAATGTAGGCTGAATAGAACTGGGTGGGAAATATCTCCCCTCTCTTCATTCCACCTTAGGATAAAATAGACCTTTTAAAGTTTTTCAAGGTAGAGAGACAAAGCATAAATCCCAGAATAGCTCCATAGCTTGGTGGCTACTCACTTGGGAGGTAGGAAGCCTGGGTTTAAATTCCTAGCTTGATGCAAATGCTATTTTACTGGCCAAAATCGACTGGGTAGAAACCCATCTATAAGGTCTTTTGTAAAATGGCTTTGTGATGGGATGTACAAACCCCAGACAAATCAGGAAAGGCTTAACGGGCTGCTCGGAGCCCAGGCAGTCCCACTCTACACCACATCGAGGTGTCAGGCTTTGAGAGAGGAGCTAAAAAGGGAGAGCCCGGTTCAATTGCTGTCTGGCTGGGATAGGGAGCAGATCTTGAACTCTGACTGTGGGAGAAATGGCTGGCTGGAGCCAGGAACCGGGGAAGGCTGCTGCCTATTGAGGCCTTCCTGGGTGAAGGGAAAAACATATTTCTTTGTGATTATTTTAGCCTTTGGGTATCTGAAGAGGAGTGGAACTTTTACATGATCTAGCTGGAGGGTAAGTCCCCTCAGCCCGGAAGGTGTTGGAGGCAGAGTGGAACAGTGAAAGGCTCGGAGGGAACCAGAGGCAGAGTTATTGCTGCATTATGCCATGCCATCAGGGTGTGCAGCCACAGGCTTATAAATCTGCTTTGTTCCCACCGGTGCTGGCCATAGACACTGTGCAGTCTTATCACTCAGCTAGCCAGGACCATGTTGAAATCCCACGTTCGCTAAAGCTCTCCCTCTGCACGATGAGTCTCATTGCATCTGCTTACAGTTGCCTGGCACAGGTAGGGGATACTTGCATTCAAAGGTGTGCCTGTAGATGGCATGGGACAGGGCAGCTGGGGATCCGCCTCTGGTTGCAGGCCACTTTAAACTCATACAGAGTCTCATGGGCCCTCCTGCTGTTTCAGCCCTAGTGTTCACCAGATTGACATGGGATTCCTCGCTCTCTAGCCACCGACTTTAACTTCCTTGACATACAGTGGTTATTTCTGCAGTGCTGAAATCCTTGCTGCGCGCTGACAGTGCTGCTGCAACTTCTCCTATTTCTCTGTCCTGCCTCTTGCACTTGTGTACAAACCCTCCAGAAATCCCCCTCCCCTTCAATGATCTCCGGCCATCTTGGTTTTGAACCATTTCCTGAATCTTAGTCCTAACGTTATTCCTCTTTTCACTTAGGCTTTCTGTTATCTGTTTGACTCTGGCTTCCAGTTCCTTTCTGCAAGCTGCACACCTATCCCTACCACTGCTTCGTTTTCCTACCGCTTTTGTTGATATGCTCTCTGCCCATACGTTTGCCACTTCTCAACCAGGTTAAACTCTCACGCACACAACACAGAGCTTTTCTTTCAGCTGGCGACATCTTCCATTCACATGTAGCTTGCGGCATCTGCTTCAGGCTTCTTATGTAGAGGAAGGACAGTTTGGTGCTTAAAGCACTAACCTGGGCCATGGGAAAGTCTGGTTCGATGCCTGCTCTGTCACAAACTTTTTGTGTGACCTTGGGCAAGTTCCCTTAGTCTGCCTAAGCCTTGGGTCCCTGTATGTAAAAGGGGTGTAATAGCACTGCTTTCCTTTACTCGGGTTCTGTGAGGGCATATACATTAAAGAGCATGAGGCACTGAGATAGGTATGTGATGGTGGCCATATAATTACCTTAGATAATTAGAGGTGTCATCTTCATGAGTTGAGAATGTTTCTATGATTTATACTCCAGGGGCACCTACAAATCTCAGTCAAGATCAGGGCCCTATTATGCAAGACTCTGCACTAGATCTCTGTAGTATTTAAGCCTGGCTGTTATGTTTTCCTGAAAGCCAGCATAGATCCATTGTCCTAGGTTTTCTCAAACTGAGACCTCCTCCAGTCCAGAATGAAGGGATCTCATTTTATATATTCTTCAGACACAGGAGAAAAAATGTTGGAAAGGAAACTAAATATTAGAAATGGCTAAACTGTGAGCATCTTAAACTCCAATTGGAGGGGATGATGTTGACAATGATCTGTCTTGATGCCCATGTGACATGTTTTTTATTTGTGCTTGCAGAGTACCGATTTGACGAGCACAGTTGGCTACGACAGCATCGTTCAACATCTGAATGATGGCAGGAAGAACTGCAAGGAATTTGAAGACTTTCTGAAGGAAAGGTACAGAGCTTTCTCTAAACGCTGTGGTACAGCATGGCCAGAGGGCAGCAGGAGAGTGTTAGAAGGGAGCCTTATTCCCTGTAAGGGGAAGAAAGTTTGTTATAGATTAACTAGAGCACCTGACGCCAATTAGAGCACCAGCAGTCAGTCACATGATAAAAACCCCTGCTTCAATCAGACAGTGTGGGAGTTGGAGCAGAAAGGATTGGTATTGGAACAGAGAACAGTTTGAAGGAGTTGGAGCAGAGAATAGTTTGAAGGGAAGCAGAGGACAGTTTGGAGAAGTGCTGCGATGGGCTAAGAAGTCCAAGACCCTAGGTAAAGGGGCACCTGGCTTGTACAGAGGGAGGGCAGGAAGCCCCCCACAAGCTGAAGGGCAGGAGAGGGAACCGCCAGTTCAAGTGGTTCACCACTATCCTCAGGGCTCCTGGGCTGGGACCTGGAGTAGAGGGCAGGCCCAGATCCCTCCCTCTCCACTCCCCTCCTCAAGGATACTAGTGGGGCAATTAATATTCCAATTCAGGGGCAAGAAATGATGCCCTGAACCCCCCCCCCCCAAAGAAGAGAAGGCGCGAGACCCATCATAATAGTGCCAGCAATTTGCCATACGTGGTGTCAGGACTGGGATTGGCGCGCTGGGGACCTAAACCAGGGTTAGGCAAAACCCTCTCATCCTTAAGATGGATGACATGGTCAGGGCCCTAATACAAGCCGCCGCGGCCCAGCAGGAGGCTACCTGGGTCCAAGCAACCGCCCAACAGGAGGCAACTCAGATGCAGCAGGAGACTAATCATCTGTTGATGAGTCAGGCTGCCCAGGACCGAGCCCTGCTGAAAGACCTGGTGAACCTGGTGAACGCCCTTATGGAACTGAACCGCAACTGTGAAGGGACCCGGACCATACGGACCAGCCATTGCCTACAGAAAATGACATGGGAGGATGATGTGGAGACATACCTCCTGGCTTTTGAAAGAGCAGCCCTGCGGGAGGCCTGGCCCCGAGATCAGTGGTCTGGTATCCTTGCCCCATTCCTGTGTGGGGGAGGCCCAGAAGGTCGTCTACGATATAGTTGCAGAAACTGCAGCAGATTACTCCCAGCTGAAGGCAGAGATCCTGGCCAGATCCGGAGTAACGACGGCATTGCGAGCCCAGGGGTTCCATGAATGGCAGTATACGGAGGACAAGACACCCTGATCACAATTGTTTGACCTGATCCACCTGACCCGGAAATGGCTGCGCCCTGAGGCCCTCAGCTCTGAGAAGATGATGGAGGTCCTGGTACTGGACCGGTATATGTGGGGGCTACCACCAGGTCTCTGGACTTGGGTTGGCCAGAATGACCCCTCCACCTATGATGAGTCGGTCTCCCTCGTGGAAAGACAGCTGGCAGCCCGTGAACTGTTCCAGACCCCAGGCGGGGAGACACGGCAATCCAGGAAGCCAACCCCAAACCCAAGGCCCTGGACTGTCGAGAACTATAGGAGAACTGTAACAGGGAGGAAAGACACCGAGGAATGGCCTGAGGCCAAGAAGGGACTCGAGGGTTTGGGAAGAGAGGTGGGGGCCGGCCAAATAGACCCAGGCAGAGGGTGACAATCAGAATAAGGGGGCAGTGTTATGAGTGTGAGGAATTGGGGCATATAGCAGCCCAATGCCCCAACAAGAAAGAACCTATGCAGTGTAATCTGGGGGATTACAGGGAGCAATGTGGCCTAATCGACCTGGTAGGGGTCAGAATGACCTCACATGGGTATACAAGATGAGTAAAAATGAATGGTATTAAGACCATAGCATTAATAGATTCTGGGAGTGCTGTCAAGCTGGTCTCGGGGAAGTTGGTGGGGTGAGACCAACTAACCCAGGCCAAAAACACAGGGGTAACATGCTTTCATGGCACCGTGAATTTTTACCCCACAATCCCGGTGCAGATTGAGATCCAGGGGAATACTACCAGGGTGACTGCAGGGGTGGTCCCCAAGCTCCCTTACCCTGTCTTAATTGGTAGGGACTTCCCCGAGTTTGAGAGCTTACTTATCTCAATAGAGGCAGGGGAGGGTAGCAACCCCCAGGCTGAGACGGAGGCACCTACAGATAGCCTCACCCCAATGTTTGCCGAATTTGCTCCAGAGTTATTCTCATCCCCTGGGGAACCCCGAAAGTCTAGGCGAGAAAGAGGGCAGGTAAAAGATTAGGGGCCAGGATTCTAGCAGAGAATCAAAAAACTTCCCTTGTGGGTAGGCGAACCTGCTCAGGAGGCCAGGAGATAATTCAGGCCAGGGAGGACTCGGAGGCGGTTCCTAGCCCAAGTGGAAGCAACCCAGGGGGGAAGAGTAGAAATAGGCCCCCTAGAATTAGGTCAGATCGGTACCGCACGTGAGAATTTTGGGCAGGACCAGGCCAATGATCCGCTATATGCGAATGTGAGGGAGGAGGTAGTGGAAGTAAATGGTGTACCTGTGGAAGGAAAGATCAAAGGCCCAAGGCCATATTATGTGCTCAAACACGATCTCTTGTACAGGATAGAGCAAATATGAGGGGAAGAAGTAGAGCAACTCTTAGTCCCACGGAAACACACAAGGGCAGTACTCGAGTTAGCTCATAGTCATCTATTTGGGGGATATCTAGGAGTAGACAAGACACCTAAGAAGGTTTTATTGGCCAGGGATACGCGCAGAAGTCCAGCGCTATTGTGCCTCCTGCCCTGAATGCCAGTTGCATAGCCCCCAACCTTACTTGCAAGCCCCATTAGTACCTTTGCCTATTATTGAAGTCCCTTTCAGGAGGATAGCCATGGACATAGTGAGCCCACTGGAAAGATCGGCACGGGGCCACCGAAACATACTAGTCATCCTTGACTACGCCATGCGGTATCCAGAGGCCATTCCTTTAAGAAACCCCACATCCAAGGCAATAGCAAAAGAACTACTACAGGTTTTTGCCAGAGTGGGCATCCCTAAGGAGATCCTGACAGACCAAGGAACTCCATTCATGTCAAAATCAATGAAGGACTTATGTGCCCTACTCTGCATTCAGGCCATACGAACGTCAGTCTTCCATCCACAAACAGATGGACTGGTCGAGCGGTTTAATCGTACTCTTAAAAGTATGATCCGGAAGGTGGTAGCACAGGATGGAAAAGACTGGGATACCCTTCTACCGTATCTAATGTTTGCTATACGGGAAGTCCCCCAGGCGTCCACCGGTTTCTCTCCCTTTGAACTACTATACGGACGCCACCCACGCGGGATATTAGATATCGCCAAGGAAGATTGGAAAGAACAGCCCAACCCAGGAAAGAATGTCATTGAGCACATGACACAGATGAGAGAGTGAATAACTCGAGTAACCCCTATAGTACGAGAACATTTGGAAAAAGCCTAAGAGGCCCAGTGGACATATTACAACCATCGGGCAAAAGTATGCAGATTTCAGCTGGGGGAACGGGTGATGGTGCTAGTGCCGACAGCAGAAAGCAAACTCCTAGCCAGCTGGCATGGACCACATGAGATAGTGGAAGACACTGGGGAGGTGGACTATAAAGTCAGACAACCAGACTTCCGAAAGCCAGAGCAAATCTACCACGTCAACTTACTGAAGCCCTGGCATGACCGAGAGACGTGTCTGCTCATTTGAGGAGCTCCACCCCAGATAGATGATCCACAGGGGCAGGTAAAGATATCTCCTGAATTAACCCCAGAACAATGAACAGAGGTCATTGAGATGATCCACCGGAACCAGGACCTGTTCTGGACACAACCGGGCCGTACGATACTGGTCCAACATCATATTGTCACCAGCCCCGGAATAAGGGTGACAATAAGACCGTACCAAATACCGGAAGCTAAAAGGAAAGAAATTAGGATGGAAGTGAAGAAGATGCTGGAACTCGGGGTTATTGAAGAATCCCACAGCCAGTGGTCCAGCCCGATTGTCCTAGTCCCCAAGCCTGATGGCACCCTGAGATTTTGCAATGACTTCCGGAAATTGAATGAAGTATCCCACTTCGATGCCTACCCGATACCACGCATTGACGAGCTAGTTGATCAGTTAGGCAAGGCCCGATGCCTAACCACTCTGGACCTGACCAAAGGATATTGGCAAATTCCCCTGGCCAAGGATGCCAAGGAAGAGACTGCCTTCTCTACAGCCGATGGCCTGTTTCAATACACTGTCCTCCCTTTCGGACTCCATGGGGCCCCTGCAACATTCCAATGACCTATGGATAAGTTACTATGACCCCATGCCAAGTATGCCACTGCCTATCTAGACGACATAGTCATCCATAGCCCTGACTGGGAAATGCACTTAGGAAAAGTAGAAGCAGTGCTGGACGCCCTGTGAAAGGCCGGTCTCACTGCTAACCCTCTGAAGTGCGTGATAGGACTAGCTGAGGCCAGATACCTCGGGTATGTAGTAGGGAGAGGTTTGGTGAAACCCCAATGGAACAAAGTGGAGGCAATACAAGGTTGGCCTCGATCAGTCCGCAAAAAGCAGGTCAGAGCATTTCTAGGGATAGTAGGATACTATTGGAGATTCATCCCTCATTTCGCCACAAGAGCAGGGCCATTGACGGATCTGATAAAAGCTCGGGGCCCCGAGATAGTAAAGTGGATACAACAGAAGAAACATTTGCAGATTTAAGGACAGCTCTATGCTGCCATCCAGTACTCATAGCCCCAGACTTTGAGAAGGAATTCATCCTACAAACAGATGCCTCAGAGGTAGGGCTTGGAGCTGTCCTTTCCCAGATGGTCGGGGAGGAGGAACACCCAATCTTGTACCTCAGCCGGAAACTCCTCCCCAGGGAACAAAAGTACACTGTTGTTGAAGAGGAATGTCTGGCGGTAAAATGGGCTATGGAGACTCTCCGCTACTATCTACTGGGGTGGCGGTTTACCCTCGTGACAGACCACGCCTCACTCCAGTGGATGCACAGGAACAAGGAGAAGAACGCAAGAGTGACTAGGTGGTTCCTATCCCTGCAGCCCTTCCATTTCCGGGTACAGCATAGGGCTGGAAGCCAACATGGCAATGTTGATGGCCTATCACGACAACACTGCCTCTCGTCCCAAGTAGCCCAACCCCATGGTGTTGAGCAGGGAGGGAGGATATGTGATACAGCATGGCCAGAGGGCAGCAGAAGAGTGTTAGAAGAAGGGGAAGAAAGTTTGCTATAGATTAATTAGAGCACCTGAAGTCAATTAGAGTGCCTGCAGTCAGTCACGTGATAAAAACCCCTACTTCAATCAGACAGTGTGGGAGTTGGAGCAGAAAGGAATGGTATTGAAGCAGAGAACAGTTTGAAGAGAAGCAGAGGAAAGTTTGGAGGAGTGCTGCAGTGGGCTAAGAAGTCCAAGACCCTAGGTAAAGGGGCACCTGGCTTGTGCAGAGGGAGGGCAGGAAGCCCCCCCCAAGGTGAAGGGCAGGAGAGGGAAGTAGCCCAGGGGAAGGAACCGCCAATTCAAGTGGTTCACCACTATCCTCAGGGCCCCTGGGCTGGGACCTGGAGTAGAGGGCGGGCCCAGGTCCCTCCCTCTCCACTCCCTTCCTCAAGGACACTAGTGGGGCAATTAATATTCCAATTCAGGAGCAAGAAATGGCGCCCTGAACCCCGCGCCCAAAGAAGAGAAAGCATGAGACCCAGCATAATAGTACCAGCAATTTGCCACAACGCCTAGTTAGTCATGACTAGGAAATGAGTCAGTAATATTTTGATCTGCTGTTCCACATCTGGGTTTTTCCGTCTTTCACTGTCCACAGACGATGTAAATATCTCTCATGTTGAACTATATGCAACGTGCATTTTTATGCTGCCTTTGGTACCGTGTGTGTAGGGTGACCCAATATCCCAAATTTACAGGGTCAGTCCCGATATTTGGGGCTTTGTCCTATATAGGTGCCTATTAGCCCCCACCTCCCTGTCCTGATTTTTTTTACACTTGCTATCTGATCACCCTATGTGTGTGTTGTGCTTGAAATCCTCTGCCACTCACATTTAATGTCAGTTCCCAAGCCTCTGTTCAATTCTGCAGCCATTACATGCCTGTAACTACTATTGAAGTTAGTGGGAGGTTTCTGGGCATGGGGAGTTCAATCTATGGTACCTTATGTGCCCCACACCCCCCATTGTGAGGTGCTCAGATGCTACAGTGATTGCTGGATGTTTTTCCTCAGAGAGCTGCTCAAGGAAGTATTTTGGGGGCAGTTCTGGAGCCTGTGTTACACAGGAGGTCAGACTAGGTGGTCACTTCTGGCCTTGGAATCAATGACTCTTCAATGTGTGTAGCCCCTCAACACTCATGTGAAGCGAGGAGGGACTGTTTTCTCTATTTTCATGTTCCCCATGGGGAACTGAGGCAACTTCTCAGGGTCCCACAGGAAGCAAGTGGTGGAGCAAGGAATTGAACCCAGGTCTTGGAATGATGCCCTAACCTCTAAGCCAGCCTTCCTCTCAAGTTAGGCTAGATGGGCAGCTGGCATTTTATGGAAAACATTGGAAGGGAGAGGGGGCAAAAAAGCCTACTTGGAACTATTCTCACTATAGTCTTGCCCTGTGGCTTTGTGACGTGTTTCAACCTCGATCCACCAAAGCAAACTAAAAATGTTCCTTACACCAGCAGCTCAGGAGTACTTTGAACATGTAATCTGGATTTATGGCCATTCTTGTTTTGTTGACTGACGTGACGGCATCTCTGAAGCCTGGCACGTGTGCCCATAAACTGGAGGTGTGTGACTCCAGAAATTGCTTCGGAATGGTTGCTCTTTATTTTCCAGGGGCTCTCATGACTTTCTAATTGGCAATCGGGAATTTTAGGGCCAATTTTTGTGTTTGACTGTTTCAGGTTTTTTTTTTTTTTTTAAATTGGAATAGTGCCAGTAGAAAGTTTTTTTTTTCCTTAAATTTTTTCAGGGTGAGTGTTGGTAGCTATGGCTGGGGCACCCTTTACTCAACTACACTGGGGATATTGGTCTTGTGTTTGCTGAATTAGAAGCCCTTAAGGTTGTACTTCGAAGTATACATGCACTTTGCGGAACAGTGTATTATTTTTTTTTTACGGGCTATTCAGCAGGCACTTTTTGGCATCATGCAACTTGGTGTCATTGCGCTCGAGTGTGCAGGAGAAGCAGCATGTTCTAATGCTTAAAGCAAGGGACCAAATTAGGTCTTTTTGTTTCTGTTCCTGACACTTACTTGTGGTGTGACCTTGGGTAAATCACGTAAATCTTTCTTGTCTCAGTTTCATCATCTAGAAGATGGATCTAACGCCGCCCTCCTTGAGGTGTGAGGCTTCAATAGGCATTTTGATCTTCTAGGATTAAACGGCTACAGAAGAAGAGATGATCTTTTAATTTTTTAACTCTTTTGACACAAATATAGAGTGTTGGCAAAAGGTGCTGAATGGTCAACCCTGGAGACCAAACTCCACTAGTTATGCCCAGGTACAGTCGAGTTGCAAGATGAGCTTTCTCAACCCACTAATAGGTTTCAAACCTGACCTAGAAGGACCACATCTGTGGAATAAGAATTAGTTCAGCCTCTATCATCCAGTCAGTCCTCGGACCTGGTGCTGAGACTGCCAAAGAAATTGCCAGCTGGTGCCTTTTAGTGATGGGGACATGTGTCCACTGGGAATCATAGAAACGTAGAAATGTAGGTCTGGAAGGAAACTTGAAAGGTCATCTAGTTCAGCCACCTGCATGGAGGCAGGACCAAGTATCATTACACCATCCCTGACAGGTGTTTGTCCAGCCTGTTCTTAAAAACCTTCCAGTGATGGGGCTTCCACAACCTCCCTTGGAAACCTAGTCCAGAGCTTCACTACACTGAGAGTTAGAAAGTTTTCCCTAATATCTAACCTAAATCTCCCTTGCTGCAGATTGAACCCATTATTTTTTCTCATATCTTCAGTGGACATGGAGGACAATTATCACCATCCTTTTTATAACAGCCTTTAACAGATTTCAAGATTCTTGTCAGATCCCCTCGCAGTCGTCTTTTCTCAAGACTAAATATACTCAGGTTTTTGTTTGTTTGTTTTTAATTTTTCCTCATTGGTCACGTTTTCTAAACCTTTTATCATTTTTGTTGATCTCCTCTGGAATATCTCAGATTTGTCCACATCTTTTCTAAAGCTTGGTGCCCGGAATTGGACACGGTACGCCAGCTGAAGCCTCACTAGTGAGGACTAGAGCAGGACAGTTACCTGCCATGTCTTACATACGACATGACATGCCTGTTATTACACCCCAGAAGGATAGTATCCCTTTTCACAACTGGGGACTCATAATTAATTTGTGGAAATGGGGTTGGTCTGGCATGATTTTTTTCTTGTCAGATCCATTCTGGCTATTCTTTATAACCCTGTTATTTCTGGGTGTTTACCAATGGATTGTTCAATAATTTGTCCCAGTATCTTTCCTGTTATGGAAGTTAGGCTGACTGATTGGTAATTCCCCAGGTCCTCTTCGCTTCCCCTTTTAAAGACAGGGTCTATATTTGCCCTTCTCCGGGGTGTGTTCCAGAGAAGAGCGACAAAAATGATTAAAAGTTTAGAAAACATGACCTGGGAGGAAAGGTTGGAAAAAATTGGGTTTGTTTAGTCTTGAAAAAAAGATGACTGAGAGGTAGGATGACCAAATGTCCCAGTCTTGATTTTGAGGTCTTTTTCTTATATAGGCTCCTTTTACCCCCCACCCCGTCCTGATTTTTCACACTTGCTGTCTGGTCACCCTACGAGAGGGGACATGATAACTGTATTCAAGTATGTAAAAGGTTGTTACAAGGAGGAGGAAGAAAAATTGTTCTTCTTAACCTCTGAGAATAGGACAAGAAGCAACAATCTTAAATTGCAGCAAGGGAGGTTTAGGTTGGACATTAGGAGAAAATTCCTAATGGTCAGAGTGATTAAGCCGTGGAATAAATTGCCTAGGGAGGTTGTGGAATCTCCCTCATTGGAGACTTTTAAGAGCAGGTTAGACAAACACCTGTCAGGAAAGGTCTAGATCAGTGGTCCCCAACGCGGTGCCCACAGGCGCTATGACACCCACTGGGGCATATAAATGCACCTGTGTGCTGGCCAGAGGATGACCATCCGCCGAAATACCATCGAATTTTGGCAGCGACGCCTCTGGATGATGCCACTTGTTGGCGACATTTCGGCGGATGCTCATCCGCCACCATGGTCCTCTGTGGCTCGTCATCTGGCACCCGCCAGATGAAAAAGGTTGGGGACCACTGGTCTAGATAATCCTTAGTCCTGCCAGGGGTGAAGGGGCCTGGACTAGATGATCTCTCGAGGCCCCTTCCAGTTCTATGATTCTATGTTGACACTTAACAGAATATGCTACTATGCCAATGGGAGAACTTCTCCCATCCTCATAGTTAATCCATCTCTGAAAGAAGCGGTAGCTACCTTGACGGGAGAAACTCTTCCGTTGACATAGCGCTGTGTACATTGGGGGTGAGGTCGGTCTAATTGCCTCTCTCGGGTGTGGATTTTTCACCGCTCTGAGCAATATAGTTATACTTATATAAATTCATGGTGTAGACCTGTCCCTACTCTCCTGGGACCACATCTAATCTCGAGGAGTTTTCAAAGATAGTTCAGGGAGCAGGGTCCAGGAAGCCAAGCTCCCAGCAGGAAGCTCTGCACGGAGCTGAGAGTCAGGGCCCTCAGCCCCCCACACTGGCCCTTTTAAGTCAATGGAAGTGCTCCTGGTGAGGACGTGCACCACCGACAGAGGGGAGGGTAGTGGATGTGAACCACTGCAGTAATTACTGCAGTGGCTGTAAGTCAACGTCTGTTAGGTTGACTTAAGTTTGTAGTGTAGACATGCCCTCATTTACCTTAGGATGAATTTCATCAGGCCCCGCTGACTTGAATACATCTAACATGGCTAAATATTCTTTAACCTGTTCTTTCCCTAGTTTGGCTTGCATTCCTTCCCCTTTGTTGTTAATGTTGTGTTAAGTATCTGGTCACTATTAACCCTTTTGGTGAAGACTGAAGCAAAATAGGCATTAAACCCCTCCACTTTCTTGCTGAGGTGATCAGTTATTTGCTCTCCTTCCCCACTAGGTAGAGGACCTACACTTTCCTTCATCTTTCTTTTGCTCCTAATGTGTTTATAGAACTTCTTCTTATTGCCTTTTCTGTCCCTTGGTAGGTATAATTCCTTTTGTGCCTTAGCCTTTTGGATTTTTTTCCTACTTGCTTATGCTGGTCTTTTGTACCCCTCCTTAGCAATTTGTCTATGCTTCCACTTTTTGTAGGATTCTTTTTTGATTTTTCAGGTCATTAAAGAGCTCCTGATGGTGCCATATTGGCCTCTTACTATTCTTCCTCTTTCTTTTTTATCAGAATAGTCTGCAGTTGTGCCTTTAATGTTGTTTTTCTTGAGGAACTGCAAGCGCTCTTGAGCTTTTTTTCCTGTATATTTTCTTCCCATGGAACCCATGTTACCAATTCCTGCTTGTTGGTTAGAATCCAGTCTAAAATGGCAGTCCCCCTGGTTGCATCCTTCACCTTCTGGAACAGAAAGTGATTCCCGATACAGTCCTCCAGCACGTTGGAATGGAAATCTGAGATCCATTTCACATAGGCCACCAAATGGTGGTCAGATAGTAACAGCTCTCTTTCACTACTAACCCAATCTGCAGTCAAACTTGATGATTTAGAGGCAGAAAGTGTTACTCTGTGTACCGAAGGATAACAGAGTTGTTCTTGGTGTTAGTTAGTGTTTCTCCTCATTCTCCAATTCATCAGCCCCGCCTGGCCGCTGTAATAAGATAGACTTTTTGCAGGTCTGTATCATACACATCATTGTTCCAATTAACTTCTGTGAGTCATTCTGCTTCAGCTCCCCCTCTTCCTTATATTTACTATCACAGCTGCAGCAGGTTTTCATTGTACTGTCTTTTCAGGGGAAGATTATTGCAGAAGTGAGTCTGAAGACAAATCTGATACTTAGCCCTCTGTACACGTAGTTCTTCATGAACACCTTGGTCACTGTGTGGTACCCATCAGACTGGGGTTTCCTGATGGTTTTAGACTTTGCTTTCAAGAGGATATTAAAGATGACAGATATTGTAAGGCCACAGCTTTGGCAGGCATTAGGATAAATATAAATAGCTGCCTAATTTTCAGTGGATCTTTACATTTTTAATACACGTGGGGCGGCATGTGTATTGATTTCATAGCAATTGTAAATGTCCATTCGGGCTTAGAATAAGGTGACCAAACACTATTTCTGTGGTCTAGCCATGGGTTCGAATTTTGTTTTCCTCCAGAGAGAAGAGGCTAGTGTGATATCTCAGAAGTGCCACGTAGCCTCTGGGGCATGCCATATTTAACAGCTGACTTGGTGGGTAAAAACTCCAAGACTAAGGTCCTGCTTCAGATGTTGTTTTTAAAACTTTTTTTTTTATTCCAAAGATTCCTTACAGACCTTGATCCATGGAAAACTCCCACCGGAGCTTTAGGGCCAAATTTTCCATCCACTTAACAGAGGTAGCCCTTATAAATTTCACCAGGGTAATCCCAAATACAGGAAGAGCTGTCCGTAGAGCTTCAAAGGAGGCAGAGTCTGAACACAGGTCTGGGAGCCAGGAACTCGCAAGTAGCATTGGGTGATTTTTGTTTTGTTTTGACAGATGGTTTTTTTCACTGAAAAATGCATTTTGGGGGCGTCTGTTGGGTAAACAGCGACAATATAATCTTAGCTGCTGCTCTTTTGGACTAACCATGTGCAGCCTGTCTGTAGCAGCTGGCTGGAAACCTGGGAGGTGGAAGGGTGAAATTCACAATACTTCATTTCCATTTTTGGCCAAACCTCAGCTATTAGCCCTCTGGTGGTTCAGACCTGGTAGAGTGGGTAACTCCCTTTCACAACCCCTTAGACCAAGTCAGCACTCAGCTCGACACTGCATGGCAGTACGAGGCAGTGCAGATTGTGTGTAGTTGGTTTGGGAGCCAGGTTTCATTTTAGCACCATCTCCTTCCAGCCGTTACCCTTCTAGCAAGGACCACGCAGACTCTGCGTGGCATGTGAGTTTCTTCTAACCTCCTCTCTTTCCACTGCAGGGCAACTATAGAAGAAAAATATGGCAAAGAGCTCATTAACCTGACAAAGAAGAAGCCCTGTGGGCAGACAGAATTGAAGTAAGTTTAGATCCTTGTGTGTGTTCTCATTCCTATTTGTGTTCAGAACAAAAGCTACCTTGACTTGGAAAGCTGATGGAGGGGGCTGTAATGTTGAATCCAAAAAAGGGAGTGCAAGTCAGAAGGAGGCTGAAATTAGTATTGATCTGACTGGAAAAAGACTGGCTAAAATCAGATTCTTGCATATGAGAGACATGCCAATAATTGGAATTCTCTGATGTTAGCATCCCAGTAAACCAACTTCCTGTTATCAGAAATTAGCACTACTTAAAGGAAGTCAGCACTTGCTGTTGTGGTCTAGTGTAGAGGACTGGGAATCGTGAGAGCTGGGTTCTCTTCCTGACTTCATGCATGGCCTTGGGCAAGTCCCTTCACTTCCGTAAGCTGCCGTGTGTGTCTGTGTGAAAGGCTGTATTCTCGACTTGCTTGCATCTTCCTGCACCTGGGCTTTGTATAGAATGGAAATTCTATCAGGGGGAGGGATAGCTCAGTGGTTTGAGCACTGGCCTGCTAAACCCAGGGTTGTGAGTTGAATCCTTCAGGGGGCCATTTAGGGAACTGGGGTAAAAATCTGTCTGGGGATTGATCCTGCTTTGAGCAGGGGGTAGGACTAGGTGACCTTCTGAGGTCTCTTCCAACCCTAATCTTCTATGATTCTAAGATCTCCTCTACATTTCATCACTGAAATTCACTGTCCAAAAGATTCCAATTTCACAGGACACATTTCAACATATGTATGTTAGAAGTGGTGAAGGGGTGTTTAGGTTGAACCTACTATGCTCTGAAAGATGCTGCAAATGCAAGAGAACATAGAGCTAGCTTTCTTTATGTTAATTCCACCGCCTTTTGTGCTCCAGCTTTCCTCTTAGGGTACCCGAGGACTACACTGCAAATGAAGGTGTAGTTCTGTCCCAGGTAGGCCTATCTGTGCTAGCCAGGTAACAGTGGGTACGTCTCCATAGCCCAGGGCAGCGAGCCTCCCAGCCCTGGTCTCCACACTTGGGTTTGCGCGAGCACTATAAAAATAGCTGCACTCTGAAGTCACGGCCTGAGCTGGAGCTCACACTTAGAAGCCTCCTCTCTGCCCCCACCAGAACCTTAGGCTTCTGAGCCTGAGCCACCACCTCTACCAGCTACATTCAGGGCCGTAGTGTAAGCCCATGTCTGCAGACCGGGGCAGGGTGGCTTGGTGCTGTGGGCAGTGTACAGATAAAGGCAGGGGAGGGATAGTTCAGTGGCTTGAGCATTGGCCTGATAAACCCAGGGTTGTGAGTTCAATCCTTGAGGGGGCCATTTGGGGATTGGTCCTGTTTTGAGCAGGGGGTTGGATTAGATGATCTCGTGAGGTCCCTTCCAATCCTAATAATCTGTGATACTCCAGGTCAGGGCAGGCTAGCAACCCAAATGCTTACCCAGGGTCTCCTATAGGTGGCTGGCCCACACTGAAGTCTGTGCCACCAGGTCTACACTGCTAGTGTGACATGTGCTAGCTAGATTACAGCCCACCCTTGCTACAGTCACAGAAAAGGAAGTGGAATGAAAGCAAACAAGCTAGTTTTATGTTCTTTGGAGTTTGTCTTGTCCGTCAGAGCACCTCAGCTCTCCATCTGTAAAATGGGGATCATCTCTCTTTCTTTGCCCATCTTGTCTATCTAGGCAGTCCCCAACCTAAA
Organism: Gopherus evgoodei; assembly: GCF_007399415.2. NCBI lineage: Eukaryota > Metazoa > Chordata > Testudines > Testudinidae > Gopherus > Gopherus evgoodei. The sequence goes on from NC_044327.1 coordinate 124,322,362, forward strand.
CACAGAAAGAGGCTGTGTTTATGTACGGTGCCTAAGCCAGTGGCACCCAATCTTGGGTGGAGCCTCTAGATCCTACTATAATACCAACAAATATTAATGATGATGATGATAATATAAGCATGGGTTAAACTGCCCTGGGTGTCACAGGAATGTCATCTCGAACTGCCCAGTTGGTTGGCATAGTAGTGATGTTACATAGAATCATAGATTATTAGGGTTGGAACGGACCTCAGGAGATCATCTAGTCCAATAGTGTCTCCTGTTCCCACCGTCTGTGCTGCTGCTGTATAGGGGAATGAAGTCTTGTCCTTGAATGACAGAATGGTGAAAAGCCCAAATCTCCGTTTGAGCCTGACTCTGTGCGTGTGCGCGCGTGCATGTATGTGCACGTGCATGTGTGTGTAAGTACACGTACAACCCATTAGTGTACATGATCTCGAAAGATTGACTGAGTGGGTGTGAGCAGCATATGAAAAGGATCAACTCTTGCCAGGTTAGAACGAAGGGGGAATCTTGCCCCTGTCAGCAAAGCCATCATTACATGCCATGGGGAATCTGACAGTTCTATCACCTACCCTGTAACTCTGTGCCTATGTTTTTCAGCACCCTGAAGAGAGCTCTTGAAGTTTTTAAGCAACGTAAGTAACGGCTTAACATCGTTCTTTGTATTTGTCAAGAAATCCGGCTGCATTGGTGACTGTGGACGACAGTTTGAAAAAAGAGTATGCAAAAGTTGGCAAACTGTACTGTCATTTGCCTTGGAAATAGACTGTAAAATCAGGGATACAGTGAGCTATTCCCGTTTGACATTCGTTTGTTTTCGTCTCCTTAGCAGTTACGTCCACTCCATACCTTCTAGGAGTGTAGTGCCATCAGAGAATGCACAGCGCTGTTACCGTCAAAGCATTTTACAAACCTTAACCAGTGAAGCCTCACAAAGATTCCCTGTGGGCAGATCAGAGAGGGAAGTGTAATCTCTGGTTCACGAACTGGAGAGTTGTTCCAGAGAGAGATGAAGTGACTTGCTTAAAACCCCCCTCAGTTGGAAGCACTGTTAGTCATAGAGCTCCCCTGCCCCCCAATAAAATGTAATTTGCATTATGCTTGCTTGTTTCCTGAGAAGCTAAACATCTAAATAGATCCGATGAAGTCCTGGGGAGAAGAGCAGGGATGTGACCGAAAGGACACTGACTTGCTGAGCAGTGTGTTTTAGCACGCGCCCTGTTTTGAGCTTTTGATTTGTCTAATGTCTTTGATGGAAGTGCAGGGATTCTAAGAAGAGATTTGTAGGAGACGGATTGGTGCTATATTTAAAGTGCCTCCACTTCTACATTCTGTTCAGCTTCATATCTCCTCCTGGTTGGCTGTATTTACATTTGTGGCTGTGCTCGGTTGTTCTATCGTGGCCCAAATATTTCGTATCTTTTTCCAGCCTGCACCTAACCCCTTATCATCCTGTATGTAACAGCTCATTGTATTGCTTCGTCTGGTGGTGGAAAAAGAGAACTTGCTTACTGTGGTGGTTAATTTTTAACACTGGAGAAATAACTGATCTAATATGAGAAGAAGAGCTTTGCATAAGCCCCAAAGCTGGTCTCGCTCACCAACAGAAGCTGACCCAGTAAAAGATATTACCTCATCCACCTTGTCTCTCTTCTAGCCTTGTCGGTCCCAGGACACAACAACGCGGCATGATCTGACAGGAAACTTTTCTTTCACGTATCAAAGAGACTAGTTAGACTACAGCGAAGAGCTGATTGGAAATTTTCTGATGAAACCAAAGTTTAGTTGGAAAATAACAATACAGCAGACTGAAGTGTTGAACCAGCCCTATTACACGTTAGATGAAACTTTCATAGGGACACAGGGAGCTTTCTACTGGAAACCTGCCTGCTTTCCTGATGGGCGCTGGGAAGCCCTTGTTCCAGGGTCCACAGCTCTGGGACAATCTCACCACGCAGACTGTTCGGGACAGGGAGTCAACAACTCATGAGCCTGGGCTCCAGCTACCACTCTGGGGCAGCCCCACCATGTCAGGCCTTCCAGGTTCCTGCTTGGAGCCAGGAATATGAAAACGCTTGGTGCTGTGGGTCTAGCAGCAGTGTAGTTCCCAGCTCCACAGCAAGGAGCCCAGAAGCCCTAGAGCCCTGGCTCTAGGTGGGGCTCATCAGGGCTTCTAGGCTTCCCACCGCAGACCTGGGAGCCTGCAATTCCTGGAACCAGCTTCCAGTGTCTGTGGCTCTGAGGCAGATGGCCTGGGCTGAGGAGCCCAGGGCTTCCAGACGCCTGGGCCAGCTGGCTCCCTGGGCTGCCCTCCTTGAATAGCAGGGATGTATCCAAAAGGCCCCATTTCAGTGTTTCCCAGATGCAGGTTTTTGTGGTTTGTCAGTTACAAAATATATCGGTAAATTCCATATCAGAGAGAAACCAAATTCTAAAATACCAAAATTTTTTGTGAGCTGAAACCCCAAGTTTTGGCCAGCTCTCATGCTGTATACTTTTAAGTTATTTTCCTTGTGTGTGTCCAATGGGCCTGATTGGCCTTCCACTTAACAATCATATAAAATCAGGGGTAACTCCCTCGACTTCAGTGATGTTACACCAGAGAGAAAACTGGAATGACAGGTTGGAGAATTAAACAGTAAAGTTGAACCTGCAGGAAGGTTTTTGGTGTACTTCATGCTGCTCTGTTCTAAGCACTTTCCAACCACTACTGGAGAGCTTGGAAGTCTCTTTCTAGAGACAAACTTGTCTCTTAAAAACAGTTGAGGTTAATTCGAAGTAACTGGCCTGATAGAGCCACTAATGCAGCCTTGGGGTCCTAACGTGTATTTTAAAACTGGCTGGCACCAGGTGGACAGTGCAGTTATTTTCGTGATAACTGTTTCTTTCCCGGCAGATGCTCTGTAAGGGAGGAAGCTGGTGGCGCAAGAATAGCAGTGCTGGCATTTCAACACCCACAGCATTGTTAGACGTGAGAGAGGCTGGAAAGAATGTAACAACACAATAGTGTTGCCGGAAATCTGTGGTGCTCTAGGAACAGCATGCTTGTCACTACTCTGCACATTGCAGGCACTTGGCGTGTCGTGGCTAGAACTGCAAGCAAGCTGGGGTTTGTTAGAGCAGGGCAGGGAAAGGCAATTCCGTTTTGTGGGAGATTTTTGATATGTCGAAACTTGCTTCTGAGTCAGAATGAAACCAAAACAGAAATTTTGAAATTTGCTGCCAAACGGAATGGAGCCCCAGGTTCCGGGCAGTCTGCCAGGCGGGCTGCAGACCCTGGAGGCCGAGCTCTCCAGCCGCCCACCAGCTGGGTTGCAGAGGAGCCAGATGGGGAAGCTGGCAGGAAACCAGACAAGTTTCTGTCATAACGTTGTTGAAATCGAGCCGTGTCTGTGAAACATTTAGATAAATCTTCAAATTCTGACAAAAAAAATGTTTTGTCAGCCTCCTCCCTGACCAGCTCTCCTGCTCATGACTGGGAACCTGCCAAATTCATGGTCCATTCTGATCAATTTCACCGCTGGAGGGTTTTAAAATTGGTCAGTTTCATGTTTTCAGATGTTTACATCTGAAATTTCATGGTGTTGTAATGGTGGGTTCTAACCGAAAAGGAGGTTCTTCTTCGAGTGCTTGCTCATATCCATTCCAATTAGGTGTGCGCGTGCCGCGTGCACGTTCGTCGGAGACTTTTTACCCTAGCAACACTCGGTGGGCCAGCAGGTCGCCCCCTGGAGTGGCGCCGGTATGGCGCCTGATATATACCCCTGGTGGCCCGCCCGCTCCTCAGTTCCTTCTTACCACCCGTGTCGGTCGTTGGAACTGTGGAGCACGGCTAGCCGTTCTCCACCTCCCTAGCGTTTCACTCTTCTACAGTATAGTGTATATAGTTCTGTAATTATAGTAATAGTTGTAGTTATAAAGTTAGTTAAGTATAATTGTAAATAGTTATACAGAGGATCGGGGGTTCGCCCCTTTTCCTCCCCCCGGTGCCGGGGCCCATGCCCGGTTCACCCGGGTTTAAGCCTTGTGCGGCCTGTCATCGGCCGATGCCCACAGGAGATCCGCACGACTCCTGCCTGAGGTGCCTAGGCGAGTCCCACCTTGCGGACAAGTGCCGGATCTGCAAGGCGTTCAAGCCCCGAACGAAGAAAGAGCGGGACAGTTGCCTCAAGCAGATCCTGATGGAGGCAGCGCTGACTCCCCCACCGTTGGCACCGACTCCAGCACCGGGGTCAAGTGTCGCCTCCGCTCCGGACCGCCCGGCGCTGGCAAAGGCTTCAACTTCCCGCTCGGCACCGGCCCGGCACCCTAACCGGCACCACTCCCTCTCCCCAAGGAGCAAGAAGCACAGGGCTCCTGCGGTGCCTACAACTGCACCGCAGTCAGAGCGTGCCTCCAAACCTGACCGCCCGGCACCGTCATCCACCGCGGCACAGAGCATCGTCGCACCGTCAACTCCGGCTCCTCAGGGACCATTGAGTCTGGTGCATCTCAGCTCCCCAGTGAGAACAGCGGTTGACCTTGTCGCGCCTTCCACGCTGGAGACCTTCTCCGTTGCACGCGACCTCATCGCCCTGACAGAGCCCGAGTTGCCCCAACCCCCGGCACCACCGGTGCGGGTTCTCCAATCGATGGGCAAGCCCGCCATGGTGTGGCCACATTCGCCGGGCAGTACTGAGCATCGGTCCCGTTCCAGATCGAGGGACCACTCTCAGCATCGCTGCTCGAGATCCAGACGCCGCTCGCAGTCCCGGGACCGCTACCTGCGGCACCGGTCGTATTCGCGGCACCGTTCAAGATCCCGGTCGCCGTCGTACTACTCTCGGCACCGGTCTAGATCACGGCACCGACGTTCCTACCGCAGCCGATCCCAGCACGGCAGCATACAGCACCGGTCGACCTCCCGAGCTGGTAGCAGGTCCCGGTCCAGATCGAGGTACTGCCATGATTCCCGGTACCGCTCGCCGGCACCGCGCAGCGACGTCGGGATGTGCAGAGGCCTGACGCAGTCATCGACGGCTCCTCCATGGCCTTCAAGGCACTCGTCCGCTTCTTCCCGTATGGACAGCACCTCTTATGGGGGTTCGGATGTTCAGGCCCGCCCGGACCAGGGACCACCACAATGGTCCTTTTGGACGCCCTGGGCATACCACCAAGCCCAGGGCAAACCTTCGGGCCCCGCTCGCTCCGGCCAATCGGAGCATCGTGCACCAGAGGCCACAGTCAGCCGGCCTCCCCCCTCAGGTATGGAGGAAGACCCTACGGATCCCCTGGCACAGCAGGAGGCTTAGGAAGTGGAGGTCCCTCTGGATGAGGCTTCTGTTCAGGAACCACTCCTCCCTGGGGTGTCTTCTTCCTCGTCCCCAGATGAGGCGGTAGCGGGCACATCTTCATCAGGGCCCCCTGCCGATCGATCTCCGGGCATATCAGGACCTTCTGAGGCGAGTTGTCCAGAACATAAATCTTCCTGTAGAGGAAGTCCCGGAAGTAGAGGACCTGGTGGTAAGCATCCTTTCTGCAGAGGCACCGACCAGGGTAGCCCTCCCCTTCATCAAGTCGATCCAGGCGAAGGCGGACACCATCTGGCAGTCTCCGACCTCCATTCCACCCACTGCCCGCAGAGTGGAAAGGAAATATATGGTACCATCCAAGGGGTATGAGTACCTCTATGTACACCCCGCTCCCTGCTCCTTGGTGGTACAATCAGTCAATGAGCGGGAACGCCACGGCCAACAGGCTCCTGCGCCAAAATCCAGGGAAGCCAAGCGCATGGACTTGCTGGGCCGCAAGATTTATTCTGCGGGAGGCCTTCAGGTCCGTGTGGCGAACCAGCAAGCCCTCCTGAGCCGTTACAGCCACAACACCTGGGAGGCTGTCGGCAAATTTACAGAGCTGCTTCCCCAGGACTCACACCAGGAATTTTCATCTCTCCTGGAAGAGGGCAGGAGGGTCGCCAGGACCTCGCTACAAGCATCCTTAGATGCTGCAGATTTGGTAGCAAGAACACTGGCATTGGGCGTAGCCATGCACCGTATATCGTGGCTGCAGTCTTCCGGACTACTGCTGGAGCTACAGTACACGATTCAGGACCTGCCATTCGATGGGCAGGGCCTTTTCTCTGAGAAGACGGATCCCAGGCTACAGAGCCTGAAGGATAACCGGGTCATCATGCGCTCACTGGGAATGCACACGCCCCAGACTCAGAGAAGGCCATTCCGCCCCTACCATCAGCGCACTTACCCCCCGCCTCGCCCCAGACAAGATTTCAACCGGAGGCGAGGCCGGCCGAACCGTAGACGTCAGTCAGGTCCTCAAAGGGGTAACACTTCCGGGTCCGACAAGCCACCGCAGGGACCCAAGGCGAACTTTTGAAGGTGCGCCCGAGAGCAGCTTACCAATCCCTTCCCTGGATCCACTTCATTTCCTCACCCGTCTCCGCCCCTTCCTGCCGTCATGGTCCCAGCTAACTTTGGATTGTTGGGTCCTGTGCACGGTGCAGTTTGGTTACCATCTTCAGTTTATTTCTCCGCCCCCCTCCCATCCTCCCTCCTCATCCCTCTTCAGGGACCCCTCTCACGAGCAACTTATCATCCAGAAGGTTCGCAAGCTCCTGCTCATTGGAGCTATAGAGGAGGTGCCACGGGAGCTAAGGGGCAAAGGGTTTTATTCCCGGTACTTCTTAATCCCCAAGTCAAAAGGGGGCCTTCGACCCATCCTGGACCTGCGAGGCCTGAACAAATTCATCAAAAAGTTCAAGTTCCGCATGGTAACCTTAGGAACCATCATTCCTTCCCTGGATCCCGGAGATTGGTACGCCACTCTCGACATGAAGGACGCATACTTCCACATTGCGATCTTTCCCCCGCACAGGCGGTATCTTCGCTTTGTGGTAAATCAGGACCACTACCAGTTCGCGGTCCTCCCCTTTGGGCTCTCCTCAGTCCCCCGGGTGTTCACCAAGTGTATGCCGGTCGTCGCCGCTGCCCTGCGCCGTCGTCATATCCATGTCTTCCCTTACCTCGACGACTGGCTCATTCGAGGCACGTCGGAGGCGCAGGTGACCGGGCACAACACCATCATCACAGAGCTGTTTGCGAGTCTAGGCTTGACCATCAACCCGGACAAGTCCACTCTGGTGCCTACGCAGAGCATAGAGTTAGTTGGGGCAGTGCTGGACTCCAACCTCGCGACGGCCAGCCTCCCCCGGCACCGATTCCAAGCCATAGTGTCCATGGTCACAAGCCTACAGGCCTTCCCGACCACGTCTGCTCGAACGTGCCTTGCTCTCCTGGGGCACATGGCCGCATGCACCTTCGTCACCAAGCATGCAAGACTCCGCATGCGCCCGCTGCAGACCTGGCTTGCGTCGGTCTATTGACCGGGCAGGGACGCCATAGACACAATCGTAACGATTCCACCGAATGTTCTCGGTTCCCTAGGCTGGTGGACAACGCCCTCCCAAGTGTGTGCGGGCCTACCATTTCACGCCCCTCAGCCCTCAGTGTCCTTGACGACGGATGCGTCATCGCTGGGCTGGGGTGCGCACCTGGGGACCCTGCGTACACAGGGTCTATGGTCACAGAGAGAGTTGACTCTTCACATCAATGTGCGGGAGCTGCGGGCAGTTCGCCTAGCATGCCAGACATTCCAACGCCATTTGCACGGCCGTTGTGTCACGGTATTCACGGACAACACAACGGCCATGTATTACATCAACAAGCAGGGCGGGACCCGGTCCTCCCCACTGTGTCAGGAAGCAATACGTCTGTGGGACTTTTGCATAGCCCACTCTATTCATCTAGTGGCCTCCTTTTTCCCGGGAGTGCGGAACACCCTTGCGGATCACCTGAGCAGATCCTTTCTGTCCATCCGTCCAGACGTCCTCTATGTCGTTTTCCGGAGGTGAGAGTTTCCCCAGATAGATCTGTTTGCCTCCAGATCGAACGGGAAATGCCAGGTGTTCTGCTCTCTACAGGGTCGCTCCCCGGGCTCCCTGTCAGACGCGTTCCTCATTCCGTGGACGGGACGTCTTTGCTACGCCTTTCCACCCTTCCCTCTCGTCCACCGAGTCCTGATCAAGGTCCGGAGAGACAAGGCCCGCCTCATCCTGATCGCTCCGGCTTGGCTGCGGCAGCCTTGGTACACCATGCTGCTCGATCTGTCCCTGGCGAATCCAATTGCCCTACCTCTTTGGCCGGATCTGATCACACAGGACTTCGGCAGGATGCGCCATCCAGATCTACAGTCCCTCCATCTGTCTGCATGGCTCCTGGCTGGTTAAGCCAGTCCGAGTTGCGCTGTTCTGATGCAGTACAACAAGTGTTGTTGGGCAGCAGGAAGCCTTCCACGCGTTCAACCTACCTAGCGAAATGGAAACGCTTCTGCTGCTGGTGCAACCAGCACGGCCACGACCCACTCTCCGTGCTAGTCCCCACCATTTTGGACTATGTGTGGTCTCTCAAGCAGCAGGGCTTGACGATCTCCTCTCTGTGCGTCCATCTCGCGGCTATATCCACCTTCCATCCAGGCGAGGCTGGCAAGTCCGTGTTTTCCCACCCTATGGTGTCAAGATTCATCAAGGGCCTGGAGCGACTATACCCTCAGGTCAAATGGCCTACCACTACTTGGGACCTGAACCTTGTCTTGACTAGGCTCATGGCGCCCCCCTTCGAACCCTTAGCCACATGCTCTCTGCTGTACCTGTCCTGGAAAGTGGCCTTCCTAGTCGCTATCACGTTGGCTCGGCGAGTCTCGGAGCTTCGGGCTCTGACCGTGGACCCTCCGTATATGGTGTTCCATAAGGACAAGGTACAGCTGCGACCGCACCCGGCGTTCCTCACTAAGGTCGTCTCCGCCTTCCATATTAACCAAGACATCTTCCTGCCAATCTTTTACCCAAAGCTGCATTCATCCCGAAGAGAGCAACAGCTCCATTCCTTGGATGTCCGAAGGGCTCTCGCATTCTATATTGAGAAAACTAAACTAAACCCTTCCGACCACAATCGTTTGTGGCAGTAGCGGAACGCATGAGAGGCATGGCAATCTCCTCCCAGCGTATCGCATCCTGGGTCACGTCCTGCATCAGGACATGTTACGACTTGGCCCGCGTGCCAACGGGGGCCCTTACTGCCCATTCTACCAGGGCTCAGGCTTCGTCGGCCGCGTTTTTGGCTCATGTCCCCATACAGGAAATCTGCCATGCGGCCACCTGGTCTTCTGTGCGCACCTTCACATCACACTATGCACTGGTCCAGCAAGCTAGAGATGATGCCGCTTTCGGCGCAGCGGTTTTACAGTCCGCAACGTCTCACTCCGATCCCACCGCCTAGGTAAGGCTTGGGAATCACCTAATTGGAATGGATATGAGCAAGCACTCGAAGAAGAAAAGACGGTTACTCACCTTTGTAACTGTTGTTCTTCGAGATGTGTTGCTCATATCCATTCCACACCTGCCCTCCTTCCCCACTGTCGGAGTAGCCGGTAAGAAGGAACTGAGGAGCGGGCGGGCCAGCAGGGGTATATATCAGGCGCCATACCGGCGCCACTCCAGGGGGCGACCTGCTGGCCCACCGAGTGTTGCTAGGGTAAAAAGTCTCCGACGAACGTGCACGCGGCGCGCGCACACCTAATTGGAATGGATATGAGCAACACATCTCGAAGAACAACAGTTACAAAGATGAGTAACCGTCTTTTATGGGGGGAGCCACAAAGCTTTTATAGGGGGTCATGGGATTGCCACCCTCACTTCTGTACTGTCTCCAGAGCTGGGCTCAGAAGGTACAGCCACAGAGCTTCCTGCAGCCAGGGGAGGTACCCAGAGGTGGGTCTGATCTCCCCCCGAGAGTGGCCATGCAGGGGAAGAGGAAGTCCCATCCCTTTCCAGGCCGGCGGACTAGTAGCTGGAGCAGCTGAACAGTAGGAGCCCCTCCAATAGCTAGATTTCATGGGGGAGGTCTGATTTCATGGTCCATGATGTGTTTTTCACAGCTATGAATTTGGTAGGGCCCTACCTATGACACACAGATGCACAATGCTGATTGCATCCAATAGAGGGCAGTGGTGTGCACACAACCAAGCCAGCTCATTGTAATGTCTTGGTAGAGGCTAGTGCTGCTGTCATGTAGCATGCTGGCTTTTCAGCATTTTCCTGGTTGAAAAATCTAGGGGGGCAGCAATTCACTTGAAAACAATGACATCAAGTTATGTCAGTTAAAACCCAGCCTTTGTGGTACACCCCAAGCTGTTTTGTTCATCAGCCTAAAGCAGTGATACAGGGACCTCAGTGGGCCAGGAGCCAAATTACTGATCAACATTGCCCAAAAGAGCCACAATCATGTGACTTCACTGTTTCATTTACTATAGCACTATTCATATTTAACCAGCACGACAGGGAAATATTTAGTTTATATATAGATAGTTAATCTCACAGCAAATAAGTTGATAACTTAGTACAAGTTAATAACTTAATTAGTTTAATGACATAGGAAAAGCATCCTGATTGATTAAGAATTAAATGACACAGTGATTTAATATTGTGGGTTGCAAAGAGCCGCAGGAGACACATTAAAGAGCCGCTCGCGAGGCGCAGCTCGAGTCTTACCCTAACCTCCCACACAACTCTGCCAGGATCCTGACCTGTTGCGCCCCCAACTCTTCCAGTCCTGGAAGCCTTGAACAGAAGCTGTCAGTTGTTGGAGTTCTGGGTGTAGTTCTATATAGTGCCCTGTGGGACAAAACAAAGCTTTCATCTGTAAGCCAGGTGACCTCTAACCCCAGGCAAGGCCAATACCTAGTCACGGGGATCCATAGTAAAATGAAACCAATCTTGAGTCTTTTCTTTTCTGATTCAGGGTCCATCAGTGGGTGCTCAAAGCCTCTGAAAATCAGGTGCTAGGTGTTTCAAATGGGGCCCTTCCAAATCCATGGACACCGCACGAAAGGGCTGGTGTTCACCGCAGGTTGAGGTACATCTCAAGTGTTGCCCCCAACTGCACTCTTGTTCATATACAAAAATCTCTAGCTGAGTTAGATGGTGCCATTTAGCTGGCCTGTGAGAGGGCATGGGGTGAAGCTTGAGTAATGTAGTGGGGACACCACTCCTGGCTACAGCTCAATTTTTAGCATAGCTTATCACTCTGCTAATGCAGTGGCTCTGCATTGTTAACCAGATCTTGAGTGTTGTTTTGCAGTGTGTGGCTGCTCTTGCTTGAGCTAGGCTAACTTGAGAGGAGTAACTCAAGTTAACTGTTGTCGTTATCTAAATCTAAATCTAGTCCTTCACCTGTTTCTGTGCCTCAGCTTATCGATCTGTAAAGTGGGCACAATAGGCTGACCTACCTTACAGGAATGTTTTAAGCGTTTGATGTCTGTGAAGCATGGTGCAGCTAAAGCTGGGCAAATAACTGATTTTTCAGTTTATTGGCACTTACAAAAAACAAACAAAAACATTCAGACCGAATCTGAAAAAAATCCACAAAAATGTCACTGTGAGTTGAACTAAATGTTTTGTTCAACCCAGAATGAACTGGTTCATTTCCAGGCACTTTGTCCACATAAAAAGCAAAGGAAACGAAGGGTTAGAGTCACCAAACAACTTCCCTGTTGGCCAGGGATACAAACTTGGGTCTGCCAGGTAAGTGCTCCAATCACCAGCTGTTGAGTTAGTCTCACTTTCTCTCTCTCTCTCTGGCCCAGTGACTATTCATGTATTTTCTACACAGTAACAGTTTCAACAGAGGAGATTGAGAAAGCCCCACAGTAGGCTATCCCATACCCAGGAGTTGGGGCACTCACCTACAATGTGGGAGACCTCCATTAAAGTGTCTTTTCCACATCAGGCAGAGAGGGGATTTGAACCTGTCTCCCACACCCCAGATGATTGCCATTTGCCTGGAGAACTTGGCCTGGCTCTAGTTGAAACTCTCAGAGAAGATGTTCTGGAAATGCCGCCTAATGTTGTGTGTTAGATAACACAAGTGACTCCAGTCAAGACAATCTTTGTGAGCATGTGGGTTTTTGTTTTTTTCCCTCACTTGCAGAAGTTGATGGTGTAGGGCAGAGTCACATTCAGCTGGCCCAGACCCTTCGAGAAGAGGCAAGGAAGATGGAGGACTTCCGGGAAAAGCAAAAACTTCATCGGAAAAAGGTCAGGAATTTGGGAAGGCATCGCGTGATTCTGTGAGCTGGAAACTGGCCAGAATGCCAAGATTAAAACTTTGATTTCTGCAAATGGTGCTGTGGGATCTTTAATGACCCCAAACGGCCAGTTTCTTAGCTTTACACCTGGACCGGGGAGCTGAGAGAGAGCCCAAGCTTTACTGGAAGTTTGCAAGTGTGCTAAATTTCCAGTTCCGTGTATATGCTGGATGCTGGGGTGAGGGTTTTCTTTCTCTGTCCCTCCCTTTCCCTCACCCATGAACTCCCTGCTGCTCTGGGAAGTCCAGAGTTCATTCTTAAATGCTGTAACTGCATCAGCGTGCATGAGTGCAGTGATTTACAACTTCCTCATTCATGCTGCATGTGTTTGCCTTTGGGGTCCTATGCTTCTTTTTAGGAAAAATAGATCATTTTCGTATTTTCTTCCCATCGAAAGCTGTGCCTGGGGCCTTTCTGCTCCCTGAGCTTCAGGTCTTGGCAAGTGATCTTTACAATGTACAATTGATTTTAATGGGGCAGCTGTGGTCTATGGCCAGGTTTTCAGACACACACGGTCCCCACTAGTTGCCTTTTTTCTCACTGTGGGCTGGAACACATCTGAAAATCAAGCCCTTACTAGGCTGTATTATGTGCAGGATCCAGGAAAGCTGGGTTCTGTTCCCGACTCTTTCCTTTGGGACTTTGGGCCAAGACACTTAACTCCTCTGTGTTTTAGTTTGTCCTCTGTCTGTAAAAGGAAGGATAACAATAGTTAACGTTTATACCAAACAGGAGGGAGAGGGCTCACCCATGTTGCCAGACCTCATGAATAGGGCCCTACCAAATTCACGTTCCTTTTTGGTCAATTTCATGGTCCCAGGATTTAGAAAATCATAACGTTCATGATTTTAGCTATTTAAATCTGAAATTTCAGGGTGCTGTAATTGTAGGGAACCTGACCCAGAAAGGAGTTGGGGGGGGGGTTGCAATACAGCTACCCTTACTTCTGCGCTGCTGCTGGTGGTGGCGCTGCCTTCAGAGCTGTGCAGCTGGAGAGCAGCGGTGGCTGGCCAGGAGCCCAGCTCTGAAGGCAGCGCAGAAGTAAGGGTGGAAATACCATGACCACCCCCCCTCTAAAATAACCTTGCAACCCCCCTGCAACTCCCTTTTGGGACAGGACCCCCAATTTGAGAAACGCTGGTCTCCCCCCGTGAAATCTGTATAGCATAGGGTAAAAGCACACAAAAGACCAGCTTTCACGGGGGGAGACCAGATTTCATGGTCCGTGGCGCATTTTTCCTGGCTGTAAATTTGGTAGGACCCTAGTCAGGAAGGGTGTTAGTCATGTGATGCAATATATCATTATGAGATTTGCTGGTCTCACATTGCTGAGATGTTGTCTGACACACACAAGACAGGACTTGAACTGGGAACCTATCAAGGTGACTGCCTTAGCCACTAAGCTCCTCAGCAGCTTTCGTCCTTGCAGCGCTCCTGGGGCTGGATGGTGCACTAATGCAAGTGTTGTTCCCTTCACAGATAGAGCTTGTAATGGATGCTATTCATAAAAATAGGAATTTGCAGTATAAGAAAACAGTGGAGGTAAGTGGCCCCTATCATGTGGTTCTTACAGACCACAGATCTGTAACATGCAGGCACATTAGAAATATAGCACTGCCTGTGTTACCTACAATAGTTTTGTGTTTGAATGGTTAAACAGTGGTAATGGTGTTTGCATGAGCACACGTCCTGTGTCCAAGCACTGAAGCTGACTAAGCCACCAAATCTTTTCATTGTCTTTGTATTTACTGTATTTTTGTTCTGCACCTGTCGAGTGGCAGGCAGACTAGGAGCCACAGAGCAAATGCAAAGAATGTGGGAGGAAAATGAATGTGGGGCCAGCTGTGTTATTCAGGCTGTGATGAGGGTGATCAAATCTCATGCTTCAGGACATAAATGGATCTCGGGTCAGGAAGGAAAGGTGTCCTTACATATGCAGCATTGAACAGCTGGCTGCCTTCATTTGAGGGGCTTGTCTTCTTCTGAAGCATCAGATGTTGGTGGCTACCAGAGGCAGGATATTGAACTGAAGTTCCAATAATATATGTGGCAGATTCTATAGAATCCTTAACCTGAGTGCAGGATTTGATCCAACAGTTGAGTGAGTGTGTGGTGTTTTGCATTTCCTACTCACTTACATACCCAGCTTTCTCCTAGGCAAAGAGGCTGTATGAGCAGCGATGCAGGGATAAAGATGAAGCAGAACAGGCCGTGCACCGCAATGCAAACCTTGTAACACAAAAGCAACAAGAAAAGGTAACACAGGGATGGTGAAAGGAAGGCACTTTTCCTGTCCTGCTTTAGGTACTGTTCAACCACTAAATCACCTCCAGGAAAAAATAACATTAAGAACATAAGAACGGCCATACTGGGACAGACCAAAGGTCCATCTAGCCCAGTATCCTGTCTTCCGACAGTGGCCAATGCCAGGTGTCCCAGAGGGAATGGACAGAACCGGGAATCATCAAGTGATCCATTCTCTGTTGCTCATTCCCAGCCTCTGACAAACAAAGGCTAAGGACACCATCCTGGCTAATAGCCATTGATGGACCTATCCTCCATGAACTTATCTAGTTCTTTTTTGAGCCCTGTTATAGTCATTTTAGAACTCAAGATAGCGGCTAAAATTTCTAAGAAACCTGCCAACAGCAACCCTGAACCTGCAATTGGATTTACACAGGAGAGCCCCCTTTCACTGCATAGAGGCTCTGGTAGTGGAATTGCCAGGAGTTCAGAGGTGGTTCTGGGTGCTTGGTAGCTAGCTGAAGGCCAATGAGGAATCATTGACGCAGAGCTTGCGGGGAAAAAAAATCTGGGTTGGTGGTTTGACTTCACCCGCTGGTTAAGGATGGATTTTCAGGATAGAAATGAGGTGTTTGTGGGTTGGGTTGTTGTCTCACAATGACCTCTTTATCTTTCTGTTTTTCAGCTGTTTGTAAAGTTGGCTCAGAGCAAGTCAGCTCTGGAAGATTCTGGTGAGTGCTGATAATGTGGAGTATCTGTTACATTTGGAGGGGCTGGGACACGCTGGGGGCTTCAGGTAGGGGATGGGATGGAGGGGAACCCATTGCACAAGTGCTCTATTGGGGTGAATGGCATAGACCTCCCTTTCCTAAAACAGTGGGTCGCACAGTTATATGCTGGATACATTTGCCCCAGGGAGTCAAATGTTATGTCTTGATGGCTCATTGTCTCCTTGTGATGAGACAATGTCCCAGCTAGAGCTGGTTGGAAATGTTTAGTTAAAACTTTTTTTGATGGAAAATGCCATTTTTGTCATACTGGGAATAATTTTGGAATAACAGTTTTATTTGATTGTGACAAATATTTCAGCAGATATTTTGAAATAAAAATATTTCCATTTTGGAATATGTTTGTCTTGGAAAATGTCAAGAGTTTCTTGTTTGTGCGGCATTGTCTGGACTAGAACTGGCTGCAACTTGGACTTCGTGGTTTGCAGAAAATGTTAACACCTCAGAATTTCTTTTTGTTCTGATTCAAAATGAAAACAGATATTTTTGAAATTTCCCACCAAATGGAATTTCTCAAAAGTTTCAGTTTTGGGAATTTTTGTTTTGAAATTTCATTATTTCATTTTGGAATTTCAAAATATTGTTTTTAGTATTTTGAGTTTTGAATATTTTTATAATGTTCTTTCATGACATGTCCATGAAAGTAGTGCTTAATAGTCACTACAACTGCTGTCATGTCATAATATGACATGATGTAACTGAAATATTCTATTTTTATTTGATTTTCTTTTAACAGTTAAGAGCAGCTACTACTTAGAACTGGTTGAAAGATCTTCGCTTTTCTAGGTGAAAGTGTCTGTGTTTATAATTTAAACAATTTGATCCTGTGAAATGAGTTTAAACAATTTGATCCTGTGAAATGAGTTTCAACTCATTTCACATGCTCTAAACCCAAATTAAACCCAGGGTCCAACATATTCTGATCATGGTTTAAAATTGTTTACCTGAGTCTTTCATGCATCCAGACCTGTGTGTTATACATGTGATCAAATTGCTGTTGGATTTCCCTATCAGACAGACAATACCAGCTGAATGTTGGTGCGCTTGAGAAGATCAGAGAAGAATGGCAGAATGAACACACCAAAGCCTGCGAGGTAACACACCAAAGCTTGCCATTCATCCTAGAGATAATGGAGGATCTTAATGCTGAAACACTCTATCTCTGAGATTGGGATTTCATTTCCTTCATTGCCAATGCTAGTGAGGAACCACAGTTAGCCTCTTCTTTTTCCTTGTTGGTAAAACTTCAAGATACTTCCCAATTAAACTTGCATGTCCCTGCCTCTTGGTGCGTGGATACAAAGCCCCCAAAACTGGCATTTAAAAGAAGGGAAATATATTGGAAAGCCTTCAAGTGTCAGTGTGCAAAATAGTGGCATTTTTTGTGCTGGAGTCTTTGTATGCAAAGTGCTGCCATCTACTGGACGGAACCTTAGCTTATTTAATACAATGATGGACAGGCTTAGGGAGATTGAGATTTGCCTTTATTAGTTTATTTCTCTGAGGAGCCCATAAACTCTTTCCACATTCTAGTCAAAGAAACAAGCTGCATGGTCTTATTTCTGTAACCTTTGGTCTTTCCCTGAGGCTTGATGGCACTCCTTGTCAGGTCATATCTTACCTTATACTGCAAACCCTCTCAGCCAGGGATGTTTGGCCTGTTTCTCCTCTCACTAAGGCTATGTCTACACTACAAAATATTCTGATTTTACAGAAGTCGGTTTTTGGGAACAGACTGTATAAAGTCAAGTGCATGCATCCACACTAAGAACATTAATTCAGCGGTGTGCATCCGTAGTACCGTGGCAAGCGTCGACTTTCGGAGTGGTGCACTGTGGTAGCTATCCCACAGTTCCTGCAGTCCCTGCTGCCCATTGGAATTCTGGGTTGAGCTCCCAATGCCTGATGGAGCCAAAAATTTGACGCGGGTGGTTATGGGTAAATGTCATCAGTCAACCCTCCCTCTGTGAAAACAACAGCGGACAGTCTTTCGCTCCCTTTTCCCTGGATTGTCCGAGCAGACGCTATAGCACAGCAAGCATGGAGCCCATTCCTGGGTGCTTCTGGCCGGCCTCCGTGAGGTTGGTCGGGGGTGCCTGGACAAAAATGGGAGTGACTCCCTAGGTCATTCTCTTCTTTAAGTTTTGTCTAATGGAGATCAGTGCTGCCTAGAATATCAGGCAAGCCTACTAAAGAACCAGAGAGACAAGCAGCTGCTCCGGGTCAGAGCCCCAAACATCCCCCAGAAATGATGAGCTGCATGCCATTCTAGGGGATGCCCCTACAACAACCCCACCTGTTGCTTCCCTCCTCTCCCTCCCCTCTCGGGCTACCTTGGCAGTTATCCCCCCATTTGTGTGATGAAGGAATAAAGAATGCATGAATTTGAAACAACACTGACTTTATTGCCTCTGCAAGCAGAGATCAAAGCGGGGAGGGGAGGGCGGTTGTTTTGGCATTCCGTCTTTTGGAACGGAGTTCTGATAGCACGGATTCATCTCCCCATACAGCGATCAGATCCAGTACCTCCCATACGGTCCATGCTGGAGCTCTTTTTCGATTCTAGGACTGCCTGGTCACCTGTGCTGATGAGCTCTGCATGGTCACCTGTGCTGATCAGCGCTCCATGCTGGGCAAACAGGAAATGAAATTAAAAAGTTCACGGGGCTTTTCCTGTCTACCTGGCCAGTGCATCCGAGTTCAGATTGCTGCCCAGAGCGGTCACAATGGTGCACTGTGAGATAGCTCCCAGAGACCAGTACTGTCAAATTGCATCTGCACTAACCCTAATTCCAACCGGCAATGTCGATTTCAGTGCTAGTTCCCTCTTCGTGGAGGAGTACAGATATCGATTTTAAGAGCCCTTTTTGTTGACAAAAATGGCTTCGTTGTGTGGATGGGTGCAGGGTTAATTTGATTTAATGCTGTTAAATTCGACCTAAACTCGTAGTGTAGACCAGGCCTGAGACTGGTATAAAATCAGGAGTAGCTCCTACACCAGCATAACATATGTCAGTGAGAGGAGAATCAGGCCCTTTGCTTCTAAAGCACCACATGCATTTACGTTGAGAGAGAGAGAGAGAGAGAGAGAGAGAGAGAGAGAGAGATGGATGGCACCAGACCGAGACTCACATCTAAGTTCTGTTCCCAGTTCAGCCAAGAACTCTGTGCATCATCTTGGGCAAATCTTGAGGTTTCCGACACACCTATGATCCTGTCACGTTGCTTTAGCATCAGTATATTGAATTTTCTGTCGGTGACACTGCTGTTCTAGGCAGAGCAGCTGGGTTCTATTCCCTTCTCTGACACTGGCCTACTGGGTAACCTCGGGCACGTCATGCCATTGCGCTGTGTCTCAGTTTCCCATCTATAAAATAGGGATGATGATACTGATGTCCTTTGTACAGTGCTCTGCGACCTCTCGATTAAAAAGGGCTCTAAAAGGGAGGTGGTATTATGAGTTCAGCTCAGCCCATTCCCTAGTGCTGACCCCTTTCAAAAATATCACTGCTCGTTCTTCCATTTTGCTTTGGTTTTTTAAAATGAAATGACCTGCCTGTGTGTGCTTTGCCCATCCAAAACTTGTCAATGGCTCAAGGTAATGAAAACCCATCGGCTGATAGTGAGGAGTGGGAAACAAAGATTCACTTCCTCAAATCAGTCGGGTTGTGTTGATTAGGCGGGAGTTCTGCTGCAGGTCCATTGTCCTGCCAATTAAATGTGTGCTCTTGGTGAGAGGTTGCTTGTTAGCTGTGGAAATGTGAAAAGGACTCTTCCTGATGGAATGAATACATATCGAAGGGCAGACTTCCGAAGGTTTGGGCTCTGAGGAGCATCCAGACTGTTCCATGCCTATCGGAATGACCCAAACGTGGGTGTAGGTCTGGGTGTAGGGATGAGAGCAGTGGCTTGGGATCACTAAATCAAGGGGTGACCAAACAGTGCATTGGCAAGCTGGCTAGCCTCCTCACCATCCGCAGGTGTCAGCATCTGGAATCAGTCCTCCCACCGTGGTGCAACAGGACCCAATAACCTGCCTAGGCTTCCCTTTTAAGATTAGCATGCAGTTTTTGGCCATCTGATGTTTCAGGCATGATCTCACTTAAGGCGGGTTGTGTGTGGATGAGTTGGGGCCAGAGGGAAAGTTGAAGACCCATCTTGAGGAGAAGGGGTCCCTTCAGAAAATGTGCAAATCCTGATGGAGCAGAGTGCCGGGACCAGCTGCACCTGGTGGATCCTGCCTTGATGCAGGCTTCTGTTTAATACCATGTAATGTTGGCTGTTAATCTATTTTTCTCATAAAGAATAAAGGATGGTAGCAGTTAGAGATGGAAAAGACTCGTTAGACTAAGTCCAGCCCCATACAAAGATAGGATAGACTCCCCTAGAGAGGGGAGATTATGGCCAAAGTGCCAAGAAGTGGTGAAGTTAGACCCAAGGTCAGGTCATTGCTTAGAACATCTGTAAACAGGACTAGCAAAGCAGTAGTATGTGGCCCATGTGGCCCAAACCTGTATTGGCAGGGAGGTTGCCTAGATGATGTATGTCTTCTCCTTCTCCAACTTCCACAATTAATCCCAGCTGGCTGGGAACATGGCCGTTAGTTATTTTGTTAACATACCCTGACTTGCCTCCCTGTATCTCTTCAGTTCTTTGAGACCCAGGAGTCTGAACGGATAAACTACTTCCGCAATGCACTGTGGCTGCACCTTAACCAGCTCTCTCAGGAGTGCGTCCGGAGTGATGAGGTAGGTCCAAAAAACCCAAGGCCTTCCAAACCTTCTATTTGCCGAGCAGAAGGGGAAGGTTCTTCCCTCGCATTGCACTGTCTTCACCGCTATTGCCACCTGTGTTTGCTATCTTCAAGCTAGCTCCGATAGGGTGGTCTGCACACAGCTTTTGCTTTGATATTCTCATAGATAATCCAGCAGATAGCAATAACAAACACCCAGTCAATAGTGTGGAAGAGGATTTGAAATCCTGGCTCCAATGAAGTCAATGGCAAAAGCTCCCGTTGCTTTTATTGGGGCCAAGATTTTCACCTCTTAGATTACTGACACTTATTTTGCTGATGCAAAATATATCCTTTCTCCTTCCAGAAAGACGAATTAATTCTTGTTTCTGCACTTTATGCTTTTAAAAAAAAACAACCTTTTTTTGTTTTCTTTTTACAGCGATATGAAGAAACCCGCAGGAGTCTAGAAATGTGCAGCATTGAGAAGGATATTGAATTTTTTGTAAATTTCCGTAAAACCGGAAGTGTGCCCCCAGGTAACTGCTTGATGTGGGTTTTCTAAGCAGTGTGGCCATCAGCATTCTGTACAGCTTCTCAGCTCTAGTAAGGTTATGGGTTTTATTAAACAAAGCTTGGCGCAGAAAGTAAGCGCGCTTGACGGTTCTGGTTCTGTGTTGGTCTCAAAATGAAGCATGTTTCTAGAGTGGCATCCTTGCACCGGGATAGCAGGCAATTGCCACCAGACCCTGAAGAGAACTTGAACCTCGTTTCTGTAGGTTTTGGTTTCTAATAATACAGTTTTTTCAGCGTGGAAGGGATGGAGCTGAAGAAGGAATTTGCATCTCGCATTGTGCAGATGTGATGCTGTACATTGCATGCCAACGGCTCACAAAAAAACATTTTTTACAGCTGACTTGTATTTCCAATCCTCCAGGTCCTGTGGTCTATGAAAATTACTATAACACACAAAGAAATGCAACTACAATGAGAAATCAGGCCCCAGCACCTGGGATAGGGAGGTAAGACCAAACAAACCCAACACAAACCAAATAAAAGTAATGGCCTGGCTATTGGGAACCTATAGGTTAAAAATGGGTGTTGCTTCTTTAAGTCTTTCAGAACTGTTTGGATCTTAGGCTCTTTCAGGGTCCCATAGAAGTTGGGGGCTGGGGTATGTGGTCAGCGGGGAGGCAGGGCAGGTTGGGAATTTTGCCTGGATTGAGTCCCCCTCTGTACCAGGAAACCCTCTGAGATCTTGGGCACTGGTTTGCCACCTCCTTTGCTCCCTAGCCCACCTCTGCTGCTGGAAACCTTCCTGCATTCCTGGCATGGCTCCCTTCTCCCCACGTCTGTCTGGGGAGGGCTGGATCATCGAAGAACACATGCCCACGTGGGCAAAGGAGAGAACCTAAATCAGCTGCACTGGGAGAGCAAGGGAATCTGCTGACCAAAGAGGGGAGTGAACGGGTCTGCTGTGGGGAGAGAAAAGGAACTGAGAGCATCCTTGTCATCGCTGAAGACTAGTGTCCATGGCTGCTTTGCAGTTGGAGTCAGTCACAATAATGACTCCCTGATGGCTGGGGTTGGAATACTGAACTAAATGATGGCACATTTGTGCATGAAGGAAGCCCCATGGTTCATCCTGTGAAGGGCTGTGGCTTTTCTTCCCCACCCCACCACAAAAACTACATTCTGGTGGGACAGGGGCTGCCTGGTTCTTGCGTCTTGTCCGTTGCTGATGACATTGCAGGAGATTAATAATACGGCACACTTTGAAACTGGGAC
This sequence comes from Gopherus evgoodei, assembly GCF_007399415.2. Lineage (NCBI taxonomy): Eukaryota > Metazoa > Chordata > Testudines > Testudinidae > Gopherus > Gopherus evgoodei. Next base: position 124,344,112 of record NC_044327.1, read on the forward strand.
ATTGCAAACCTCAAACCAACCAAAGTTCTCAGCACTCACAATCTACCAGAAATGCCATGTGGGGCTGTGCAAGAATTGAATAATATGAAAGAATCAGATCATTTCGCGGCAAGGAGACAAGTGTTGTCTTGTTTGTTTTTGTGCAGGAGGGGGCCGTTACCAATTCCTGCGAGTGGGCCAGGTGAGTTACACCAAGTCATTCTAGAAATCACACATTTTAAAGCATTTTTTTTGTGCAATCCTCTTTGTATTTCAATTTTGCAGGAGTTGCAGGTTCTGTGTGTAATTCCACTGCCATGTAAATATTGGCGAGCTTGCCTGATTCTCATATTCCCCATATCATTCTAACCATGGATATCTCTAAAAATGTTGTTCTGGACACCTGTAAGCTTCTGTTAGAAATAGAGGGTGACATCATGGCTCCATTGAAGTCAATTGGAGTTTTGCCACTGATTTCAATGGGGCCAGAAGTTCACCCAGCAAGAGGTTCCAACCAAAGTCCTGGAAATGGACAGTCTTGAACTTTGAGAAAGGCAAGATCTGGACCTGAAGGCTGCAGCTTGGGCTCTTCTCTACTTGGGAAGCATTGATTTTATTATTAGCAATGTGGCCTAGTAGATAGGGCCCTGGACTGGGACTCAGAAGACCTGGCTTCTGTTCTTGGCTCTGTCACTTCCTGTTGGGTTACCCAGATCAAGCGCTTTCTCTCTGTCTGCTTCCGTTTCCCCATCTGTAAAAATGGGATAATGCTAGCAACCTCCTTTTTTGTTAAGTGGTCTGAGCTTTATGGATGAAAAGTACTATGTAGTAGCTAAGTGTTACTATTGTGATCTCTATATTATAGGTGACCCTGATTATGCTACGGTTGATGGTTACAGTTTAATACATCAGTAGCATGAGCTGTAAGTATTTTCATTCTTAAAAGGAATTACTTGGGGCCTGCGTTAGTCACGCCAGGGGGGTGTAGGGCCTAGACCTCACCAGCATGTTGCGCAGTAACTGCCCCGTGGAGACCCTGCTAGTGTGCACTCAGAGGTCCCTAGTGCGAGTTAATGTAGTCCAGTTTCAAACAGTACTAAGTCAATGCTCACTAGAGAACTTTTAGTGTGTGTCAGCAGGGTCCACACGGCTCAGTTAGTGCACGTCACACTTGTGCAGACTGACATGCTGCACAGTCTCTCATGGGTAGAATTGGAGGTCCTATTCTTTGGTATTTTAAAAGCCATGCTAAAAAAGCACTACACAGCGCTGTAGTGGAACAATCCTGCATAGGTTGGGAGGGGGACTGGATGAGTTAGCTGGCTGCATTTCCCCCCATCAGTACATTTGATTCTGTCTACATTTCTTTCACTGAAATATTGACTCTTACAATTCCATCCTCTTCTCCAGGGTCTCAAAGCTGCTTGCCCAGTAATGCCACTGAGTGCAAAAATTAGTCGTCTGAGCCACCCGTCAGAGACGGTGTATTCAGTTGTAATTCCAGCATCGGGCACAGTGACACAGCATGGAACTGTTTCTTCTTTTAAAAAATATTTTAAAACTCTAGGATATTTTGTATGTTTTGAGGATCCACACGAGGTCCAACAAGGTCCCTCTTCCTTCACGGCGACAATCTACAAGGGCTGATGTCCTAATTTCGAGGTCAGAAAGGAGGACATTGAATCTCTGAATAATATTTGCTGAACCAATAGAATCTCCCCTATCAATAAGAGAGGCTTGTGTTCTGGTGTTGGTGACAGTTCTTTGTGATGTGCAAACTTCTGTGTGGAAGACTCTAAAGGATTTTAAAAAAAGGAATCTCTTCTCACCATGACGACTGAGAATTCACATGTGCCGCCATAGTGCTGCCAATGGGAATCCTGTGCAGGGCTTTGGCCATAGCACACAGGTCAAAGTAAGGTTTTGGTCTGGTATGCTGGATTTTCACTAGGCTGATTACGATCATAGCCTAGCCCTAATTGTGGGAGTGCTCATTAGACTGCTTACCCATGGCAATGCTGAGAGTTAGAACTCAAGAGGTATTTATATGGCTGTACTGTGCATTGGCTCCAGGCTACGCAGTGATGTTGGAAGAAGCTGATTCATATCCTGTCTCTATCTATCACTCTTCAGGAGCCTGTTTGGATTACATGAATGGTCTGTTGACTTCAATATGGGTTCTGATGAGAGGAAGGTGAACAAGTTATGGCCCTTCAGTAGTTACCTACCACCCTTCCCTGGTTCTGCTGTGGCACAGCAGTACAATACAGAACCATCCTTGCAGGTCCAGGCTGGTGACCCCTCCATTCTTGAATAACAGGAGGACATGAGCTGGCCCTCCGGAGAACTACATCTGAAGGCAGGGCTTGCTGCTGTTCAGCTCCCCGCCACCAGGGCCGGCTCTGGCTTTTTTTCTGCCCCAAGCGCAAACAAAAGAAAAAAAGAAAAAAACCTGTGGGGCAGCTGGAGCACGAGTTCAGGGGACTCCCGGCGCTGCAGACATGCCCCGAGGAGGGAGAAGGAGGGGAGAGAAAAGGGGGATGGCCAGGCCTTCCGCCACGCCGCCTGCTGGGAGGGCTCCACACCGCTTCAGTCGGTGGGGTGGGAAGGATGCGGGCTGCTCTGCCAGGCTTGCTACAGACCTGGCACCAGCTGGGGCAGACGGAGGGCGGAGCCCGCTCCCAGCAGGGCACTCCCCTCCTCTGCGCTGCTGCCCCCTACAGGGCAGCCGGAGCGGCGAACAAAAAGAAAAAAAGGATTTGAGGGAATGCCGCCCCTTAGAGCTTGCTTGGCTGGTGCCTGGAGCTTGCTTGGCTGGTGCCTGGAGCCGGCCCTGCCCGCCACTTATCCTGCTCTCGACAGATTCTGCAAACTCCAAACAGGCTAATCTGTGTGAGCAGCTGGATTCTTGGGTGCATGTTTTGACCAGGACCCAGAGTCAGAATCTCATGAGGTTTTGCCCATTGGAGGCAACAATTCAGGCACATCGTCAGCTGCTTCTTCTATCTCTTGCATCCCACTGTCCAATACGCTTGAAAATAACTAATATTTTCTTATTGCCTTTTCCTATCTCCATTTAGCAAACCTTTTCCCCCTCCCCCATTTCTTGGGGTCTGATCCTGCTCCCATTGAAGTCAATAGAATTCCCATTTGTTATCAATGTTGTGGGATCTGGCTCTTCCGTTTCTAATAAAGCCCAAACTAACTTGGTTACTGTTGTTGGCCTAGCTGCAAAGCTCATTGCCTGACCAGAACTTCCCCAGCCTTCATGTCCATCTCCATTGGCTGTTACCTGCAGGGCCGGCTCCAGGCACCTGCCCAGCAAGCAACTGCTTGGGGTGGCCAACGGTGAGGGGTGTCACATCCGGGTCTTCGGTGGCAATTTGGCGCCAGGTCCCTCACTCCCTCTTGGAGCAAAGGACCAGCCGCCGAATTGCCACTGAAGCGGTGGCAGTAGAGCTGCAGATTGCGATTTTTTTTTCCCCTGCTGTTTGGGGCTGCAAAAACTCTGGAGGCAGCCCTGGTTACCTGTCAGGTGCACAGACACTGATGAAGTCTGCCCATTGTGTGTCGCTCTTGGTGCGAGTGTATACAGGTTTTAATTTCTTGCTGTAGAGCAACAGGGATGAGTCTGCATCAAATTGCGTCTGAGCTCTGTGTGTACAAACCTTTGTTTCCTTGTGTGGGAAAGACCCCAATGTGATAAGTGAGGTTTGAATTCTGCCCTGCTACATTTTAATGATCTGTACGAAATGCACAGTTAGAGGAATATGTTGTCTTATAAAAAAAGACCTTTAAATATCCTGATATAATTTTATATTGTAGATTATTTTGAATCTCATGTGTGTACACACACACACACACACACACACACACACACACACACACAGAGGCAGGTTATAGATATTTGGGGTGCCCAAGCACCAGGAATATTCAGGGCTGGGGGCCCTGCTCCAGCAATATTTGGAGCTGGGTCTCTCCCTCGGCCCTGCCTGGATCGGCCCCCTGCCTCCCGCCGCGTCCCTGCCTGGAGCAGGTCCCGGCCCCCGCCTGCCACCTCTCCCCCTGCGTGTCCCCCCCAGCCGCCCCGCCTCCCTGCCTGGCAAAAGCGGCGCGCGCTTCTCCCTTGCCTGCTGGTGCTGCCGGAGTAGAGCGATTCCCCGCAGAACTGCTGTCTGCTGCCCCAGGGTCCTAGTGCCTGCCCCCCACTATGGCAAGGCAGGCTGCCCTTACCCTGCTCTAGCCCAGAGCCTCTCCAACGCCCCAAGCCCTCATCCCCCACACCCTAATCCTCTGCCCCAGCCCTGAGTGCCTCTGCATCATGAACCCCTCATCCTCAGCCCCACAGCCCTCACCCCACACCCCACTCCTCTACCCTAGCCCTGAGCCCCCTCCTGCATCATGAACCCCTCATCCCCCAGCCCCAGCCAGAACCCTCATCCCCCGTGCACTCTAATCCTCTGCCCTAGCCCTGAGTGCCTCCGCATCATGAACCCCTCATCCTCAGCCCCACACCCCACCCCTCTGCCCTAGCCCTGAGCCCCCTCCTGCATCATGAACCCCTCATCCCCCAGCCAGAACCCTCATCCCCCTTGCACCCTAATCCTCTGCCCCAGCCCTGAGCCCTCCTCCTCAGCCCCACAATCCTCACTCCACACCCCAACCCTCTGCCCTGAACCCCCTCCTGCATCATGAACCCCTCAGCACCAGCTAGAGCCCTCATCCCCCCCTAATCCTCAGCCCCAGACCTAAGCTCCCTCCTGCATCATGAATCCCTCATCCACAGCCCTCACCCCTGCACTCCCTCCTATCCCCAAACTCCATCCCAGAGTGTGCACCCCCTCCCCTTCCCACACACCCCTTCCCACCCCCAAACTCCCTCCCAGAACCTGCACCTCTCACCCCTTCCTATGCCCCCAGCCCAGAGCCTGCACCCAAACTCCATTCCAAAGCCTGCACCCCTCACTCCCTCCCGCACGCCCACCCCCTGCCCCAGCCTGGAGCCTGCAGCCAAACTCCATCCCAAAGCCTGAACCCTGCACCCCTCCTGCACCCTACTCCCCAGCCCAGGATCTGCACCCCTGACCTCCCCTCCCAGAGCCTTAGGCAGGTGGGGGCGGAGTTGGGGGACTGGTTTTAGGCACCACCAAAATTTCTACAAACTTGCCACCAGAGTGTGTGTGTGTGTGTATATATATAATATTTCAGATTTGAATCTTGCATACTGAACATGTAATTATATATACTCTAAAACAGACTTCAATTTGGGGGGTGAATTTGCTCCTCCGTCCTGCATGTAAAGGCCTGGACAGACTGGTTATAGCCACGAGTACAATGTGCAGAAAGGAGACATTGAAGATTACAGACTTCTGCTACTGCACCTTTTTCCTGATCTAACCTCTCTCTGCTCTGCCCGTCCCAGTCCTCCCTTTGGATCTTGGCCAACACTACAGCCCACTACTCTTTCAAATCTCGCCCCCCAAAGAGTTCTGTCGATGCTTCCCAACCCAATCGATCTGAAGTATTAACTGAGCGCTGGTCATGTAAGTGTTCCTCTTCTGCTGGGCCTTTGATGCAAGCTTGCCAATTCAGCACAACCCTCTATGCTGTTCTAGTCCTGGGTCTCCAGAACCATTCTGCCAATGCACCTCAATACTCACCTTGAGCTTCCTGGGGTATGGACTTCTGTTTTCCTCCCGTTCTGGAATGCATAGCCAGTAGCACATATACTGTGTCGTTTCCAGTGCAAGACACCTATGGACGTAGGGAACTTCAGTGGCTGGATCTCCATATATGATGGCCCATTGGGCTGACTCTATTTTTCTCTTGCCTCAGTTTGGAGGGGAGTGGGGGTGAGAAAGTGATCCCACGGGTTCCTATAAATGCAAGTGAATCCCTGACTTTAGTGTGGTTGAAAATGATGATGTAACACTCTCAGTGAATTTAAACAGTGATTCTCACTCTTTTCCATGCTAGACCCCCTTCCCATCTATCTGAAATCCCCAACCCATTTGGCAACATGGGCGATTGTGATCCCAACATTTGTTTGTGATAGTCCCTATCCCTGTTCTAGTAGTTGCAATTCCCAAGATGAGAACCCCGTATTTAAAAGATGCCAGAAGCTGGTCAAGCCTGGATTTCATTTGCAAATCCAGACCACAGAGTATTAAAAGAACAAACAGGTGAAGTGCAGATGAGAAAATACATCCCTATTTATCATAGTATTGTCACAAATGCACACCAGAGTAGATGGTTCAGTGATACATCCTAGCACTTATATAGTGCTTTTTCATCATTTGTTCTCAAAGTGCTCAACAAAAGAGATCAGTATAATTATTCCCATTTGACAGGTGGGCAAACTGAGGCATAGTAACTTGATCAGTCACCTAGCAGGTCAGTGGTACAGAGAAGACTAGAATCAAGATCTCCTGAGTCCCAGTCCTGCATTCTCTCCACTAGGCAACACAGTCTCAGCATGAGAGCGAATTGGTACAGAGCCTTTGTGAGTAGTGTCCAAATGTTACTTCCATCTGAAAGCTGTAGCAACAGAATTGAACCCAGAGCTACAGCTAGGGCCTTTCATTAAAGATTACTGGGATGGCTGAATAGTAAGGTCAGGGCCATAGTATAAGAACTAGTACTCAGAATATTGTACCCTTTTTTCTGCTGGGATTTCCAGACTGATGCAGGGCAGTAGATGGTCTTAGTTTGTTTCTTGCTTACAAAAACTGCTGCTCAATAACTTTCAAAGTGGTGCACTGTGTTTTAGGCACATAACTCACAATATGGAAGTCATGCAGCTAAGCCCCCGTGCATCACTTGAAAAATGGAGGGGTTAAAATGCAGCCCCATATTAATTGCCCAAGAGTGACGCTCCTATCTCAGTCCTGAGAGTAGAGAGAGCGATTATTTAGTTAACAGCAGGACTCCAATAAATAAATGCTTTTCGAAAAGATCTTTTTAGTTCAGAGTGTAGCTAACCACAGGGCAATGTCATGCACGTTTGAAATGTGGATCATTTCACTGTATTTGCTCTCTGATTTAAAGAAGCCGGTCCTGAAAGCAAACGCCAAAAGTATGAGTATTCTGCGCAGCCAATCTTAGAGAGAAAGAAAGCAAGCTGCCATCAAAAATCAAGGTTCTTCTTTGAGTTGTCCTAGACAGTGTCTAAAATCACTTCAGAATCAATAGGATAGATAAGAGGAAGGTGTGAAACCGCTAGCAACGCAATATTGAGTTCAGTTTTTCAGGAGGTGAATTAGAATGGTTGTAAGCATGTGGAAATACTTTCATTTCTAGCCTGACGTTTTCAGTTTCTAAAGGAGTCTGGAAAGGCAGATGGTTTCAAACCGTAAAATGTTGATGATAAAAATGACAAGCGCGGTCCGTGGCTATTATAAAAGCTTTTTATTATTGTGATTAGAGCAATCGTATGTAAGAGTGTGGAGGTAAATTTGGAATAGACCTGAATTTATTAAGAGTTTAGCACAACTGGGCTAAAATGAAACTTCACAAGCAAGTGGTAGAAGGGAGCTTTCAATCTGGGGCCGCAGAACTCCATCAACCAACAGCCCCTATCCCTGCAGCTGCAGCAGGCTGCAGAGTTACAAGTGATACATCACCAAAGAAAACCATGAGGAGTCCTTCTGACACCTTAGAGACTAACATTTATTTGGGCATAAGCTTTCATGGGCTAGAACCCACTTCATCAGATGCAGGGAGTGGAAAATACTGATGGGAGGTATAAATACACAGCATATTAAAAGATGGGAGTCACCAGAAAAAATTCTCATTGGATGATTGTTTCCAAAGCATGACATTTGCTAGCTGCTTAAGGAAATAGTAACTCTTATACAAATTGAGCCTCCTGTGAATATCCTGCTGTGTTTTTCTGTGCACTTGAAGCACAGAGATTGCTGCATTCTATGTAAAAAGCTGTTTAAGTGAATGAGAAGAAAATTTGAGCTAATTTGGAAATTAAGGGCAAAAGTCTTTCTTATCTGCGCTGCAAATTGCGATTGCATCTTTGCTTCTCATTGTGTGAACTGTTATTGACACCAGTAGACTTGCCAATGTTGTAACCAATTCAACGGAGCCCTGCAGGGCAGATAAGTGATCTGTAGTGTGACTCAGATGGAGAGAACATTAGTTAGCGGCAATAAGAATTTTATGGTTGCTAAGCTGTAGTGGAACAGAATAGGACATCAGTTAATGTGTCACAAAGATATCACTCACCATTGCAGTAAAGGAGAGGAAAAGAAAGCTTGAAGTAAATTAGTGGAAGTAATTTTTGCTTATGCTTGCCTATCTTTAATGGGCTTCCTAACCAGGATTTTGGCGCAATGACAAAAGACACAAACACGCCACATCCCTTAAAGACTCCATCCAAAGTCTTTGAATTATACCCATTGCGTGGTGTGCTAGGATTTTAAGGCCTTGTGTCGATAGATCTTGCTGCAGATTTTAGCAACCATGCATACACAGTTTAACCTGTGCCTGAAGACCATGTGGTAGGTCAGTGTGGCTAGATCCAATGCTGCTGGAATGCTGGGGTTGGGGAAGGGGGGAAATGTGCTATCCAGTAACATCACAACGACATACTGTCTCATTGCTTGGAAAACACAGCAGAACTGCTTGTTTGCAGAGAGATCCTTACAAAATACTTGTACAGAACTGTTTTTTGTTAATAGAAAACAAATGAGTTTTGACTGTTAAATTATATGTGTGATGAGGTTTGTCTGTGCTAAGTAAGCTGCGCAGTGCTGTAAGTGATAACAAATGGGTGCTAAATGGGCTGTTTTGGTGCTTTATTGGATTGTTTTTGTAAACTTGTAATGATTTGTTTGTCATGTTAATTAAGAACTAGCAGTTCCCTGCTATTATTTTTCTGAATAGTTAATAAAATGGCCATGATACATGTCTGTGTGAAATTGTTCATCACTTATCAAGGTGATCAAAACTCCTTTGGTCTAGTGTAATCTGTCAGTTTGGTTGTGTGTGCTGTTGCAGGGCAGGGTGTACTTGGAGTTGCAAGGATTTGGGTGTGTGCAAGTGCCTGGGATAGTGTTAGGGGTCATGTGGCTGGCACTGCTGCTGGCAGGTATTGATGGTGCCATGACCAGGCTATTGGTGATGGAGATGGCAGGGGTTGGTGGTGTGTGAGGTGGCTGGTGGGTATCAATGAAGGGCCCTGGGGTGGCTGAGGTGCTAATGGGGATGACACTGACGGGTGAGGTGGTGAGTAAAAGTGATGGGGCAGATGTCACGTTGGGAGCGCCAGAGCAGGGGCTGGGAATGGGGTAGCACTGGGTGGCCATAGCAGCAGCAGAAGTGGTGGGGATGGCATGGGCAGGTGTAGGCAGGGTGGGTATCGGTGGTGGTGGGGTGGCTGAAAGGGATGTGGCTGGGCCCTAGGGAGGATGGGGCTGGTGGGCATCATGCTGGGCAGCTGGCTCTGGCAGGTGTGGGGACAGCAGTGGCACTGGGGGCCCAAGGGGGCAGAGCAGAGGTGGGCCCTGGCAGAGGGTGCTAGCAGCCCCGGCTGAGCTAGGTATCAGCTGTCTGGCTTTGCGCCCTGCCGCTGCCTTGTGCACCACTAGGGGGCGCCGCGGCAGAGCCGCGTTCCGTCCTGGGGAACGAATATGTCCCTCCTCGCATTCCATAGTCACCGCGGCGCTGATTGGCTGGGGTGGAGAGGCCGGTCATGTGACTCCGCCCCTGCCCTGGGCTTCCGGTGCGAGCTGCAGGAGCGCCGGGGATGGCGGAGGCCGCGAGACCCCCGCGCAGGGAGCGCCCCAAGCCCGGCAGGGGCAAGGCCAAGGTACGGGCCGCGCCTGGTCCCCGGCCGGGGTGTCGGGGCGGGGCTGGCGCCTGCTCCCAGAGCTGGTCCCCAAGCGGCCGGGCCGGGCCGGGGAGCGCAGCGCGACCGTGTCCCTGCGGGGGCTGACGGCCCCCCGGAGCCGCCCGCTGCTCCGAGCCCGCCCGCTGCGCGCTCGGGGGTGGGGGGAGGGGCGCTGTCCTTGTCGGGCTCTGCCCGGCTGGCCTCTTCCTGCTGTTTTGTTCTAGTTAAGGACGGCTCAGCCCCGCTCCCCTCCCTGTGACCGGGCGGAGCTGCTGATGTTTTCCGGGGTATGTCCCGTCCCATAGCGTGTGACCTTGTAGTTATGCTCCTGAGAAATGCGACTTTTGCCGAAATGATGTTAAGCGAATCCAATTTCCCCATGAGAATTAATGTAAATCGGGGGAGGGAGGGGTTAGGTTCTAGGGAATTTTTTTTTGTCAGATTGAAGACTACACCTATACATGCGTGTGCGCACACACACACAGTATAAGTTTTGAACAAACAATTTAATACTGTACACAGCAATGATGATTGTAGAGCTTGGTTGAGGTGGTGAAGTCAGAGGATGGGATATTTCCCAGGGAATGCCTTACTGCTAAATCGGGTGGCCAACCTGTGGCTCTTCAGGAAGTTAATATGTGTCTCCTTGTAGAGGCACCGACTCAGGGGATGGAGCTACAGGTGTCAGCCTGGGGGGTGTTTACTGCTTAATCCCGGCTCTGCTGCACGCCCTGTCCCCACTCCACCCCTTCCCTGAGTCTGCTGTGTCCTCCTCCTCCAGAGCTTCCTGCATGCCATGAAACAGCTGGTTGGGTGGTATAGGAGGGAGGGGGAGGTGCTGATCAGCGGGGCTGCCAATGGGTGGTGGGTTCTGGAGCTGATGGGGAGGGAGCGGTTTGCTGACATATTACTGTGGCTCTTTGGCAATGTAGGTTGGTAAATTGTGGCTTCTTCTCAGGCTCAGGTTGGCCACCCCTGTGCTAAATGATGACCTGGCACTCCTCCCACTCTGCGCAGCGCATGGCAGTGGGGTAATCAACGGACAGACGGGGGAGCTGAACTGCCCAGAAATTGATAGCCTGCTGGGTGGCTGCTGCACAGGGAATTTAGGGGATTTGATGTGAGACTGCTGGTCGACCCTTCCAAGCCCCCATGAGCTGGCTCTAGTGGGCTGCTCTTTCTGCAAGCAGTAGATAAAGTAGGCAGCCCGTACCACAAACTAAAAGGCAAGTCCAATCCTTCATAGGCTTGGCAAACTATTGTAGGAGGTTTGTGGAGTGGTTCAGTGACATTGTGTCCCCAATCACAGACTTATGTAAAAAGCATCAATCTAACAAGGCAGTTTGGTCAGAGGTGTGCCAGAAAGGCTTCAACAACTTTAAACGAGCATGTTCTCTAATTGATCAGTAATGTAACAACGAAACAATGTTAACCTGGATGACTTTAAATAAGGAGTTACTATAATTTATAATTAGCATCTCTTGCCTGTGGGCATCACTTGTCACATGGCTTTGCCATAGGATCTTAGCTCTCATTCAGTGTTTGAGCCTCTTTCCTTACTGATTTAAATAGCAGCCTGCTTTAGTCACTGAAAGAACTATCCCGTAATTCCAGCTGAAAGCAATTTCAACTTCTAATATTAATTATTGGGTTCCTGGTGTTTCAATCAAATTATAATGAGGCTTTGATTAACAGGGGATTGAATTAAAGGAAAGGGTTAGTTTATTTTTGCCTAGCAAACTGATAAACTTAACGGACTTACATCAGTCAGCTCTGGGGTGGAGCATTGTAACTACTCGTGTATATCAACACATTAAAACTAGGGCTGTCAATTAATCGCAGTTAACTCAAAAAATTAATTTGGATTAAAAAATATTATTGTTATAACCTTAATACATATTCTTTACAACTCTGAGATAGATGAGACCCAAACTGGGTCTCTTTTGCCACCTGCTTCCATTATAGGTTTTTTTTTCTAGTGAGAGAATGGTATGGTAGATCTCAAATTAATGAAGGCTGCACTCAGAAAGACCTTAAGACTTCTGGAATATGCTGCTCAAACAGTTTCACTTTTGTTTCTACTGCCTGTCCCTCCCTTCTCGCATTTATCTCCAGACTTCTTGTCCAGTTCTATTCCTCTCCCAACAATTTAACTTTTTGAAACTTTGCACTTTTAGAGAAAGGTAAGGAATTGACTCTGTGTACACAAATTTGCAGAGGGACAATAAGGCTGAGGTCTGTTATTTCTCACCTCTATATTATTTATTTATTTAAAAACATTTTTGCTGTTAACAAGCATGTTCTCTCTGGAGACATGAATCCACAGTTTGAGAAGTGCAAAACTAATCATCTCTGATGGTATCTTCTAGACTTAACACCGAGTCCCATTGGGCAGATGGAAGGATTAACCTAAATAATCTATACAGATGCCCCTGGAACTCCATAAGATTGGGTCCCTAATCCATTTACTTATTTACAAAACTTTTCTTAAACATTACATGAATATATTGTCTCATACTATAGAATTAGAATTTATAATCCCTATTCCATGACGAGATACATTATAACTCAAAGATATCTTAATTACAACTATCTTTAGATAGGTTTTTCCCTTAAAAAGCATTTTATCAAAAAAGATTTATTTTTATTAAATCATTGATTTTTATCACCCTGGGGCTGCTCACCGGCACCCAAGATCTAACTGTAGTGAGCAGACAAATGTTGTAGTAGTTCCTGTTTATCCTTTCAAATAGGACTACTACTCATCACTCTGGAGAGGCTGAAAGACCCTGGGCTGCTTTGCCAGAAACTTGCTAATATTTCACAGTTCTGTCTCCTGTTTGCTAAATAAATCTGTGATGGCTTGAAAAGTATCAGTATCTCTGTGATACATTGGGTGGGGTGGGGTGAGAAGTAGCTCCCTTTGATGGACACCCAGCCAGCCAGTTAGCTGTAAAATCCCTCTTGGTCTGTTCTCTGCATGCTTTGTAATACAAGCCTGGAGTGGCAAGTATTAATTTTTAAAATCCTTGCGGGCCCCCACTTCTGCACTTGGAGTGACAGAGTAGGGATTCAGCCTTGAGAGCCTCTAAAAGGTTAGCACATGGATGAAAAGCAGCTGTAGTTCTGCCTCACAGAAGTAATGTTGCCTGGAATGGGGAAATCCTTTGAACACACAGCCCTCCCCCTTCATCAAAGGCATCTCCTGTCAATTCATTAAGAAGGTATTGAGTCTTGGGGTGTTTCTGAATTCACTACTAATTTTGGACACCCCACCTAGGAAGTAACAATGCTGGGATATATTTGTTCACCTCTAGTTTGCCAGAAAATTACAAGCTGCTTTCCTTGATGAGACTATAGCTAGTGATCTCTGCTGATCATTTCCTGACTAAACTCTTGTGATGCAGTACATCTGAGGTTAAAGGTGGGGCCAACATGGGAACTCAAGTTTTCCAGAACGTATCAACCTTCATCCTTAGTAGAAAAACTGGCTCTGTTTAAATCCAGGGTAATTTCAGGGTACAAGTTGGGGTCCAACCACATCAGAACTTGCTTTTCCATTCGTAACCCACTGAACCATGTGTGATCCTCTGGGATAGTGTATCTGACAACATGATGTTCTTGGGAGCAGGAGATGAGGCATCCATCCTTTGCTGAACATGCTCAGTTGTGTAACCAAGACCTAGAAGGCAGGAAACTGAATCTGAGGTTTTCAGAGAGAGCTTCAAGTGTCACCTTTTTACAAAAGATACAATAAATAAAGATTAGTACGTACAACATCACTAACAAGAAACAAAACTCAATAAGGTGGCAAAGCTACTGAAGCTGCGAGAGCTGAAGAGCAGTTTACCACTGGCACCTGTGTAAATCTTAATTACTGTGTGTGACTCAGAACAGACTTAAAATTTTTATTAAAGCTAATGTTAAAATTATCTAATATACAGGTTGAGAAAAGAGTGTCTGTACATCTGGGTATAGTGCTTAGGTTATCCACAAATACAGAGTTTGTTTTTAGAGTCATGAGACACAGATAGTGCATAATCAGCAATAACCTACATTTAGGTGAATGAATTTAAGACTACAGTTTAGATATTTAGCATCCAAGTATTCGGGTACATTACTCATGAAAAAAGTTATACAGAGAGTTGGTAGAGGAAAGGAAAATATATCAATGAGTGAAGATTGTCCTTCAAGTAATTGAGAATTTAGGATTGGTTGTCCATTTAGAAAAAAAACAGTCCATCAGGAAAGTATTTGAGTTACTTTCCTGACTTACTACACTGTTGGATGTCCTAGAAGTAAATGACCCATAAGTGTGTAACTGTTCCATACAGAACTAGACTTCATGTATTTTAATATTGACTATTTAGTCTTCAAATACACAAAACCCAACCCATACGTAACTTGCTATTGGAATTAATTCTGTTTGACATAAAGTAAATAATCTCCCCCCCCCTTTTTTTTTTAACGTAAATTACCTAATAGGCACAACCAAATGTATTTCAGATGCCAGGCTCAGTCCTGTCACTATAAGTTGTCTTTTATATAGCAAAAGTGTCTTTTTGGGAACATGTTCAATGGAATTCAGCTTATGGGGCAGGAAATCCCCTGTGGGGTGGAAGGACTTCCTGTAGTCCCCTCACAACTCGAAAGTGAACTCATTTTGGCCCCTGAACCATCTGTCACATTTAAGTGCACTCTGTCCCGTCACTCAGGCAACATGGAGTTACTTTTAGACTCCTCCGCCCCCTTCCACACCCAGGCTCTGGCCAGATCTTATTGGCTTTTCCTTTAGTGTCTAAAACCTATGCTTTAATTTCTGAGCACTGAGTACTTTTGTCATGTCCGACCTCAATTACTGCATACTCTTAGTCTTTTGCATCTCTGCGTTCCAGTTTGTTCCTCTCCAATCCATTTTGTGCTGTGAAAATCATCTTCCTGTCCTGCCACTCTGATTACATCACTCTCTCCTTTAAATCCCTCCTCTGGTTCTTCTTGTCATCTGCATTAAATTCAGGCTGTCTCTGCTCTTTCTTACATCTCTGCTCTTCTCCCTTCCTACACATATTCCTTGTTTGCTCCCCTCAAACCTTTTATGTAGTTGTTCCCTTTGTATCTTCCTTCAACTCTTCCCTTTGAGATTCTTCCGTACTGCCCCAAATGCTTGCGGCAACCTCCATGATCTTCCGCACCAGTCAAACACCTCATTTTGAGGAGGGAATAAAAAATATTGCTTGTAGTAAGTACATTAACAGTTGCCAGCCTAATACTGAATATAAACCAATAAATCCAGCTATTAAATAATAATAGACCACAAATATCCAAAAAGAATAGCAACCAACTCAGTCTGCTTTTCGTGGAGTAACCAAACCTTCCTGCCTTGTGTTATGGCTGTAATCTGTTGTTTAGTGCAGTAGTGCCTAGAGGCCTGTCTGCACTGTGCTAGGAGGCATTGTACAGACACAGTGAAAAGATGGTTCCTGCTTGATAAGTTTACACTCAAAGTATAAAAAGAGAAACAACAGGTGTTATGTTCTTATTTGATTTTAGAGCCTGATCCTGCAGTCCTTATTCAGATGAAGTTTCTGTTGAGTTTGTAGAGTTTTTACCCTGAAAAGGAAGAAATGTCAGACTTCATGTAATCTGCCGGGGAATTCACGGTCAATTTTATGGGGAAGGTGCTCAGATATGGTGGTGGTGAGCAGCAGTATAAAGTGTTCACGTAAGAGAAGGGTTGGTTTCACCTGAATAAGAACTGTAAGATAATATCTTTGGATTTTTAAGCATCAAGGAGCATGGGGAATTTGTCTTACTTTCCTGTAAAGTCCAGACTAATGATCGTATAGAAAGAAGTGAACAGGAGAGTATAAAGTAGAGTATCCTTTTTTAAATGGAAAATGAGGCAAACACCATCTGCGACTGTGGTCACCAGGCATAAATGATAGAGCACATCATATCTGAATGTCCCCTTTGTTCTTTCGCCGGGGGCATGAAGGACATTCACTAGCTCATTGTGGTGGCAACGTGCTTAGATATAAATTTGTAGTTGTTGCTACATACCCAAGCCATACGAAAGAAGAACAGAGAGTGGGAGATGTGGGATCCAAAAGCAAACCAAATAAATTGCCATTTTATAAAGAAGCTGCAATTAAAAGGTATTCAGTGGGAAAGTGAAAACAAATATGCTAGGTTAGCTGGGGCGTTGATATCCATTGTTATCTGTTAGCTGCTTTATAAGGCAGAACCGCACAATCAGCTGCTCTGCTAGGAAATGTGTGAAACTCAGTAAGTGTTGAGAACTTTACTTTTGTTACTTAGCCTTTTTCCAGTTTTGAGCAGGGACTGAGGGCTCTTCATTAATTCCCTTTCTCTGACTTTTGTCACATGATGATTTCGGCAATCTGTTGCATAATATAGGGAAATTAGAGCAGTATAAGCTAACTTTCCCGGTATTTTCTCAGTTCAGCAGACTAAATGAGAGCAGAACTCTGGATTTTAGCCATTTGCCCAGGAGTGCTTATATCATACCCTGGTTATATTGTCATATCAGGTGATTATTCCACACGTTTGTGTTTTTGGTGAGAAAGTCATAAAAATATACTTCAGACTGGGCTAGCTGTTTGTCTCCTCACAAGCATAACCATCCCTGTTCAGTAATAGCTAATGTTAATTAAATAGGGAATAATCAATTTAAAATTCACACGTCTCATTTTATTCAGCTTTTCTACTTCTCCAAGTGACAGAATTCCTAATGAAACTGCTAATTTCTAATTTGTGGATTGCATCACAGGGTCAGTCTTTAATTAATTGGACATTGCAAGAGCAATATCAGCTGAAAATGTAGGTTTTGTGAAAATAAGCTCATACAGAATTGAAGACCATTAGACATGTTTCCATGAAATTAAAAACACATTCAATGTGTGTTTATATTGTGGTAGAGCCTAGAGGTTTTTCAGTCAAAGAACAGGGCCCCATTGCTTTACTCATTTGTACAGCATATAGCTCAGAGACAGTCCGTGCCCCAGAATGCTGACAGTTTTTCATTAACAACACGGTGAGCATCATTCCAAGACATGAAAGCCAGGAAGTGAAATTGACAGGGCACTGGCTGCTATCTTTTGGGACTAGGGGGTGGGGGAAGGTGGGGAAGTTTAAGAGTATGTTAGGCATGGTGGAGACTGAAAGTTACAGCTTGCACAGTTTCTCTCATGCTGTGTATTAACTGACATGCTTGGTTCCCAAACAAGATGTTGAGTAAGAAATAGGGGAATTGAAAAAAGAGGAAGTGAATAGAGGAACACAGTCTGTGTAACCATGAATCATGTGCAGAGTTTAGTGCCTTTGGCATGTCCGCATGGCCAGTAGACATCTGATGCATTTAAAATGTGCTCTGTTTAACAGAATCCCTTTTCATTTGTGGATTAAATGAAACAAGGGGCCTAGTGACTTTAGCTGGCTCACCAAGTATACTTATTGCATGTCAACATGCGAGTTGAAATATGCATTTGTTTCTTACCTTCATAACTACATAAATTAGGCTGGTGATGTAAGCTTTAGGTACGTTGCAGTGCAGGACAAATGCTGACTTTCTTTTGTTACTCATTTATGAATGTCAGATTCTGATACGCTGTCTGCTCTTTTGTTTCTAGGAAAAAAAGAAAAAATGCAGTCAAGAGCCCCAGAAGCAGGACTTGGACAAGGTCTTCCTCCCCAACAAAGCTAGAGATCAAGAGGTGACTTCCCAAGCTAGCGAGGTGCAGGTGGAACATCCTGAAGTGTTTGCAGAGATTCAGCTTAGTGATGAAGTAGAAGATGGAAAAAATGTGAATGATATGTATGATATCCCCTTGACTTCTTTAACCTTAGCAGATGAAGGATCCCGATCAGCTACCCTAGAACCTCTCACACAAGGAGAAGAATTCAGAGCTAGTCTTGTGCATGAGACATGCCGGGAGAGGTCTGAAGAAGATGCTGGAAATAAATTGGAGAAACTCCAGAGCCTTATGGAAGCACTTGCTAATCAATCAGAAAACTCTGGCATAGCAGAAAATACCTTTACGTGCAATGCTGCTTGCACTCAGTCACTAATGGGAATTGTACGGGACAGAGGAACCGAGAAGGTACAAGAGGCTGCAAATCCTGCTCTTTCTTTGGAGGCACAACCTGTGCTGTCACAGCTCTCTAATGAAGCCAAAGAGCGTGCTCAACCTTCTGGGTTGAAAACTTTATATCCCGATTTATTGGCTGAATTGTCCCAAGAGAGACTGACCACACTCACGGTAAAACGTAACAAGAGGCTGTATCCAGAGATTCCCTCTGAGCCAGAACTAGTGCCATTTACCAAAGAGCAGCTGAAAATCTTTGAGCCATGTTCGTGGCTGAAGAATGTTGATTCCTACATGGAGGAGTTTGAGCACATTGCTCATCAGGATAGACATGAGTTTCATGAATTGCTCCTGAACTATTGGCGCTGTAGGAAGCAGCTCTTGTTGGCTGAGGCGGAGCTACAGGCCATGACATCAGATTGCCAAAGTGCCAAGGACAGGTTGTGGACTTTTAAGGAGGAACAGCAGTCTGTCAAGGTGGTGTAACAGAAGTTGCTTTTGATCATGGCCAGTCTATGATCCCAGTCATGTGGTCTGCTGAATGTGGATGTTTGCTGTATTTAAGCTGGCTTGTACAGAGAGGTTTATTTGCCTTGGATGATGATGTTTGTTTTTTTTCTTCTGTTCAAAGGAAAATAAACCTGTCACTGCTTAAATCAAGTTCATTACATAGAAATACTTATTCCATTGAATCCTTGATTTTAAACTGGTAGCTAATATAGTGGAGTGCAGTCTCTCTTGCAGTGAGCTCTGATAGACTGAAATTCCTGTACGTAGTGAATTGGAATGAGAGTTCCAATGCTTTGCAGTATGAAAACTGGAATTCAGCTTAGAATGACCTCTGCTGTGAGCGAAATACTTTGTGATGGTGACAGTCCTGTCCATCCTCCTTCCTGGGTGTGGGTGACCCCATGTCCAGTAGTCTTGGTTCAGTGGTTCTGGAAGGATTTGAGGACAGCGCAGCAGCCTGGTTATTTGGAGCTGGGGAATGAGAAGATAGATCCACTTGCATTGGTTGTTGCTTCCTTTATGTAGCACAGAGATTCCTGTTGTTGTGGCTGCCACTGCAGCCCTGAAGTATCTTTGGGCTTGTCTATGCTACATCTCAATATGGACCACCGGGATGTGAACTGCAGAGTACAACAAAGTGTTGCACTCAGCTACCCTATTGTAAAGAAGGTACCGACTTCTATTAACATAGTTCTGTTTGCAAAAGGACTATGTTACTGCCAGCTAGGTACCTTCTAGTCTGCAGCTTCAGTGTGAGGCAGTTACAGTGCAACACTTTGGTGCACTCTGCAGTTCACACCCCTGTAGTCCACCCTGCAGTGCCATGTATACATGGCCTTTGTAACTCTGCAGTTGCCTAATGAGGAAGGATTGTTTTGCTCACGTCTCCGGGAGAACCCCATCACGCAGCTTGATGTTCCAGCTGTGTGCTGATTTGCAGGATTTGGTCTTATAGGGCCCTGTCTTCAACCAGGAAAAATTGGAGATATTCAGCAGTGGTGGAAGTTGTAGTCAATGTAGATGTTCTTACTACTCAGTCTGATCCTTCCCAGAGCAAGTTTAGATAGTAAGAATGCCTATTGGAGAACTTTCTCTGTTGCTCCCATGAGTTGAGCTGCATGGCTGGTGAATTCCCTGTCCTTTTTTTTCCTACGCTAGATAAGACGTGAGGGCCCAATTGTAGATACAGTGAAACCCCGCTATAACACGATGATCGGGGTCCAAAAAATTGGATCGCGCTAAATGCGGGGTCGCGGTATAGCGGGGTTTACCGTTTCAAGCTGGTCAGTTTCAAGCCGGTCGATTTCTCTTGGACAGAAAACTACTTTCATTTGTGAACTGCCCGTAGCAGTAACTGAAAGGGTGCAGCTCCAGCAGCGGGGGCTCTCAGCCATGCAGCGAGAGAGGAAAACACGTGGGGAGAGTAGGGGAGATGTGCAAGGGGCAGAGGAAGAGCGAGGAACACCTGGGGAGGAGAACGACTCTTCTCACCATAAGGGTAAGCGGGGGGCAGGCGGGAAGAAGCGATGGAGAAGGCACATTCCATTTTTTGTTTTTGTTTTTCTTTGGGGGCGCTCCAGCCTCTTTTTTTTCTTTTTTGCACTTCAGTGGCGCTCTGGCAGTTTTTGTTTTTGGCCTGGGGCGACCAGAGCCACAGTACAATCGCATTATAGCCGAATTTGCATTATTGCGGGACGCATTATAGTGAGGTTTCCCTGTATATTACTCTTTTTTTAGAGGAATGTGGTGTAAATGAACATTATAACTTTTAATTATGATTTAATTTTATCAGTCTCTTAAATTTTGTATTTATCTATTTTTATGTGCAGTACACGGCATCTACACTCTATCCACAGACTTTTACATGAATATAACTGATTTCTTAGTGTAAAGTCCTGCATGTTGTGCGAACAAGTTTCAAACCAAACTTTCTAAGTGTGTATTTTGAAGCTTAGTTGCATGGCTGTGTGAAGCAATAGCATGGGCAGAATGGAACGATGGCTTCATTGTATTAAAGAACATTGGATGAGGTGGGGAAAGACTCCACTGAATGGTTTGATTTGCAGTTTGAGGAAAGTCATTTCACTGCTTGGCAAGTCTGGATAATTTTAAAGTATATTGTGGCAAATTGATGTTAGGTGGGCTGGAGTCTAGAAAAATACTCCTCTTGTGTACATATTGTGACTTTAAAATAAGATCAGGGTCTGCCTGGAAATTCTTTGTATTTTTTTATATATATACGTTTTAAGAGTAGATGGGACCAAGGCTGTGAGGCAGGTGTGCTCTACTGGATTGGGTGTGAGGGTGGGAGTTGAGACACCTGATTTTATTCTCACTTCTGTCACTGACTCACTGCGTGGTCTTGGGCAAGTCACTTAAACCCCAAATTTTCAAAAGTGGTTTCTGATTTTGGATACTTGAGGGGTTTGCAGGGCCTGATATTTTCAGAGGTGCTGGGCAGTCATCAGCTCCAGTGCTCAGTGCCTCTGAAAATCAAGTTGGATATCAAAAATCAGAATCTGCTTTCAAAAATGTCTTAGCTTCTGTTTCCCTATCTATTATCTGAGCAGAACATTGCTGACTCACGTTTGCAAAGAGCTTTGAAATCTGTGGCTAAGAAGCTCTGTGTAAGTGCAGATTTTTTTAACACATTTTAAAAAGAAAATGTATAAAATAATTGTTCTCTTTGCAGGGTATCTGTGCAGATCAGTGCCAAGTGTCGGAATACCATCGCTACCAGACAGTAGAGATGAATGAAGGTGTATTGGGGGAACTAAAGAGGTTGTTTGAAGCCAAAACGGAGCACGTGCATCAGACGTTGGTGCTGCACTCGTACACTTCAATGTTGTCCCGCTTGCAGGTGGAGTCTTATATCTATGGGTTGCTCAATAGCTCATCCCTGCTGAGATCTGTGGCTGTTCAACAACAAGAGCAAGGTGTGTCCACGATCTGAGTTTCTGCCTCTGATGTCCCCAGCATGCAGAATACTAAACTTGAACTTTCAGTCTGGAGTTCTATGTGTGGGTATTCATTAGGAACCCTCTTTCAACACCAAAAACTAAGGAGAGCTTATTCTGTGGCCCATGAAATCCCAGTCCATCAAAAGCATCCTGAATTTCTCACTTCAGTCTCATGGAGCATAGACAAGTTGCAGAAGTCAAGTACTTAAGCTTATTTTGGTAGCAGATTGCAGGAGTGCCCCCTGCTGTCTGATCTATGAGTGGCACTGGCTTTGCCTATGTCAGAAAAATATTTTTGTTCTGCATGCTGGAAGTGGGCAGAAGGAAGGCTTTAACTTAAAGTAACAAAGACATTTGTATATCAGAGTTGCTATTTAGTGATTGCAAGATGTTTAAAAAAAACCTAGTGTCTTAGTTTTAGAGAGTAGTAGAGTATTTGTTTGGATTTAATAATATACAGTAGAACCTCAGAGTTACGAACATCAGAGTTACAAATTGACCGGTCAACCACATACCACATTTGAAATCGGAAGTGCGCAATCAGGCAGCAGCAGAGACCAAAAAAAAAAGAGAAGAAAAAAAAGCAAACACAATATAGTGCTGTGTTAAATGTAAACAACTAAAAATAAAGGGAAATTTAAAAAAAAGATTTGACAAGGTCAGGAAACTTTGCTTGTTTCATTTATAGTAATATGGTTAAAAGCATTTTTCTTCTGCATAGTAAAGTTTCAAAGCTGCATTAAGTCAATGTTCAGTTGTAAACTTTTGAAAGAACCATCATAATATTTTGTTCAGAGTCACAAACAACATTCCCGAGGTGTTTGTAACTCTGAGGTTCTACTGTACATATAAAGGACAAAGGAGAAATTTTTTATAGAACCCCTAAAGCCGTGAGGGCATTAGTCAGCCTAGCAGGGCTCTTAAGAGTCAGCAGTGTCGGAGCTCTTATTGTGATTCTAATTCACAGCTTCTAAGCAGTCAGAAAACCTTTCCTCGGACTTGGGTCACCTGAAAGAATGTATCAGCATTCTTTTCAGTTTCACACGCAGAATTATCGAAGATCCTCAGTTCCAGAGTGACCTCCTCCTTTGGCTGCAAAGGCTGGTAAGGGAGGAGTGTATGAAGTAACTGCTGTTTATTAAAATGAACTGAATCAGTCCCAGAGGCCATCCCTGGAAACCTCACCACTGCTCTTGCTGTTTGGTGTCCTGAGTGAAAAGAATTTGGTGGTTTCATTCCAGTTCTTAGCAGACAATGGCCACATCACTGAAACCACTAGCATTATTGGCTCTTTTGTTGATAGAATCAACTGAGAGCCCGGGTGTTGAGAGGACTGGAGCCTGTGAACTCAAAGGTGGTTGGTTTGGATTAGGACAGAGCAGCATGGGGAAAACTCATGTTGGAGATGGATGTATTCATCACTGTCCATCCGGTGATCTTTTTTCATCACTCAGTTTCCCATAAATCAGTTCTTTTAAAAAACTACTTTGCATTGTAGCTCTTAAATCAAGCCGCAGCCCTTACTTGTCAAAGAGCACTCTTATCTCTGTTGGCCTTTTGGTGATACAGCATTCTCTGTACAAACCCATTGGGTGTTGGAAAGTGCAAGGAGAATAATAGAAAAGTCTGTGAAGGAGCCAACCTTGAAATTCCCTTACAAGATGCTCTTTATTGTTTAGGTGTCAGTCTTGCAAAGAGTTGGCTGTCCAGGGGACCACCTCTTCCTCTTAAACCACATCCTCCGTTGCCCAGCAGGTGTCAGCGGATGGGCTGCTTCGTTCATTCAGGTGTGAATGTTTAATCCTGTGTGCTTTTCTTTTTTTGGCTGAGATTTTGGAGTGGGTGGGAGAAAGGAAGAGAGTCTCTCCTGCTTGAAACTATAAGACTATTACTAGACTAACTGGCAGATTCCAGAAATATGGAATCTGGGACCTAGGAAGGAGAGAAGCCAAAATCTTTCTGTGGGGCTTTGATGGGCTGGATTTTCAGCCCTCCCTGTCTTGTGCCGTAGTGAGATCTGCAGCTAAAGGCAAAAGCTGTGTCTTCTTTGAAGACCTGTTTCTCGCTTAGATCAGCAAGTGAGTTTTGTCAAGACTTTCCTTTAATGCTAGAAAGTTAAAGGAAAAGCCAGATCATGGAAATTCAGAGATTTTATTTAGAAGCTGAAACTAAACTAGCTAAGGCTTCTGGTTTGCTTAGACTGAAATGTTGGTTTCATTTCAGATCAAAATCTTGGATAATCCATCAGGAGTCTTTCATTTTATGCAGTCTCTTGCCTTGCTTATGTCTCCTGTCAAGTAAGTGGAAAAGGAGAGAATTTGTACATGTGTTCTGACAATGTTTATCTCTGGATATTCAAACTCATGGTGGCACTAGGGATATTCAGGTGACATTGAGAAATTGTCAAAATGGGCAGAGTGAACTGATAGTTAAGTCTAAAGCCTTGTTGATATTCACTCATCCCCTATTTACAGCCGCAGCACTATTCTCAGATGCTAAATATTTAGCATGATGAATGTGCAATAGTCCTATTGTTCTTATCAATGTTGAAATAAAGTTCTCAGCTACTGTTTGCAGGAACAATTGTCATGGATGAAAAAGAAGTTCCTGAGTCACTAAGTCTGGAACAATTGTTGCATGCAAAGAATATGCTGTTTAATTTTTTCCCCTATACTTCCAACTTTACCCAGAAAAAACAATTGCAATACTTGATGAAAACAGTGAAGTCAGGGACCAATGATAACAAATGAAACATATTTCAGAGGAAATAAATGTTCTGATCAAAACCACAATCTTTTCCTGTTTCCCCACCCTGCTCTGTTAGATTAATAAAGGTTAGTGTGACTTTTATGATTGTGTGTGCTCACTGCATTATAAGAGTTACAGCCACTGGTTTTCTAACTGTCAAGATACTAGCTATTGAACCTAACTGATCTGAAGCAGTTCTACAGAAATATTTTAAATGGGTAAAGAGAGAGCTGGACTGAGTTATTTTCAGAGTTAATATTAGTCAAACCTGGATTGTCTGAATTCCAACCATCTGTTGAAGGTTTGATTTCAGTGCATAAGGATTTATATACTAAGCGGAGCTGACTGAGGCAGTGTGGGAAAGAAATTGGCCTACACGTTTTGATGTCTGTGCTCAGAGTTTGCGGGCTAGGTTGAAAACCTTGGAGCAGATCCTTCAGCCCTTGTAAATCTGCAAAGCTTCATGGACCTTCATGAAGCTTTAGTGAAGTACATCAGCTGAGGATCTGGCCCCCTGATCCTGTCTGTTGAGCCAGGTTTTGGGTGTCCTCTAAAACCTTGCATAGTCAGAGTTGCACTGTAGCTATTTCAAGTCAGTAACAGTAGCAGTGAATCTAGTGTCTTAATGAGTATTGCATCCAAAGAAGTGAGCTGTAGCTCACGAAAGCTCATGCTGAAATAAATTTGTTAGTCTCTAAGGAGCCACAAGTACTCCTGTTCTTTTTAATGAGTATGAATTCACAGCTATCAACTTTTCTTTTTTCTGATTTGGATGCTGAGAGAAGATGTAGTTATCCTGACAGCATATGTAGTGTTTCACCAACATGTTGCTGGTCCTGACAGGTTGAGAGAAATCAGACCGTATGATCATGTCATTTTGGTTACTATGTTGCTTTTCCCATTACTTCATTTCTGAGGTGGAAGTATCAGCTGACATCACCTGTACAGTTAATAAATCATGTACATCATTTGTAAACCAGTATTTCAGGATATCAAGTGATCAAAAGTATGGGAGTCTGTTTGTAGAGGCTTTCAAGTTAGCATCCACTAAAATAATTTTGAAATGGAAGTATGAAGAAAAACAGGATGGCCAGAATGAGGAGTTTAGGGTCCAGTGTCTCATGAGCTGTCAGAGCTAGATATGAGTGCTTCATACCACGGGAGGAGTCCCAGCTTTCAGTTGGCATATAAAACATTTGGTTATAGTCCTTTTGATTTATAAACTTATGACTTGTATTCACTTTCAAGGCCCTTCATGGCCTATCACCACACCTCTGGCCATCTGTCATTCACTATCAAGATATAGACTCCTGATCAATCCATCTAAGATACTTTTATGGCCCCCATTACCATAGTATGACAGTCCTTAATGAATTTATCCCCACAACATCCCTGTGAGGTTGGGCAGTGCTATTATTCCCATTTTACATATGTGGAACTGAGGCACAGAGAGGCTAAGTGATGTGCCCCAGTTCACACAGGAAGTCTGGTAGAGCAGGGAGTTGACCTAGGTCAGATTAGGATCCCAGGTTAGTGCCCAGATCCACTGGATGATCCTTCCCATCATGATGCCAGCCTTCATTGCCCATTTGGTACATTTTCAAACAAGCACCTTTGTGTTGTCTCCCATGCTTCCCCTCACACGTGGGTGGAACTCCTTGTAAACATTCACTGCCTTGTCATGCTCCAAATCCCTCTTTAAAACTCTCCGTTGCTGTGATGCTTAAAAACACTTGACAACAGTTAGGCAGTGGGTGCTAAACTGTTGCCCATCATGCTCATCAACATTGTTTCATTATTTCTTTGTACTTTCCCGTCTGCCTGTATCCACCTGTTATCTTATCTTACACTTGGACTGTAAGATGTGGGAGGAAGGAAGGAGCTTGGGATGGAGAGAGGAATAGGAGTAGCCCACCCCTCCCCTGTGGAGCACGGCTTTACCGTGTTATATTGGGTCATGTTATATTGGGGTAGAGGTGTACTGCAAATCTTGAATGTTTACTTTGTTTCTCTAATTTACTTAAACCTGGCTTTCATGTGAAATGAATTTGTATTCCCCAGAAATCGAGCAGACTTTATGTGCCACATGACACCAAGTGAAAGAAAATCTTCCACCTCCTCTGGGAAAGAATCTGGGAACTGGACATTAGTAGATGAGGGAGGAGAAGAGGTACTTTAAAACTAAATTGCTTTGCTTAATGTTTGTGCTCAAGCCTGTTGGATGAGTCTTACTGAAGGGTTGGAGGAGGGAAAAACCAAATATTCACCTGTAATGGAGTTCCATTTCAAACAATAAATCTTCATCGTAGAACAGTGATACTCAGACCTCATTTGTTCAGAAGCCAAATTAGCCATCAACATCATAGCTGTGGGGACTGAGGGTGCTGCCGCACCCCCTAACTTGAAATTGTTTGCATTATACACAGGATTTACAGTTTGGTTCAATAGCTATCAGCATCCCCATTACACAAATTGGTCCAGCCCCCGATCAACGTTACCCAAAAGAGCCACACACTATGCATTCATGGTTTCGTTTACCATAGTACGCCTCATTTTTAAACAGTATGATGGGAAATATTTAGTTATATAAAATTCTCACCGCAAATAAGTTATAATTTAGTGCAAGTTGATACTTCCGTTATGTTATTAACCAGTTAAGTTATTCTGAGTGGTTAATAACATAGATTGGTTAATTATTAAATCACAGTGTTTTAATACCATGTGCGGCAAAGAGCTGCAGGAAACACATTTAAGAGCTACTTGTGGCTCGGGAGCCTCAGTCTGAGTATCACTGTCATAGAGTATTACATTTTCAGTAATATAAATCTGAGAGCGAATACCTCAGGTAATTTAAGCGGGAAGGAGGGAAATAGAATAGACTGTTCTAAAAATAGTTGTATAAAATTACCCTTGTTATTTAATAGTGCAGAAATAGATACCCATTTGGGAACTTTCCTCCTTTCAGTCATCATGGAAATAGTGCTGCGCTGGGGGCTATGATATTTTTCCCCTCGTACTTTGAAGATGGTATCTACCACTTCTTTATAGTTGATGGCTGCTGTCATATAGGAACACACAGAAAAGGGGAATGAAAATATATATGTGAGTGTGATACTTTCTAGGTGTACCCAGCGTTGTGAGGTACCTCACCACACCTGCCCTTAGCGTGAAGCAGTCTTGTCTGAGCCTGCTGTGGGTCAGTTCCCTGAAACCACCAGCCTCTGGCAGCACAAGCTTTGCCTTCCAGGCCTCTGCAGGACACAATAGGCGCACACCAAACCCACCCCGCTACACCACCTCCTAACCCCCATCCTCAGAATGTTGCCTGCAGTGCCCAGCATCTTATCCATTGAACACACACTGAATTAGCAGGCCTGCTGTTCACAAAGCACCATACGTACTAGCTTACCATGCACACCTGCTGTTCATAAAGGAACCATACACACCACTTTGCTTAACACCACAGCACTTAGGTATGTTTATAATGAAAACAAGAATAACTTCACCCGAGGACAGAGATTCCATTGACAATGAGTAAAAATATTGGAAACTAATGATTTTATTTTATATGTATGCCTTTGTCTCTTTCAAGAGACTAAACTCAACAAACAGGTTAACTTCCTGTCTATAGAAGTTTGTTGCCCAAGGTTGTTTTCAGCCAAGCCTTATTGAGACCCTTCCGTAAAGCAGAATCACCGTCCTTTTACTTCCTCAGTGAAGGGTGACAAGGTGTCATCTTTGCCCCCACAAATATAGTAGAGCGAGCCTTTCATGTGCACCTTCAGACAGGGTTCTTCCCATTGCTCTTTCTCTTCCTGTTAGTTTCTTTCTGAAGTCCCTGCAATCCTTCATTTGCATTCAGTTCACACTGATGATAGGAGACTCATTGTGAAGTATATTCTACTTAGTTTACATTCAAACAGCCAACTAGATAAAACATTTCTTGTCTGACAGGAAACTGGTTTTTCACCTTGACTGGCAACCTGTCCCTAAACCCAAACCTTACAATTTTCAGTGCATGTACATAACTCCTTACATATTACCTGTACAGACATGTCACAATGTTATTGATGACCAGAGTAATATAGACTTCTATTGGAAACCTTACATAGCATTCTTTGAATTAGAATGTACATATCTGCCTCAAGAGATTCCTGTAGCCCCTATGCACTCCCTCTGTGCCCCTTGCCAATTGGCACTGACATTCTGGTGTCACGATGAGGAATGAGAAGAAGACCAGTATCCCTTTGCTACATTCTTTCTCTTCCTTCAAAAGAAAACTGGAGGTAGATTGTACAATAGCCAGGTCCATTCATTATCTGCCCCCCTCTCCTCTTGGGGGAAGCTAATAAAATCCACTCTGATATGTTTCTTTGTTTTGTAGGATGAAGCCCCCGAAACTAGCTGGATTCTCCTTTTGGAAGATGACTTGATTGTCCTCCTATCACAGTTTCCATTTCATGAACTGTTTCAGCATTTTCTTGGGTTTAACTCTAAAGGTGAATTGGCTGCTAAATACATAGACTTGTAGGGGATAAGGAATGATTTTAAATGTAAAACATGTTGGGGCCTTATATTGTTCCAGTGTCCTCTGAAGAATTAGATTTTCTCTCTCCTTTCACTCTGATCTGTGGTAACTGGCCGTAGATCTGCTTTTCAGATTCTATCTCTTTTCCCTGGCCTATAAATTATAAACACCTCACTCCTTGTGCTCAATCACTGTTTCTTAAACTCTTCTCCATCTCTGTTCACCCACGTGAAAAGATTACGAGATCTACTGCAGGCAATTTACATAAATGATTTGTACTTGCACAATTAGATTTTAATCTACCGTGAATCTGTCTCTTATAAAATGGTATTCACGCTGTATGAAATAAATCATTTAGATAGCGGAATAGAAATGCATTCCCTCATTGTTTCTAATGTTTTTTGATTTCTAAATTTCTAGGTAACTTGCTGATTTTTGTGAAACTTATGGTTCAGTGTTTTGATTTTGTAGGTGATTATTTCCCTGAAAAAACAACCCCTCAGGAGATGATGAAGATTTTTGCCTTTGCAAACTCCTTAGTGGAGCTGCTAGCTGTGGGGCTGGAAACATTTAATAGAGCACGCTACAGGCAGTTTGTGAAACGAATTGGTCATCTGATCAGGTAAGAGGAGCAGCTTTCTTCCTCTGTCATGTGAATCTGCACAGACAGATCTTGGAGTTTGACAGGGACCGCAATAGATCTAGCTGTGTGTGTGTGTGTTTGTATATAGGCATATAATGTATGTGAGCATATGAATGTGATTTAGAGTAAGTTCAGTGATAGTATTTCTCAGCATATAGGCTAGGAACCCTTAGGGGGCACCAGACTCATAGGGTGGAGGTTACACAGTGGGGCAAAGAAAAGCTGCATGACCATCAGTTCACACAGTCTACAGGTAATTATTTGGAATATGCCTGATGTCCCTCCTTGCTCCTGTGGGTTCAATAATATTACACAGCTACTCAGCAGAGATCAGGGCACAGCATAATGGAGTAGAGGTATTTTTAATACATAAAATAAATATAATACACTTATGCAGCATATACCAGTCTGTTGACCACCAAGCCAGAGCCCAAAAAGCTTAAAAAGCAGAATGTTAAGAAAAACAATATTTTCCTTCTCTGAATAGATGGCTTAAACTCCATCATAGATTTCCAGTACAACTTCAACCGCTACGACCCGTCCATTAATTCTGGAACACTCCCACACTAGTATCAACTTCCTGGACACCACAATCAGCTTCAACAATGGAACTGTAGACAACCATATATAAGAAACCCACAGATCACCACACTTACATTCATATATCCATTAACAACCTCAAACAAATCAAG
Organism: Gopherus evgoodei; assembly: GCF_007399415.2. NCBI lineage: Eukaryota > Metazoa > Chordata > Testudines > Testudinidae > Gopherus > Gopherus evgoodei. Next base: position 124,374,118 of record NC_044327.1, read on the forward strand.
ACATCTGTCTACAGCCAGGCGCACTCAGTTACCGCTGAATTTGCTCCAAGAAGAAAGTCCAGGATATATACACCTTAACACACACAAATCCGCCTTCACCAAACAAGGGCACTCCACCAAAGAAGTAGATCACGTCATGGAACAGGCCACCCAAAAACCCTGAGAGAATCTGCTTCAATATAGAAATAAAGCCTCCTGCGACTGCAGACACTTAGTTGTTGCCTACAGTCCTACACCTGAACACACATGAGGTGTCATCAAACTACTACAATCCATACTCAGTTTTTCCTGAACTCCCACTTATAGGCTTCAAACAACCGCCCAGTCTCACCAAGCTCATAATCAGAAGCAAGCTCCGCAGAGATCAGGTTGCACCAACTCAAAGTGGCCTGAGACCCTGCCAGAACAACAGATGCAAAACCTGCACACACACGTCCACTGCTATAATGATCAACACTCTCCATGTCACCTTTTAAGATCCATGAATCCTACACATGCCTATCACAACATGTGGTTTACCTGATCCAGTGCACTATATGCCCAAATACAATTCTGTGGGTGAAACCAAACAGTCGCTACACTCTCAGATGAACTCTCACAGGAAAATGATAAAAGACGAAAACACCCTATCACCTGTGGGTGAACACGTCACAAAAAGGTCCAATAGAGTGTGATTGGTCAGTCCTCCTCCTCCTCCTCCTCCAAGGAAATGTGCGCACAAACTTTTCAAAAGACAAGCCTGGGAGCTTAAATTCATAACTCTGGTAGACATTAAAAATTATGGGCTGAACGGACACTGGATTTATTGCTTATTATAACAATCTAACCTGCTAATCCCCTCTTTTGGTCCTATGACTGCTTAGGTGTCAATGGGCCACTCTACCTTGAATAATCGCTTTAGAATATGTGCTAACTTCTTATGCTAAGCAATCTGGTCCACCTTGCATTTAGCTGTGACACTCTTAGGGCATGTCTGCACTACAAAATTAAGTTGACTTAAGTCATCTATAGAGCCACTGCATGTATTAAAGTGGTGTTTCATGTCCACATTATGCTCCTTTTATCAGTGGTATGTGTTCTCACCAGGAGTGCTTCTACCCATTTAACTATGTGGGCATTGTGGAGCACTGACAGCTGGAGCCCCCCTGCCATGGGGCTCATAGCTAGAGCCCAGCCCTGCATGGCGCTTACAGCTGGAGGCCTCGTCCCCCTCTTCGCGCTCCTTCCCCCCCGGGGGGCTGACGGTTCAGGTTGTCAGCTCCTGGGGCTGGCAGGGGGGGCACCCTCCGGCTGTGAACCCTGTGCAGTGCTGACAGCCAGTAGCCGATGTAAGTAACAGACACTGCGTTGCCCTAACAACATCGACCTAAATGCTATATCTCTTGTGAAGGTGAAGTTAAGTTGATGTAGTGGGCGACTTACATTGATGGGAACTACATTTTAGTGTAGGTGCTTAGAGAGACGTCAACGTAAACTGCCTTACCTCAGCCTAAGTCTGTAGTGTAGACCAGGCCTTAGAGCATTTCCCAGACCTGAAGAAGAGCTGTGTGTGGCTTGAAAGTGTCTCTCTCTCACCAACAGAAGTTGGTCCAGTGAAAGATTTTATCTCTCACCCACCTTGTGTGTGTCTGAGGTTTAAAAAAAAAAAAAAAAAAAGAGAGAAAATGGATAGAGGAAAGGGTGCAGAATGGAAACTGCCAGTGCACGATGTGTGCAGGATCCTGTCTGCCAAACTGTCTCAAAGGTGCACCAAGAGAAGCTGCAAGCCGCAGGATGAAATGCATCTGACAAAGTGGGTATTCACCCATGAAAGCTTATGCTCCAATACATCTGTTAGTCTATAAGATGCCACAAGACTCTTTGTCGCTTTTTACAGGATGAAATGTATTTCAAAAAATGTTTCATTCGTGCTTTCCCTTTTGGGTTAATGATACGATTGGATGTTCTGCATGCTTTCTCTATGCTAACCCAGAACCATGGCAGGTGATTTAATTCAATTAATTACTTGAAGCTCTTTGTTGTTGTAGTGAATGGACATAGCTGAAAATCAAAAGCCACTCAGCGTGGTCCCTTTTACAGTTCTGCTACTTCAGTCTATGTGTTTATTACTGTCTAATCTAGATTGTACTTGCTTTAGGACAAATGTTATGGCTTCCTTCATACTTGTTCAGTGCTGAACAAGTTAATGATGTTTCTTAATTATTAGATGTGTGGACTTTTTTGTGTGCACTGCCAATTTGTAAGGAAGGGGTGTATTTGACACACAAGTTTATATGTCCTAACGTATTTGGGTTAGTAAAATGTCAACTTACTTTACCTGTAAGACCAAGGAAAGATAAGTTATTATGACTCTAAAGTACTCAGCAGATAGAAAACTCCGAGGGTATGGTGCCGGATGCTCTGAAACTTTAGGACAGAAGATTGAATTTTTGGCTCTCGCTTGTGATCAGAGTTACTGTTTCTGGACACTGACGATGTGCTCTCTGATCTTTTTATCCTCCTTTCCTTTAACCCCTGTTGCATAGGATGACAGTTTGTTACGTGAGTGACCACTGGGCCCAGTATGTTAGCTGCAATAAAGAGTATGGATCAATAATGCACCCCTATTCTGTGGAGAAACTGCAAGTGGAATTTGATGAACTGTTTCTTCGGGCTGTTCTACATGTGCTGAAGGCGAAAAGGTAGGAAATCCTAGTGAAGGATGTGAAAACTCGCACCAAAATGCTATGAAGAACAATAGGAGGGTGAAGGTCTAGAGGTGAGACCAAATAAAATCCTGCATCAGAACACCCCAGGCTGCAGAATCCAGAATCTACATGGACCAGCTTTGATCTGATTGTGACTTAATATTTTAATAGTGATTCAGTATTTTCTGTGGATTCAGATTAGACTGTAGCATGCAAGATCCTTAAACATGCAGATGGTTACCAAAAAGGGGAGTGGTTAGAACTCAACAGGCTGATGTAACTTATGCTGTGGGGACTTGCCCAGTGCAAAGTGGGGTCAAGAGAACAGAAAGCCCACTCTTGTTCTCCTCTTTCCCAAATGAGGTGTGGGCTCCTCAGCCAGAGCCGAGGGTCTGGACCTGTAATTTCTTTTCAGGCACTGAGGCTTATTATTGTGCAAATTATTTCTACTTGGCTCAAAATCCAACAGGCTGGGTGTCTGGCAGTTCATGTCTGAGATGCCTTATGGAACGTTATCGAATGGCATGCTTTGGAAGCTCTTCTTCATCATGCATTGTGCAGAAAATGAGCACCTGGAAAATCTCTGCTCCACCATGCAGCCTGCCGACTGCAAGCACAAACTCAGAGGTAGAATTCCTTTGCTTGCTATGAATTAAGGAACCTGCAGGGCAGTGTTTTGAATTCTGTTCTGGATCTGTAGCTAAACACAGCCCTTTTTCCAGTGCCTAAGCATGTGAATTCCAAAGAACAAGGATGTTGCCCCTTCTGATTGGTAACTGCAATCACTGTTTTGAACAGGGCGGCACCCACCTCTCGTGGGCGCCTCCTTTCTGGTTGAGTGTGAGCCTGCTTTTCTTTCAGTTCTTATAATGAGGTGGTGCCCTTCTGAGTTACTGCGAAGTTAACTGCATTCACACAGTTTTCCAAAACCAAAGTTGAAATCTTCAGTTTAAACACTCAGCAGATGTGTAGTGTTGTCTTCAATCCAGGACAAGGCTCAATCACTTTTGTTGGTCTATGTCTGGGAGAAGCAGAGCTTCCCCCAGGCTTTGTAACACAGAATTCTTGGACATCGCTTCGTCTTGGGGTTCAGCTTTCCAGTGCTCACTTTAGTTTTCAATCAGTGCAGAATGACTGCACTAGCTTAATTGCTGTCTAAAATCATGGTATATGGGACGAGCAAAATCCCTGAACTTACTTGAAACCTACCTGCTCTGCTTGGCTCTCCCCAGTTCTGATCTTGCCTTGACTGATTATATAAACTGTTTAAAACAGATAAAAGGAAAAGGTCTTGTAATGGCACCGGAACTCACCTCTTGCAAGTGCCCCTGCCCGGGCTCAGCTTTCAGTCAGATTGGCAGGGCCTATCGCAGTACAATCGCCTAGGTTCTGGGTTCAGTTTCCTGGACTCAATCCTGCCTGCACTGACCTGTCGATGGTCCTGCTGCTCTTCAAGCCAGCCAGGCACCTGGTCATTGGCAGCCTTCCCTGGAGTCAGTCCTGCCTGAGGTGTAGCTGTCTGTGGCCCTGCTGCTTTTCCAGGAAGCCAGGCACCCTGATTTCCCTCTTCAAGCTCCGGGCAGTAACTGAGTGCCCTGCCTGTGCTACTTCCTTTATATGGCCCTTGTGGCTACTCCAGCAGCCTCTCTGGCTGCCTGGAGGACTTCTCCTCTGCTTTTTTCTGGGGTGGGGTGAGGCAGGGTTGCGAGGCCTCCAGCAGGGAGCCTCTGGACCTAGTTCACCCCATCACTGGTTTTTTCACACAATTTGTAGTTCACTTGTGAAAATCATTGCCACAAGATATCATTGAAGCCAACAGGTTAATAAATTCTAAAAAACTCAGAATATTTTTATGAATAATGAGCATCCAGAGTTAGAATAATAACAATTAACACCCCCCTTCCCCCAACCCAGGAGTTTTGGAAAGACTATAAATCCTCATGCTTCAGGACATAAATGCACCTATAACTATTGGGGTTAGGAAGGAACTTTTCAGGTGGGCAGACTATTCCATAGCTACCTGCTGCTGGGTTTCCTGCACCTTATCTGAAAGGGCTGGGACTGGCCAGTTTTGGAGGCAGGGTACTGCACTATATGGGCCACTGGTTTCGATCCAGTCTAGAAGTTCGTACGTCTCTTTCTGTTCCTGGCATATTAGACTAAAGTTAAAATATATATTTTGTTATAGGAGGCAATTAACCATTTCACCTATATTGACGTGTATTCCGTCCATGTGATTTGCAGACCCAGAACACATGGAAAACTTTGAGAAGAATCTTACGTCCATGAACTGCTCAGAAGAAATTTGTCTGCTCACCACATTTGCTCAGATGGCACAAGCTAAGAGGGCTGATGTAGATGAGGACTTCATCAGAGTCATTGTACTGGAGATATATGAGGTGGGCAATGCCATGGGGCCAATTCTGTGTGTTGTCAGTAGCAACCAGTGTGGTGCTTTGCTCTTGTTCAGTGTTGGTATCAGCCAGCTGTGTGCGTGTTCCTTCTGTGTGCTGCCCCGGCTCTGCGTAGATAGCTGACACAGCAGACCCCGAGAGAACTCCCAAAGACCACAGACTCTAGTAAGGTATGAAGGAACCCGAGCCAGGTTTACTGTCAAATGAAGCACAGTAATAGTTTCCTATAGACTCTACAGGACATACTACAAATATGTGCTCCCTGGCAATGGACACAGCTCAGTCAGTGGCGGGACTTTTCACTGCCCCCTAGGCAGAACAAAGATGCACTCTCCAGAACATAGTTTTATACAGTTAAGGACCGCTTACTCATCCCTGCTGATGTATTGAGGTACAGACCCTTGGCTCGTTAGGGTGTTATTTCCCCTTTTGATCATGTTGTTCCAGACAAACAGATCTATCCATCATGCTGTCCTGTCTTTAAGATGCACCTGCCTGTTCCTTATGTCTGTGGAGTGTCCTGATGTTATCTTGGCACAAGTTCTTCTTCTTGCCACTTCTGTGAGTGAGACCTGCCTCTGGCTCACAGCCCAGCTTTTGCTTTGCAATGCCTAGAAGTACTTTGGTTCAGGCTTCAGGCCTCAGACTAGGCCTCTGACACAAGAGGTTGTTTCAGGGCCTCTTCTTATTACACTGAGATGCTGAACACTACTGTGGGGCACTGAGCAGTCTTCCATTGTTAAGTTAAATGGAAAGTTCAAGGCACTCAGCACCCGTTAGGATTAAGGCTTTAATTTATAACCCTATCAAGCCGTTCTCTTCTCCTGGCTTGATTATTTCAGCCCTAGAGTATTAAACAAAGTATCCTGGATGGCTTGTTTGTCATTGCTACATAGGAACATCACTTCTGTAGACCAGCCTGGAATGAACAAAGTCAGGACATGGGAAATCCTTTTCTTTTCCTTTCCTTTCCTCATTCCCTTTCTCTGTTGGAGCTGGCCTGTAGTGCATCAGAACTAACTGAGCTGGAGCTCTGACTCTCCAATTTTATTACTACCTGTCTGTGCTCAGTTTTAATTTTCTGCGATCCATGGAGTCCATGCAGCCTAGGCAGTGTGGTCCAATAATTTTTCATGCTGTGTCAGGATAAACAGTTGGAAGAACTTGGATTGGAGTTTGCAGTTTGTAAACACCATTGTCCAGGATCAGCAGAAGAAAATACATATTATTTTATTGTATTCTCCACTACACTGCCCATTAACCTAATCATAATGTGTGGGTTTTTTGTCCCCTCCACCCCTCTGTTCTCACCTTCTCAGGTATCTTATGTCAGCATTTCCACAAGAGAGACATTTTCAAAGGTTGGCAGAGAGCTCTTGGGAGCAATCACAGGTGTCCATACTGGGATCATTTCTGTGCTCCTGGATCGAGTTAGAGACACCATTGAAAAAGTCGGGATGGTAAGAGCCAGTCTGTGTGTCCTTTAAAACAGCCACTGTGTTAAGAGCTTAAAGTGGATGTTATGACGTAGTGTATTAAGGATGAATAACCAGAAATTTGGCACGCAGTGCTTTATTAGGTGGCGCAAATAGAAACTGGTTGTGCTGTGACTGTGAGCAAATATGCTCCGCGTGTTCAGATGGAAGTAAGTAGAATGGGGGAAATGAGAGATGCTGGGATCAGTGTTGAGTAACGGTCAGTTCTTTTTCACTGTGTGTTGTACAATGCTGAGCACATTGTCAGCATTAAAGAAACCAATCTCTTTAACCATTGATTTGTAATATGTGTATTTCCCCCGCCACAGGTTTCCTTATACTTGTTTAAAGAGCTGCCATTGTACCGTTGGGAGCCATCTTCCTCGGAGATAGCGCTGATCCGTGACTGGCTATTGAATTACAATCTGAACACGGTGGAGAACAAACTAGCCTGCATTATCCTAGAAGGGCTAAACTGGGGATTTGGTGAGCATGTATGTATTAACAATTGAAAGCTTGACACTCAGTCAGACCTGAGAAAAACTGTTATTCAGCTAGCATTGTAACTAATCACGAATGCTGGAGATCAGTTAGGAGGTCTAATACATTCTACTGGGATGGGATGGGTTGCTTTGTGTGCATTTAAAGTTGTGAGGATACAGGGATCCCAATGGTTTTGGAAGATGCTACTGGAGGAACCAATTCTGTTCCCCTGCCGTACTGTCAAAGTTGTGAGTGGCGGAGGCAGAGCTCCCTCATTATAAAACAGAGGCTGCAACCGGCAGTGTGTGTTCTGAGAACCTGACAACTCTGGAATGTGCTTCTCTCCTGGGCCTGCCAGTACCAAGATTTTCAGGTGCATGGAATAGATCACCTTTTCCTTTCCTGCATTTAAGGAGTATGATGGATTTATAGGAGGAGTGTGTCAAGTCTTTGTTATGATATGATTGGCTGGTGGTTGTGGAAAAGTCCTTCAAACTGGAAACGAGTGTTTGGAATTGTGATTTGAAATATTGTATAGAAACTTTAGCTTTTGAAATGGTTTTTATACGAATTTTTTTTTTTTTTTTTTTTTTAGGATGGGGCCAGGAAACTCAAAAACAAATCAATAAACTCTTGGGGTCTCTAGGAAGGTCATTCTCTATAGACAGGTCCTCACTGTAGAACTCTGTGTGGCTAGAAGTCTCTGAGCCTGAGTTCATTATCCTTCAGTGTACGGTGCAAGACTCCTCTTGCTGACCAAGCATTTGGCTAATCTAACGCACCAGTTACGTTTTTTCCTTTTTGTGTTTACACTGTCTTTACACATTCCTTGGTGATATAACCCGAAGCCAGGTGAGGGTACATTACAGTGAGAATGATGATACAATGTTATAGGTCTTCTTTAATAAAGAAAACAAACTTTAACAGGATACTACTCTTCACCTCGATCCAGCTGTCCATGCTGAAGTTGCATTAATGGTCCTAGAAGCATACCAGAAATACCTCCCTCAAAAACCATCTGGTGGGCTGCTTTCTGAAAGCATAAAACAGGTACTTCTCCCTCTCTCCCTCCCTCTCTGAATTTTTGGTGGTTGTAGAGGAAAGACGTGTAGGATGGGAACCTCAAGCTTAATTTTAAAAAACCCAAACTTTCATGCTGTTGTATTGGGCATTTCATGACTGAAAGGATAGTTATGATATTCGAGCTAAGGTATTTGTTACACACACAAAGATTATGTTAAAAGAACATTATAAAGATTGCAAAGTCAAGGCCCAGTGTCACACAGGGGTCTGTGGTGAGCAGGGAATTGAGTCAGAGCCTCTAGTCCTAGTCTAATGCCCTAACTCCTGGATCTTCCTTCCTCTCTCATCATGTTACTTCTTTGTTATAGGTCTCCTACTTGGCTAGTGTTGTTCGTTATGGAGAGACACCCGAGACCTCCTTTAATCAGTGGGCATGGGGCTTGATTTTGAGATTAAAGCTGCACAGAAATGATCCTGGTGTGCAGCAGCATTGGCCTGCAGTTCCTGCTTTCAGCACTATGCTCGACATGACAGAATCAGTCACGCTTCATCCACTACTGAAGGCTGTCAAATCCGGCATCCCTATTGGCTGTTACCTTGCATTGGCAATGAGTGCAGTGGGTCATAGGTAAGTGTGCCATTTACCGATGCTTGTGAGGAGTGGGTAACTCCAGTGGGCCAAGCATCCTAAATGGTAATGGACCCGGAGGGCTAATACATTCTTCTTGTTCATCTTCAAATGGTCTCAGTATTTTGCTGAGGGGGATAGAAAACCGTTTTCTCCGTCCACCTCAGGAGAATGCTTTCCAGTAACATGCTAATTTATTTCATTTCCTCAGTTATAACTTAAGCTCTCTTCACATTATAGTTGAAACGGTGCTAAGTGATGACAGTGTTAAAACAATAATTGCTGGCGTAATGTCTGTAGCCCTTGTGGACAGGGGTTCCTTCTTAACCCTGCTAACCAAAAAGTGCTGACTTGCATTCCCTCCCATATTAGTCTGCAGCGACATTTTCTAACAGTGTTGCAACAGGATGTTCAGGAACATCCCTGTCTGTCTTGGGTACTAGAAATTGATAAGATGCTTGTTACTTCAATCAAAATGTTAATGAGCATCCTAACCTAGCATTAAACATGTTTCAAAACAGTCCTTTCTAGTATAGTCTCAGCTGCTTTGTGGTTAGGCTCACTGTGAGTTTCTCCTTTGATTAGTTCAAAACTGTAAAGTGATGCTACTTGTGTCCTACTTCAATATTTTCACTCTTTTTCCAACTTTTAGCCTTTTTGCTTTCTCCATATAATGTTGATGTAATTTGTGAGGAGAAATTGTCCTATTGCTTTTCTGAAAACCTCCATTCAGTGTGCAGCGGCAGACAAAAAAACGAACAGAATGTTGGGAATCATTAGGAAAGAAATAGATAATAAGACAGAAAATATCTTATTGCCCCTATGTAAATCCATGGTATGCCCACATCTTGAATACTGCGTGCAGATCTGCTCACCCCGTCTCAAAAAGATATATTGGAATTGGAAAAGATTCAGAAAAGGGCAACAAAAATGTTTAGGGGTATGGAACAGCTTCCATATGAGGGGAGATTAGTAAGATTGGGACTTTTCAGCTTGGAAAAGAGACGACTAAGAGGGGATGTGGTAGAGGTTGATAAAATTATAACCGGGGTGGAGAAAGTTAATTAGGAAATGTTATTTACTCCTCATACCATAAGAACTGGGGCGAGGGGGTGGAGGAGGTTGGGTCACCAAATGACGTTGATAGGCAGCAGGTTTAAAACAAACAAAAGGAAGTATTTTTCCGTACAATGCACAGTCAACCTGTGGAACTCCTTGCCAAAGGATGTTATGAAGGCCAAGACTATAATAGGGTTCAAAAAAGAACTAGATACATTCATGGAGGTCCAGCAATGGCTATTAGCCAAGATGGGCAGGGATGGTGTCCATAGCCTCTGTTTGCCAGAAGCTGGGAATGGGTGGTAAGGCATGGATCATTTGATGATTACCTGTTCTGTTCATTTGCTCTGAAGCAGCTGGCATTGGCCACTGTTGGAAGACAGGATGATGGGCTAGATGGACCTTTGGTCTGACCCAGTGTGACCATTCTTATGTTCTTCCTCCTTTGCATGTGCTCCCCAGTAGGGTTAGATCAGTTTGATTCCATGTCTTTAAAGACTGGTTCTAGCTTGAGAAAGTTGGTGGTGTGATCTGAGCATAGGATGAGAAGCTCGTACTATATGTAGAACGGAGATTTATTTGGACTGATAATCCCAGACCTAAGCATTTAAAATTTTTCTACAGCTGCACTAATTCATCTGTTTTACCTTATGCTGTTGGTAGAGCAGTTTTTGCACCCAGTCCTCTTGACTATACTGAAAAGCTACTTTGCATAAATGATCCAACTGAGGTGTTATGATATTGACTATCACTGTGGCTTTGGGAAAATCTTTTGCTCCATCTCCCATATGAAAAATGGGGGCTAATACTGATCTTATATCAGAGGAATGTTGAAGGCTAACTAGTGTTTAAGCAAACGGAAAAAGTAAAGAGCTATGAAAGAGGAGGTGTTTAATATTAATGTTACGTCTTCCTGGCGTAGAAGATCTGGGCGTTAAAATGTTATCCTCACTACCTTTGACATTGCCCCAGGGCTGTGTGTTTGTACTGCTAGCACTTGATACTAGGAACTGCACTGAATGAGATGTAGGCTCCCTTTTCCTAGACATCCCTTTTCCCTGCAGTGTCTGAGGCTGCTGAAAGTTAAGAGCAGGAATTCCACGTGGCATCTCCTGTAGTGAAATGCATTGCCAGCTATCGGATGGCTCCCCATCTCTATCTGCAGCAAATACCTATGTGGTTAGAGGCCTTAATTCTCTAGGGCTGACAAACCAGGAAGTTTCACCAACCTTAAATTCCTCCTTTTTTGGGAGGGAGGTGGAAAAACTTGAAACTGCTTGGATAAATTCACAACGATTGACGCTATTTAGTATTTGTTGGTCATTTTGTTTGTTTTTGGTTTCTCTCCTTGCAGCATTGAAAAGTTCTGTGCTGAAGGGATCCCTCTGCTGGGCATACTGGTGCAGTCTAGGTATCTGAGAACAGTAGTCCATGTACTGGATAAAGTTTTACCCTTGTTCTATCCCTGCCAGTATTACCTTCTGAAGAATGAACAGTAAGTATGATCTTTATTTAACTGTAGTGCCAAGGCAGAGCGATTTTTGCATGTGGCAACAGTTGGCTAGAAACATAATTGGCATATTTGCCAAGTTGTTTTTTTACGATTGTGATCAGAATCTGCTGTGGCAGAAACACCCACTACATGTGCTATCACCGTGTGTGCAGACATCCTGCTGAGACCAGATGTGTAGCTTGTAGCACAGTTCTCCAGTCTCTGGACAGCCTGACATGTTCTGTCTGTGGATAGGCTAGGTAGAGGAGCAGGCAACACTCTGGGTGTTACGCGATTAATGCTGTTACTGCTAAGTGTGTTAAAGTTCCAGTTAGAATCTCCATAGGGCATGGCCCAAAGGCCTATTAACATAATACCCTGTCATGACTAATTGCTATGTTACTAGACCAGGCTGCATAACCTTCTATCCAAAATCAGTCCCCTTCCAAGTCCTCATTGCTATCATGCTGAAACGTGATCTGTTCCAGGACTGACTGGTCAGTACTTAGAGCCTCATGGGGCAGACAAGGGTAGTTTTCAGTCTCTTTCAAAGAGTACTTCAGAGAATGCTTTCCTCTGCAGGGTAACTTCTGCAGAGAAATCCTGAAATATAAACAGGTCCGTCCACCAGTGTCCCAGGTGCCTTTCTCCTGATTACTGATCTATGTCAGTTCTTGTCAGACACCTCCAGATGTTCTTCAAGACTAATGTGCACTGATACCATCCGAACTGTCTGAGGAGCACAGTCAGGTTTTCTTAACAGGCTGGTCCTTCTCTGCCCTACTGCCTTTCCAGGTTGTGATACCATACTGTGCTTTCTTGATTTGAGCTTTTCTCCTGTTCTTCCTATTTTCTCTTGCACAAGTCTGGAAGTGTCACGCACTCCTGTGCTTATATAGCACTGCAGAGTGTATTACAAACTCTGCCTATAGAACCTGTAATGTAGAGGGTGGCAGTCCACTGGCCCACTGTGCAACACACGGCAATGTGGAATTTTGGCTAACAACAGTTGGGCAAGTGTGTCTCATAAGTAGTATCATAATCCCTGCAGAGCAGACTGGACCTCAGTTTTTTAAGATCTCATCTGAGACCTGTCTACACAAACTGATGCAACTTGCCTTCCTAAATATCACTTGCCTTGCTTTGTCCCACACACCTCTTCATGCCTTGTTCCATGTTGGTGCCTGTTCCTGGAATTCCTTCCGTCTTATCACACACCAGTCAACTTCCCTTTCATAGTTCAGCTGTCTCTTGAAAACACACAATTTCTACCAAATGTTTCAGTGATGATCTAGTATCAGAGGGGTGGCCTTGTTAGTCTGGATCTGTAAAAAGCAAGAGTGTCCTGAGGCACCTTATAGACTAACAGTGTTGATCTAGAGTCGGCAGTCCAAACATCTTTGAAAAAGAAATTGCATTGATCTGAGATTATACAATTTGAGAGGCTGTCACATCTGAAATGTCTGAATTAGACTGAGGCAGCTCATATGTGACTTCTGTGCATTTCTGATGCAGTGAGGGTTATAAATTGGTCCCATGCCATTTACAACATGTTGATGTGTCAGATGAGACTGTAAAAGCCTGCCTCCTGTCTGCTCTTTGCTGATATTTATAAAAAGCACATTGAGATCTTTAGAGTAGGATGTGTCTGGTCAGAATTTTCCTTCCTTACAAGTTCTGTGTAGTGGCTCAGACCTTTGGCTCCTGATGCTGCCATATTTCAGCTGTGGGTTGTTTAGGAAGGGTTGAGACTAAAATCGTGGTATAAACTCAAGACGATGCTTCAGATGTTCACATACTGATTTTTAAAAATGCAAATTTATTTATCATGGTTTGGTTTTAAGTCTAATCATTGTCACCTTTGGTATTATGGCACTTAAATCCCTCAGAACAAACCGACCCAGCCCTTTATGTATGATGTAGGAGAAATCTTAGAATGGAATGAATTTCATTTGTGATTATTATGGTCTCTAGGTTTTTATCTTACATTCAGCTGTTCCTTCACCTGGATAGTGGAGTTCCACAAAGCGTGACTCAGCAGGTTACGCACAAAGTGACGCAACACTTGACAGGAGCAAGCTATGGAGAAAATGTGGAGCTTCTCAACAGCATGATCCAGGTCAGAAAAAGAAGTGTGAATGGACTGTACATCTAATGGCTAGAGGGAGATGGGTCTGCAGTGCTCCAGTGTTAATTCTTTTTTTCTTAGTGTTGCAGCTCTTGATTGTTAAAAAGAGAGAGAATGCTCACCAGTGTTGTTTAGAATGTGGTACGAAGCATAATTTGCACACTGACATTAGGGTTGGGTAGAGCAGGAATTAAGAGGTGTATCTTGCTACTGTTAGGGTGTGTAAGTTTTCCTTTCTGATTGCTGGTTTGTGATCAGTATTTGGAAAATGGTGCTGGTCTAGAAAGAATCGGCACTAGTCTGCCAAAGTATCTGTAGCCCTATCAGGTCATGAAGTTTAGACCCCAACGGAGTTAAATGGAAGAAAATACCTGGCTTAGAAAAGACGATAAACTGATACCCATGATGACGTCGAGAGTTCTGCCTTGCAGGAAGAGCAGAATGAACACTACAGGGTCGGCATTGCCAGGCTGAGAGCCTGCAGGGTTTCAAATGTGTGGCCTCAGTGACTATTTCTTCTCCTGCAGTTAGAAGCCTTAGAAATGGTCTCTTCTCCAGCAGTGTTTGTAAGCTTCATGGACCCCCTGCTTCAACATCTCTTTATCCTGAGAACTTCTGTAGTCAGGGATAAAGAACAAAAATAGCAAACCCTTTACAGTGACATCACTTGTGTCCTTCTGCAAATAAACGGATCTCATTAGAGCCCTTGATGCTGTCACAAAAATCAACCAATGGAAATTAAACAATTGTTCAGTTAAGTTTTGTGCTTTCGTAATTCAGGCTGTATGCTGTTTGTTAACTCCACCCTTTAACTTGGCAGACCCACATTTTCATAAGCTGTCAGCCTGATGGAGCGTGGCCAGCTGCAGTGTTGGAGTTCTGGGTGCAAGTTCTCACTGCTCAACAGTTGTGGCACAGAGAGAGAGCAACGCTCTACCTGCTGGATCATCTATGCAAAGCAGCTTTTCAGTATAGTCAAGAGGACTGTGTGCAAAAACTGCTCTACCAACAGCATAAGGTAAAACAGATGAATTAGTACAGCTGTAAAAAAATTCTGAAGGCTTAGATCTGGGATTATCAATTCCACACAAATCTCTGTTCTATATATGGTATGAGCCATTTATTTGAAAAGTAACAGGGATGTCGGTAAATTGAGCTTTGGCTAATTGGGTGGTACTGTGGTACTACTGAGTGAATTGGAATGGGGGCATCACTGGCATTAAGACAAATAGGGAATTTTGAAGTATGGAATATGGGTAAAGTGAGTTTTACTGTGTCTTTAAATTATGGTTTCTGACTTATTAATACTGTGTTTGTACTGTTCTCAGTGCTTTACATGGTACAACAATATACAGGCCCAGCCCTAAAAGACATAAGACAGGATGCATTGTTCTTGCTTTTGGATATTCCAAACTAGGATGATTTCATTATATTCATTATTTGGCCTCCTGTGACCCTCTTGGAAAAAATGAGATTTTTAGCTGGCATTTCAGTGATGGCTTTGTGAAGCAGGATTGGGAGTTGGTTGCACGCATAAGGGGCAGGCTGGAGAAAGGCACAGAGACAATTCCATAGCTAAGTAAATTCCCCATCACTCTCTCACATTCATTCTTTGTTTTATGCAAACTTCCCATGTAGAATGCCTTAGGTTATCACTGTGACAAAGGTCTGCTCTCTTCACTGGTCAGCTGGCTTGTGGCAGGAAATGTGACCCCTTCTTTCATCGAGGGCAATGCAAATTCCACGCAGGTAGGCAGTTATGTGACTCAAAAGTGCTCTGTTTTTCCCATGACACCTGTTTGAGTGTTGTCTTCTACTCTTGTGATTCCTTGTTTTCCTTATTGCAAAAGGTCTCTTGGGATGAAATAAAATTCTAATCTAGTCTGAGAGAGCACTGCAGGCTTATCAGACTGGAGATGTCGCAGGCCTTTGAACTGATGTTTTTGGGCGTGAGGAAGTCGGCAATTTAAATCCTAAATCTGTACCCAAGAACTCATTTAACATGACTGTCAGTACTACATAATGTGTATCCTCCCCAGATAATCCCTTGTAGGCTTCAGTGTGAGAGACTGGGCTGCCATGTCTGACAAATGTTCTAAATTCTGGTCACCTTCCTCTCTGCCTGCAACATGTAACAAGCCCCTAAGCAGAGATCTTTTTTGCATGTGTTGTGTGGGAGCGGAGTTCCTATGATAAAATATATGGGTTGGTTATTTTATCTGGAGTTCTCTGAATGGATAATGGTAACTACAGATCTTACCCCTTCGTCAGCTAAGATTCTTCTGGTTCTAATAGGTCAGCAGTGAAATAGAAAGTTTGGTTGCATATACATGGGGAATAGGGTATCTGTTCATAAAACTTCCTGGCTCCATGTGATGATGCTTTCAAAACTTCATGATAAGGATCTATAAAAATTATTTAGAAAACAGGATTTCCTCTGTAGTCAAGATTTTCTATACACTGTGTCTTACAGGTTTGGTTTTCATGGATGGTTCTGAATATGGAGTCCATATTTGAAGAAGATTCCCAACTTCGCAGAGTTGTGGAGGGTGAATTGGTCATCAACGCTTTAACTCCTGATCAGGCTCTGAAGGCAAGAGAACAGTTACCCTTTCATACATGGAAAATTGAGTCGTCTTTTGAGCCATTCCTGGCAATTTTGCTTGCACAGACACCAGTGTATCTCTATAAGACCTTATTTGCTTGGTTTACAGGGAAATAAAAGGGTTTAAAGGATTTTCCATCCTCTTTTTTTAGTTTAACATTTTAAAACCAGCATGCCAAAGGCCTGATTGTTTAATACATTATTATTTTTAATGTTTTTTATAGTAACTCTTCTATCTGTATATGAAATACTTACAGAGCATATTTACTATGGCATCTGAGCACCTCTCAATCTTCAGTGTATTTATTTCACAAGGGTGCTGTGAGGATAGAGCAATGCTATTATCCTCTTGGTACAAATAGGGAAACTGAGGCATTAAAGCAACTAAATGATTTACCCAAGCTCACACAGGGAGTCTGGCGAATCAGGGAATTGAACTCATGTCTGTGGAGTTCCAGGCTAGTGCCCTAATCACTGGACCCTCCTTCCTTCAACTATTGCAGCGTAAATGTAATTTTTTACCGAGCGAGCCTTAAACCATTGGTCATAAACATTGACCTGGATTAAAAAAAGCTTATTGCTAATATGAAACTGATACAGGTGTTCTTATGTTTGTAGAATTCAGGGCTTGGTGGACGCACCTGTATCATTTTGCTTGGTCTTCATCTCATCTATCTTTGGGAAAGCTGATGCAATTTCTTTTTAGTGAACAAGTTAGCTTTCCATTCAGTACTGCTGCACTGTACTAGCTGTCCTTACGTTTGCAAAACACTATTGAAAGTGCTCAGCACTTGTTACATTAATTAGTACTCTGTTGGTTTCTTGGACCTCACAAAATATATACGGTCTGCTGCTGTCTACAGGATGGCATGGGGATGTATGCTCACATACAGAAATATCAAACTTGTTCTGTGGAGAAGATCAGCTTACACTTTGAATTAAATCCTATGTCCCTTTTGTGGCCTTTGGTCTGCAGCAGTTCTGTTGTTGCCAGCGGTATGTTTGCATGAAGGTCGAAGGTATAATATGACCCTCTAATAGCAAACCAAGTGGACCGGATTGGGCCTATAGCTGAGAGTGTGGCACCTTGGCCTTAACATTACTGCAGAAGCGTGACTGTTTCATGGGTTACTGCTATGTAATAGCTGTAGGTTATTCACAGTTTCCCAAACCATCCTTGCTCTGCTAATCAAAATTAAAGATGTAGGAATAAATTAGAACCTAGTCTGATGTAGGGAACTGCCATGGAAATAGGCCTCCTAGAACACTTGTTGAAAAAAGTTCTCCACTTCTTTTGCAGAAAGCCCAGGCCCAGCTGAAGCTGCCTATTGTACCTTCTCTCCAGAGACTAATCATCTACCGTTGGGCTCATCAGGCCCTTGTTACCCCTGCAGATCACCCCCTTCTGCCCCTCATCTGGCAAAAATTTTTCCTCCTTTACCTTCACCGACCAGGGCCGCAGTATGGGTGAGTTTATTGTTCGTTAAAGGTTCTAAAATAATTAGTGGCAGGCATTTGTGTTTCAAGTATAAATGAGATTACCAAGTACCCCTTTTCCATGGTGCCAAGAGCTCAGCTGAGAGCAGTATTTAGTGTCCGTCGTCTCCATGATGCAAAAACCAGTTTATGATGCAGAGATGTTGATTTGACATTAACAACAAGACTTTTGTTTTGAAGGTTACCTGTAGATGGCTGTATTGGAAGAAGATTTTTCCAGAGTCCAGCTCAGGTTAACCTATTAAGTGCAATGAAGCAACGCTTGACAGAGGTAGCAGACTTCCACCATGCAGCTAGTAAAGCGCTTAGAGTAGAGAGTGCTGCAGATGGCAGTGAAGGCTTGTCCCAAAAGGGGAGCTGCTCACCAGATTACCTGACTTCACCAGAACTGCATAAAGAACTTGTCAGGTAAAGAAAGCCCGTCCCATTTCAGTCATGGTTGACACAGCTAATTTCGCTATAGCATTTGCTGAGATCCTACTGTTACTATGTACCATACACATTCTTCATCGAGTGATTTGCTCCGTTCAACTTAGGTGTGTGTGCTCGCCGCATGTACCAGTGCCGGAAGTTTTTCCCTCAGCAGTATCTGTAGGGGACTGGCTCTGGCGCCGCCTGGAGTGGTGTGCATATGCCACGGCATATAGGGCACCTCCACCCTCAGTTCCTCTTTGCCACCAGTGATGGTGCATGGAACTGGTACTGCTTTGGCTAGAGCTGTTGCTTTTCGTTCGTTCAAACTCATTTGCCTCTTGCAAATTTTATTGAATATATTTCCCTCTAGTTTAGTTCAACCGATTTGTTAAGTTAGAGACTTAGTAGGTCCCTAAAGGGACTTTGCCTCGGGATGGGGCATGCCCCGGTCCTCAGGCTTTAAACCCCATGATCGCTGTAAAAGGCCAAGCCCATTAGCAAGCCACATAATACAGTAACTCCTCACTTCAGGTCGTCCCGGTTAATGTTGTTTTGTTGTTACCTTGCTGATCAGTTAGAGATCATGCTCTTTTAAAGTTGCGCAATGCTCCCTTATAATGTTTGGCAGCTACGTGCTTTGTCCACTGCTTGCAGAAAGAGCAGCCCGTTGGAGCTAGTTGGTGGGGGCTTGGAACCAGGGTGGACCGGCAGCCCCGCTATCAGCTCCCTGCTCTCCTAAGTTCCCTGTGCGGCAGCCGCCCAGCAGGCTATCGATTGCCAGCAGTTCAGCTGTCCCTCCAGCCCACCGCCATGTGCCGTTCCCACCCTCTGCCTTGGAGCTGCTCCCGGGAGCCTCCTGCTTGCTGTGCCGGGGGGAAAGAAGGGTGCTAATGTCAGGGTGTCCTTCTCCCCTGTGCTCCTGCCCCCCGCTTACCCTGTCTCCACAGAGCAGCGGGGAGACACCACAGGTTCTCAGGATGGAGGGCTCTTGCTGGGAGCTCAGCCGAGGGCTAGTTCATCATTTAGCAGTAAGGCATTCCCTGGGAAATATCCCACCCTCTGACTCCTCCACCTCAACCAAGCGTCACAACTATCATTGCTGTGTACAGTATTAAATTGTTTGGTTAAAACTTATTTTGTGTGTGTGTGTGTGTGTGTGTGTGTGTGTGTGTGTGTGTGAGTCTGTCTGTCTGTCTGTCTATAGTCTTATTTTGTCTGGCAAAAAAAATTTCCTTGAAACCTAACCCCCCTATTTACATTAATTCTTATGGGAAATTGAATTCCCTTAACATCATTTCACTTAAAGTAGCATTTTTCAGGAACATAACTACAACATTAAGCAAGGAGTTACTGTAGTTTATGGTGCTTGGGCGAATGTCACATTAGTGATAAGTGCAAAATCTGCAAGTCCTTTAAGCCCAGGACAAAGAGGAGCATGACATTTGTTTGAAGGTGCTCCTGATGGAGTCTGCCCTTACCCCAGTGTTGGAGCAGCACTCTGATTCGGCGCTGAGCACCATGACCTCAATGCACAGCACCCCCCGGGTACCGTCTACGAGCTGGCACCGGTCTCCTTCCGTGGCTCTAGCCAAGAAGCCCAAGAAGATGGGGCGAAGGAGGTCTCCAGCTTCCCACAAGGGAAAGCACAAGTCTAGCGGCGGAGGTCCTCATCAGCTCCAGGTGCTGTCCATGCCAGAGGTCCTGCAAGCAGCGCAAGACATTATGTCCC